>NC_052234.1:2032089-3511644 GCF_013401445.1 Tripterygium wilfordii
GGGAAATGTCAATTTTTGAATTTTTATTTTATTTTAATATGGACTGTGGGGCCCGCTATAGAGTCTTGGGCCGAACCAAGACTTTAGGGTGGTGGGCCTGTATAAAATCCAAAATTGGGCTCTAGGATAAGAAAAATTGAAGCTCAGGTACCAGAAATAAAATATTTATTATTCTGTACAGTTAGCGAAAATAGATCAGAATTGAACCTCCATTTGTGCAGTTCACCGGAGATGGCTGAAGCTTCTTTGAATTTCAATTGATTTAAGGAAGGGCACGGTGGTGGTCGGAGATCTGGAGAAAGCGGTCAGGGAGGATAGGAGGTTAAAACGGTGAACTACGTCTGGTACAAGTAGAAGGAAACCTCGATCGCCACAAATATCTTAATTAGTGAAGCAGAAATACAGGGTTCAGTTCTTTAGATCTCCATGAACTTGTTGGTTCTTGAAATTCTGAATCCGTATATTAAAAGTTCGTTTTCTCACCGATCCAGGCTACACAATTGATCTGTTCGTTCGCTGCTGTTCATCTTTCAAGCAATGGACAAGTCGAGCGCATTGGAGTACATCAACCACATGTTCCCCACAGGTTTCTCTTTCTTTCCGCTCTTAATTTTTCATGTTTGAGCACACGATCTCGTAATCTTTGTGCGCGTTTAAGTTATTTCTTGAAGATCAATCCGGAAACTCATGCAGACCGAGTTCTTGAGCTAATTTCGGTTCAACTCCCTCCCGTATCCTACAAGTAATAAATAGTCGTTTGCATTATGTACGTAGTTGCATTGTGTTTATTTTATGTATTTAAATATTTCTCTTTCATCTTAATTGTTTCTTAGACTTAGCGCTTTTGATGTGTGATGTTTGAATTTCAGAAGAAGCAACCTAACTCTGCTTCTCTTTCAGTGTGGTGGTCTTCAATATGGATCACGAGGAACCTATTGACTAGTCCGTAATTTCAGTGCAATTATATATGGAATACTACAAATACTAATTGCAGACGACATGTAGGAGTGGATAATTATTTTTGAATGATGGGTCTGATTACTCTGATGTACCTATATCATTGTATGCAGCATTAGAATAAGAAATTTACACATGGACCACTTCATGTGAATATTTACCACCAGTAGAATTAATCTTACTGATGTAGGTCATTAGCAACTTAAAAAAAAAATGAGAATTTTAAGCAGAATCAAGTTCAAGGCACAGCTTTGTAGGTAAGGTAAGATATGGGTTTGGAGGAAATAAATTTGGATATATGTTACATTTTTCTACTTCAGCTTTGTTAAATTCACCACGTAATCCAAGAGAGTTTATTTTGCTACACTCAATTTACATCCTTGCTGATCCTTTCTTGTTAATGTAAATATTCCATTCATTGTGACATTTTGAAGTTATTTTGATAACAGAGACGTCTTTATCTGGTGTTGAGCCGCTGATGCAAAAAATACATAATGAGATACGTCGTGTGGATGCCGGAATATTGGCAGCTGTCCGCCAGCAGGTTATGATCTTTGCTCTCTGATTTATCAATTTCATGGTAAAGTATATAGAAATAAATGATGGGGTTATTCAGTTGTGGTCCTTGCTATGCCTACTATGGTTTGAGATTTCAGAATATCTCATCCATATGAACTTCTCATCCCTTTACGCATGAAGTCGAAACCTTGTTCCATTAAATTAAATTTAAATTGTGATTTCAGAATGTCTCATCCCTTTACGCATGAACTCCGAAACCTTGTTCCATTAAATCAAATTTAAAACGTTAAAAAGAGGGATTTCATGGGGTTTGTCAAATATGTCAGTCTGGAGATGTATTCTATGTAAGGTGTCAGGAGTGGTCAGTAACGAGTAAGAATTTCTAGGAACTTTTGAGAACAGATGAGTTGGTTACTTGGTTATGAGAAACATGCATTATTAACTATTACTAGTCAGTTATGCAGTTCGTTACTCTGTTTCTTACCCTCAATGCTTTGAGGTATGAAGGATTCAGAATTATGACATTTCTCACTGTTTGTTTTTGTTTTATTGATCATGGAATGTGTTTATCAAGGGATTTTCCACAATAGTGCTTAGGATTCAAATGTGTATTGCTTGGAAGAGCTCAGGAGGCGTGAGTAGAACCCAATGAGGGTTTGTTAAGATGCTAGCATCCATTGTAATCCAATGCGATTGTTTCTTGTTTGCCATTCAACTTTTTTATTTCTTTTATCCATGACTAAGCCTGCTAGGTTGTATACAAGGTGCCATCAGTAGAATGCCGAAAGGCAAGTGTGTCAACATGGTACTGGCGATAATTTACGTAACTAGGGGGTGTAGGATTGGGGAAGTATTCTGAAGAGTGAAGATATTTGAAAAATTGCATTTACTGATTTGCATGTTTCATCATGTATGCATTGCTTGAAATACAGTCTTTGATGGTCCGGTTTCCATGTTGTCAGAGTAATTCGGGAACCAAAGCCAAGGAAGATCTTGCTGCTGCTACGCATGCTGTAGAGGTGTGTTTCTATCAACTAGGAATTTTCCAAACTGTCAATCATATACTTAACTAAGTTGATTCTTGGGTTGAAAGTGTTTCCGAAATGACTTTTCACTTTCATATGTATTAAACATATAGGGCTGGAATGAAGTAGCACACTTAGTGCTGCATATGGTTTCTTCCTACTTGATTTTATTGTTTTGATATGCGGTCTAATTTCTCTTTCAATGCAGGAACTCATGTATAAGATCCGAGAAATAAAAACCAAAGCAGAGCAAAGTGAAACAATGGTTCAGGAAATATGCCGTGACATTAAGAAGTTGGACTTCGCAAAAAAACATATAACAACTACGATAACCGCTCTTCATCGGCTTACAATGCTAGGTTGGTTTATCTTTTCCTTTTTCTTATTTCATCTTCAGAATATTTTTCTTATTACGTTATGTTAAATACATTTTCTGTTTTCCTGTTTTTCATTTATGGAAAATATGTTCATAACTTTATTGCCAATTTTTGAAAAAATTATTATAAGAATGGTTAACACGAGCCAAAAGTATGTATATCTGGTACTCTAGCCATGGAACTGTTGTTCTTTAGATTCTTAGATTATTTGCCACTTGCATTTTAAATGTATCATTAAGCATTGTTGCAGCTGATAATAATTCTTTTCCTGCCACCCATTTCAAGCTAGGCATAATAAGGCTATCCTATCTAAAATAGGGACACATGGTCTCAACTACTCAAGTTAGCAAGGTTAGGATCTGAAGTATCAAATTCATGGTCATGGATCTGGAAAATGTTACTGGTCTTTTTTTCCTGCCTTTTGCTTCCTTCATTTCATCATTTGATCATAAATCATAAAAGCATTACTGGTATTGTGTGGTAGCATGCAATGTTAAAACAGCTTTAACACACTCTTATAGTCAAACTAATGCCCCAATTTTTGGCGTTTCCACCTTTTGATCCCAATTGTTTTATTTTGAGGAGAAGCCCCAAGGGGTTGCCACTTAACAAAAGATGATAATGTATCTCTCTATTAACAAATTGCTACTTCAACAACCTTTTCCGCTATGGCAGTCTCTGCTGTTGAGCAGCTTCAAGTAATGGCTTCAAAAAGACAATATAAGGATGCAGCTGCACAGCTAGAGGTACCTTTTCTTTTGTTGGTGTAATATTAATAATTGCCTGATACAATGTCTCTGCACACTCGGAACAAATTCACGAGCCTCCGATTCCATTAGTGGTGCTTAATCAAGTCCCCCTTTTTCTTGTACATTATTCTGTGTGCCCGTCATCATCGTTATAAATGATAGCTTTTACATTATCAATAAATAAATAATTAAATTTCTTTATTTTTTCTATTTGTTGAGACTAATAAATTTTAAAGAGGACTATTATGGTAATCTAAACCTTTGATTCTTGTGAACTTAAATTTTTCAAAATATTTCAAAAGTTTATTCTGAGTTACTGACAAATCTGATGTAGTCTTGGACTCTTAGGAAACCAATGGCTGCAGATATTATTGGACCCAAAAGATACTTGGTTCAAAGCCTAAAGTCCTGCAGATCTTGTTCAGATCATAGTTTACATAGCTTTTGGCTTGTACCATAGACTACAGAGTTAAGGTTTGGTTAGAAAGACACAAGAAAACTTTTGAAACCCCTGTTGATCTTTTCATAGACAATTGGCTCACTTTTGGTTTCTGTACTCCATCAGTCTGGCTAATTTGTAATTCTCTTATCTGGGTTGCACCTGCCTGGCGACTTTAATAATAAAATTTTCCTTATTCATAAAAAAAGCTGTCAGATGTTATAGTGAAATATAGAACATAAGTGATGCTGCACAGCGAATGCTTGGTTTGGCACTGATTATTGAGGATTTGTGATGACTTAAATATGGTAAAACCTTAACACTGACGATTGGATTATCTACCTTGTTCAGGTCCCTAGGTGTGTAAATTGAATTCTATAGACTTACTTGCTAAGGTAGAGACTCTGACATTAAAGATTCTGCTAGTGACTATATCATATTAATATTTTTGGACTTTTATGGTATGTTCTCTGATGTATTCCCATTGCTTTATCATTACGATTTTGCTACATATTAGTTGTTTGTATATATCTTTTCTCTCATGCTTAATTGTCAAGGAACAATCATTTTCTGTATATCATTTTTTAGTGCACAAACATATACCGGATGTTCTGCAGCATTGTTCCCAAGATTAAGCACTTGTGACTGATGCTGATTAATGGTGTGTTGCAGGCTGTAAACCAATTATGTAGCCATTTTGAAGCCTACAGGGATGTACCGAAGATCACAGAGCTGAGGGAGAAATTTAAGAATATCAAACAAATACTCAAGTCACATGTATTTTCTGATTTCTCAAGGTTTGTTATTTCTAAACCCTCATTTAACCTCTCTCTGATATATTATCAATCAATTTTTATGTGCTATGGAAAATTATGTTGGGCCTGGTTGCCAACAAGATTGTGCTTGAACTCTTGAGCCACAAGAGTTCATATCTCAATGTTCCATGGTCTACCTTTTACTTTTCAAATTGTTCTGGCATTTACAACATGTTTGCTGCTCATCATATGACTGGATTCCTCAAATGAATGTCTCTATCATCAGGTTATTAAATAGAATTAGCACAAAAGATTCTATCTTACGATGACCTTTGATTGAAAGCAATAGGCCTTTTCTGGGAGCAGATTTTAAGTATTTGAGGATTCGATCAATGTCATCTAACTGAGATGGATGACAATCATACATAGACTAACCATGTTCACAACCTAGATAGTATCTTGAGACGGGTATGAGAAAGTTGTAACTATTTAGTATTTACCAATAAGTCTGATATTTTCCTAGACCAACCCCTGGAGGATACTGAAGCCTAGAGATATAACCGAGGTAGGAACTTAACTCCTGAAGATATAATGTAGTTTTTCCCAATATTTAATTCTACTGCTTAGCAGCTTCTTTTTTTAAGATTGCTGACTTCTTCAAGATTACTGCCGCTCATCACTGTAAAAAAATTGATATATACTATGAGAATTGTGATATGACAACACTTGATAAACTTGATTGACCTCATTCCTTTGGTGATACCAAATGCTAATGTACCCATGCTAAATCTGTCACACCATCTTCGGGATTGCTTCAAGCCATTAGTCACCCTTTATCAATTTACATGCCTTTTCCATTTGTCATTTTACTAGGGAGCCCCTAGGGACTATAATAAAAACTTCTAGCACTTTCATGTAAAATGGTATTCATAAAGCCTAGCTACTGTGAGTTCTATAAAGTTTTCATGCACCTGAGAGGGGATCCCTAATAGAGTTCATCTTACCTATTGAAAAGAATTTTCTTAGTATCACCCCCAAAGTCTGAGCGAATTCCTCGTGCAACTAAAGTCACCTTGAATTTTTTCAATTTTCTAAACATAGCAGCTACTTTCAGTCATGACAAGATGTCACCTTTACTGATCAGCCCCTGCACTCATGACGTCTATGTTTAGCCCTTAACATTATGATTTATGACATGTGTAATTTTGATTCCCATAATTCCTATGAAATTTTCCCGATTATTATATTGTCGAAAAGTTTGCAAATTCTTTGTTGTAGCGCCCTGTTTATGTTTAATAATCCGACGTAATGGACAATCTGTCTATACTACTTACTAGTTTTCATGCCCATTCTTTATAATCTCAGCTTAGGTACAGGAAAAGAGACAGAAGAGTCTAACCTACTGCAGCAGTTGTCTGATGCTTGCTTAGTTGTTGATGCCTTGGAGCCATCTGTGAGGGAAGAGTTGGTGAATAATTTTTGCAATAGGGAGCTTACTTCATATGAGCAGATCTTTGAGGGAGCTGGTTCGTTGGAGTTCCTCTTTTTATGTGTGTCATTTTACTTCATTGTTTTGTTCCTACATATCCATGATTTTAAATAATGGTGTTTTTGTTATGATTAGAACTGGCTAAGTTGGATAAAACTGAAAGGAGATATTCATGGATCAAGCGCAGAATCAGAACAAATGAAGAACTTTGGAAAATCTTCCCTCCCTCTTGGCATGTGCCATATCGGCTTTGTATCCAGTTCTGTAAAAAGACAAGGTATGTTAGTCTTCTCATGTCCACATGAGTGTAAATCTGTGTTAAAAAGGAGTTACTTGATAAAATAGTAAATTTGTTAGTGCTGAGTATTCATTACAGATACTGTTTTAAACCAAACCAGTGAAAATCATTAGCTGCTTTTTCGAAAATTCAAAGTAGTCCGAATTCCTAAATCCAGGGACAATTATTGTCAAAAAACCAGCATGGCTGTTGGTATCATTGATATTATACCCCGAAGATTCAAATTACTTATACTTGTGAGACTGCATTTTGGTGTGGTAGTACATGGCCATACACATGTTCTACAAATATCTTTAATCTTCAGATTAGCCCTTGCTTCAGTAGTGCTAAGAGAAGGCTGAAGTTTGTGTGATTCAAAATGCTTAATTAAACTCTTTTTTTTTTAGTCCTTTAAGCTTGGAATGGCCTATGAGGTATGGTCTAGCTTATATGATGTAGGCCTTTTGAATAATTTGTATATAATGTATTATACATTTCCAGGAAACAGCTAGAGGGAATACTTGATAATCCGCAAGAGAAGCTGGATGTTGGAAAGTTATTATTGGTGAGGCAAATTTTTTTGTTATACCTTTAATTTTGCAACCTTTACTGATGATGATAATCTCCAATGGAGATGTGGAGGAGCTGTGAAAGAACTCTTTGATCTCCATAATTTTAGTGTCATAGCTTCAAGAACATGAGGATCATGCCATCTCTTCAAGAACGTTGACAAATGTAGTAGTATAGATTTTTCTATACAAGAAGAAGAGTTATAGGGGCATCATAATTCGTCATCATCACATCATCATCAACAACTATAAAATAGACTTTATCTGAAATACTCAAATAGTCAAACATAGGGGCATCATATATGGCAAGAAAATTGAGAGCTATGGAAAATGGAAAGCTTGAAGCTATTAACCTTTGTATCCTAGTATAGATATCAAATTAAAAGCAGTTTGTATTTAATGTTTTGAATGACATCATTAGGCTTTGTCTAATTGTTTCTTTGTTCTGGTTCTTGTGATTTTAAGGATTGACCCTTAGCTTTTATGTTTGGTTTGTTGATTAATCATTAGAAATAGTTGATATGAAAGTTCTTTATACTTATATTGAGCTACTATCTCATGATAATCTTGATTATGAGATGCTTATTTAACTCGTTTCTGATAATGGTTTTTTAATAGAAAAGATTTATTAACAGCACCAAGAGGGTACAACCCGAAACAAACAAGGATTACACTTTTGAGACAATTTCTGATATTGGTTAACAGGCATTACAGAGAACCTTAGAATTTGAGGATGAATTAGCTGAGAAGTTTGGTGGAGGCACCCAGAATAGAGAGGTTGTTAATGAAATTGAAGAAATTGGAAGAGGGGAAAGCGACAGTCGAGATGTATCAGATATCCGAAAGAAATATGAAAGAAAGCTTGCTGCAAATCAAGGAACAGAGACTGAAGTAAGCCATATTTAGTTCTTAATATGATTATAGAATTAAGAAAAGTATGCATGTAATTCATTGATTGATTCCTTTTGATTTTGGACAGGAAAAGGATAGAAATAGGGATTTGTCAGTGCCTGGAGCTGGGGTATGTATTTTTTTTTGTTTGTTCTTGGAATCTTTTTATTAACTTAGGCTGCTGTGCGTTCAGATTTGAACTTTTTTAACTCATAATAATACATTCTACATATGGAACAATAACTAATTTATTTGTGGTTCTTGCACTTCATAATAACTTGCTTTCACATTGACAACTGAAATTAAGAGTGACTTGCACAGATAGATTGATGTTTTGATTTGATGGTGCCAACAAGATTTTTATTCAAGTGATATTAATTGGTTAAGTCTCAAGCCCATGACAGATTATTATTGATAATTTCCTTTGTTTTCTTTTGAAAAAAATCGGTTCATCTTTTCTATTTGCCTTGCTGAAGGGAAACTATAACTACAGAAGAAAAAAGAAGTGACAGATTTCTCTTAGCAAAAATGCATGATTTGTAAGTGGGATTGACATTTTGATTTGGTGGTGCCAGTAAGAGTTTTATTCAAGTGAGATTAATTGGTTTAAGTCTCACGGCCATGACAGATTATTATTTATTTTTTCTTTGTTTTCTTTTGAAAAAAAAATCAGTTCGACCTTTCTATTTGCTTTGCTGAAGGGAATGACAGAAAAAAAAGTGACAGATTTCTCTTAGCGAAAATGCATGATATGTAAGTGGAATTGATTGAAGCCTTGGAAGCATTATCTACTAGTGGTTGCCCTTTTCATAATTAATATATTAAGCAGTATAACTTTCAATAGCTGTTAATTAATCTGTTAACTCACAAACTTTGACATTAGTGTCTTTGGTAATCTTGTGGTTTCCAACATTATTAGTTCTTCTTTAGTTTTTAATTGTAACACACAGCTTTAATCATTTTCCATGATATCTCGAGAATCATCTACAATCACTGTTTTGGCAGTTTAACTTCCGTGGAATCATTTCATCCTGCTTTGAACCTCATTTGACTATATATGTTGAACTAGAAGAGAGAACACTAATGGAACATCTGGAGAAACTTGTTCAGGTAGGTTTGGTTGATTACAGAGAAACACATTCAAGTGGTCAATTGGAAAAAAAAAACACATTCATTTTTTTTAATGCCCCTGAGCTTATTTTTCTTTGATGATATTCTCTTTACGATAGGAGGAAACATGGGATGTTGAGGAGGGAAGTCAGAATAATGTCTTATCTAGTAGTACACAGGTATGCAACTTGAACTTCTTTCTGATAGTATTTCAAATTTGCATGCATTTCAATTATCTATCATATGGCGGACTGGTTTTGGGGGTACCTGCAACTTTTGATTGCCTGTCTTCTGTTTACTCCTGATCGATCTGGCTATAGGAATATATCATCGCTAAAAAGTGTTTTGATGAAAAGTTAATGTCAGTGTGCAGCAGCTCAAGATTCTCTATCAATTGGATATTATATGCCCTAAAGGGCCATGCCACATAAATTTTAATTGATTCAGTGTCTGCAACTGTTGGCATATGTAAAGTGGATCTTGACTATGTTTACTAAGGTGTTCTGTACGCACCCACTCACACACACTGACACGTGCTCGTGTGTACACATATATAAAGCTTAATGGTGATGCATATATGAGTTTAGGTAGGAAATTGAGTTCTTTGTCCTGTTGTTTTCACTAGGATTTTCGTATCAGCTGCCAACAGTCTCTCGTAAAACTTCTTACAAACCTGCATTTTTTATAAATAACTATTGCAATATGAGTATTGATCTCCGATGTTTTTGTTGCACTAACTTGGTTTTCCTTGTGTTTTTAGTTGTTTCTTATGATCAAGAGGATCTTAAAGCGGTGCAGTGCTCTAACAAAAAGCCAGACATTGTATAATTTATTTAAGGTTTGCAGTTGGTTTTTTTTCCCTGTTGTGTGATGGCATGTGATCTTATGAAGTGGCTAATCATCTGAAAATTGAAGGAAAGAACATTTGAATTTGAGTCAAAATTAAGCGAATAAAAAGTACTATGAATGAGATATTATATTAGGGCAGGAACACGGTATAAATTCTTAAATGTGGAAGGAAAGGACTCCAGATCGATCTATTGGATGGGTAGAAGGATTATTGTGAGATTGAATTTGATATTTTGAGGACATTTCTTTGTTGACTATTTCCCTTTGTGCAAATACCTCTCCCCATGTCTTTCATGGATTTTCATTATAAATTACATCTTAGTTGTCAACTTCTTTTTCATTTCCTTTTTTTCCAATTTTATTCAGTGCTCTTGTAAACTTATGATTTACTTCTTTTTACTACTTTTCTTCATTTAGTTGAAAAAGAAATCACTCTGAATGAAAGATGATTACAGTTCAATAGCAAGGGAAACCATTATGCTTTGTGTATAATATGGTTATGGGCCCAAATGAAGTTTGAAGCAAACAAGCTGACTGTGTCTGTGTTATGAAGTAGTATGAAAATTATATGTTATGTGCGTAATATTACTGTCTATCTTGTTATTCATAGGTATTCCAAAGAGTTCTTAAAGCATATGCAACAAAGTTATTTGCAAGACTACCCAAGGGTGGTACTGGTATTGTGGCAGCTGCAACTGGCATGGATGGACAAATAAAGGTATAGTTGGACCTTTTCTAATTTTCATAAATTGGAAAAAAAAAATGATGAATATAAATCCACTGTTTAATTATTCATGTGACAATGTGAAAGCAGACATCTGATAAGGATGAAAGGGTGATTTGTTACATTGTGAATTCGGCTGAATACTGCCATAGAACGGTAAGTTCATTTCTCAACTCATGGTCTTTCTTTTTGAGCAACTGGTTTTATTATTGTAAATGTATCAGGCTACTTTTATTATTGTAAATGTATCAGGCTATTTTTTCTGCCCTTATCATTAGCATGATTTAAGAGATGTGTACCAGAGTTCCTTCCTGTTGGTCTTTTGACATGAGCATTACTTTAGCAGTTGCAACTCCAAAAAATGGCCTTGCTGCTTAGTTTTGCTGTTTAATCACATATATGTTCTTTTGACAGGCAGGTGAACTGGCAGAAAGTGTATCCAAAATAATTGACCCCCAATTGGCAGATGGTGTGGATATGTCAGAAGTTCAGGTATCAACTATTTGATTTTTTTGACAGAAACAATTCGTGGGTATGTTTCTCATTAGAAGTGCAATAGTGCAGGATGAATTTTCTGCGGTTATAACAAAAGCATTGGTGACGCTGGTCCATGGCCTAGAAACTAAATTTGATATTGAAATGGCTGCCATGGCACGTGTTCCTTGGGGAACCCTGGAGAGTGTTGGTGATCAATCAGAGTAAGAAACATCCATTAATAATTTAACACTAGGGTGCCTGTGAAAATTGTGTACATAATCACATCATCCTTGTTGCAGGTATGTTAATGGCATAAACATGATCCTTACTAGTAGCATCCCTGTGCTAGGACGACTTCTTTCTCCTATTTACTTCCAATTCTTTCTGGACAAGGTAAGCATATGTAAGTGTAAATATTGGCTGCATATAGTTTGTGAATTGTTAAGAGTTTATTATCACTTTGATTATTTAATTTCTCCCCAATGCCCAACTGGTTTAGACAATCTAGAAATATTGTCTCGTCTCACATTCATTTTAAGGATACTGCCACCCTTGATTTTGTTGTCTGATAACTGTGCACAGCTTTTATAATATTAATAAAAAATTCTGAACTTAACACACATTTCTCTGATGGGGTTTTTTTAACATCTATCTTGAAGTATCATGGTAACTTGATTTGTTTATTCTTATTTCATACAGCTTGCATCATCTCTAGGCCCCCGCTTCTTCTCGAACATCTTCAAATGCAAGCTGATCTCAGAAACCGGAGCTCAACAGGTAATGAAAAAAATAATTTGTTTCTTCTGTTCCTGTTCAGTAGTTTTGATAATTGTGTATGCCTCTTTATTTTACATCAAGCATAAGCGTACGCAGAACCATACAGTGTAATGAAATGGTGTAAATTTTGTTCTTTTACTTTTGAAAGCAAAAAATGTATCTATTTTTGACAAATTTATAATATTAATGGAAACATACCCTTTTCATTGATATTTATAATAGGATAACAATTTCCTTGATGCTATTGCAGATGCTTTTGGATACCCAAGCTGTTAAAACAATTCTTCTGGACATTCCATCCATGGGTCAACAGGTGAGTGATTCCTTTCATTTAACATCAATGGTTGTAACAACAACTGGACATCCTTGACTATAATTCAAAATTACCATTTCATAGACTCCTTTTATTCGAATTGGATATCATTGTGTAGTTTAATATCAATGGTAAAAAGATTATCCAGTGTAAGGATTATTTTTATTGACGTACATGTCCTTTGGAAATTAATATAATATTTACTGTGCCTTTTTCTGTGGTCAGTGGTCACCATATGAATCCACCTCAAGTGACTGCTGCTTGTGGGTTCAAATGTATGTTGCATCAATATGTCAAACCCAAATTTTATGGGACTTGTGGAATTTGGGTTGAAGTGTTGATGAAGTGGCTACATTGCTGAAAGCCTGAAACTTTTAGTTGTGCTGATATTTTAATTTTGTGGATTTTCTATGCTTATCAATTTTGATATTAATATAATAATTTTCTATGTTAATATAAATATCCCCCCCCCCCCAAAAAAAAAAAGTCTGCCAAATACAAGTAGGAGTACAATTATTAAATCCTTTTAGGAAACAAGTTCTATGGCCAAAGAATTTTGTTGGAAATTGTGACTTCTCGTGAACGCAGTCCTTGAAGCACTTTCCAGCCGTATGTCAAACCTTAATCTCTTGACATTTTCGGTTTTCCACCTCGAAATTTCTCTCATGATAAAAGATTCTACTCAAATCACCTTTCAGATATATGATCTGCTTAGTCTTTCATTTGTTGTTCAGAATGCAGTTCTTCTGGTATTTTGTTTTTCCTAGCTTCAATTCGCGGAAAGTTCTCTTTATTCCATCCGCACATATTTTCCTTGAGAAACTTCAAATCCTTTGCAAAGACAATCTGGGCTTGCCTTGAGTGTTACTGCTTTGCCACTAATCCTTACAAGATCCTTGAAACCTTCTTATTTGAACTTTGAGCTTGCTGAAGGGGGAGGTGTTGCAGTAAAGGGACTGGTGGATTTTAAGGATATATAGCCTAACTTCCATCAGAATGGTGGACAGATGTTTTTTCTGCTGATTTGAACTCTTTGGTAGGATATTTGAGATGTTGTTTAGGGTGAAAGAAAACTGCTTTTATTTTATGCTTGAATTAAATTATCTTGGAGAGACAAGAAATTACCTAGTAGCTCCCAGCAAATTTAACATTAGGTTATTTATAGTCAATGCAATGTTGAATCACTGATGTGGGGTTTTTGTTTTGCTTTATGTTCTCACATATTTTTCCTCTCCTTAACTAAGTAATCTCATTACCAATTGATGTAATTTCCTGAAACAGACATCAAATGCTGCTAGCTATTCAAAGTTTGTAAGCCGTGAGATGAGCAAAGCAGAAGCACTTTTGAAGGTATGTATAGCATGTTGGTAGGTTCGTTGTTGTGTGTACCTATTTCTTATGCAAAGTTCCATTGCATCATCATACAGGTGATACTATCCCCAATTGATTCAGTGGCTGATACGTATCGAGCATTGCTGCCAGAGGGAACACCAATGGAGTTTCAGCGTATCCTGGAACTCAAGGTTGTATACTCTTTTCTTTTTGTTTCTTCCTCCCACTCTTTAAGTCCGGTTGGGTATTACTTCACTTTGTTAATGCCAACTTGTCTGAGAAAGGTATAAATGAATTAGAGTAGTGTTAGACCTTGGGTTGGAAAAGTGCAGCTCAATGTGGTCCTTCTATTGTGATTTAATTGCAAAGCATATGAAGTTTGCTGTAATCTTTATATTCTCTTTACTCATGGAATACAAATTTTTTATGTCACCCATTTATGATGATGATGCTAATACCTCGTATGGTTATCCTATACATATGTCGTGAATTGGCTTTTTGTCTATCTATTCTTGTACCTTTTGACCCATAGGATTGCTGTTCCTTTTGTGTTAGTATTGTGGAGTCATTGATCTAGTCCGATCATGGTTGAGGGTTTAAGAAACTTTTTTTTTATCATGGTTGGTTCGGAGACCATTTTCAATAGCAAAGTTTCCCCAAATGTTCTGTTCAAACTTTTTGACAAAACATAGTTGTAAACTGGCAGAAACTTCGACAAATGTTTAATTTGAGTATGGCATGTGCAGGGCCTCAAGAAAGCAGACCAGCAGACCATACTGGATGACTTCAACAAGCATGGACCAGCAATTACGCAACCTATTATTGCACCAACAGTTGTTCCAGCTACCCCGGCCATCCCTTCACCTCCTGCAGGTATGAATCTTGCTTCAGTTGGATTTATTGCTTCGCGAGAGGATGTGCTGGCCAGAGCAGCTGCACTGGGACGTGGAGCAGCCACTACAGGGTTCAAGAGGTTCCTTGCTCTAACTGAAGCTGCAAAAGACAGGAAAGATGGACCTTTCAGGAAACTTTTCAACGCATGAGCTTTTATTCTTTGAGAATTTTAGTGTAGAAGCGGCTTTAGGATGCACCATTTTTTTTTTCCCTCTAGTTTTTCTTCCCTTGTAAATGCTTTACTTACAAAGAAAACAAATTCCGTTTCTTTTGAAGAATAAGTGAGATATTTTGCTGTCTGAGCTCAAAGCATGAAAGATCAACCACTTGTTATTAGTATGCATGCTTCTCAGAAAGTGTGAAAGTATTTTTGCAATCAAGATTGTGTATTACAGTCCCTTTTTCACATGTAGTTTATTAATTTGGTCGCTCCAACCGCCTCCCCTATATGATCCCAAAATGAGGAAAGTTACATGTTATGTTGAAAAATAATAAAATATTTGATTTAATGTTGGAAGGAATGTGGTTGGAGTGGTATTAAAATAAAAATATCATAAAAGGGCTGAATTAGTCCTACTTTGCTGGATTGCATTCAACGGCCTATTATGGTACTCTTTGGCCTTCATAATTCAGTACAGAAATCCAGATAATTATACCATGAAAGTATCATTCAAGCTTTGTTTTTTAAGTAGATGATTTCCGATGGTGATAAATCAAGGTCCCTGTTTGGCACAGGGAGATGAGCATCTTGGATAAATCACTACAATCAATCATGCAGCTCCTCTTGCCTTAACATGCACTTAATACAACCTTAATTACATAACCAATCAATCAAAATACCTCGCGAGGATTCCTGCATACACGAGATTCAAACATGTTTTTCACCACAAAAAATCCTCCGGCACGATAGGAAACTCAATGCAGTACAATTTTTCACCATGTCTATTATACCCATACCAATCACCCAACTTACGAACAGATTCCTTCTTGTATTGAATGGGGTGAATACAAAAACTTAGAAATTGTGTACTCATGAATGAACAAAAAATTAAGCGGGAAAACACAAAAATAAAAGGAAAGAACTGTTAAAGCAGCATACTATTTTCCTTAACTTTACACATCACACATGAGCTAGATTAATAAATTATTCTTGGATAATAATATAACCTAAATGTCCATCAACAATAAGGTATCAAGTACACCCAGCAGCAGAAATCCATCATGCCTTGCAGGCTTGCAGCCGATCCAGCAAACTAGATGTATTATACGGGCTCATCGTTTCTCATTGTTCATTTTATCCAGGCATTAGTTATACATTGCCTTCTCACCTGTCGTTGAAGACATGCGTGTTAGAACAAAACAATGACAGCATAAAAAATAAAAAAAAAATGGATATTGAGAAAGATAAATAAGTCGGAACAGCAGTTATTATAGGCCCAAATTGGAGCGAAAGATATATGAAGGACAACAGTTCTACTTCAATACGAGGACATGCGTGGAGTATGCACAAACAACAGGAGGATGCAAAGGACATGCACAAACAGTTCATCTTTGCACAACAATGCACCCTATGCAAAATGGTAGCACATTTCACAACTCCACTGCATTAAGAAATTCCACACAGATGTCACTTCTGGGTAATGCACCACACTGAAGAACATGAATAATATGAACACTTTCGGATCTCCTCAATTCCACCAAGTAGATAAAATGAAGCATCTTACAAACTCCAAATCAACGTTCCCAACCAATTTCAAGTTCTAGAAAATGAGGAATTCTAGTGCACAGACTATCTGTTTCGGAAAAGAATAAAGTCAACAGGCAGAGTATGACATAACAAAGTACAACAGCAATGCTTCAGAGAGATAATTCGCGGGGGGGAAATCGCTTTATATCACTTAAGAAAGGCATACCACAAACTATGAAGATAGAATGGCTTTCTCAGAGTATTTAATCGTCAGCAAAACTGTTGTCAGCAGAGCGGCCACCAAATTCACTAGAATAAGTGCCAAAACCACGACTTCTTTGGGTTGATCGATTAGCACCATATCCACCAGAACGTCCTGAACCAAATTCACCAAAACCGCTAGAACTTCGGCTTGACTTATTGCCACGAAATCCACTAGGACGACCTGAACCAAAGTCCCCAAAACCACTAGAACGGTCTGATCTACCAAACTCCCCAAAACCATGATCGGCACCAGGAGTATCAAAAGTCCCAGAACGGTAACCATCAGAACCAACACGTCTAGAGCCAGATCCACCAAAACGACCAGATCCATTAGAGCGACCAAACCCAGGACTCCTGCTTCCCCCAGAACGACCAGATCCATAATCCCCTCGACTACCAGAACGTCCAAATCCTGTATCTCCAAATCTATTCTCTCTCATGCCAAATCGATCACCAGCAGCCATGCCACCGAACATGTCCCCAGCTCCACCCTCGACAGCAATCTTAGGAAGCTGAAAATGATTAACATTGAGTTAGCGTCCTATCAGTTCCTACGAGGTTAACGTATGCATGCCACATGGTGGGAGGTAGCCATGCAACTGTACAGCGACAAAATAAATTATCCCACTTAAGCAAAAAAGAAACAGATATGTGGGTAAAAATTGTTGTCAAGATTGTTGCCACCATCTCTTTTGGAGTAAGCATATATTACATCACACCATATCTAGACTTCCAGAAAAGGCATGAATGCATCCTATTATCAATATCAATGTCATTCATACATTCAGACAACAACAGAATGTGGGTTTCCACTACATTTTGCCTTCCCTAATACTTATTATCTTTCTTGTTTGTAGACCAGAAAAGCAGCCCTCTCAAAACTTAGGAGAAAACAACAGACGTTATTCTCCACATTCATATAAATCATAATGCTATGAAGCAAAAATATACTTTTCTTTTGTTAACTGAACAAAAAAAAAGCAGCAGACACTAATTCACACATATTCAGACACTAATTCACACAGTTAAAACACCAGTAAAATTCTACGGTCAAGTAAAAATTGTGCTGCCTTGTCAACATCTTAAATTAAGAACAATCTTAAAAACAGCATAATGGATGTCAGTCCTCACCGCTGTAAATCTGCATCCAATGTCACGTTCGATAACCTTGACAGCCCTGGTTTGCGCCTGTGTGTAGATCAAAATGGCAGTTCCTTTCTTCCCTGCACGGCCTGTACGACCAGATCGATGAACAAAAGTCTCTGAAGAGTTTGGCAGCTCGTAATGGATTACCTGGCAACAAATTAACTCATATAATTTAACAATAAGCATAGTTGTTATATCGTATACCATAGAAGGTATCGAAACTCAAATTTCCATAGTCTCACATCGTATTATGAACCATAAGTTCATAAAATAAAAGAACTAAAAATATTTCATAAATAGATCTACGAACATAACTAAATTAAATATTATAATAGGGAGGACTGAAGTACATTAGATTGCTACTGAGAACGAAATTAATGTTCAACATATGTTTGAAGCTGAGAACAATTCGCACCATGTCATTTGCCATCACCACAAAGATTAAACTAGTCATTTCAAAACCTCCAACTGGAAATGCGTAAACAAGGTGTCAACACACAAAAAATTACAGCTTCTCAAGGGAAAGTTAACCTTGCAGCTCTTTTAAATTTACCTCTTTTACTTTTTTCTCAATTTGCTTTTTTATATGGGAATTTCATGTTGCCTATTCTACTTTGACGCATCAAGATTAAATTTCAAAGTAATCATTTATTTTCTTTCGAATTTTGAATATTCACATCTACTCCCTACTTTCAAAGCTCAAATTGAGGCATTATGACCCAAGCTTAACATTTCTTTTCAGCAATTTTCTCAAGGGAGAGAACCAATTATTAGAAGAGTTGTATGTAAAAGAATTATATGAGAAATCTCTAGCATGGCATGCACAATTGAAGAGAAGATGAGTATAAACTACCTGTAAACTACACAGTGAACCTTCAAAGATTAATAACTATGGATAAATCTCACCTGAAATATAAACTCACCAGATCAACATTTGGAATATCAAGGCCACGAGCAGCAACATCAGTAGCAACTAATACATTAAAATGTCCAACCCTGAAGCCTGAGAGTGTCCTTTCCCTTTGACTTTGGGAAATATCCCCATGCAAAGCCTCACATTTCAAGTTCCTTGCCATAGCATATGCCAAACGATCAGCGTCACGTTTGGTTTGAGTAAAAACAATGCACTTCCCTCCTTTTGCATGCTCCTAAGAAAACAAATATATGAAGCTCAGGAAAGCAATTGATGTTGACAGGGAACGCCAATAATAGCAAATATTACCTACAAAATTCTTCAGGAACAGGAAAAATGATAACTAAAAGTAATCATATTATGATAGTTTAAGAGTGAGAAGGAGTAGGCTTGTACCGTTATAAGAGGAGAAATAATCGAAGCTTTTCCATATGTATCTGAAGGAATTGAATAAAGGGTTATTCCATCTGCCAGCTTCTGATCAGATTCTCCCACCTAGATAACAAATACACAATATAAAACTAATAATCACAAGAATAAGACTATCAAAACAATGGTGCATTTTTCTATGAAACTATAAGGTTAGTGTAAGTATTTGAAGAACTATACCTACCCCACTGAACAAATGTCTAAAGACAAAAATCATGCTAATTGGCAACTGAAAATGACAAAAAAAAAACCACTTTTTCCAAACATGCTATTAAAAGTATACCACTAACAATGTAGCAACCACTCAGCCGATAGAAATAGTAGTAAGACAAGAATTTATGAACACCAATGCAGGCAATTGGCACGCCAACATAAAATATGAAACAACTATGACAACAGGAAGCCATAAGAGTAGGCCAAAGAGTGATGAGAGAAAACGACTATGCACTCACAAGATCAATGGTTATAGGATTATTCATATGCTTCCTGACAAGCTCCCTTATCCAAGTAGGCCTTGTTGCAGAGAACATCATGGTTTGACGTTTATGCGGCAACTTCTCCATGATTACATCAACATCTTCGGCAAATCCCACGCTAAGCATTTGATCAGCTTCATCAAGAACAATAAACTGAATCTCTGAGAGATTTAAAGCACCTCTCTTCATCAAATCAATGACACGACCAGGTGTTCCAACAGCTATATCAACACCCCAGTTGAGCTGCTTTATTTGGCTTGATATGGGTGTGCCGCCATAAACACATATTGTATCCAAACCAGGTGCTGACTGTTGGAATTCCTTCTCAACTTGTCGCGCAAGTTCTCTAGTCGGTGCCATAACTAAGGCCAAAGGATTTCTTCCTTTTCTGTATAATTTAAAAAGAACACGTGCATGTAATGAACAACAAAAAGGCACCCAATAAAACAAATTGGCTTATTGCATCAACCAAGTGAGCCCAGATAACCATGTAATCATCTTCCAAGCAGAAAAATGAAAGAACAAGAATCAAGTAGGAAACATTATTCAAGTGAATTAGTGAACAAACCCGTGCTTCTTATTGAACTCGATGATTTTATCCAAAATGGGAATCCCAAAAGCAAGAGTTTTCCCTGTTCCTGTTCTAGCTCGACCAAACATGTCACGCCCTTGCATTGCTGGTTCCAACACAGCTTTCTATAATGAAGAAAAATTAATAAAAGATACTCCAGCTCCCAAAAAAAAAAAAAGTATTTGAACTGATACATCAAATGAAATCTGCATGGGAAGCCACCAAAATAATTTTCAATTGGAAGAAAAAAATGCACTTCTGCCAATAAAGGCGTATATATGCAATCTACATGCAAGTGCTTCAAATTATTATGGAATAAAAGAGAAGTATTACAACACAAACAACACATTTTGGGATCTAATGCCTTAATACTAAAACAGATGATTAATAGACAATATAATGCCAGATATCAGTCCTAGGTTTGTTAACCAAGACAGATACTTTTAACTGCAATCTCCAAGATGTAAATAAGAGAAATTAAAATTCTCAAAACTTCACCCCAGGACAGTTCCTGCAACAATATTTGAGAATTTTCCAGGATGCTCATATCTCCAGCATAGATAGCCAGATATCAAATCTTTTAAAATGTATTGCAGACGTCGAATCTTTTAAAATGTATTGGCCCTGATTGACATCCTGACTGAAAACAGCTTCGCTGTTATAGTATTATTGAAAGAAAGAAACAACTATAGTTTCAAAAAGCGACCAAAGCTCATGTTCTCACAACACAAAGATCCCTACATTTCAAAATCATTTAAAAAATACTTATTAAATTTGTATGGGAATGAAAGAATGATAAAATCACCTGAATAGGAAACAATTTGGTAATACCCCTCCCCGCCAAAGCAGACACAATATCTCTAGATATCTCAAGTTTCGCAATCTCAATCCCATCCTCAGCATCCCCGCCAGTAGTCCCTCTCTTCTCTTCAACGTATCTAAAATCTGCTAAAGCATACTCCGTCTGTACAGCGGCCGACGCCCTGAAACTCAACGGCCCGGATTTCACATGAAAGCACCTCCTAAAGGGGCCGGACAGTGAACAGAATCCGGAAGACGCTTCAATCTTACCGGGAACAACAACGGCGGACGCAGACAAGACGAAGGCAGAGTGGTGTTGCGGAAGAGTCACGACGGAGGTCGAGGCAGCAGCTAAAGCCCCCTTGGAGGCCAATGGCAGTGAGGTTGACGTTAAGCTCATCATTGTGTATGGTGTTCCGGCAGTGGTGGGAGTAAACCCCATTAGGCTGAATAGGGTTTAAGAAATGAAAGGAGAGAGTGCGTTTTTCTTGTTGGAAAGGAACACTTATAGATAAGAGGTCTAAAGCGGGCCGGTCCGGATATAGGTATTCGGCCTGCCCGTCCGTCAATTTTTTCGGGTTAATCTGTGTGAACGCAAAACAAAAGCCTGGCCCATGTTTACGGACGGGTTTGTTCCTTTTTCTTCAATTTTTTATGATTTTGGAAGAAACCTAAATCCTTGCCTGAGTAAGTGTTATTCTTCATTACAAAAGCGTATATATGATGCACGAAAGAGAGAGGGTAAGGGCTTTGCTTATAAGTCACTTGGATAGATTATGTCAGATCGATGTGGAATTATAGTATTTACGAATTGTATTAATTTATCGGTACTTTGAGTTATAATCCTCAAGTCAACTAATAAATAACAAAATGAAATGTTATCTAATATTTCAAAATAACTTTTTTTTATAAGTAACGAGATATATTCAGAAATAACGTATTTCAAAATAGCATTATAATAATTAAATTACTAAATATATAATAAAATAGGAAAAAGGTTACGTTTTTTTTAAAACGAATGAGAGGATAGTCGAACTCTAATCACCATGATAAAATTCCGATAAAAAAATATATAAAATCCACTAATTATACGACATTGTAACTTCTAATGTACGTGCTACAAACTTTACCAATCCATGATTTTGTAATATCTAATAGAACTGAAAATACTAATGATTCAATAACCAATCCAATAAAAAAAATTATAAAATTCATTATTGTATAATGTAACTCCATATTTGCTAAAAAATATACCTTTAACAACCAATCCGATAAAAAATGTATAAAATCCAATATTGTACGATATTGTCCCA
This sequence comes from Tripterygium wilfordii, assembly GCF_013401445.1. Taxonomy (NCBI): domain Eukaryota; kingdom Viridiplantae; phylum Streptophyta; class Magnoliopsida; order Celastrales; family Celastraceae; genus Tripterygium; species Tripterygium wilfordii. Next base: position 2,054,213 of record NC_052234.1, read on the forward strand.
ATCTTAAGGATGGCAAAAAAACCGATCCAAACACTATCTATAGGATACCCGGTCCATTTAAACCCCACAAACTGATCCCATAGGGTTTGGAAATGGTTTTGGTTTTGATTTTCAAACCCGTTATAGTTTAAGATCGGGTTTTATTTTTTATGTCAGGTTTTGGGTACCCGAACCGTTTAATTAAAAAAAGGAATTATAGTAATAACATTATTAAATCATCTATATAAAAGTATACTATTAGGATGTTAAATTTTAACATGATCAAGCATATTAAATAATATAATATAATATAATTATAGATTACACATTCAAATTACAACAACATGATAAGTCAGATTATTTTTTAAGAAATTGAATTATACATTTATAGAAAAATAAAAAAAAATAAAAGTTAAATGGTAAATGGATACCCGATGGTAAGCGGTTATGGAACGATTCCGATTTTGAAAATTTAAATGGTTTTTGGAACGGTTTTGGTATTGGGTACCTTAAATGAAAACGGTTTTGGTAGTCACTAATTAGAAGGGTGCCCGATCTATTGTCATCCCTATGTGAGATATTGTAACCCTCAATCATTGTGCTAAAAATTCTATCAATTCATAATTTGATAATATAATAAAATTGAAAATACTCAATTATTCAACAACCAATCCGATAATAAAATGTATAAAATCATTATTATACAATATTATAAATTTATAACCCTCAATTATGGAACAAACTCTACCTACCCATAATTTTGAAATATAATTCTACGTAAAATTATAGAATAATCTCATTTACTTGTTAAAAACAAAATATATACTTCATATGAACGTAAAAATAAATGAATTTATTATACAAACATCATATAATTGATCGAGTTAATAAAAGACACCTCATGTTCAACTATTAACATATATAAATTCCCCTCATCTATATTTAGCTATTGATTATGGCTCCGTTTGGTGAACGATTGTTGTGATTTTTAACTATAGCTTAAAAACTTGCAAAAAATACTGTAATAAAAATTGTGAAATAAGTTGTGAGGTGTTTGATGAAAGTTTTAGATGATGCTAACTCATAAGTTGTATAATAAATTTAAAATTATTTACAATTTAATAAAACAAAATAAAAGAAAACAAGTTAAAAAAAGTCCATCATGGAGCCTTTTCTTATAACCGACGGTATCTCTGGCATTAAATCGTCGTTTAGTGGGGCGATCCCGCAACAGTGGAGCGATGTCATTGCGGGATTGCCCCACCAAACACACACTATATGCAATAGTCATGATTCATACATCACATGTGGATCGGTAAGTTTCTATTAGTTGGTGTTACGTCCCATGCAACCATTTTTATGGTAAGAGTCCGGAAGACGCTTCAATCTTACCAGGAACAACAATGGCAAACGCAGACAAGATGAAGGCAGAGTGGTGTTGCGGAAGAGTCAATATGGAGGTCAAGGCAGCAGCTAAAGCCCACTTGGAGGCCAATGGCAGTGAGGTTGATGTTAAGCTCATCATCGTGCTTGGTGTTCTGTTATGGCAAAGGTGGGAGTAAAACCAATTAAGCTTCTGAATAGGGTTTAAGAGATGAAATGAGGGAGTGCAATGTTGTTGTTCGAAAGGTAGGGTTATAGATAAGAGATCTAAAGTGGGTCGGTCCGGATATGGGTACTGGGTAGGCCTACCCATCCGTCAACTTTTACGGACCGACCCGTGTGAACACGAAACAAGAGCGGGCCCATGTTTATAGACTAGCTCGTTATCTTTTCTTGAATTTTTTTAAATGATTTTGGAAGAAACCCAAAACCTTACCTTAGTAGAGTGTTATTGTTCATTATAAAACCGCATATATGATGCACGAATGAAAAATGGTATGGGCTTTGTTTATAAGTCCCTTGGATAGATTATGTCAAATCAAATAGAATTATAGATTAGACATTCAAACTATAGCAACATGATAAGTCAAATTTTTTTAAGAAATCGAATTATACATTTGTTGAAAAAAAATTAAATGGTAAACAGGTACTCGATGGTAAACGGTTTTGGTCTTAGGTACCTTAAATGAAAACGTTTTGGTAGTCACTAATTGGAAGGGTACCCGATCTGTTGCCATCCCTATGTGAGATATTGTAACCCTTAATCATTGTGCTAAAAATTCTATCAATTCATAATCGATCTATACAATACTATAGAGCTGAAGCTTAGAGAAAGTTCTCCCACATTTCTGTTGTGCCATGTAGAAGAGAGATTTTATGTCTACCAATCACATGGAAAATATTATTTGAAAATGTAAATGATGTTTTGGTTCATGGTCTCTTTACTAATGTGTAATGTGAAACGGATTAATGTAATTCAATGTTTTCTTTGAACTTTCAAGAGTTTAGAAATCATAGATTAGAATACATACCTTTCCATCCAAAAGTAACACATCAATGCTTAAATGTCCATTATCGTTCTTAATATCAAACGAATCGCATACCTTTTGCCAAGTGGACTACAACATGCCAATTGGAATGAGATGCATTGAGATCTTGAAGGAAAGTTGTGGCATGCCTTTTTGCACTCACTTGATCAAGAATAGCAAAGTCTGCTCATGTAATTCGTAGAAACACCAATGTTGCTATTTTAAGACTCTGTAATGTTGTACTCTTTTGGTACATGTTTCTTCAATGGTGGACTCCAAAATTGATTCAATTTATTTAATTATTCTCTCAGGCTTTTGGACTTCTACAAGTGCTTGGGGTGTTTTGATTGTGTCTTTCATTATGGTCTTCTCATTAGCAAATACATGTTTATTCTGCACTCTTTAATGATTGGTCGTCTTTAAAACTATTGCTTAGATAGTTTGAGTGGATTCAATGAACCATATGCATTCTCCAGTTATTAATCATTTTACATTCCATGGATGTCGTAGTTGGTTTAATCAAAATAACATCAAATTCATGTTACTTTGTAGAGCATAATGAATACTATTTGTTGGGATTAATGAACTTGCATTCATGGGGCCATTTAAAAAAGAAATTTACAAGATTTACGTCTCATCCATCATGAATCTTATAAAATTGGTGTGTTTCTACGAATCACATGAGCAAACTTTGCTATTCTTGATCAAGTGAGTGCAAAAAGGCATGCCACAACTTTCCTTCAAGATCTCAATGCATCTCATGCCAATTGGCATGTTGTAGTCCACTTGGCAAAGGGTATGCGATTCTTTTGATATTAAGAACGATAATGAACATCTAAGCATTGATGTGTTACTTTTGGATGAACAAAATCAAATGATTTCTCTTTTAAAGGTGTTCATCGTTGAAATATTGACAAAAGAAGGGGAAGATATGATTCACGCAAACATTCGAAAGCACAGGTGGAGATCTTCCGAGGAAGACTAAGAGAAGTCAGTCTATGCAACATGTACAACAACTAGATAACGTATTCCATGCTGTACATTTACAAACTAAATCTACCTATGCAGTGATGTTACATTCAATGTTTCGTTATGGGTTGAAAAGGCATGTTTATTCCAAGATCAAATTGATGAGGGATAAGAAAAATAAAAAAATTTATCACGATGTCTTTTATAGTCGAGAATTTTTGGCCAGTGACTTCTCTACCAATTCAAATGTATGTTAGCTGTGATCTATTATATCTTCTAAACAAGTTGTTTTAGTTTTTTTTTTTCATTGCAAATGAAACGTGCCTATCTTCAACTGGTGCCACAAAACTATATCTCAATCTCGACATACCAGAAGCTAGAGAAATTCATGCTATGTATATGGTTTGTCTATTCCACATGCTTTTATATACTATTATGAATATGTATGAATTAAAAAGTTAGAGAGAATAGAATTATGCAATGATTGTTTAATCCATGTGTTGAATCCTGTTCAAGTGTAAATTTAAAAAGGGGAAAAAAAACTGGCGGAGGTCTTCTATGTCTTTGATAAAGACTTCAAAAAGCTGATGATTTTGTAACTTCACGTGGAGATTTTTTACTCAAAAGAAAAATGGGATGCTTAAGTTTGATCTTACCAAAAATGTCAGTTAATGCAAGGGTTTGGTGTATTGTCATAATGGTAATGAGACAATTTAGTTAATCAAATTGGGTTCCTTTTTGTCCTAAAAAAAATTTGTCCATGCATATCACTGATGAGGAACTAGGGGGTGATTGATAATGTGCAATACCGACATTTCTTAAGGCCATATTAGTTTGTCCAAAGTCTTGAGCACGTTTTTATCCACAGCATATCTCAATCTTGACAAACATGTGTATCTTAGTCTTCACATGTCATATAAACTATCCATCCAATGAATCGTGTTCCCACAAAAAATATATAATACTTAATTTAACACATTGAGAATGATATCCAAGTTATTTCATATAACCAGATGCGTTCCATCAAATCAAAATATATGGCCAGGAAACAATTCAACGACTTTGTATTGAGAGTATATGACTAATTATCTCTGAATATATTTGAATATTACTTTATTAAGAGAGCTTGATACGACTTCAATCGAACTAGCAGCACATATATTACTTTCATAATTGAATATTACTACTCTGTTATCATATTCTATTTTTCAACAAAAATATCTATTTGTCTTCCAAAAGTATAAAAATACATTTAAAGCATAAGAGAAATAAATACCGCAAAATAGACCATGGAAACAATGCATTTTTTGTTTAGTGTTAGATTTAGTGAAACTTAAAGAAATACGTTGGATTGAGTGACTCTGATGTAGTGTTTAGATGGTTGTATTGATCAAGAAATATAATGCCTATGTTTTGTGTTGACAAATTGAGTGACTTTATCAATTGTGAGATTAAAGGGGTAGTTTGAGGCTGCTATAGAGTTACTTAGATCTCCAATACGGTTGAATTGGGTCTTTTTAATCAAATTATATGCTTCTTCATAAAATCAAATGCTGCCTAAGGACATATTAAAGCATAAAATCTTATAATTCATTCGGTGATCATATAAAACGCGCATAACACGGGTGTGCACCTAGTTTGAATATATAATAGAATTGAAAATACTCAATGATTCAACAACCAATCCGATAATAAATGTATAAAATCATTATTATACAATATTAAAAATTTATAACACCCCATTATGCAACAAACTCTACCTACCCATAATTTTGAAATATAATTCTACATAAAATTATAGAATATTCTCATTTACTTGTTAAAAACAGAATATATACTTCATACGAAAGTAAAAACAAATGAATTTATAATACAAACATCATATAATTGATCTAGTTGATAAAAGACACCTCATGTTCAACTATTAACATATATAAATATTTTTTTGGGTGCAAAATGTTTATGAAACATAGCGGGATTCCTTAGGAGAGCAGCGATCAAGCATAAGAGGACAAAAACTTAAAGCTCTTTCATGCCCCCTCATCTATATTTAGCTACTGATCATGGCTCCGTTTTGTCAACGATTGTTGTGACTTTTAACTATAGGTTAAAAACTTGCAAAAAAGACTGTAATAAAAATTCTGAAATAAGTTGTGAGGTATTTGATGAAAATTTTAGATGATGCTAACTCATAAGTTGTATAATAAATTTAAATTATTTATAATTTAATAAAATAAACTAAAATAAAACAAGTCTATAGTGGAGCTTTTTCTTATAACCAACGATATCTCTGGTTTTAGATAGCCATTAGTAAAGCGATGTCGTTGCGGGACCGCTCCACCAAACACACACTATATGCAATAGTCATGAGTCACACATCACATATAGATTGGTAAGTTTCTATTAGTTGGTGCTAAGTTTGATGCAACCATTTTTATGGTAAGAGTTCGGAAGACGCTTTAATCTTATTGGGAACAACAATGGCAAACGCAGACAAGACGAAGGAGTCAAGATGGAGGTCAAGGCAACAACTAAAGCCCGCTTGGAGGCTAGTGGCAGTGAGGTTGACATTAAGCTCATCATCGTGTTTGGTGTTCTGGCAGTGGCGAGAGTAAAACCCATTAGACTTTTGAATAGGGTTTAAGAAATGAAATGAGGGAGTGCGATATTGTTGTTTGAAAGGAAGGGTTATAGATAAGATATCTAGAGCGGGCCGATCTGGATATGGGTACTGGATAGGCCTGCCTGTCCGTCAACTTTTACGGATTGACCCGTGTGAACTCAAAACAAGAGCCCGACCCATGTTTACGAACTGGCTTGTTCCTTTTTCTTGAATTTTTTTAAAATGATTTTGGAAGAAACCTAAAATGTTGCCTGAGTATAATGTTACTGTTCATTACAAAACCGCATATATGATGCACGAATGAGAAAAGGGTATGAGCTTTGTTTATATGATGCTAACTCATAAGTTGTATAATAAATTTAAAATTATTTACAATTTAATAAAACAAGTTAAAAGAAAACAAGTTAAAAAAAGTCTATAGCCTTTTCTTATAACCAACGGTATCTCTGGCTTTAGATAGTCGTTTAGTGGAGTGGCGTCGTCGTGGGATCGCCCCACCAAACACACACTATATGTAACAGTCATGATTCACACATCACATGTGGATCGTAGAGTTTCTGTTAGTTGGTGTTACGTCTCATGCAACCATTTTTATGGTAAGAGTCTATGATCCAACAACTCATACAACGATCTATTAGATCGCGTTTCTTGTATTTGTTCTCATGAGAAAATTAAGTGACTATTTCGGGTAGGGAGAGCTTCAATTATTTGCTACAATTCTCCCCTAAATTATCTTAAATCATAAATTAAAATGCGTTTTTTTGAGTATTTTAGTATTAATAATGTTGGAATATAGTAAATTTTCAAAAAAATCAAAATAAAAAATCCTAAAAATAAAATCTAAACACTAAATCCTAAACCATAAACTCTAAATTATAAACACAAATTCCTAACTCCTAAACTGTAATATGTCATCAAATAAATAAAATCATAATTTAATATGGTTTTAAGAGAATTATAACTATAATTGTAGCTAAAAATGGCAGCTCCTCCCCGCTTTAATATTCCATATTAAAAAGATATGCTTTATGGTGGGGTTAAACTGCAAATACATTTAAAAAGATTGGTCATATATGAGAAAAGTTAATAAAAGAAAGTGGAGGGGATGCGCCTTCCAAGGCAAAGAAAAATTATTAAATAATTATTGATTATAATGTTAAAAAAAAAAGACAAAACATAACAGGTGAGCATCGCAATTTGAGCCCTCGAGAAAGGGAGGGTTTCTTTTCATCAACTTTCTTTTCCTAAATCAAATCCATCAATCAAAACATTCCTGCAATTCAATCCATCTTAAGATCTACAAGGTAAAACTCTCACTCTTTCTTCCCCATTTTAGATTCATTGCCTCAGAAATCCAGTTTGAATTGTTGAAGATAATGTTATATACCTACATTTGCAGGTAGGTTGATCTGAATCTTGGAGCACTGGTTCCATTATCGGTGAGCCAATTTGGTTCACGATCATGATCGTCTTGTGCGGGGAACAGTAGATAAGGAGGAGGCCGATTTTATTTATTCTCTGATGTCTATCGAACTGTAGAACCGATATGCAGAAGAGTGGGAGTATAAACAGAAGCGCTAATACGGCGTCGTTGAGAGTGACGGTTCCGCAGCCGCAGCTCCAGCAGTCGCTCAGGCGGCTCGGGTTGTGCTCGCCTGGTGGTTCCCCAATCGTTTTTCCCGAAAAACGCAGTAAGAAAGTTAAGGCGTCCTCCAAGCGTAGCGAGGTCGTAGGTGGTGACAATCAATTGGAGGAAGCTAAGAGAGATGAGCATAGGATTGATGTGGGGGTGGGAGATGAGGAGTCGGATTTATTGGGGTACGCGGTGTTCTCTGGGAAACTCGTTCGGGATAAGAGAAAGGCTGTTGCAGTTCAAAATGGCGTTAATGATTTGAAAGAGCAGAGTTCGAGTGATGTTGGTAATCGAGAGGCTGTGGATGCTAAGCTTACCAGCAGGGCGTTGGTTTGGGGCACTCATATGCTGTCTCTTGACGATGTCGTCTCGGTAATTAAGCTGAATTTCTTCATTTTGAGCTGAAAAGTGGTAGAGTTACTATAATTTGAATATTGGAAGATTTTGAACGATTTGTTTGATAAAGTGATTTTAATTTGACAGGTATCCTATAATGTTGGTCTAAGGCATTTTACAGTGCATTTCTATCCATTGAAAAGGGGTTATTGTGGATATTCTTGTTTTATTAAACCTCAAAGAATTAGAAAGGACTTCCGATTTTTGGCTGCCACCCCAGAGGAGGCAGTACAATGGGTTGGTGGATTTGCTGACCAGCAGTGTTTTGTAAATTGTCTGCCGCATCCTTTGTTATCTTCAAAGAAGCAGGCTTCTTCGGAATTACTTCCAATTGATACTCCTTCTGAACTAATTTTTAAGTGCAAGAGTGCTCCAAAGATGCTTGTAATATTAAACCCCCGCTCAGGACGCGGTCGTTCAAGTAAAGTTTTTCATGGCATAGTTGAACCCATCTTTAAGGTGTGTAGCTCAATTTCCATTGGCAAACTGTGATTGTTAAATTAATTCTTGCAATGGGTGAGTCGATGTGCATTCCTTTGGTAAAACAAGAATCACAATTTTCTTATTGGATAAAAAATTATGCGGGGTAAGATCTCTGTATATGCTGTCTATCTCCAAGCCCGTCCATTGCGGGAGTCCTGTGCACGAGTCACGAGAGTTGTTTACCTTTTTAATTATCTGGATTTGATAGTTTGACAATTCAGGTAATTTATGGTGCTTGATTTTTGTAATGATGGTAGACATGTATATGCAGAAAAAACTAGAGAGTTTGTCTCAGTTAAGATGCAACCGAGGGTTGATGCAGTTTCCAGGTGCTAGGTCTAGTTTAGAAACTCTAACCCCCACATCAGCCTCAATCTAAGGAACCCTAGGCTAAAATTCCCAATTCTTAGGTCTGAAATCGGAACAAAATTCTTGAACTTTTGGATTGAACAAGATCACCCTGAATCTCTCATGTAGGGTAGGATAAATTCACCTTTCCCCGAGCACGTATCAGTCTTGCAATGAATGTCTAAAGAATCTATCCTATTGCATCTGTGCATAAAAATCTCTTTTTATTTCCGAGGTAAGAAAGCCATTAAATAAATGTTTACAACAATTGGTTTAAGGAAACATTAGAATTTCTAAACTTGACTGACCTAGACAAACATAATGACTTAAAAAAGGGGCCTAATTAAAAGGAAACCTTCTCCACAAAGGATTCATTGACTCTTATTAATGGGTCTTCTTGCATCAATTTCCTCTCCCCCTCAAGAATTCGACTCTGGCGAGTAAATGGAGAAGTAGTTGTTGATGTGGGGCTAACTCGTTCCAATAACTCATCTTCACAAATCTAGCTGTAGGAATAAACTCGACCTTGAATTCTATAGTGAGAAGTAGCAAAAGTTGCGCCTTCTTGTAAATTATCATTGTTGTCGTGAATTGATTCCATTTTAGGACCTTGAATGGAATCAAGAAAGATAGGAGCAAAGTATTAATCTCTATGCATGACATTAAAATTTTCAGGAATGACAAATTCTATAAATCCAACAGGCTTTACTATGTTGAATTCATTTTCATCTTGAGTAATTGAGTTTGGCTCTTGCATCTCAATCGTCTTTGAATTGGCATAAATTTCATTTACTCTAAGCCAAATGGGAAGAAGTTGGATTATTTTCCTCGTAGTCTTGTCCTTCTTAAGATTACGCAAGCTTGAGGCTGACTTGCAATGCTGGAACATGAAACCCAGCTGATTCCCATTAGGTTCGAGGCAACATACCAAACTAGACCAGGGACAATGAAGGAGCAGATGGTTGATAGATTCTTCATTGGAGTTACAAAGGCAGTAGGCTGTTTTCTAGATGAAACCCCTCTTCTGCAGGTTGTCTAGAGTTACGATTTTGCCACTTCTGAACAGAGAAAGGTAATTTTAGGAGGGCCTTTAGACTTCCAAATAGATAACCACGAGAAATGATTGCCTCCAAGTTATGATTATCCTTAAGGATTTCCTTGTAATAAGACTTGACAGTAAAGATATTGTTTTTAGACGGCTTTCATAGTAGAACACTACGAGGAGATTTGCGAGCTTAGCCTTGCAATGTTAATGCACAATACATGCTGGTCATCATTGCTGTCTAGTTGCCTAGAATTGATACTTTGTTTGAGACACCAATCTGTTGTTCAGGGTGGAATTGAGGTAGAAAGGCTTAATCCTTGGTTTCAATCTGTGAACTGGATTACGAGGAAAATAGAGAGAAAAAGAGAAGAACGGATAGCACTAGGGTATTTATGACCCCTCATGCAGCCAGGATGTTAAAACTTCTCAATTTTGAGGTAAAATTATCAGGGACCGTCTTCTCTGTTTGTACCTTTGTCACACTGTTTTTGTATCCACACCCTCATATACCGATAACAGTGTGTCATCACAAAGGTGGTGGTGCAGTGTATTTTTATTAGGATACTGGAACTCCATAGGCCATATCTTTTTGGGGCTTAAAATGTGATTTGCACTAAAAATCTGCCTTTTCTTTCAGATATAACAACTATTAATCTGCTTATTGCTGCCTGAGGTTTTTTTAATCATAAGTGGTACAGTGAGAGAAAATTCTTTACTATGGCTTTTCTGTTGCATGAGATTTTCAGGGTAAATTCTGGTAATTAAAGTTTAAATAGCAATTGCTAGGACATAATAATATAGTGGTTCTGTCTTGAAATATCCTTTCTTGTCTCTTTGTTTATTTCCTTTAATAATCTTGTTTATTTCTTACCTTTCGAAAAATCCCTTTCTTTCTACAGTTAGATATCCTGGTTTTCTTGACCTTTTTTCACTTCTGCATTCTTGGTAGAAAGGTTGTTCATTTTTTAATCAATATCTGTATTCATGTTAATATCTACGCGCAAACTGTGTAGCTTGCTGGTTTTAAATTGGAGGTAATCAATACGACATCTGCAGGCCATGCGAAAAATCTTGCATCAAGTGTTGACATTAGCATGTGCCCTGATGGTACTATTATTTGATTAACTTGCCCCTTCTTTTCTGGATTGCTTTTGCTTTCTGTTGATCTCCGTTATCTTTACCATTCTAAAACTTGTCCTCTTGCACATTGTTTCAGGGATTATATGTGTTGGAGGCGATGGAATAATCAACGAGGTTAGGGATTTTTCACTCAAATGATGTGGGCACTCTTGCATTTTCGCTTGACTTTTTCCTCTGTACCATTCCCTTCGCGGAGCCTTTTATTTTATTTACCTTGCTCGAGTTCAGTTTTGTTTCATTCACTGTTATTGATTGAAATTATTTACCTTGCTTGAGTACATCCTTTCTACATATTACGACCCCACCCACTGCGGGAGTCTTGTGCACGAGAATTGTTTATCTTTTTATAAGTGGATATGTGGCCCGATGCTAGATTTGCAAGGGTGCAACCTAGATGTCACATGTTTAATTACTGAAAAGTGAAAGCAGCCTCTCCACATATTATGTGGGCTGTGGGGGTAAGATCTGCATACATCCTGCCCGTCCACTGCATGAGTCTTGTGTATGAAAGTTGTTTACCTTTTTTTCCGCCTAGATACTACTTTTTCCGCCTAAGTTATGTTGATGGAAATTGTCGTTTGAGGTCATCATCAATGGCACTCTTAAAGGTCGAGTGCGTCTATTAGGATGCATTTCAGGGTTACCCCTTGGTGGCTTTTATATTCCTCTTGCTTTAAGCAATTTAGTCAGCCGAAAATGAACCACGAAAATAAGTATATAAGCTAACAAGTACATAAGCACTTGCACACATCTGATTTCTGATATATTTTGGCTTTCAACGGTGGGAATTATATTTTACATTGTGCCCTTAATTTGCTACAAGTCTTCCGCAAATGGATGACCATTATTATTGTGCAGGTGTTAAATGGTCTACTTAGTAGACCTAACCAGAAAGAAGGAATATCTATACCAATTGGAATTATACCAGCTGGTTCTGATAATTCTCTAGCATGGACTGTTTTGGGAGTTAAAGATCCAGTCTCTGCGGCCATAGCTATTATAAAGGTGTTTTCTCTCCCCCATATGGATGGAGTATTGTCTTTGAATTTGCTAAATATGTTGCTATTCTAGCTTTCTGTTTATTTTGTGTGCATAACGATAAGTTACATGAAACTGTAAAGAAATTTGTGAGACTCTCCTTTGCCACTCATTCGACCTTTTAGACTCATCCTATAGAGTGGGGTCCATTTCCATCCATGTTGATTTGGCTTATCACTATTAGAGAAATATCTGATCCCTTTTGGCTTATTACAGTCTTAGATTCAGAGAATTATGTTGACAACTTTAATGGAGCATGACAAGATTTACTATGTTGATGCTTGTTGAACTATCATAAGATTTTGGAAGGCATTTATTAATATATTGTCAAAAATGAAGATGAATGATATTTAAGATTTTTCTTCAGGGAGATGAAGATGAATGATACTTATCACTATCAGCTATATAATAGCCTTTCCCTTTTCAGCTTTCTCTCTGTTTTGTGACAAAAAAATTGTATTGAGCTTCTAATGTGGAAGCAGTTGAAAGTTAATAATGCCGATGAGGATTTCTATAAAGTTGCTTCCTTCGCAAGAAGAACTGAAAGTGAACCCATGGTTTGAGCCAATCTATTTTATAAATTCTCTGTAGGTTTTGGTTTATTTCCCCACCCAAAAGACTTAAAGACCACGGGGGGAAAAAGGAAAGGGAAAAGGCCTGAAATCATTCTTCAAACAAGGGAAGGCTCGTTTAGTCAGTTTCTTGACTGTTGTCCAAACGGAAGTTTTTGCAATGATAAATATTACTATCTTTCGGAATGAAAGAAGTTTCTCTCCTATGGATGCTTTTTATTGGTTATTTTATATATGGAATCATGACTTGTTCACGTCAAACTACTGAAAAATAGCACAAAGTTTTATGAATCTTTAATATTGCAGACTGGTTTAGTTCTGTTTCCACCAAATTTCATCATCGTACTTACTAATTGATTATTAATTCTGGTTTTTTTTGCAAAATTGAAGATTTAAGCATTATGCTTACTAACCTGTATTATTATTTGATTACACATTTCTTTTTGTTGATTTCAGGGTGGTCTAGTCGCTACAGATGTTTTTGCTGTTGAGTGGATTCGGACTGGGGTTATTCACTATGGAATGACTGTCAACTATTATGGTTTTATTAGTGATGGTAAGTCATTAAACTGGATATTAATTCTTCGGAGTCTACATTTTACCTTTGGTCCATTAATCTAATGGGCTCTGTGTTCATTCATACAGCAGACAACCTGACTCAAGCATGTAATTTTTTAAAATGTTTAAGGTTGCATTTATTTTCATAAAGTGTAAACTCAAAATTGCTTGCCTTCAAAAAGCTGGGTCTACCTTCAAATTTGAGCCTTGTTTATGAATTTTGCTTTTGAAAATACCCAAACAAAAATTGTCTCAAGGTTCAGGCTTTGTTTTAATGTTCAAGGAAAACTTGGCATCCCAAAAGCCATTTAAAACCTGATATCTAATGGCAGGACTATGAGCAAGAGTTATGTACTCTGTGAAGATTGTATTCGCAATGCTAAAAGTAGGATGAGAGAAACAAATTATATGTTTGAATCAGGAAAACCCTAAACAGTTTTATATGCGGCTTTTTGAATTTTTAAACTGATTCTTTTTATCACATGTGAATCTAATTTATATCTTAGTATGTTACTGGTTGGTCACTGTTATCGTATTTTTATCATAGCTTATTTGTATATCAATGTTTATTTCTCTTGTTTGGGCTCTCTTGTGTATAATATAGAATCGGAGCAGAAAGTCTGTATTTAATCTTCTCTTGATTTTGAGCATTTGTCATGAAGCTGCATGATTTTTTTTGGGTACATTTTCTTAATAACATTTCCAGTTGGATCGGGTCTTTAAATAATTATTCTCTGTTTTTTTGCTCATATCGAACAGTATTGGAACTTTCTGAGAAATATCAGAAGCGCTATGGTCCTCTACGGTATTTTGTTGCTGGATTCCTCAAGTTTTTGTGCTTACCAAAGTACAGTTATGAAGTGGAATATCTTCCCGCATCAAAGGATGAGCAAGAAGGAAAACATGAAATTGTTGACATTGCAGAACTGTACACTGATGTTATGAGAAAATCAAACACCAAAGGCTTTCCAAGAGCATCTAGTTTATCAAGTATCGACTCAATAATGACCCCAAGTCGAATGTCTGGGGGAGACTTGGAAACATGCGGTAGTACTCGTGCAAGCACTGAACCATCTGAGTATGTGCGTGGCCTAGATCCAAAATCTAAACGCCTTTCGTCTGGGAGGAGCAACGTAACAGCAGAACCAGAAGTTATTCACCCTCAGTTGCCACGTTCAACGACTCCAAATTGGCCCCGGACCAGGTCGAAGTCAAGGACTGATAAAGGGTGGACCGGATTGACTGCCACCCATGATTCCTCTAGATGTTCTTGGGGAAATGCTGGAACAAATGATAGAGAGGATATATCTTCAACATTGTCTGATCCAGGTCCAATTTGGGATACTGAACCAAAATGGGATAGTGAGCCTAACTGGCATGTGGAAAATCCAATTGAATTGCCTGGGCCACTGGAGGATGCAGAAGCAGGAGCAAAGAAGGAAATTGCACCAACGTATGAAGAGAAGTGGGTTGTCAAAAAGGGACAATTTCTTGGCATCATGGTCTGCAACCATGCATGTAGAACAGTTCAGAGTAGTCAGGTAGTGGCTCCAAAGGCAGAGCATGATGACTACACGATGGATATGATCTTAGTTCATGGAAGTGGGCGACTGAGGCTATTGAGATTTTTCTTACTGTTGCAGATTGGGCGACATCTTTCTCTGCGATATGCTGAATATGTCAAGGTACGAGTGTTTAATTTAATGGTACTTTTGTAACTTGAGTTAGCAGGAAAAATTGCTTTGGTGATCTAGTGGACTAAAAATTTGAGGCTATGAGGTTATACAGAGCTGCAATTTTAAACAAGAATGATGTAATTACATTCTGAATTTAATGCTAGTTGAAGCAGGCTGCTGCTGATGAATTTGGCATTGGTCTTGGCATTTCTAATATACAGTTGTCCAACGCATATTTCTGTTGGTAGATTCATCCTAAACCTTAATATCTCAAAATTCTCCTTAGAAGTGTCTAACTTCCTGGAATATGTCCCACTGTAAATGGAGAAGAAAAAAAAGACTAATAGAAATAGCCCACTATTATGAAGGATAGTTTCGTACGTGCAAAATTTTCATCATGTACAACTTGGTACAGCTCGATCTTAAAGATGTCAAATAGAATCTGCATTTGATTTGTGCTATAGGAATGCATAGTCTTAAAAAATAAAAACAAAACAAGAAGTATCTGGAAAGATAGGAGGTTCACTATTCTTTGGATTTTCTTGATCGGAAGGTAGTTTCTGGAACATCTTAAATCTATTCATGTTTTGCAGCAAAAAATAAAAGAAATTTCATATATGCAGAGATTAGTAGAATGGTTTGCCCTATTCTATGTATGGTTTTAATATTCAAATTCAAATTAGCTTTATTTTCGCCATTTTGATGTGTGCTTCCATTTTGATTCAGGTTAAGTCTGTGAAGATTAAGCCTGGAAAGCACACCCACAATGGTTGTGGAATTGATGGTGAGCTTTTTCCGCTGAATGGGCAAGTAATCTCTTATTTGCTTCCAGAACAGTGCAGACTTATTGGTTGCTCTCCTAGTCATCATGTATAACAAACATGAACAACTTTTTTTTTGCCTTTTGGAATTCTTTGAAGGGTTCTGGGGGGACATCGGTTATCCTTTTGAGTTTTGGTCGTGCAAATATGAAGAGCTACGAAACAAAACAGAAACTACCTTCTTTTCCGTTTTTCATTCTTTCTTTTTGAGCCCTACCGTTGTTCCGTTGCATATCTGAGCCCCCTGTAAATTTTTGTCAGTAATGTGTATTTTGTTGCTTGCTTCCATGATTTTTCCCCCTCTTTTGCAGAGTTCATTGCTATGTTTTACTCGCAATGTGTCGTTTACACTTCTTCTCTGTTTGATGCTATGAAGACTCCCAATGTATTTGAAAAAACTGGTTATTTGATATTCGTAGTGTGTGTTTCTCTTTCCTTCTCATCTTATCTCCTCCTGCCTTTTGTTTAAAAGTAAGTGTGGCCTATCAAGAATAATCTGCCGAAGCATGTTTTGTTAATTGATGTAAGTTCCTTCGAACCATGCTAGGTATGATTGCTTTCATGGCTGTTCTTGATTTGATTTAATCCTGCTACCATTTTGTCAATCAGGGACATTG
Organism: Tripterygium wilfordii; assembly: GCF_013401445.1. Taxonomy (NCBI): domain Eukaryota; kingdom Viridiplantae; phylum Streptophyta; class Magnoliopsida; order Celastrales; family Celastraceae; genus Tripterygium; species Tripterygium wilfordii. Next base: position 2,070,522 of record NC_052234.1, read on the forward strand.
GTTCTGGAAATTTTACATTATCTGTATTTGAAGCCATGGAGATTACAGTATCTCCTCTGTTGGCTCTGAGGAATACGGGTACTTACTTACCTATACTGTTTTATTCTATGTGCGTGCCTTGTTTCCATTCTTAACACAGTGGCAGTGCCATTATGTACCAAAAATAGAAATCAACACAACTTGAGATCGCAATATAAGACAAGTGTCTGCTTCTAATGAAAGCGCTTGCTTGCGACTTGACAGTGAGTTCTTCCTCCTAATGGTTCTATCTGGCTTAGTGTGTGTTTGTTTTGGGATGTTATCCAAAATATATGCATTCTCCTTCAATATTGTTTATGTGGGTATTATGGGTCTAAAATTCTGAGGGTTCTTGTGAAGGCTTTGAGAGCTGGGGCTCAGGGGCGGACATATATAACAAATTTGATTTTGACCCCACAAATATTTTTATTTTCACTCCATTAATATTTGTGTATCTTAATATTTTACTGGGCCATAAGTCCATACGAAATATAAAAGGCCCAATAAATGGGGTTAGTCTAATCTTGTTAATTATTAGTATTGTATTTTAAAGGGTCCAACAAAAAAAAAAATCAGGGGACACTATCCCTAGATCCCTGGAAATATTCTTTATTATATAATTTTTTCACTTCTAGTGTAAAACAGACCTCATATGTTCGGGAGGCAGAGTCTACCCCTACATGCAGGCACACCATATTAATTTATTGTCTTCATCTTGCTGCAGTTGTATGTGGGGCTTAAGCTGTATGATGTGATTATTGTATAATGATCATGCCTTCACATCTAATATTTAGTTATTTTGCATTACCAACCAAGTAATCTTGACTTTTGTGTTTGCTTTTGTTTTCAACCTCCAAATGTCTCATGGGTAGACGAAAGTCACAAAACAATGCTTATAGTCTATTTGTCCTTATCTTGTTTGGCTATTATTAGCATCACATGTCTCAGAGAGTAATCCTTCAAATTTGTTTATTTGTACAGAGTGGCAATTTTGTTGGAACCGTTCCAATACTCTCATCAATGATGAGTTTTGCACATCTGGTGATTACATATGCAACTTTAATTGAGAAATTATAAGAGAAGTGATGGAAAAAAAGAAGAAGAAGAAGCTAACATGATACAGTATATTAAATTCATGATCTTATCAAACATTTTCACTAATTTTATCCCATGTATCAATTTGAGACATGAGCCGAGACTAAGTGCGGGGAGATAACGCAATGTGACATTCTCACACGTTGGGTTGAGCAAGGGGTTACCTCGCAAATTGCGATAATGAAAATATCCATGAAACTTGAACTCACGATCTCCTGTTTAGATTAAGAGTTGTTGTGGTCAAATTTACCATGTCACTCAAAGACCTATTGGTTGTACTTTTAATTTCTCTATTTCCTATTCTAATATTAATGTGAGGAGTCAAAAAATTAGTACAAAAATCAATTGTTTTGGCTTTTTTTTATGATACTCAGCGGGGTTGATTGTCAAAAAAAAAAAAAAAAAAATGAAAATCTGTTGAAATTACTAAATTGAAAATCTTAGTTTATCCAATAGAACATCTGAATATTATGTGATTGAGTAGGAAACGGTTTTTTTTCCGTGACTACAAATTATATTAACTCTTTTAATATTAGGGTAAAAAGATACTTTTCGTCCCTCAACTATGAGACGAGTTTCATTTTTATCCCTAAACTTTTTTTTCTCCCATTTGCGTCCCTCAACTATTGAAAAGTATCATTTTTGTCCTTTTAAGCGAGATTGAGGTTGGGAAAAACCTGATCTGACGAACAATATGATGTCACGTAGGATTTTTCAATGGCCGGATTTATTCGAGGGATAAAAATGATACTTTTCCATAGTTGGGGGACGAAAAAGGGCAAAAAAAAAGCTAAGGGACGAAAATGAAACCCGATCAATAGTTGAGGGATCAAAAGTACTCTTTTGCCTTAATATTAGGTAAATCACATAATATGGATCTTACTAGCGAAATTCAATCTCCCAATCCGAAGGCTTCATCTCCTAACACGACAAATCAAAAGTTTAACGTGTGTTTACCTCAGTATAATTAGTCTGTGGCTCCCGCTAATAATAATAAAAGCTAATACATTACTTTTTAAAAAAAAAAAAGAAGAGAAAAGGTCAAGAATAAATAAATAAAGATGAAAATATATAAAAAAATTAGGTTTGGTACTTTGGTTGGTGAGGTGGGTACGTTGCAAAGTCTTTTCAATTTCTAGTTGGCTTGGGAGAGAGAGGCCTACACGCCTGTTGGTGGGCTTTGAGAGAGGCCCAAGTTGCTTTCAAATCAAATTCACTAATCACCAGTATTCATTATTCACCACTACCAGGTCCACCACCACTACTACAACTCTCCCAAAGTCAAGTGTGTGCTCAGTTGGTGTTCGGCCTGGTTAGGCGCTCTAGTCGAGTGTGCGTTCAATATCGAATCTAGCTCCATCGGTTTTGGTCCGTGCATGGGGTTTGTTAGTAAGTTTTAGTCTATTATCGGGTCTTAGTCATTGGATCTCGGCCCAAGACTTATCATGTTGGCATGTGATTTTTTGTACACGCTCGATATTTATATTCACTCAATTATAATGTACGAAGGTGTTTACATTTACACTCGATTGTTGAAAGGCATGTTGAGTGATGAGTGGGTGGTCGATTATTAAAAAAAATAAAAAAAATTTGTACCAAGTCAAGTAAATTCCCACCGCTACCCCTATTGTTTAATTTGAATAATCACCACTGTCAAAATCAGTGGATACATACACAAAGCATGTCGTAAATCTCCTCTCTCCCCTTCTCCCTCTCTGCCTGCTTCAGCAAACTTACTGCTACTGCATACTCTCTCTCTCTCTACTGCTTTTTTATTTTACTCGAATTGTTGAGTTTGGACTTCGGAGGAAGAATGGTTGCGAGGAAGTAGTGGAAGACAAGAGGAGGCGTTCGGCGCTCGCTGTCTGTACTGTACCTCTCTTTGCTTCTTTTTAAAATTATTTTTTAATCTTTATTTTTCTGATCTGTAGTGGGGATTCGTGCAATTTCGCTGTGGCTTTTGGTGTAATGCGGCAAAGATCTAGACGATTGTCAGATTTGATTTGAATGTCTGCACTCTGCAGAACTTCGGCATTCGCCAGATTTGTTGCTGCTGTTAGGGTTCTTTCTGTTATTATATTTATGCCATGACTACCAAACGTGCTTATAAGCTACGTATCCTTTTCAGCTAATTAGGGGTTTTTACGAAATGTCGGTTTTAATCTTGAATTTTATGTTGCTGAAGATAATGCTGTATGTTTGCTTGATCCAGATTGTGCAGATCCCTTCTTTGCTTATTCCTTTATTTAGTTTTTATTTTTTATTTTTTCTTCAAAAATTTATTGTTGTTTGGATTTATGGTAATGTGAGAATAGCTTTTGGAGGTTCGCCTTGACATTAATTTGATCATAGAGGAATTTGTGGCTCACTCTGCCAATGTAAATTGCCTCAAAATTGGAAGGAAGTCCTCCAGGGTATTGGTCACTGGAGGAGAAGATCACAAGGTCAATCTCTGGGCAATTGGCAAACCCAATGCCATTTTGGTGAGTTCTTTCACTTTCTTACTCTCCATCAAGTGTATGTATTAGCTAATAATTTTAAAAGCCCCTCTGCACTTATAGGTTTCAGCTTTTTGCTCACCAATTTTTGCAGTATACCCATTTACTTATATCCTCAAATTGTTGTGTTCTCTGATCCTTTTATATATTTTTTAGAGTGTTAAATGAGTAGCCACTTAAGGATTTTCTTATATTAAAGCTAACTTTCGTTATAGTAGCATTTTTCTGGGGTCACTGACTGTAGACTTGACATGTAGATTCTGATGACCTAATGTCTACGCCTTCACATGCAGAGTCTGTCAGGACATACAAGTGGAATTGATTCTGTGTGCTTTGATTCATCTGAAGTGTTAGTAGCTGCTGGTGCTGCAAGTGGTACAGTCAAGCTTTGGGATCTAGAGGAGGCAAAGAGTATGCTTATCAAGTCCTTGGAATATTCTTCATACTTGTTAAAGCAAAAGGATGAAGTAGTCAAACTTAATGACATGTCTTCATTGTTTTCTACGTGATGCTTTAAAAGTTAATATGTTGATTTTTGATGTTGCTGTTCAAATTTGTGTGTAGTTGTTCGTACACTAACTGGACATAGATCCAATTGCATATCTGTCGATTTCCACCCATTTGGAGAGTTCTTTGCCTCTGGTTCGCTTGATACAAATCTTAAGATATGGGATATCAGAAAGAAGGGCTGTATCCACACTTACAAGGGTCATACACGAGGGGTCAATGCAATCAGATTCACCCCAGATGGTCGGTGGATTGTATCTGGTGGGGAAGACAACACTGTGAAGGTTATAGCTTGTTTTCTTTCTTTAAAATTCAATGTAAATATATTATAATATCACGTATGTGAATGTGTTTCTCCTGATAAGAAATGGAAGCATTTACTTGAAACTTGTCTGATGGAAAACCTTCTATCTTTAGTTATAGCCTTATAGGCAGCCTGATATGCACTGTTTGGAGCAACAAAACTTATGGAAACAGATTATGCACCATTGGGGTTGAGAGCATTACTGCCCATTTAACCAAGAAAGATATATCTATGAGACATTAACTCAATGACATTAGATTAGAAAATTTCATCTACATTACAGTGGCTATGGCTACTAAACTATGTGCATGAACTACACATCCGTCAATCCTTAGCATTTTCAAAAGATTCTCTCCACTACTCAAATAACTGCTTATTTTTTATTTTTATTTTTTTTCCTATATCCGGCTGCCTGATATGCATCCATAAAAATGCAAGGAAAAAAGGGCAAGCATGCATTTCATGCTGTCTTACCTTTTTGTTCGAGTGTGTGAGCATCTTCAGAACATTGAGGCCCACTTCTGGTATTATGAGTATGTTTAAGTGTCCTAGCATTCTGCTACATATGTTGATTTAGATTAAAGGCCAATGCTTGAGTTTGGTCTGGTTTGCTTCGATGTAAATATTTTGCTGCTAATTCTAGTTGTTGTTTTTCCCCCCTCACGTATGGGCCATAACCATGCCACGATGCATACAAATTCTACCCCAGGATGACGTTATGTGTCTAGGGAGGAATGTTCGAAATTTAGTCCCTCACTTCCACAGTGTTATACTGCCATCAGAGAGTGGCCCTCATATTGTGAAGTCAGAGGCTGCATGTGGTCTTGTGTCTGCTATCTTTTAGATTTACTTTGCATGATGTATAGACGAATCTTGCACTTGTGCTTCTATTGTTGACGTTGCATACTTTTTGATAAACTCTGCAAACAGTTGTGGGACCTTACTGCTGGAAAGCTGTTTCATGATTTCAAGTGTCATGAGGGCCAGATTCAATGCATAGATTTTCACCCCCATGAATTCCTTTTGGCAACAGGTTAGTTTTAGCCTCTTAAAAAGTCGTATTCCATTTAACATTACTTCTATAAAATTATGCAAATTGAATGCATGTTTGGGTTGACATGAAATGTCTGATGCTTTGTGTAAAATGCACCATCTATGTATCTGTATGCCAACCAAATACAGTGATTTATAATCCTGAATTTATTTTTTTTATTTGTTTCGGAAAAAGTATCTCATAGTGCCATAAACTTGATGTGCTTTAGGATAATGATGGTCAACATGGTTGTTTTTGAGTGTAGCATTGTTGTCCTCACTTGTGGTTGACCTAATATCAACATTGCTGAAATGTTTTTATGGATATACCAGTAAAGAGTTGTTCCTGGATGTACCCCCTATTGTCTTGTATTAGCATGTAGCCCTTTTTACTGATAAAAAGAAAGAGTTGTTCATGACAAATATCTTGGCTGTTTGATGACTAAAAGAAGTTTCTCATTAAATATCATCCAGTCATACACTCAAACATAGTTTCTAAAGACACAAGCAGCAGCATTGTTTAATGTCGCAGAAAAGGTTGTTTTAATGGAGCCAGCATTCTCGATGGAGAAATAGAGTAGTATCCCCCATTTTGTTTTTCAAAATCAGCAAATTCTTCAGTAACTGAGTTCTCAATGAAAAAGTTTTTTGGATCGCCAGGTGGCTAAAGGCTTGTTGGGGGTGGGGGAATTAAACATTGCAGCCCAATCAGTACCTGCCCAAGTATCAAACAACGTAACCAATTGAATTTTCAGATACACTCCCAAATAATTATATACAGTTCCTTATTTGGATTTGTTCCCTTACACGCACAACCTAATGTATGTTGGGTCTCTGATATCGGCATTACTGACTGATTCTTGGTCTGCAAAGGAAACCATATGATAATGATCTCTGTAGTTACACTAGGTCAATGGCACATGCAAATTTATTGCCATAAGATCTGTAGATATATTGCTGTAAAATCTTGCACATTATCTACATTGGCATTCTGATTGTTGTGAACAGGTTCTGCTGACCGGACTGTTAAGTTTTGGGACCTTGAAACTTTTGAGCTAATTGGTTCTTCTGCCCCTGAGGTATTCTGTTTCTTGCTTTGACTCTTGTCTCTTTATGGAGGGAAAATTTTGATTTGGCAGACAAGTTTATTTGTGATTCTAAATCCATTGAAGAAATTCTTAGTTTGAGCTTAGCTGTTTTACTACAGACCTCTGGAGTGCGCTGCTTAACCTTTAATCCTGACGGGAGGACTCTTTTATGTGGCTTGCATGAACATCTAAAGGTTTACTCTATTTATTGCTTTATGTCATTGGGTAGCTGATCTATGTTGATAGTCATGTCTTTCGGCTCGTGTTTTTTGTTTTGTTTTATACATTCAAAAAAATAAAATAAAATTCATTGCGTGAATGCCGCAGGTTTTCTCATGGGAACCAGTTAGATGCCACGATGCTGTGGATGTCGGATGGTCTAAATTGTCAGATCTTAATGTTCATGAGGGCAAGCTTCTTGGCTGTTCATACAACCAAAGTTGTGTTGGCATTTGGGTTGTAGACATTTCGGTATATCGCTCTTTCTTTCTTCTTTTGTTGTGCTTGATCAATTGATTGTTAATTTGTTATCCTATGGTATTTGTTCTATGTATTAGCTTTAAACTAGTCTCTTACCAAATTTTTGGTTTCTTGCACAGCGTATAGAGCCATATGCAGTTAATAACGTGGACCGATTGAATGGACTTTCTGAATCCAAGTCCAGTTCAAGTGGAAATCTTTCAATATTAAATGAGAACAATACAAAGGGTAGTTTGGGAAGGTTGTCTGTTTCTGAAAATTCAGACTGTTTGGTGAAGGAAACAAAATCTCTTGGAAGGTTGTCAGTTTCTCAGAATTTAGATCCTGTTAAGGAGTCAAAAAATTCTCCATGTATGTTTATATATTGTTACATTTGTTTATTATGTTTTTTTTGGCTTTAGGCTGCTTTTTCCTTTCTATCAGTTTCCTTTTTACCCTTCTGAATGGGGAACTGGTTTAGACTGTTGTTTCCTTCAGTTCACATTGTGACCTGTTCTTCTCATTGTTGGCTTTACGTGCTGGTTGAAGCCACAGGAAGCATACCTGGTACACCTCCAAGGATCAATTCAAACACAGGTTCAAAGACAAATCTGGCTAGTTCAGTGGCGGTCCCCAATGCTACAGCCCCAAAGAAGAATTCCACGAAAGCGCACCCAGCAGTTAATGTTCCAATTTTCAATAAGTCTGATGTTGTACCTGTAATTGTACCCAGAACTAATGCGAGATTTGAGCAGCCAGCTGAATCTAGAAAATTAATTGGGCTTCCTGGTAGAACGATGCCCTTTTCTTTGCAGTCGAAGACAACTGATTTTCGAAAGTTTGCAAATAGCAGAGATGAGATGGAGCAGCCAACCGTATCTGCTGCATCTGAAACTCCTGATCCTAAGTTATCTGATTCAAACAGTGTTGCAGACAAGAATACCTTTTCTACTGTCAAAGCCTTGATTCATGGAGTAACAGAGGCATCAAGGAACATTAAAGATGATAAGTATATTAGTTCCGGCAAGCACGAAACAAGTTCAGAGCCAGATCAGGATGAAAGTTGTATGTATTTACATCCTTGAAAGCATACATCCTGCTTTTGATGCTATCTGCTTTCTGCCTTCTTCTCTTCAACATTTAGTTCTAGGAAAAAATGTCTCATCTCTGCTTACTTTTGCCTATAAGATATTTGGTGGGTTTTTCTCTAAGCTTGAGTTGGATATTTTTGGTTTTAGTAATTGTACCTCTACAAGTCTATGTGCTGTTCACCTGGTGTTGGAACTCATTCTAATGCTGGTCAACCTTTTTGTTTCAGATGATACAAACACTCATAGAGTGAACAGAAATGTGGAAAGTAAAAAAGGTGTTGTTGCTGTTTATGATTGGTGGTGGTTAATTTTTCCAAGCAATAACACCAAGCCTCCTAACTTTCTTCTTATAACACATAGGAAGAACACGGTCAGTTGTCATCAACTTGGAGAGAAGACGAAGATCTCCTGACTATGAGGGACCCACATCTAGTATCTCACCAGAGGCAGTTTCTGCAGTTAACATGCTTTCTTCACACATGGTGGGAACATTTTCCAATTTCAATGCTTTATCTGTATCTTCTGTCTTCATTGATTCTCCTAAAATAATGGGTATTATTATAGCCGTAGCGAGTGCAGGACTGCATCTTATACCTTCCTGAGAAATGTCAGGTGATATGACTGAAGAAAAAAGGCGCAAATAGAAATTTCTCCTTTTAGTTTGTCTTTTTTAGTGCGTTTCATATTTATTGGAGTCCTATTTTGTTTGTATGATATAATATTCATCATGTTAAGATGAATGACATATTGCAAATTGAAGAAATGGAATTTACCTTTCCCTTACTTTTTCCTCACCTTACTATTTGCTATAAAGCCAAAGGGATAAAGGCTTTGTAATCCCTCCAATCTTCCTTTTCAAAGTTGTACTTTCATGTTTGAGAAACTTTTTTAAAAGCCACTTGTTAGTTTCATATGACTTTTATGCTTATAAAAGAGTTGTAGTTAGTTTTTGACTCACTTTTTGTGCCCGACTAATGTCATTGTGGGTGCTATTCTATTTCTTACATGTTCTATCACGAATATTTGATGTTGTGATTTATGCTTTCTAATGTGTTTTCCTCTTCTTCAAATTTAATCTTTTTCCTTAATGATGCTTATTTTCGCTTTACATTCACTAACTTTTGGCGTTTAAACAGAGAAGACACTCTCCATCTACTGAAAAAGAGGCAGCATCTGCTAGCGATGAGGATGCTATTGCAGATGTGATGGAACAACATGATCAATTTGTCAGCTCCATGCAGTCCCGATCAATCAAATTACAGGTGATCCAAAGTGACAATAAAAATTCATCAAGAAATCTTTTGCAGATGCCATTGTGTGTGCGTCTTTGTGCTTGTTTATTTCACTTTTTATGCCTTTTATTCCTAGTACAACTACTGTGTTTTGTGAGACCAAGTGGGTATACATTCTTTTGTCTAATATGAGAGCTCCAGTCGTGCAAGGAGGAAAATCAAAGTGCTGTATGTGGGCTTAGGGACACCTCTGTGATTGGGCTCGTGAATTGTGCGAGTTCCCTATATTATTACACTCAAACTTGGAACATTATTGTGCTATTCTGGGAATCTGTTATTGGTGCTTGCATTCAAAGGATGGTAGCTTTGACTAACATCACATTTGAGTACCTGAACCTGATCCCTAGGAGTTTGACTCATGAGAATACTATAAAGTATATAGTATATACGTTGGAACAAATTGTAATATTAGTTTTCTGTGAGTTTTACCATTGTTTTCTAGGTCGAGATAGGAGTTATTCAAACTGCTAATATGTGATTTGCATTCCAATTCAATAAATTTTGTTGTACAGTGTTCTTGTTTTGTGGAGTCATGACTTGTCACTTTTTTGGATGATTGCCAAAACTTTTTAGTAATTTTAGCCTTGATTTCCTTTTGTGTTTTGGTAAGCGTAGTTTTGTCATCATTAGGCCTTTATTCCGGCAATTTGGGTTGGTTACATGAATCCAAAAGAGAAAATTAGGTGGAATCTACTATGTGGATTCTCCTCCACCATTTGTCCTTATCTAAAGCTACACTTTCAAGTAAAACATAGGAAGTGAAGCGGAAGACCTAAAAAGACATGGCTTGAAATAGTACGAAATGATATGGATTCAGTAAGAATTGATGAAAGTATGATCCTAGATAGAAATGAATGGCGGAAATGAATACACGTAGTGGATTCCCAATAATTTTTTCAGACTCAAGTAGCCGACTCCAAACTTTTGGGATAAAGGTTTGGATGATGATGATGATGGACTAGTGCACCAATATATCCATTTTGTACATTGTCCAAACCATCTTAGATGATTATCTTGCACCAATACTCTTATTTTTTTTCCTAATGATTGTATCATATACTTGAACTGGAAATTGACATCAAAAGAATTTTTAAGGTTATACAGTTGTGATCATCATGTTTTCTTTCTTATGGTATCGGGTACTATATGTTTCATCTAAAGGAAATTGACTTTTGCATCCTTACTCGAATACTATGACAATGAATTTCTTGTTTTCTTAAATGGTATATACCATTTACCATTGTCGAAGATTGAAAGCATTGATTATTCTTTGTAGGTAGTCTACGGATACTGGGTAAGAAATGATATTAAGGGGGCCATTGCTGCAATGGAGAAGATGTCTGATTATTCTGTAAGTATAATTTATTCAGGAATGTACGCTTTTATGATATGTTCTGTATGCAAATTATATATTCTTTCTAGCACTGATCTATGAAATCTTTCAATTCTTTCTTATTATCTCTGAACTGCAGGTCCTTGCTGATGTAGTCAGCATTTTAACTGAGAAAATTGATGTCGTCACATTGGATATTTGCGCTTGTCTTCTGCCACTACTAACTACCCTTCTTGAAAGTAATATGGATAGGTATGGAAATATTTTGTATTATGTTTGGGGTCTTTTATTCCAGTAAATAAGTCATGGACAGCAGATGTTTATTTTTATAAGGTGGACAGCGGATGCTTATGTTTCTATGGCATTGGAGGAAAAATGAAATTATCTTTGATTAGACAATTACACACGATTTTTGAAACATCCTGTTGGTTTCTAAATCTGCAGTTGTACATTCCAAGGTAGAGTATGCAATGGGTTCTTCTCTTAAAAGAAGTTAAGCATCAGGAGATGTTTTAAACATATCTGACCCAGTACTTCAAACGTATTATTGTCAAAAATTCTTAGTTATTTGACTAAAACGCCCTTGTACCTTTCCGTGATTTAGGATATGTCTAATCTCAAATAATTCCCTAGAATTGTGACTAATCAAAGGATAGTTTAGTCTGTGTATCGGTGATGTTTTCATCATGTGAGAAACTTCAAGTTTCTGGAGAATTGTCTAATGACTAGTAAGTTTCGACAGTGTTAAGTTACGGACTATATTCTGACCAATCTTTGTTCATTGGAAAACAAGCTATATGTTTCTTGGAAGTTGTTGGGTTCAATAATGCATTAGGTGACTTCAGGATTCTCTAACTTTTATCTGCTTGGTAAATGTGTTAATCAATACATGATAAGGATCCGGTTTGTGCCCACCTAGATAGATAACAGTATCCAATATCTTGGTTGATGTGCAGACTCTAGGCACTGAAAATTGAAGGAAATATTGGCATTGGCCTTTTTATTTTCAGAAGAAAATTAGCTTGGAAGAAATGCCATTGACTAGGAATTGCATGTATTTCAATGTCTAATGTACGTTATGTAATTAGTAGGAACAACAGCTGGTCCTCAACAGCCAATAGTTGGAAATTATTAATTTAAACTCTGGTATTTGTGCATGAATTTTCTGATTGGCTTGCTTTTAATAGTTTCCTCCTTTGCTGTTGTAGCTTTATGACACATATCATCTATTTTATCCATAATGTTCAAATCGAGCTGCCAGTAATTTAACAGCCTTATAATGTCTAGGCATTTAAGCATCTCCTTGGGCATATTGCTTAAGTTAGTAAGGATTTTTGGTTCGAGGATCTACTCAACAGTATCAGCATCCACATCTGTTGGTGTAGACATTGAGGCAGAGCAAAGGTATGTTTGTTTTAATCTTATCTATAATCTACATGCAATCTGCATGGATATAATTGTATTCATTGGCTGATGGCATCTGGATGCTCTTTTTGTATAGGTTCGAGCGGTGCAATCTATGTTTCATAGAGCTTGAAAAGGTCAAACGCTGTCTACTCACTCTCACCAGGTGCACATTTTGATTGATTTAGCTGGTTTGACTGTTGTTAGTTTACAGGTCATCAATTATGTCAATTTATTTGTTTTTCTATTCTCCCCCCTCGGCTCCTCCCCCTCTTTTTTTTTTTCCTGTAGAAGAGGCGGGTCAGTTGCGAAGTCTGCCCAGGAGTTGAATCTAGTTCTTCAAGAAGTGTCCTGAAGAAAAGTAACAATGATTTGATTTGATTTGTTTGTTGGTTTGAGTGAGGAGCAAGTTTGCGCATTTCAGTAAACTGCACTGCTCTTTCATGCAACATCCTGTGGTGAATTGAACATTTTTCTTGTGGTTGGCTCTGGCTGGCCTTGTACATTCACACTAAGTGGAGGCATTAACGACTACTTGCATAACTGGAACACCGTGGAAGTTTCGTTCTTCTTGCTGGTGGTTGCTACTATGGTTTTGACACCATCCGTCTTTGCTCAACTCAGCTGAGAGGATCTCTACTCACTCCATATTAATCACTAATTGGAAGTTATATGTAACTTTTAACATGTATCCAACTAATCATTATTTTTTAATGCATACAAAATTTGTTAATTGATGGTACTGCCTACGATGGACGATCGTTCTGTTGAATTTCTTGGAATAGGAGAGCTATGAGCTAGGCTGTTGTGATTTATGGTGGCGTTGATAAATTGTTACAGGAAATGAAATTCTGAGGCGTGAATACACTATTATTGTTGGGAGTTATGCAGAAACTGGTTAACGGATTGAAAGGGAGGCACAATTGTATCCCATTTGGTTCCTTGACTGGTTTAGTACTCTGTTATTACTGGATGCTTGAGTTCTTTGACTTGGATCTGGATATCAGTGGCTTTCTTAATCAGCATCTTGTCCCTGTGTAATTGAAAGATATGAAGTGAGAACAATTTTACTGACTTGATTGCAGAAAATAATGCAAAAATTTTCAACCAGTATTGCATTGCTTGGGCAATGCAACTTTTGGCTACTGAAAGAGTTATCGATTTTTAATTTAATTATCGAATGTTCACATGTTCAAACTTGGGAACTCAAACTTGAATATTGTTTCAATAAGTATACATGGCAAAATTTTCATTGTTCAGGTAGATTTCTTATATTGATTTTTATTGTCATATCAACAGTTTGACTGTTCGAATAGTCAAAAATCTATCTGACTGTTCATATTAGAACAATTTTTAATTTTGGGTTTCAACTCAGAACATTTGAAAATTCAGTGATCGAGTTGGACTTAGTCAACTTTTTCTGTGACAAAACGTTGCATTACCCCAAATAATATCGGTTGAAAATTATTGCATTATTTTCTACAATCGAGTCAGTAAAATTATTTTCTCACTTTATATCTTTCAATTACACAGGGACAAGAAGTTGATTAAATTCCTATTTGGGGTGGAGGTGATGGATTATTTAGTAATTCAGCTCTTTAGACTTTGGACTTAGTCAATTTTTTTGATGACAAAACGTTGTATTACCCTGAATAATACTGGTTGAAAATTTTTGCATTATTTTCTACAATCGAGTCAGTAAAATTGTTTTCTCACTTTATATCTTTCAACTACACAGGGACAAGAAGTTGATTAAATTCCTATTTGGTAATTCGGCTCTTTAGACTTTAGACTTTAGAGCCACACATAAGAAAGAAAAACATAATGAAACTTCTATTGATGGTCTATATCCTTGATCATCTATGTTGTAATGAATTTCAACTCCTACTCCCACAAACTCATTAATACCAAGAGCAATGGCAGATATTACCCATCTCATTCAACATAATATTTTTAAATATTAAAAATATCATTTGACCAATATATCCCTTAACCTATAGTAAAGAGAAAAAGGGTTTCAATATGGTTGAGAAAGATATGAAATTGTACCAACAATGGCCATAATGTAATGAGTTTCTTTTTTTGGAAAAAATAGCTCCATTAATAAACTAATGTAGTTTGAGAAAATTAGGTACAGTAGACAAGAAATGGAGCATTAAATTTGAAAGTTGTAGGGGCTAAAAATTGCGCTGGGCTCATGAGGTGCGGTCCATCGACAAGTATGACCGGTCACAAGCTTATCATTTACTAATGTAAGTACTATCCAAAGAGGTTCATAATCTACCCCGTCTAAAATGAACATCCTGTCTAAACGGCTGAAAAATGTCTCATCTGACCATCATTTCTCCACTCGTTAATTAGGTTATCGATCGAATTAATTACTAGCGATTAGTTCAAAATATTTTACAATTATTTGTCATTAGTGGCTATTACAGAACACTCGCTTATCGTTCACAAATAGGCTATGGCAGTAGATTGATTTAGTGGTGATGATCTTTTGTGATATAAAGACAAATGATTATCAACTTAATTAAATATCTTCCAAGTTAATTAAGTCTACACCAGAATGTATCCAACACACATGCACTGTATATATATATATATATATATATATATATATGTATATATATATACATACATACATACATACATACATACATACATATACGTTTATTCAAATTGAGAAGGTTTATTCAAACCTAAAAATTATTGCATTTGGCACCAATGGTGAATGTAAAACATTTGGCACAAAATAAAAATATTGCCACATTAGTTAGTCAGTTGAAAATTTGAAAAAGACAAGATTAATAAATGGAGCTAATTTGATGCATGCTATCTTCTTTTACCCTATCATCATCTATATAATATATGCATATATATATTATATATATCAAAGTATTCAGACTGGATATAGAGACTAAATAATAGTAAATATGAATATGATATGTATTACATCAAAAATGGATATATATATATAAATTCTCATATGAGGTCTTAATTTTTAAGATTCACTTTTAGGGTTCAAAATATTTTTAAAAAATTTGAAAAAATATATTTATATTTTGATCGGTTATATCGTAAAGAGGCAATTCGTGTTGAGGACATTAATTAAATGATAGTGGTATATATGGTATGTGCATATCTTGCAATCTAATCATCAAATTTTTTTTTTACCTTTCTTTCAAAGTTTCTATGTAACATCCAAATTAGTGAGTGGGTATTTCGGTAATTTTGAGGTCTTAATAAATATGGTAGTTGAAAAATATTTTGGATTCTCTCTGACAAATTTAAAACGGTAAAAAAAACAAGAACAAAAAGTAAGGTTAAATTCACACTTAATGATTAAAACTAGTGAAGATTTTATTTTTGAAAGTATTAGATATGCACATAGATTCATTTATAGGAAATATTTGGCTATATATATATATATATATGTGGGTTTTAGACATGAAGGAAATAAGGTAAGTCCAATTGAGAAAATCTAGGTGAGTTGGTGGGGGGGTTTTTTTGGTCTAAAAAGCTGCCACAACTAGTTGGTTTTTCTTTGACTGAAATTCTTACACATATCCATGAACTTAATTGTAAGTAAATTGGAGATTTAATTTACTTGTTTTGCCCTAACAAGAGAGACTAGTTGGCATTTCATGTTTTTGCAGGTGGAGCAGCTGGCTGTTCAAAGCAACAAAACTATGTCAATCTTTACTGGTATTTATACAGGCTATTCAAACCTCCAATTCTTACTAAACTCCTTGAGTCCAACTGTTCAAACTCTATCTTATACCAAGGTACTGTCTTTATATATATATATGCACTAGTACCACTTTCTCTCTTCCTCTTTTGTTCTTTTAATCTCCTTTTTTTAATTTCTCATTTCTTTATATATATATATATATATATTTTAAATCCAATCCAATCCATATATGTATCTATGAACTGGTCTTGGATTTCGGAAGAGAAAATTGAAAAGTTAAAAAAGAATTTGGTGTTGGATTGAATTAGTCACGTACATGAATTTATAGGGTGATAGATATGCAATCATACAGAAAAATTTGGATTGGTTATGTAAGCTCTCATATCAAACTTCATAGGATCTGTTCTACGGAATCTAGATTAATGGATATTCATGTAACTAAACAAATTTTCAGGGTGATTTGGTTGTATAAAGACTAGACCCCTCTTAAGTTCTTGGGTTTATTTGATTGTAGTTTTGTAATTTTTTTTTATTTTGATATTTAAAAAACTAAAAAAATTCATTTGATTACATGTTTTGACTCATTTGGTTTTGAAAACTTTTTTTTTTGTGGGTTTGAAATAAAATTAAGGAAAAAGAAAATTCTAGTTTTCAAGAATGCCCATACACTTATCAACTTTCTCATCCATGGCTGCCAAACAGTCTTTTGTTTTCTTATAATCTTCAAACAATCCTTAAAATATAATTTTATTTAGTTATTTTTTTCTCAAAATTATTTTCAAACTTCCTACCAAAAAATTGTATTTGAATAAACATGAAAACAAAAACTGTGATAAAATTTTATGCAGTACTTAGAGCCTGTGAAATATGTCCTAACTAGTTGTGTAAACCCTAGATCTTTAGAAATCTTGTTGTATATTAATTAACCCCTAATTTTCTTTCATAAATTTCATTATTGAAAATTCCCTCATTGTTTTTTCTTAATATATATTTGTATTACAGAAATCATCAAATAGTGCTGTTGGAAATGCTGGAGAAGCAGTGGTAGCAGGTGAAAGCTTTGAGCTGATGGACTTGTGGAATTCCTATGAGAAATGGAGTGCCTACGGCGCTGCTGTCCCACTGGTCATAGCAAGTGCAGAAGGAGAAACTGTAGATCAATACTATTCTCCTTCACTATCTGCCATGCAAATTTACACCATTAATCAACCCACCTTGATTAATAACAATATTTCTCCTCTAATCAGGTCCTTAATTTTCTGTTTTATCAAAAAAAAAAAAATTCAATTAATTAGAAAAAAAAATTAATACTGTTATTTCTTTTTGAACTAATATTGTTATGATTATATCAAAATATGACACAGCAGGGATTCAGGTGTCATGACAGACAGTATGGAGACTGCTAACCAAGAAGTAAATAGTTTTGGACACAAGTACTTGGAGTTCAATGAGACAATACCTCCACACAACAGGATTCCTTTTTACAAAAAGGTATATAATTAAGCATTTTTTTTTTGTTTCTTCGTGTGTGGTAAATTAAGTATTAATCTCTTAATTAGTTTGATAATCATGTTTATATTATGAGTAGATCAATGAATTAGCAATGGCCTACCCGGAACTACTAACATTTCGGAGCACCGATCTTTCTCCCTATAGTTGGGTGGCTGTAGCATGGTATGTATGTTTAGATTAATTAGCATGGTATGTGTGTGTGTGTGTGTGTATGTGTGTATATATATATATATATATGTACACTCCTTCAATTCCAATCATAAAATTAAAACGTCATTAGGGTTTGATCCAGATCGGTGTATTGGAATTGGATGGGATCAATATGGTTCATGAATAGTAAGATCATGAAAATTGTATGTAAAACTCTCATGTTTCACATGGTTCTTCTTTTGTGTTTGAAATTATGTGAAATGTGAGAGTTCTACTTTGTTTTTTAAAAATAAAAAATAAAAAATAAAAAATATTTACTGATGGATTTTGTTTGGTGTTTAATTAATTGATTGTTAATGGATGAATTGAAGGTACCCAATATACCAGATTCCTGTGCTGAAAAAGAAGGAGGAATTGTCTGCATCCTTCCTTACTTATCACTCATTGTCCACATACATACCAGGTATCTCTCTCATTTTCATTCAATCAACAAAACCCTAGACATGGATATATATATGTGTGTGTGTGTGTGTATCAGATGCTTTTGGATAATTTAGTATCTTTTTTTTTTTTTAAAAGAACTATATGATGATAGAAATGTTGTGGTTTTATATGTATTTTCATTATAATTGGGGCATAAAAACTTTTGAAAATACTTTTAATTGGGTTTCATCGCTAGAACTAGGTTATGATAAATTAAGACTAGGTCTTCAAAATAGTTAATATGCATTTCATATTAAATGTTTTGAATACTTACTCTTAATTTCTCATAATCTAGTTTTGGCAATGAAATTAAAAGTATTTTCAAAAAATTTTGTTGCCCCAATTATGATGAAGTCAAAAGGTCTTTATCGTCGTTTTTAAAAGTGTCGTTTGATGTAACACGTCAATATTAGCGCTAGTATTATCGAAATAAGACTAACGTTTTATTCTAACTAGTAGTAAGTTTTTGACTCTCAAAAGTTACTGATTAACTTGTTTGGACTAGATATCCGGATTAGTACATGATTAAATTAGACCTACCTAATTAGAAAAAAAATTATTATTATTATTATTACTTTTTGTTTATGATTTGTGAAACTATGCTATTGTACATCATCCAATTAATTAAGTCTGCTTGATTAAACAAAAATATATAGTTTACATAAAATTGAGTAATTAATTAAAGTTGTGATTGTAATTACTACTGAATTAGGTTGGACAAATATGATTACAGAAGATGAGAATGTGGAAACAAGAAAGAGTAGAAAGAGTGTTGTTCCATTTGCAGCGACTACTTACAAGATGAATGGGGCAATCTGGATTAACCCGGAGACACCGGACTGGGAGCTCATCAGTTGTCGTCGATCCGCCGCGCATTCCTGGTTAACCATGCTCAATTTCTCTCACCATGACTATAACTTCTTCACCTATAGCTCAGCAAATCCATGAATCTATATTTATCTATGTGTGCATGTGGTTAAGAATATATATAGACCCCAGCATTCAGGTCTTCTCCAAAACGGTCCGTTTGGGATTACAGTGTGTTTTAACCTCCTAAGGTGAGGTGAGGTGAGGTGAGTTCCAAAACTGTTATGGGTTGTGATGACAAAAAATGTTTAGTGCCTCACTAAAAATATTGTGACGGAGCGAGGGTAAAATTGAATATTTTTCACTGAAATCGTTAAATTTTGATGAATTTATTTTTGTAAAAATATAAATGGAATAATAAAATTAATTGAGAAAAAAAATCTAGTATTTTGATGACGAAAATACGGTCGACTGCATTGCATCAGGGGTGGAAAATATTCAATTTTACTTAATTCACAACAGTTGCACTCCCAAGCTATGACACTCGTTGGTGCCTCAACTCTCCACCTTATACTCTCCTACAATGCCATCCGCCATTGCGAATTCTGCATTGGATTCCATGTACAAGTCTTCTTCCTATTCAGAGGTTTCCTCGTTGATGGATGCAACAATCAAATGCATACAGGGAAATACAGTCAGGAAGAGCCATAAATAATAAGGCCTACTTTTACTTTAATAGGGAATACATACAGACTATACAGTCTAGACAAGTGAGGGGGATAAAACTGTGATTTGCTGGGGAAAGATATCAAATTGAAGTCGAGATAAGAGGATAAGTGCATATTAAGTGAGCACATCACTTCATATATATATATATTGTGAACTACATTGCTCTGAAAAATAATTCAAATCCTTTATTCAGTGAGGCTACGAGCTTTCCGGCCTTTCTTTCAGATTAATTAAGTATAACAATGATAACATGTGTACATGACCATGGAAGGATTCTCTAACTAAATAGTTCAACGGGGTGTAAGGATATACATTTTACAAGCATGAGAATCCAGTTGAGCCGAAAGTTGACCTTGAATCGATGATTGGGTCGAATGCTGTGGATATAGAAGAAAAAAAATTCATATTAAGCTCAAAATTTTTCATATGCAAATTATATATTTCAAGAAATGCTTTCAAAATTTTGCGACCTAGAGCGTGAGAAGTTGATATCTTTAAGTGTCTTACCTTCCATACGTCTCGAGCATCAACCACAGTTGAGGACTCAAGACCTATATCAGACCAATTAGCAGTGATGTTTGATTGTGAAGATCCTCTGTTCCATAAGACCATAGCTATCCTTTTATTGGTCAGAGGACCAGACCATACCTGCATATTTTCTCAGAAGAATCAGCAGAAGAAGAGAAGGGAAATAATTAAAAATAAAAACTTATTTTATGAAGCAGAATAACTGATAGAAATGAAAATCTTACCTCAAGATCCCCCTCTTTCTTAACCTTTTTCCCCTGAACTCCAAGTTTATCTGTGCATTTCAAAATGCAAAAGTAACATGGCTTCACTTATTTGATTCAATATACGTGAGTGGTGTTACAAATCAAGAGCTAGCCATTGTTTTTATTCATTAATAGACATATACTTGATTCTTACCTTGATTAACTTCAATAACCTCTTTATTGCTAAGCAATTCCAAGGTCGTTTTATCCATTGACCTAACATCACATCCAATCAAGAGTGGAGCCTACAGATCCATTAATAGAAAGAATAAATTTCATTTTGTTGATCGGATAGAAACACAACTGCTGAAAAGTCGCGGACTCATCTAATGTGCAACTGAAAACAGTCTGGAAAAATACTTTAGCCAATGCCCATATGCTGAAGTGAGAACGGTATTCTTCTGTGGTCATGCCGCCATTTCCTACTTCAAGCATGTCAGGATCTGATCCACACCAATCACAACATTTCATCAGAACCATCTTAAAATTGTTCATATGCAACTAGTTCAGATATTTCATAGGAGAACAATTCTGTGTAACCAAATAAGCTGGCACACTATATATCAGGTGTAGTCATCTGTAACCACTCCATTACTTGCACTATCGTTGGTTTCAGTCTAGATTTGAATTTCCAGCTGAAGATTTCCTTCGATTTTATCTACTTAATAGAATGTGGTTTTTGGAACGGCTCACAGACTGCTAAAACGTCATTGAATTTTTATATTTCTCATTTCAAAAGCACAAAAATAACTTCATTTTTTTGAACAAAACCAGACACCTAAACCCAACACCCTACACCCACACCCTCCCAAACACTGCAATACATGTTCCATGTTCAAGCACTTTGAGCACAGTTGCAAAGCTTGCAAGTAATCAGCAAAGTACTCTGAGCTGGATTAATATGATACTGAATACACAAAAGATATATTCTTTTAGAAGCAGTTTTATCTATGCCATACCATTCCAACCACCAGGTCCTGCATAAGATGCCCATTTGTCGTTCTGATCTGCAATAGATGTCATGCTAAGCCACACTCAAACAAGAAAAAGAAGAGAAAATCAGTTCCTCTAAAAAGAAAATAATCTCATGTAGCAATTTTGTGATTCAAGACCAAAATTGACTAGAAAATATTAACATTGAAGTATCGTAATACTTTTACTGAACAAAAAATCCTTGCAGCAGTTGTACTAAGCATGTATACCTATTCCAATTATCTTCAATATCTCCGGTTGTTCTCCAACTGTTCCCTATGCTTGCCGCCCAAGTTGCTGGATCTTCTCTTCCCCTATATCGTGATAAATGTTTTAAGTGTTCACATTTCACGATGATATCACGTTAATGCTTTTGAATACACTTTTAGTAAAGCTGACTTACCATTCACACATTGAGAAAAATATGGATCTCCCCGAATTTAGTAAAGCTTTACTCATTACGGGGTACCTATCCGAAAAATGGAAATTCCACGAAGCAGATTTGCAAGCAAAAAAATATTCCAAGTTGAAATTTCTATTACATTGTACGATCTTAAATTCTTAATAACTAACCAAAAAAAAAAAAAGAATGGCATACCTTTCCTTCGGGCTTGTGCCAGTGTCAAAGCAATTATCGTATTTCAAATAATCTACCCCCTAAATTGAAACTCTATATTTCAGTACTTTTGATGGAAGGGGATCATGATTTGAAACAAAATTTCTGTCTTGATAATGCATCTGAAATTTCAATTCCAAGATTTTCATAGAAACAAATGAATATCTAGAGGACATACCCAGGAGGAAAAGGTTTTAGCATCTTGTTCTTCATGGCCAAGTGACCCAGGCATCTTCTTGCTACAAGTTTGAGTTCTAGTGGAAAATGTGAATAAAGTTGTCATTAGGAGGACTAATAATGTCATAAAAAATAACCTTGCTTGAAGTCACTTAAGGGTTGAACTGTTCAAGTACCCAGCATCTGAGTAAATTCCAAGCTTGAGTCCCTTGCTATGAACATAATCTGACAGATTTTTTATGCCTGAAGGAAATGTTGTAATCTTGGGAACCAAATTTCCCTGTGGTAAACATAATCGATATCCAACATTCACTATCGAAAAACTTATTGCAATCGAGCTAAATGGATACCCAATAAAAATATTATGGGATTTATTCAAGGAAAGGCAATTGAATTTGCTGTATATGGAGCACAATGTCACGTTCAAAGTTCAAACCAGACAATAGGGCCAAAGAAAAACAAGTCATTTAAAGTTTCTAGCAAAGTAAGCATGAGAACCCCAATCTCACAAGCATAATAAAAGCAGGACACAGAGGAGAAGAAGAGGACATATTCAATTACCTGAGAATCTCTATCAAGTTCACCCCAGCAATCATCTAATGTCACCAAAAACACAAGAAAAACACAAAAATAAAGTCAAGAATGAAAGACATACTATGTAGTTCAATAGAATATGGATTTTTACCTAAATTAATAAACTGGTATCCTACTGCAGCAAGTCCACTCGACACCATTGCATCCGCTGAGCCAATCAAAAATTCACGATCATTCATCACAAAACAACCCAGTAATTGTTAGTCTTACAAGACAAGAACAAAAATAAGAAGAAGAAATTGAGTGCGAACCAGTTTCCCTGATCAAAGTTTCCTTGATGTCACACTGGAAATGATTCCAGCTGTTCCATCTGAGATCACCAAATCAAAGTGTAAGTAGAGATTTCAACACATAATAAAATTGTTCAGTTAAAATTGGTTGTGAAGGCTGAATCCACTATCATCAGTGAAACCATCAAAGAATTTCACATTGTCATCGTAGCATTCTATTCGGAACTTGTACAGTGAAGTTCCAAATCACCAGTGATTCATATATGAATCTACGACGTGGCGCATATTCTCTCTTCACGAGAAAAGAAATGCTACTGAACATGGGCTAGAAACTTCGCAGGCCGAGATCCAAGCCCAATATCACACATCGGTCCATTGTAAAAGGGTTAAAGCCCACTTCTAGCAATTTGGGGAACAAATGATTAATATACAAAAGCCGACTCTTATATGAGAATTCATGTGTACATATATATAAATGGAAAATCAGAAAATGTACCAATAAGAATTGACTTGGTTGACAATTGATTGGGTTAGGCATATGTGTGTCTAAGGTTCGATTCCAACAGCAAACATAATTCTTGATGGTATTTCAAAAAAAATCAAAAAATGTTATTCAGTGTTTTAGAACATTGAATAAATGATATAAGAGTGTTTTGAAATCTGAAATAATTTAAAAAAAAAAATGAGGGAGGGGTATTCAAATCATAATCACTAAGGTAATACACACCATTCTTATCACTCCAACTAGTAGCTCGCTTGTATAAGTATGAAATAGTTTTATCGGAATCTATATTTTAATATTTTAAGTTTATAAAATTAGGCGAGAGAGTGAGTGTTTGCGACACATGACATGGTATGATGAATCTGTTATAAGGTAATATATATATATATATATATAGACACACACAAGGGGCTTCTCACATGTAAATGTCCATAAACATTATTGTTTAGACCCCATTTTTTCACAAAAATCAAGGACAACTACTTCAATACAAGATCGGCGATCTATTTCAATTTATTTGAGGGCCCCATTTTTTTCATAAAAATCAAGGGCAACTACTATAATAGTAAAGATAATGTTGATCCATTTGTAGTTGTCTAGATGTTGAGCATTATATCTTTTATTTGGACAGCTATGAAAAGACTGTGATAGCCATAATTAAGAAAATGACGTTGTTATCTCAAACCAACCACTTTGACAAAATCCATTTAGCCTATGATCATTAATCCTGATTAATGAAACATATATCCATATTGGCTTTTGATCATCATGAACAACCATTCTAAATCTTTTTCAAAAGAAAGGGATCATAAGAAACCAGGCGAGAGAGAGAGCGAGTAGGGCGATCAAATCAAAATGAGTAGTTTTGGGGAGAGAAGAAGATAAGCATACCCAATGGGAGGAGTGGAACCAAGTCCATTAGCAAGTAGATTCCGATCTCTGAATGGAGAAGCACCATAAGAACCACCCACCAACAAATATGATATGAAAAACAGAATCCAAGTGTGAGTGTGAGATGCTCTGGAGACTGCCATGTATTGCAGCTTCTTTCTTTCTGAAGAGACCGAGGAGGAGTAGGATGAGGGCCGGGGAGGAGACCCAAGAGGCCAAGACTACTTCTATATATATAGGTTATATAAAACGCATACCAATATTGACTCCAGTTCTAACCAACTCTGCTTGTTTGTTGCTTTTGTCTCTCTAATAAGGCCAATTCCATGTCAGACGATCGAGGATCAAGATGTAAATTAATTAATAAAGCTGTATTTAGTGTTTGTCCATTAGGATTCTTCCATGCGATTATTTACCAGTTCATTACTTTGATTTTTGATTTTTGATTTTTTTTGTCCGGCACCAGTTCATTACTTACGTTGTGTTGGCTTATACGCGCAATCCTTTCGTTGGACGTAAAATATGATGTGTTGTGCCTTGTCATGTTTCACTTGTCGGTGGCTTCTTGTTTACCATTCATCTTTAACTATGTCTTCTTTTAGGGACGGTTCGAATTTTCAACCTACTAGAAAACGAAAGGATTCGAACTTTCAACCTATTAGAAACTTTAAAGAGCGGCTATCAATAAGCTTTATAGTAATATGAAAATGACATGTAATCCATTAGTTTGGTAGCCCATGAGAGCCCAATAGGCATATTCCATTGATTTAATCAATGAAATAGTTTTATTTATACTCTTATATCTCAGAATTCATTGTCCAAAATTTATTGTTTTAATATGAATTATATTGTTTTTTAAAGTACAATCTAGAATTCATTGTTTTAGTTCTGATTTAATTTTTTTTTGAAATTTCATTGAAAAAAACAATGGAATTGAGATTTACCCAATAAAACTCATTGACAATGAATCTTGTTAAAAAGAGTTTTATGCACTGATTCTGAATATGTAAAATTTTTTTAAAAATCTTATATGTATTTTGAGAGTAAAAAACATTTTAAAATTTCGTTTAAAAAACTTGGGCTACATAGCACTAGTGATAATAATATATGGGAAAATTCCAAGCTGGTATCACTTGTGAAACTTTTGGACACTTAAATCCAGTCCAAAAAACTTTACCCCTCTATCTAAGGTACCACTAGTATGCTAATTATTTTTTTTACCCTTGTCTTATTCCTTCAACAACAACTACACTTCTCTTCTTCTTCTCTCCTTATTGTTGCCTACTGGTATCCAACCTAAATTGAAGCTCACATCACTATGAACATACTCCAATCGACCTTCCACCACCACCAACGACCGTCCATTTGACCCGAAAAACGATCGAAAAGTCGAGACCATCATAAGACAAAAGCCTTAGATCCAACCGCTTTCGACGACGGTTTGCTACACTATCACTACCATTGGACTCCCCTCACTGAGACAACAATGCCCAACCAGGTACGACCCAAAATGACCATTTTAAAACAGTAACATTGGTCGGCCAATGTTACTATTTAGAAAAAACTTAAGATCCGATCGATTTCGGCGGCGGTTCGCCATACCAACATCACAGTTGGACTCCTCTCATTGAAGCACACAATGCCCGGCCATATACGATCCAAAACGGCCACCAGATATGTCCGTTTTAAAATGGTAACATTAGTTGGCTAACGTTATTATTTTAAAATAATAACATTGGTCGACTAATGTTACTGTTTTGAAAAAACTTTAGATCCGGCCGATTTCGATGACAATTCGCAACACCACCATTACCATTTGATTCCCCTCATAGAGACGCATAATGCCCAGCCATATTTGGACCAAAACGATAGCTAGAAAAAGAGGAGAGAGAGAGAGAGAGATAAAGATGTAGTAAAGAGAGAGAGAGATGCAGTAGGAGAGAGAAAGTTGTTGTGATGAGAGAGATGTAGCATATAAATAAAGTAACAAGAGAGACCATATTAAATCTAATTCTCTTTGAAAAGGGTAAAAAAGGAATCAGATAAAATTTAAATGATTTAAATATTATAAAAAATAAAAAAGAATTTATGAGGGATAAAGTTTTTTTTGGAGTGAACCTAAATGTCCAACAGTTTTGAAAGTGGTATTAATATGTCATTTTCCATAATATTAACCATGTTTATCATTTTATTATTTGTCGGATGATATTAATATTTTTAGAAAAAATTGACTAGCACTGGACAAAAAAAACTCATGGTCTATATCCATCACCAAATACCATACTTCAGCATTATGCTTTTGTTAGCTTTAACAAGATACCCATATGCTTGCACCCTCTTCTGCCCATTCACCAAAGAAAATGCCCTGCAATCTGTATGCCCATATAAGGAATAATGGAAGGCTTTTGCTTTAGCCTTTTTTTATTGCCAAAACTGATGTTCAGTAAGATGGTTTCAGTCCCTAACACAATTTTCTTTAAAGAAAATGTTTGAGATCATGACCATTCGAGAACAGATCTTACGGGTGCGATGAACTCTATGAAATAGGTTTCAAGATGTACAGTTTGCAGGCATGAGAATCAACTGTGGCAGTCAGGCTCCCCACAAACTTGTTCTTCATTGTATTGTGCTGTGGAAAACCACGTCCATGTGTCAACAGATTAGTAAGAATGATAAATGGAATAAAGATTTGACATATATCAACAAAAAGAAGATACTGAAGCTTGTGATTAAAAAAAAAAAATACCTCCCAAAGATCGCGTGCTTCGACGACACTTTTGGGAGGAATACCAATGTCATCCCATTCGGCTGTGATGGAGTTACACCCTGGACCTCGGTTGAGAAGGAGGACAGCCACTGTATAGCCTGCGAGAGGCCCTGCCCAGACCTATCCATTGACAAACAAAGGTTCTTTGCTCATTTCAAAATTCTTCAAGGAGGAAAATGTAACAAAATGGAGAGTTTTAGATGTTGACAAGCATACCTCAAGATCGCCTTCCATTCTAACCTTGTTAGCTTGAATGCCAAGCGAATCTAGAACGAATGTAAAAACATGAAATTAGAGCCATATTGGCACTTACTACCGGCAATTTTGTTTGTCCGAGAATTGAAAGGATGATTGAAATTGAGATGTAATCACCTTGATTAACAGCAATAACCTCTTTATTGGCTACAATATCCATTGTCTCTTTTTGTCAAGTTTGTCATATCACAACCGAGGAGAAGAGGAGCCTGCAAACTGTACGTCCCGATGTAACGAAACAGAAAACCTAGATATATGCATTGCATTTGCACAAAGGATGTGAATAAGGAAGATATTATCTACAATACCTTGGAAATGGCTCAGATACTAATATGTACAATGTATTCATTTTTTGTCATTCCACCATTTCCCACCTCAAGCATATCAGGGTCTATTTAATAGGCAGTAGACACAATCAAAACATGTTCAAATAATATTACAAATCTGTCAAAAGTTAATTTTCATTAACACACTCGTTCATGGCAGGGAATTACAAACCGTTCCAACCACCAGGCCTTGCAAGGTCGGCATAAACCTCATTCATGTCTGCTCTAGAAACTATACTCTAAGATAGCATATGATTTATGAGTATTATCAGAAGATGATAAGTCGGATAAAAGACTACAAAAACCATATATAGTTTCAAATGTCATATTACCATTCACAAAGTGAGAAGAAGATTGGTCGCCCTGCCTTCATCAAAGCTCGGGTCATGACTGGATATCTGTAGAAAAGATGGAATGTTCAGTGTAAGGATGCCAGAATATCGGAATACCAAGAGCAAGAAAAGAAATCAATGCAGTAACTGTGACTTTTGATACCTAACAGTTGGCTTGGTTCCATCATTGTTACAATTATCGTACTTCAAATAATCAATACCCTGCAAACAAGGTGCATTGTCATATCATTTAGGGTTATGGTCATCAATAAAAACATTAGGTAATCGGCAATCTTACAAATTATACATAAAGTAACATCATAGGTGAACAACGATATTAGTAAACTACATACCCATGAAGCAAATGTAGTTGAATGAGAGGACACATTATTACCCCATCGGAGGTGTACTTCCAAGACCATTAATTGTACTTACTTGATAATGACGATGATGAAGCATCAACACCCATCACCAACACAACCACCAAAATCACCACCAGTGAAATATGAACGCCACAACTACTATTTCTCTCCATCTCTGAATACTATATCTCCCTGCTTTGCAGATTAGGGAAGTGACCTTGTGTTCAGTGGGAACAACCGAGTCACTGAGTATAGGGAAATCGTCACTAGTTGGGTGATCTATTCACGACCAGGATGAAACTTGGATGAAGCTAAATGGAGGTCCGAACTGATTGATGTTGAATAATCGGCGAATGAGTTGTGGTTAGGGATGAATGCCTCTTGAACCTAGACCTAATTGGTTCTCCCCAAAATATGTTGAGGCGCAGCCAGAAACTCAATCATTAGATACAATTTATAGCTACCGTAGTAGCCCAACAAGTTAATATATATATTTTTTATCTTAAATTCAAATCATGAGAAAACGTTGATTTTGCCTTTCGCTTTTAAGTTTATTGTTTCTTCTTCTGTTATCAGCTTCACCCCGGGAATGATTCTTCGACAGTTGCTAATCTAGAATCCTGCAACTCAAAATGTCTCTGGCTCACATCGAAACTGAAGAGTTGTCCATGATCAATGGTAGGGAAGAATTGGACCACACAGGAACCCTGTGTGATGTGAACATGCAGGGAGGCCTGTGGGAGACCGTAATGCATCCCTCCGGCAAACATTTTTTTATCAGAACCCGGTGTGTTTGATAGGTGGCAGTGTTTCGAACAATAAAATATATCGTTCAATTCGTCATATTAAATATTACATATTTATGATTTTTTCAGAATTTATTAAAAAACTTTGATGCATCAAAATGATACATTGGTTGGGTCCAGTATTTTTCAAGATTAGACCTTTCCCCGGATCCGTCGAATTTATGCATTACAAGGAAAATACTTTGGGCTGAAGAAAGCAAATTACGGAAAGTAATTAAAGAAACTTCTTGTTGAATATATAAGAGAGATGCACGTAATATAATAGAAAAGAAAATGGTATTTGCACCCACCTGAAAAAAGAAAAGAAATTCAGCCCACAATGATGTCAAGTGGTTGCATATATCATTTCTTGGATACGGGGAGGTCCAATGTCTAAAAATATTGGACCCCTCCAGTGGTTACTCCAAGTCATTAGATCAATCGAATGGCTAGAAAATAACTCTTCTTTTTATTTTTTTTTATCTCACTTTATCTTCTCTAGTCGCTTTCTCATCATCTCCATCTTTCATCTTTATCTTTTTCTACTTAAATCTTCTTGCCACAATCTAAAACTTGTTTCTATTAGGGCACTTGCAATGGTATTATTTTGTCTGGGCCAATAAATATGTATGGGGTTTTATGTTTTGTTGATGTGGTTGTATTGGGAGATGTGTTTTGCTGTAGTTTTATTGTGGACAATATGGAGGGAATGAGAATTTGTTGGCCTCCATGTTGGGTGGGAAGGAAAAATGTATAAGAATTTGTGTTTTGTTGATGTGGTTATATTGGGAGATGTGTTTTGTTGATGTGATTGTATTGAGAGACGTGTTTGGCTTGACTTTTTATGTAATAGAGGTGGGACCCAATATTGGTTTTTACTTACCCAACAAAATGGGACCATTACAATTGCTCTTAGAGACTCCCGTTATTGGGGATCGATGAATTGTCTTTCTGATGTGCCTTTCCCTATTTTTGGTCACTATGGCAAGGGCTGTAACAAATCTTATCCTCACTGGACCTAAATCTTGGAGAGAGCGGCTTCTAGGATTTGGATAGTGGTCAGGGGTTGCAGAAGTTGAAGTCTTTCACTGTTACTGCCACGGAGTGGGATATATAGGACTCGAAGCCATCAAAAGAGGTTGCCCAAATAAGAAACAGTTTCCCTTCGTAAGTGGGAATTGGGTGGCTGAAATTCACTTCAATGGACATGCCTCTTCCTTTTCATTCAATCCAATAAGTCATCATTTTCTTGATTTCGGTTCGCTTGGTTCCCACTTACTGGAATAATAGATTTGGCAGAGAAGAAGATAAATTGGGAATGTAGAGGAAGGAAGAGGGACAGGGAGAGAGGATATAGAAGATAGGGTGAGATTTTTTGTGTGGTAATATGTATTGAATAAAAAGGTATTTATTTTTTAGCCATTAGATGGAGTAGCCGCTGGAGGGTCAGTATTTTTTGACACTGAACCTCCTCCGGATCCCCATTTCTTTGTGTGGGAATACCTCCTCCTTTTGAAACGACAATAATAAGGGCAAATGTAATGGTTGGTAGGTAATGGAGATAGTAAATTGTATTGGGAAACGTGTTTTACTGATGTGGATAAGAATGGAAATGTATTGTCTCTTGTCATTGTACAATGGTGTTAAATAGATATTGGTGTGAGTTAGTTAATTTTGGTGGCAAAAGTTTAAATAACATACAACAATATATATACTCTTGAAAATGATTTTCTATTAAATTACATTAACCATAAATAATTATTTTAATTAATAAAATTTTACAGCAAATAAATACAAATTTTTTTAAAAAAATAGTAAATGATGGAAGAAAAAAAAAATATGTAAATGACGACATCTACATTTGTCTTTATTGTATACATGCATCCTCCTTTGCCTATAAATATCCTATACACTCAATATTTTGAGCAGAGCCAAATACACTTCCCGTTCTACTTCAAGAAAATTTCATTTATGAAAGTTATCAATACATAACAATGGCTGGAGATTCTTCTCATAGAAGGTGGAGTTTCTTTCGTCGAAGAGCCAACATTGTTGAGGAGGAGTCGAGTGATGATTCAGATGAAGATTTGTATGCTTTTGAGCAGCATGAAATACAAAATGCTACTAAAATGCTTACCATGATGGTATCACCTGGTCCCGTCCAACCAAGGACACCCATTAACATTCATAGAAATCGCGAGATGACTCACAATGATCTTGTGCGAGATTACTTTGCACCAAATTGTACTTACCCTCCTCACATGTTTCGGCGAAGATTTCGTATGCAACGGGAATTATTTCTAAGGATCAAGGACGATCTAGAAGCTACAGACACGTATTTTTAGTGTCTTCCTGATTGCACCGGACGATTGGATTTATCTGCTATTCAGAAGATGATGGCCGCACTTAGAATTCTTGCATATGGTGGTCCAATGGATAGTCTTGATGAATATATCAAAATTGGTGAGTCAACTGCGAAGGTAGAGCTTAACAAATTTTGTGAAAATATTTTGGTTTTGTACAAGGATCAATATTTGAGGACACCTACCATGAATGACACTATGCACCTAGTGGAAGAAAATGCAGCAAGGGGATTCCCTGGCATGATAGGATCACTTGATTGCATGCACTGGGAGTGGCGTGGGTGTCCTTCCGCCTGGAAGGGTCAATACCTTAGTCACACTAGATTTGCTACAATAATCTTGGAAGCAGTAGCCTCGTATGACTTATGGATTTGACATGCATTTTTCGGTATGGCTGGTTCCCATAATGACATTACTGTATTACGACACTCTCATATTTTCAACGATTTCATAAGAGGTCGCATGCCAAATGTACCATTCATTGTCAATGGGTCCGTTTACCTCAGGCCCTATTATCTGACGGATGGAATTTATCCGCGATATGCTGCACTAATGCAGTCAATCCCTCATCCATACACACCTGTGGAACAAGTATTTGCAAGAACACATGAGAGTGTTCGAAAGGATGTCGAGCGTGCCTTTGACATTCTACAAGCTAAATGGGGCATCACAAAGGGACCAATTCGTTACTACAAGACTTCTGAGCTTAAAAAAATTATGCTTACATGCATCATTCTACATAACATGATTATTGACGATGAGAGGCATATTGATATCGATCCATGGATGCCTCTGTCCGATGAGGTTGTATCCGCCATTGACACCATTACAACCCCAGAGGTTCTTGCACAATACATTCACTCACGTATGGAACAGATACGTGATGACCAGATCAATGCAAGTCTGAAAATGGATTTGATGGCTTATATATGGAGTTTACATGGCAACCTTCAAATATAATATGTGAACTCCTTGTAACCAACTCCTCAGCTGGAACCATTCTGGTCCTAATTAAGAATCTACTATCTTTGAAGCATGAAAACGAAATATTGACCATAGATATCAAAGCAATAAGATTCCCTACATCAATAATGCTCTTTCACACCATAACAAAACATCTACTCAATATAGAACAATCATATCAAATACAGAAATATTCCAAATGAATAATATCCAACGTGAATCACATTCCAAATAAATAAAATTCACAATAAATATATATGAGTCTTTGAAATACAAAGGAGAAAACATCCAACCATCTCAATTGCATGCTAAAGTAGATAGTAGCCAAATTAATAATACGTGAACTCGGTTTCCAAGTTACATCTAGCTAGTGTCATCGTCAGAAGCATGTGTCTCCCTCTCCCTCTCCCTCTTGAGCCAATGGTCGTCCGACATCCTACATGTATTCATTGTCACAAATAAGATAAAGAAACATTTTGGCTATAAGCTGGTATCTATTAAAGTTTTTGGCAAAACAGTCATAAATCAGAGATAAATAAATGAAAACACATATTCATGGTTGTCCTTTTAAGAACTTTAGTGCCATGCCCCCCACCCCTTTCTATCTTGTATAGACAACGTGTGCATGTACATATATACAACATCGGTTGTCCAATGAGAAGGGCATAAAATAGAATTCCCATGAATTAAAGTGTGAAAAATAGGTCGGTCTATTAGGAAAATGACAATCAAGAGAGAAGTAGGAGTAAAAAAAATAGGAGAGAAGGAAAGAATATAAGGAAAAGATAGAGAGAATTATAAGGATAAGAAAAAAAAGAACAAAGCTTATTGGAATGGTGTAATGTTCTAGAAAGGAAGCAATTCATCCATTATAAGGAGCGTTCCACTTACTCAGCCAGCCAATATAATAAAAGAGAGCATTAAGATTAAACTTTCAGAATCAGATCATCCATTGATCCATAGAATTCACTGCATAGCAACATACTAGTTTTTTTTCTTGTATTTTCCCCAAACAAACAGAATTTGGTAAAATTCAGGCTAAGAAGGAAAGTAAAACTACTAGCAACATGCTAAGATGAACCACCACTGTCTTAGACAAAGGCAAACTACCGTTTCAACTAGTGATCTTTTTTATTCTTCCATAATAAGAGGAGAAGACCACTTGGGTGTATAGGAATCAGAGAGCTAATGCATTACAGGCCATTCACATTTGCAGGAAATGTCGACTAACATAGTTCTGCTAACATGGCAACCGTACTAAGTTGGCAAGGCTTGTCACCACCCAACAATTGCTGCATGAATAAAAATGTATTATCATCCAACAACAATACGATAGTGAGGTAACCAGGATAATGAAGAGAAGCTAAGAAAAAATCAGAATTTCAAACCCAACACTCAATTGTTCAGCAAAGGAGGTTCTCAGCAAGAGAATAGCATACACAACTTCATGGTTCTCCCCCAAAGAAATAGTCCAAGGGGAATAGAGTAGCATCATTTAGATGGTCTTCCTACTAGTGATAGTTAACTGCATTATTGTTTTCAATAATGCAAAAACAATTCATGGTAATAAGCATTGCACTTAAATCCAACAAGCTGTTCAAAAACCTAAATTGAACAGCAACAGGGAAACTACAAAGCATCAAACTCAATTGCCATAGAATCACAATAGCCATTTATATCAACATCTACCAGGTATATTAAATTGTCAATGATTAAAATTACCAGCGTTGACGCCAATCTGAGTTGGAGGGTTGCGTTCCATGTTCAGCAGTGTGAATTGGAGGACTTACAACTTCCACGTTCTTATCCTTTTTCACATTTGTAGAATTAGAATAAGCTTTAGTATATACATTATTAAGGCTTACAATTAAGAAAAGCTTATAGTATCATATTTATTTAATATGATTGTACCTTCCATCTCCGCTTCTAGCTTGACCTCTAGGGCAGCAACCAAAGCATTAAGCTATTTATACTCAGTCTCTGATTGTACATGCCTAAGTTCCCTTCTTGCGGATATCAAATCCTTTGTGATCCCGGCCATGTTCCTCATGATCTTTGATTTTTTGGCCTTCATGGTGAGTTGTCTCTCCTCCTCATACGGCTTTTTATCATCCTCATGGCGCTACCGGTCAAATTCTATTTTTTCCCTTCGTGTATCTTCACGGTTCTTCACCAATAACTCCCAATTTGAATGGCTTGTTTCAATCATCTCGGGGAATCCAGCGGTTATACTCTCGCTAACTTGACTTGAGGCCTCTCCTTTCCTAGACTTCTTACGTTGTTTCGCTGCTTTAGCAGTCTTAGTACCAATTGGTCTTTGATCCTCATCGTTTCTCTCGTTACCATTCGATGCTTGAAATGGTGATTCATCCGTGATAGGTGTCTCGAGGAATATTGGCTGAAAGTTATGCTTGGGTAGCCCTGTCTCAGTCACTTCCCTTTCCAGATCATCCCCCATGTGACCCACCAACATTCCAATCTGACATTGTGTCAACAAATGGTCCTCGCTTGTCAAGACCAACTTCAATACCAACTTTGCTCTCAGCACTATTGTTGCCATTTGGAGCAGCTCCTCAGCACCAACCAACAATGCTCGTACTTGAATTGATGATTGTATGTCTTGTGGAATAGTGATCTTGCAGCTCATTCCTGTATACGATTGGGGAAACATAAAAACAACTATCAACTAATATTGAGTAAAAACTAAAAAGCTTCATAAAAATGGCAAGGACTTTTTTCCAAAAGACAAGTAAATCCAAACCAAATGTCAGTTCAATGAAGAACAAAAGGCCCTCTAATATGCAGAAAAAAAAAAAGACAAGATTAAGTTAAACAGAATTTAATAAGTGGTTCGGAGAAGTTCAGAAAGTTAGGATACATTTAAAGAAGTTTAAATTTTAAATAGCAATTTTTGGATGTATAAAACAATGGTTAAAAGGCCATCCAAAATGTAGAAAGCAATAGCCATTTATATCAACATCTACCAAGTCTATTTCACAGAAATCACCATTTTGGGACAAGATGCAGCACAAGATAGACGCCAAAACAATTTATTGCGATGTGAACACATAAAGGAGAAACTCTTCCATTGATGAATTCATTTGAATTGTTTTTTAATTATAACACGAAATCTTGGAGAGTTTGCTTTCCAATCTCTAGGGAGATACAAGAGAAGTTTAAAATTAACAAGAGAAGTTTGAAATGGTACATGTTGGGTCTTAATTAACCTTACTAGCAAGTGTACTAGTCGGCGACTACAGCACAATGATAAGCAAGGGTCGAATCCACAGGGACGGAGTTATGTCTAATCCAAATGTATATTTGTATGTATGTATGGACAATGCAAACAAAAGTAAAGTTCCACTCAAGTTTGTTGGGTTTAGTAATTAAACTAAAAACAAGCAAATAGTAGAGTATTTTTGGTATTTTCTTGGAATAAAGATACAGATTACGCTAATGCAATTTATACTAAATAAGCTAGATGAAATGGAATGAGATTCAAGATGAGAAAGAAGCACCAAGACTTCGGAATCAACCAAGGGTCACTGATTTGCAAACAAAACCGATTCACACATACAAATAGCAATCCGGGAATAATGAACCCGTACCTAGGTCGATACTAGCGCATCTAGGTCAAATCTCCCTAAAATCAATTATTAGCCATCTCATTGGTCTAGGTTGGATGTTACTAACACATTTTAGCCATCCTATTCGTCTAAACATGCATAAGAATTAATGAAGTTCCATGGAGATAAGGATTCATACAAATTATCACCTAATTAAAGGGAGACACATTCATAATCATGGGTTTCAAGAAGCATAACCTACTTGACATTTTACCTTCTAAGTAGATTCAACAAACAATTTCATTCAAACCCTAAGTGGTGATCAAACACAAAGAGTGTGAAGAACTTGCAATCCAGCACATAAACACAAGATTTACACCCATTGATCAACTATTATATATGTGAATCAAAGTCAAATACAAGTCATTCAACCCAAGGCTTCATCCTAGCCTTGGTACAAGTAGTTTAGTTACACATAGGGAGAGAAAAACACAAGAAGATAGATGAGACAAGCATGAATAAACCCAATGAGTTGAGAAGATCCGAGTTGGGTTGAAGGATCTCTCCTCCTAGCTCCAAGAATCACCTTTCCCCTCTATTTTCGCTCTCCAAAAAATCTGTTCGAAGTGTCCACAATACCCTGCGGCTAGGGCAAATCGTGAATTAAAGCTGGCCCAAAAGCTGGTTTGTGCGCCTAGGCGTGTTGAATTCACTCCTAGGCGTGTGCCTAGGCACAAGCACACATTTTCGGATCTCTCCAAATCAGTGCTCTCTGGACTGGGCGGATGGAATTATTCTGGGCGTGCATTAACGGTGCGCCCAGGCGCACCTCGCCTAGGCGTACTTCTTCACCCAAAAATCTCTTCCTTCTGGACTGGGCGCAAATGATGAGGCCTAAGCATGAATAAAACCTGCACGCTTGTTCTTTCCCCAGACTTGCTTAATTCAGCCCTTTTTACCACTTTTTGTTCCAATCCGCAATTAACCTATAAAAATACAAATCAACACATAAACACACTCATTATTTAACAAAAGGTATTATCATACCTATCAGTACACCAAAGCAACAACATGGGAAAGGCATTTCACTTTTCTATGTAATATACCAATATGAGTAAAATTAAATACCATATGATACATTACACAATCCTCCATAGAAGGAAAGAAAAAGAAAAAATGGTTGTGTTCTTGGACTCCCAGTCATATTAAAACATAGAACCCAACTATGCCTACATGTCTGCATAGATTTGATACAAATCACCATAAGGCAACACTTATATAATGACATAGATAAACACACTTATTATTAAGAAAATCAACATATAATGTACCTAATCATGTATGGTGTAGCCACTAGGGATTAATTCCATGCTCCGCTTCCATATTGCAATCCATTTAGTGACCCATGGATGAATAAGCCCCCATCGACTTTAGCAAGCCTGCTCATTCCTGCATCCAGCTGCCGGTTCTCTTCGTTGAATAAAGTCTGACCTGACACGTGTCCAGAAGGATTGCTTATCCTGATTAATTCCAGTGATTGGATCTGTTCCAATTGTGACCCAATATCTACACAAATCGACATCCTCCTCTAGTGACCAGTTTGGTGGTCTTGGGGTGCGCTCCTCAGGAGGAAGGTGTGACTTCCTCCCGCGTCTTGACCCTCCAGCCTCGTTTGGCAGTACGGTAGGACTCGATGCTGGCATAGTTTGATCAAAAACTTGCTGGCTTTGGTTCACATTGGGAGCATTAACAGTTGAATGGTGGGTCATATTTGGATAACTTTGGCTGTTTGATATATTAGATACAAAGTGCTGGAGTGTTGATAGGTCAAATTCAGATTGCACCATTTGGACAAAGTAATTCCAGAAAGCAGAATTGTCACCTGGAATCATTTATTGATGATTTGGTGGATGTTGGGAATTTGGAAGCAGGCTTGGGTTCATGGCACCGTTTACTGCAAAATAATTGGAAGTGGGAAGGCTCAAAATTGCACCACTATATTATGAAGTTATGCTACATCGTAAAAACCAAACAACATTTCTATTCTCCTTAATTGAAAAACTGTGCCAATACAATCAAACAAAAATTAGGGTTCATACGAATTAAAAAAAACAAATGATCAAGAGGAGAACGAATGAAAAACAATCAAAAAACACAATCCATAAACATCACAGGCCAATCGCATCGACGAAAGAAACGTAAACACGAAATTAGAAGTCCATGCAAACATGAATTTTGAGGTTCAGAGAAAATACCAAATAGATGCTTCTTCAACGATCTTTCTAAGGATTGCGAGACATAGAGAGAAAAAGAATAAAACAAGGGCTAGCCAATTAGATTCGAGGACCTCTCCAGAACAGGTAAATCAAGAAGTAGATCCACAAACCTAATATTCTTCTTCTTCGACGAGCAACGATCAAGGACCCGTAGTTGGAACACAGGTCGCAGCATCGACAATACTTTGCAGCCAGAGGTTGTTTCAGATGAGGTAGCTGGAGATAGTTCTTCACCCCTAATTAACAAAAGAGATAAGAAGATGAACAACGATTAAATAGAAGAGAAGGGTGACCTTGCTGAATTGCTTGGTAGTTCCGGTGAAGCAATGAAACAAACAGAGTAGAAAACATGAGAAGACGGAAGACGACAGTCGAGCTAACCACAAACCTTTATGCGTGAGACCCCAATGGGTTGTGAGATTCACGGATCCAAGAGAGAGCAATAGACGAAGAGGAGGCGCAGGGGAGAGAATGGGTATGATTCGTACCTCACGTGAGAATAGGTTTGCAGTTGGTGTTTGTGCGGGCCCACACCAGTCAGGCAATTTGAAGCCCCAATTGAAGTCTTTGTTCCCCAAATTGGTCCAGTAACTTTGATTGCCAAAAGGCCCATCATTGTATGGATTCAACCTCTTCATTTCCCATTAAAGATCCATCTAACCCATCCATTCTTGCCAAACAGCCCACCATTGCATTTGTCCTAAGATAATGCTAAAAACCCTCAAAAGTCTCCCAAATTAATGTGGCATTAAAATAATCATTGATTAAAAACAAAAATATAGGGATCATTTCACATCCAACCACTTTACATTAAATGAGAATATTTTGAGATAACTTTTTGGAGGTCTCAAGCATTTTCTACCATAATAATAGAAGTGGCACATGAAAATAGAGTCAGAAGGTGTGGGGTCGACAACAGCAATAAAAGGAAGACTTTTGAAGCAAAGGTTAAGGAAGCTTTTGGTTGGTTTTTGCTAATATAAAAGAGAGTTCTCCACTAAAAAGCAAGGGGAGTTGGAAACCCGTATTCTTTCTAGTTTTTATTGTATTGTTGTAGCATGAGTAGTTAAATATTTTTGTTAGAGTTCTAATGTAGCCTTTTTTTTTTAATTGTTGAGTATTGTCTATTGGTGTTCTTAATACTTTTAAATATCTGGTTAATATTTAAGGTTTTGCTTCTTACAATAAATGTCATAGGTTGCATGCTTCACATAAATGTAGGAGTATGACTTGTGTGATCGTTACATGATTTTTCATAGTTCTTAATGAGTTTTTGCTATCTTAATTTGAATGTTAGACATAGAGGGATTGGTAGCTAGAATACTTTAATTTGATATCTGACAGACATGGAGTATTGAATAGGTTTTAGATAATAATTGAGATGATTAACATGCTAAAGATATTGAATATGATTGATGATGGTGAAATTAGACGTCTTATTGCCTTTTAATTGATTGATTTCTACCGCTTTTGTGTTTATTTTCTTACTTATTATTTTCTTGTTATTTAGGTTTATGATAATTGAATCTCAAATATTATTCAAAAAAATTTAGAATTAGTCATAATTGGTGCTTTGTAATTTTTAATAAAACCTCGTGGGATTGACACTCCACTCATCGTTACATTACTTGAGGATTTGTATACTTGCGAATTTGCACAACAATAATCAAACAATCAGAACTAGTAATGAATGGTTTTGTTTTTAACAAAGTCAATCCTTGATAACTAAGCAATTTTGGCATCTTAACACAACTCATTAGATGTGATTGTTAGCTAGCCGTGTTAGTTTCTTGAAATTTTGGTTAGTAAGATCTATAAATAGTTCATTTCACCAAAGTTTACGTATACATCTTTTATTTGCCTACTGTGCATGAAATTAAGCTACATATATATATATATGCTACATTTTGTCAAATCAAATTTTGATTTAAATTCAGGGCATAATATATATCTCAATTTCACCAAAATCACATATATATACTGCTAATTTTAGAATGAAACAACGATTTATAGACAATTTTATGGGAACATTAATTTTTCTGTTTGATAATCTAAAATATATAAATAAAATACCTTAAAGGATACAAAATCATTGACAGTTGAAACTACATATATTTGATGGAAACCAGTTTATGCCTCAACTAATCCAATTAGTCATAATTTTTTTCCTTCTTTTGTATAGCTAACCAAGTTGTTGAAGCAACCAATAAAACAACAAGTCACAAGTTTTGTTTTTGACACATAAAATGGAAACTCTAACTTACAGTCTATATTAATATCATCCCATGAATATAGAATGTGCAACTAATTTGTATATATAATTATAGAAGCAGTATATGATGAACAGTTGGGCTACAATGTTTACAAATTGAACAAAATTTAAGGCCATTTCACAACTGTAATTCCCTTGAAAAATCACTATATAAGCACCCACTCTAAAGCATACACTTAACAACTTACAATTCTCTCTTTGAAGCTGCATAACAAGGAGAAAAACAGAAAAATGAGTCCTAATAAGGTGGTGGTTTTTTGGGTTCTTAGTGTTGTTTGGTTTGCTACAACAACTAGTGCAAGAATTGGCTCTTCTGAGGATGAGAAGTTAGTGCCTGGTGGAGCAGGGTTTGGAGCTGGAGCTGGAGCTGGTGGTGGGCTTGGAGGAATAGGGATTGGAGGTGGTGGTGGTGGTGGGCTTGGTGGAGCTGGAGGTGGGATTGGTTGGCTTCCAGGCCATGGTGGGCTTCCAGGCCTTGGTGGTGGTGGTGGGCTTCCGGGGCTTGGAGGAACTGGTGGACTTCCAGGCCTTGGTGGCAGTGGTGGGCTTCCAGGCCTTGGTGGTGGTGGTGGGCTTCCGGGGCTTGGAGGAACTGGTGGACTTCCAGGCCTTGGTGGCAGTGGTGGGCTTCCAGGCCTTGGAGGAACTGGTGGCCTTCCAGGCCTTGGTGGCGGTGGTGGGCTTCCAGGCCTTGGTGGCAGTGGTGGACTTCCTGGCCTTGGTGGAACTGGTGGGCTTGGAGGAACGGGTAGGCTTGGCAATACTGGTAGTGGTGGCGGGGTTGGAGGTACGGGTGGTCTTGGCAATACTGGAGGTACGGGTGGGCTTGGCAATACTGGTGGTGTGGTTGGTGGAACTGGTGGGCTTGGGAATACTGGTGGCGAGGTTGGTGGAACTGGTGGGCTTGGGAATACTGGTGGCGGGGTTGGTGGAACTGGCGGAGTTGGAGGTACTGGTGGGGTCCCTTGAAGACAAGAAGATGTATATATATATATATACACATATATATTCCAATTTGAAAATCTAGTACGACTACGACACGTATTCATAAATAAATAGACATAAAACGCACCGTTTTGTATTTGCGTGGTCAGAATTACGCTCCACTCTTACATATTTATATATTGCTGCCAAAGAAAAATGATAAAAATACTTGTCATCCATAAAATCAGGACACCTTCTCTCCAAATAATTCACGACTTACGTTCTGAAGAAAATAAAAACTTCAGGAAGAGTAAAGAGTAAACTACATCAACATAATAAGGAGGCAAAAATACTATAGCCTTCAACAGAGAAACCGAAGCCGAAAATGAAAAACTGAAATCTAACTTCTTCCCATAGAATTTAGAAGTTAATCATTGCGCTTATTACTTCACTAAGCAGATCTTAATAACGGAGGCAGCTCCAATACGATGAAGTGCAACAACAGCATCACCAGGAATGCACAAACCCTTCTCGGTTGCCGACTTCAAGGCAGCTTCCAGAATTGCCTCTGTAGATTCTGCATCAGTGGCCCTTGCAGAACCTTCTGCCAGAATAGGAATCAACCCCCTGTATATCAGACTATGCCTTGCAGGGGATTCATCACTGCAGCTCCAATCAAACGAGTTGATTGTCAACACTGGGACTACTACAGATAGGATGGGAACTGCTGGTCTGTACTTCGCAACCAAGTTTGCTGTGGAACCACCACGGGTCAGCACAACAATGAGCTTTGCTTGGGCTTTGTTAGCTGTTCGGACTGCAGAAGAAGCAAGACTTTCCAATGGGCTCATAGGAAGTGGAGTCGATCGTATCATCTCCTTAAAGATAGCCCTGTAGTCTAGGGACGATTCTGCCTCGACACAAATTCGAGCCATAATCTTAACAGCAAGCTCCGGATAGGCTCCAGCAGCACTCTCACCACTAAGCATGACACAATCAGTGCCATCCAGGACAGCATTAGCAACATCAGTGGCTTCAGCACGGGTAGGTCTGGGAGACTTGATCATGGATTCAAGCATCTGAGTTGCCGTCACCACGGGCTTGCCCACAAGATTGCATTTGTATATCATCATCTTCTGTGCCAGGAAAATCTTCTCCACTGGAATCTCCATTCCAAGATCACCACGGGCAACCATAAAAGCATCAGTTTCACGCAGGATCTCATCAAAGTTGATAACTCCCTCTTGGTTCTCAACCTACAATAAATCAACGCCATCAGTTTGCAACAACAAATACTGCTTCGTTAATGTCTTTTCAAAAGCAAAATGAATGATAAACCAACCAAAATTCTTTACAGGGGTACATAAACAATCGAGTTAGTCTTCCAAGGTAAATAATCACAAGAGGATGTAAATGCACCCACATCCAAACCTCTACACATTCACAGAGAGATGCATATCCACACACAACATCATCATCAGCAAGAAGTTCCCAAATTTACATCCATCCACAACATAAAGTAATTACTCACAGCATCACCATCATCAGCAGCAGCAAGACTTGCTTACACCAATAGCATAGATACAAACTGACTGCTCCTTAATTTATTTTCGAAAAACGGCATAGATACATGAGTCACACTCAAGGAAGCATATGCAAACACAAGCACTTGAATCCACAAGAGTGCACATGCCCATGGACATACTCATATTGAAACCACGTACGGACAAATATAAAAGTCACCAAACCAATGGCAATATGCCAATATCCACCCCAAACAAATTGATTGCTTCTGATCTCCCTTTCACAGAAAACCAAAACTGAGCATGCAGAGAATATCATCAGCAGGAAGAAATCACTACATCAATTGCAACCTCATCATCATCAAACAGAAGTCAATGAACAAATAACTAAATCGAAAGAAAAAGCTAAAGACTAACAATAAGAAAACAAACAAAGAGGAAGAAGACAAAACTCTCAGCTTGGAAGTTTATCACTCGTTTGCTAGAGTACTTCTATTAACAGCTTCA
Source organism: Tripterygium wilfordii (assembly GCF_013401445.1). Taxonomy (NCBI): domain Eukaryota; kingdom Viridiplantae; phylum Streptophyta; class Magnoliopsida; order Celastrales; family Celastraceae; genus Tripterygium; species Tripterygium wilfordii. The sequence continues at coordinate 2,113,991 of NC_052234.1, forward strand.
CCAGGATACAGATGCATGATAACTATGATGGTGCAAGATCTAAATAGAGTTACAGAACGAGGCAAGCCAAGATCGGTCTCCAAGGCTTTGGTTGATCAATTTGGTACTTCAAAAAAGTTCAATTTTCTAATGCATGATCATAGCTTTTTAAAGAGTCCATCTGCAGGAAGCTGGTCAAGAATAAGTGACAAAATCAAAATCAGAAATTTTCTTATGTTAAATCTGATCAGTCATATTTGTTATATTGTATGCTGCTCTATCCACCAATAAGATTATATGATGCGTAATGTAAATGCACATGCTCTTCCATGAAGAGAAAGAGAGCGAGAGAGAGACAAAAAGGAGGCCAAAAAAAGAATGATTTCCCTGAAGGTATCTTGTTTCCACAGAAACCTATTTAGTTAAAAACATTTCTTTGATAGACCACTTCATACAGGCAGCTGCACTAAACACTATCTATACCTTAAACAGACTTGCAGGCAGACAACAATTATGCCATCATAGGTGGGACCATTATTTTCATTCGCAAAAAAAAAAACTCAAGAGAAATGCTTCAAGATATATCTGCACCCAGCCCTCAAACAGTACACCTTCTAAAATATATTAGACTTTACAATCTTCAGAAGACCCCAGTCCCAAGGAAATCAAGAATACTTCCTCTTTCAATATTAAGACATAGAAGAAGCAGAATAAGAAAAAATCACTCCATAAGTAGCATGCAATATCAAAATAAAACATAACTAAAATGTAAAGGATCAAATTACCTTTGACATTAACTTTATATTCTTGGCATGAGGCCCAAGGACCTTGCGAACATTAACAAGATCTGACCCCTTACGAACAAAAGAAAGAGCAATCATATCAATATTGTTGGGAACACCCCATTCAAGAATGTCTTCCTTGTCCTTCTCAGTCAGAGTAGGGAGATCCACCACGACACCAGGAAGATTCACATTTTTCCTCTCACCAAGCATTGCAGTATTTTCACAGCGGCATCTCACGGTTCCAGCAGCCGGATCACAAGATAGGACAGTGAGGGTGATGGTTCCATCTGAACAGAGGATAGTATTTCCAGGCTTCACATCCAGAGGCAACTTTTTGTAGCTCATGGATATCATCTCTGGATCACCCTTTATGCTATAATCAGTGGTGATAATAACTTCCTGACCCTCCTTAAGTTGAATAGGTTTTCCATCCTTTAGAAAACCTGTTCGAATCTCCGGTCCCTGCAACGAAAAGAGAAACAGAAAGTCAACCCACAACAGTTCATGGGATACAGACATGAAGCAGATTCAACCTAAAAATGTTTATTACACCATAGCAAAGACTGACAGAGCTAAAATGGAAGCTACTCTGGATTAGATCATCCAATTATTTTGAAAATATTAAGCAATGGTAGGTTGAACAGGAATGCCTAGCCTGATCAGTAGAAGCCCAGAAGAAAAGCGTACAATGAGAACTCTTCTAGTTTAAACCATATAGCATATTGTCAAATTCTGTGTCTTTTTAACAGAACGTCAAGATCTTACATAATGCATCAATTCCGAGACGTTCTCAAAGGATAGATAAATTTTCACAATACTTTCAAACTTCCAGTAATCCAAGAATATGCTGCCCTCTATATATTGCATCCATGAATGAAATCCACGAGAGAAAAACAGATTTATTGCACATCAAAAATTCATTCTAGATCTTGCTCGCACTTTGAAATATCAATCACCAAAGTTATTTATATCATGGCTTGTGAGATGGTGAGCTGGATGTTCGATTATTTCAAGTGGGGCTCATGAATGATAGTCCATCATTACAAATATACACAAGTTATACAATCAATGTTTTACAAATCCAAAGGCCAAAGAGAATGGCACCCACAAGAAAAACCTTGTGCAGAACATTTTAACCACTTCAATAGTCTATATCCTAAACAGAGCCCTCCTTGACAGCAAACTTTCCCAGCACTTCTTTTTTTCGAAATTTGATGTGCGAAGCTTGTAATTTTCTTGAGGATTGGGTTACAAATTTTTATAATAAATCAAAAGAAAAGAAAATTTACTGGAATTAGCGATATTTTATACTTCTTGCCAGTCCTACGATGGTTTTGGCTCAGTTTGCAGAACTTTTGATATAACAAATCAGTTAGGTGCCTATCTATCGTTCCCCCAAATGTAGAAAAGTTCATGATTCTCATGCAAAAGACCTAGTCATTACAAAATTCAAACTACGGAAACAGTCTTAGTGCAGGGATAAAGATACAAATAATTGTCTTTTCCCATAACCCACCACCACAACAAGAGCCCTGTACAATGGATGTGACTTCAGGGGCAAACCTTGAACAATGGTAAAGTTTCTTGACTGCAACCTAGGCATAACATGTTCAAATCACCAAAGCATCCTCTTTTTTTTTTGAATGCCAATCACTCTACGTAACTTTATTATGATAGCATTTCTTATTGGTATCCTGAGGTGACTTTATGAACTTTCATGATTAGAAGTCATTAAGGCCATTTCAAGACTTGGATGCTTTGAGTTTTCCAAGAGCACTCAACATACTACATAACCAAAGTTATTATAGAAACTTCACAGTGCTCCTCAGTCCTCATAAAATGATAGAGTGAAAGATGGATATCAGCGCAGAGAATGAAAACCCAAAAAAAAATTCGGACTTCAGTAGATCAGGGACTTGTTGGACTTGTTTCCGCCGGGGGGTGCACTTACCAGCTTAATTCACTCCCCTTTATTTCCTTGTGCCTACCATTAATTAAACTTACCACCACCTGTTTTTGCCTTTTTTGGAGCCAGGTCATAATTCTAAAAAGCATCAAAAACTCTTTTGAAGCACAATTAAAGCCAATAACATGAAGAATAAAACTAGTAAGCAAGGAATATCCGAATATGCGAGTTGTCAGAAAGACCAGACCTTGGTATCAAGCATAACGGCGCAGAGGATCTGGGTACTGAGCATGGCGGTCCTGAGATTGTTAAGAGTCTCCTGATGGTACTCGTGGGTTCCATGAGAGAAATTGAAGCGGGCAACATTCATGCCAGCCCGGAGAAGCTTCTCGATCATTGGCACGGATCGAGAAGCAGGACCCAGAGTGCACACAATCTTGGTTTTGGGGACACGCCCATCATTTGGAAGCTCCTTCATGATCCCCTCAATATCTATGTTCGCCATTTCTGCACTGAATCAATACCTACAACACAAACCCACAATAAAAGCAGCCCAGAAATGGTAAGAAAAAAAATTGCAACAAGCTTCAAAATCCCACCTTTTAAGAGACCCAGTTCACAAAAACAAATGATAGCAAAAGCAGTGAAAAAAAAGGAACCAAATTTAACCTTTACTTAGTTTCGTACAAATCAAATGGATCGCAGAATTGAAAGCAAAAGAACAAAGCATGAGACAGCAAAATTCGTAAACACTAGATCTAAAATTGAAAGTTATCACAAAAAGAAGAAATGTTACAGTGGTCGTGAATCAGTCCGATGCTGTAGCCCACAGAGAGAGACTTATTGCTCTGGTTTGCTTTAAACTTGTGCAGTAGTGTGTAGTAGTCGTACGGCGTCGTGCGTGCTCTTACCAGACCGAGACCGCTCAGCCGCCAACCCCTCCTTTCCTTCTCTACCCAAGTCTGTTACTTTGTCGTGTATACAATAAAAAATAATTAAAAAAATAACTTTTCATTTTTAAATTGCAAAAAAAAAAAGAATAACGTGAAAGGAACATTAGTCTTAGGGCTGTTATTGGTACGGTTACCGTTACCAATCACGGAATACCGTTACCATACCAATTCTTTCGGTAATTCAAAAAATGTTACCGTTACCATTACCGGAAGAGTCGGTATACCGATGGTCGGTATACCGATCGATCGGTAATGGTAAGTCGGTAATTGGTAAATTTACCAATTCTTAAAACCTATTTAAAAAAGAGAAGAAAAAAAATGCATCAAGTAGCATTGTGCTTAATAGTCGTTGTATGAGACTACAATACTTTCATCTTGCCTACAATACCAATAATAAAAATGATAGATTAATGAGAATGATCATTGTGCTATATGTGAATAAGAGAAAATACCTATCAAGCGGTGAAAAAAAGAAAGGAGAATTCACATAACATTATTCCAACAATCTATAACAGAAAATCTTTCATTTCATTAATTTCTAATATTTTTAGTATCAGAAGTGTTTTAAACTCCATAGCAAGAAAGCTAAAAGAAACAAGATAAATAAAGATAAAAGACCATAATGGAAAGGGAGAAAAAAAACATGTAATCAATACCAACAAAGCATTTTGTTATGTAACAAACACTGCTTTAAAGTTAATGAAATTGCTATAAGTGATATATAAATGATAACCCTAAAAATAATCAATGGTCTAAATTAAATTAGATCAATCTAATGGTCATAATTAAATAAAACTAAAACTAAAACTAAAACTAAAAATAATATTAATATATATTTAATATATATGTCGGTAATCGGGAAATTTACCGGTTTTGAACTTTGCTTACCGTTACCGTTGCCGAAATCATCGGTAAATTTACCGTACCGAACAATTGGTAACGGTATACCAATCTTCTGCTATTTTCGGTAACTAATTTGTCGGTAATGGTATACCAATGGATAATTTACCATACCAGTAACAGCCCTAATAAGTCTTGAGTCAAGTTATTACAAATAATATAAATAAATAAATATTATTGAAAGATTTTGTGAGATTTTATTTTGAATTAATAATAATTTTTATTAAAACCCATGGGCTCTGATCCACAGTTTCTGACAGGGTGCTTTGACCCATCTGCCCTTCCTTTTTTTTTTTTAGTAATTTGCATTGATTGATGGTAGGTATATGAACCTCAGCAACCACAATGATTCATTTTGTAAAGTCAATAAAATACATTTCCAAACTGATATATGTCCATAATTTTTTCATCCATAAACTTATATAATCTAGATGGTATGTTTATGAGGCATGCCACATAGATTAAAAAAAACAAATAAACTTTATTAAAGAAGTCACATAAGCATGCCACCTAGATTATATAAGTTTATGGATGAAATTTTATGGATGTGTAGTGCTTCCGAATGCATTTACTTGGTTGTCCAAATAAAACGCACCCAACAAAATGGCTCCATCCATTGTATATCTCTTTTTTCCTTTTCTATTTTTTCAATGAGCAATTATTTTAGATAATAAAATACCTCTATGGGATAACAAAAATACATTGTTGTGAATGCTCGTAGAATGGTGCTAATCTAATGGGACATGAGTGGAATTTTGATGGGGCACGGATCCAAAAGTGTGTACAACAATATAATTTTGTTGCCCCAATTTTATTAGAAACAATATGAGGGAAGGGGACCTTGATAGTCTTCTTGTTGGCTCCAACACATGGGACTCACTTGTACCACACTCATAACTACATAAAAAATTAATGTTGGGTCTCACATCTATTATATCAAAAATCAAGTCAACAAATTTACACCATTGTATCAATATATTTTGTTGGTCAAGCCACATCATCAAAATACCCAACCACATTAGTAAAACACATTCTCTAACCATGGAAGTTGGTTGACCTTGCAAATGACTTAATTATTTGGTGGTCCCATATGATACACACACACATATTTCACGCATTTTCTTGGTGGGTCTCATCTCTATTACACAAAAATCAAGCCAGCAAATTTACACTATTGTATCCATCTTATTTCCATTCTCAACCACATCAACAAGACACGTCTCTCAATACAGTCATATCAATAAAACATAAATCTTCATACATTATTCATGCCCCAACGAAAAACCACCATTGTGGTTACTCAAATGGTCCCATTGTAATTGGACCATTAGATTTTTTGGGAGTTGTGCTTTGATGACATGGCAATGAATGAATGTTCTGTGCACACAATGATGCATTTTTGCTTGCTTTGAATTTGTTTCTTGTTTTGGTTTATACTTGTTAATTTTGTTCAAAATGGGGCCCAAAATATAAGGAAACAAGCCAACATGGGGCCAAGCAAAGTCAAAACCCCCATGTTTGATCCAACGAAAATAACCAAAATGGTGGTGTTGTAGATGTCATTTGATCCACACCCCAACAAAAACCACAAAAAACCATCCATGCCCCAAGAAAAAGAGACCATTGCAATTAAGCGCTCTTATTTGCAATGGCAAAGTGTAATTGGACCAATAAACATGTTGTCTTTTACTGATATGGTTATATTGGTATTTTGTGTTTTGGTGTAGTTTTGTTGTGGATAATATGGAGGAATGGAATATTGTTGGCTTCCATGTTGGGTGGGAAGAAAAAGTGTATAAAAATTTGTGTTTTGCTGATGTGGTTGTATTGGAAGATGTGTTTTACTGATGTGGCTGTACTAAAATACGTGTTTGACTTTATTTTTTTATGTAATAGAGGTGGGACCCAAGAGTAATTTTGTTGGGGACATTAGCATGGTGCAAGTGCCCTTAGGGTTTAGGTGTATCAAAAAGAGATAAAAAAAATTATAAATAAATATATTTTGATATTTGAATAATATAATATTTTAAAAAAAAAACAGTTAAAACCATCAAAAAGTTAGTAATATATATGAAATGATTTAAGTAGTAGTTAGGTTTCTTTATAATTTCAAGATGAATATGAAATTTAACGGTTGAAATCACATATATTTTACGTCAAAATTTTAAAATATTTAATAGGTCAAATGTCATGGACACTCTCTATGATTGTGGTAATTTCTACATACATCCCCTCAATTTGAATGTGTAAGAATTGGATCTCTTGTGCTTTATTTTTGTGTCATCGGAAGTCCTTCCATCCTTTGATTGTCATTGACTAACAATGAAGTATAAAACGACACAGTTTTAACTTATAAAATTTTAACAAAAACCCAAATAAAACACTATTTACACAAATCTCTCAAAATTAATTTTGGTAATTTATGTGTTTTACCCTCTTCCAATCACGACCGTCTGCTCCAAATCACTCTCATTTACCTTCACGAATTTGATATGTGACATGCCGTGACAGTTGCTCAGTTACTGGAGTTACATTGTTAGTTTATTAAGCCATTAGTTGTTCTGTATTGAATTAGTGGTCAGTTGTATTTCACTCAATTGCTTTTGTTTCAATTGGCTCACGCCTTGCACTCTGTTAGTGGGTTGGCAGTTGAGTTTAATCACATTCTCATTGTAACTGCAAGCACTACTATGTTACGTGCTGATGAAGAATAGAGATGACAACTTTGAACCAAGAAACCTCTTCTTCCTATCTCTCCTTATTCACTTCCTCCTTCTGAGTTCTTGTACGTATCAGAATTCAACGGCCCCCTTTCATCTACATCCACGGCCAACAACAATAGAGTGTATGGCGAACCCGAGGAGAGTGAAAATGGCGGCCAAACAGATCTCGAGAGAGCTCTCCGACATGCTGTTTAAAGATAAGGTCCGTCAGTACGTTGTTCTGCCCGAAGCATCCTCGAAGCCGACCGTTACTTGTCTTCCCTCACACCATCAGTGAGGTTGAAGTCTCTGCTGATTTGCAGGTACGAGTTTTCCGTAAAAATTTTTAGAAAATTGGTTAATTTTTGGTGAGAATGATGTTGTTTCAGTGTGAGTCATGGCTTTTTAGTGCTTTTTATGCTATTGTTATGGCTTCTTGAATGAGAAGGAAGAGAGTGAATAGGGCACAAGAAATGAAGTCATCCAGGTTCGGAGCGGGAAGCATGCATTCAGGCTAGGAGGCAATGAGTTAGCTTTCATTCAGTCAGCACAGTTGATGGCAGTCTGAAGATAGAGGAACGCGCGGGCGAGAGGGTCCGAAGGAGTAATTACAAGGGCTTGGCTTTGTATCTTTTACCCTCTCTGGTCTGGATTTCGTGGTAGAGTAAACTACTTGTGTGAAGGTTCAGTGTGGGTCATGGGTAGGTGTGGTAGGGAGGCTGGTATGCGGTGATGCCTGATTGAATTTTAGTCTTGCTTATGCAAATAAAACAGTATTTGCAGGTTGTTTACTACCCAAGAGCAAGTACACCAGAGTTTTGTATGAAAGCAGCGTTGGTGAAAACGACATTGCAGATCAGATGGTGTTCGGGGATGAGGTTTAAAGATGGCTTTTGGTCTTGGGTGAAGGAGGGTTTTGATATTTGAGTAAATAATATTTTGTTTGGTGTTTTGTTTTTTCAATTTCATTGAGTTAGAACGAAACCATTTTAAACCGTTAGTCAAATAATGGTTAAAGGACGAAAGGACTTGCGATAACACAAAAATGAAGCACAAGAGGTCCAATTCTTACAAAGTCAAAACGAGAAGGTACATGTAAAAATAACCTCAACCACATAGGGTGTATATGACACTTGACCTATTTAATATACCAAATTGTGCACAGGTGGGTAACCGGTGCTAAGTAAACAATCCTTCCTCAAATCCAATTTGTATCTCATGAGCAATTGCAATGGTGAATGGACTATTGGGACCAGTAGAGTTTTTGCGAATTGTGGTTGGTAGGCATGAATGGTTTCTAGTGGCCTTTTTAGTGTCATTTATACAATACAAATATAATCCCACTAGCCTAATACAACTATTATTGTTAATGCTATTCGAAGAGAGGAGATGCATCTTTCGGCATGGCGGCCTATAATATTGGAGATTCGATGTTTGCTTGAATTTTTCCCTGCATGGTCAGTGTCTCATGTGCCTCGCAATATCAATGTTGCTGCTCATAATCTTGCCAAACATTCTTTTCAAGAGCAGGGGATGCGAGTGTGGATCGAGGAGGTGCCTATTGCCATCAAAGAAGTGATTCAAGATGAGAAGCGTGAATGGATTCAATTTGTGAGAAATGATTTATTTGGGTAATTGTTGTTGGATTTTGTATAGCAATAAGAAAGTCCCACATTGTACAAGTATAGAAAGAAAGAGTAGTTTATAAGTGTGGACTTAACACACTTACTAAATTGGATAAACATTCATAGATGGGCTTGGGCTATATGCTTGGGCTATATATATATATATATCAAAAGATGGGCCTTGGGCCTTGGGGTCTCATTGACTTAAGAAATATTCTTTATTTTTTATTTTTATCCAATTACAGTTTATTTTAACAGTTGTGTTTGTCTGAGAAGAGTTGTGTCTGATCAACACAACTTCTCTACAAAAACTGCTTCTAAACTGCTTCTGTCTTATTCTATAAATACCAGAAGTAACATGGTTTTGTTCACATCAGAGTTTCTGACATTCAAACCTTCATCACAAACCTTTTTGATTTGAGAGAAAAAGCACCCAGTAAATTCGCCAGGACCAAGAATCAAGTGCACGATTCTTGGCTACAGATTGTTGAATCCTGGTGGCAGACGCTCATTGAACTACAAGCACAAGAGTAGGGGCGAATTTCTGCTATAGGACATAGCATTGCGCTATCCTCAATCTCAATTCAAGTCAGTATTTTAATTGTATATTTATTGTATTTAGTTTGTTTTAATAAATTCTTTAAATTCAATATTCTATGCACTGTCATTCCTGATTGTTTTCCATCAATTGTTTAGTTTTGAATAGAAGTTTGTATACCTTTGCAAATTTCACTTTAGATTACCAATTGTTTTTGTGATGTTCGCTATTCCACCATTTTTGGTGGCCCGAGTGCCATTTTATGGCCTCCCGATCCTTTGCTCACTTGTTGAGTTGATGAATATATCTGTGGTCTTCTAACCTTTTCAAAAAAAAAAAAAATTGCCCATTTTTTATTCGTGGCTACTCTGCATTTTTGCCATGCACTAATTGCCTAATTTATTCTCCAATAACCAAATACGTGTGTTACATATTTGGTTTTCTGGGAGTTCTCAGTTATATTTAGTTGCTAACTTTTCTAAAATCAAACTAAAAAAGCAAAATTAGTGATAAGTTCCTCATTTAAAAGTTTTATTCCAATAAGAGCGGTAAAATATGTTGTATTGCATAAAGTTCATAAAAATTAAAACACTATTCTATTTAACAAAAATATTGTTTTTATTATTTAAAATATCCTCGTCTTCATCCTCGAGCATGTCACACGCCTCCTGTATGTGTTTCATCTTTGACCTTCGCTGGAAGTTTCATCTTCGCCCCTCATGACTTATTTGATAGCTTCATGGCATTTTTAGTGATTTTTCATCCCTATTTTTATTGTATTCGAACCAGCTCTACTCATACTCACCACATGACTTGTAGATCTTGTTGTTTCCTTTGATCTGTCATCACTTCATTACTTTTGGTAGTTTCTGTGGTGATTTTGTGATTTTTTGGTTCTGATTTAGGATTTGCGAACTAAAGGTGATATGTTATCTGTTTCAATTAATTTTATATCTGTCATAATGTTATCTGTCTTGTTAAAATATTATCTGTCTTTAATGAAATATTATCTGTCTTTAATGAAATATTATCTGTTTGAAGTTCCAAAACAGATCCGAAACAAAATATAATATCTGCAGATTCAGATTCGATTTCAAAAGAAAAAAAGAGTTCGAAAAATAACAATAAAAGCTCAAATGTGATGCGCCTTGGTTCATGGACTTGATTGGGGGTGTTGATGGTCACCAACGTTGGTCGTATAGGCGGGATCGAACTATTTTTCAAACTGTGACTGTGATTTCACGAAGCTTTTTTGGAGACTCAAGTGATAATCGACGGTCGATGATGACTGAGACTTGACCGGGCTGACCTAGAGCTTCATGTCAGTAGTTTGTTCGTCGAAAACAATGGTCAGACAACCAACTTCCGGTGGTCGGCGTAAAGGAAGAAGAAGAGAGTAGAAGATAGAGGAAGAAGAAGCTCATGTGATAGTAGGATTGTTCTCATGGTCTTTTTGGTAAATCGTTAGGTTTTGTCCCTTTTTTTTCTAAAGTTTTTTAGATTGTCCTTGTTGGAATGAATAATGCTTGAGACACCTAAAAGATCCTCATTTAATGTGAAGTGAGTCTTCATATGCGTTTTTAATCAATAACTATTTTAATGCTACATAGATTTGAAAGACTTTTGGGGTCACATTTTGATTCTCTAACATTGTCTTGTTGGAATACAACTTTTATTTTTTGTCCTCGTGCGTAAAAAAAATCCTCTTTTTCTCCCCCTATATATATATATTTTTTAAAAAAACACCCTCAGTTACGGACTTTTTCCTATACAACGAATCGAAACCCTACTTTACAGCCTCAATTGAACTAACCCCTCCCTCAGGCTTCCAATAGGTTTTACTTACATCTCTCTGCAATGAACTTCACAAGACACGGCTTCCAGTTCCAGCCACGTAAGTCTCTGATGCAGCGTTTCAGATCTCTTTACAGAGGATGCTCCTGGGATCTCGCTACAAATCCACATCGTTTTGTCTCCAAGCCCAAGCAGTTCCATACCCAGAGTCTCAACAATACCAGCCGGAATTTCATTGCAAACCATGGGACCAGTAAGGAGCAATTTTTATCGATACTCAAAACTAGGGTCAACAAAACTACTGGTGGAGAGGAGCTTATCCACACAGAGACAATCCCTTCAACATTGGGTTTGGCTTCGACCCAAACACTAACGATTATAAGGTAGTGCAGTTTGTTTCTAGTTACGAGAATGAAGCAAAGATGGATGGTGGTACACAAGTTGACGTATACTCTCTCAAAAATGATTATTGGGAAGAGATTCCTAATATTGACTACGCCGGGGCTGTGCCTCTTCAATCATCATATACACATCACAATGGAGTTTTTTTATTGGAAGGGAGTCGATTTGACGACATACCCATGGAGGGAAGGGGGAGTGATTCTATCATTTGATTTCGCCCATCAAGTGTTTGAGAAATTGCTTCTACCAGATATTTTCGACAATCCTTATCTTGGGTATGAGATTGCAATCATTAATGGATTACCTGCTGTAATTTCATACTATCTATATGATTATGAGACATTGTTTGATATATGGATAATGACTGAACGTGGAGTGATAGAATCTTGGATCAGATTAGTCAGTTTTGGACCACTCCCGAATCCTATTAGACCATTAGGATTTTGGAATAATAGTGGATTGCTCTTGGAAGACTTTGAAGGGCGGCTGATGTTATATGATCACAGCACCCAACAGCTGAAAAATCTTCATCTTCAACTCGAGGGAGACTTGGGAACTTTAGAAGTAGTGAACTATGAGGAGAATCTTGTTCCCAAACAACTCTAGATGGATGGTTTGTGTGTTTTGGCAGCTTAGGTAATTAGATTTTTTTTATGAAACATTGCTATGTTATATGATCTCTGTTCGGTGTGATAATATCTCTATTTTATGGAAAATATGTGCAGTCGTCGATCACTACTGACATATTGAACATATGCTTTGTGAAAACTTTTTATTGATTGAAGTAGCCCCCCTCTGCCAATTTCTTATGAGGGTATGTTTTTGGAACCCTGAAGCTTTTCCTTTTCTCAATAGACCCAACCCATTTTAGATCGCATATTGATGCAAGCCACACTGGCAATTCGTCGAACACTTGGAATGCAGCACAATGTGCCAACGATATGCATCAACCTCCAAACACCTATGTTTTTTAACTTCAAAGATTGAATGTAAGCTGCAACACTACTCTGTTGCCACCCAGGGCAGCGGTAAGTATTATTTCCAATACAATATTAATGTACTATAGGCTCCGTTGGTAGGTATTATATCCAATACAATGTATTATAGGCTCCGTTTGGAGCTCTGTTTAGGATAGTATAATTTTGTTATTCAATGTATAAGTTAATCATTGGATAAGTAGATATATAATTTAATTCTATTTATTTAGTGTTTGGAAAAAAATGGTATTAGACTTGTATAGTATAATTCTCATACAATACAATGTATAAGATATAAGGTAATATGTCAACTGCCCTCAACTAAAAAATTTACTATTTTTTAATTATTTTTTCTTCTATCAATTTTTTATGAAAAATTAAAAATTAAAAATTGTTCGATTTTTGGGGTTAGTGTGGTTAAATTTTTTTTAAAAAATACATGCAGTGTATAAAGTGGTAAATGACTAGAGTTCGTTTTTTTTTTAAGACAATGTTTTTGTCATTTGTCATGTTATCTCTTATTCTATATGCTTTATATAAAATTAAAACGAGTTGGAGGTGTTTTAATATTATACGACATATATCATATAAAAGCTTCATTTTATATAAAGTTATGCTATCCTGATTTTTTTGAAAACCACCAAACACTTGATAATTTCATTAAAGGATAATTTTATACCGTATGAAGTTTTATTCTCTGTTTCAAGCGGACACTTAGTATTTTATTCACATTAGGGAGACAAGATCAAACGCATAAAATATTAAAATACAAAGATTGATATGTCAGCATTGTCAACTTATATGAGATCCGGGGGTCAACTTATATGAGATCCTGGCCGTTCAATTAATCAGATGAGAGATACGCGGCCACGTGTCCAGTCGAACTTTTAGTTTCCCTCTCATATTTTGGTAACGCAAGTCTTCCCACTCAAGAGTGCTTTTGGGTAGCATGTCTTCAGAGGAATCTGTTCATCTTCGTCATTTGCCATATGAATCAACGACATATCTAAGATTTCAAGCTGGATTTGGTTGGTGCAAGTGACTTCATTGCAAGACCGAGACCAAAACCAAACTATTTTTCTCTATTCTCTCTCTTTTATATGTGTTATATCTGGCTTGGATTATTACCATTTCTCTGGATTCTTTCCAAGATATCCAAGCACTCACATGCTCCAAAATCGGTGGAGACTTCTATCAAATACTTTGTGTGCATCTCATTAACAGCCACATAAATCAATCCATTATCAAATCACTCCCTAATCAAGTGTGTTAAAACTTCACATTCAAGCTTCGGATAAGAACGGAAATCCAGCAAGAAAATCCCAAAGTTCAAATACCAACTAATATATCAAATCTGAGGCGCGAAGAAGACATCAGATCCTTGAGATTGTGTGGAGGCGAAAATCGAAGACGCGAGTCCGATCTATGCGATTTTTCTCCAGATCTGAGGTTTACGAGACGGAGAGGGGGCCATCGACGACGATCTGCGAGAGGAAGTTGGGGTAGAGAAATGGTTGTATTTAATTTGTTGTGTTTGAAATTTGAAAGTTCTAATTGAAAAACAAATATAAAGTTGTAGTAGTGTACACGTGCTTGTATATCCATCGTCAGATTAATTTAATGGTCAAAATTTGATAATTTGAGACTCTCAAATTATCTTTGAATTTGAGAGCCCCAAATCCTTTTTTCCAATGTCTATCCATAGAAGTCCAAGTTTTGAACCTTGTACATAGGATACCTGCAAAGAAATACTAAACTATGCAGCAGCAGCAGATTTCAGAGACAAACATGGACAATCCTTCTGCTCCATCCAAGCAATTATCTGAATCAAGAAGTACCAAAGAACTGGTGACTAATGGAGAGGAACCACCAGAGAGGTATTTCTACAAAAACTGTGATGAAGGGTTCTTGGACCCTTCTCTTCCAGCGATGGAGATACCTGTTATTGATCTTGGCTTACTGAAATCCCCAGAAGAGCTCGAAAAACTTCGATCCGCTCTTATATCCTTTGGCTGCATCGAGGTCTTCTTCTATTGCCCTTCTCCATATATCCTACACAAATAGTTAAAAGAACAGATTGAAATACACTAGTTGTCTCTTAAGGATAGATCTTATCATGTCTGATTCACATAAATCATGAATTTCTTTGTCACTGTTTCAGGCAATCAATCATGGAATGACGAGTACATTCCTAGATGAAGTGAGAGAAGTTGTCAAACAATTCTTTCAACTTCCTGAGGCGGAAAAGCAGAAATATGCCAGAGAAGTAAATAGCATTGAAGGGTATGGGAATGATATGATTCTTTTAGACAGTCAGATACTGGATTGGAATGATCGATTGTACCTCAAAATAAGCCCGGAAGATCAGCGACAGCTCAGATTTTGGCCCCAAAACCCTGAATCCTTGAGGTAAATTAGGCATATTACCTGCAAAATAAAGAATGCTTGAGCAGATTCAACTATATATATATATGTATATATTAGCTGACCCTAACTGTTGCTGTAGAGACATCCTACATGAATATACTCTGAAGTTAAAAATGATAAATGAAGTGGTACTCAAGGCCATGGCAAGATCATTAAACTTGGAGGACAATAGCTTCTTGAGCCAGTTCGGAGAAGAAGCAAACATGTTTGCCAGATTTAATTTCTATCCTCCGTGTCCAAAGCCTGATGTAGTTCTCGGCCTCAAACCGCACGCAGATGGTTCTGGAATCACCATGGTCTTGCAAGACAAAGAAGTGGAAGGACTTCAGTTCCTAAAAGACAGTAAATGGTTTAGAGCTCCTATTGTTCCTGAAGCCCTTCTCATCAACATTGGTGATCAAGTAGAGGTAACTACTACTAATTAGAGTCTCTTGAATTCATTAGGAGCAATGAGCAATACCTTTGTGATCACTCGTTGAGCTTTGACCTAACTTACCCTGTCGTCACTGTGTGCGCGGGCATGCTGACTTGAGTTTAGACCGATAACGGATGTCCAAAGGGCAAGCTTGTATGGTGTCATTCTCAGTTTAAAAAAAATGGTCTTTTGAATTCAGTATCTGCTTATACTTAGTACCAAGAGCAAAATTCGATGGACAACATTTGATTTGCCATAACACACTTACGTAATCAAATTAGTGAAATACAGACAGATAATGACTAATAGCAAAAATATTAACTGGAAATCTTACTAGTTCTCTTTGATATACACAGATAATGAGTAATGGATTCTTCAAGAGCCCAATGCACAGGGCAGTAATAAGCAAAGAAAAACAGAGGATTTCTCTGGCTGTATTCTCTGCTCCGGGACCTGATCAGGAGATTGAACCACTTGATGAACTGGTCAGCCAGACGAGGCCGAAATCATACAAGAAGCTGAAAGATTACCCAGCAATCTACTTCCACTACTATCAACAAGGTAAGAGACCAATAGAAGCAGTGAAAATATAGATTTTTTCAAAGTTCATGCATTATATTATATGAATGCCACAAGTAAAGTAATTAATGGTTAATTTTCTGATTTTCTCATGTGGAAGTTATGTGTGAAGGTAGATACTCTAATCTTTGTAACAGAAAGAATAAATAAATTCTGCAAGTATTGACGCATAGTAGCCATATTTTTTGCCGATATGGATTTATAAACAGGGCTAACTATCATACCCAACAATATCATGGTGTAAGCCACTTTCACCAGAAATCAATCATGTCCACGAAACTATCATCCCCGCTCTGCTCAATAACCGAATATATAGCTGGTGATGCAACATGAGTGTCATTGAAGCTGTTATTTAATGGAGGTACAAAATGAAAAGGATTTTCTTTGTAACAACTTTCATTGAATGTCCCAAATTGAGCTTCGAAATCGGGAAGTGGACCCGATACATTATTATGTGCTACACTAAGCACTGTTAAAGAGTTTACCTCACTAAATTGAGTGGAAATTTGACCATTTAAATTATTGTATGAAAGATCCCGACTCTCTAGTTGTTTCGGCTTTAAAAACATTGGGATTATGCCTGTCAAATTGTTGTGCGATAAGTTTAACGATTTGACATTTGCGGGTGTTTCCAAATTCAATGGGGATTTCACCGGAGAATCTATTGTAAAAAAAAAATCGATTTCATTACATGTGATCAAGGATATATCTCGTGTAAGAAAGTGAGTTGATCTTTTTTTTTAAAAAAAAAAGAAACAAAATTTTATTAAACTGGGCAAAGCCTGGAGTCGGATACCCCTACAACATCATCCCAAATAGAAGAAATACAGATAACAGGAGGATAAGAGAAGAAGTGCACTCCCTGAAACAAATCAAAGCCAAAGTTGGCTAACTTATCAGCACTGAAGTTAACTTCACGATAAACATGACTAACTTTAACTTGCTAATTCTGGCCAAGAAGCCGTTTAATAGGAGAAATTAAATGAGAATGGGCATTGGTCGGAACATCTTGCTTATTTAACAGGTTTCGCCACACCCTGTGAATCCACTTCCAACATCACTTTGCGGAATCCTAGATCCCAAGCTCTCTGAAGGCAAACTGGCATCCCCCACAACTCCGCATTAAGCACTGAGCAACTATCAATATTTATTGAGAACCCATCTAACCAAGTCCCAGCTGAATCTCTAAGTATACCTCCAGCCGCTGCACGATCCTCAACAGTACGCACTGCTCCATCCGTATTGATTTTCACCCAAGAAATGTCTGGCGGCACCCATTTAATAGATCTCTCCACTCTAGCTTGGACAGTCCTCTTAATTCTAGAGGCAATCTACTCTATGATCTTCCAAGAACTCAACTTCTGTCGGATAAGTAGCAACGAATTATTAGGGAATCTAAACTCTTCATCAAAACACAACTTGTTCCGCCATTGCCAGAACATCCAGCACGTAGTACCAAAAATAATAGCCCACTTTTCCCCATCATGTGTAGGGCGCTTCACTGAAAGATTACAAACCAACCAGTCTTGCAAGCTCAGAGAAAAAAAATTGGAGATCTGCGGGGTTGCTCCCAAAGCATTCCAAATAATGCTTGCTTCTGAACAATGTCGGAGAACATGTAAATTAGTTTCCTCCATACACATGTTATGAAAACAAACCGCCGAATTTGACATTTTCCTCTTAACTCTAAGCGAGTTGGTGAGTAAGCTGTCATGAGCCACCAACCACAAAAAGCTCATAATTCGCTCGGGTCCATCCCAACTCCAAAACTTCTTGGATAGACACGTTATATATGTTTCACCATATCAGCAGATTTTAACGACAATCTACTCTAAAGACTAATGAAACCCGAAATTAAAAAAAAAATACATGGACTTTTTTCATGGTCTTTTTGGATAGTACTTATTCCTATAATAGACAACAACAATCTCATTTATACAATACAAATATAATCCCACCAGCCTACTGCAGCTATTCAAACCTTGCACTTTTATCAGCTATTCAAATACTTTGGCTCCTAAGTTCTATTTTTTTTTTATTCATGACTGCTCTGAGTGCATGTTAGCCATGCACTAATTGTTAAGTACCATTTCAAAAGATGTGAGAACTCATTCGTTATTTATAAGGACGAGTAAAATAACTGAATACTATTGATTGTTTGCAGGTAAGAGATCAAAGAAAATAGGGAGAAGAAGATAGCATGGAGAAGAAGAAGAAGAAGAAGAGAGAGAGAATAAACAACTGAACATATATTTCAATTGTCGTAGTTACAAAGTGTAACCACAGCTCAAATATATACCTTTTACAAATGTATCTAACGGATATAAAACGTTCACATGATGTGACAATTACAATACAAATATTTGAATCTTTGTGTGTATTATAATACACACTTAATAGAATGTCTAACATTGAAAGCCCAGTATTGATAGGCCCAATTTGAGTTAAGAATGAGACACAAACGGTGGCCCAACTTAAACAAATTAGTAGCCCATCAACATCTTCTCAAAACGATGAGTATTGAGAAACACCAATCTAGCTAACACAACTTCAATTCGCACCAGAGGAACTCTAGGTGAAGTGAACCAGTAAAACTGAAATTGAAAAAGAAGATGCTCAGTTTATCAACGAGCCACTTCCTAACATGCCAACAAGGACTTTTCCTAGTCCAAATGAGTTGTACTTTGTCCCATGGGTTTCGGCCCTTAATAGCTGGGTTAAAGAGGAACAAAGTCGTGTGGATCAGATATATTCTGAGGAATCGGATAACCCAAAACGGATAATATTGTTGGCATGTATGCGGGTGTGAATTTACAACACTAATTGCATAATTAATTCGATCTCCAATAACCAAATACGTGTAATATCATCACCTCTGCATCTGGTTTGCTTGGAATTCCTCAGTTGTATTTATCTGCTCAACTCCTCTAAAATCACACTAAAAATGGTTCAATTCCTTGGAGTTTTGAGTTGTATTTATCTGCCAGCTTAACCCCTCTAAGTCTCAGTCAGATGCAAGCAAAATGAAGTTTTCTATGCCATAGATTTGTTGTACATTATTGTCTATATATATATATATATATATCATTGTTTAAATAATTCGATAAAACCTAGCTATTCCCTGTAATTATATTGACAGAAACTACTAGCTAGCTTTGCTAGTACTCTTCGAAATCTATTTATACAACAACATCCAATTTCTCTTTATGGTACTTGCAATGGAGAAACAATATTATGTCTTTGTTCTTCTCTCTCTTGTTTCCCTTGTCCATGCTGTGCTCTCATTTGGCTCATGTTGACATGAAAAATGAAGATGGAAGTGTGGAGTGGGGCTATGTTGAAGTTCGAGAGAGTATGCCAATATTTTCTTATATATGGACTTTTCAATTATCATTGAAATTCACTTATTATTTCTTTTCTATTTATACATCTACAATTGTTCTATTCATTGCTGTTTTTTTTTTGTGTGGTATCTGCTATATATGTAGAAGCTCACTTGTTTTGGTGGCATTATAAGAGTCCTGATAGAGTTGAAGATCCATCTAGACCATGGCCAATAATTCTATGGCTGTCGGGAGGTCCAGTAAGTTAGAAGTTATATTGAAAATACATTTCAAAAATAAGTTGTTGTTGTCGTTAATATTAGTTTTATATAGGGAAAATTACTAATAAGAACAAAATTAAGAAAGCTTGTTCCAATAAGGATACTTGAAAAAAAATTAAGAAAAAGGATAGTGGTGGTAGAGAGAAGCCATACAGCTCGAGAAATTCAGATTTTTGTGACTGTTTTGATATATTAATCTTCGAGACTATACTGATAAAGACACTAATGAAAATAATGAAAAAAATAATGCTAGAAACGAGGGTAGTCTCTACGCACAAGGTATCATTAGGGTAGTTGACTAGTTGTGGGAACGGAGGTAGATAATTTGTTTGCTTCACTTTTTGTGGAACTCGTCTTTGATTGACTTGTTGGATTCTCTTGATTGTCATTACCTCAAGAGAAGAAAATAAAGGAGCTTGTGTAGGTTTTGAATGGGCGTGAGATTTTAAAAGGGATTGATCGAGCTTTTGAATGGGCTTCTTTTTTTTTTTTTTCCTTCTTTTTTTCCCTTAATTTTTGTGGTTTCTCTTATATCACATGGTTTTTGAACCTCATTTTTTTACTTTCTTAAAATAAAATTCACGTCATATATTTTTCACCACGTTAGCAAATTTTAACGATAATATGCCATAAGAACTAGCGGATTCCTAAATACAAAATAAAGGAACTTGTTTATTCTAAAAAAGGGTCAATAGCACATTTGGTTACTGAAAGATATCTTGTGTTCAATTTGCACACCCAAAGATTTTTTGTAACAATTTGATGCATCAAAAGTTCAATTTGTGCCAAATTATATAATCGGTCATATTTGCTCAATTTAGAGGTCATATTTGCTCAATTTAGACAGTAACATGTCCATGTGGCATGTTGACCGTTAAAATGATTTTCTTCATATAAATAGTGTATTTTTCTGAAGAAAAAAAACACTAGTTCAAATTGAGGAAGAACATGATGTCAAAGAACAAAACACTCTCATCCTGTGGTGTTGGTGGTTTCCGATACCCAACCGGCTCGTCATGGTCTGATCTCTCAATATCGGAGATCACCAGCATAGGAGGCGGAGGCGCCAAGGACAGAACCAAATACGTGTAATATTATCATCTCCGCATCTGGTTTCCTTGAAATTCTCACTTGTATTATCTGCTCAACTCCTCTAAAATCACACTAAAAATGGTTTAATTCCTTGGAGTTTTTGAGTTGTATTTATCTGCCAGCTTAAGTCCTCTAAGTCTCAGTCAGATGCAAGCAAAATGAAGTTTTCTATGCCATAGATTTGTTGTACATTATTGTCCATATATATATATATATATATACCATTGTTTAAATAATTCGCTAAAACCTAGCTGTACCCTGTAATTATATTGACAGAAACTACTAGCTAGCTAGCTTTGCCAGTACTCTTGCAAATCTATTTATACAACAACATCCAATTTCTCTTTACGGTACTTGCAATGGAGAAACAACATTATGTCTTTGTTCTTCTCTTTCTCTTGTTTTCCTTGTCCATGCTGTGCTCTCATTGGGCTGTCGCTATGAAAAATGAAGATGGAAGTGAGGAGTGGGGCTATGTTGAAGTTCGAGAGAGTATGCCAATATTTTCTTATATATAGACTTTTCAATTATCATTGAAAATTCAGTACTACTTATTATTTCTTTTCTATTTATACATCTACAATTGTTCTATTCATTAATTGCTGTTTTGTTTTGTGGTATATATCTGCTATGTAGAAGCTCACTTGTTTTGGTGGCATTATAAGAGTCCTAATAGAGTTGAAGATCCATCTAGACCATGGCCAATAATTCTATGGCTATCGGGAGGTCCAGTAAGTTAGACGAAGTTATATTGAAAATACATTTCAAAAAAAGTTACCAAGTAGTTTGATATATTTGATTACTTCATTTTTAATTATATATTATTTCAAAGTTCAGGGTAGTTCTGGAATTGCATTTGGAAATTTCTATCAAGTAGGACCACGAGATGAGCATTTAACACCTCGTACATCTACATGGCTTCAAAAAGCAGATCTATTATTTGTGGTATAATTAATATTTCTATTTAATTAAGTGTCATAGTAGGAAGTTCGTGATCACTCTTTATAATATGCTATTAATCTCAGGATAGCCCAGTTGGGACAGGCTTTAGTTATATCGTTGGTGACCTACGATATGCCATGACTGATATACAAGTAGCAATCGACTTACTTATCTTGCTGAAGGATCTTTTTAACGCGAATGATGCCCTCCAAAAAAATCCCCTCTATATCTTTGGAGAATCGTATGGAGGAAAAATTGCAGTCATGCTTGGATTAGAAGTTTTAAAATCCATCGAAGCAAACCAACTAAAACTTAAACTTGGAGGTAACAAAACTAGACATTTACTTAGGTACTATTATAAATCACTTTTGTCGATTTAAAATATAACCTTAGCATAAAACCTCTTTTGTTGAAATGTAGGAGTTGCCTTGGGAAGTAGCTGGATTTCTCCCCTAGATTTTGTGGTATATAAATTATGTCGGATAGCCCGGATTTGTTAATAAGAGTAATTAACCACCTTCATCGTAGTCTTCCTTGCTATTTTTTTTACTCAAATTTTTGTAACTAAAATGCAGCTTACATGGGGACCTCTTTTGAAAGATATGTCTCGACTTGACGACATCGGATTAGAGAAAGCAACTAGGTCCACCAAGTCTAAATTTTTGAAATAACAAATATCGTTACCTAATTAGGATATGAAATTAAGTTACTCTAGATATGAATTTATGATATTGGTTTAACATCATTAATTACATTAAAAAAAAAAACAGATTAGCTTTAAAAATACAAAAGCAGCTGGATGATCACAATGCTCAGGATGCAACTTGGACAATGGAAAAGCTTCAAGATGTTATTATTCATTATAGCAATTCTGTGGTAAGTTTATATATATATATATATATATATATATATATATATATTACTCAAAGTCATTGCGATTGGTAACAATTTTATGAATTTTTTTTCCCCAGATTTCTAACCCATTGCAATTGGTTTGAATAGTATTTACATAACTTCTTGAAAGACCATGGAGATAATAAAGAAGAAGGAAGGCCTGTTGACTTTAAAAAGTTTATGAATGATGTTGTTAAAGTAAAGCTGGAAATTATTCCTGAGGATGTAATGTAAGTTGATATCAACTCCAACAACATGCAATGTGGATTCTATCTATTTTTAATCAAACCATGATTAATTTGTATGATCTAATAATAATGATCAATGGATTGAGAACCACGAGTAGTTTCATATGAAATTTATGTGTGTGTTATCTCGTAGAAATTTCTAGTTCGAGTCTCCCCATTCCCTTCCCTTGTATTCAAAAAAAAAATTATTATTGGATTAATGAACGCTCTCTTGGAATCGATGTAATTGTTTTCATAGATGGGGAGCACAACAAAATTATGTTCAGAAAGCCTTGAGAGGAGAAATCATGAAAGATAAAATTGAAGAGGTAAATAAATAAATAAATAAATAAATATATATATATATATATATATATATATATATATATATATATATATATATATATGTTTGACCATCTATTTTATATATAAATAAATAAATAAATAGCACTAATGAACTATGGCTACCCATCGAATTTAGCATTATAATTTATTTTTCTCCCAAATAAATTGCAACTAATTATTTTTTTAAGTTTTCCAGGTTGACAAGCTCCTAGCCAAAGGCATAAATGTTGCTATATACAATGGACAGGTAGATATTTTTTTTATTATCGTAGAGCAATGATTTAATTGATAAATTACTTAGTATATAGTTTTATGAATGATAATTTAAAATTAAATATGATTTTTTTTTTGTAACAGCTCGATATAACGTGCTCACCAAAAGGGGCAGAGTTATGGGTAAAAAAACTTAAGTAAGAGTTACTTGTAAATGATGTCAATTTTAACAACTATAATGAATATATTAGGGCTGTAAAAAAATCGTGTCAAATTGAACCGATTGTCAAACCAATCGATGGATCAGTTATTGCCAACTACATAATAGTGAGGACCGATCCAAAAATCGACAATAATCGATCAAACGGTCGGTTAAATTTATGTCAAAAAATAAAATAAAAATCCGACCGAAACCGACCTTTGACACCCCTAGAATATATGATTATGGTTGTTAATTAAGTGAGTATCTGTTGCATTAGGTGGATTGGTTTGGAGAATTTTTTAAAGACGGCTCGTGTTCCTTTATATTATGGAAATAAGACAGAAACGAAAGGATTTAAGAAATCATACCAACACTTGACTTTCTACTGGATTCTTAATGCTGGTCATGGCGTAAGTATTTATTTAATAATCATGAAATATTTACATTTATTATAAACAAAATTTCACCCAAATTAACTTGGTTATTAACTTGAGCAGATTCCAAAACACCAACCATGGATTACTTTACAGATGGTAGGAGAGATCACTGGATTGCCCAGCACTTCTTAATAATACACCAATGGCAGATTCTACTAACATCATCATTGTTGTAATAAATGTAGCTTAGTCTATTAAATGTAAGAAGACCCCCCTCACTTTAATGCATCATTGTTGTAATATCCTTTATCCACCACTTCGACCCTCCTCACTTTAAATCCTAACTTCGCCCCTATTTTAATATGTGAAAGCATATATGGATGGTGATCTATCATTTCTCTTTATATTTTTTTTTGTATGATATGTGAGTGTGTTTTGTTATGAGACCCACTTGAAGAGCAAACATGGGGGCACGGGCTTTGCTATTCCCCCATGCTAGTTCCATCAAAATGGAGCCAACAAATTTGCTCCATTGGAAATTTAGAACCATTTTTTATCCATGGCTCAACAAATGAGATAATAAATTGGATCCATGCCCCGCTAAAATTCATCCATTGCAATTGCTCTTAGAGCATTCACAACAATGCTTTTTTTGTTGTCCCATGGAGGGATTTTATTGTCTGAAGTAATGGCTCATGGAAAAAAAAATGCACAATGGAGGCATTTTGCTGGGGCAACCATGTAGCCATAGAAGTTGATTGGCCCTGCAAATGGCACATTTGATGGGTCCTATATGATACACCTATGTCACACATTTTTCTTGGATTGGGTCCCATTTATATTCTACAAAAATTAAGCCATCAAATTTATACTATTGTATCAATAGAAAAGTCATCTTATTTTCATTCCCAGTCATATCAGCAAAACATGTCTCCCAATAAAGCTACATCAACAAAACAAAAATTTCCATACATTATCCATACCCTAACAAAAAATCACTATTGTGGTTGTTCTAAAATAAGGTGATAGGCAATTGCAAAGTACACATGGATTGAGGTTGAAACCACATTGATTGACTTATTGCTGAACGCATGAGCTCCTTGGACAACAAATAATTGGTCCATTACGAAAAAACATCACTTGTTTGATAGAGTGGGGTCGCAAGCATATAAGCTAGCAGTACTATCAATTATGTAGCCAGAATTTTCGGTGAGGGGTCATCACGAGGGTTTGGAGGTAGTGTCCTCGATTTTTTTTGCCTATTTATATGTGTATGGGCCAAAAATTGTTTGTCCGAAATAACCATATAAGCTATGAAAGGCCCACAAAGGCCTTAGTTAAGCCGGCCAATCATCCGATCGGAGATGGGCCCGTGGGAGACCGAACCAAGATCATTCGAAGGAAAGGCCCATTACAAGAACAAACATAGGTTGAATCATGGACATAAGGCCCATGGCCCATGACGCTAAAGAAGTCCCCCAATTGGGCGTCAAGCCCAATCACAACCCAAGAGTCAAAGCCCGTCTGTACGGTCAGCATGTACTGACCACGTGATCTGAAACACTATAAATAGAAGAGGACCCCTCCCCATTTACTCTCTCAACTACCTGGTATCTCTCTCCCTCCCTCTCTAAAAGCCATTCACTTCTCTCACTAAAATATCTCCCACCGCTGATTGACTTGACAGTCAGAGCTTCTTCGGCCAACACCCCACAGGTGACCAAGTTTCACGGTCGAACTTTCTTTGATCTTATAGGATTGTCATAGGTCTCGATCGATGATAACAAATTGATTGAAGATTTTAGGATCTACAATATGTCTCATGTCATTTGTTAATTTTTAGTCCAATAAATATAACTTGATTTGGAATACCAGAACTATTTAATTGAATTATATAGATTATTTTATATTACTCAAAATCATAATCATATACATAATATGATTACTGAATAAACGAATGATTTTGGTGTTGCCACATCAGCTCCTACATTTGCTCTATGATAGCCACATGAATTTATGCTAAAAATTAGATTAAATAAAATCCAAATTTTACACACATACGCAAATAACGTGTATTAATTATTGTTTTAAATAAATTTAAATTAGAACAAATTAATTTTGGCTGCCGTTCACACTTAAAAGCATTCCGATTGCCACATGTATTTTGTTTAAGATTTAATTGAATTAAATACATGTTAATGCTATTTACAACTCTTACCTTTTGAAACGGTTGAATATCTTCTTATGAACGCTTTAATTGCCGCCTCCTTAGGTCTACTTCTCTTCTTCCCTCTCCTATTTTACACGCTTCTTCACGCATGGAATATGCCACAAACCCAAAAAAATACCGATTAAGATTCCGGCGTTTTTGATTTGGTGCATGTCTCTGTGTCCATGAATTTGGATGAAGATTTTGTTCGCTCGGTTCTACAATTTTTGACCAGTTATTGCATCCCTTCATGCTATTTTCGACCGTGTGTGTATTGCTAGGTTTGGAAAAAGTGATATTTTCTCTGAAATACTTCTATTCGTTTCTGTTTCGAAGTTCTTGACAGCAATTGTTGTGTTCCTTTCTCTTTCGTATTGGTGAATTGACTTGAAACAGAAAGGCGCCAGTTCAATAGAAGATATGTCATACGCTTACCTTTTCAAATACATCATCATTGGCGATACTGGTACTCCCCTCTGCCTATTGCGTTCGGTTGTTTTGTTTTTTCGAATTGCTGAATTTTGTACAAAAAGTTTCCTTTTTTTATTCAAGCTCTATTCATTATTGAATTGCTTCTATTGAAACTTAAATTTGTATATTTGTTGATGGCTATAGTTTCATGGTTTTGTTTATTCGCTACTGAGATGAAGAAAGGAAACCTGCAATAAAACAGGGAAATTGGTATTTTCGATTTCCAGGTAGGGCTAAGTGACTACCTTACAAACTTGAAATTATAGCTGCTAAAACATGTCTTGAAATTATATTGGCTACTTTAGCTTCTTCTCACTCTTACATTGAGCAATTCAAGCCAAAAATAGGAGAAAAACTAAAATTATCTATCTTGGAACCAAAATTGTCCTGAGCTCCTCATTGATAGATCCTTTATACCAAACAATGTTGGGGTACATGAATTTTTATGAGAATTAATTCTGTCATTATTAGCATGAAAGCTTATTAAATTAGAGAAAAATATGCGAACTGGATATTGTTGGCTTCTTTGATGTTAAAAGTTCATTGCTGAAACAGAAAGTCATAAATTAATGATCTCTTTGCGCAGAGGATAAATATTGTGGGGTTAGTTGACTTATAAAGCAGATGTTTACAGTTTTGAAGTCGTCTCCTTGGAAATTAAGGCCGAGAGCAACATGAAATACCGACCAAAGGAGAATCATGTATGCCTTGTAGGTTGGGTAAGAGAGATATTTCAATTGCATAACATTAACATTATAGTTCAGACACCAATTTTCTTAGTCCACCAATTCCTCATCGATAGATCCTTTTGAGGACCAATTCTATCGTTATTATGAAAACCTACTAAATTAGAGAAATATGCGAACAAATCATCGTTGGCAATTTCTGCGAAGGTGAACGTCCACACTCCTCTGAGGGGAACTCAGACTTTATTGTTGATCATTGCTTGTATCATAGCAACCAACTATGGTTGTTTTTGTACTACAAAGGTCTAATCTCAGTATACTGAGGTGATACTTAATGTTGACTCACTTATGTCATATGTTCATTGGTTGTGCTTAGGATTTGAATCACCTGGTGAATAGGAGGACCATCATAGATTTGGTGTGGATGGTCCTGTAATGCAGTACACGGATCTAGGAGCAATCAACGATATGCTTTAAAACTATTCAAGTGTATAAGCCATGTGTGAAGAATTTATACTACTATGACGTTAGCTCCTTATAGTTTTCCTAAAATTTTAACTTCTTATACCCACCACGTGCTTATAAAAACATAACTACTCCTTTAGTGGTGTTACGTTTACAACATCACATTTAGTCATTGCTTTTGTTCTTACCAAAAATTTTAATCTTTCAAATGAATATTCAAGTAAAGGCTTTACCTTATCGTGTTCTGTCTGTGAGATTGATCTGTAAAATGTATGAAATTCAAATCTAACATAGCAGCTTTTATGAAATACCATTATTGGTTGGTTATTCTGGCTGCTATTTTGATTTAAAAATAGTTTGCGCGGCATTAGACAAAGGTACAGAGATTTGATGCAAAATGTATGTTTCAAGTGGTGTTGTAATTTGCCATGAAGTGCTCTCTCTGTGCAGCCAGTAGGTAGAAGCGCGAATGTTTTTTTTTTTATCCCTTGGCGACTCCTCCTTTGATTTAAGTTTATGCTAGCATGTTAATTTTTTGAACACTTATACGGACTTTTTTGTTGCTTGGAAAGCAACGTAATTTAAATTATATAGGCTTCCATCCATATCATGCGTTACTACAAATATATAAAAAGATTTGAATACATGAACTACATTTATTACACAATATAGTTAAAAATTATAATTACATGCCGCGCAAAGCGCGGACATGCCCCTAGTTGTTAGATAATAAGCAAAACAAAAAACATATTAGTTCTGGCAAAGTCTCAGTTCTTAAGAAGAAAATAATTAATCTAAAAGGCTAAAAACTAATAGGCAAAATTAAAAAAAATACAAAATAAATAGTTAATCTAAGAGTAGATAGAACTCGGGAGGCTTGATTAGGTAACAAGTTAAAAGCCCATTAGACCAACGAGGATTTTGAAATTAATGAGATAAACTAATATATATATCTAGTAAAATTTTTGTCAAAATCCAGATGGTGTTTTGGTAATTTGATTATCTGCTTACGTTGTTCAGTGGCAAGTTGCAACCACCGGTGGATTGACAGCCCGGCTGGTAATGGTGACATAAGAAAGCGTGCAAATATTTTCTTCTGGAGGGTTTAGGGTTCTTAGACCCTTCTCTTCCAGCGATAGAGATACCTGTTATTGATATTGGCTTGCTGAAATCCCCATCAAAAAGTACAGGAGCTCGAAAAAACTTCGATCCGCTCTTACATCCTTTGGCTACATCCAGGTCCTCTTTTATTGCCCTACTCCATACTACACCAATAGTTAAAAGGACAGATTGAAACACACTAGTTGTCTCATAAGGAGGAGAGATGTTATCATGTCTGGTTCACATAAATCATGAATTTCTATGTTACTGTTTCAGACAATCAATCATGGAATGACAAGTACATTCCTAGACCAAGTCAGAGAAGTTGTCAAACAATTCGCTGCACTTCCTGAGGCGGATAAGCAGAAATATGCCAGAGAAATCTTAACTATTGCTGCCGTGAAATCTTACATGAAAATACTCTGAAGTTGAAAATGATAAAATGAAGTGGTACTCAAGACCATGGCAAGATCATTAAACTTGGCCAGTTCGGAGAAGAACCACACATGTTGGCCAGATTTAATTTCTATCCTCCGTGTCCAAAGCCTGATCTAGTTCTCGGCCTCAAACCGCACGCAGATGCCTCTGGAATCACCATGGTCTTACAAGACAAAGAAGTGGAAGGACTTCAGTTCCTCAAAGATAGTAAATGGTTTAGAGCTCCTATTGTTCCTGAAGCCATTCTCATCAACATTGGTGATCAACTAGAGGTAACTACTAATCAGGGTCTCTTGAATTCATTGGGAGTGATACCCTTGTGATCATGCGCTGAGTTTTGACCCGATCATCAAGGAGAAATTCTGTGCATACAGGCTGATAGCCCGAGTATAGGCTGATATCGGATGTTCAAAGGGCAAGATTGTATAATGTCGTTTTCGATTACCAAAAAGAAAGTCATTTGAATTCAGTATCTAACTAATAGCAAAAATACTAACTGGAAATCTGACTAATGCTCTTTGATATACACAGATAATGAGTAATGGATTCCTCAAGAGCCCAATGCACAGGGCAGTAATAAGCAAAGAAAAACAGAGGATTTCTCTGGCTGTATTCTTTGCTCCGGGACCTGATCAGGAGATTGAACCACTTGATGAGCTGGTGAGCCCGACGAGGGTGAAATCATACAAGAAGCTGAAAGATTACACAGCAATCTACTTCCACTACTATCAACAAGGTAAGAGACCAATAGAAGCAGTGAAAATATAGATTTCACAAAGTTCATCCATTATATTATATGAATGCCACCACTCACCAGTAAAGTAATTAATGGTTAGTTTTCTGATTTTCTCATGTGGAAGTTATGTGTGAAGGTAGTAGATACACTAATCTTTGTAATAGAAAGACTAAATAAATTCTGCTTCATATCAGTAAGACTACTTGTTTTGAGAGGAATATATAGCTGGTGAGGCAATATTAGTCTCATTGCAGCTGCTGTTATTTAATGGAGTTCCACAAAGAAGAAGATTTCCTTCGTAACAACTTGTGTTGAATGTCCCAGATTGAGCTTTCAAATCGGGAACTGAGCCTGATAAATTACTGTGTGCTACACTAAACACTGTCAAAGAGTTTTACTCACTCAATTGAGGAGGAATTTGACAATTTAAATCATTGTACAAAAGATCCAAACTCTGTAGTTGTTTAAGCTTTGAAAACTTTGCTAGGATTAAGCGTGTCAGATTGTGGTGCGATAAGTTTAACGATCTGACATTGCTTAAGTTTCCAAATTCTTGCTGTGTAGCTCCTCCAAGTTTCTCAAACCTTCCAACTTGGATTAAATCAAGTTGGGACATCAATTATATGTTTGAAATTCCAGTCCAAATACAAAAATCTAGTCCGATATAAATCCGAAACCGAATTTCGATATGTAATTGATGTATCTTCACATGATTCACACCATATAGATATTGATTGATGACATATGATCTACGGGGCAGGCAGGTTTGGAACTCTGAATGGGTTTAAAAAAAATAAGAGGAAAATACAGCAATTGAATGAACCAAACCACAATAGTGTATTATCAAGTAATTAAAAGGAGTTTTATCCAAAACAAACATGTATTCATAAATGCATGTACCAATGCGTTTTGTAATTTACCTTTGATCCTGTCAATTGATTGTCCGATAAATTTAGAGACTTCAGATGTGAAAGTCCATTAAAGGATGTTAAAACATTGTTGTTAAAGTTGTTCTCATACAAATTAAGGAACTCCAGATCACCTGTAAAAAT
Source organism: Tripterygium wilfordii (assembly GCF_013401445.1). Classification (NCBI taxonomy): domain Eukaryota; kingdom Viridiplantae; phylum Streptophyta; class Magnoliopsida; order Celastrales; family Celastraceae; genus Tripterygium; species Tripterygium wilfordii. The sequence goes on from NC_052234.1 coordinate 2,145,027, forward strand.
ATCATTTGCCTGCAGAGAATTATTCTCAGCAATAAAAAGATTAATTGATGATCATGATGATCTTAAACAGTTTATTACCTTTAAAAGATTCAAAGGCTTCAATGCCATTCACTACAAGAAACTGCCCATTTTGCGACGAAAATGAGCAACGAAAATTTTTTTGTCGCTAATTTTCTTATTTGCGATGAAATATCTTCCATTTTCAGTCACAATAGTCAACTCCAAATTAGGACAACTTTGCGAGAGATTTCGTGATAGAATTATTATCCTGTCACTAAACTAGTCACAAAATAAGGATTCAGTTCTTAACGTGATGAAAAATTTTTCCGTCGCTAAGTTAGCGACGGAGGAATAATTATGTCACTAAATTTAGCGACGATTGCGCTATTCTGTCGCTAAAACTTAAACATATTTTTCAAGTCCACCTGAAAAAACAAGCTTTTCCACAGGGTTTCGACTTTTTTGAGATGGAAAAGCCTTTTCATTGCTCAATTTAGTGATGAAATTATTTTTCGTCACAAAATCAAGCCAATTAGTGAGGAAATCCATTCTGTCACTAAAAATAAATAAAAAATGTATGTGCCTAACAATATTTTTTCTTTCCTCATTTCTCATTTGCTTCCTTCTCTCTCGTTTATCATTCTCTCCTTTATCTGCTTCTTCTTCCTTGCAACCTCTGGTTTCCTTCTTCCATCCACTTTTGGTTTTCTATTTATCATGGAATTGTCTGAGTCTCGTACGTGGACCCAATCAAGTTGGGCTTACTGATGAGTTCTTGAAGGGGATGAGGAGTTCATTGATCATGCTTGTAGAAATAGTTCTGGTTTTTCAAACTATAGAAACAATAAGGTGTCCATGTGTTAGGCGCAAATGCAAAGGTTTGGATGATATAAGATTGCGCTTATACAAAAAATGTTTTTAGCCTGGATATAACTACTAGACAAGTCATGGTGAAGAAATGTTGAATATTCCCCTTGTGGCGATTGTCGATGTGTAAGCAGATGCTGTAAATTATTATTGGCAAGGCAGTAATTGGGCTAATTTCAATTCATACGAGCATATGGTAATGAACGCTGCTAGACCGTCGATTGGGGATGAGCTTTTACAAGGAGATAATTACAACTAGCATTTTATACCGGAATCCCTTAATCCCGAGGCACAAAATTTCTTTGGCATGTTGTCTGTTGCCCAAGCTCCATTGTGGGAAGGATGCGAGTCACACTAGGAGTTGTTAGTTGCGATGAGGCTTTTAATAATTAAAGCTGACTACAATATGTCATAGGATTGTTTCGATGACGTCATTCATCGTATGAAAGAGACGATGCCCCCAAATAATAGTATCCTTGCAGATTTCTGTCAAGCCAGAAAATCGGTGTCAAAACTCAAACTTGGGTATCAATGAATTGATTTTTATGCATATGGTTGTATGATATACTATAAATATGACACTAATTTGACGTATTACAAATTTTGCGAGTTAGACCGTTATAAACCTTGGAGAACTGGACGGGAAAATTTCAAGGAGATTCTGGTTAAATGTATTGGTACCTGCCATTGATTTTCAAGCTTCGGAGGCTATTTATTCCAACAGTTATAGCAAAGGAGATGAGCTAACATTATGAGCATCAAAATGAGTCTAACATCCTGTGTCATCCATCCGATGAACAAGTATGGAAACACTTCGACATAACATATCGAGATTTCACTTCGAACCCATAGAATATAAGATTAGGTTTGTGCGCAGATGGTTTCAAGTTGATAAGAAAATAATGACACAACATGCAAGTTGAGAAGAAAATAAAATAACTATGTCAATAACATCAAATAATCCCAAGTTCCAAACTTGCTTGTACTGTAGACAATATGTCATCAATCAATCTCTATATGGTTTGAATTGTGAGAAGACATATAAGCTATATATCGAAATTTGGGCCTGAGTTTAAATCAGACAAGATTTTTGTGTTTTGACTCAAAGTTTGGACATATAATTGATGTCCAAACTTGATTTAATCCGAGTTGAAAAATTTATTCATCTGAATCAGATAAGAGTTTTGCCACCCCTAACGATGCCAATGGCGATAATAGTCAGAGTTGGTAACTCATTGTTATCATTTACATTAAATGAAGGTGAAATTAGGGGTTGGGATAACATAGACTTTCAATTGATGTTTTGGTTGATCCAGACTGAAGATGTGCCCAAATCTTACAAGTTGTCAATAAGTATGATATCCTAATATCTCTCTCTATATATATAAATCCCTATAGAACAATTCTATACACGAATATGGAACATTTGAAATGTTGGATTGACGTGGTGGTAATTATGTTGACCAAGAGAGAGACTCTCTTAATTGGTCAGATAATAGCAAATCTTCAGCCTGTTGTAAGTGGGAAATGGTGGAGTGCAATACCACTATTGGAAGAGTAACCAAACTCTATCTTCCTCAAGGAGCAACGAAGAAACATGGGTGATATCTCAACGTCTCTTATTTTTTTTTCCCTTTGAACAACTCACAAGTCTTGACTTAAGCAACAATTATATGCTTGGTTGTGTGGAGAACCAAGGTTTCTCAATTATTTTCCAAACTCTTTAAGGACTAGAGAGTTTTTCAAAGGGAAAAAAAAGAAGAAACGTTGAGATATCACCTATTTTTCTTCGTTGCTCCACGAGGAAGATAGAGTTCGGTTAGTCTTTCAGTAGTGGTGTTGCACTCCATCGTTTCCCACTCAAAACACTCTGAAGATTTACTATTCTCTGGCCAATTAAGAGATCCAGATTGACATTCGGACTGTCTAATTCTATTAGATCAGACAAGGCGTTAAAGTCCGGAGTCCCTTCCCGGGAAGCGACCATGGTAAGTTCCTCCGGAGGCAATTCCACTATATCTATATCTGCCAATTGTGGTGCCGGAGAAGCGACTCCCGGAAGTTATTCGACAAGGGGGGCCTCAAGCTCAGGGACGGGTTCAGGAGCAACTGGATGAGATGAAGATGTTCTTTCGTCATCTAATTTCGCTCGCTTGGAATCGGGCTCGAAACACCATGACTCCAACCCAATCCATTTAGCAGCACCAACGTAATTACCACCACTTCAATCCAACATTTCAAATGTTCCATATTTGTGTATAGAATTGTTCTATATGGATTTATATACATAGATATTAGGAGATCATGCTTGCCGACAACTTGTAAGCATTGGGCACATCGTAACTTGGGGTCAACCAAAACATAAATAAACATTAATTGGAAGTCTTTGTTGACCCAACCACCCCTATTTACACCTTCATTTAATATAAATGATAATAACAATGGGTTGCCAACTCTGACTGCTATAGTCATCGACATCATTACGGGTCCATTCGGATTAAATCAAGTTGGGACATCAGTTATATGTTTGAAAGTCTAGTCCAGATACAAAAATCTAGTCCGATATAAATCCGAAACCGAATTTCGATATATAATTGATGTATCTTCACATGATTCACACCATATAGATATTGATTGATGACATATGATCTACGGGGCAGGCAGGTTTGGAACTTGGGAGTATTTGATGTTATTGACGTATTGTTATTTTATTTTCTACTCATCATTATTAACTTGTTTTATATTTAGAAATATATGATTTTTTATTTTTCTTTATTTTAAGGTTTCAGGAATTATTTCAATTAATTGTAATTTCATTTTAAGAAGGAAAAAAAAAAGTATGTCGGGGTCCTCCAACATTATATCACAAAAAGGGGAATGACCTTCGATCAAATTAAATAAATCGGACAATCCGGATTTAAACAAATTTGGGTTTGGTCAATTAAGTATGTCCAAAATCTAATCGGACTTTTGTGTCCGGACATGTAAATATTTCGTAAACCTCCGATGTTGTCCAAGCCGAAACAAATTCGAAATCGATTTCTTTTTACCTCCCTTAGTCATTGTCATCAACCCCTTAATTTGCCGTCAATTAGTCTCCCTCCTTAAAGTCTTAATCAACGGTCAACTAAGTAATTGACAAAACCAATAAGTCCATTAACTTCATCGTAGTAAGCACGCCACACATTTACTTAATCTTGGTCTTGGACCCCTATCATTTACAACTTCCAGACTTTGGGCAAGTCTTGGGAACAAACAATTTTGCCTTCACTTGGTGTAATTGGTCCAAATCTCATTTATATTTTACTAGAACTCTTCATGAAACGATATCAAAATATGAAAAATCATCGAAGACATTTGTAAATTAATTTTCAATTATTACTTGTCTCTATTATATAAGTTTATGAATTTTAGTGTTATTTTCCGTACTTTCAAATGCATAATTAATTAATAACAAAAAATCATTTCCAAAGCGCTGTCCCCGGATCCTGCTTAGTCTTGCCCACCCTAGTATAAATTCCTGTGTTTGCCCCTGCTTCCTATTATTCATTTATCAAAAAACCAATTAATCCATTATCATCATCGCAATAAACAAGCCATGTATCTACTTTTCTTGGTCTTCCTATTATTTTCAACTCTTGAGCAAATATTGACTTGGGAACAGACAAACAAGTATCAGTTAGTTAGTTCCCAATATGAAGGGCATGAAAATGCACAATACTTTTTGAGTTTTCAACCGTCCAAAATAAAGGCCAAAACACATGACCTATCCACTATCATAGCAAAAGAGAATATCAAGCCTCAAGTATAATGCCAAAAGCTAGACTTCATTGAAAATTGAATAATACACCCATTTTTTCTAGGAAAAAGAATAATACCACCCCCAAATGGTTTTTCGCCGAACTTGAGGGACTATGCCGCTACAAGGTGGAGAAAGTGTGGCTGTAGTTATTTTTGTTGTATTTAGCCGTAGTTACAGCTCCAAATCACTCCAAATAATATATTTTTTTAATTTTGTTTTTGTGCTATTATAGTTTAGAGTTGTGATTTAGTGCTTAGAGTTTAGGATTTAGAGTTTATGGTCTAGAATTTAGGGTTTAGTGTATGGTTTACAATTTTTGTGGCGTATCTATACATCTAATGATAAACATATCTCTCAACGGTATTTAAAAAAAATGCATCTTTTATTTGTTTGAGTTCCAAAAGCAAATTAAGCAAAACGAAAACACAAAGTAGATGCAAGTTTTATTCATTTCCAAACACATTTTTTTTTCTGGGGGCATAGTGCAGAACACGATTCGACACTTTTCTTCACAAGAACAACTGCAAAAAAATAAATAAATAAAAAGGAAAGGAAAAAAAAGCAACTGATCATTTTTCAAACTAGGAGGACTAATAAATGAAGTTTGTATTATAATTTGAAGAAGAATGTGAGAACTAGAAAATGGAGGTGAGACTTGAGTGAGAGGTTGAGCCCAATTCATTTGAGGTATCGTCTGCTCTGGGCCTAATGCCCCGCACGAACTTGTCCTTTAAAAGGCTCTTCAAGTATTTGTCATTGTTGGCTAATCTGAACCGTAAAAAGCTCGTCATCATCGTGATTTTATGCACCAGCTTATCAGATATGGCAGATCAAGAAAGAGGCGTCGCAAAAATCTGTGAGAGAGATAGGGAACCCTGGTAATCTAATATAATATGGGAGTTGTTATTTGCACACGAACTTAGACTTATTGCACACATATTTTTTAAAATATTTAAATTTACAAAATTATCTTTATATGAAATTGCTTAAAAACCTATTTACTTTTTACACTCATATTTTTTTCTCAATACAATCAAATTAAATTATAACCCTAATATTTTTAATTAAATTTTTTTAACACAAGAAGTCTTCTTAATTTCAAACTCAATTAAAGATAAATTAGAAGTTACTCCCAACTTGATTTGCTTTGTTGTAACACCACTACTGAAAGAGTGTTTAATTTCAAATCAATTATGAACTTGTGAGTTTTTCAAACGGAAAAAAAATAAGAAACGTTGAGATATCACCTATTTTTGCTCGTTGCTCCACGAGGAAGATAGAGTTCGATTAATCTTTCAGTAGTGGTGTTGCACTCCATCATTTCCCACTCAAAACACTTTGAAGATTTACTATTCTCTTGCCAATTAAGAGAGCCTCTCTCTCTTGGTCCACACACCATGACTCCAACCCAATCCATATATATATATATATATGTAGATATTAGGAGATCATGCTTGCTGACAACTTGTAAGATTTGGGCACATCTTGACTTGGGTCAACCAAAACATAAATAAACATCAATTGAAAATCTATGTTGACCCAACCAAACCCCATTTACACCTTCATTTAATGTAAATATATGATAACAATGAGTTACCAACTTTGACTACTATGGTCATCGACATCATTAGGGGTGAAAAAACTCTGTCCCGTTCAAATGATCAAATTTTTTGACTTAGATTAAATCAAGTTTGGACATCAATTATATGTTTGAAATTCGTGTCTAAACACAAAAATATAGTCTGATTTAAATCCGGAACCGAATTTCGACATATAGCTTATGTATCTTCACATGATTCAAACCATATGGAGATTGATTGATGACATATGGTCTATGAGGCAAGCAAGTTTGGAACTTGGGAGTATTTGATGTTATTGACGTATTGCTATTTTATTTTCTTCACAACTTGAATGTTGTATCACTATTAACTTGTTTTATATTTGGAACTATACGATTTTTTTTATTTACTTTATTTTAAGGTTTCAGGAATTGTTTCAATTAATTGTAATTTCATTTTAAGAAGAAAAAAATGTATGTCGGGTCCTCCAACATTATACCACAAAAAGGAGAATGACATTCAAACAAATTAAACAAATCGGACAACCCGGATTTAAATAAATTCGGGTTTGGTCAATTAAGTACGTCCGAAATCCAATCCGGTTTGATGCCCGGGCATGTAAATATTTCGTAAACGTTTGATGTTATCCAACTTGGAACAAATTCGAAATCGATTTTTTTTTGCCTCCCTTAGTCATTGTCATCAACCCCTTAATTTGTTGTCAATTAGTCTCCCCCCTTAAAGTCTTAATCAACGGTCAATTTAAGTAATTGACAAAACCAATAAATCCATTGACATCATCGTAGTAAACACGCCACACATTTACTTAATCTTGGTCTTGGACTCCTATCATTTACAACTTTCAGACTTTGGGCAAGTCTTGACTTGGGAACAAACAATTTCGCCTTCACTTGGTGTAATGGGTCCAAATCTCATTTATATTCTATTAGAACTCTTCATGAAACGTTATCAAAATATGAAAAATCGTCAAAGATATTTGTAAATTAACTTTCAATTATTAGTTATCACTATTATATAAATTTACGATTTTTAGTATTATTTTTCGTACTTTCGAAAACATAGCCCCAAACCCGCTTAGTCTTACCCACCCTGACATAAATTCCTGCATTTGCCCCTGCTTCCTATCATTCATTTATCAAAAAACCAATTAATCCATTATCATCATCGTAATAAACACGCCATGTATCTACTTATCTTGGTCTTCCTATTTTTTCAACCCTTGAGAAAATCTTGACTTGGGAACAAACAAGTATCAGTTAGTTAGTCCCCAATATGAAGGGCATGAAAATGCACAATACTTTTTGAGTTTTCAAACCCCCAATATAAAAGCCAAAACACATGACCCATCCACTATCATAGCAAGAGAGAATATCAAGCCTCCATTATAATGCCAAAACCTAGACTTCATTGAAAATTGAATAATACAGTCATTTTTTCTTGGAAAAAGAATAGTACCACCCCCAAATGGTTTTTCGCCGAACTTGAGGGACTATGCTGCTACAAGGTGGAGAAAGTGTGGCTGTAGTTATTTTTGTTGTATTTAGCTGTAGTTACAGTCCCAAATCACTCCGAATAATTTTTTTTTTATTTTTTTTTGTGCTATTATGGTTTAGAGTTTAGGATTTAGAGTTTAGGGTTTAATGTATGGTTTATAATTTTTGAGACGTATCTATACATCTAATGAGAAACATATTTCTCAACGGTATTTAGAAAAACATGCATCTTTTATTTATTTGAGTTCCAAAAGCAAATTAAGCAAAACGAAAACATAAAGTAGATGCAAGTTTTATTCATTTCCAAACACATTAGTTTTTATTTTTTCTTTTTCCCTTTTTCTGGGTGCATAGTGCATAACACGATTCGACACTTTTCTTTCACTTTATCATCCACAAGAACAACTGCAAAAAAAAAAAAACTGATCATTTTACAAACTAGGAGGACTAATAAATGAAGTTTCCATTATAATTTGAAGAAGAATGTGAGAACTAGAAGATGGAGGAGAGACTTGAGAGAGAGGTTGAGCCCAATTCATTTGAGGTATTATCTGCTCTAGGCCTAAGGGCCCGCACGAACTTATCCTTTAAAAGGCTCCTCAAGTATTTGTCATTGTTGGCTTACACCAAACCGCGATATGTGACTTTTATATGGAAGGTCATTAGGATCGAGAGAGATTGGGCCCAATCCACTTAGGATATAAGTGCCTAGATTATCTTTGGAAATGATGCTACATACCGCAAGATGCGAAAGCACAGCCGATCGAGCTGGCAGTGTTCCAAAGGAGGGTCATCCGGAACGAAGCAATTCAAGAAACAATCGTTGCAGCATAACGAAGGATCATGGTTAGGATTGTAAAGACATTGGACATAGCACTTTTCAAGGCAAGGACGATTCAAATAGGCATTAGATTGCCCTACACAACACCACAAATATCAACACCACTGACTACTTATTCTTCACTACAGATCTTATGCCTTCCATCACCTCCTCTCCAATATTATTCTATATGTGTTATGTGCCTTCTGCGTTGGATAGAAGATATCAAAAATCCGACTGTTGGGATAGTGTCAACTGATGTGTGGAGTTTATTTTCGATACAAACAATATGCCTACCGCATCTCTCCAATCGAATGAATGTATATAATAGAAAATCAAATTTGGAAAATTTTGGTTGATTTATATACTATTTCTTAATTAAAACTTATTGTTCCACGAACAAGGTCAAGTTTACCAAAAAGGTGGGAAAACTAGCTACAAATATATGCCAATCCAACAAACAATCAACCAACTCAATTTTGTTTTCTTTCGTATGAATATACATGACCTTCGGAATTATTTTTTTTTGAAACAAGGATTTGGGGAGGGGTAAGATTCGAAGTTACTACCTATTGGGTGGGTGATCCTTTACATACAATGTGATTGCCGTTCAACCAACGACTCACTTCCAGAATTTGTTCGGCTGCTTCCTTCATCAAAAAAACTGTGATTCTTCTGGTCGAATCCCATATAAAACCAAAGTAGGCAATTAAATTTCCTACCAAATCAAAACAAAGCCAATGTTCCCAAATCCCATGATAAAAAACTACATACAAAATGGAAATTTAGGTTACCAATGTGCTTAGATCTATAGACACTCTCTTATGTTTTTCCTCTCTATCATTGTGTTGCCACGAATTTTATCCGACTTGTTGGACGGTCGACCGGGTCCATAAAATTAAGAAGGAAAAATTCCAAGTCGTTATCATTTCTATGATTTTTGGACATCTAGGTCCATCCAAAAATTTTCCATCATTTTAAGTACCCCATGATAAGCTAATTACATTTTTACTCTAGCTATAACTGCTCCCCTGATTGGACCTCTAAATTGAGGTTCCAATATCCTTTTAATTAGGGTGTTCTAGTGTTTAGTTTAATGTTATCATGTGTATTTTAGTTTGATTATTCACTATTTTTCTCATTGGTTTTGTAGGAATCGGAGCTAATTCATACAAGTTGGAGTTGTTTTTGAAGCTGTATCAGGAAGGTGTCTGGACACCTAGTCAACTCAGTGCCTGCCTGATTAAACAAAAGCTATCCAAAGATTAGGGTGTCCAGACACCTCTTCGGGCTGTCCGGACACTCCATGCTGTAGTACCCGGTTTTCGTCCGGCCAAACCAAACAAAAAAAAAAAAAGAAGAAAATAATAATGCAAAAATTCAAAATTCAAGAGCCCATTTCATAGGCCCACATGCTTACAAAAAATTCAAAACTTGTTTCTTGGACCCATAAGCATACAAAAATCCTAAGGCCCACCTCTTGGACCGTAAGCCCATAAAAATTTAAACCTAAACCCAAAAGATCTAAACCCTAGAAAATATCTAAAAAATAGGACAATTAAATAAATAATAAACAAAAGAAAATCCTTAAGAGAGAAAGGTGGTTCCTTTATTAGGGTTTCACAAAAATAAGGAAAAGACAAAAATGTAAGTCTTGAGGGTTTTAGAGAAGGAGAGAAAATAGGGTTTTTGGGGGCATTTTGGGATTTAAAAAAAAAAAAAGAGGTTAAAGAAATAAGGGGAGGGCCAACAATAGGAAAGGGGGAGCCGCACAATTGAAAGGAGGAAAAAAAAAGAAAAATCGGAAGGCAGAGTTGAGAGAAAAAGGGGAGAAGAAAAACAGAGGGTTTTGAGAGAAGGGGAAATCGGGTCAATAGGGTAGACAAATAACACAAACAAAAGGCAGAAACATAAGGAAAATAAGGCAAAAGAAGGGTTTCTTTTGGTGAAGGTGTGCGCTGCACAAAGAGGAGGAAAAGAGTAAAGGAAATCGGGAGAAGGTAATAATATACACTCTAACATGCCTATGTAGTTCCTCATTTCATACTTGGCATTCAATTTGATTGGTCTGTGATTGCTGCTCCATTCCTTTTCATTCAGATCTGATTCACATCGTTGGTTTGTGTCTTGTTATATATGGTTCGTTGGTTTGTGTATTGATTCGATTCCGCTTGTGTTGGTTTGTGGTCATGTGGTTTATGTTTGCTTTGATTTTCTTTGTTAGAATATGTGTTAAGTTTACTTGGATCTCTGCTTTTTCGCATTGTCTATTCAAAGATCCAGTTGAAGCTAAGGGTCAGCTTAAGATATTCATCTTTTTTGCAAATATTGTTTGGTTTGATTTGTTCACTGAATCAATCTATTAAGTCGTTCCACTTCTCTTGCGTGATATTCATATAGTGGCTTATTTTATTCTTCGTCTTGTTTTTGTATATATTTCGTCCGATTAATGCTGGATCTCACCTCATTAGTTTAAGATCCGTATAATAGATGATGTGGTTGGTTTTGTTCTGTTTCATATGGATAGATGGTGAGTAATTGAGTCAATAGAATTAGCACTATCCTTGATTTCCTTTATCCTTGTTAGAGCGTGAATCTCGTATGTAGGACGGTCCAGATCTGAATTGGAAAAAATATGTTTATATGCATTATGAAAAATTATGTGTATACGTGTGTTAGATTGGATTTGGATTTTGATGTTACATATTAGTATTCACTTTTAACTCAATCTTATGTTTGTTTTCGGATTTGGACCGTGTTGGATCTTACTTGGGCCGGAGTGTGCATTCGGAGATTGGACCGGATTTGAGCAATTAACGGGCTTCATGGATCATATTTGTATTGTATATATAATACTTGTATTTAAATTTTCCTTGTATATGTCTCTTGGGTTTTTGTTCTTTTTGACGTGTATATATCTTTGTAAATGTAAATATGTAATAGGGTAGTGAATATAATGAAAAGTAGTGTAGAGTAATGTAGTTTAGTTTTACTCATGTTTAACGTGATTAGTATGCATGCTTAGGGGTTTAGTTTTTACTAACTCTTCATAAAAATAACTTAATGGATACTAAATTAAAGTTCATTAAGAGGAGGACTTGATGACATTCAGCTCTTGCCTAGGCTTTAATTATGTTATCTTTTCAAATTAAAGTGTCATTTGTATTTCTAAACATAATGATAAATTAATTTACTAGATACCTGAATTAAAGTTCATTAGGAGGAGGACTTGATGACATTCAGCTCCTGCCTAGGCTTTAATTATGTTATTTTTCAAATTAAAGTGTCATTTGTATTTCTAAACATAACGATAAATTAATTTACTAGATACCTGAATTAAAGTTCATTAGGAGGAGGACTTGATGACATTCAGCTCCTGCCTAGGCTTTAATTATGTTATCTTTTCAAATTAAAGTGTCATTTGTATTTCTAAACATAATGATAAATTAATTTACTAGATACCTAAATTAAAGTTCATTAGGAGGAGAACTTGATGACATTCAACACTTGCCTAGGCTTTAATTATGTTATCTCTTCAAATTAAGGCATCATTTGTACTTGAAAATAATGGTAACTAAATTGAAGTTAATTAGGAGGAGGACTTCATGACATTCAGCTCCTGCCTATGCTTTAATTATGTTATCCTTTCAAATCAAAATATCATTTATATTGGACAAACAACTTTTCAAGAAAAATCACATAGATCAATCTAGGTAACCTTTTAGGGAGTTGTGGGGTGCCTAACACCTTCCCCACACTCAATAGACCCCCTTACCTGTTCTCTGGTTCGTAGATCATTTTTAGTGTCCAATTGCACTTAAATCAATTGGTGGCGACTCTAAATCATTTTTTCATCCTTTCATGGCTGGTCCGCGTCGTGACCCCGGTTGCGACATATGCTTCTCCAAAGCAAAACTAAAGACCTGTACGGACACCCAAATGAGCTATCTGGACAGGTGTCGTGGACCTGCAATTTCAGAACTGATTTTTGAAGGGTTTTTTGGGCAAATCTTGATTGTAACCAATGAGAATCATTCTCGTAAGGGTAGATTGGTATTTTTGACTATAGAAAAGGGATAAAAACCCTAAGAGAAGGGTTCCCCTCATTCATTCTCGATACATTTTTGGCCACCATTGTTGTAGGAGTAGTGTAGAATAGCTTTCTCTCTCTAGATTTCTTTATTTTTCTTAATTCCTCTCTTTGATTTTGTGTAAACACTAACTTAGATGACAATAAATTAGATTTTTATCACCAATGAGTGGGTAGTTCTCTTCCGTAGTCTCTAGTCCTGAAGGGTTGATGCAATGTTCGATTGTTTGAGGTAAAACTTTTAATTCCAAATCTATGTATGCTTTTATGTAATTGGTTGTTGTTTATGATTGGCTATATTAGAATGAGCATGTCAAAGTTATGATTACTTGGTTTGGAGCGTGAAACTAGTTCGACGACTAAGCTAAACCTTGTTAGAAATATTAATTCATAATATCTAATGTGTTGTGTGCTAAGCTTTCATCGTAAATCCGGTAATCTAATGGTTTGATGTGTTTCAATTGAAGTCCTCAAGACCCAACATATCAATTAATTGCATGATCATTCATTCTATGAATTGACCAGTGGATTTTGTGGAATTTAAGACATAAGTATGGTAGAGTTACGGTGATTTGGTCTTTGAGTGTGGAACTAGGATGTTAAAAAAGCCGAGCCTTGTTAGGAAAATTAATACATAAGATTAGGTGACTATCCCTAAGCTTTCATCGTAGACCAAGGAACCTAATGACCTCAATATTTGTACTGAAGTCCTCATGCCCAATTTCTCTTGCGTTTGTATGATTGTTCCACCCGAATTAAATCAAGTTTGAATATAAGTTATATGTTCGAAATCCGAGTTCAAACACAAAGTTTTGTTTGATTAGATACTAGGATCATGGTCCAACAAAGAAATTTTTTCCGGTTTACTTGTCCGAACCCTAACTCGAATTCGGGTTTGATCAATTAAGTACGTACGAAATCCAATTAGGATTAGGGTCTGAACATGTAAATATATTGTAAACACGTAATATTGTCTAACTTGAAATTGACCCGGAATTGATTTTTTTTTCCACTCATGTTTGAAATGGTCCTTTAAAGAGTAAAGACACTGTATGCAACGATATTGGGCTCAACCGAATTCATAGAAGCCCCAAACCTAACTGCTAGGCCCACATAATGTCCGGTCCATCCTATTGTGCACATTATACCAAAGAGCATCGAGTCTATTACTCTATTGACTATAATAAAGGCATTAAGGGATGAATTATCATAATCCCAAGGGTTGGCCGAGTTGTAGGTTCCTGATATTCTATATAAATTCTTGGATTTTAGGTTCGAACTTCTATCGAACACTTTGAGACCATGCCCCTTGCTAAAATGTTATCATGAGGATTCTTGTTTTTATGTCTTTTTCATCTTTATGTTTAGGCAAACAAAGATGTGTCATAACAAATTCTTTTGCTACACTTTAACCACTCGAACAAATTTCATATGTTTCGGGTAGCCAACTCATTGATGTGGCATAAAAAATATTATTTTAGCTTATGTGGCCTGACAAACTTGTGACTGTATATATTTTTTATTTTTTTCAAAATTAAAAATAAAGACACATCATTTTATCTTCTTCCCCATTAAAAAACCAAAAAAAAAAAACCCCAAATTCCTGAAGTTAGGGATTCTTCTTCAAAGACCAAATCAGAAATCTCGACCAAAATCCTATAGGAAATCTGAGTCCGAAATGCGTCGCAAGATCTTTACAGAAGCCTACCAAACAAAAGAACATATTAAAATGTAGATCTTTTAACCAATAAAAGGGTTGAAAGTGAGAGAGAAAGAGTTATTCTTATAGAGAGGCGAGATGTGCCATGATCAGATGACAGAAAGAAAAAGGGATCGAGTGATCAAAGGTAAATTGGGTTTCTTTCTCCTTTGAAGAGAGAGAAAGAGTTGGGAATGAATTTTCAGTCTTCGGGCCTCAACACTGGAGTACATCCTGAGGCCGATGTACGTAGTGACCTCTCTTGTTGGGCCTTCGATAAGGAATGGTTGGTTTGTTAGTCTTAATCTAGCAACTGGCCTTGCTCCTTGCGATATCGAATCGGTGAGGTGAGGTTTTTGAGAGATGGTTTCATGCTTGGATGAGATTTTTGAGAGATGTAGCCAAAAGATCCACCAAGAACAACGGAGATTTTTGTATTTCTGGAGAAATTTTGATGTTCTACTATTTAGGCTTTTAATGAGGCAGCATTTTTATATGTTTAATTTTGACAACTGTCATATCATATAAGCAAAATGCAGTTTCTTTTAACGGTCAACACGACACGTCAGCGCGTTGACTGCCCTAAATACCCAGAATCTGCCCGAGTGATCAAATTGTATCAAAAAAAATCTTTGAGTAACCAACTTGGAAAGTTTGATCTTTGGATGAACAAAGTAAAATTTTGAGTATCTTTCAGTGGCCAAAAATTGACTTAATTCCTCTTTTTAAAATTATATTTCATGTCAGTTGAATAAAGTTCAAACATGATAAATATCAGTCTAATGTTACTATTTCAAAACAGTAACATTATAACCGTGTCATTCCAAATTGATTTAATGCTGATATTTTATTTTTTTATTTTTTTTTAACATTGTGTTATAGAGGTCATAAGGGGATTAAGAATAATAAAGTTTGAAGAGGATTTGATGATGACAAATGAGAGCGACAATGAAGACGAAGAACGCAAAAAACAGACAGACTCAGAAGAAGAGTCGGAAGATCATAATTCAAAGATGCGATCTCAAATTTAAAACCATTTGAAAAAGGACAAAACTAGTATTAACAAAACCCCATATGAAACATGCATTTTTATTAACTTGAGTTCCAATTAAGCAAAGCAAAATGAAAAACAAAGTACTTGCAGGTTTTATTCATTTCCAAACACACACTAGTTTTTCTCGTTAATGCATCGGGTAGTTCTGGGTGCACACTGCAGAGCAAGAATCAACACATTTCCCCACTTTATCATCCTCAACTGCATGCAAAAGGAAGAAGGAATGAAGTTTCACATAATATTAGAGCATTAGCATTGACAAAGTGTGTCAAGTGGTGTATATATATATATTAGGAATTCTCCTATGCGAGTGTAAAATGCGGACCACTTTTTAGGGGCGTGAATAAGTGAAATAACTAGTGACGCCCACTGCTTTGGAAATCACATGTTCCAAATCAACGAAAGAGTGGTCCGCATTTAACACACGCATATGATAATTCTTGTATACACACATGTACCTGGATGATCTCTGGAAGTGAGAGTAGCGCAGGATGCGAAAGCACAGCCGAGCTTGCAGTGGTCCAAAGGAGAGTTCTCAACGGGGCCGCAAGTGAGTTCACACGTGATATAGCAAAGCTTAGGATTAGTATTAGGATAGGAAAGACATTGGAAGTAGCAGGGTTTAAAACAAGGATTGGCATTAGAATATTGGCCTACACTAAGCAGCAACACCACCGCAAATATCAACACCACTGAGTGCTTATTCTTCACTACAGATCTTACGCCTTCCATCATCTCCTCCCCAATATTATTGTATATGCCTACCGCATCTCTCCAATCGAATGAATGTATATATAGAAAAAATTAAATTTGGATTGATTTATTATTTCTTAATTAAAACTTATTGTTCCTCGAACAATGTCAAGTTTACCAAAAAGGTGGGGAAACTAGCAAGCCATGTATATATATCAATCCAACACACAATCAACCAACCCAATTTTGTTTTCTTTCATATGAATATATCCATGACCTTCACAATTTGTTCGGCTGCTTCAAGCTTCATTAAAAAAAAAAATGTAATTCTATAAGTTGGTCGAATCCCATATAAAACCAAAGTAGGCAATTAAATTCCCTACCAAGTCAAAACAAAGTCAATGTTCCCAAATCCCATGATAAAAACTATGTACAAAATGGAAATTTAGGTTACCAAAACAAAGCCAATGTGCACATCTAGACACTCTCTTATGTTTTTTCCTCTCGATCATTGTGTTGCAACGAATTTTATCCGATTTGTTGGATGGTGGGTCGGGGTCATAAAATTAAAAAGGAAAAATTTCAAGTCGGTATCGTTTCTATGATTTTTGGACCATCCAGGTCCATCCAAAATTAAGAAGGAAAAAATTTGTTCGGCTGCTTCAATTCCTTCATTAAAAAAAAATGTAATTCTTTCAGTTGGTCGAATCCCATATAAAACCAAAGTAGGCAATTAAATTCCCTAGGAAGTCAAAACAAAGCCAATGTGCTCAAATCCCATGATAAATCTTGGTTTGGGTGGTTGGTCTTTTTTCTTCCCCTTCTTGCCCTGTTGGCAGGTTTCTTTTGTTCTCTCTATTATTGTTCCTATTGGGGCACTTGTATGGCTGTGAATGCACACAAAGTGTTTGATAAAAGTCCCCACCAATTTACATTAGCACAAACCCTTTTAAAGTCTGTAGAGATATATGTTAATCTGGATAATCTTGTTTCCAATATCAAAAGAATTATTTTGGAGCACATGAGTGCTTGGAATGGTAAGAATCCGATTAGCAATTTGTAATGGTAAGAATCCGATTAGCAAGTAACATATCGTAATCTAAACTGTTCAAATCTAAAAACCAGTCCAAACAAAAATTACGACACTCAATCGAAATGGCAAGAAACTGCACAAATTTCAAATTTTGGTAATCTAAGCCATCTCTAGATAGAGATTGGTTTGAAATTTCAGGAGGGAGAATGCCTTACCTGATTGAGAAACCTTTAATATCATATTTGTCCAGAGTTATAGGAGGGAGAATTGCCCCTTAATTTCCATGAAAAATACTTTGGGAGGGAAACACTATATTTGGAGAGGCTACGTGGCTATGGATTAATTGAACGGACAATTGGCAGTAAGAGCACTTTAGACAACTTAATTGTAAAAAGGTCATGGATATTTTTAAAATTGTAAAAAAGTGCAATTTAAGGGTAATTTGGTCATCTGACTTAAGATATTTTTTAGTTTATACCTATAATACCCTCCTCTTTCTTCTTCTTCTTCTTCTTCTTCTCCCTCCAACTATCCAACTCTAGTGTGTCCTCTCTTTCTCTCATTCTTCTCTACTAAAAGTTATCTCCTTCTTTCTCTCCTTCTTCTTCTTCTTCTTCTTCTGGTTCTCGATCTGGTTCTTCGTTGTCTTCTTCTTCGTTTTTGGCCGAGTTTCTCCTCTCTTCATCTCCTTCTTCGTCGTTGCTCAATCTGGACTGCGTCGAGTTGCTCTGCTTCGTTTTTGACAGATCTGGACTATGCTTCGTTGTTCAATCTGGGTTGTGCTTTGTTTTTTTGCAGATCTGGACTCTGGTTCGTTTTTTGCAGAGATGTATCGCTATAGTATCACTATAGTATCACCAACACCAAAAAACCACTAAAATGATGAAACTAGTATGCATACTTCATCTTTCTAACTACTTTTCCTTTCTTGATTTTCTTTTCTTGGTTACCTCTCTTGTTCGTTTTGAAAAAACATTTACAAGTGCAGAGATGTATCACTATAGTATCACGAACACAAAAAATTCATTAAAATGATACAATTGAACCAATATGCATACTTCTTCTTCCTAATTACTTTTCCTTTCTTGGTTTTCTTTTCTTGGTTTGTACATCTCTTGCTCGTTTTGGAAAAACATTTACAGCTGCAGAGATGTATCACTATAGTATCACGAACATCAAAAATCCACTAAAATGACATAATTGAACCAGAAAGACATGTAATGCTATCAAATTTACATTCTAACATTTATATCATCATTTTATGAGCCAAAAATATAAATTGAACACTAAATTGGATCTTCTATTTAAAAGTATCACTATTGTATCACAATTCGTGGAGAGAGAAAATCAAAATTGAGGTTATTTTGGTAAAAGATGATCCCCAGTGTACTTTTTTAAAAGGATGTTTTAGTGATTGCACTTTTTTACAATTAAGTATAATCTAGTGTACCGGCCTCCAAAAGTCCCTTAATTGAATGACCACTGAGAATTTGAGAGCCCCAAATCCATCTAGTATGGTATGCTACTAGTCTACTACCGCTTGCGTTGCAGCTAATTAATGAATGGCCCAATCCATACAAACTGAATTCCAGCCCATTACAGATCTCACCTGCTGAATGCTGATCATGGGCTATTGGGTCCGTATATTCCTAAAATATGGGCCTGAGCTGAGACACACATGTGCAGGCCAGGCCCATGAATTTCTCGAAACAAAACAAGGAAATTTTCCATTTGGGGAGCTGCGCTTGTGAATGATAATGCTATTGTGTGTGTATATATATATTGGCACAGTAAGAACATAGGAAGGAAAGGAATAACCCTTCCACTATTTATAAAATAAGGAACAGTGAGATTTTATCTGTATTTTAAAAAATTTTATTAATGTATTCTGTTATAAATGCTCTAAATGATCAAGTTTTTTTATTAGATACTTTTTTTTCAATCAATTTTTATTAATTCACTTGAAATGTTTGCTCCTCCCAAGACCAAAATCAAATTTTGGACATCTTTCAATTACAAAAAGTGATACTATAAATTAACCCCTTCTTTAATGAAGGAAAATTTTATTTTTCATGATCTTTAATGTCGTGGCCACTTCGCCGCCTACAAATTTGAACTCTCATGAATGACTCACTAGTCAGAACTCACTCCCATCCCATTGCCCCCCCCGAAATGGACCAACGACGAGCCCCGCGCTCCGTCATTGACCCGAAGGTCCGGCAAGTCGGGTTCTTTTTTACGGGCACCGACCAGATGCTCTCCTCCTCCGCTCCCGTCGCCGATCTCTCCTCATCCCCTTTGCCCGGAAACTCCCTTTCTCCTGTCATGATTCCGCCGCCCCGCCACCCCTCCGACACACTTTCATCATCCCCTGTCCAGCGATCTTCCATGGCCGCCGCCGCCGTGGAGTCCTTGATTGTGGGAAGCTACAATGCTTCTGAATTATTCCCTGCCACCTCCCCCTCTAGCACAGGCCCAAACCCGGAGCTTTCGGATGACCTTGGGGTGTCACCTGGCCGGTCCAAGAGAGCCCCAGCTTTTGCGCCGAGTAGTGTTCCAGCGAGTGGATTGACTACCGTTTCAGTGGTCAACTTGCAGCCTGGTATCTCTCTTATATGCAGAAACTTGCTATTGGGCTATATGCATGTTAGTATGTTACACTTGTGTGAATGTGTTTTTGTGTGTAGATATGAAGATGTATGTAAGCGAACGAAATTGGAATCTGGGACTCAATTGTGTGTTAGTTACAAATTAGCATCAGCATGATTCTGGATTGGAAATATATAGGTGGTTAAGTATTTTGTGAATTTTTTTTTTATATTTTCCTTGAGCAGAATCCTAACCAGAAGACAAGGATTTTTTGTCAAAGGATTGCCTGAAAGTAGTTTTAGCAGCTTGTATTTATTGATTAGAGCAAAAAAAAAATCATATGGCTTTTCCAAGATTTTATGCATTTGTTTTCAGCTAAAAGAAGTAGGGATTTGATTGACTCCTTACTTGAAAGAATAAAGGAGAAGAGAATTTTCACTGACTAAGCATACTTGTTTTTGTCAGATGAAAATATTGATATTGTAGGAAGTTTGATGAAGATTCTTTTGAAAAATAACTAAACTTTAGGATGTGGAGTTTTTGGTTGAGCCATTGATTACATTTTTTTTTTCTTCCGTTTTTTGACTTAATGGCCTTCCTCGTTTGCTTTTCTGATGTTTTATTTTCTTTTTGATCATTTCAGCTTAGTTTCTTGTGAATAACAAAACATATGAAAAGGATGCTAAGTTGAGAAGCGGTTATTACAAGATGGACCAAGTAAATATTTCAAATTGTAATGCTGTGAGCATGTATAAATTCCTGTTGATGGCCTCCGGAATGAATTTACAGTTTTGCACCAATAAAAAAGCTCTTGAAAGTGAATTCTTGGCCTGCAGATTTTTCTCACCATCAATAGCTTTACTGAAACTTGTTTGGGGGTAGTCCTCTGCAAACAATGTGGTAATTCAAATTTATTATGCTTCTAATATCAAACCCCTCTTAACGGTCTAGCAAACCTCAGACTATCATTGGCATAGCTCAAGCCCATATAAAGGAAGAATAATAGACTACATTATATTTGCAACTAGACAACATTAAAGATTTTTCTGAAAAAGAGGGGGGGGGGGGGGGGGGAGACAACGTTAGAGAAAATGGTGAGTCTATTAACGTTACAAAATATTCCATGTTCATTGCATTAGTTTCTATAAAAGAAAATGAGCACACTCACATGGACTTACTAGCTTGCAAAAAAAATTCGTATCTTATAAAGTTTTTAGCGGACTGATAGGATTGTCCCACATCGAAAGATATGGGAGCTAAGATGTTGTTTATAGGGGGAGGTATGGGCCTCCCTTAGTACCCAAGGTTTTCTAGTATGGGCTGGGAGGCCTTGGGTACAGCCGGCCCATATGGGTGGGTGTCGGTTGGGCCTTGGGTGCTGAGCGTGTATGGGCACGACTCTATCAATGATATCGAAGCATGATCCTGTTGTGCTTTCAACTTGGGACCGTGCCTGCGGAGTGGCCGGCCATGGTGCTCGACCAACGGGGGTGCGCCTGCCAGAGTGGTCGGCCATGGTGCTCGACCAACGTGGGCGTTGGTCTTGAAGGGGAGGGTATTGATAGGATTGTCCCACATCGAAAGATATGGGAGCTTGATAGGATTGTCCCACATCGAAAGATATGGGAGCTAAGATGTTGTTTATAGGGGAGGTATGGGCCTCCCTTAGTACCCAAGGTTTTCTAGTATGGGCTGGGAGGCCTTGGGTACAGCCGGCCCATATGGGTGGGTGTCGGTTGGGCCTTGGGTGCTGAGCGTGTATGGGCACGACTCTATCACGGACTTTACATCATTGGATACTCTTATTCCTCTTTTTTATGCTAATCTTAAGCTAGCTATTGTCTTATGTATCAGGGGTGGCTGCATATTTGATTGCCAGTCTCATTTATGAAGCTTAACTTTTGTTCATTCACTTTGGAGTATGAAACATTTGGTGTTGCACCTAGAATAAGTCCTAATGCAAGCCTAAATGTGCAAATAAAGAATATTAAATTCTATGCTACATCAGTTCTCTCGTGCTTCGTACACAACATATGGGCTGCTTATCAAATATGATCTCCTCCAACATTATAACCAAAGGAACCTTTTTATTTCTTTGTTTTTATTCATTTTTATATCAATGATTTTGACAGCATATTGACGTCTATTTGGGTTGGCATTCCATATCTTGTGAATGTTCTAACTGGTGTACATTTTAGGCAGTGTAAAGGAAAGACTTGTTGGGGTTGATTAAAACTACAGTTGGTTAATATTATCTGCATTTCAATGTTGTTGGATTTCTTGTGTATGGTATACGAGGCCATGGTAATGTTAGAATCTAAAGGGACATATTTATCAAGTGAGTTTGATTTTGATTATGTGACTATTTATTGGATTCAAGTACCACTTTTTACCTCTTTAACTGGAAGGAGGTTTGACTTATCACGTTAAGAAGTAGTTGTATACTTTGTAAGATACTAAGATATTTGCAGTATAAGCTATATATTTATGTTTTAGTGCTGATAATAGTTTCTTCAAGAATGAAACGTTAAATGTCTGAAGATATGGTTGCAGAAAAGGCTGTCAGTGCATCAGTTGAAGTGCAGCATGACCGAACCACAACTTCGAAGCCCTTGAAAGAGAGGACCTCTAAAGCTGAGAGGCGGGCACTTCAGGAGGCTCAACGAGCTGCAAAAGGTGGATACAAATTTTGTTATTTTTTCTTCAGACTTATGACTATTAGAACACCTTCAATGGGGCCGTTTTAATTAATATGCAATCAATTATCTCAGCTGTTTATATAGACTATTAGCCATTCCTCCTTCGCTCTAGACTGGCTCTTCCATGGTTGCCTTTTCCTTTTTTACTTCATTTTATTGTCTAGCATACTTAATATGTAGAATTTGTGTCTGTTCTCCTGATGGTTACTGATGTTACAATATAAAGCACAGCACCATCTGATGGTCGTTAGTTTTTCTTTTTCCTTGTGTTTTGCATTTTGTATCTCCATTCTGCATATCATTAATCCTATTCCCTTTGATCAAGGATATCAGCTGAAGGGAGCAAGGCACACACTGCTGCGTCCGGGGTGGTGAATTCAGCTAATATAAAGCCAGCTAAACCCTCAAAGACCCTTTACCAGAAGAATGACTGTGGCCCAGGTGCTACTCCTGAGAAGAAGGGAGTAGATCGCCCATCTGAAAAGGATAGAAAGAAAGATGTACCTCATCCACGCATGCAATATGATGATACAAGTCGGGTAGAAAAGGCAAAAAAGCGGGCTGTGGTTAAACAAACTGAAGCTAGGAACATAGTAGAATCGTTTAGACATTTGCCTCAGTATGAACATGGAACGCAGCTTAGTGATCTCGAAGCAAAGTTTTTCCAGCTTGAACCCATGCATTCAGCTGTGTACAAGGTATTTATGTGTGTTCAACTGCTTAGGAGTTGTTTTTTTTTTGTTATGCCTTGAAGTTAGATTGGGAAACGTATAAGCTAGAGCAATAAACCCTTTGGACCTTTTGACTGACTCTTGCCCAAACCATGTGGTATTGGCTATGAGCCTACCATCATCTGGCTCTGTTTGAAGAACTCATGGAAGCAATGCAGTGATTGACATCTTTAGCTAAATGATGAGGAGTGGGCACCGTGATCTAAACGTATAAGGCCATTATTAATTATGTGAATGGCTGGATATGAGGATAATATTTCTCATTGTTTCTTGTTTTCAGGTTGGACTACAATATCTGTCAGGAGATATATGTGGTGGCAATGCTCGTTGTGTTTCAATGCTGCAAGCATTACAAGAGGTTATTAAAGACTACTCCACGCCTCCAGAAAAGACTCTTTCCAGAGACTTAACTGCTAAAGTTAGTTGTTATGTTTCGTTCTTTATTCAGTGTCGGCCACTTTCAATCAGCATGGGGAATGCAATTAGGTTTTTGAAGAATCGCATTGCGAAGTTACCCTTGACTCTATCTGAATCAGAAGCAAAAGCTTCTCTTCAGTTGGATATTGAACGTTTTATAAATGAGAAGATCATACTAGCAGATAAGGTGATAGTCAAACATGCTGTCACAAAGATCAATGATGGTGATGTTCTGCTTACATATGGGTTATCCTCAGCAGTTGAAATGCTACTATTGCACGCCCATGAGCTAGGCAAACAGTTTCGTGTTGTGGTGGTGGACTCTCGTCCAAAGCTTGAAGGGAAACTATTACTTCGTAGGTTGGTTGGAAGAGGTCTTAGTTGTACTTATACTCATATAAATGCTGTTTCTTACATCATGCACGAGGTTACCCGTGTTTTTCTTGGTGCTGCATCTGTATTGACTAATGGGACAGTCTTCTCAAGAGTTGGAACCGCAAGCATTGCTATGGTTGCTCATGCATTCCGTGTCCCAGTCTTAGTCTGTTGTGAAGCGTATAAGTTTCATGAAAGGGTGCAGCTTGATTCAATATGCTCCAATGAGCTCGGTATGCATTTTTAGCTAGTACTCAATTGAAGGAGGTGCTTCTTGTGACTTGGCTCCTTCACTGATGATTTAACTCTGCAAGTGTGTTACTTTCTTGCAGGTGATCCAGATGCCATTTCAAAGGTTTATGGTAGGCAGGATATCAATGTCTTGGATCATTGGGCCAACAGTGAAAATCTGCAGCTTCTGAATCTGATGTAACTTTTTGTGATTTAAATGCAACTTGCTGAAGTTGCTAGTTTCCCCAACTGACCACACATTGTGCATGTTGTTTGTTGACAGGTATGACGCAATGCCTTCGGATTATGTTTCAATGATTATTACAGATTACGGCATGGTAAGCTACTATCATGATTAATAAATAAAATAGTTGACTTTGCTTTTTGGAACATATTTGGCTTTCTGCTCTTTGTATTTTGAGCCTTGTAAGGTGAATTGCAAGAGAGTGAAAATCTTGTTTTGCGTTGTATGGCTGTATCCTAGTATTTTTAGGTGATTTGTGGCCTCGAGCAGAGTTATGGACTGATGAAAACAAAGAGGAAGATCTCAATATTAAGCATTGCTTTGGCATATTTTTTTAAAGCTGTTTCTTCCTGTATTTGTTTATAGAACTGTTCTTCTTTGCTTCGGCCTTGTAAACCCTGAACTCCTAAGCCCGACAGTTTCTCTAATTGCCCTTAGAAGTGATATTTTGCACATATAATGCTCTACTTTCCTGACTTCAACATTGTCTGGCTCGTTCAGGTTCCGCCTACAAGTGTACCAGTAATTGTGCGAGAATATAGGGGAGAACACTTATGGATGTAGATGGCTTGTCAATGTATCGTGGAAGCGTCTCCAAAGTTTTGCCTACACTTTCATTTTACCTGCTAATTCAAGCTGATTAATAAGAATTATGGTGGTCCTCATTGATTTTGGTCTTTTTTTCTTCTTTCACCATTTTGGAATAATGCTCAGTGCAGAAGAATGCGTTTTCTCGCTTCTCCAAGCGGATTTTGCGACCCATCATTCTTCTCTTTTGTAACAATTCCCTGTACGAGTGACACAGAACTGTTTTCCCAGACAGCATTTGTTGCTGAATGGATGAATGCACCCCTAGCTGCTTGAAAATGTTGGATCAGAAGAAAGTCTTATTTTAATTTTGTTGTACATCAGACTCTGATGTTCGCGGTTTGATGGTATTTCAGCTGTTTAGATGGTTCGAATGCTTAAATGGTATTTTAGAGGTATCGTATACTGTTGAACCTCACAGTTCACGGTTCAACCGGTTGAATCGTCGGTATGATACGGGTTTAAAACTATGCATCAGAGTGTGTTAGTGATCCTTGGTTTTGCCAGTTTTAGCATAGCTAAAAGAACATGGATCTTCATGCTAATCCATGTTGAGTTAAGAGAAACATAGCCAATTCAATCCTAAGAATCTTGATCTGTATAGTTGATTTATTGTGTCTTGCATAACCGAGTCTAGAAGTGTGTATCTCAAGAACCTTGACCCGTATAGTTGATTTATTGTGTCTTGCATAACCGAGTCTAGAAGTGTGTGGGATTGTTAAGACAACATGAACACAAATGACATTGAAAGTATTTTTTGAAGGATAAAGCCACACGAGTGCTCAAATCGTGGACAATAATAACTTCTGACATCAATTCCTTCAAATTATAACAACACCAATTAAGAACACATGCCATGGTAGAGCAAGGTATATCTGCTATTTCTTGAGCCACCTGGGTACCAAAAGTTAGGAATCCAGCAACCCACTGTGCAAGAAACAAATGATACCATGAAACTAAACTAAAAGTACCAGAATATAAACTAACTTCTCCAGGAAAAAAGGAAGAAAAGAAGAGCATGAAGGTAACAAAATAAGAAAGGAAATCATGATGAGCGGAGAAAGAAAAAGACACTCTCTACATGTTTAAAAAAAAATTTAACATTTTTTCTACGTTTTGTTTTAACTATACCAAGGACCTACTCCATGCTTTCATAAAAACATATTCAGGATCTTGATACATCAGAACCAATAAAATCACGATAATTCATAACTTGTGATGTCAAAAACATGAATGGTGGATGAAAATAGTTAATTTGTAATTTAAATTTTAAATCATTCTCAACCACTGATAAATTGATGACAAACTTCTATAAAAGTCACAATGTTATTAATATTGATACCTCATATTAGCGTCAACGTATGATATAACGTGTCAGGATCATAGAATATTTTCTCCATTTTTACATTTTAGGACTATAAAAATTTATCGACAATTGACAGAACGATTGGGTTCGGTCCAAAAAAATTACATATTTTTTTTAAAGAACGGATGGAAAAGTGATAAAACTGGAAAAACCGACAATAATCATCAGACTGATCGGTAAAACTTATGTGAAAAACTAAAACCGATCGCTTTTCACCCATGCTTGTGATAGAAATAGGAAGCTTCCGCTTTATATTCCCCATCCTCCCAGCACGTGGGCAAACCTCCTTACCAAGTAACATGACATGAGTCGATGACAGCATGGAATTTTCACACTTTTCTTTGTACGGCTCTTTCTTTAACTGGCGGCCCCAACCCACTAAATTACCACCAAACCCTTTCCTTATCCGCCCACTCCTGTTACCAAATAAGGGTGATTACGTCATTCAAGAAAGCCGCCTTTTCCAGATCCCAACACTACCCTTGTAATACTGCAAGTAATTCCATTACCCTATAAGGACGTAAAGGTAAATTCATTTAGCAATAAACAAATTTAAGAAAAGATTTAAAAAAAAAAAAGAGAACGTGCGAGATTCTTACTAAAGGCTTGGGGGCTGAAAAAAGAAGACGATAGAGAGAAGTTCGTTTCGAGACGTTGGCGGACTTCAGACAAAAGTTTTACCGGAATTCATAATTCCCGTTTCACGTCCGGTTTGGGGTTTCAATCTTTCGATGCCACCCGGATAGAGGGATTTTGAATTTGAATCGAAATTTGGGTTCAGGTCCGCTCCATGTCTGTACTTGATACCGAATATTCACTGTTCAATTGAGGGTTGTGTTGTTGTTTGTTTGAGTTTAAGATCTGTAGACCTGGGAAATTGAGGAGAGGCTGTTGTTGGAGTCGTCGTGGCGATGTTGACGCCGCAGAAGAAGATGTGGAGCGGGTGGTCACCTACCCCAAGGAGGGACGCCCAGAAGACTGGTGATTCAAACTCGAATGGGCCAAGTCCGAGTCTGAACGGTGTGCGGCCGGTTGAGACTTCCTTTAATCGAGAGGAATTATTGGAGAAGATCACCAAGCTCGAAAATGAGGTTGGTGTATTTCTTTCTTGGATTCTTTGAATTGGGTGTGTTGAAGTATTTAAATTTGGTGCTTTCTTTTTGTAATTTTGATAGTTTCTGCACTACAATCAAATCTTGTGCTGGGGCTGAGGTTCTACTCATTTACAGTAGTGATATGTAAGAGATCTTTCAATGTGTTTTACTGGTTGTTTTTGTTAAGTTGACAATGTTTCGTTGGCTTGGGAGATTAGAATTAATTTGGAATTACCAAATCTCCAGGGCAAGATAATGGCTTGTCTTTGCACTCTATCTTTAGATAGTAGCTAAGCATCAAGTGGCCAGGCATAATATTGGTTGACACCCTTGTTCGTTATTGTCATAATCAGTCGCTTGAGATCTCAATGTGTGAGTCATTGAAATCCTTTTTCACTTTGTTTTGAATGGAAGATCCTTTGTAATCATGCAACTGTCAGAACTATGATATATTGTTTAACACTTGAAAGTTGCCATTTGCATCACATCTAGATGTAAATTTCCGTTGCAATTGTACATTAGCCAAAATAAATATATGCATGTGACTATGATAATTGTTTTTAATACAGAGAGTTCTTGTGTCCCAACTTATGGAACAGGTTGGCTTTCTTTAAATTGTCTACAAAGTATTGAATCTATATATCCTTTCAATTTATCTTTTTAGAAAGCTGAGCATGGAAGATTTGATTAGCTGGGAAAGAAGTGGTTAGTGGTTGGGAGGAACGTCACATTTTATTTGTAGTGCCTCTTTTAATGCCTGAAATTTTGATATGTGAATTATTTAATCTTGAAGAATTGGATGAATTAAAGGCTTGAAGCTTTTATGAATCAGTTAGTGGGAGAGAAGACGTGGGGGCTTACATTCTCTTGAATTTTATTGGGGTGGGGGAAATTTTTTTGATCTAAAGGAGTTGATCACCTGTGGATGATTGTTACTTCTTTGTGATACAGAGGTATAGTGCCTTTGTTTTTTTGGCCTAAAAGTGCTTTATCTTCTTGCTCTGCTTTATGTGGGATCTAATGTATCTTGACATACAGTTCTTTCTTGGTCCACTATGATCTTTTTTATTACGGTGAAGGATCAAGGGATCTTCAACCCCCAAAATGATGGGCTTCAGAGATAACTATGAATCTTGGTGTATTCTTTAAAATAGTTGGCATGTAATAGTGAATGTATAGGCTGTTCCTTCTTGTTTGATGGCTATACAATAGTTACATGTTTGAATTGCTTATTACTCTTCCCTTCATAACATGTTTGGGTGTCTAGAGTACTTATTAATCCACTATAGTGATTACACTCAAACTTGGACTGAAAGGTACGGAGCGTGACATAAAGAGATTATTCTTACTCTTTATTGCCTTTCTTTCACTTGATCTCATTAACCTTAAAATATTCTCTCTTGAACCATTTTAAAATCATTTATATTTGATAGAACATAATTTACTGAGATACTAAATGACATGAAAAGTCGAGAACGTGAAATATGATTTGAATTTGCGTGCTGTTTCTTTACATTGTATCGAATGCTGTTAGTTACCCAAGCGCAATTTACAGGCATTTGTGATTCCTTAATTGTTATACACTCATACTAGGAACTGCTGCTCTGTAATTTTTTGACTCCCATATCGTCCCCCCGTATGCAAAAATAATCCCAAGTGTTTATGCACTTGTTAGAGGATGCTGTTTTCTGCATTTGCTAGTGCTACTATTGCATGGGTTTGTTTTTGCTTGTTCTAGCATCAAGTACTTTCTTATTCTGCCTTACTTCTTGTTGTGTTATAAACATCCTGTCTGGATAGAGGTTGATGGTGATTTTGTCTTTCATGCTTTACACATTAGCCAACTGTTTTATCCCTTATTCATCTCTCTCACTCTCTATCTTTTGGAATTGGTTATTAATAGACTGTCTTACTTATACTGGAAGATATATTTTTTGCGCAGCTTTTCGATTACCAGTATAACATGGGGCTCCTCTTGATTGAGAAAAAAGAGTGGGCTTCTAAATATGAAGGACTTGGGCAGGCATTGGCAGAAGCTACGGAAACTGTCAAGCGGGAGCAAGCATCACATTTAATTGCTATTTCTGATGTTGAGAAGCGAGAAGAGAATTTAAGGAAGGCATTGGGTGTTGAGAAACAGTGTGTGCTTGATGTGAGTTTGAGCCTTCCATTTTGCTTACATGCTTTGTCTCTTTATTAACTGTGAACAGAATGCTGTCATTTGTAGTCAGTTATATCCATTTATTGATTGAAACTGCGTGTGTTAGCTGAAATTGCAAGGCTTTTTTTTTGTTTTTTTTCCCTTTCCATACTTAGTAAGAGAAAAATGACAAATCTTTTAAACCTTTTCTTCTGGGCATTAATTTATTTTCCCTCTCACAACTGAAGATTGTTGTGAGATATAATTTCCCTGCTATATAAAGCCAGTGCAGCATTTGAAGATACGACATAAATCCAGGTTATGGATGGTTTTTAATGTGGGAATAATTTTGGATGCTACAGCTGGAGAAGGCTTTGCGTGAAATGCATTCCAAAAATGCAGAAATTAAATTTACAGCTGATTCAAAGTTGGTGGAAGCAAATGCTTTAATTACTAGCATCGAAGAAAAATCTCTCGAGGTTGAGGCAAAATTGTACAATGCTGATGCAAAGCTTGCTGAAGTAAGCAGAAAGAGTTCAGAGATTGAGCGAAAATTCCAAGAGGTGGAATCTCGAGAGAATGTGATTCGAAGGGAACGCAAGTCTTTCATTGCAGAGTATTACCTTATTTGCTAGCTTTGTGCTTCTGAATTTCCTACAGAAACATTGTTTTAGTTATTTTACACATTTTAATGATCTTGGTTCCATCACTATTAGGCGAGAAGTGCAAGAAACTAATTTGTCGAAGCAGAGGGAGGACTTACGAGAATGGGAGAGGAAATTACAGGAGGGAGAAGAGAGGCAATCAAGATTACAGAGGATCATTAGCCAGAGAGAAGAGAGAGCAAACGAGAATGATAGGATCTTTAAACTGAGAGAGAGTGATCTTGAAGAGGCACAAAAGAAAATCAATCAAACAAATGCATCTTTGAAAAAGAAGGAAGAAGACATAAGCAGCAGGCTAACAGATTTAGAGCTCAAACAGAAGGTAGGCTGTTCTACTACATTGTGATAATTTTTTCTATGTGTTTTGGTGCATTCTAACGTGTACCAGTTTTATTTCGTTTCAGGAATATGATTCTATGAAGGAGAGATTGGTGGTGAAAGAGAGGGAGCTACTTGTGCTAGAAGAGAAATTAAATGCCAGAGAAGGAGTAAGTCCTTACAATTGGTTCTTGTCCTCCAAAAATCTTATGGAAATTAGGTTGTCCATGCAAACTGGGTGGTTATCGACGTATGCCTAGGATGTTGTGTTTGTTAGTTCTCTGTTGTGGTAGTCTCTGTACTTTATAAAATGTGATTTGACAGGCTAATGTTGGTTTGAAAAGTAATAATTAGCCTGTCAAATTGGTACCAGGAAAATATCTCTTGTTTGATTAAATTTCCGCTTTTCATTTCGCTACTTCTTTTCTCTTTCTATTTATGCAGAAGATATTTATTCTTTGTTAAGCCCTTCTTGTGTGAGGGGATATTGCATGCTGTGTCCTGTCTTTGTTTTTTTTCTTCTTTTTATAGGAGTGAAGATATATGTTTGCTCGATTGGAACTTTGCAATATGCAGGTCCTTCACTCCTTTCTATGGTCTCAGAGCACATTCATTTAAGTGATATGAAATGTAGTACGCCTTATGTATACCTTTGTTTTTGCATTTACTTCTCTTGGCGGCCTATAAAAACAAGGCGGGAGTATGGATGAGGGTAGTGCAATAAACACAAATGAGTGCCAACATGTTCCCAAAAAAAGGGTAGCCAGTCTTTTTTCTTCATTCAAACTTCTTGCTTGTCTACACAAAATTTGCATCTAAGAAAGATGAACTCAAATCGTATGAGTTATTGGGTTCCATACAAATAAGTGGAATAACTCTTTAAGTGAAATATATTGCAGTCATAATTTCGATAGATCATTTTTTTTCCTGCTCTATAATATGTTAGTTTTGAATGATTCTCCCCCGCCCCGCCCCGCCCCCTTTTCTTGGTTCCTTTTTTTTTTTGTAGGGGGCGGAGTGGGAAAGGGTAAACCTCATATGAAATGGGCTTTGGTGGGGACAAGTTACCAAATGTTAATGCTAATTATGCAATAGAACGCAACTGAAACTATGTTTTAAATTTTTATGTATATTGTAGTATGCCAACTCTTGATTAAGTAAAATGTATTTATGCCTTTCTTTTGTTGGTGCGGAATACGTACAGGTTGAGATTCAAAAGCTTGTTGATGAACACAATGCTTTATTGGATGCGAAGAAGCGCGAATTTGATTTGGAACTTGATCAAAAGAGGAAAACCTTTGATGAGGATTTGAAAAGCAAGGTGGTTGAAGTGGAGAAGAAGGAAGCCGAAATTAATCACATCGAAGAGAAAGTTTCAAAAAGAGAACAGGCATTGGATAAGAGATTGGAAAAGCTTAGGGAGAAAGAGCTGCAATATGAATCGAAGTTTAAAGCTCTAGAGGAAATGGAAAAGGCAATTAAATCTGAGGAGAATAACTTGGTGACTGAGAGGAAACAGATTGCTGCTGATAATGAAGATTTACTACGTTTGAAGACTGAAGTTGAGAAAATAAGGGCTGACAATGAGGAACAATTAATGACGATTCGTGAAGAGAACAATCGGCTCAAAATAAGTGTGGAAGAGAGGTCAGAATATTTGCATCTGCAATCAGAGCTGAAAGAGGAAATAAAAAAGTGCAGGGTCCAGGAAGAATTGCTTTTGAAGGAAACAGAGGATTTGAGGCAGCAAAAGGAATTGTTTGAGAGAGAATGGGAACAGCTAGATGAGAAAAGAGTTGAGATTGAGAAAGAGTTGAAGAGTGTCATCGAACAGAAGGAAAAATTTGAAAAGCAGACACACTATGAAGAAGAGAGATTAAAAAGTGAAAAGCAGCTGACACAGGATTACATTAAGAGGGAGCTGGAAGCTCTTGAAGCTGCAAAAGAATCATTTGC
Organism: Tripterygium wilfordii; assembly: GCF_013401445.1. Lineage (NCBI taxonomy): Eukaryota > Viridiplantae > Streptophyta > Magnoliopsida > Celastrales > Celastraceae > Tripterygium > Tripterygium wilfordii. The sequence continues at coordinate 2,177,571 of NC_052234.1, forward strand.
AGCCAGCATGGAGCATGATCAGTCCATGATGTCTGAGAAAGTGCAATGTGAAAGAAACAAATTCCTTCATGAATTTGAGATTCTGAAAACAGAACTTGAGACTGATTTGCAGCATAGGCGGGAGGAGTTGGAAAAACAGTTGCATGAGAAGGAGAAGTCATTCAATGAAGAGAAAGATAGAGAACTGGGCAGTATAAATAAATTGAGGGAAGTAGCTTCAAGGGAAATGGAAGAGATGAGGCTTGCGAAACTTAAAATTGAAGAAGAGACACTTAAAGTGGCAGAAAATCAGAAGCTGCTTGAAGAACAGCAACTTGATATGCGAAAAGATATTGACAAGCTTGTTGACCTTAGTGAGAAATTGAAAGACCGGAGAGAACAATTCAGTAAAGAGAAAGAGCGTTTCATTTTATTTGTTGAGCAACACAAGAGTTGCAAAACTTGTGGTGAACTAACCTCTGACTTTGTGCTTACTGATTTACAAGTTTTTCAAGAAGTTGAGAATATAGAGGTTCCAAAAGTGGTTAATGATTATCTGAATAAAGGTGTTCATATAGATGCAGCTGAGGCTGAAAGGCAAAGAAGTCCCAAAGTGGATGATTTAAAGTCTCCAACTTCTGGTGGAACAGTTTCTTGGCTCCGAAAGTGTACCTCAAAGATATTCAAGTTCTCTCCAAACAAAAAGATTGAGCCTATTGCCCTTCAGAATTTCAATGAAGAGGAACCTCTCTCTGGTGAGCGTGATAACGGGGAGGGACCATCAAATAGATTGAGCAAAACTCAAAATGAAGCTGAGCCATCATATGTGATTGCTAATGATTCTTTTGATGTTCAGAGGATCTCATCTGACACCAGTGGCAGAGATGCTGATGCTAGCCAGGATCTATCAGTTGATCATCACAGCAACAACAGTAAGGCACCTGAAGTACTTGCTGATTCCCATGTTCCTGATTTGAAGCGTGGCCGGCAGCCTCGCAGGAGAGGAAAACCTAGAGTAAATAGAACACACTCCGTGAAGGCAGTCGTCCAAGATGCAAGGGCCATTCTTGGGGAAGCTTTTGATGCCGAGCACCAAAATGGAACTGCTGAGGATTCTGGTGATCTGATTAGTGAAAGCAGGGGTGAGTCTAGCCTTGCTGATAAGGGAACTACAAGAAATCCCAGAAAGCGTAGTCATGCTCGCACATCTCAAGTAACTATGAGTGGGCAAGCTGGTGATGACAGTGAAGTGCAGTCTGATAGTGTAACAGCTGTTCAGCATAAGAAGAGGCGACAAAAAGTTGCTGAAGACGTGCAAACTCTGGGTGAAACTCGATATAACCTCCGGCGGCGTCCGAGAATGTAAGATTACAACTCTTATTTAGTGATGGGTTGATAACTTCTCACTGTGGCCTTGTGGGTATTATTTCCAGTTTTCCACTAAATATCAACTAAATCAATGCACTTTGCTCCTTAGCTTGCCATTAGTTAGTGATATAGAACGAATTAATCACTGTCATCGGTTACTTTATGGAAAAACAACTAATGGGTGAACTCTTGTTTAATTGTTTACAGTGGAAAAACAGCTCCAGCTGCTAGAGCCTTGTCTGCTGTAAACAAACAAAATGAGAATGTGGTGGAAGGTATTAGAGATTCGGATGATGGGGTCATCACCTCTAAGGCTGCTCCTGTGTCTTTGGCTGGAGTTGCTAGTGAGAATGGCAGAAGCTCACGACTGGTACGGGTATGAACATGACTACTGTCTCTACCTATTACTTAAAAACTACTGTCTATATCTGTAGCATTTTGCTACTATGTTTGAGATGCTTAATCTTTCAAAGAAAAAGGGTTGTGTTATGGATGCTTTACTTGATTGGTTTTGGATGCTTTATTTGATTGGTTTGTTCTGTCTTGGGACAAGAAATGAAAATGGTCCGTCTCTTTCGCCCCTCCTTGTTCATGTGTTTAAGACCCATTTTGTTTTTCTGCAACTGCAAGTGGCCTAGTGTAACTTATTTACATGTAAATTATGTTTTATGATAGCTTCAGTGCTGTAAAATTGCTGTTCCATGGATTCTAAAATCGAGGGAAATGGGACATTGTATGAGAGACTAAAAAATGTCATGAGATGGGAATTTACTTTCCTAAGTTTTCCGTTTATGTTTCCACCCTTTTAGTTCATATCATGAACCTGAAATAGAACCTAATCTCCATTAGGGTTTAACAATCATGCAAAACCTTATATGATGATTTTCAAGGCGAGTTTGGCAAAATTGAAAGGATTCTCTTGTCTTTCAATTATCAGAAACAACTTTTTGTGATGCGCAGGTAATACATGACAGTTGCCATCTTCATTGGTGGGAGCATTGTGAATTGTGCACACTTTTGTGATTGATTTTAACCTTCTCTTTTGCAATCAAACTGGAGAGATGAATGTGTTATTAGAATTTTTATTACACTATCACAGATTTTATTCAGTCCTTTTGAATTCTATTGTCACCAATATATTTTTTGAAGTATTTAGTTGATTTTAAATGACTACGGAACTCGTTTTCTGCGTCTAGTGGAGATTTGTTTACTATGATTGTTTTTGTACTTTATCTGACTGATTTTCTGATGTAATGTTTTATGCTCTCTGAAACAGTGTGGAAAACTGGAAGATGATCAAGGTGAAGCCGGAAAATCAAAGTTGGCTGAAAATATGGCACTGAGTGAAGAAGTGAATGGGACACCAGAAAGAGCTGGTAAATTTGGTGGAGACGAGTATCGAACTGATGAGGACGAGGATGCTGACAACAACGACGATGATGATGATGGGGGAGAGTCTCAACATGTTGGGGAAGCATCAATAGGAAAGAAACTTTGGACCTTCCTTACAACATAATATTCTAGTCATGTTTTCTTTTTGGGTGGCTTTCTAGGTTTGTAAGGTATATCATTTATCTTCTTTTGTATTTTCGATCTCGACTAGCGGTCTGTATTAACATTTTCATTGTAGTTAACAGCAATATGTTCTCAAAGAAGGGTTTTCCTGTGTTCTTTGTTCTTTTTTTTTAATCGAGGATTAGGATGTCATGGGGCTACTCCATTTATCATTATTATTGCTATTTTTCCAACAACCTCAGGGGTTTGATGTAATACCAACTCTTATTTCATGGACGAGTATTTTGCAGATTGTGTATTGAATAGAAAATGATTGTTTTTAGCTGATCTGCTTGTGCAATTTGTTACCTGATAAATTTGTTCTTATAGCCGTCTTGAGATGATGAGTGATATTGCATCCATAATTGTAGAGACATTGAAACCCACAATCTGACATCATTTTTAAACTACAGTGTCTAATTAAACCACATATTGAGGGGGGGGGGGGGGGGGGGGGAACACTGTTTACTAATAGGGAAAGTATGTAACAAAATGCAATTTTTTGTCTGTAAATCACCTTTGGTAGTCCTCTAATCCCAAGTGCTAGATCAAGTTTCAATGGCAGAATTATATTGACATCTTCCAGTTTTAAATGGTCATGCACACTGACTTTTATTCAAAGAATTACAGTATTTAGTATTTAATATTTATTCACATTTTATATATATATATATAACATCTCCTTTAAAATCCTAAAATGAGTTCTTAATTTTAGATGTGATATATATATATATATATATAGGAATTCTCCTGTGTAGACCAAAAAGTGTGGACCAATATATACACATATATGAATTCTTACATAAGGGTCTAAAGTAAGGCGTAAAGTAAGGGGTCACTTTTTAATAATATAGACAAGTGAGTTTATGGTTTCGGTCTGTAGTAGCTGGGCTTGGGAGGAAAGAAGCCGCAGTGGTGTACATGAGTTTACAGAAGCCCCGGGCGAGCTCTAGAAAAGGGGCCCGTGTTTTCTTTTTTATTTATTTTAAAATCAAAAAATTTTCTTTTATTAGTTTTTTAGTTGAAATATATGGAGAATTGTTAGTTTTTAATTGATTTTTTGTGTTTAGATTAATATAAAATTAATATTTTTTTCAAAAATTTGGGGCCCTGGGATTTGGGGGCCCCGGGCGACCGCCCTTGTCGCCCCACCCCAGGGCCGCCCCTGAGAAGCCGCCGTGCGAGCCCGATGTATTATTTCCACTGTGGGCTTGTGGTGTTATTTCCACTAAATATCAACTAAATCAAATCAATGCACTTTGCTCCTTAGCCAGCCATTAGTTAGTGATACAGAACGACTTAATCACTCTCATGTGTCTTTGGCTGGAGTCGCTGGTGAGAATGGCAGAAGCTCACGACTGGTATGGGTATGAACATGATTCTAAAATGGAGAGCGATGGGACATTGTATGAGAGAAACTAATAAATGTCTACGATATGGGAATTTACATTCCCTAAGTTTTCTGTTTACGTTCCACCCTTTTAGTTCATATCATGAACCCGAAGTAGAACCTAATCTATTAGGGTTTGACAAATAATCATGCAAACTTGGCAAGGATTATCTTTTGTTACCTTCAAATATCAGAAAAACTTTTTTGTACTGGAGACGACTGATTTTCTGATGTAATGTTTTATGCTCTCTGAAACAGTGTGGTAAACTGGAAGAAGATCAGGGTGATGCCGGAAAATCAAAGTTGGCTGAAACATAAGATCATATTTGTGATTCTTTTTGATCAATTCATACAGGGTCGGGAAAAGAAAATCATAGTTGTTTAGGGAATCGCAAGTCCTAATCCTATTAGGGCAACAAGTTCATACCTTTATGTATATATACAGATGATTTCTTCCCTTGTTTTCATTGTATACTTTTGTCTTTAATTTACCAGAGACAAGAAAGAAAGAAAGACCTCTTCACTCACAATTTTCAATGGTAGCAGCAGCCATGATTAAAAAGCATGAGTCATTGAGTGGCAGCAAAAAGCGTTGTATTGGTCACACCCTTTGTAGTAGAAGAGGCAAGTATAGCAGAGATGAAGATGGTAATCTTAACTTCCATATTGATCCAAAATCTCTGAAAGACTATTATGGTCAGTTTTCTAACAGCAGGCTGGGACGGTTGAGAGAGGAAGCACTGTCATATCTAGTTGAAGCTCTGTCCATCAATGTGGAGAACGAGTTTGTGGAGGCCGAGTTTGTGACATTGCTGCATCAACTCTTGAATTCTGTCAAGAAGGGTTGTGGTAAAGAGAGATTGTTAGCTTCCCATGTAGTAGGATTGTTGGCGATTACTGTCTCGTCCCACGAGTATGCTCATACTGTGTATGAAGACTCTCTCTCAGTTCTGTCACAGGCTCTCGAACATGATTATGAGGGGTTAAGGATGTTGGAATGTCTAGGGATTGTGACTTTTTTCGGTTCTGCAAATTCAGAGGAAACTCAGATTGCTATGCAGATAATTTGGAAATATGTTTGTCCTGCTAATAAGAATATTACAAGTAAACCTGTTCTTGCTGCAGCAATAACTGCTTGGCCTTTTCTACTTTCAACTGTTGATGGGTGGAGGCTGAATCATAAATCATGGAGAAGAGCTGTATCTCGGTTATCTAATCTACTAGACGACGAGGAGGAATTGGTTCGAGTTGCAGCAGGTGAAGCACTGGCTCTCATACTTGAAACTGAATCTATTGAGAAGTTTTCTGGTGAGATAAACAATTCCTTGAATGAATTCAAGCATGAAGTGAAGGAAAACATAGTGAACAAACTGACTATAGTGGAGGATGAACATTCCGCGGAAATTTTGAGATGTTTGGAGGATGGTTATGGTCTTGGAGCAGCAATGATTGGTGAAGATGGACTGGTTTTATCATCATTGTCTCAGATAGTTCAACTGAACTTCCTGAAGAATTTTCTGGGTGAAAATGAATTTGCCACACACATGATGGAGAACAATCGTCTTCGCAATGCTTTCGAGTTGACAACAATGGCAGAGGATTCTTCATGGGATGCATATGCAGATTGCACACCCATAAGAGAGGAGATTGTTGTTCACTTCTATCAGCATGAAGCTGTAAGACAAGAAGAAGATGGCTCCATGTTAACTTTTGTGAGCAGAGAAGAAAAACAGTTACTGAAGAGGATGACAAAGTCTCCAAACTCCTACCTAAGCAAGGCAAGGACAAAAGTATTGAACAAGAACCGTATTGTGAAGAACCGAATTGTAGAAAAAGAATATTGATCAAGTAAATTCTTTGTTTGTATTCTAGTATGTCAAGTCTGTTTGATTCTCCCATTCGGTTTTTTTTTTTTTTAATAACCGGAATGACGCCATATAAATTTATCCACATATGATACGAGTTTAAACTCGGGTCATCAAACCGCACGAACAAAAGCTTTCCACCTAAAACAAGATAAATTACATCAAAACCCAACACATCACCATAATGTTATCTCATTCAGTTGGATGCCTGTTGGATGCAAAAGATGACTGATCACTAATTAAGGAGATCATAGTTGATAGATCTTTAACCTTGAAATCTACACTGCACATACTTTGCAAATATAACGTTAAAGAGAAACAAACTACAATTGCAACATCTAAAACTGATCAAAGCCAATCTGATTCTTTGAAAATTGCTATCTTCCTGGTCTGTGGATAGATGAAGTAACATGTAAATAAAATCCCTGATGGGAAAGAAAGAGCCTGTCTGGTCAAAAAATGAATAATCCAAAAGTAATATCTTAGTCAATACACCTCCTGCTCTAATGGAGATGCCCATTGCAGCTCATCCCCATCCTAAACAGAAAAAATACATAGTTAGGTGAGCATGGCTTTTGGCCAGTCCCATTATTAAATCTGTCAAACCCCTAGTCTCATGTTGAGATACGTACATGCTACAATCAAGGTAAAATCCCATTCACCACCGACTATGACGGCGATGATAACTGTCGCTTTCATCTTTTCTTCGATATGAACTATCAAAATTATGGTCATCCGGGATTTCATCAGCATCATACTCCAATCTGGAAAAGCCACGGTCCCTCCATGAATTATGTCTATTCGAGGACGAGTATGGTGAGGAATTGTAAGATCCATACGTTGTAGAGTCATTGTATACCCTTCTTCCTCTATCATATTGGGACCTCTCAAGCGTAGGGCTTCTTGGTCTTTGAATGTTATCCCTAGGGCTGTAGATAGAATCATAGTTACTGTACCTTGGAGGGTAAGACGCAGATGGGCTGAGTACTGGGTCACAACCTGGAGGTCCATCGTCTCTGAAATCCCTTGACCACCTTTGCTCGTAATAATGTCCCCTGCTGACAGGTTCTGAAGAAGAGTTTATTGTGCGGTGAGAACGTTTCCTAAACAGATCAGAATTTGTTGAAGGTCCAGCTTCCCAACGTTTTTCATCTGCATTTTCTGGGATTGGTGCATTTATTCCAGGAAATTCAACAGTCATTTTCCTCTGTTTTTCAGAATAGTCATTTTCCATAATTTCACCATCTTCCGTATCTGCCTTGATGTCCTTGTCACCATAGATTGTAATCCCCGATGGCTGATCCTCATCATCCGGATCTGCGCACGTCAACACCAGTTATGTTAGATGAAAAGTAGATTCCAGCTCACCAAAAGCTGCAATAAACTTCCTTCCTCGACATTCTAAGGAACCAAACTCCCATTACATCAAAATTTTGTTCACAAATAAGGCACCATAGTGCCCAACATCAAGTAAGCTTGCACTAATGCGTTGACAGCAAATTTATGACAACCTTCTATCCACAAATATAAAATCTAGATTTTCAAGAAAAGCAAACATCAATTGGCCTTCATGACAAAAACTTCAGAGAACAACCTTAATAAATGTTTATATAATGATTACTAGCCGATCATATTCTCTCCAACTGTACGACAACTTTCAATTAAAGAATCCCCTCATTCTAAATCCTCCTCCAAGCAAGATAAGCCTAGAATTTTGTAGTTGCATTTGCATCAGTCCATTCTGAAGTGAAAAGATAATAAAATCTTGTATCATACCCCAATTGTTGGGCCAGCATTCCCAGTATAATTACTTTGAAAATTGTTCCCTTATTATGCTCATTAGATCCACTACCATAAAGCCCACAAAATGGGATGTTGGGACCATGTGCCGGCCAAACGTAAGAAGCAAACACTAGGCCAAGGTCACCTCTGAATGGTGGCACAGTAAGGAGACAAAACTAAGAAAATTTTCCATATCTAACGGAGCAAAATTAAATACATGGTGGTGATCAAGTGGTCCAAAATTCTTGCCAGTATATGCACTTGAAAATGAACACATGCAGATATTATATGCTTACCTAGATATCCTGGTGGATATCCCATTTCCCGCATTCTGTTAAGCCAAGGGGGTGGATCAAATTCCTGTAATGAAAATAGCAAGGACAAAGGATGAGTACTACTCATGATTATGGGCAATTAAGTTATTTCCAAGTATAAATTGTTAATGTTTGCAATGTATTACTCCATCACAAGTAATCCATGCAAGTGGCTACTTTCTTGAACAAATAATTGCAAGTGCTAGTCTAGCTACTTCAGGATAGTATATCAATGCTAGCAGAAAAGACTAAGCATCTCAAGTGTTAGATATGATAAATGGCTTTCAAAAACCTTCCTTAAGGGATCTAAACAAAAAACAGAAAGCATTTGTATGCTCAACAGGGTAAATAAATTTTTTCATCTGACTGGAAGGTGATACTAAGCACAGAATTTGAAGCACCATGCTCAAAGGCTAGAAAAATATTTTAGGGGCCTCTTTGGTTTGCCCTTTTCCAGCTGGTTTTCCTTCTCTATGAAAATGAAAACACCCTAGCTAGGTCATTTTGAAGAATATTTTTGTAGCAAAACAAAGGCTTGTTTCCTTGAAAAATAGGGAAAGAAAAGAGTCAAGAGACAGTATGCCTGCAGCATAAACAGTTGCAGAAAATATTCACAGGTACTCCAGTCATATGACTAAGGCTTTATGTCAAAATATATACATGGAGATATGGAATGTTGCATTTGACTAAGGTAACATACATGGTGAAAAACACCAATTACAATAAAGTGGGCTTTGATCCCAAACGATTCCAAGAGGCTGCATCTATCTCTCTTGGCCATTCAGCACATTTAAGTTCCACATCTTCTATAAGTAACAGCAAATAACAACTCTGAGTCTCTGATGTAATTTGCACGTTATAAAGTACAGGTGTTGTGCAAAGATTAAAATCTCAACAGATAAGAAACATGATGCACAAAATAATTAAAAAGACAAACAAAACAAAAACTATTTCAGTTTGCAAAGATCTCACCCCAAGACCCAATAGTTGTCGTGTTTCAGTATCAAGCGCACCGGGTCTTAAGCCATCATACTTTCCACCAGTTGAGTTCTGATAATATCGAGTTGGATTGCGCAACCCAGGATTCTGATTACGTTTTGATTTGTGTTGTCTGCGAGCATTATTAACAGCAACATTGTCACGAGGTTTGGGGCATTCCTTCAAGGAATGACTGTAAGACTCGCAATTGAAACAGCGAGAAGCATCGCGCATTATCTCCAATGCACTGCCAAGATAAAAGCCAGAATGTTACCAATATATAAAAATGCAAGGTAGTCTAAGGGGGGAAAACTCAATAAATGTCTGGAATGATACTTTGTAACCAGATATACAAAAGAAAACAATTGACAGAAAAGCAACAGGAAGTTTTCCTCAGAAGATCAAAACATATTCAATGATTTTTCACTAAACGACTACCACCAAGTGCAGGATGTCCCATAAGGCCTAGATCAAAGTTTCAGCACAGCATAGGCTTTACATGTTGAACACAACACAATTTCCAAGTTCCAACAACTATTTGCCTTCCTTCCCTTTAATAAATAATTTGTTCCAACATACAAGTCAATTTAATAATTTCATCCTGCAAATCTGATACTGTTTTCAATCAGATAGAGCGCTATCTATAAAAGTTATCACAGCTTCCAACTAATAACAATGCTCAGGTGGGTATGCTTAAAGCAAAAGAAAAAGTATCCCCTGGCTAAGCCTCCTCAAATACACCTCTGTATTTGTTTATTGACAATTCCGAAGACAGAGCCAAACAACCCAAGTGGAAAGCTAAGGAAGTGTAGATAGAGCATCATAATCAGAAAACTACAGCTCTCCTATTAATAAAACGTAAAAATATGATCCTCAAATTAAACACATAAACATACAACTAAACAAGAAACACTGAGAAAATCTACAATTATATGACCAGATCTCAAAAGCACTTATCCATACAAGATAACAAAGAGCATTTACCCTTCCATATTGCTAGGACCATCTGCTAAACTCAGACTGAATGCATATCCACGATCATAAAGAGGTACAGAGTGACTATCCAAAGAAATGAAACCATTGCTCTCCTGTTTCTTTGTTTGGTTGTCTATCCAGAAAGACTACACATAAAAGAGCAGTTGATAGGAGCAAATCCACATAACACAAGAAGCAATAAAAAACTTACAAAAGGGCTTATAGATATGTCACCAAAAAATATTTACCCACGCACCAATGTCATCACAGCAGATTGCAAGATAGAAAAACTATATATATATATCCAAAGTTGTAATAATTATAGGGCCATCAAACTTATGAGCCACACATTAAAACTTTGGGAGAGAGTTGTGGAACGGAGATTGAGATCGGTATCCATGATATCCGAAAATCAATTTGGTTTTATGCCAAGACAGTCCGATATTTCTACTAAGGGGACTTGTAGACAAATATAGACAAAAGGAAAAAAGACCTCCATTTAGTATTTGTAGATTTGGAGAAGGCATATGATAGGGTGCCTAGGGAAGTAATGTGGTGGATTTTAGAGAAGAGAGGAGTCCTGACTAGCTATATCACTATGATTAAGGATATGTATAAAGGAGCCGTAGCTTGTGTTAGGACTATTGGAGGAGTTACAGGGGAGTTTCCCATCACGATAGGATTACATCAGGAGTCGGCACTAAGTCCATTCTTGTTCGTTATAGTGATGGATGAACTCACACGACATATCCAAGGTGGGATACCTTGGTGTATGTTGTTTGCGGATGATATAGTTCTAGTGGATGAGACAATATCGAGAGTTAACTCAAAACTTGAAATATGGAGGCAAGCATTAAAGTCTAAAGCATTTAAACTAAGTAGGACTAAAACAGAATATATGAAATGTAAGTTTCGTAAGAGTAGGCAAGGGAACAAACAAACAATTAAACTAGATGGGAAAGAAGTAACAAAAAGTAAGATTTTCAAATATCTTGGATCGATTTTCCAAGAAGATGGTGACATAGGTGATTATATAGTTAATAGGATTAAAAACGGGTGGAATAAGTAGAAGAGTGCATCTGGGGTGTTATGAGACCGGAGAATTCCCTTAAAGTTGAAGAGAAAATTCTATAGGTCAGCTATTCTCCTAGCAATGATGTATGATTCCGAGTGTTGGGCTATCAAGATACAACATATCCAAAAAATGCATGTAGCTGAAATGCGAATGCTTCGTTGGATGTGTGGTCACACTAGGAAAGATAGGATAAGAAATGAGATTATTAGATCTAAGGTAGGAGTAACACCTATTGGAGATAAGTTACGAGAAAATCGGTTAAGATGGTATGGACAAGTCCAACGTAGAGATAGAGGTGCGGCAATAAGGAGGAATGAGAGACTTTTTATAGGAGAGAGAAGGAGGCAGCGAGGTAGACCTAAAAAGACATGGCTTGAAGTTATAAGAAATGATATGAATTTAATAGGAGTGGATGAATGCATGATCCATGATAGAAATGAATGGAGAAAGAAATACATGTGGTGGATTACAAATGATGATTTTATAGACTCGTGTAGCTGACCCCAAACTTTTGGGATAAAGACTCAGATGATATATATATATATATATATATATATATATATATATATATAGACAACAAAACTTTTGTAGAACAAAAGAAAATAGAAACAATGAATTGATATGTTGAATATGACAAAAATTTACAAAAGCATATGTTAAGGGCCCCAAGATCCATCAAGTCCTTTGAGAACAAATATTAGTGGTGGCAGTTAAGAACGTTATGACATTACACAACTTGGTGTTTGTCAATGGCAAAAGGTGCAGATAGAGGTGCCAGGATCGCAAGTTTTCCCAGGTGCTTGGCAGTAGGTGTGTGCCCAAGGGAAGCACAAGCTAAATAAAAACTAGAAAATAAATCCAACTCATGCTCTCTAGTCTTAAGTAAGATTACTTGAACAACGCCAACCATTCCCCCATTAATTATCACCCCATACTGAAAACCCCCAGAAAAGCCACACCTACCACTTAGAATATTCTCAACTAATGTTCATGGTTCACTCACCTATGTTTTTTTTTATCATTTACAATTCAGACTCCATTTCATGTTATTTTTTAATCCTCAAGAAACCGGAGACCCGTTACTTTATGGAAGCTCTAGTTGCTAAACCATAAAACCAACTTTAAAACAAAGGTTAAGCACTTTCCAGCAGCAAAAATATCAAAGGAACTCTTAACCCTATTTTGTCAAAAATATAGCCAGTTGTAGCCAATACTTATATGGCAAGCCTTCCCAGACAAGAAAGCACCCTTAATTGAAATAAGCACTGAATAGTTTTTAAAACCTCTTAAATTTACATGAGAAATTCCCTAGAAAGAGAATTAAAAAACAAAAATCAAACTCTGTTAATATTTAATAACATAGCATATCACCTAGTTCTCTTTTACCCCACTTGCAAGCATAGCCGGTTCAAGCCTATGCTGACAAGAGATGGTTCACAATTTGTGCAGGACTTGAGAGGTTGGAAATTGAAATATTACCACTGCAGAGTACTTCTCCAAGCCAAAATGTAAAGCAGGAAAGTATGTATCTTCACCCGACTCCAGCACTTCATTTGAAACCTAAATAAACATAAATTGAAAGAGAAAATAGCTCAGAGCAATTTGACCACAATTACAAAAATCAAAATTAAATGTACCAAAAAAAATTATAAATATACAAGAGTGCATAAACAGCAGCCTAACTTCCAACTTCTAAGAAATACCACAGGAGAATTTAACTCGCAATTTTAAACTATGGGGAAAAGTGTAAGTGGACTTACTTGTGACGAACAATGCTGAGCATGCCACTCTGACCACTGCTGCAATAGCTCCTCAAGCTTTCGTTTACTGGCACTGGAAAAATTCAAAACAATAAACTAAGAACCTTACTCGTGAATCAACAAAAACTCTCGAAATGGGCTTCTCAATACGCAATAGATTTCTATTGAAAGATGAATACTCTGAGCCTGACCTTGTTAAGGAGTCATACTTGACATGCACTGAAGGCTGCTGTTCATCATATGTCATCCGAGATCTCTTAACACCAGTTATTACTGGCACGCTCAATGAAGAAAAACTTAGGACCACGGATCATAAAAAACTGCAGGATGAGACAAATTGTCTTTTTCTTTCTGAAAAGCAAAAATGAATTTTATTGAAGGAGCACCGAGTGGATGCAACCCAAGAAACAGTTACAAAGATACAGAACAGTAGGAAACAAAATCAAGGTACTTTTTTCTTTGGTTAATCAAAGTCCAAGTACAGAGTTTGAGGAGATGCAACAAAATAGAAGTACAATATCAATGAGAAAGGATACAAGTGCCATCAGCCATGTGGTTGCGGGTGGGGGTTTTATGCTGGATAACAGAGCAACCATCTTCAGGACGCACAACCGAAATGGAGATATCTAATTTTTCCACTATTGCAACATTTTCTGTCGATTCAATTCTCATATCCATGCTAGATGAATCACTCATCAAAGCCTTATCACCATCTGTTTCCAGTAAAGCATGTGTATCAGTACTTCCCATTTCGCCTTCATTAAGCCCCATGTTCTTCCCATCTATTTTGTCTTTATCATCTATAGAATCACGATGTTGAGATTCGGCTTGAATGGCACCATTATCAGTGCCACGAAGTTCATTGTTCTCACTTTCAGAGACAGAATTGCTTGAAGCCGGAAGGTTGATCATATCCTCAGTTTCCATCTTTAAACAAACTGCATGAGACGACCCTTCGTACTGCAACAAGAAAACTGATAACCAGATGTACCTCAAACATCTGTCTAAAGTTATTATTGCAACAAAGGTTTGTAACTTCTTTATCGGAAATAAATTTTTTTGTAGCTTGTTCACTTCAATTGCAAAACATGCACAGGCATGTTTCTTAACTTATTTGAAAAGAAAAATAATGGTGCAGTGTATGACACATGAGATGCACGAAAAAGTACCTTGCAATGTAAAATGAACAGATAATCTGTAGAAAATTCACACCACAGAAAGAGCAGTCCTACTCCCGATAGCTCATTGAGGTCATTACCTGGTGCTACTCCCATCAAATAAGAAGAACCAATAAAATGGCAGGCTCAAATTCCAAACACGATTTTTGTACGCAGAGTGAGCTTCCAGGACTCAATTCCATCGCACAATTTTACAAGACCCCAGATAGGCATACCCCAACCCAAACCAGTAAGTACGACATACTAAAATCGCAGACAAGCTTTCGCCCAATTAACAAGTAGTACATTCCAATTTAGTCAACAGAAAGGGACATGCCATCTAAACCCTAACAATCAAATCAGGCTAAATCAAGTTAGAATTTTGTTCTGCATGTAATGATAAACTCACAAACACGCTTCTCTAAATATATTAAATAAAGAATTGGGCTTTATACGATAAAAATAACGTTGTCAACTATCCGTGACGAACCCAGAAATTGTACGATGCTGAATTTCAAGTTTCAGTGTTAAAGAAATAGTTTTCTTTTCATCAACCAAGTTTTTTTATAGAGAAAACTTAGATAGATTTACCTGACAAGAAGGGAATTGTTGAGACCACACCGAGTTACAGATCTCCGACAACACTTTCAAAGGGTTTTCTTTAATCGTCTCTAATCTCTATGACGGACTACGCTCGCCTGGACTGGTAATGCCGAAGCCGATAGTTGTCGTTGTAATCGCAAGAAATCTTTTGCTTTCCGTGAATTACTTCACCCAAAAACGACGCGTTTTGAGCTATATTCATATCATAATGGGCTTAGACTAATATGGAGCTTATTGTGTTAAGTTTTGGGCTAATGCAATGGGCCATCTCAGTCCAACATATATGGTAGCTCCCAGTATATATGCATTATAGTTGTTGAGTTGATTTCTTCCATGGGCAGTACTAGTATTACTATTCCTCTATTTTTGATTGCACTTTTTTTAAATGGGCGAGGGGTGATTCAAACCTTGATCACCATGTTGATACACACCATCCTTACCACTTCAACTAGTGACTCGGGCGTCATTTGATTGCACTTTTGTTACTTCATCTCACCCTCATTGTGGCTACGTCAGTTGAGACTGATCAAATGAGAAGGCCATCCATTATGTATCTTCACTGTGTACTGGTGAAGGTGTAAGAGGAGGAGACTATGGAATCCGACACCGGCTGTACGCATTCCTGATAGCTAGCTAAGTTAGTAAGGTGGAGCTGTAGATGGAGGATTCATTTCCAAATTTGAATAATTATCAATGAGTATTGATTTCAAGATCATTGCATGTATAAGCGTACAAGAAGAAAAAATTTTACAGGGCAGATGAATATCAACTATCAAGTCTGTCTTAGTTAATTATAGATGTGCTTCTCCTCTTTAGCCATGCTTTTCTGCTACTACTAGGCATGGACTCCATTGCTTCTCCCTCATCATGTAATCTATCTTCTGTTGAAACATCTCCACAAATAATGGATTGACATGCAGGTCCCTTTGAGTTTGCTTCTTCCCCTGAAGGACTTCTCAGGTAATATTTCTCGAAATGTTGATCATCGCTTGAACTCTCCGCTTCAATTGGTGCCTTTGCTTTAGCTGATAACGGAATGTCTTCTTGAAAATTCAAGTCATCATTCCCTGTCTCGCTGCCTCTTTCTATTGAAGATGGTCACTCGGGGTATGGAAGACCGTAACGCTTTCTTTCTTAGCATTTTGGAACGAGTAGCTCCTTGTTAAACCATCGATCGTAGAGTGGAATGAGAAATTTTGAGCTTGAACCGGCTTCATCTCTTCCTAAACTGTATATCGTTGACAGCTTTCTCTCCATACCTTCCCTTTTCTGTACCAAATCACCCAGTTCATGAATAACGTCATTTGCTACTGCTTCCTCTGCAGCCTTTTGCTGAAGTTCTGTGATTGTTCTATCGAACGCCTTCTTTCTGAGTTGGAGAGACCGCTGAACACAGAAAAAATGTTCATAATCAAGTGAGATTATAAATTTCTGCTGAAATTTAATTTCACTTTTGTATCTGACATTCTTCTTTCATTCAAATATATCATGGGAACAAAAGTTTGCGCGGAGGAGGTGAAAGAAAGGGCAGAGAAATTCAAACCTTACCCGCTTTTCTAGAAAAGTTGCCAAGTTTTGGCCTTGAAGATTCTTTTTTTCCTCCAAAATATACAGCAGAATCTCACAAGTCCGGCAAAAACTACCAAGACTACTGATTCAAAAAACAGGAACCATACTATTGCTCTCTCATTACCTGAAAAGGAAAGTAAACTTGGCTCTTCATGAAACCTCTGCACATTATTAGTCTCTTCTTTATTCTTTAAAGTTGGAATTTACCTGTGTAGATATTGAGACTCTCCAGCCTTGCTTGGGAGCAGCTAGACTCTAGCTTCTGACCTGGTAACAAATAACGGGTTACATCCAGTGACATATAAAAATCTGTAAAGAAATGAAAAGAAAATTTACAAGACAATTACCAGTGCTGTGGCATGGCAGTGCATTGTCAGTCCCTGAATCATTTTGAAATTTGAAAAACCAGTATGTGAGTATAATTATGTAGTAAGAGCAGAGGCGTAAAAAACTTTTTGACATAGAAACTCCAGATTAACTCTACCAACCCTTAATGTGAAATTATTTGCGGGTTCAGAAGGTTCACATCCAATTTTGGCAGCAATGTTCATGGATTGGTGGCATAGAGCATATTCAATTTAGGACAACCTAGAAATGCCTTATATGGTTAAGCAGTAAGCATTTTATCCTCATCGATGCCTATCAAATTTTGCCTTTGCTGGAAATAACGAAGGATCTGGATTTCTCTCTCTCTCTCGAATGGTAGGTTTGATTCACGTTTGCCTTGGGATTTGAAATAGAAGTAACTGCTCATTACCGCTGCCCACTGGTATGATAGCGGGAAAACCACTTTCATTTTGAAATCAAAATCTAATCTTGCCAGCCATTTTGATTTTTCTTTCCATTGTTATTCTGCAAAGGTCTCACTTCCTTATTATGGCCTTTCCCAACATCAAGGCCATAGCCAGTTTCCTCCCAAGTTACTCTAGCTCTGGTTAACAATCGAGGGAAAGCGATGCAAATGGTTGTGACAATTTATCGAACACATGAGGCTCAACCCCAAATTCACTCTAATTTCTTTGTAGCCCTTCCTTCCCACACTGCAGACCCTATCATTTTGTCTCCTGCACTTGCTCAGCAAGAACAAGTCCTTGAAACCTTATTTGAAAGGTGATATTATGCCATTGGCAATCTCTTTCGACTTTTCAAGAGAGCAGAGTAAATAGTGTTAGCATCATATGGCTTGTCTGATCTACTCATGGAGATGCATTATCTATGAACTTATTACAGAAGTCCAATTCATATCTTTATTGGCTCTACATGCTGTATATTGTCATAAAATTCAGCTTTCAGTCAACACTCTACATGTTATTCTGGTAATGGAAGCAAATATGCTGTGTTGAAACTACATCTCAATTAAACACCTTATGACTATTTTTCGTTACTGGATTTCACAGATTCAAAGCACTTATCCACATATAACAGAAGTGTCTGGTTGGCTTGGAGGCAAGGACACGTCTTGATGAGAGCCACCAGCAACCTACAAAAGTAGAAAGGAGGTGACACAAATATTTCAGACTGCGATACTAAGCAGAAATGATTGACAAAAGAAAAACATAAAAGGACAGGTAATGATACATGTTTCTGCGAATTTTCCGCGCAAATTCTCCTGATAAATAATACATATGCAGAACAGTAACAAGCAAATCAACCAAACATTGTGGTATACAGATCATGCATAAATGCCATGCGCGCTAAGAGAATTGAAGGTTGAGAAGTTTGTTTTCTTGGTTCAGATGAGAGAGAATCCGCATCTCAAGAGTGATGTTGCATTTCAAATGCAAGTATTTCATTAGACCGACCTCCTTTATATTACTTCCATGTAGAACCACCAAGTCTGATCACCTCTTCACTGCTGTCTCTTCTAGGAACCCTTTCCATGCCACCATCTCCTCTCTGTTGTTCTCCCACATCACCATAAATATCTTTAAGCTTTGCCAGCTTGCTAGATGCATCTGTTTTCTCCTTGTTTCCATCTCTCTGTGGACTTGAACGAGAACCAAAGTGCGCAACACTAGCTTGCAAGCTTCTACTTCTGCTCCTGCTCCTGCTCCGGCTCCTGCTCCTGCTACGGCTTCTATGAGAACTAGTTTCTTTATAATGGCTGCTTCTATAATGGCTGCTTTTTTCATCATCCCTTCCATATTCTCTGTCAGAATACTTATATTTCCCATCATAATCATGCCTCCGCTCCCTGTCTCGTTCATGATCCCGATCTCTGCCCTTGTTCCTTTCACGATCTCGATCCCGGTCCCTGTCTCTCTCCCTTCCCCTGTCTCGGTCCTGGTCTCTGTCTCGACCCTGGTTTCTATCTAAGTATTCTTTGTCAGAGTTATCAACACTCTGGCTTCTACGGCTAGGAGATCTTCGTCCATCATCACCACCGGATCTGTGATAAGAAGGTGGCGGTAGGGTACGACGAACAGGTGATGAGTCCCTGGTTGATGCACGATGTGGAGCACGTTGACCAAAAGAAACTGAAAGCGCAGCCTTTACGGAAGGTGGCCGGCGAGCAGTCTCCTCAGATCCATGACGGGTGGTATCTCCTGTCACACCAGCATGCTTGCTAGGAAGCTTCATCTTTTCAAGATTAGATACAACCTGACGCATTACAGGAACAGGGATGCGAGGAAAGAGTGTGTCAAAGTAATACTGAAAGACAGAAACATGGTGTCAGTTCCTTTCTCTATGACAGCACTGATTGAAGAGCATCAAATAGTTGACAATGAGACACGGATAATAAATGCAACATGCTATCAGATCATTCCATATTGAGATGCTGAAACTTGAAAACAATAAGCAAATCTAATACACCACTAGCCACTCTAAAACAACTACCTAGAACGCAGATGATTATCAAGATTCAATCGCAGTTCAGATAACACTAAGATCAAGAAAACTACACATGGGAAAAAAGACAAAATCAAGAAATGCAACTCAACAACAAACAATTATACAGATCCTTAGGTCATGCATGCTTCAAACTGACAAACAAGAATTCAATCTCTTAACCTCAAGATATTTCAATATCAACTAGAGAGTAGAGAAATCAGGAGTATAATAAGCACCAAGAGGGTGCAGTCTAAACGATAACATAACTCGAACACATAATTCTACTATGACGAGTAGTTAACCACTTCCCAATGGATCATAAATTGATACAACTCATTGACACAAACCTAATTCACCAAACTGAAAACTTTTCCAGCAAATAAATGCAATAGCGAAATGCCATTGGTTTTATAAGACAAAATAAAATAAACAAAACCAGCCATACATCAAGAACTAGACAACTGCCAAGGAGATAAGGTTTCTTGATCTTAGACAAAACACTTTCTTCATTGCGGAGAACTGACAACTCTAGATTTTGGGTTCAATATAGGATATCTGTTGCTTGACAAAAGTTTGGATGAGGCATCACCATCTCAATCAGACATATATTTTCCAATCAGATAATTTTATTCAATTAGTGATAATCCAGTTAATTTACATTGTTTCCCCTGCGACCATAACGAGTGACAAAGCAAGAAGAGCTCTCAGAAAATTTATTATACTTAAGAGTCTAATAAAATACAATGAAAACAGCACAGAATGAAACACAACATCCATCAGACAAATAATCTAATTATTTCAACAAGAAATTGGAATCAAAATAGAAAAGTTAATGCATTCGCAGAAAATCCAGACACGATGTTATTGAAAAAAAATTCATACATTTTTACATATCTTCGTTTTCAGAAAAAGATACAAAGGCTTCTCAGCCGGGAAAATAATTATTTGATATTATGTTCATACATTTGGAAAATAAGCAATCAACTAATCAAGCAACCTCTTATAAGGTTTGCGAGGAAAATAAAGCTTGCGATAGGAACAAAATCATATGGCAATTGAAGTATGGTTTGCAAAAACAACCTGTCCCAGAAGCAGATCACGCACATATGTTCCCATCGTAGTCATTCGTCCACTAGATCCAGGAGAGAATTCCTGAAACAAAAAAGGTGACAAACTCAGTATGTGGCTTGTGGAACAAGATCCAAGACAAAAGTATTAACTATTTTCGGCATTTATACCATGACTTGCATAATGTTTTTATCAAAATGAATCTGAAGTGTTGGAAAAATACCATAACCCTAAAAATATCACGATCAATGAACTTATTCATTTTTATCTGCATCAACTATGCTGCAGAATGCAGCCTTATTTGCAGATAAAAACTACTTCACCACAAATTCTCATGATATATTAGGGGCATGTGCAGTACATCTCTCAAAAGCTTAGCTTTCATCTATACCAAAGTGCCCATCAGAAGTTGTATCATCCTTTATACATCGGCCTCAACTGCAGTCCACCAAAATTTTGCCAATCACACAAGCACCATCCTTCTAGATCTTATTCCACAATCATAACAATCAAGAACTAACCAACTGACGAATAATGGCAAGCCAATCGAAGAATGCGTTTTATCATTTCCAAGTTCCGACTCCAATTTAAGAACTTATATCCAAACTTTCTTTGTTATTTTAGTAGCTTTATCACGTTGTTAGCTCAATCAATCATCCGAAGTTGAGGCACTCAATAAATATTAGCTAAAGCCAATGTATAATATTTAACTGATCTATTAACATGATCTCTTGATTTCTCTTGATTCATGCCTGTGGCTTCCTCTAAATAGTTTATCATCACATTAAATAACCCACCAGCTGGAAAATTCTATATCTAATAATATAAAACTAATTAATCCTCCAAAGTTCTTCATGATCCAAAAAAGCATCTCAACTTGAAAATAATTGCAAACAGTAATGGCAAATGGTAATGGGTTTGGATAAGAGTACACTTCAAAATAATCCGATATTTCACATTTTTCAGCTTGTTATTGATCCCAAATAAGCTTAAGATTAAGCATTGCAGCAAAAACACCAAAAAAAAAACTTTTACCACAGGCATAGTGCAGAGCTTACTAGGAAAGACTTTTCCAGATACAAATTATACAATATAGGAAATACATGCTTATAATGCAGAAGCAGGAAGCCACATTCAACAAATTAAATAATGCCTTGCCATCTAAGATATTCAATTAACACCAGAGACTCGGACATCTTATTCCCTGCGAGAAAAAGGGGGGCAGGGACTTAAAACAACCTTCCAACTCAAGCAAACCCAACACAGAGGCTAATGTACTACAGATCAATTGACAAAAAACTGAAAAGGAAGCATGACACTTCCAACATATACCTCTTCATCTTTAACATATGGTTCAAACCAATTCCACAGTGTCTTTGGATCAGCAGCATATCTCAAGTAGAGAAATCCAATCTGCAATTAAATTTTAAGAAATAAATTGCATAACATCATAACCTTAAAAGACTTATGACATGCAGGAATTAAGCCTTAGTGCAAAATCAAATACGAAAAGTCTAACCTTTAGTTCCAAAGAACTCAAAGCATGCATGTCTTTATATCATCGACAGGAATATAAAGTGGCAATTAAAGGGTTCACAATTAAATTACTATAAAATTACAACTGAAAATATCAGTAAATGAAACAGATAAGACTCCAAATCTTACTCACTATATCAATTCCACAAATTTTCACCTTAATAGTTAATAACAAGATTTTATATGCAACATGAAACCAAAACTAATATAAGGGCTGGCATATTATTAACAGTATATAAAGATAACTGCAACTACTCAAATTTCCCTTCTTTCTATTCAAATTAGATTGGCGAGAAATTATGTACCCCTTGAAACCTGTGCTTAAAATCCTCAAGGTGCCAGCCATGAATAGACATCCTACACCTGCTCTTGGATTAATGATCTATAACAATGACATTTCTTAGAAAACATCAACATAAATAGCACTTGTAAATGCACAAGCAATGCAGAGCAGCTAGTTCTCACCGCCCTGATGTAAGGAGAATCCGCGTGCTTCAACAGACCGTGCATTTGTTTAACGGTGAGCTTCATAGTGAAAAACTTGTACAGAAGGCAGAATGCAGTGGAAGGGCCACGGCAATTCCCGGTCATCCATGGCTCGACATGGTCGACTTGATTGTAGATTTCATCAATCACTTCATGGTAAGTCTTCAGCCGGTACAGCTCTTTGAAATAATCAGAGGACAGAATGTTCATACACAGCACCTTCTCCAACAACGAATCTATAGGCTTTCCAGACATTTGTATCTCCATAATGAATATCACTAGTTCACTACAATCGTAACCAATCCAAATCGGAACCCTAAAACTGAATATCGAAGATTGAAACCAACAATAGAAAGACGAAGCAATAGACAAGTAACTGAACGAATTCAAGCAGTGTAGCTATGGCGAAGAAGCTAATGAATGAATCGTCGAAGGCAGACAAAGGTATTGATTGAGTCGGGTTGTCGCAAGAAGCTTCAGTCCCCCTCTCACCGCATGTGCGTCCGTCCGTTGAAGGGGAAAAAGAAGGGACGAAGCGTTGACCATATGGATATGGTCCATATGGATATACCATTTATGTGGGACAAAGGTCCGGCCTGTGACCCGACCCACTTGTGTTGGAGAAGGCCGCTGTCTACCAATTAAATGCTGGGTCGGCCTGTTTATTATAAACCCTAGCCCTGCATGCTGAAAAGCCGTCGTGTCTATACACATTGGGCCAAGAGGGCCGGCCCGCTTCATTTAGAATAAAAGGAGTGCGAGAAAAATTACGAAGTATGTGAATGCCTTTTACTTGGCCAAAGCCTTTGAACAAAGGGAGAAATGAAAATTAGGCCTTACAAAGTATGTCGATGGATACTTTTTACTTGGCCCAACCATTTGAATTTCTTTATCTGAGATGCGTGATTTGCGAGTTATTACGAATGCCATTGAATTTACTAAAAATCTAGTGATTATGGATACTCATATTATAAAATAAAATAAAAAAACACCTTTTGATCAAGAGCAATGCTACTAATCCTCAATTTATGATCCGCATTTTATCCCCAATCCATGTGATATGTTGTCATTGATTATAGTATAAACTAGTTGCATGTCCGCACTTCGTGCGTCACATAATTAGTTTGGAAAATAAAGATTTTTGACAATTTTTCAATACTTTGTTACCATGATAAACAACAGAGCTTGAATTGTAGAAAATGAAGATAATTGTGAGATGAACAAATAACTACAATACATTTTTCTTAATATGCTAAGAAATAATTTTCTAGGAGGGAGCAAGAAATTTGATACATAAGGAAAAAATATGTTCAGAGTTTAACAATTCTTGTTTGCATTGTTTTTTTCTACAAAGTGGCAAAGGTCATCAAGAACATGTGTACGGACAACATTCTATGCATAATAGTAAATGGATAAATCATGAATCACATTCTAAACCTGAGTACTCAGTAGCGTCAACAGAGCGAAAATATGTGTCCCTATTTATTCACGCGACTAAAAGGTAAAACTGAAATATTTTTAAAAATGGTCAAGTTTGAAGTGCAATATACTTCACAAAGATTTTAATTATAATGCAGTACATTCAGTAACAAAATAATAGCACTGCTATATATAACATGACATTATTGAATTGTAACATATGATTGATCACATGAGGTGGAAAAGACGTGATGATTGAAAGCTTTTCTTAGTACAACTTCAATTTTATTTTATTACATGTGGTAAAAGTTTGAGCCATATAGAAGCTTCTAAAGCACTTCAGTATTTTGTAATACTTTTCCATAATTATTAGCATTTATTTTCTCATAATTAACATCTTTAATATTATGTTTATTTAATTTTTGGTGGGTCTTTATTATTAGCATTGATGATTTTCCCATAATTAAAGGGAAGCTTTTTACCCCTCTTTTTGTTATTCTCCACAATTTAAGGGGAAACATCCTTGAGACCTCCATTTTATATATATAAATTTAAATTGATTGATACATATGTAGGACCTCTTTAATATCCAACAATTTCACATGGATTGGGGCTAAAATGAGAGTTAAATTGAGGGTCTCGAGCATTTTTGTTTAATTAATAGGTGTAGCTCATGTAGAGAGCCTTCAATAAATAAATTTTGTATTGCCATTAAAGGGACTAATCATGGGATTCCTACAAACTTCAATTAAAAGCATTGCATTAGTAGGTTAGTTTTCCATTCATGACCAACCATAATGTACATGTTTGGTCTATTTTTCTTGTTTAATTTCTCTCTTGGTTACATAACGGCTTTAACAAGAAATTATGATATGTGGGGTGGTTAACGACCTTTTCTTCACTTTTTAACTTAATTGAGAACACCAAAAACGACATTGGGCCTAAAAAGCGCACTATGAATTTTGTGAGTAAACTTAGACAACTCAACGTCCAAAGTAATTGCTTTGGAGAGTGAGTTTCTCCACTTAATAGCTAATCTACTCAAAGTAGGGAAGTGATAGGTTGTTGGTTGAGATGGTGAATTTGACCACGTTAACTTTTAACTCAAATGGGAGATCGTGAGTTCAAGTCTCATGAGTATTTTTGCATTTATCGTAATTTACGAGATATGCTCTTGCTCAGTCCAGAGTGTGCGAATACTACCCTGTGTTATCTTTCTGCACTGGGTCGAGGCCCAGGTCTCAATTGGTCCTTGGAGGTTGCAGAGTCTTGCATGTGGCCGAGTTTACTATCCAGTTATTCAGTAGGCAGCTGGGTGGGTAGAGTTGAGGAATGACAATATGGAAGTTACATTAGTCAAGAATTGAATGTGTACTAGGTCGAGGCGCGCCCAGGTCTCAATTAGTTGATGGAGGTTGCGGAGTCTTCCATGTGACCCAAATTTACTAGTCAATTATTCATTAGGCAGGTGGGTGGGTTCCACATTAAAAAATAAAAAAATAAAATAAATAGAAGATGATGAACAATAAGAGGTAGAGTTGATATTGAATGACAGTATGGAAGTTACATAGTCAAGAATTGAATGTGTAGGGGGAGCATGAGAGGGAGATTCAAACAGAAAGTTTGGTGTAAAAGAGCATGCAAATTAATTTAATTTCTTTGTGCATGTTTGTGATGTGGCAACAGAAAGTGCTCATCAACTAATAAAGAAAGTTACTAATTGCCAAACTTTGATTTGTGTTAAACCCTAGAGCTCGCTAGCTATTTAAATTCACTTGATTTGTGTGTTTGAATACATAAGCTCAAGGCAATTAGTGCATCGTTAAACATGGAGACACCAAAAACCAATTCTCCAAACAAGGTTGCTATATATATATATATATATATATGATTCTTCTTCTTCTTGTTCATGCTCTTCAATTTTTCAATACTTGTGTAAGCTACTTACAATAATTTAGTAGGTGTGGAAGGATTCAAACATTTCTTTGGCTTAAGTAAAAAAAAATACTGATTATCACTAGGTCAAAATGTTTCTTTCTCTCGTAGATGTAAAATTCTGAATTTGGTATGTACGACTCAATGAATTTTTTCATTCCTTTACAAGGTCTTCACTCTCAGTGTCACCTATCATGTTGACTAGGCATGACATTTTCTTTATCCACAATAATTATTACAAAAAAAATTACCACGTACATATGCAATAGTCTAGTCTCAATTAATTAGTTCACATGTCCTATCATGCATGTAAGTTGTATGAATCTTGAAGTGAAAGGATGATCAAATTTGTTTCTTTTACACAGACAAGAAACGAAGCCAAAGATCGACTTGACAAATATAAGGTAATTACTCTAATATATATATATATATAAGAATTCTCATAAGCGCACCAACTTTACGCACTTATCTCTAGTCATCTCTCTATATGATATAATTAAGGGGAGTTCCTTGATTGTACAGGCTGCAGCAACATCAAAGGCTCCTGCAGCGAAAGAGAATACAAAGCCACGAGAATTCAGACTCCATACTGGACAAAGAGCTCTCAGACGCGCAATGTTCAATTATTCGGTGACCCTTCTTTCAATCACTAATTTTCAATTAACATGAATTTAATTTGGAGCGTAAATTAATTTAATTAGTTTTTTGATTTGTTAATTACAGGTTGCGACGAAGATATATCTGACAGAGATACAAAAGAAACAAGTTGAGAGGTTGCACAAGGTAATTAATATAATCAAGCATTGAAAATTTGCAAAAACTTTTCTTAGGATTTGATATGATCAGCAAATTAAAGAAAGTAATTATATATATATATATATATATGGTTAATGGGATTGCGGCTTAGATTATTGAAGAGGAAGAGGTTCGGATGATGAGAAAGGAGATGGTTCCAAGAGCCCAATTGATGCCTCTATTTGATAGACCCTTCTATCCACAAAGGTATATATATACACACACACACACATATATACAAACATTTCAAGAAACTTGCTTACTCTCACTAATTGGACTCTTAATGTATGCATATATATATATATATATATATATATATATATATATGTATATATGTAGGTCAAATAGGGCATTGACAGTTCCAAAGGAGCCAAGTTTCAAGATGTTGAACAGCAAGTGTTGGAGCTGCATTTCTGGCGATGAACTCCACCATTTTCAACACGCTTATGACTTTCAAGCCCATTAACTGAAACCACATAATATCATATAATTCCAGTTATGCCTTCTTCTTCTTTTCTGTAATCTTCGAAGACATGTAGTAGTTGTGTAGATAATCTTTTTTCAATTTTCTCAGTCAAGTTTGTGTATGTGTGTACCTGTAACCTTTTGTCATAGTTAAAGAAATAATGAGTGAAAATTAGTGCAATTTTATGCTTCTACTATAGCTTCTATATGAAACCCCAAACTAAAATTTTAGTACAACATTGACTGAACTGCAAACAAAAGATTTATTGGGATAAACTACAATCAAAATATTTGAGAGAGTAGTTATTCGACTCGATCTGTAACACAAGCCCATCATGATCCTTAACTATTACATCGGCAACCCCTTTCGAACATTTGGGCCACATCATGTACACAACTGATCACCCTCCTTGGACGAACCTTGCGGCGGAACCCTTGGGTTTTCAAGGTATTGGATTCTCACCAATGTTGTCGTTACTCAAGCCGACATTCTCACTTTCACTTTGTCTACCCTTGCTCACATGAGCTCTTTCCTCTAAGGCAGAACACGGCGTCACAAAATAAAAATTAAAAATTTTCAAATTGGTGACGAACTTTTCAGTCGCTAATTTGCCAAGACTTTAGCAAAGGAATTTTAAAGTTTATTTATTGTTTTATTAATAATATAAGAATTCTAGTTTAGTGACGGAAATATAGTGCAATTCCGTCGCTAAAACACTCTTCCATGCATTCGCGGCATGCTTGAACTTGCCCTTCATGATCGAACTAATTTTTTTATGAATGAAAGAAGGCTCGAAACTAGAAATTAAAAAAAAGAAGAACATATTAGTTACATAAATGTTTTTGTAATTAATGTATAATAAATAAGAATAAAGAAAAATGTACTTACACAGAGTCAGAATATGGTTAGATCCACATACGACCATCTGCAAGATCCAAAGCCCTAATCTTTTGGAAGAGGAGCAACTGAACGCCTGCGTGTCTGGTAGCGGGATCTGGGTAGTGGATGCATGTGGGGTAGGGTGCATATGTGGAGGGTTCTGGAATATCGTGAAGATGGGCGATGGGTTTTGCTCCCACCTCTCGAAAGTATATAATTGGGGAGGTGATATCATATTTGCATAGGACTCGATGGGTGGGTGTAGACATGTAGCGAATTCACAGAGGAGGGGATGAGGCTATGTTGTGAGGGGAAGTATGCTCCGTAGGCACTCTACTAGTGCCAAGTTGAGGAAAACGACCTCAACCATATGGAGTACGAGTATAATCGCTCAAATGATCACCCAACATCAAGAATTTAATGACAAGATTATTTTTAATTGCTAATATAGAGACAAACTAAAAGAAACATCCAAATATAAACAAACACTTGAACACTATAACTATCTTCTCAGTAAAAAAAAAAAAAAAAAAGAACAAATGAGCAAGATGTGTATGTTGTGCTACCAAGTGTCAGGACTATCTCATAAATCTCATATCATCTAGGAGAGGAAGTGTGATGCCCTGCTCTGCGTCATATGAGGCGAGGTGTGGGGGTTACTGTTCTGTGATGAAATACCACATCGGCCAAGGAAGGTCCCTGGGTGCAGAATATAATGAGCTGCAGACCTTAAACTATTGTCCAATCTTTTCTGGTATGGGCCGGAAGGGATTGGGAACTGCCAGGTTGGGCTTGGTATGGGCCAAGTTCGATGGTTGGTGGGGAGATTGGGCTTTAGTGGGTCGGGCCGTTACAGTTGGTATCGAAGCCGACCTTGGTGGGTATGTGGGTTTCGTCCCTTGCGTCTAGTCGGGGCGCGGTGCCCGTGTCTGGCGTGACCCACGGGGACGTGGGCTCCTAAGGGGGGTGGACTGTGATGCCCTGCTCTGCGTCATATGAGGCGAGGTGTGGGGGTTACTGTTCTGTGATGAAATACCACATCGGCCAAGGAAGGTCCCTGGGTGCAGAATATAATGAGCTGCAGACCTTAAACTATTGTCCAATCTTTTCTGGTATAGGCCGGAAGGGATTGGGAACTGCCAGGTTGGGCTTGGTATGGGCCAAGTTCGATGGTTGGTGGGGAGATTGGGCTTTAGTGGGTCGGGCCGTTACAGGAAGGGAAGTGCAGAATATAATGGGTCAAACTTTCAATCCAATAACAACTAGTTTCTTTGGAGAAGTGCGCCCAATCCCATTGGAACTCCGCAATTAAGCATGCTTCTGTGAGAGTAATATTGGGATGAGTGACCTCCTAGGAAGACAATGTCATGACTCGTGAGGGCCAATTGGGCCCAAAGTAGATAAAGGGTTACTGGACTGGAAAAGACAGGCCGTTACAAATCTTCCTCATCTTCTCTAGTCTAGTTAAGTTCATTTCACTACTTTTTCTGTTTGCAAGTACTTCTCCTTCAATAATATATTGTTAGTAGTATTACTAATTTGCATAGATCTTAGCAAATTGGCAACCTGTTTTGTAGATATTTCTCATGGATCTACTGGATCGTTGGGTGTGATATGCTATTTTGGTCGATTGACAAGCTGTTTATGTGAGTTTTTCTGATTTGGGTTTGTTTCTTCTTCTGATCTGTTGTTTTGGATGGTTTTCTCCATGGACTGCCTTTTCTTCTTGAGATCTATAGCTAGTGTGTGTTTCTAGTTAGTGGAGTTAGGATTTCAACTAGAACTTTTGATTTTGTTTCGTATATATGAAAAATCTTGACACTATTTGGTCGTCCCCTATGCAAAGTAGTGTTTTTCAATCCGACCCAAGTCCATTTATATTGGTTGGTTCTCAAATGATTGAGTTCTATCCAACTAGCATATTTAAGCTCAAAAGAATAGAATGATCTCTTAAGAGGGTAAATAGTCACACTACTTGTGTCGCATTCTCAATTTTGTTTTTGTACTTTTGGGTTTGGGTTAGATTTAAAACTCCAATTTGTATTTGAAAGTTTTTATTTTTATGATTATGTTGTTAAATACTTAAATTGTAATTTTATTTTTAGCAATAAAACTTCTTGAGTTTTTTTAAAAAAATTCAAATCCTATGTGTGAGTGTTCATTGGGAGGCACATGTGGATCGATTTTTTAAGAAAAGAAAAACATCTGTCTTACTGGGCTGGGCCATTTAAGTCTAAATAGACAATTATCTCTCTCTCATAACAATTATCTCTCTCTCATAACTTCGTTGTTTAAGCTGCATATGGTCGTGAGTACCAAACAAAAAATATCTGAAGCAGCAAAAATGGCCTGCAATTCGCTCTGTACCTTCTCAGTCTCTGCATCATCTTCTTTACGCAGACATTTTGTACCTCTTTCTCCTCCCTTGAACACCATCTCTTTGTCTTCTTTCTCAAGATTAACCCCAAACCCACAGTCGTCTTCTCCTTCTTCTACTTGCTCTTGTTTCAGAAATCGACGCAATGTCAATCCCTGTGTCTTCTGCATTTCATTCAAACCCACTACTATCAGACCCTACAAATATGTCAGGAGCAGGTTCAATTGCAGAAGCAGTGGTACGGAAATGGAATCAGAAGCCGATGTTGGCGTGGGAACTGGCCTGGATGTGGAGTGCACTGTTAGTACAGATTCAATGTTACCCAGTGGTGATGACGGAAAAGAAGAAGTCATGGATTTAAGGGAGTTGGGGGTTTTGGTTTCGCCCTTCTTTTTTTGGGGCACGGCCATGGTTGCCATGAAGGAGGTGTTGCCAAGGACTGGTCCCTTCTTTGTTTCTTCTTTTAGGCTGATTCCAGCAGGACTTCTTTTGGTTGCTTTTGCCGCATACAAAGATCGGCCTATGCCCTCCGGCCTTACTGCTTGGCTTTCTATTGCCCTCTTTGCTCTTGTTGATGCAACCTGTTTTCAGGTAATTGGTTCATTTTTCTTCCCTTTCTTTAATATTCCATTGGTGTCTTTGCTGTAATTTTGTGTCAATTGTATGAGTATTTAAGTATTTGTTATAATGGTGGAACTGAATTGAACAGGGGTTTCTGGCTCAAGGATTACAGAGGACTTCTGCAGGTTTGGGCAGCGTATGTATGTTTATCTGTTTGCTTATTTGCTTATGTTAAAGACTCGAAGTTGATTTTGTCAACTTTGCAAATTTTGATATATTTCTTGTCAGGGTACTCTTGAGAAACAAATACTAGTGTATCATTTTTTTTTAAAACTCTCGTGGCAGGTGATAATTGACTCGCAGCCTTTAACCGTGGCTGTGCTGGCAGCCTTGTTGTTTGGTGAGTCAATTGGATTTCTAGGAGCAGCTGGGCTTATACTTGGTGTTGTCGGGATTCTACTTCTTGAGGTCAGGTCTATATATCTTTCACTAGGAAGTTACTTGCAACAAACTAAGCTTTGTCTTATATCATGTATTCTGATGCATTGTCAATATTTGAGTCAACTTTCTAATATTTGCTTGTTAAAGTGTTTGATTCCTGGAAACATCGTTTCAACAGGCTCACTGCAAACATTTGAATTACTGTGTTTGAAATTTTGGAATAATGATACTCCATTATAAATTTGCATGTAAAGCCTTCTCTGGATTAGTTGTTATTACTCTATCTTAGTTGATTAAATAAAAATTTGATAAAGATGTGACCATTGTTGTATAGCAAATTTTGTGAAGCATAATGGTTTGAGGTCAAAGGGGAGACGAGGGCTCATGGAGTAGTGTTTCAGAACAGGCGAGACAAGATTGTGTAATTGCTTTTTTAGTGTACTGTTTGTGTGAGAATGTTAGAATGGAGAATTTTTCATGATATAATGTTGACCCTTACATATTCTTTGAAGTTGTAAGTTTGGTCCTTTTTGAGTTGGCAAGATATGCGGAGGCATTGGGGGAAGAACCCTTGAGAGTAGTGAATGTATTGCTTACTAGAAAATTTGGGAATCGGAGAAGTTTGCAGTTTTCTTTGATTATATTTTCAAAACGTATGATGATTTTAATTGCCCACGTACTTTAACTAAATGCCAAATAATGTCCTTCACTTTTATCCTTTCAAAAGAAGCCTCTCTGTGACCATTTTCATGCTAGAAGAGTTATGTTTTTGTACAGAGTTTGGCATGAAGGTAGAAGCAGAGGGGCTCTTTGGATAGAAAGGAGGACATGGCACAGAAGTGCCGGGTGTTCCTTTGGTTGAAAAAAAGAGTAGTGGATGGACACACGGGCTCGAATTAAATTCGACCTCAAAGGCTTAATTAGTTTAAATAGTTTGCTTGAAAGCGCACAAGCTGAACTGAGCTTAACAGGATTTATTTAAGTGTATTTAATTATCGGTGTCAAAGCTAAAAGCTTTTTTCTGAAATAATGTTGGGGTTTACCACATGAGTCCATGTGAAAATAGTGAGCATTTCTCATTTTGGATTTGTGTTCGTAAGGTCTGACAAAATTCTATAATGGTTGTCAACCTGCCGTAACTGCAAGTATGCAACCCTTGTCTAAAATACTTCAAATATATGGGTGGTTTTTTTTAGTTCGAATTTCGAAACTTTAAATATCATACATGATACATAGATAAAAATGTGTTATATGAGGCTCGAATTCAAGCTTAGTCATTGTATTAGTCAAAATCAAACTTTTCCTCCCCTCATAAACAAAAATCAAGTAAGTTCATCTGTAACTGTAAGCTTGTCCTTCATTTGTAAGCTTGAACTGACTGGGATTGACAGGCATATTTTCTATGGACCTGTCTTACATCCTTATGCACAATGGATTTCATCTAATAAGCTAAAATGTTGTGGGGACATACTCAGTTTTCTTGAGCTCCTTAAGGCGGAAAATATTTTTCTTTTCATGTTCAAGCTTGTAACATATTCCTGTATTCTAGCGGCAATTCAAGCACAGTTTTTCTTGTTAGTTCTTCTCTTATGCTTTGTTTTGATAATGAGATGTCTACTGCAGGTGCCTGCACTTTCTATTGATGAAAGTAAGTTTTCACTGTGGGGGAGTGGGGAGTGGTGGATGCTCCTTGCCGCACAGAGCATGGCAGTTGGCACAGTTATGGTCCGCTGGGTTTCCAAGTACTCTGACCCTGTGATGGCGACTGGATGGGTACGTTGTCCCAACTCGCAACACTGCAGCAATCCTGTCATCTTTTTCTCTATGATCTGGTAATTTGTCATGGCAAAAACTAACATACTCATGGTTTTGTTTTCTGCATTTTTGTTTTTTCGGTTCTCATTTGCTTTTCTTCTGTTTAATATCAGATGACACTCAGTTCAAAATAGTTTCAACTAAATATCCCTTGTTTGCAGATGATCAGGCACATGTGATTCTTGTGAATATTTTCTTTAGAAAAGTTGTGGGATGTCCTCACTGCCAACTTTTGGACATACAAACTCTTAATAAAAGGAATGCAGACTGTAGACTGATGCACGTTAAAATTTTATTGCAGCACATGGTTATTGGTGGCCTCCCTCTCGCGGTAGTATCTTTTCTCAATCATGATCCTGCTCTTAGCGGCAGTTTTAATGAACTTTCAACAACTGATATATTGGCACTTCTATATACCTCCATTTTTGGAAGTTGCATAAGTTACGGGGTATACTTCTACAGTGCAACAAGAGGTTGGGATCTACTATTCTACTCTTAACTTATTTCTGACTTTCTGGGTGTCTCACCATTTTTTTTATGGTTCATTTCCTCCTTGAGATAAGTTGGTCATTTGGTACTCAGTTGTATTATTCTTTTGATATACAACAGTATCATGCATCAGTCTTTAGCGAATTTACTTGATGCCTAATCTTAATTGTTTGCTTTATTTTGAAATGGGTTTCTTATACATTGCAGGAAGCCTGACCAAGCTTAGTTCCCTCACCTTTCTAACTCCAGTTTTTGCTTCAATTTTCGGGTAGGTTGATCCAAGCATAACAATAGAAAAAATTCAAGATGCAAATAGATTGGAATGTCTCGGATAGCTTTTTTGATATATAACGAAAATGTGAATAATTGAATCATTTTACTATTCATGCCCGTCTTTCCTTTTTGTGTTCTTTTTCACGAGTACAGGTTTTTATATCTTGGTGAGACTTTTTCACCCTTGCAAGTGGTCGGTGCTACCATTACTTTAGTAGGAATATACTTGGTCAATTATCGGGACTCTGTCAATTGAAGCATATGGTCTGGAATGATGCTTTCACAATGCGAGTGAAGACAAAATGAGGGCGAGATTGGCAGGTCACCGAGTTTCCTGAGTCTACATCATACTACAGATATATGGATCTGGACCATGTACATACAAGAAAGAAAAGAATATTAACTGAAGAAAAAACTTTGGAACAGAGGCTGTTTCCTTTGAAATACATGTAAAACTAGTTGAAATTGTACGAAGTTTTCTCATAGCTTAAAAGGATTGAATTGCTCCAGCTATTTCCTTGACCAAGCTGTATAGTATTGTTAAACTACCTCTTTGATGCTATGAAATTATTTGCTCTCCAGTTAATGATTTATTGTTTTGATTTCTTTAAAACTTTGGGGATTTGTTCTTTAGTGTGCTATATCATGCAAAAATATTAGTTGTTTATTAAATGAGAAGATTGGAACTTGAATTGAAGTTTTTTGACATTCTAAGCAACAGATAGTGGTTCCGTTCATCCCTTGGATTGGGAATGGCAAATCTGGACTTCTACAGGAGAAATAGGCATCTGACAATACTCAGTATGGCTTAACGCAGCTGCATTATACTTCTTTGCTTTTGTTTTTTTCTCTTCATAACTCTCGCAGAAGGTAGAGTTCTTGGTCATTGTCAAACAAATTCATGGAAGGTCCAATCTTCGGAGCCAGAAGAACTAACATCAATAGAGGTAGAAAAAGAACATCACAAACATGATAAATGAATATATGCAAGAGCAGAAGAAATCTGCTTTAATCCCTTAGACAATCATCTAATTGCTTCAAATAAGAAAAGGAAAATGGTTGCAAGTATGCAACTGAAAAGCTACAAATGAATGAAACAGTTTCAAGTCCTAAAACTACATCGAAGCAGTGGCAGCAACAACAGGAGTTGCAAGAAAACCATCACCAGAAACAACCATGTTACGCCCAATTCCACGATTCCTTTTACCACTCACGCCCCTCCTAGCCTCATCCATAGCACGGCCTGATTCGGAGAGTCCTTGTCTTTGAAATGCCGGAGCATTGCTGTGATCTTCCTCTCTGCCATTGAATCTTGAAGTCCAGCAACCTGCTGAGTCAACTGAACTTGGCTCCCATGAAGAGGAAGACATTCCCCAGTTCTGTTGAGCACCAGTGCCCGAAAAGCTGTTGCTGCCAGAGGACTCTTGCTCATCCATGTCATCCTCTTCACCTGATGTGCCACCCCTTCTCACTGTCACATACTTGTGAAAGCTTGGCTCCATTAGGTCATCATTAACAACAACTTCGGATTCTACAAAAGGGTCTTTTGCTTCTGATGCTGTTTTCTTCCCCACAAAAGTGTAGCCAGCCTTGTTAGAGTTGGATTGATCTGTTGGAAGGACTCTTCTGTCATCAGATAAAGCACATGACAGATTGGAGCTTGTTGTGGAGTTTAGGTCAGCAACTGCTTCAAGGATGGAACAGGCCTTGGAGACACATGCTGGTAGTGAAAATGAAGGCGTGTTTGTGTTCGTATTTGTGTTTTTCTGATGAAAATTTTGGATATCTTCAAGTAACAGCCTAGTATAAGAAGGTTCAGCATTCAACAAAGCTTCAGGGTTGATGTCTAGATCCCGGGATCGACGAGATGACCTGCTTCTTGTTACTGTTTGGGGTTTCAGACTCTCAGCTCCTGCAGGTATCACAGTGGTGGTAGTAGTCTGTCTCTTAGCCTCCTCTACAATCTGTTTCTGTTCTTTCACCAAGCAATCTGCACTCACATCCTTCATGTTTTGAGTCCCTTTGTTACCCTTCTTATGGCTTTTCCCTTGACCAACTACTCTATCATTGTTCATCTCCAGGTTCTGCTTCTGGATCACATTCAACATCATCAATCAGAAGAACATTCAACACCCATTATAATGCAACTAGTATGAATACAGTTAATATTATTGGCAAGGGCAAAGGAAGAAAAAAAATACCTGATTCAGAACAACTTCTGCTTCAATTTCTTTACATTTGTGGTTATTGCTACCTGGGGCCTTGTCGATGGAGGATTGTGGGTATGCAAGTGAATTGGGATCAATCTCACTCAACGGGTTCCTCCTGTAAGGCGATTGCTCAGCTTTCCTAGAAGAGCTGCGACTCAACGATGGCTGCTGTTGTTGATTTTCCTTGGCATTAGCTCTTGCAGGGGACTGAGAACGCGGTGACGCTACACCTCTAGTCGCTGCCTCGCCACCCACATTTCTCTTGACCAAGGTCCTTTTAATTGCAGCTGATTCCCCACCATTATTGCTCCTCTCCAAGGATGATGAAGAAACCGTAGGAGGCACTGAGACCATCTTCCCCGGCCTATTAGCAGTACCCACGGCCCCATTAGCATTTGAATTTGCATTATTGGTGTCGGATCTTCTCCCCGGCGATCGACTAACCCTTCTACTACTACTTCCACCAGCACCACCACTTCTCTCTCTGCTTCCAGACCTCTGCTGCTGCTGCTGATTGAGGTCTCTTTCTCTACTAGGTGTCCTCCTCCTCCCACTCGGAGAAGAAGAAGAAGGCCTATTATGCCTCCGCTCGCGTTGACGATGCTGGCGTTTCTCTTCCCCATCACCCTCATCACTCCCTTTCACTTCTTCAACATCAAAATCATAACTCCTCTTGGATCCAGAGTACTTCTTCCCACCAGAAGAATTAGCCTTCCCGGACGAGTTGCTCCGGCTGAGTCTCCCACACTGTATAAGAATCGCATCCACCTCTTCTTTGCTGCAACTTGATGTCCTCACTTTACCAACATTGCAGACTTCATCTTCAATTTCTTTAGGCCTCTCCTTATCATGACTCTTGCTGTGCTTAATCACTAACACTTCCTTCTTCACTATGGCGTCCTCTCCTCCTCCTCCTGCTTCTGTTTTCTTCACTTCTTGAACTTGTTTGATTTCTTCCACTTCTTGTTGTTGAGCTTTCTTCTTCTGGATTTGAATCTGAGTCTCCAACTTGTGGGTTTCCATGGAGGAGGAAGAATGTGATGTTGGTATGGCTGAAACAGTAGAAGAACCAACTTCTTTCTTGCTCACACAACAACCCATTTGAACCAAATTGTCGCATGCAGAGAGTTCACACTCTATTTGGGGTTAGGTTTCTGTATTGGGGAGAACTGAATGAGTTTTTGTATCAGAGAAGAAGAGAGAGAGGGTGCTCTGTCCAAGAGAGACTCTGTTTTTTTAAAAAAGGTAGTCGCTTTTTGGAATTAACAGAGCAGGAATTCAAAATTTTGAGGCTAAAGGCGGGCAAGAAAGTTGTGTGTTTGATTTGAAAAAAGAGAGCCGTTAGAGAGAGAGAGAACCGTTAGATGGGATCTACTGTTGTTGCCTTGTTGGGTCTTCTGACTCTGACCTCCGCACGTGCCACCAACTTTCCGTTTTTATTAATTAAAAAAACAAATACTTTCCTTATTTATTAGATTCGTGTATCCTAATTTAAATTCTTCAATTCAAATTCTGTAACGGCTAAATTGCTTTACTTTTGTTTTTTTTTTTTTTGCTTATTTATAAATTATAAGGGTGAATTGCTTTTACTTTTGTCAGGAAAATTCGGTATTTTTTTTATTTGTTTATAGTGAAAGAGAAAAGAAAATCTATCGAAATTAAAGAATTTATTAGATTAATGTTATGAAGTATCCACTACAATTATAAAAAAACTATTTTGCAAGTTTAAGTTATAATAAATGGATAAGTATCCAAACCGCTTTTGTACAAGAGAATAATGAGTAGCTCAGATGACACTTATGTGTGTGGTATCTCATAGAAGTCTCGAGTTCGAATCTCCTCCTATACTAAAAAAAAATGACCCATGTATCACCTAGACTTCTCTATAACCTCGATGTCAACCACCCCATAATTTTTTGACCTCAACTCTTGGCCTCTTACC
This sequence comes from Tripterygium wilfordii, assembly GCF_013401445.1. Taxonomy (NCBI): domain Eukaryota; kingdom Viridiplantae; phylum Streptophyta; class Magnoliopsida; order Celastrales; family Celastraceae; genus Tripterygium; species Tripterygium wilfordii. Next base: position 2,215,464 of record NC_052234.1, read on the forward strand.
ATTTTGACACTAGGTCCTACTATCAATCCTTTTCAGATTGACTCGTCATTCGTACATCCCAAAAGAAATTTCGATCCTTGAGTCAATTATCCTTACGTCTTTGTTAATATTTCATTATTTTCTTCTGTTTACATTAATTTTATCTTCGGTGAAAAAATTACATCGACAAAATACTAAAAAATTATGAGTTTTAAACAAATAATTCCTAAATTATAAAAATATATATACGAAGAAAAAAAGATGGAGATTAAATAAGTAAGTTAAAGAAAAGAAGGTGACGAAAGGCATATGAGATGTATATGTGGTTGCGTTTAGGTGTTAGCCCGTCGCTACCAACTCCATGGCATCATCATAAGCATAAGTCAAATAAGGGCCGTTCACCACCCAAACACGCCATACATATAAAGTTAATAATTACCACATCACTAATACCTACTCTCTCTTTTTTTTTTTTCCATTAATTATCAATTTATTTATAATAATCCCACTAGTTGCAAAGAATAAGATAACCCATTCATAATCACATTTCAGAAAGGAATAATTTTTCTATGGACCATTTGTTTTTGATTTATTGCTTAATGTGATGTTAGTTCAAAGCTACAGGATCTTCTAAATCATTAGTCCTAGTGCTTTTATACAAAAAAAAAAAAGAAATTAATTTACAATTTTAGTGAACCTCTTACGGATTTGGAATGTCCTGAATTCGATTCTCATTAAAAATAATATCTTTGTGGCCACATATTGGGCTTTAATAATCCAACTTACCTTGTCGTTATGTGGAAAAATTCTATACACATGGACCTAATGATTTGAGTTTAAGCCTATGGATTTATAAATGACAAACTTATATGGTATCATTCCCGATTAAAAAAAATAGTTGCGCCATTTCCTCGTTGACAAGGCAAAGTCTTCTATATATATATTTTATTATACTGGAAGGGGATGAGGGAGAATCGAACTCAAGATCTCTATGAGATATCATACAGATAAGTATCATCTGAGCTACTCGTGGATGTCGATTCTTTCTAAATATTGCGTCACGTTGTGTTATTTATGATATATCAAATCAAAAATCATATAGTGAAGAAAATAGTTAATATATGTACTACATGGTGGTGGCTACTTGGCTCCATTATTTGTAATGTCACATGCCTGAAAGTCTAGAAGAATGAATAGCAAGTCAGTCCAAATTGTATACAAACACGCGTTGCATGTAGGCATGTGAGAAAGTAACCTACTCCCATAAGACATTATATCATATATTATAACCTCTTAAAGTCAAAGAAATGAACCTTCAAACCATCCACATTGTATTTGACTTGATCAACCAAAACTTCTTTAAAAACAACAAAGAAATTCATTCACCACATAAATTCTTAGCATTCCAAATCCTGGGTTGCTTGTTTTTCATCAAGAATGGCAGATAATAATCAGCAGAGAGTGTTTCCTGTTCATGATGTTGAGGCACCGCAGACACCAACAGCTCCCTTGATGGCTCGGGGCACCTCGAAATCCGACAACAGAAATCCGGCCGACAATCAGCAGCAACCGCCGATTCGACGTACCATTCCGGTGAGGCATGCAAAACCACCCAAGAGGAGAAGAAGCTGTTGCTGCAAGTGCTTCTGCTGGATATTTAGTCTCTTGTTGCTTCTGATAGTTCTGATTGGCATTACTGTTGGTGTCTTATACCTTGTGTTCAGGCCAAAACTACCAGATTACTCAATAGACAGATTGCAAATCACCCAATTCGATCTCAGCAACAACAACAGCTTATTCGCCACGTTCGACGTGACGATTACTGCCATTAATCCGAACAAGAAGATTGGGATATACTATGAGGGAGGAAGCCATATAAGTGTGTTGTACACAGACACACAACTATGTGAAGGTTCATTACCAAAATTCTATCAGGGTCACAAGAACACAACTGTGCTCAATGTGCCTTTGACTGGACAAACACAGAATGCAACTGATTTGTTCACATCATTGCAACAGCAGCAGCAACAAACCGGTATGATTCCATTGAAGCTTAAGGTTAAGCAGCCTGTGAGGATTAAACTTGGTGACTTGAAGCTCTTCAAGATCAAATCATATGTTAGGTGCAAATTGGAGGTGGATAGCTTGTCTGCTAATAATGCTATAAGTATTAGAAACAGTAGCTGTAAGTTCAAATTTAGGCTATAAATTCTTTTTTATGTGGATGTAATATATATATATATGCTAGGGGTTGTTATAATTTCTTTTATTTGTATTCTACTATTTTTGGTTGCTCTGTTCTTTATGCAGGGGAAGGCTTTGTATTAGTTTTCTCCCCCTCAGACGGTCATACGATTGATGTATTTTTTTTTAATAATACCTATGCAGGCATAATATATTTCCAGGTTTTCTTTTCGATACAATGTTTGGTTGCTTAAACTTATAAATTAGTTCCCAAAACTCTGTACAAATACAAGAGTTATGTGTTCAGCAATATCAAGCAGGAATTTCCAATAGATTGACATTAACTTTTTGAAAGTCCTTGTTATATTAAACCAGATAGCTTTAGTTGTGGTTAGATATATATATATCTAAAAAACAGGTGGTTGACATATATTCATCAGTTCACACAGGAATAAAAAAGAAAAGAAAAGAGAAAAACATACAATGATCCTCTTATGTAGTAGTATGAAAGATGGTCATGCAAAAGGATAGGCCACCTTTGTCAACCAAGAGGGAGAAGGCCATGAAGAGAACCAGTTGTTTACTCCACGACGTTTCCCCTGTACATAGAACAGCTACATTGATTTTTGGCATTACAAGAGATGCAAAATAACACGCTTCTAACAAAAAAATCATTAAACCATGAAGAAAGTAGAACTTCACAAGAATTGATTACTTCAAAATATCTGCAACAGGTAAATTTACGGTTCAGGGAATTAGGAGTGCTGCTTTGTGTAAATAGTAGAGGAGAGCAATCTCATGCAGAAGTAATTTGAGAAGTTGGCTATGGAGATGAACAGGCAGGTTCTTACAATTTTTGAGGGATGGCTAAGTTAGCCGGATCATCTTCATACATTTTCTGGTGGTAAGTTAGGTTTTTGTATGTTCTTACCCAATTTTCAGTGTTCAAAATGATCTCTTCATCAATGCCTTTTCGATTGTTAAAAGCCTTGTCCGTATGCAAATACCAATAATTTATCAAAGAAAATAAAGGAAAAACATGTGTAATGCCTCTCCCATTCAAACAGGCAGTCATCATATGGAGTACACTTGTATTCACCTGTCAAAAATTTAAAACATACAGCATTAACCCAATAAACACTTAACCAAGAACATTCAACAGAACACCATCAAGAATTAGCAATAATACATAAAATCGCGGTTTTATTTGATCACCATTGCAAACAATCAAGAGAGAAACAGAAACGACAATTGCAATCCACACAGAGTTATTCAATACATAATGATTATCTTTCCTTGGCCATCTCAGTTGAAATGTCTGATTCAACGACGCCAGAAGGTTTAATGAGATCTTCGACTGGGACTTTGATGACATCGCGACGTACACCCATATCTGAAACCAACCTGCTAATGCAATACATACCACAACCAACGGCTGCCAATCCACTAAAGCTGGTTGTCAAAAATCTTAGCGGGGAAGAAATGATCGCACTAGCAGCTGCTAGAAATGATGCTGCCTGTCCACTCCGACCAACACTGAGGCTAGTGCTAATAAGCAAACCAGTCTTGCAGTAGATTGCAAAATCTTCGCAGTTGTTCTTGAAAACGTTATAAACACCAAAACCATTTTGGAGGAGAAAAGAAGCACGATGAAGAACAACCTCTGGCGGGTCAGAAGAAGCAAGAGTGCAGGTTCCTCCTCGAGCTTGGACAACAAATAAGGCTGGCGAGACTCCGTACTCAAAGAGATGGAGATCGCCACCACAGAGGAAGCAGTCAATACAAGATGAAATCACACCATCAACTCTTGAGTGGTCACCACACTTAGGGCATGGATTTCCAGATGTTTGAGCCGATGAGCTGAAAATAACACGATCTAGGACAGTTCCTGTGCCAATTTCCTGCCCTGCTCCTCGAGTGAAGTGGATCACCATTTCATCACCCACATATATTCCTGAGGTTTAATAGCATGCATATAAGAAAGCTGATATTTACGGATTTACTTTTGTAATGGGCCAAAACTAAAAGTTCATGAAATTTTCATCATGAGCCACTGGTTAAAGAATAGATATTTTCAGTGCTGTGCACAACATGTAAGCAAATATTGTCCTAGTGATACTGGAACATACAAACAAAAAGGGTATCCAACAAGAATTAGTAAAGCTTACATATACTAGCATACAATTTGTGCAGCATGTTAGAAGAAAAGAGAGTTACACTCCGGATGTATTATAAAAAATCATACACAAGGGATGTTGATAAAACCCATTTCAGAGGTCAATAATATCCCAAATAACAATTGTTTGAGGTAACTCCAACAACAAGATTTAAATGAAAAATAAAACGGAAGAAGTTTCGAAGTCAGTTCACAAGATTCTAAATTCTGTCTATTATCGTTTAGGACTTACTTCAAAACCACATGAGGCAAGTGTAGAAAGGAGCCCTAACACCCCACTCCCCTACACAAGAAAACTGACCAAACCTCCCAAACACTGAATATTTGCACAATTTTTGCCAAGTGACTCTGCTATTACTTGATGCTCCCTTGAGTATCAGACACTCATTACATAATACATGTCTTAAAAGAAAATAAAACAAGCTAAAACGAAGATCCAAATATAGGCTTATAATCCTTTTAATAAATAAATTACAAAACTTCAAATTACTTCGAGTTCATTTAATTATATCTTTGATTTTTATTTTTGATTTCCACTAAGAGAACATAGTTTTTCATTTTTCAAATGAGTTTTTCAAGGAGAGAAAAACTGTTCCATATTTTACTTATATCCAATTTTAAGGCTGGGAGGAGAACACTCACATTTCAAACTATTCATAATATTCTACTTGTACCAGGTTTCAATTCCATTCTCCCCTTGAGTAACTTGGATTTAATTGGCACTAGCTATTCACGTCTATCTGTGATATACATTCCAAGGTGCATTCAATGCATGCTACCTATGAGAGTTTCCACGTTCTCCAAGCATTTCAGTTTACTGAAATACTGTGGAAAAATAGTGGTAAGGATAAAAACTGAACATATTATTTGCCTATTTATCTTTTTCAATTCGTTGATATCCTTTCTGATTAAATCATATAGAGCAAGCAAAAGAAGGAACATCTGACAGGAAAAAAGGTGGTATGATTTCCACAGAGAGATTCAAAGGTAGATGGAAGCCTTTTTTTCTTCCTCTTTTTCTTATCTTCAATTAAATAATAAATAGTAAATTAAAAGGATGCAGAAAAATAGATAGAAGAGGAAGATAAAGTTAAGGCATTTTCTTTTTTTCTCTCATTTTTTTGCCCCACCAAATGAAAGTATGAAACCAAACAAGAGGAAGAGAACAAATGTCAAATTATTAATAGGCTTTGGAGTTTAAAGGAGATAAATAGTCCTTGAGAGAATTAAATGCAGAGCAAACAATGCGTTGGCCAAAAATTCAGTTTCTGTAAAGAACAGATGTATTTCTGGATGTTTCTTTACTTCACTTAATTTAAATTAAAGGAACTAATTAGCTAACAAAGCAGCAATGATTGGGCAGGTCATTTTTGTATGAAAGAAATTGTTAGTAGATTAATCAAGTGAGGGAAAGAATGTAAACATTTTGGTCTTCAACACCACTTTACAATACCTTATAATTCAGTTCACTTTTCCAATCAGTGTACTAAGCACTTCAACTTACACATAAGCGAAAATATTGTTCAGAGCCCAGGTATAAAGTGCAAAGTGCAAACCACAAACATGAGCTTCATTTAATAAAATTTCTTCCAAGACTATTCTTGGTTAGATATAATAACGGGTTAGATCTTATGCTTGTCTAGTGTTTTCTAATCCTCAATTTCATGCACCCAGTAACAGGATCTTCTGGAATGATACCAATTTAATCAAAGTTAAGTGAATAAGTGGGCCATAGATCCACAGATTGGAATGCCTTTGTCAGTATACCTGCTGTTGTCCTACAGTCCTACTTGCAGAAATGATGAGATGAAAGGGAAATCAACTGAATTGTAACTACATTTCCAATTAAAAATCCCAGCTTAATAACACATTCTCCTAGCTTAATAACATATCCTATCCCAAGTGTAATAGGAATCCGTATATACGCTAGAAAACCAGGGACAACAAATGAAAAAGTCGAGCAAAATTTTAGGTTCAACAACAGGATTTCTAAATAACCTTCTTTGAAAGAACATATTTATTGAGAAGCACCAAACATGTCCAAATGAGGAAAGGTAAACAACAACAGAACTTGGGGAATGAGAAAATTAAGAGCCAAAAAGACTGATAGACCCCATAAATTGTCACAATATCTCGATAACCAAAATTTTAGATGGCATAGCCAGTTTCCCATGAAGTGGTCTGAATCTGTTTCCTTGTTCAAAAAATGCCCATTATTTCTTTCTAGCAATAACCAGCATGTACACTCATTCATCACTCAATCAATCATATCCAAAACTACACTATTAACTACTCCATTCACATCACAATTTCAGTCCATACTACTTCAATTCGCATTTTCCCTGTGCTCCTGCTTCCCTTCTCGCAACCTCCTACATGAAATTGATCACATTTTTGTATACCGAGACTAATAGCATTCCTATGTTGCATATCTCCCAACCCAAGCATCTTATATGAAGATCTCTTAGTCTTATCAACAAAGGCATGTCAACATTGATTCAAATGTCTCCATTTTGTTATGCTATGTTTTCATATGCTGTCATACATCAGTGATCAGCCCCAACATTCTCCTACATTCAATTTCTCCAACGTGTGACCTCCTAATATCAAAATCATGTGCACTACAAACATTGTGAGGGGGAAATGAACAGGGTTCCAGTAATTTAGGAGGATAATAAGCAAAACCCAGAAAGCCAAAAACACATAGAAACTCTATTCGATTAACCATTAATTGGAAATACAAAATCTAACATTATTTAGCAGGATCCAACATTCATATTTAATGGGTAGCAAAGAATTCATGATATCATCAATCGCCATAAATAAATAAAAAAATCGAAACTTTAAGAGCAAACAGTGGCATATAAACAAGTATAGTCAAAATGAAGGTGAGAAGAATGGCAGACCGTGGTGGGCGTAGATGAAGGCCTGCCTCCATGAGTAGATGTGATCTCCTGGCTTCAGTTGATCTCGAGAAATCTTGTTTGACAGAACTCCCATTCTCTCTCTCTCTCTGACTCTATTTCTCTCGAATCTCGATAGAGGGAGAGGAATAAGAAGAAGACCAAGATCGGTTTTTGCTTCCTCTCCTGGTTTGCTACTTTGCTTAGTCGTTACGGCTTTGAGACTTTCAGTTATTATTATTATTAATCACGAAATCTAATCTTCTAAACTCCCATTTTTTGGGTGAGACGATATAATTAAGTTGTCTTTTTTTATAATAATATGCTTTACAGAGTTATAATAGAATCCAATTGAGTGAAAATCCAACTGCCCACAATGTTCCCTTTTTATACCCCAAATTGTTAACTTCCCAAAACCAAACAATTTAATCTGAGAGCATTCACATTGGTATCTCTTAACAGATTCTCTATTTTATCTACAAAATACCACTTTTTGATAGTTTACAGATTCTCTATTCAACATACACTGCATCAGTATCTCTATTTTAAATCTCTATCGTATTAAAATATTAGTTTTATCTTATTTGAATATTTCTTATGTGTATTATATGATTTCAAGTAAGGATTAAAATGTTTACGAAATATAATCTAGTTTATATATTAATTTTAGACAAAACAATTAATTTTAATTTTAATAATATTTATTAATATATAATAAAGTAAAAGCAAATATTCCCAACGGTTATATTTCAAAAGTACTGATTCTTAACGGTTATATTTGAAAAGTAAATATTTTCAACGGTTATTGACCAATACGTCCGCATCCAAGACAGAGAAATACATACTCAACTTCAAGCTGACCTTGTGGAGCATTTGTGGAACATTCATAGCAATACTTAGTAATATTGTTGTTCGATATGTTTATTTTCTCGTAATGTTGTTCTTCGATTAAACTTCCGTATGCGTAAGCTTTTAATTTATATGTTATTAATTTAATATTTTCTATTTTTATTAATTTAACATTTGTGTTGTTATTTATATTTTAATATTTAGTTATTAATATTAACTCTGCTGCAGATGTGAATGAGCAGAGAGGGAGATATGAGAGTGAGCAGAGAGATAAGATGAAGATGAGAGAGAGTATGGAGAGATAAAGTTCAATAAAATATTAATTTTATCTTGTATAGATTATTGTAGCGTTGCAACAACTCTGGCGCAAAAAATAAATTGTCGGTATTATACAGTTTTTTTACCGATACCAATGTAGACCCATTTTTTAAGCAATCTTTCAATTTTACTCTAGATAATAACGACTCACACTGGTTTACAGATACCAGTGTGAGTGCTCTGAAATATACAAAATAATCTATCCACTTTATCATATTTATGAATTTATGTGTTTTTTTAAAATGGGAAAAGGGTGATTCGAACCCTGATTACCAAGTCACCAAGATGATATAGATACACATCATTTTTACCATTCCAACTAGTGACTCGGGTGTATTTTTGGATTTGATCCTGGACCATACCCTTCATATTTTGTACAAAGACATTTAATCATTTATCAAAAAATATTATTAATGTTATAGAATAGTAGTCCGGTTGGGGCACCCATTAGAGCTTGCATTGGTATCTCTTAATGGATTATCTATTTTATCTATTAAGATATCATTTTTGGCAATTTATAGATTCTCTATTCAACAACAACTAACAACTGCATTGGAATCTCTATTTTTAATCTCTACAACCTTAAAATATTAGTTTATCATTATTTGTTTATATTATTTGATTTCGAGTAAAACTATAAAAATTAAATTGTGTGTTATATACGTAAATTGTGTGTGAATGCTTAGCAATGTGTGTTACTATCACAAGTTACATATTTTAGATTTATGAACATGTCCAAAACATTACATTTGTCGAAAATATCAAGTGATATGCTATGTTTTGACATTGTCTCAAATGGTCACAAATAATGTTAGTAATGCAATTTCAATTTTTGACGGTTAAATATGATTTTTCGTCCCTCTACTATGCATGTGATTTCATTTTCGTCCTTAAATTATTATTTTTTTCCCAATTTCATGTCTCAAACTATGAGAAAGTACATATTTCATTCTTCAAGTAATGAAGTGACAGAAAAAATCATGTTTGAAATCTATGTAAAAAAAAATGACCAACGTCAACGATATTACCCTAAACTATAAAAATGAGGCATTTTTCATCCTTCAATTAAGTGAAAAAAAAATAAATGTTTTGTCCCTGAAATCATATTAAGGCATATATTGCAAGAATGCTATATTTACATCAAATTGTTGCAAAAATCAAAATTTGTCAAACTACAAAATAAGCTCTAGTAGAACCTACGAATACATATTAGAAATAATTTCATGTAGTTTCAAAATAAGCCATTTATTTTTTTTTCTTTTAGTAACTTTTTGATATTAGAAATTATAATAAAATTTCTACCCACGTTAAATCATATGTTCCAAATCTCAACCTACAAAAGTCATGCATCAATTTGTTTTCTAAAAAAAAAAAAGACCCAAGAAAGAAAGTTTTGAAAAGATGTATTATTTTATAATATAAAATAAATAAAAATAAGCTCCTAATAATATTTTATTCTCATAACTTGTCTTAACACTTGAATTCTGTAGTGGGATATATATATATAGTAATTCTCACATAAAGATCCAAAGTAAGAGTGTAAAATAACACCCTTGATTTAAAATATGTGGGACCCAAAGTAGCGGACCCCACTTATCATCTCACTCATCCACACCATCAAACATATAAGGTGCAAAACACAAACTGTGATGACATCTTTCCACTCATTTCCTCACAAGCACCCTTTCCTTTGCCTTTGTTGCCTGCAATATGCACATAAAAAGTGTTTGATAATTGTCATTGAAACAACAAAACTAAATCCTTAAAAAAGAAGTAAAAGAAGATTGCACATCAAGAGATGTTGAATATTGAAACCTGTTTTTCCCAATCAGTGAAAACACTGATGAGAGAAAGAAGTGTTGATTGCACAATTGAACCAGCTACTATTCCAATCCACAGGCCTTTCCCTCTTAAATGTGCTACAAAACCAAGTAGAGCACCCACTGGAAGTCCAACCAAATAGAATGCTCCAAGATTTATGTATGCCCCTATGTGTTGCCATCCACATCCTCTAGCAACCCCTGATGCCAAGAATGTGTACTCATGGTTCAGATCAAAAGTGTCGAGAAAATCGCCGTTCCAGGAAACTGAAAAATGGACTAGTTTATTCACCTGAAAGGACTGCTTGTAAGCTGTCTGTGATTATTGAGAGACAAAGGAAAGGAGTCATGACTGCAATGTAATGCTGTATTTGCCTGTCATTGCTGTAAGCAAGCCCTAAAACGTTCCGGCTGCAGAACAGGCTTGCGCTTACAATCACAGCTTCTATGGCCATTGCTGCTCCAACTGCCACTCTAGCCGATCGAGGGTTTCCAGCTCCTAGTTCATTGGAGACCCGAATACTGTAAATTGAGTCCATAAATTGGTCATGTGGGTATTAACTAAAATGTAGTTTTGTGTATTCAGGGAAGATTAAAATGTCAAGAAATCAAAGACCTTGATGCAGCTCCAAATCCGTAAGGTACGGTGAAATGCAATGTAGAGATTGTAAGGCTGGTCACAGAGATTGAAGGATTTAGACTCTGGTTAATCAATAAATTTCATCAATGTGTGTCAATGACATGGTGGTGATGATGTGAATTAAGCATACCATATAGAAAGCACTGAAGTCTCGAGCTGCGGATTTGATAAAAGGCCAGAGGACAATGTTAGCAGCTCCATTGACCACCATTTCAGACTAGAATCATCCACACAAAAGAGCAGTCAAAACCGGAATTCTGAAATCGATCATTGAACAAGACAATATTAGTTAAAAGAAGGAAGACTATTACCAAACCATTACAGCAGAAGGGACAGCAAGGCGAAAGAACTGTCCGAGACCAAGCAAAGCATCTCTCGACAACGATGCACGAGTTTTCTCGCAGGCTGAAGAGTATGACATATAGAGCCCCAACACTAGTACATTCAACCAAGTCGACAAACCGTAGGCGATGGCTGCACCGATACTTCCTAAATCGAATTTAAATACAAGAGTCCAACAAAGAACTGTATGGAAGCAAAGTGTGGACAAGGAGGTTAGCATCATTGGAAGGATTAAACTCTGTGTCTGCAAGTAACGTGTTAGTGGTTTAAGGATTGCACTTCCAAAGAGTGCAGGGATTAGCCAGATTGCGTAGTTGCGGGCTTCGTGTGAGATTAGGGGGTCTTGGCCGACAACTGGTAAGAGCTTGTCCATGAAGATCCACAGAACACAGACTGGGGGACAAACAAGAAGAAGAGATATCATGGCACTGTAAGTATAGATTCCTAGCTTTTGATATTGTTGTGCTCCATAAGCTTGACCACATAGTGTCTCCAATCCACCAGCCATTCCTGACTGCTTGACATTTTCAGATTCAGTATTTGTCATTGAAAATTATACGCGTAATGTACGAAATGAGGGAAGAAATGAACTAATTTGTTCTGCTAAAACCTTTGTTTTGCCCTTTAACATGGTCTTGTGCATGAAAATGAACTAATTTAAACACAAATGCCGTGTCGAATTAAACGATGGAAAATGAAAGAAGAAAGAAAATACTTACAAGAAGACTGAATCCGGTTACATTGGTGAGAGAGGTAGCAATGGCTACACTAGATAGCACGAGCTGACCAAGATGTCCAACCATAACTACTGATACAACTTGCAGAAGATACTGCAACACACTCACTGTCACCATTGGAGCTGCAATATAGCTTACCTTCTTTAGCTCTTTCACGTACCCGCCACTGCATCTTTTCTCTTCAGTTTCTGCCATATCTCTTCTCTTCCTATAGCAGTGGTAAGCTAGGGACCCTATATAGAAAATACAACCATCTTTTCAACACAATATACATACATTATGCTCTTGTTTGTCTCTATATATGAAGACAGGATAAGAGAAATAAAAAAAATAAAAAAAGTCAACCTTGTTTGTCTCTTGTGGACAGGATAAGAGATATTTTTCAGGTAAACAACTCTCGTGCACAAGGATTCCGCAGTGGGCACGGAGTCGGGGACATGCAGAATGTACGTAGACCTTGCCTCCACATAATATGTGGAGAGACTGTTTATTGGAATTGAACATGAAACCTCTAGGTTGCACCCCTGCAACTAACATCGGATCACATGTTCACCTGTAAGAGAAACAAATAAAAAAAAAAGAAGATGACAAATCAGCAGTATTGACAGCATACCTGCAGGACCTTCAAACTATTCTAAACCCTTTGTCTCAAATCATAATGACAATGTGCCTATTGTTTGCAACATGCAATCATCTACCTATACTTCATTAAATAGATGATTAAAAGAAGGAGATCGAGTTGGACGAGGAAATCAATCGAAGGAAGCTTTGGACTATTATAAAAAGGTGAAGGAGGGTCGGAGAGCCACGTTCTCTCTAGCTTTTATTTGTCGCATTCTCTCTAGCTTCTCTCTTTGTTCTTGTTTCGTTTCATGGCTTTCTCATATTTAATTTTCATGTGTTTGGTTTGTAACTAAATCTCTTTGCTAGGGTGCATGACAATTACAAGTTATTCAATTTTATGAGTATACAATTTTGATTCATCAATTCTTGTTTTTAATCTCTGTGCTTAAAAGTTTATTGTATTTTTGATTGCTTGATCACCATTCAAATTTGCACATGTAGACTAATCTAGCCAAGACTAACGAACAACCAAAATTCATGTCTTAAAAGATTATTTGGTTGAGATAGTTCTTTTAATCTTAATGGCTCATTAGCTTTGGATTAACAACTACGACCGAACATGATTAATTCGTTGTTTAATGATACTTGTTGACACTACGACCGAACGGACTAAGATAATTGAGAAACAATTAACCCCTGAATTGGAGCTGATATTGTATGCTTGATCTTTATGACTTGTAATTGGATTGCTTGGTGAAATCACTACCCTAGCCTTTTCTCCTATTGTCTACAAAATCTTCAGCAATAATATCATTTTATTTTTCTTTCTAGCTACATTCTCTTTTCTCTCTTTTATATTCACGTAGTTTATTGAGTTAGGTAATACGATTAAGCTATACTTGTTTTGTAGAATTCGACGTCAATCAATTTTTACGAAAAACATTACAACACGCTTATGGTAAGAAAACTACTGACAAATTCTTCCTCAACGACTGCAGCAAGTCTCTAGCACGCAATTCCCATGACTGGTCGACACCTTTTATTAGCACAAAAACACCTGAATCTTCTCAGAGCTTCATCTGTAATCAAGAAATAAAAAAAAAAATAATTAGTATTTAGCATAACCAACCCATAAACCTTTTTCAGTATCCGCTCTTCCTATACATATATAGTGTATGTATGTATTGCTGAACCGAGGAATCGAGTTCACAGTTAGCTAGATGATCAGTCACATGTCTTTTTCTAGAAACTACTAGCTAACGTTGTTATGTCCTTGACTAAAATGCATGATCTTGGTAAACACCCCTTATCCCCAAGACTCCAACAGTTGGTGAAGTCGGGGATAGACAGAATGTGCACATACCGCACCCACATAATATGTGGATGCTGTTTGCAAGAATTGAACTTGTGACCTCTAAGAACTCTACCACTGGGCCACCTTCTCGCCTGTGGCAAGGATTTGGGGGAGCTAACGTTGTTATGTCATTGCTTCCCGCGCCTTCAAGATTGGAATCAAGCTAGAGACCTTCTTATGGGGACAATCCATGGCAGGACCCAAATGATTCTGTTCAATGTGACTACACAAAACTTCCCAAGTGAACAAGGATTTGGGGGATCTGGGTATTAATTAAGTCAATAGAGCTTTTATTGAGGAAGTGGCTAAAAAAAAAAAAAAACCAAACCAGGCAAGTCTGATTAGAGTCCAAACAGAGAGACAAAATGGATAGCATCTGCAGGAGGGGCCGGACTATGATCAATATATGTTAATCTTTGAAAATCACAAGAAGAGGACCAGTTAATCATTTTCTTATTCACCGCAGCTGGTCTAGGAGTCTCCGGGAGATTGTAGTCAAAATTAGGGGGGTTCAGTAAGTGATGTGCAGTTCATTAGAAGATGAATTAAAGGCTTGAGGCTTTTTAATTGTTACTAAAAAAAAAAAAAGATCACCTGTAACTCTAATTCCTCTTGCTACATAATGAACAGCACCATAAATCACCAGCTAAAGCAGTAAGAAGACAAAGTAAAGATTTAAATAACAAGGCAGGTAACAAATACCTCAATTTTTATGCTGCAGTCTCCCACTTTCAGCACCGGCATAAGGATCAATAGTGACATTTATTACAGCTGGCTTTCGTGCAGAGAAGGATTCAGTAAGGGCAGACTTGAGTTCATCAGGAGTCCCAACAAGATAACCCTTCCCACCAAAAGCTTCAATTAGAGTGTGATAAGCAGCACAAGGGACAAAAGACGTTGGCGCAGGATCTTCTTTGTAAGGCCCTGTTATTTCTTCAGGACTCCTCCGGTCACCACCGTAAACACCGCCATTGTTGAAAACTATTACAACCACAGGCAACTGATATCGAACCAATGTCTGCACAGTTTTCAGAAGAATCACAAACCATTGTCAACATGAATATGCATCATTAAATAACCAACTATCCAAACAAAAACCTAGGGGAATAAAGACACTTTTGTCACCCCAAATGAAAGCATAAAAATAGCAAGGATAAATGTTGTTTAAGAAAATTTAAGAGATAAATTCATGGACAAAAATGGAAAAACTTTGAATAGCTAACCAATCAATTATGATTGGTTTGAGAGGGTATGGAGGTCCTCATTCCAATAAGCATCGTTAAACATATCCAAGCTTCTACTATAAACCTTTTCTTCTTTTGTAATGCCAAAATTTTAGGTTGCATCCCTACTCAATGGCCATACTATCCCTCTCTCCCCGGGGTTGGCTGCCCAATCCTAAATCTTCCCATTTCAAGATCTCAGGTTCAATCTGGTAAAGTAAATTTATAATGATGAAAATGTTATTAACAAAGCAAGATAGCTTCTAAAACAGTGTTTAGCATATTGCCTACCAGTAATAGGCCCTTTAAACCTCATTCTGGTATAGTATCAAGGTAAGGCTGTTTCTATTTCTATATACAGCCTGGGTTCCACAAGTAACAATGATAAACTCATGGGACTTAGAGCTGTCATGTAACCTGAAGGGTATTTTATCACTCAGACATCAACAGGAGGAACTATCACAGGCATCCTGAAATATGGAGAAAATATTGATAATCCATTTATATATCTAAGCTTACTCACTCAAACAGAGTCTATCCACTGTGAACAGCAGCAAATAAAACGTCTCAAAAAACATGTTTATTCACATCCAAAAGTGCCCAAGCCTGTCTGTATGCTACATTATCATAGTTCATCAATCAATCATCTGATAAAACTGCTTATTTAAAAGCGATTACCATAAAGAGAAAATCATTCAGAAGACAGTAGTAAAAATGAAATCTAAGCCTACTTTCTCACCTACATAGCAGATTTTAAAGAAAATAGAGATTCTTACAGAAGTAAACATCATCATTAGTAGTAAAGGTGAAGTCACATCAGGGTGGAAAGTATGTTGGTCCTTTTCAAATGAGAATCAAGTAAGAAAATCTGAAAATATGTAACGGCAATTCGGGCGAAACTGAAGTGGAAAATTTGTGAAATCCCGTATTAAAACCTACTATTATAGCTACCTCGTTATTATAACATATCAGGGTGAAAGAATATCAGTACATGCATTCGAGTGGGGGGCATACCTCAACTTCCATGGCACTGAAACCAAATCCTGAGTCCCCTTCAACCGCTACCACAAGCCGATCAGGTGAAGCAACCGCCGCTGCAATGCAATAGCCCAATCCGACTCCCATTGTCCCCCAAGTCCCAGCATCCAATCTCGTTCTTGGCTCCGTTTGCAGAAGCACTCCCCTACCGACATCCATGGTGTTCGCCCCTTCAGAAACCAGAACTGGCGCAGGGCTTCCCATTCCCACAATTACATCTCTTATGATCCTCATTGGTGTTAAGAAGTTAAATGGTACAACATCCTTTCCCAATTGAGCCTCCATTTTTGCCACATTTTCCTTGGCCTTGTTGGTAATCGCCTCCACCCACAGATGTGACCTCCCCAAACAAAATGGATCATCCTTAATCTCTTTGTTTATCATCTCCAACACCAGTGTTGCGTCTCCGACCAAACCTAAATGTGGCTTCCTTAGCTCAATTTCTTCCTTACTTACGTCAACCAAAATGAATTTCACATCTTTAGACCACTTTGGCGGCTCTCCAAAATGCAACAACCAATTCAGCCGGGCACCCACTACAAGTGCAACATCACATTTACCAATGGCTAGCGACCTCGCCGCGGTTGCTGCAAGCTCGTGGGTGTCAGGTAACAATCCTTTCCCCATTGGTGTTGGCAAAAAGGGAATACCAGTACTATCAACCAGCTTCTTCAATTCATTCTCTGCTTTCGCATAAGCCGCACCTTTTCCACACACAATCAATGGCCTTTGCGCCTCTCGAAGCATAGAGACTGCTTTCGCAATCTCAAAACCCTCCACTCTCGCGACTGACTCCTTCTTTCTGGACTTCTCTGCCGCCAGTATTAAACCCTCCGCCTCCGATTTTGACACAGTTTGATGCAACACATCAGAAGGAATGTCCAAATAACACCCACCTGGCCGGCCCAAGACCGCGCTATCAAGAACTTGAGCAACACAGTCCGGTATTTCGTTGATCTTCCTCACTTTAATTGAGAACTTCGAGAAGGGTTTCACGGCTTCAATCTGGTCAAGCTCTTGGAAATCGCCGCGGCCGGCGTCCTTCTGGTCACAGGAGCCGGATATCATAACCAAGGGCCAAGTGTTAGCCATGGCATTGGAGAGGCCAGCTAACCCATGGACGCAACCCGGACCGGAGACAGTGAGGAGCAGCCCCGGCTTGCCTGTAAGGTAACCGTAGGCAGAAGCGGCGTATCCCGCAGACTGCTCGTTGTGGAAAGCGATGAATCGGATGCCGAGAGAGACAGCGCTATTCGCAAGTGAAGTAACGGGGATTCCCACCACACCGAACATGTGGGACACGCCAAAGCGTGCCAGGGATTTGGCGGCAAGGAGATTGCCATCGACAGTCGCATTTTGAGAATCGTGTGAATTTGAGGGCTGATAGTCGGAGTCCGCCATTGGAGTTGAACTGTGGAAGTGCAGAATTTGAGTAATTCGGAGATGACGGAGTCGCGGAGTGTCCGGCGGTTAAATAGGCGGGTGTACGCTTACCTAACACGACGGCGTTTCCGTCTTTTTGTGTTTTGTAGAGTTACGAGACGTGTTGAATGTTGCGGTTTGAGGAAGCAAATTTGATGTGTGTCCCGGCGCTTTTAGGAAAGTCCATTGGAGTGGGCCGCAAAATTTGCACTATGATTTACGAGGGTGTTTGTCATCCAATGCGTTCTATTTTATATTACTAAAAAAAAAGTATTTTTTGGAGAAAAAAAATTAGTTCTTTGATTCAGTGTTATCAGAATTGACCCACACATTGTGGATGAGTATGAAAATGGTCTTTGTAAGTTGTTTTTTTTTCAAGAAAGCCCCTCAATTTTGTTTTAGATCAAAAAAACTCTTGTACTTACAGGAACGATAAACATTAACTCTTCAATTAAGATTTCAAAAAAAAAAAAAAAACCTCAGTACTTATAAGAATGGTAAATGTTAGCGCTTTTGTCAAGATTATGTTGAAATCAATTGATTTGGCACAACATATCTAACATGACATTTATTTGAAGAAAATTAAAAATTAGGTGTAAAAGATTACATGGCTATCAATAAAAAAAACAAAAATCAAATATAAAACAAAAATCAATCTTACCTCTTCGGACTCTTCCTATCCACCCTCTAGTGGACCAGTACAGTGCAGATCAAGAGAAGATTACTCACTTGCTTCTTCTTCCCTTGAAATCCACATGAAAGAAGATTACCCACTTGCTAGTTCCACATCCATTTGCAGCGGTGCTGATCCGAGGTTTGAATGTGAAGTCGGTTACGCTTCCAAGATGAGGTCACCATCTACCAATCCCAAGATTACCCACTTTAGATGAGATTGAAGAATCATTTGATTTTGGGTTTTTGATTTGAATTTGGGGTTTGGTTCCTCATGGGATTTCGCCGGAGATGGAGTGTTGCCATCGGAGATGATGATTATCATTTTTCAATTTTTTTAATTAAACTTAAATGACACGTGTCACCATTTCATTGGTCAATTCCACATGTACGCCACATCAGAAATGAGGAAATTTACACTTAACTGCCAAATCAGTAATTTTTAATGAATGTTTGATGGAAGGGTTAAAGGTTTAATATTTTTATAGGTACAAAGACTTTTTTGATCCACAACAAAATTCTAGAGCTTTTTTGATCTAAAAAACAAAGTACAAGGGTCAATTCTATACTTATCCCCAACAATTTTTGTAGGTTCAATCGATTCGTTTGGAGAGTCTGAGCTTATCAAACCTCGTACCCTAAATAGGGTACAAGATTTCTCTATTTTAAGTTAAAAAGTTATTTTGAGTTACCAGTTTTCTGACACCCTCATAACCACACACATCCCATTTTGATAATGTTGTCATTATATATTGATATAAATTAATAAAACTAATATTTATATTCTAATTGAATAATTTTTATATTATTTCAAAATCATTTATTTAAAAAATAATAATTAAAATACTCATTATTTAAGTTACAACATTTCAGCTATCATTCGAACATTTTCTCACCACCGCACATTTTAACTACCATTCAAACATTTATTCACCATCACACATAACAAATAAAGAATGAAGGGTCTTTTGATTATTATATCATTATACAACCTTTGATTATATAAGAATTATTATAGACATTTACTTGTTCATTGCAAACAAGCCACATTTTACAATTATGCCAAAATACCTATTGCAAAATACCTGCTCATGGATCAACATATATCTCAAAATACCAACCTTTGAGGATAAAATTCATGGTAGCAAAATTAGTTCAATGATCAAACTCAAAGTGCAATAGCTCAAACTAATGAACAAATTGTCCAAAACAGAAAAACTAAAACACGTATCACATTGTTTAGAAACTTACCAATGCAATATCAATGTCATAAATCCATTAATGATGCATATAGAAGTATGGTGAAATTCTTGGTATAGCTCAATTTCCATTTAACGATTAAAGTAAGGGAGGCTCGAGGGCAAGGAGATCACATATTTCACAATGAAAGAAAAGAATGATTGGAGCATGTGGGAATCACATCTTTCACAATTTTTGTAACTAGATAAACTTCTCTTTATAGGTATTCTATGATTCATATATATGCTAATGATAGACTATATTTTAGTACATTGATATTCTATGATGTGTTGTTCACTAGTTATTTTGGAATAGTGTTTTTTGGAATATCACTTGTTTTTATACATAGTTTCTCTAGGAAATAAGTATAAAATACAAGTTTCAACTTGTAATATTATTATTGTGTTTTATATTTTGTATCTTGCTTTTCATAATTTTTGTAAGTCTTAAAAAATTACGGTGTTGTGCCATATTAACATGTTTTATAAGTAAATAATAAACATATTTTAATTTTACAATGAGAATTTTAAAATTATGTCAACAATTTAATTAGTTATTGTATTATTTTATATTTTTTTCAAAATCTGTAAAATCTTATGGTTTTATAGTTCAATCTTCTCAACCTTCCATCGATCTTATATAAGAGCACGATTTTGACAATCTTGAATGTATGGCCAGGGCTTGAAGGCCAACACATAGTATTCCAAAATATGATAGTGATCTTCTAAAAAAGGTTAAGAATGCTAGATTTGTTGACATACATACATATATAAGGAATTCTCAACTACAAACTTAAAATGCGAACCCATATTTTCACCTTTGATATATATATATATTCTTACATAGGATTTAAAGTAAGGGTCCGTAAGAGCATCTACAATGGGCTCTTGAAAACAACAATATGAAGAACCTGAGATACTAATTTGTAGTGCTACTAGCCCACAGTGGGATAAAAATGACACTTGCGTTTTACTTGAAACTTTCCATAGACTAGAGATATGGAGTGCCTATTGAGGATAAAAATTGAACCCACAAGGCCAATACAAACGAGACACATATTTAACAAATTCTAAATCATTTTTTTACCTTCTTTTCTACGCGCGTTTGCGTATCTATTCCTCTTTCACATTTTTTGGGTTTCTTCCGTCGTCATTATTGTCTTCCAGATTCATTCCAGAGACCAACGACTCCGCCCCTCTATCTTTCAAACCAGAGGCATGCATTTCTCATACTCATTTCGTCAAGGTATGAGCACAATAATTTTGTTTCATTTCCTTCATATACTTCTCATTTATTTAGATATGATACTACTTCTGATTTGTCTCAATGTTGGTTGTTCATATTGATTTAGTCAATTTTGAGATATGTAATTATGAGATTGATGATGAACCCTATTTTGAGTCCATAATAGAGTTTGATGTTTGTGCTTTTGGATTGATTTGGTTTGTTTTATGTCAGGGTTTTTCTTCTCTTGATAATCATATGGCTCATTAAGGGTTTAGGAATGTGTGTAGGTTCTATTTAATCGATTTCAATTCAAATTTAGGTTAAAAGTTATGATGTATGAAGTTGTATGCTTCAAATATTCTATTTACTTCACTGATTTCATATTGCCGTCATATCCACTATGTTAAATTTGATACTTTTTGCACACATGCTGCTTTCTTTTACCAACAGAATGATATCATATGTATTCCAAGTTTTTAAAATACAACGTCAATGAATCGAATCAAACTTCAAACTTCCATTATCTTGTGTTTTGACAGTTTATCAAACTTCAGACTTTCATTAAATTAAAGAATCTTAACACATTTGAGGTTTAATTATAATTTTATGTGGTCGTTGGTTAAAATTCTTACAAAAGAGAGGGAAATGATAGTTAAATAGTAGTTGTGTTTTAAGTGTATGTATTTTGGTACCATTGTAGGGGGTCTTTTCATAATATGGGCATGCACAAACACCAAGGCAAAATGTAGCACTTGAAACTAATTCCCCATTGGAGTTGCTCTAAACGTTTGTGCCCATACTCCAAACACCTCAATTCTCGTACAACTATACATTTAACAAGTGCTACATTTCAATATACTCACAGTGAGCACACTTGAGCCAACACTTCATACTCTTTTTCTCCCTCTTTCTTTTCATCATCTCTCTTTTATTTTTCGTCATCTCTCTCTTCTTTTTCGTCATATCTCTCTTGACTATTCATCAACTAATAACTACTTCAAATGTGGAGTGGCTCTAAGTTTTGCTTTATTTTTGGAGTGTTCAAAACTTGCTATTGTAGATATGTAGCACTAGATATATGGAGAAAGTGTGTTTTGGAGCACTTGAAACAAGTCCCATTATGGATGTTTTAAGAGCATCCCAGCGACAATGCTTAGCACATCCTGTATCATATTTTAACGAACCAATCATCAAAAAACCCATAAAAAAACCACCACAACCGTCCCTTTATAATATCGAACCAAACCTGTTATATTGCCGTGGCACTACAGTGCTCCGCTAAAGATAGAGGAACACTGTAGCTCTTGAAAACAATTGTTTATATTAAAATAATGAGAACATATGATGTCATGAGGCCAATTGTAATATTAGGGTACCAATTATTTTTTTGTCTATCAAGTGACGTAAATCAACTTGTTTTTAGTATGACAAACAATATTTATTTTTATTTGACTTAAATTTATTTAAATATAAACAACATTTTATATTTATATTTTCTATTTAACCGGATAAATCTTAAAACAAATAACAATATTATATTGACTTAAAACTACTTGCAAGTTACACTTCTCTAATAAGATAATTAAAATACAATGCAAATAGTACAACTAAGATTCACTATGAATATTTCATAAATGTTCAATAAGATCAGTTTAGAGCTAAGAATGAACTTCCTTATCTTTGATTTGAAAATATTGATCCATGAAATCCTGAAGTTCATATGCGTGGTCATCTGACACTTCTATTGGTGGAGGACTTTTATCGATTTGATCATATATGAAAGACATATTTGGTTGAAGGTGTAGATGCTGTTCGTCTCAACTATCATGTTGTGCAATATGACACATGCAAGCATAATGACTTTAAGTATTTCAGTCTCAAAATAACGAGCAGGTCAAAGGACAATCACAAATCGTAATTGTAGCACTTCAAACGCACATTCCACATATTTTCTTGCACATTCTTGACACCTTGCAAAGTGTTTGGTCTTTGTAGTTTGTGACAAGGTGATTGATTTCACGAAAGTAGCTCATGAAGGATATATACCATCGGCTAGGTAGTATCCCATTGTATAGTTATAACCATTAAAGGATATATATCAATGTCGTTGCTGTTGGGAGACCTCAAATCCTCAGGACCAAAGATAGAAATAGCTACTTTCGCAAAATATTTCACACTCTCAATAGCAGTGCTTTATGAAATTCTTACATAGTCGTCCATGAAATTTGTAGCAAGGGAATAATTGACATATTTTCGAAATGTGAAAATAATACAAAACAAAAAAAATAATTACAGAGTCCTAAAGTGTATTATTCCGAAATAAGTAAAAATCATATTCATTCAAAGCCAATTAATAAACTTATTTGGCTATGTAAAGGCCCGATTTTTGGATAGGACAAATTGACTATGGTGGGGCAAATGAAAGACAATAATTAAGGGCTTAAATGAAATGAAGTGTAAATAAAAAAAAAGTGGGTGAAATCTGGAGGAAAAAAACACTAGATGGGTCAAACTTAAATAATAAAATTCTGTCAAAACCTAAAGAAAACTCTTTTCTTCATCCTCCACCCCACTCGCGCCACTTTTCCTCATAAACCTAGCAGCCGCGCCCCTTTGACACTACAGTTACCAGCAGAGTAGGACGACCGCCGGAGAATCCAAACTGCCTCCAGTAGCCGCCGAGAGTGAGGACACGCTAGGTATTGCCACTCTCTCTCTGTATAGCTGACTCGGCCAACAATGGCCGGGGTGGCCGTGGCTGCCGGGAATCACTAGTGTGATACCCGGCATAGCAGAAACATAATCATGTCCTCCTTTTTCGGAGAAGACACTGAATTTTGGTCGGAGATGGGTTGGTCCGTGAGAGAGAGCCACCTGATAAATTTTCGTCACAAATAATTCTGTTCGGCTAGTATGTATAAAGTCTTAACTTGCAATTAAAGGTTATGGTGCCAATTTGAACTTTGGCATAAAATTGGTCAATCAAAGCTTTATCATATTTGTAAACAATTTACATCTGATACGATGATTATCTCATGAAACTATTAGTCTGATGAAACTTAGTCATATTAGGCTCAAGAGCTTTGCTTAAGCAGTGGACCTGTTTGGACTGGGTTCTCTTGGAAATTAGTTCTTGGGAAGACAGTACAAACCAAACACCACCAGAACCCTAGTCTGTCCGTCCGCCTATGCGGGGCAAATTGCACACGTCTTCACTTCTTCTTCTTTTATTGATTATTGATCTGTCCCTGTAAATACACTCTCTCTCTTGAATGAATACTGTTAAAAGCTTCATCGAAAATATTATTTTGGATTCTGGGGCATGAAATCCTCTTTGATGATGCTGTACTAGTCCTTGCTTTGGTGTTTATTTTGCAGTTGAAGCAGCAAATTAGGTATGATAAAGAGAAGATTCTACAGGCTTGATTACGGAGATAACAGCGATGGCTCAGATTCATCACGGGCATCTTCTTCTGACTCTGAAGTCGAAGTAGAGGAAGCTAGTGAAGGATCAGAAGGGGAGGTGAATGAGAATGCTGAGCCTCGTTCCACCTCATCTGGTTTGTTCACACTGTTCTGTTTATCTTTCTTTGTTCATCTCTGAATATTAGAACTCTGTGCTATTGTGTCGACAATTTGAGATGCAAAAGCTTTTTTTTTTTTGCTGAATGAGTTGTTCTGTTTTTTAATCGTGTATATGTTTGGGTACTTCTGGTTTGTGTTATGATTTTGCTTGTGTTATTTATTTTGGTACTTTGTGGTGTTCATGTGTTAATCAACAAATTGATTTCATTGTTTGTGTTTTATTTTTTCAAAGTCTGTTTGTGTTTTGATGGTATCTGCATTGGGAGATGGGAGTTAAATCTCTATATTTTAAGCCTGAAGAAAGTTCTTATTCTACGAATATGATTTGTATCAATAACTTTTTTTGAGTGTACTAATTGTTAGATGCTGTTTCTTTTCTGTGGATATCTATATAGCAGGATATGAAAGTGAGGATAGCTCGGGAAATGAGATTGGTGTTGACGCATCAGGTACTATGTATCTTTGTTTAGCTGTTAAACATGTCACAAGTTAGCCAACTCCTTGAAAAAGTGAATATATACGTTTTGTGCCATGTTGTAAAACCAATATATTTAAGTTCAAGAACAGCCCTTGCCAATGAGCCAACTTAAATTAACTTGTTAGTTACTCTAACTCAAACAAGAGCGGATATTAGAGTAAGTAAGAATTAGGCTCTCATTTCCCTCAACGTTTAGGATTGCATCTCTTCTTGGATGTCCAAGAAAGAAAAGAAGGCTCTGGTCCCCTGATGTCATACTCTGTGATTTTCTTGCCTACAACCTTTGCTACCATGAATTCTTGTAGCTGTTAGTTATTTGTTTTGTAAATAAACATATAAGGTTTAGAAAAAGAGAAGAACACATAGGCCAGTGATTTGACGCATGACTTCAACGCTAAGCATTATCTACAACCACTCCCAGATGACGTTTCCTTTAAGCGAGTTGAGGGCTTTTAATTTGTCATTCACTTCTCATTGATGCGGTACGCTACATATTATTTATTTTTTTACTGCCAAAGCAAACAAATAGAGAAGAGCACCAAGGTGGTTTCTCCCAAAAGATGAACAAACATATTATTTATTTTTGGGGCGAGGACAGAAGTAGACAGAGGAGAGATTCTTGAGAAATTGAAGATAAATGAACAATTTCAGTAAATCCAGAACCCCTGAAAGGGCCTAACCTTGTCAAGAATTTAGTGGCTTAATTTACCTTCACATTAGTTATGAATATGACAATATTAGCTGCCACTGTTGCAGACTATTGTTGTTAAAAATAAACATAAAGAAAATATATTTGTGATGTTACAAGTCCGCTTTTTTCGTCTTTTCATTTGGGTATCAAGTTTAGCAGTGCATTTATATTGGTTTGTAAGCATGCTGGTTTCGTAATATCATAGTGGTAACTGATGTTGTTCGAATTGCTAGAATCCAATAATTTATTACATTTACATGTAACTTTAAAAATGCATGCTTTTGTTCTTTCTTGGAAGGACAAAGGAAAAGGTATCCTCGTGGATTTTTGACATTATTAGACCATGGCTGGTTTGTAGATGAAGATGATAATGAAAGCGGAAAGGAAAGAAAAATTCTTGTCCATTGTCAGTTATCTGGCAAACATGAACCTGAAATGCCAAAGAAATTGTCCAAAATCACACATGAGAAGGTATCAGTACCAGAAGACATGCCAGACTGCATAATGAAAAGCAAATCAGTTTTTAAGTGCAGGCTTTGCCCTCGTATCGTCTGCTTGACTGAGGAGACTATGAGGGCTCATCTTAATTCCAAGGTAAGGAATTGCATATTTCATTTCTTAAAGAAAATATTTGTTGTGGTACACTACTACTGTCTCAACCATTTGGCAAACTTTTGTTCGGAGGGATCGTCACTTGGATGCATGAGGATAAATTGGCCACCACCCTTCTGACTTTGTCTGTTTCCATGTGCCAATGCATTTCACCGAGAACAATCTACCGTTAGGTGTTCTCATTCTTTTGTGATACTTCCATGGAAAAACTCACTATTTATCTGAATCTAAACCATTTATATTCTTTGATTTAATAAAAACAACCCCCAATTCTGCAGGATGTTAAAGTAATTTTTTGGAACAAGGAATCATAATGATTTTTTTTTTCCATTTCCCTTTCCTGTATTGCGATGGTTTCACCCAAATTCCTCTTTTAACACATTCTCTTCCTCAGCATCTTGATTAACTTGGTAAGCACCAGACCCTAGATCGATGCAATGGGTCTTTTTAAGGGTTTAAGCATACTTAGTGTGAGGCACTGCCTTTGAAACTGTATCCCCCACTCACCTTTAGCATATCATATGCTCTTGACAGGTCTGCTTCCCTTTTTCTTTTATTTACTTTTCTTTTTTTGGGTTGAGGGTGTTCAGTTACCATTGTTGTTATTGTTTTTCCAAAGAGATATTGGTTGGTTAGAACTTGTTTTTTTTAACCGTTTACTTGAGTTGGATTATTTTGGTAATCATTTGAGTTTCTAGGTGTAAATTCAATTTGATATTATATCATGTCTGTCCTGTCCAAGGGAAAAAAGAAAAATTAAGAATGGTTCCGCTGAACAAGATCGCAGGAAATAATATTCACAAATCATGAAAATAATAGGCATTTTCCCGCTTCATTGCAAGAATAATACTTAGAAGGTATCATCAGTATAATGCAAGGTTAACCGGACTGGCCATTGAACCGGAAAATTTACTGGTCCATGGTTCAATCGGGATTAGATCGGGTTCGAACAGGTTCAATATAAAATTTAATAGATATATATTTATTAACAGAATCATATGTATATTACAACAAATTTCAATAAATTCAATAAGTTCATTTCTTTTTTCTTTATTTATATTCAATAAAGTAATATCTTTGTTATTACAACCAATTTTAATAAATTTAATTTTTGAAATACAGCATAATATATGTATTATAATGTGTAAGGGTATTTTTAGGGAAGATCATATATTCAATTAATGTATCCCTTTAAACAAAAAATTATAATAGCTAAGTTGGTTAGAGCATTGGTCTTTTCAACATAAGGTTATGAGTTCAAATCCTATTTTTAACATAAGGTTATGAGTTCAAATCCTACCAGGAGCAAGTTTTCAAAAATTTTACAATTTAATCAACCGGTCTAAAGTGGCAGCTCCAAACCGGTTCTTTGAAAACGGCAGTTTACTAACTTACCGGTTTACATAGCCTCTACGATCGGACAGAGAGCCGGTCACCGGTTGACAGGCCGGTCTGGTTTTGATAACCTTGGTATAATGTCAGATGGTGGGAGGATAGTATCCAAATGTGGATTCAAAATTTGAAGCTAGTGCATGGGCCATATGCAGACGAGGCATGAATGCATGCACATTTGCAAGTGCCATGGTGTTTCTGCGTATGGTGTTCATAGTACATTGCATAATCTTCAAGCGCATTGAGGGAGAATGACAGTTCATAGAAGCACAACCATCACCACCCTTCTTTTGTAGCCACATTCTATCTTTCCATTGTTGTGTTCTTGTTAATTGACCAACTAAGTGGTCAACTCACTTGATATAGGTTGGTTAAAAAGATTAGATGAGTTCTTAACAGGCTAAGATTAGGTTATGATCTTCAATAACATCATGCAGACAATAGGGATGAATGCATGCATATTTGCAAGTGTCATGGTGTCTCTGTGTATGGTGTTCGTTGCATAATCTTCAAGCGCATTGAGGGAGAATGTCACTTCACACTTCACAGAAGCACAACTATCACCACCCTTCTTTTGTAGCCATATTCTCTCTTTCCATCGTTTTGTTCTTGTTAATTGACCAACTAAGCAGTCAACTCACTTGATATAGGTAGGTTAAAAAGATTAGCTGAGTTCTTAACAGGCTAAGATTAGGTTATGATCTTCAATAAGTCTGGTTGAACTTGTATAGTTTGAGGTGAACCATAAGCTTCACTCTCTAAAACTTGTCTGAAGTTTGACCCATTATTATTAGTAGAGGGGAATATGCTGTCAGCAATGAAGCTTAAACTTTTTCTTGTTAGCTTGTTCTGGTGATATGATAGTCTTATATCATGTGTTATGGAATTGGAGGGACTGGGAACATCCTTTTCTAGGAAAAACCTTCTTGTCGGGCATAAAAGGAAGACAGTGCTAGTATTTTCCATAGGTTCCGTTACTCTTAATATGATCAAGTTGAAGTCGAGATTGTTATGATTGTATTAGGTTTAATGTAGAACTTCTGAAGTTGACATAAAAGGAATGCATTTTATTATTGTAGAGACATGGTCGATCTGAGAAATTACTGAAGGAAGGTCGGTTGACGACTATGCTCAACAGTGATGGGGAAATTGAGAACCAGGAGACTCCCATGGAAATGAATGCTCGAATTATAGCTCTGGCAGAGGTTGGTTAATTAAGATCCTTTCTAATTGAATTATGTGGTTTTGCCAGATGTGCATGTAGTTAAGCTAATTTTTGCCGTTGGGTAGAAAAATCCAAAAAAGAAAAGCAAAGGAAGGCAGCGACAGAGGAAGAGATCAAGGAGGATGGTAGGAGTTGATTCAAACGTGGAGACTGCAAAGCAATCAACAAAAATTTCCCCCTTAAAAAGAAAAAGAGGCAAGAAATGAAGTGTCTTGTTTTCTTCTCTGACTGAATGGCAAATCAATAGAGACAGTTAGAAAAGAAGGACCACTAATTTCTGCAAGGTTGCTGGCTAACATGTGGTACCTATTTATTTTGTAATTTTGATTTCATAAGTGCTAAAGTTATTGTGAATTTGTTTTAATTCTGAATTTTTTTCGTCCTTCTGTGTATAAGATTGTGACTGTATTATGCCCACCACCTTGAAATTTTGGTTTAGTTACTCTATAATTTCAGACAAATCGACATTTGGATGCTCTGTGTTATGTGTAGTTTCAAAGGTTATTGATCTCTCATGAACCAAAAGAATGTGTAGAACCTGGAATGCATTGTGTATTGTAAGTTGTAGGAAAAATATGCCCTTGGTTAATTGGTTTCCTGGGTTTTTTCAGAAGTATCTGCTTATTTTGCATTCAGTTGCTAAAAGTTGACATTTGGGATAAACCATCTGGATGTTTAAGGCATATCCAATGATATTTGATAAGCATTATAATAGAGTGGGTTGGATTGGATTTTATTGTTTTAGATTGGATTGATTTACATTTCATTGTAGGTTAAAAAAATTATACATTGTATTTAGTGTTTGGAAAATATGCAACAAGACCCCTGAAGTTTAGCCTTGTCGCTCGCTCTTTCTTCGGCTGAATGGATGTTAACCTTGATTGAGTTTTTCTTCTTGTATGCACGAACTCTGAGATCTATTTGCAGATTCTACTATATAATTTTCTACAATGATTTATCGTCTCTTGATCAACACTTTTTCTTGTATGTTTGTCTGCATTTTATTTATTTACCGAATTTGCAGGATTGCTAACAGAAGAACCTTTGTTATGCAGTTTATGTTTTCTATAATTTTTGATGCCAAACAACAGAGGTAACTCCCATAATAAAATGCTATTGCTTACTGTATTAGACATTGAAGGCTCAAAGTACAGTGCTCCATTCTTGTTCCTGGTCTCTATTTCACAATTAAAGGTAGCAAACCAGAAACCTATTTTTCATGTTTCAGAGATGCCAGTCCCATTTCCTATAACTTTACCCCAGCTACCGTCCATGTACATTCAGTTTACCAACCACCCATCCTACCTCACTCAGGTACAAAATATTCATACTATCGCATGGACAATTAGACATATAATCTGTAATCATAACGACCCAATTGCAAGAGCTGAGCTCTACCAATTGAACTATATCCCCGAGTCAAGTGGAGATGCATGGAGTCAAACTGTCGACTGCTCCTCATCTGAATATTGTTCAACAAGAAACCAATATAAAAGAATACATAACCTAATGAATCTTACCATTCATTATTATATTCAAATCAGATACATTGTAGTGCAACAAAATTCACATGACATTTCAATCAGTTTCAACTTTTAAATACAAGTTTTTCAGTTTCAAGCACAAAATTGCTAGAGCTAACAAAAGAACCGCCTCCTGACATCATTACACAAACCAAAATTCTAAATGCACAAAAAGGTAATGAGTTTAATTGGTGCTATAACCACCGGTCAGGTCAATCCACTTACAGCATGCATCAATTTCTAAAATTTCTATGTTAGATGATTGTGAAGCCAACTAATGCTGTGGATAAGGTCATCTAAAATTGTGGCAAACATCACGAACCTATCATGCCATGTACCATGAACAAGAAACCTGCTACTGCAAAAACTAAGGTTCATCCTTGTCTGAGGTTTGATCAGGTGAAGTGCGTGGTTGTTCTCCATCACCATCATTTTCAGCTGGTTGATCTGGTTGGGGTTTGTCTGCAGTTTCATTATTTTCAGGATGGAAATTTATGGGAAATTTTGTCACCCTAGGCTTGTCGGTTAAAATGTTCCTTTGAACCTTGTCAATCAAAAGCTTTGGAGGCGGTTCTTCTCTTAACTGCTCATCATCATAATCGTTGTTCACATAGTATCCCACTCGAATAAACTCCTGACCAAGATAAGAGCAGGTCAACAAAAGCACTGTCACACCAATAATATCTTCTTCACGGATCTTTGATGGGTCTGGTGGGTCTGCCTGCAATGCATACAAACCAAGTTTATAATCAAATGTACTTCTTAAACAAATTACATAGGTACATATTTTGCAA
This sequence comes from Tripterygium wilfordii, assembly GCF_013401445.1. Classification (NCBI taxonomy): domain Eukaryota; kingdom Viridiplantae; phylum Streptophyta; class Magnoliopsida; order Celastrales; family Celastraceae; genus Tripterygium; species Tripterygium wilfordii. The sequence continues at coordinate 2,246,451 of NC_052234.1, forward strand.
CGGATTGAAGACTGAAGAGTCCGTAAAGATTGCCTGAAACACAAAACGATAATTGCCAACATTGACAGGACCAACAAGCACACTCTCTAGAAGCTGATCATATGTCTCATCCTCAGCAGATCCCACATAGATAAGTTTCCATTCCAAATCTGAATAGATAAAAGCAAAAAGAATTTTGTTAGAATCTGTAAAGGGAGTAGTGTAAATTCACGAGGCTTCAGAGAAAGCTACGAAGAAGAAGAATAATCTGTTGAGCACATATATTTCTCAACATTTATTAGTCCCAACACCTACTCATACACTGAATCCATATTATTATACTCACGATAACAAGCGCAAGTAATTTGTTGAGAAGATACATTTATCTACATTAAATTTGTAGTCCCTACAATTCTTTATACACTGAAGTCAGATTATACTCCTGATGAGAAATGACATAATGTGAATCATGACATGAATCCCCAAAACAACCTCCAGAATCAATCAAAAGAGAAAATCATAAAAACTTAACTCTCAAAGTAGGATTACAGATCTACTTGCATGGATGTGATTTCTCAGTTTGAAAAGTAATCACAAGTGCCAATGATTAAAGGAGAACTTCTAGCTATAATTAACGTACTAATAGCCATCAGCACATAAAAATTATTTTACTTCTGTCAACCATCAACACAACAGGATCCCAGGAAACACACACAGGCACACACATTACAAGAAATGATCAACACTGAGATTCTCAATTATATCCATCCATGAAATTTTTGCATGACGAGCTTGGGAAGCCTAATAGCCTAAAAGGAAGCAAAGTGAATAAGTACGTTGTAATCTCTATAGCTGTGTAACAAATAAACAGAAGCTGTGCAGGATACATATGACAATCAATGCTTCTCCCTCGGTCCAATTCTCCGTTCCCTTAATTATACAAAAAAATTAGAAACCCTATGACATCATTCAACACCAAGCAGCAGTTACCTTCAATCTGGTACTGAAGTAGGAAACAAAGGCTTCATGCATACTACTTTGCAACATAATCATCTGTCAGCCAGGTAACCAAAAGGCACTCTCTAAAATTGAACCAACTTCGAAACATCAAATGAAAACCATGCAGTACAGTAGAAAGGAAATCATGTCCATACATATGTAAGAATAGGATGAAATGCTCAAAAGGATTAAAATTTGTTTGCATAACTTAGAAAGTTGAATTGGCCAACCAACAGATGGGCTGATAATCAAAGATCAAGAAAAGAAAATACAGCAAACAAAAAACAAAAAGTACGACCATAGTCAACTAACCAACAGATAAAAGGACACACACCGACAACTAGAAAAGAGAGCAAATTAACATATCAGAACAGTAAACAATAGACATAGAAAAAAAAAAACCTCCAAAGTTGCATGCCAATTGCCAAAAGAAGAATTTCAGCAAGTCGGCAAGAAATTAAAGAAGCAAACATAACAAATGCCACTATAGGAGACAATGGAAAACCTACTGCTTAGCTTCATTCAACAAGATTATCATCTCATAAAAATATTGATGATGATGAAGGCAAAGAAGTGAAGACTTCAGCCATGGTGAAACTGATTGTCCTAGTAAATTTGCAAGAAAGTGAAATCAAGACAAAGATGATTGAAGTACAACAGACGCAAGAGCCTATCTTCATTATTCAAAATGGCAATCCAGTCAATATGGCAGTGCCTATGCAATTCACTTATTTTCTCGTTACTACAAAGTTTGTTGTTTGGGTTGAACATGCAGATTACAAGAAGATATTACTGGTGCCATTACCTACTACCGAGAAGGAGAACCCAACATAATGCTTGAGTTAAAATCCAAATAAATAATCCAATCATGTACTTTGAGCAATTTGGCTATTTTGGCATTTCAAATATCCATGACAATTATTTTGAAGCCATGGGAGAGTGATGCAGGCGATAATAAGCTCCAAAATACATCAACTGACAGATGAAACAAACAATGAGACATAGAAATGGAATTATCTCTAAAGTAAATAGTTTTGATTTAATTTTATATGGTTTTTCTGCATTCTCATATAATATCTACACAGATTCACTGGAATGTTTTCATTGTCACTACTAAAATGTTCTTTTTTTAATAGTTTAATATGTTAGTCAATCCTTGTCATTTGCAGTCCCATTAGTTTCCTATTAGAATTTACGAAATAATACTCAAAGAAAGAAAGTATCTAAAGGATCAGAATTACAAAAGAATCCGATTTTATGACCCAACAGGTTCTTTGGTGGATACCAAGAAATCACTGGTGATTTTAAAGAACCTACATTTCCTTATTTTCCTCTACTTCAATTCATATATAGTTACAGCAGAAGTACAGTCACCTTCAATTCTGATTTTTATTCATTCAAACTCAAGTGTTCTAATTTTAACCCTAATAACCGACAATCTCTAGAAATTGACTATTGTCACAACTTCCAAAGAGGAAGCCTCGAATGTAAAATTAAAATCTAATTAAGCTCGGCCATCAGAGAAATTCAGGTCTGTATACACAGGACCTTTGAACCAGATATTGGGCCTTCAAACTAGAAAAATCCTTCAAATTGGCCTCAGCATTGGAAGGTGGACCTGGGACATCTTCCGACTCTTTCAAGCCCCACGGTTACTGTCCATTCACTTAATAGGGAAATAAAAGGGAAAAATATTCTCATTTTGAGAAGCACATAATCAAAAAATAGTTGTAGCAAGATATTACATAAAGAGTGTTCAACCAAAATTTTCGATTGCTGCCTCAAGACTGCTTTCCACACCTCTATTTCCTGAGAAAATCACAGTATATAACAGAAAACACACAATTTTCGACATTACAAGAACAAAAAGAAGCATCTTCTATAATTTGACAACACAATTTTATGTCAAAAATCACATCACTTGAAAGACCCCCTGTATATACATGGTAAACCACACAAAAGATCAGACAAAAAGTTCTCTGGAGTTGACTCCTGTAACCGACCACACATACCGACAATGTGAGCCAAGAACTTAGCCTCAATTTGGTCCTCCAGACAACCCCTCTGAGAAAATAAAGTCATTGTTTTTTTTTTCCACACCCGAACTAAGAAGAATAGAACCCCAAACGAAAGAAAAAAAATGAAACAGAGTAAAATCAAAAATCAAAGAGAGGAAAGAAAAGCTCACACACAAAGAGAGAGAAAGGGAGAGAGGGAGAGAGAGAGAGAGAGAGAGTACCGTCTTTGAGAGGGGTCAAGCATTCGTAGGAGATCTCAAACTGGAAAGAGGAGGAGAAGGGCGCCGGATTATCTAAAACCGTAACGTTCGTGATGTTAACAGCACTCATTGTGGCGAATCCGGAGAAAGCAAGGAACAGTCGAAGGATGGATTCAGGCAGGAATTGACAGGAACCCTAACTCCTACAGCCTTCATCGAACTAAAACCCAAACCCTAATAGAAGAAATTTATATCGTGAATCGCTAGCAGGTTTTCACAGAAACAAGAAATTAAAGAAAGGTTTGTTCGGGTTTATGTTTATGGGGGTTAAATTGGGGATTTTGTTTCAACCGGGAAATGCTAGTATGAGCGACCGGAGGAGCCGGTGACAAAGCTTTGGCGGGAGAATTGATTAGAGCTCCAATTCATGTATATTTCATAAAAAAAATAAAAAAATTTGTGATTACTATGTCATGACATGGTTGTTCAAATCCCTAATTAAATCCTAGAATTCTAGGATTTTATGATACCACATCAACAAAACCATTTAAATATGTCTTAAAGTCCGAATTCGATAAAATCCTACTAAAATCTCTATTAGACGCCCGAAATTCGTAACATCTTATGATTTTACATGACTTTAATAATGATTTTTAAAATTTTGAAAAAGTAAATAATTATGTTAAAAAGACACCATTCAATATTTACTTCTTTACTGGCATCCCTATTGACTGTCCTAAATGAAAAAATAAACATCAATTATGACAGAAAAGAAAATTTTGAAAATAATATGCCAGTAGGTCAATCTCTCATCAAATTGAGAAAAACAATTTCATTCTTCCTATATCTTTGGTTTCAACCTCAATCTGGATTTGCTGTCATTTGATAGTGTATCAAAATGAATTATTGTCTAAAAGATTGTTGCTTACTATTTATTAAAATATTATAAAGGTTCAGATACCAATTGCTATCTTTATTGATACGATTATATTGATAGTTTATCTAGAATTAAAAAATATAAATTATGAGTAGTCAGCTTAAAACATGACTATTGTGCATTAGGCTAGCATATCGATTTTCATAGTTTTTATCTTTTTTTTTTTAGATACCCAAACTAACAAATTACTAATTGTTGTATTGGACTTATGGAATATGTTTCTAAACAAATAACAATCAAGTTTTTTAAATTTTTTTATTACCTCTGGAATACTATATTATGTTAAAAAGACGACACTAATTTTTATTATTTTTATTAGCTCTGGAATTACCATTTGTTAGTAAGAACCAACTTTAGAAGATACTTTTGCATTATGATTTGGAAGGTTTTATGAAACCTTATAATATCATCGTTTTGATTTGTGATTCCAAACAAGGGTTTATTAACACACAAAGCATCTCATACAACTACAAGGTGAGTAGATAGTCCATTAATTTATAGATGAACCTTTTTGAGATAGCTAGAGACCGGGTCAACTAACTAATTGTTTTAACGAAAATGATAGATATCCCAACAGTTGATATCCTAATTATCAAAACTGCTGAGTTTGACACGCATAATCTAAGTGAATCGTAAGCTTTACATATTCCACATGATGCACATAAATTCATGTGTGTATACATTCATTGGTAAAGGTACGATATTATCACCACCAATGACTATCCATAAATTCTCTCCATTGGTTAGCTCCACATTGTGCTAGTATACCAATGTTGGTCCTTAGAACCTCGAACATGTTACTTCTCAATTGACTGTATTGTTCCTTATGCTTCCCATTGATGATCTCCAATGCTTTCTTCTTTACTCTATATGCATGTGCCCTTGAAATTGTCAAAGACATGTGGTCCTTTGCATATGTCACCAAATCTGCAAGGCTCACTTTTGATTTCCCCCATATGTTGTCCACCAACTTCATTGCTAGTCATGTGATGTTGGCTTGTTTATTTTTAAGTCTCCGGTTACACCATGTCTTTTAACATGCATCTTGGTTTGAAAAGTACTCTCCCCATTGATTTTGGAGCACCATATCATCCAGGGCATCCAATATCATACTTTGCTTGACATGCTGTCTTCTCATTTCTCACCAACTATATCTGGAACTCACCATCAATTGCATAGCTCTTGATAGCATTCTTAAACTCTTTTGGATCAGTGAACTCCATTCCAAGTTCAAATATCAACTCTTCTAAATTAACCTTAGGGTTGAACTTTGGATTTGCTCCACTATCTCTCATAATGTCATTTTCATTATCATCTTCATACAACAAGATGTCCTCATTATCTGATTCTTACAGCAAATTGAGTCTTTATCACAGCCAATATTACCTCTGCCATCAGCACCACTTCCAATATCACTCTGCCATCAACATCAACACCACTGGCATCATCTTTATTGTCATCATCTCCACTGCCTACATCCTCGCTGCCTCCATCTGCACCTCCTCTATTGTGATCAATAGAAACTATCCCACTGCCTCTATTGCCATCAGTAGAACCCTAGTGCCTCCATTGCCATCAGTAATACCTCAACTAGGGCTCTTAAAAAAAATCACCAAAACCAAAACAGATCAAAACGAACCGCTTGGTCAGTTTTGTTCCTAAAAATTTTATACATTTCTCCACTTAAAATCGAACCAAAAAAACCGATAAAAAACCTATCGAAATAACTCATGAACACCCTTAACCTCAACTGCCAACATTGCCATCAACAATGCCTCCATCATTGTTTTTCAAAGTTGTCATATACGCCTCCAGGACATCCTAATCCTCATTAACAAGAGAACAATCAACACCAAAAGTGACAAAATAAATCTCATTCAATGCTACCTCATTCACAACCTCAAACTAACTCACTACCTTTCTAATCTTAGAATGTGACTTGGTTAGAGGTCCCCTTGCGGTAGGTTTCATTTTCAACAACTAAACTGCAGGTCAACAATCACAAAAAATACAAAATAATCAATTACAAACTCAAATAAAAAAGCAGAATAATCAATCAAAACCATAAAAATCCTAATACCCAAATCTGTTACAAACTCAAATCAAAATAAAAATTAGAGTAAATATGCACAATAATGAAAGAAAAGAGAAGAATCAACTCTTATCACTAAGGCGTGGATGCTTCATGGGGTGCTAAGGTTATAGGGAGATGGTGAGATGTTGCGTGGGTAAGGTTGTTCATCCAATGGAGGTGCTTCATCCAAGGGAGATGGTGTGGTGCGGCGGGTGACTGTTGCATGTGATGTGCTTCATCCAAGGGAGATTGTGGGGGGTGAGTGCTACATCAGGAAATTTTTGTGAATAAGACAAGAGTTAGGTTTTGGTTTTACGAAAGTGGAGTATGATTTGGGAAAATTTTGAGTGTCACACTTATGACACGTAAGCACTATTAGCCATGTCAACAAATCCGTTATGCCACGTCGTCATACTTGATGGATTTCTAACGATCAACTTGTCATGTAGATTGTTTGATTGATCAAAATTGGTGAAAACTACACGAGTTATCAAATTGGAACAAATCTGAACTTTATGTTACTGATTTAAAAAATTTTGAGATTGAGTGACTGAATTGAAACATAACCCATCTTTCGATGATAACAATTTTATTTAATAATTCTTTCGAAGATACTTTTGCCTTTTGATTTGAAAGGTTTTTTAAAACCTTATAATATTGTCAAAGCATATCATATAAGTTACAACTGCCAGTTAGGTAGATAGTCCATAACCAACGAGCAATAACTTGATTGGCAATTGACTGCGTTAGGTATATGTGTGTCCAAAGTTCGATTGCAATGAGAAGCAAATTTCTCAATGATATTTAAAAAAGAAGAAGTAGATAGTCCATAAATTTACAAATAAATCTTTTTGAGATAGAGATCTACTTGGTCAACTGACTAATAGCCTTAATGTAAAACCAACAACAACAAAAAATGAAAAGAAAAGAGAATCGATTTCAAGCACAAATGCTCCACCATGGTAGAGTATAATAGAAATATTTACTTAAACTAACTGCTAATTATTGTTAGTATAATCATACAATGTACTTAATTTTAATTCACATCTCTTAAATAAAAAAAAAACAGCAATTAAATGGTAATGATCACATCATGTGTGAATTGAGTAGAACAATTAATATTGTAGACATTTGCATTCTCACAATATTTAAAAGAACAATAATGCTATTAATATTCTGTTTTACGTTTGCTTAGTCTTCCCCCTTTACCTTCCACATGCAAACACATGAATCCTTAAATTCCTAAAAAGAATTAATCTCCCTTTGGTTAAAACTACAAAGAGAGCTCACAAGGGGATTTATTTTTTTTAATAACCAAACACCAAATTAATCATCTTGAGCAAATTGGCTCCTCTACTATGGTCTCCAGCAAAGGCTTCTTTGACCTAGTCATAGACAACCTATGCATGAATTCCTCCTTTGAAAACTCTTCTATGTCATCCAAGCTAAGCTTAGGCACCATCTTCACCTCCTCAACCACTTGATGATCAGCAACCTCCCCGGCGGCCTCCGGCAACACCCTCACCTTCGCACGAGCTACGCGCTTGGCGGTCACAAACAAGGCAGCCATGTCACCGGCCTTGACAGTAGAGTTGAGTCTCTTCATGGGAAACATGACATACACATTGGACAATTCCAAGTCCTCATCAGCGCTGAGAGGGGAGAACCGGCACCCGATTTTGAGGGATTGAGAGTTGACAAGGAAGAAGCTTGGCATGTCTAGCATGAGCATGAGCTCCGCCGCCTTGACGGGTGCCTGGAACTGCTTGATTTCGCCGCTTGGGAGGATCACTTTGGTTGATCTTGACGAGTGTTTGTGTTTGGGTAATGGAGTTGACAAGGTACAAGAGATGTAATTCCCCATTTGCGTTGTGTAACGTACCTAATGCAATGACAAAGCCTCCAAAACTAGCTTGCTTGATATATATATATAAGAAGTTTATGTTTAACAAAGTAATGGTGGTTGAAGCAAATTATAGTTTGTGGATGAGTATGATAGATATGTGGAAGGCTTTGAGTATGAATGAAGGAGGAGGAAGATGACAGAATGTCTAAAGTGGTGGGTGATAACTATAACTAATGGAGGTTAGATTGAATGATTTATTTATAAGGGTCACTTTTTTTCTCTTTTTTTTTTTTTTTGGTGGAAGAATCTTAGGAGAGCCAGTTGTGCCTGTGTTGACAATACAGTTAGCTACGCGTACAAGAAATATAGAAGGAATTGTAGTTACTTTATATAATCATATATATATATATATGAAAATTCTCAAATGAGGGATCCCTCACTTTATTTAAAATGAGGGATCCATCTAACACCATTCATTATGTGTAAGTGTGACCCCCACATGTGATGGGACCCGCGTGGGACCCGCGAGTGAATGGTGTTAGATGGATCCCGCACTTTAAATAAAATGCGGGATCCCTCACCTGAGAAGCTCTCTATATATATATATATATATATATGGATGGGAAGGTGAATTACATTTTCCAGTATGAGCACTATCTTTCATGCTTAGTATCAAATGTTTTTTTTTGTTTGGCAATTAACATAAAAAATCTTTGGCAAATGCGTGTGGGACCCATTCACAAGTTTCACTTTGTGTTCATATATATATATATATATATATATAGTCCTAGTCTTATAGTATGTATAGGGGCGGTGTCGGTTATGTGAGCTTGTGTTCCTGTTCTGTCACAGGATGACTTTCTTATTATTATAATTATTTATTTTCATTTCTAATAATTTTTATTATTATTTACATTTCAGGCTGGATATCTTAGTGCTCATTCAATAATTCTACTTTACAATCTGTTAATTGGTCTACATCTCATTCTTTCTTGAGGGCACTCGAAGGAAAAAAAAAACTTCTATAAAATATCAATAATTTTTTTAAAACCGAAAACCAAGAATTAAGCTTGACCTTTGGACAGCCAAATAGGGCATAAACCAAGGCCAAACAAGTACCCACGCACTAGCTACAGACAAGTTGAGTTGGGCATTCGGCCCAGCACGTGGCCACTTAGGATTGATTCTGGCCGGAATTAAACGACAGACCTTCCGCATGCTTAGCGTTTGGCCACACTCAGTGGTTAATAATCTTATATTTCATTAGGCTGTAAATGACGTCAAATTTATGTCAACAATCTTTTAAGAGCTTTCCATGATGAGTCCTTGAGGCAGTTGTTCATCATGGAAATTAAGCTCTAACAAGAATGTTGTTGGACGGTCATCTTCATTTCTTAAGCTGGCAAAAGCTAAATTATATGTAGTTAAGTAAAGCTGAAGATATCATATATTACCAAATCTGAAGCAGTGAATCTTACCAAACATAAAACAAATGCCAGCAACAATTACCGTAAGCCCTAAATAACGAGGTTCGGTAGATGTGTCAAGCTTTTGTCACAGCAAATGAAGTCATATTCTAACTTAGTTGCAGCACTCAACAGACAGGGCATGCAGGTCTCCCCATAGATGCAGAAACTTCTTCCAGGATTTCTATGACACCCGCGAACGAGGGTCTTTCAGAAGGATCCTTGCTTGTACAATGCTCTATCAACCTGCAAAATTTTCTCCTTACACTTAGTACCACATATATAATTGATACGGGGAGCAAAAATTAACATTGGCATAAACACTGCCTGATTAATAATTGCAAATGCTCTATCTCGCGAAAATATTTGTTGTGCATGCTTTCAATTAGCTAACAACTGATAGGCGTGAACGTTTCAAATAAATTTAATGGTAGGAGAGAAAGAAAGAGCTTTGAGAAAACATATCAGCAACTTCTGCGAATTTTAATATCTTTTTATCCAAGAGAGCAGAGATGTACTGAAGATTCACAATGTAAAAGAACAGCAGTACTTCCAATGACAGTGGAAATTGACATTGTTAAATGAAATTCACATACTGTTGAATTCTTTTAAAGCGTCGACTGAATTGGAATTTTGGCTCAAAATCAATAGACTTGAGGTGTATGAGGTCGAAGTCCGTGTTGGTCAGCAGGTGCCTTCCTTCAAGCATCTGTTGCATCATTCATGAATCATGAGCACATTTAAAACATGATATGACATTCAAAATACATCACATAAACTAAATCATTAAGCTTTCCAGGAATCAACCACCAACCTATATTCATATTGGGTGAGGTAAAATCTATCCAATTGTTACCTGATAAAACATAAATCCAAATGACTGAATATCTTTCTTAGTATCATCCACTGGCTTGCTAGTAATGCTTGAATCATCATTCCTTTGGCCTTCAAACAAAATGGGAGAGTTAAATGCAATGGAAATGCAAAATATACAATTTTAACAGTAGGATGATCGTAACGCACAGTTGTCTTGATTAGGTTGTATTTCCTTATATAACATTTGAACCCAATACTCGCCAATCTTCAAGTCGCCGCCTTCATCTTGTAACAAATTTCTGCATCCAATCAGAAGGCATTTTATAATTTCAGACTGTCAACAGATAGACTTGAGGATATAGGAGTGAAAATAAGTCAGCAATCAAACAAAAAGAAAGATGTAGTCTATAGGACTGTCAACCATATAAAGAGATAAAAGATGTATATGTGGTTGACATCAACATCTTCCATTATCAGAGAAAACTGAAGAAGGAGGCAGTGACGAATGAGGCCAAAAATACATTAACGGAAGTTTTAAGGAAGGAATGAACTGTATAGAATTAGCAGAAAACACAGCATTAGATCGGAACAAATAATGAAGGAAAATCCACAGTGGATTACAACTGATTTCTCTTACGGAATCCAGCACAAATTCTTCAATGCTAACTGCATTGTTCCTAGTCAACTCACAACAGATTGAAGAAAAAAGAATAAGGCATAATAGATGCTCGTTCGAAAGAACCATCACAGCAAAAGGAGCCAATAGTCTTTCAAGTCCTCTAGCAACATGATGCAAATAAGAGGTCAAGGAGATCTATGAATATTGGAAATAAAGTTCACCTGGGATCCAAATGATTGTGAACTATGGGAAATGGCTTGTGCTCGTGAAGGTAATTCATTCCCCTGTCAATAATTTCAAACATCAAGGCATGTTTGACACATTAATGAAACAGATATAATTACCAATGTCGTGCAAATCAACTGAAATGACAAAATATCAAGGATCTCATTTCATGCATACAAAATTAACATGATCCTGATATCCATACATATGCACATGAACGATCACTTTTGTCTACATGCATATATGTATGCATGTAAATATATATACGTATATTTTTGCATTATTTCCCAAATGTTAGCTTAAGCTTTTGGTATAATAAAATATCTGACCATATGTATGTATGCCTATCATCAACCAATAGGCCAGTAGCTTCAACTGAAGCCGAGGAGCTATAATAAGAATCCAACTAGAAAGCGGTTCTTGCTCAGGTTTCAGGGAATCCCTAAAAAGCCCAGGTCAAGACTAGACTAGGAGTAAGTGTGTAAGCAGCCAATCCAATAGTGCTTCTTACGGAATATAGTTGGTATAATAAAACATCTGACCATATATATGTATATACTATATATGCAAGTGTGTAAGCAGCCAATCCAATAGTGCTTCTTACGGAATATAGTTGGTATAATAAAACATCTGACCATATATATGTATATATGCATGGATAGTGAGATGTAGTATATCAATTAACAAAAGGCAGTTATTCATAAAAATTATGACAGGAGAAGCAGATTACCTAGCAATATCAAGGGCATAGCGCAAAGCAATTGGTAGGTCCAGCGGTATCTTCTTTTTCAAGATATCATCCAGGTTTCCCTTAATTAACATAAGAACAAAAGAACGAGAATTACACACTTGAGAATAGACGATTAATAGTCAATAATGGCTACAGATTATAGTTGAAAGCTTGTTGTATATTTGAAAGGCAAACACATAAATGAACAAGAGAGAGGAGATAAATGCAAGAATACAGTATATCCAACTACAGATTTGCTTACCAATTTACACCTTAAATGGTTTTCCTTTTACCTCACACTTCACATTTCTTCTTGCTATGAATCAAGCAATAATCATATACAATAGAATAATCATGAACCAGCGTCAATACACAATGTAATCGTGTGCTATAAGAATGTCAAGAATGAGACAAAAGAAACAACACAGCAGAGATGCTTAGATATTCCAGTAAGAAAATTATTAAAAATTTAATTTTTCTTGAGACCAACAATGTAGTACCTATTTCTTGATAAAAAAAAAAAATGCAGGCATACTGAAGACTAGCTTTGGACTGACAACCCTTTAACCATTTTTTTAACATGTGTATGTTCTTTCAGAGATCACGCGTTAACACGATGTAAGAGTTAGAAGTAGTAAACTGATGATGATTATTGTACTAGGAATTGGGATCTGATCCCATATCTGTGCAGGAAGTAACTAAAGATGAGATGGAATCGCTCTGTTGGTTAAATACCAATATGCTGCAATATTATAAGAAAGAAAGTTTGTCAGATAAAGTAATACATTGTTGTGGAGCACCATTAGTTCAGGGGATCAAGCTCCTCACCATCCTGCCCAAGGGGTGCGGGTTCAAATCCCCATCCTCGTTTTACAATAAAAATGAGAACAGTGTCATTTTGTATTTAGAATTTAATAATATATAACTACTATATTAACTAAGCATCACAGTAAACTTTAGGTGGTCATGTAGATGTTTTTCAAACTTTCAATTATGAGAAGCTTTTCTTTATTGAAGTCAAAAGATTCCGAAAATTCATTCTCTCTACATCGTTGCAATATATATGGATATCTCCTAAACGCAGAACATAATGCACATTTGAACATATAGGCATGAAATATCAGGAGCTAATGATTAACAAAAAAATTAGAAGGACAGCAACAGGATATCATAGATTCAAGGTAAGAAATACTTGAGGCAGATATTCTGTAATAAGAACCATCTCCTCTCCATGCACAATGGAACCAAGAAACTCCAAAATATTCGGATGTCGAAGCTCGAGTAATAGCGAGTTGTCCTTGGCAGACAATATCCTGCATTGTGCTTGAAGCACTGTAATATCAGTGGCTGAAAATAATCTGGCCTCTTAGTTTTCATTGAACTAAAATAATTAATTTGAATGAGGAAAACGGGAAAAAGGAAAGTATATTAGCATACATTTGTACAGGATGATGTATGTGTCTCTTAATTACTGTTTTAGCAACCCATGTTCCTCGCCACTTGACCTTTTGCGATTCACCAAATACACCCTGAAAATTATTAATAATTTCACCAAGTTAATTTTGTTGTGGGAGCATTGATAAGGTATGCTTTCGAATGAATTACCATATATCATATAATACAAGACCTTAGCCAACAACAGTATTCAACAGAAACAGTGATGATGGGAACTTATGTCAATCAATTCATTTGTAGATCCAGTAAGGCGTAAAGAAATCTGCTGGCAACAACGTCGGGGTGTTGTCGAATCATACTACAAATCAGTAATTATTCTATTATGAACTTCATTTGATAATATCATTATACCTAATTCAACATTGAAGATTACATGCAAGATAAAAGCATCAAGCTAATGTTCTTTCAGCATTGATAAACTCGTTTACATTACAACACTTCAGAAAAATTAGTTCAAGAGCATTTCATTAGCTCAAGTGCCATATCCTAGTTTTTACTTATTATTATCCATTTTCGATGAGCTGAGCCAGAAAGAAAGATTTAGACCCAAGCAACAACAACCACCCTCACAACTAGTCTACAATTAAAAGATTCTTGAACATTTACGAAGTTTACTGCTGGACGGCAACAAGTTCCTAATTTACAGACTATTGCCTTTGGAAAAGTTTTTTAAAAGAAAGCTTGAGATTATTGCACCAACTTACAGCAATTGTGTACCTGCTCAATGTTTGAAGAGTGCTGCAAATTCAGTTCCGAAATATCAAAATTTAATTCAATGGAGTCTTGCTCATTTCGAACTGTCTGCACAAAAAGACAAAAACTTGCATAACAACTCAATAAGTGAAATATGTATTATCCAACGTAAAATTCATGCTGCCATATAAGATCTTTCAAGTTTACGAATTTTAAATTACCATAGCATGATGCCTTGGTTAAATGTAAATGAAGAATAGTCTAAACTTCTTTGTACTCTATTGTTGGCAAAACTAGGAGGAGGGAGGAAAGTCAGGAAACCAATCCGACAGACCACATTATCTACTCTTCACTTCCAGAGTTTTTTGTATGCACTGACTTATTCTGGATAGCAGAGACTACCACAAGAAAATAAAGTAGATTCCAGCATACACATTGTCTTGAGCTGTTGCTACAAAAAAAATTAGAGTAAACTAATATACTTTCATTAAATTAAATAATTAATATTTTCATTACACGATTGTCTCAGTAAAAGGAAAATATAAGAAGATGCACAATCTGCAAGAAGGAAGTGAAAAGTGGAACAAATTGATATGTCTTCGTCCATCAAGGCAATCAAGTTGCAGCAGGAAGAATTGAGCGAGAAGAGACAGCGGACAGGAGAAAAAAGAGGGAGGGGAGCTGTAAATGGGTGGAAACTGGAAATCTGGAGACTTAGAGGTTAGCTTTTTTATTGGGATTATATACAAAGATTATTATGTACTAACATTCTATAACAGTCCCCCACAAGGAGGAACATTTATATTACATGTTCCCAGCTTGTTGAAAATATTAACCACGCAAGTATCTCATAAAGTCTATACGGAAACAATTCCACACATGCCACCTAAGACAGCTTCACAATTAGCTATAGAATAATCATCATCAAAACTGAAAAAAATAAATTCAACAAGTACCATAGGTTGATCATTGATGAACTCCTTGCCTCCATTTACTTCCAGGATCCTGCATATATCTCGATGTCCATAGAGTCTTGCATCTGTCAATGGCTTGATTTCATAGTAGCAGAACAAAATCAATTGCAATCAAACAAGTTGTGCTTACGTGTTGTTTTATTGAAACACCCTTTAACTGTCATCATAGTACAGCAAAAAACTTTATATAAAGCCTTTTGCAATCAAAAGGAACAAAAAATTCAAAAGCTAAAGGAACAAAAAAACTAAAACAAAAACACGAATTGCCTCGATGGCATAATTTTAAAGCACTTTGTAGATGGAGTAGTAATTTATACAAACTCCCTCCAGCTAATCCAGATTAAACTTATGAATTAATAGAGCACCAACAGCACAATTCATATATCAATCGAATTTGAACTAATGAAACAAATGTAACATTTCCACAAGCACATTGTCAGCATTTCTCACGTTCTTCAAATTTCCAACAAATATCATTTCAAGTGATGAACATACCAAAGAATCACCACCCTGACAACAATCTGACAAAAATAAACAACAAAATTGCAGAAATTAAGGGTTGCTTACGGTGCGTTGCCATCGATCCTTGAGATTGACATTGGCCTTGTAATGAAGAAGAAGCTCAACAATGGGTGCGTGGCCCTCACTTGCTGCAAGATGCAAAGCAGTCCTCTTGTCATAGTCTTGAACATTGGGTGAAGTACCCTTCCTCAGCATCTGGTTCAATCCAACCCTGTCCCCCCTCGATGCAAAGCTAAGAAAGTTGCCAATCATTTGCATGTCAAAACCCTCTTCATCAGACTCATCATTACCCTGCTTCATCTGACCCATCATGCTGATCCTAACAAGATTTTGATACACTATTACATATGGGGAAATCAAAGAGAGATGGGAGGAAGGGAAGAAATGTTGGAATGTTAACTTTGGGAAGATCAATGTTGGAGAAGACGAAATGAAAGGAGAGGCGCATATAGAGACGATTTTCATGTCAAAATTGGGCGGCAATTACTATGGCGAGAGGTATTGGGTTCAACGAACTCACCGACTGCGATTGAGGATCAAAATTATCTGTGTAGCTCGGCTATGTTTGGCTTGTAGCATGTAAAATATACTTGTGTTGTTTTTGCTTTGGGTCCAAAGAAAATTGGTCGGGGGAGGGGGAGCCAGCGACTTTGCCAAATTTGTACTGTATCACCATTACCCACCCTCCATTTGAGACCATCTTTAAGCTCCTGGCATCTAATAGACTAAAATGGTAGAACTTAGACTACTAGGATGGTGTTAATGTGATATATACACTGGGCCAGGCTTTGAATATTTTTTGAGCGTAATCCATCAGGTCAGGCCCTAAGTTTTGGGCCTACTTCTCTCTTTGAATATTTTTTGAGCGTAATCCATCAGGTCAGGCCCTAAGTTTTGGGCCTACTTCTCTCTGTATTTTTTTTCTCTCTATTTTGAGAGTGGCCAGTGTTTAAGTTTTATTTATTTATGGCTTAGACTCTATATTTATTTGTATTTGGGCCACTCATTGGGTTTATGCAATGCTAATATTCTAGACTTAGAATTGGCCCAGTCTCTTTTCGTCTGTAATATTGGATCGTGAAGCCGAGCTAACGGTGATATTTTCATTTCTAATTTGGAGTAGCAATTTGACATACAAATTTATATCGTGTTTAATGTCGAATACAGTCTTAATAAGATTAAAATAGTAAGAACCAACGATAGTTGGCTTAGTTGACAATCGATTGGGTTATGCATACGTGTGCACAATGTTCGATTTCAACCACGAATATAATTTTCTGTGGTATTTAAAAAAAAAAAAGAGATTAATAATACTATTTATCGTTGCCATTGATATTAGTATGTATGTGTGTGTGTATATATATATATATGTGTGTATATATTATAATGAACAGAAAAAAAACGTGTTAAATTTCTCTGCATGTTTTAAGATCATTTCATAAAATAACAATAATAAAAAGATAACAATAGCAAAGTTCAAAAGATAATCCAAGAATAATAAAAAAAAAGAAATTATATAATCCAAAACATAATTAATATAAATTTGAAAACATCTTCCCATGCAAACAGACTCCAACATACAAAGATGACATATAATCCAAGAATAATAAAGACATGCAGAAGTAGTTCATTTCTTAATTATATGAGCTTTTCAGGCAGGCATCATCTCTTGCCGCCTCATCATGATGATCAACTTCTTCAAACTACTCCCCACCACTCCCCCCTCCTCAGATCTACAATCTAGATATGTTTTTTTTTTAATATATATTTTGTGTTGAATAAGTATTTTGCAGGGTTTCTTTTCTTCGACTCTAGATCTCCTCTATCTATTATAGATTTTCGATTATAGGCGTTTCTGGTGTGCTCCGACTACATATATTTGCTTTTATAGTGATAAGATTTTCAGATCTGAGGGAGATCGACCTCTCTTGTTGAAGGAGAAGTCAAGATCGATATCTTTGATGTAGATCCAAGGTGTAATCTATGTGTTATTTTTATATTTAGTCTTTGTTATCTGGTGTAGACCGGTGAGGTCC
Source organism: Tripterygium wilfordii (assembly GCF_013401445.1). Taxonomy (NCBI): domain Eukaryota; kingdom Viridiplantae; phylum Streptophyta; class Magnoliopsida; order Celastrales; family Celastraceae; genus Tripterygium; species Tripterygium wilfordii. The sequence goes on from NC_052234.1 coordinate 2,264,040, forward strand.
AACAATGTCCGGTATATTACAGTGTTGTTCGGGGTGTACGACAATGCATGGCCCATTTTAGTGTTTGTGTGTTTTGTTGTTTTTCGTTTAGTCATCTTGTTGTACTCTATTTTTATGACGGCTCGAGTGACTATGAATCTCAATTACCTAATTTATTGGGTGAATCAATACAATTAGGTCTATGTCCTTTTCAAAAAACTTCTTCAACCTACAAAACATAATTAAAAAATAAATGTACTTTAAATTTTATTTCAATTAGATTAAGATTTTAATTTCATCTATTAAATTTTAAAATGTTTAATTATTTAAAAAAATAAAAAAATCATTTATATATTTTGAGAATTAAAAATTGTATTTCGACTAGATTAGTCTAAGAAATTTTTAAATGGCTCGTGCTTATATCAAGTTGCAAGAATGACAAAAGAAAAGGTTACCTAGTAACATCCAACTCATTAGTTGATTGTTTCAACCACCATGCTTGGAATATTATGCATTGTCATTTTTTAAAACATATATATATATATATATATATATATATATATATATATATAATTACGGTCAAAATTGGTCGACTAGTAATCTTCCAAAGCTTGAGACAAAATAGATGTCCAATAGCCCTTTTATCTTTAGGTTTGACAATGGATATATACAATATGGTTAATATATATATATATATATATATATATATATATATATATGTCATTTATGTGTTTATCTCTACAATATATATGGTTTACTTGGTCTTCTCAAATTTCACAAGTTTCTTCATATTTAAATCAAGACAGTTATTGTCCATTGTCTCTCTCAGTTAATAATACTATATAAAGCTAAAATGCACCGAGAACGTAGATTTTATGACCAAGTAGTGTTAAAATATGATATGAATCATTTTGAAATGCCCCAATTAATTTGGTTGAATGACAAACTAACAATTTATATGATGGCTAGTTTCGGAGCAATAGGTCTTGGGTTCAAACATTAACTTCTACAATTTATGGATTTTTCATTTCTTGAATTTTCCACGTATTGGGTATCCATTGAGAATTTGAGGCATGCATATGTTTGGATACCTCTTAACGGTTTTTGAATTTTCACATGTTGGGCCGTCGGATTGTTCAGGCCATACGTGCTAGGAATGTTAGAATATGGTATACCAAAATCTAAGATTGATATGCCCAAGTAGCGAGAACGTAGATTTCGATGAGTGTGTAACTGTGTAGGTTTTTCCTCTTGAGGTTCATGTATGGGGTATGGGTATGGGTAGTTCCAAAGGTTTTGGTCAGGGGGCCTATGGGATCTTAGCATCGGACATGGTAGTAAACAAACATTGGATTGATAATAAATTGTTGTAATGATGTATGATAGTAACTTTATACCAATGGCGTACCCGAGTCTCAAGAAACCCCAGGGATGCCCCTGTTTAATACTTTGTAAAAAATTAGAGCCCCTTCGAATCCACCACCTCCTCCAAAATAAGTGTTAAAACTTCAAACCCAAAAATCCAACCCTTCCCAACTCCTGCCAATCGAACTCTCCCCAACTCCTCCCAACACTAGCCCCTCAACTCTTCCCAATCCCCATGCAAGCACAGGCGCAGTTGTTCAGGGTTTTTGCAAGATATATGATCAGTATATCAATGTCAAATGCTTTATTCAGTTACCTTCTTTCTTCCCTTCAAATATAAGAAGTACAATTAAACAAGTACAAAAGTTAAGGATTTTTAGATCATTTTATGTACAAATTAATATTGTTAACTAAGATTATGAATATAAATGGACTAAGAAGGAAAAGAGGAAAAGAAAAGCAGTACAACTAACAATGGTAATACCAACAGTTCCACCAACTATTCCTACCAATTCAACCAATTCATGCCATAACCCTTCTGCTGCCTCATGATCTCTCTTGATGATCTTGCAGTAGTTGTGGTTATTCCACCCAATTTCGCGTCTGCAATACCTCTCCAGTCTCTCCTTCATCTTCACTTCCTCGATCTTCTCCCTTAAAATACTCTTATTTGCATCAACCATGTTATTATTACCTGGTCTCCCTGCAAAACATTGCGTAACCTAGAAACCTTAATTTTCTTCCATATAACTATATCCAAAACAACTATGTATAAACAGAATCAATATATATATATATATATATATATGCATGTTTAATTACCTTCATTTCTGAAGCTTTGAGCTCTAGCTTGCAAGGCTCCAAATTTTTTCTTCTTAAGAGATATGGGTTTGCTTAAAGAAGCTACCCCATATGGAGGTAGCAGACATGAAGACATGATCATGAAGAAAATTTTCTTTGAAATGGGTCTTTTTTGTGTTTCTTCTGGCTGGCTACCATATCATACATTATATATACATATATATATATATAGAGTGCAAGGAGTCTAAATGCGTTGTCTGACCAGATAAATAGTCTCCGAATGGTAGGATTTGGGTGATTGATTGATTTTAAAGGAAAAAAAAGACAAGATTAGGTGCGACGGCAAGGATAATTAAAATTAAAAAATGGGAAAAATGTACAAGGACATATTGACTAATTAATTAATAAATATGTTTTTTTATTGATATTAATTATAATTAATTAATAAAAAGTCCTGGCATGACTTATTACGTGTTACAAGATATCATATTTTGGTCCAAAAGAGATTGTTGACCACGACCTCTAATCTATCTTCTATCTATCTGTACAATATATAAAAGTGGAAGTTTAGAGAAATTTCATAGCATTCACATCATCATATTCATGTGACACGTAGCCATATACATGCATTGTTAAAAATGTATGTTCAATTTATTTTTTCCACACAAATGAACTATATATTCCATCAAAAAAAAAGAAAAAAACAAGTATATATAGTAAGGCCAACATATGAAATGTCACTCACTATTAGTCCACCACACTACAAAAAATTGTTGGGATGACGGTGAATAACCGACGAGATCTTGATTCTTCAAAAATTATGTAGAGGTATATCTAAATTTTTGTATTTGTCAAATTTCATAATAGTTCCAACTAACTATAAAATAAAAGACTCGTAAACACGGATATACAACTTGTTGTACATATAAATCCCAGCAAAAAATGATTATAGTGCCATCCGAAATGATAAACATAAACAAGTGTTTTTGATGGATTGACGAAGTGATGTGCCAAATATATACATACATTTGTGCATTTTTTACACATAAGTTCATCCCATTTTGACTTGATTAAGAGTTTATATTGCCTAAGAAAGCTATATTTGCATATCGTAGGTGCCACGACAAGAAATGGAGGAAAAAAGTGTAAAATGAATATTTGGATTCTAGAAGCGATTTCCTATCGATCGGATGGGACCCCCGATCGATCGAACTTGCCAAAATACCCTTGAATTCGTGGAGACATAAGCCATTTCCGATCGATTGGAATTACTATTTACAGCACATCAAATTTCTCGAAAAAGTCTCAAATTTAAGTGGGTTTGAGCCAAAATGACCCCCAACTTGTTAGAGAAACGAAATAGGGGTTTAAGGAGGTATGAAAGGGTAGTTTTTAGGGTTTTAGGGGGATTTGCTCCCACTTGGATTGATCTTGGAGCCTAGGGTTTTAGAGCTCTCAAGGAGGAAGCCATTGAAGCTTGGAGAAGAAGGGGGTTTCTTCTCTCTTTTATCCTGGTTTCTATGGTTTATTTTCATTCTATTATGATGTATCTTGACTCCATGAGTGGCTAGATTCTCTTGCTAGGGACCTAATGTAACCTAACTTTGATGATTTAATAAACTTGGCTTTGATTTCCATCTATTGTTGATTGTTTATGGGTGTGTTTAATACTTTTGGATGTTTGACCATCATTCAATTGATTCGTTGCCTAGATTGAAACCGGAAGGAGATATCTAGGATTTGCCTCTTACCATAGACATCATAGGTTGCATGAACCATAGGAATATAGCGGCATGACCTATGCAATCTTTACACGGATAATCCACAAATCTTAATGGGTCTTTGTTTCTTGATCCCGATTGTTAGGAATAACATGGGTTAAGGATACAGACACTTTTGGTGTAACTAGGAATGGAGCATCAGATAGGATAGGGAAACCGATTGTCAACAATGAGGTAGTTATTTAGGAGATTAAAGAGTCAAGGGAGTTGAATCGGATTAGGGATGGTGAAATTAGATACCCTAATACTTTTCATTCTTTAGTTCAACTTGTTCTTGCTTACTCGCTTAATTTTGTTGTTAATCACTTTTTAATACTTGCTTTAATTTAGAACAAACAAAATCCAAACCAATTCACTTCTCCACTTTAATATAATTGTAGGTTTGATTGATATTGAATTAAATTGTCAAAATCTATGTGAGACGATACTCTACTGTCTCTTTATTACTTGCGTGATTTCGTATACTTACGAATTTGTACCAACATGAAGCTTCCTTTGCAATCAAAATGTATATAACCAGCTTGGCACAAAGTCGGACAGGGAATACTCGTAGTCGGAAAACAATAATACATACAACAAATATTTAATGAGAAACACTCGATTATCTCACATTCTCACTAAAGATGAATATATATTTTGAACCCTAATTCTATTTGACAACCTTAATTAGCTACCTCTTGACATGTCTTGCCTACAAATATTTTAACCCTAATTATATAAGGAAAAATTAGATAGCAGGACAAAATACAACATTTGTACTCTAATAAGGACAAACCGGAAAAAAGTTTAGAGAAGAGGACAAATGAAATTAAGTGACTTAAATGCCCTTATATATACATACATTCTCCTTTCTTATTCTTCTTCTTCCTTCCGCTTTTTTCTTTTTCTACGACAAATACTCTTATTCTTTCTTCCACTTTATTCTTCCTTGATCGGTGTCTCCTCTCTTCTTCATTCATTGCTTCTACTCTCTTTTTTCCTTTGCTTGCGACATAGATCGACGTTTATTCTTCTTCTTTCTTGCAACTAAAATTGAGGTTTCTTCTTCTTCCTTCGGTTGGGACAAAGACAGATCTACAAAGCAGAGCTCTTGGTCTAGAGAGAAATAGAGAACGAAAATGAAAAAAGCCGTCATTCGATTGTCATCACCAGATCTGATATTTTATCTATTTTGGAGCTGCTAATATTATATTTGTTTTGCATATGGCGCAATTACATATGATAAGGCGCATAATCTTTCTTCATTTTTAAATTTTTTTTTTCTTCTGATTCAGGTTATGATGGATCTGTTTATATATTATCAATTTTGGATCTATTGAAATTTTATCTGTTTCTCCAAAATATTATCTGTTTCATCTGTCATAAATTTTCAAATGAAATTTGTCTAAAAAACATAAAAAAATTAAACCAAATTAGTTTTATCTGCTTCAAAATTTACAGATAACATATATATTTAACAATCCAGAATTTCATTATCTATCATAATATGTTCATGAATACAATCATAAAATCCAAAAAAAAAAAATCACAAAAAATAAGATGACAGTATTACATGTCTTTTTATCGTGGTTTCCTAACTTCTCACATCTAATACACATAATTTTCCTTCTCCACTATTACAATAAGATATCTACTAGAAACATATATTATATATTAAAAACAGATAAACATATCAACAAGTGCAGGTCGAAACAAATAACAAATTACCAATTACCAAATTCATGGGAATGGTGGACCACCGTTGTCCGGCCACCGATCAAGGTTGCCAACCCACCAAAACGAAGCTTCGGAGCACCACGACCAATCCTCAACCATCATTCGTTGCCACCAATTGCTGATTCCATTGGATTTTGACCTTGAAGTTACGGCCAACCGTGAAGAAAAGTGCCCAATCCTGCCACCGGAGACTTTGCCGCTACAAGCAACCACCATAGGATTGTAACCCATACCTAGACACACCGTCCTTGCCCATTGGCTGGTCGGAATAGTTGTCAAAAATGGAAGATTCAATTTGGGTGTCAAATGGGGAAGATGAGAGTATTTCTATCAATAAAATAAATATGTATAATTTTTTATCTTTTACGAAATATTTTTTAAACTTAATGCACCTTATAGAACAAAACTTATTGAAGTGTCCTTATTGGAATAAAACTTTTAGTGAAGGAAATTTTCCCATTATATAATTGGTTACCTTTGCTCCGTCTTGCCTATCAACTTTGGCCAAGAATATATACATATATATAAGAATTCTCATATGCGTACTTAAAAGTGTAAATTTATCTTTTCACCATTGATTTGGAACATGTGAAACACAAAGTAATGAACCAGAATTCTCATATGCGTACTTAAAAGTGTAAATTTATCTTTTCACCATTGATTTGTAACATGTGAAACACAAAGTAATGAACCCCATTTATCAAGTGTCCAACGATCGTCTTCTTGGATAAAAAGAATGGGCACAAGAGACGAATGACACAATCACCTAAAAGTTATCATAGGGCACCAACACGAATGTCCGGTTTGATCCATAACTACTATCCACATGCCTAGCTTGTAACCGGCAGTTCCATCACGAAACAAAATTTAAAAAACCGAGCATATGATTCATAAAATTGAGCCCGACCAATAGCCTACAACAAATTTTGAGCAAAGTCCATAATTCATAGTTCATGTTAAAAAAGGCAAACAACCCTGTGCAAAAGACTCCTGCAGTGAGTGGGGTCAGGGTTGTCTGGCTAACTGGCTCATCCTCAACAAAATTATGGGGAATTGAATTCATTAGATTGAAAAGTAATCGTCATCATCTATGAAAATGGCATCAAAACAAATTTCTTTGGTGAGTTTTCCAAGCCAGCTCTCAATCTCTTGAATCAAATTCCAAAAGTAACAAAAACACAAAAACATGCATTTTGCACCAAATGACCAAACACCGCAATATTTGAAATACAAGTTGTCCATTCAGTTTCTGAAAGAGGAAAAAAAAACATTCAAATGATAATAATTATGGAACAAAGGTCGAATGATTAAGGATTCACAAGGGTCCTTTTTCATTTCCTCTAGTACGCTCTTTGATCATAAAAGACAAGAACTAATGTCCCATGTCAGAGAAGTCGCAAAACCACCGAAGAAAACTGAGGGAAATTGGGTTCCATGGGTCTCAATTGCATAAATGTCGTCGCTTGCTTCTTTTTAGGTGATATTGAAACATCATTACCAACCTTATTCTCAGAAACAACAGTTGAATTCTAACTCATTTACCTATACGAGTATTAGGGCAACAATCAGCAGTCACCCACACAATTAAAAGCTAGCATCAGTCCCTCATTCATTCGCAGCTGTCTCCTCAGATGGAGCACTGCCCGCATCTATGGAAAGGGAAACAGAGTTAGTGTCTTTTTTTTTGTTAAAAAAAAATGCTCTAAGAAGAACAAAAGGAGCTTGATAATGAAGCACAATGAGATGGGAGGTTAACCTTCACCATCTGATGGGGCATAAGGAGACTTCCGGTATCGTGTCTGCTGTTGTGTGGGCTGATACAGAAGTATATAAATTATCAGACACCCAAAAAACACTACATACCCAAGACATATATAGAACAATTTTCATGCGCATCTTCAACAACATTAAACTAAGCATGCAAAATTTATTTCTTCATGCATTAATTGCTGGCTCTTAACAAGAAAAGTTGTTATCCACATCTGAGGCATTGTACCATCACCGCCACCAACCAAACCCAGCAGGAGATTTCCCACAGATTTGAGTGGGTTATGAGCCTATTACACAGAAGTAGGAAAAGAAAATCATCAAACACCCAAAAAAATTGAAGACACATGGAACAATTTTCATAGGCATCTCATCTCACAAAGCAATATGCTTAGCATGAACAATTCATTTCATTTTGAAGTGGTGAATGATTCTTAAGGGGAAAACAATTTAGTCATCCATATCTGGAGCAAACATATAAGGCATAAAGATCATTACCCAGGAATGATGTATAGAATAGTAATAAATAATTGAGACAGATTATATATTCATTGTACCATCACCACTACCAACCAAACCTAGGATCTCTCATTATTCTGAAGCATCGAACCATAAATCAACAAATAAACATTTAAACTGAGAGAACATAACAGGAACACAAAGGTCATAAACTCATCTATCAAGGAATTCCATATGGCGTCCACCGAAAATTATTATTGCTCATAATCAACCCATTAGAAATCCAGAAGAACAAAGAGCTACGGAAATCCAACTATAGTATTATGTTTGTAATTTTCACTGACGGAACCAAAAAAATTGGGATAAATGTAGAATAAATTCCAATATTGGACTGATTCCTCTAATTCTTTTAGATCCTTTACATACTCCAACTCCATCATTTCACCAAGTTTCTTTCTGTCATCAGTGTCATGCAGAAACCCAATAAAATATAAGAGGGTAAAATAGGTTTACCAACATTAAATTAAGCAGCTTCTCACTCATAATATAACACTAATTTCTAGGTCAGATTTTTAAGTACGATGGAAGTGCTGTGTTGAAGAAATTTTAGTCCAAGGGAAAACTGAAGCATTATAGCAAGCACATGACTTTTTTGGCTTGGAAACAGGGTTATTACTTATCAAGCATCAACACAAGAGCATATGTCCAAGCTCATCTACCATACTTTAAAACTGAGCAAGTTTGAGGGCTAGCAGGATATCTTCTTGTATGTTGCTAGAACTCGAGGTTCCAACCTTAAAAGAGGCCGGGTAGGGATTTCCAAGCATTCTCCTTAATCGCTGACTTCGACTTCAAATTCAACTTCATCTGTACCAGTATTTCATCAACTTCCTCTCTCATATTTACTGAGCGTAAACTATGGAAAACCAATTACGAACAAATATACATAACAATCATTAATTTTCTAAGACTTCCTTCACGGAATTGCTTAAATTTCATTATCTTTATCAAACAGATGAGTAAAAATTCAGAAACTATAGAAGACAAGGATTTTAAAAGAAAAAAAATTAACCAAATTTATGAAAAACCAGTAATGGCAGGCAGTTCCTACTTTCTAGCTTTATCAGGGCCTACACCAAACAAATTACATAACCACTAGCATCAGCTTATCCTCAATTTAAATATAAGCCACACAGATTATTGAAAGCTATCCAATTCAGGCTGCCAAATGTGGTTCCTTGAGGCTCTCAAAACATTTTAAACGCTGGTACCAGGTCAAGTCTCCCTTGTTGACCCTTCATGTTGAGCTCTATCTCTCACACACACATGAACATTCATTCAATGATTGAATCAAGTCCGGCACTTAGCATTGACGCATAACTTGCAAGCAGTTAGAAACTTAGAATCCATGGTAAGTTCCTGGAGGTCATTCACTACTATCGTTGAACTGATGTGGTTCCTCCTAGACCATTTCTCCTATAGTATTTTCTGTTAAGTTTTATATTATCTGACTTTCTCAGTCACCCTGAATGAAATATCTTGTTTATCACCAAAGCAGAAACTAATAATTATATATAACATGAAATTGACAAATGGAAAAAGTTTTAATTTTCCAGCTGGTTAATACGTCAGATTGCTTTCAAGTTATTTAGTTCAAGAACTCAAAAACCATTCACGCTGTCCAGAAAGTAAAAAATAATGACATGTGACCACAGTTACACTACCCATTGACAATATATAAATGTCAAGGTTATGCAAACTGAAACAGGCATAATCCAAATCCAGCTGAATACAAAAGTATTAATTAATACCTGCAACTTGGGTCGAAGGGCTTCAAGAGGTCCCTTGGGCTTTGCTACCCCTTGCTGTTATCCGAAAAAGCATCAGGGAAAAAAATATTAAGCAATTAACTCAGCACAAAACTATAGCACCTTTTTAGCATAAGTACAGTTGTGAAGGAATGTATCACAGCAGTACCTTTCCAAGTGCCCAATCAGCAGAATCAAAATAAGCACGTTCATGGTCCTGAGAACAAAATCAAGCTTCAGCTGGAATATACAGCATAAACCAACAACTCCTCAAACTGACAAGTAATAAATTGATTACAGCCCGAGATCACCTTAGAAATTAGTGGTGGTTTCTTGGGCACGATTCCTCCATATTTCTTCTTTAGTGCTGCCTCCTAAAAGAAACATTGCCACCGTAAGAACCCTTCTTCTGGACTGTTTTTCTAGTCGATTTTTTGATATCCAGTCATAATAAATAACACATTCAAATTATAGACACAACCTCCTCTTTAGATGATGGCATGGACTTTTCATACTCTTGGCAATTTCCATCTACTTTTTCTTGCTCTTTAACATCCTCCATGCCTGATATTATGCAACTTGCACCACTCAAGAAAGAGCAGCTGCAACAGCATATCAGTTGTTCGCATGAAAATTTTCAGCAAATTTAAAACTTAGCAAAAAAGTGAGATTGCCGATTTTTAAAAATACAATATGAGAAGAATGAACAGTGCTAGGAGAATCCCATAGTGAACCAGGAGAAAAATGACAAAAAAAGGCTTCAAGATGAGCACAGCAGCACTAGAAATACACATTTCAATGAACCAAAAAAAAAAATTTGGCAGCTGAATGGGATCACTGCACTTGGACAAGACAAAATCTAAAATACTATTTGGCATCTGTATGGGATCCATTGCGTCTCCAGCAATATCTTGGTGTCTGAATTATAGCTTGGGGCTGGTTTGGTACAAAAAGAACCAAAGGAAGATTTCAGGTGAGCTTGCACATGGCCACCTTCTGACATATATGACTGAAAAGGAGCGACAAAAGTATTCTCTGAGTCACAAAACCATTTTGAAGAAAACTGGCTTGCTGCATTAAGACTGTGGTTATAGACGGATATTGTAATAGTTTCTTTCATGACATCAATTTAGGTGTGGTCAAATCATAAGTCCTTAAGAGATTTTGTTGAAATCTCTTCTTTTTTTGTGTGCTCTCTGTGTCTTGTAATGTTATTTCTGCCTCTTGTTTCTAAGGGTTGCAATCCCTCTGAGCCCCCTTTCCCATTGCATTTGAATTGTAAACTTTTCATTAAGGCGCCAATAAGGTGTAAACAAAACTACACAGAAACTAAGAAATGGGCCTTGAAAAGACTGTTAAAGAAATAAAAATATTTTAAAATTTCAAAACTAGAAAAGGGAAATAGAATTCACGGAGATAATTATTTCAAGAAAGAGATAAGAGTATCCTTTAAAGAGTAGAACAATAAGGGAAAGAAGAAGAAGAAGATAAAGGCAAAGAAAAGGATATTTAAGGTATTACAAAATGGAATAAAAAGTCTTGATAAAAAATCATTTGATATAAAATCTTATTTGCCAACAGATGCACTCAAGCAAGACAACTCTCATGAATTTCTTTCAGTCATTAACGCACAACAAAAAGGAAAAAAAAATCAAGCAATCATCATTGTGAATTCATAATCATCCCAAACTATTTGGGCTTGGGCACATGAATCCATGAGAGATATTAAGGAGAATCCCCTATGTGCATTCTTTTTGGCCAAACATTCCTGTCTAAGGCCATACTCTCAAGTCTCAACAACTCCTATTGAAGAAATCAACCAATGGAAGCCCTGAGAGCAGGGGGAAAAAAAAACTCCCACAACGACAATCCCCAAACTAAAGAAACCAATGGCCGCCAGTGATCTTTAATCCTATAAATTTTTAAAGGCCACATGCTTGCAGCCATGGTAAGAGATCCAACAACGATAGGAAAAATCCACAAAAATCCATGAAAATGATTAAGCTAAAACATGAATTAGTTAAACAGAATATAGAACCCACACCAACAAACCCCTGAACTGACACCCTCTAGCCCCTTCTTCTATAACAGAAATTCCTTTTTCATTAACAATCCAAAAGGTTTGAAAACTTCAGCAACACCATGATCTTTCTTAACTACAAATTCCTTCAATACCTGGATCTTATGAAGTGGTTTCAGAGAAAAATATATATCTAGGTGTGGCTCAAGAAATCACGATTAAAACTTAAGTTCCAATGTCCCATAAAATAAATGCACACGGCTTTAAAAACTGTAAAGTATCAAGAGTCTCATAAGAAACTAAATGACCTCCATATATGTGGAGATTGCATACATTTCTCAGCAAGAAAAGTTCAAATTTTCCAACATTGCGCAATTTGGAATGAATCATGCCATTCTAAAACACCATCCTATCTCATTATCTTATTTCTCCATTGAAAGCATATAGATCAAACCTATCCTCAATCAAAATGAATCCTTAAATAAGATGATTGAACCATAATCAGCACAAGCAAGAATATCAACATGAAACAAAAGGAATAAAAAGTGTTACACAAAGGAACCATAGCATTTGTACCATCTCCAATTTTAGAAAGAAGTAGAAGTCCACACCAAAGAAAATGAAAACGCATACCGACTCAATGCACCTTAAACATCTGAGCATTCCTTTCAATTCAAGATTTGATTTCCTTACAGAGAGTTTTCACAGCATTAACCATCGAAACTACGTAAAAATCGCATGGAAACGATGTGGTTTCAGAGAAATAACTGAATCGTGCAATACTAACGACACTCTTGGGGTGTTGAAAGACGTGTAAAATTAAAAAGACGAAAGTAACTTACCTTTCTTGTACCTGCGAGTGCAACAGTTCTTCTTGGATGTGGATTAGGGTTCGAATTCCTGTGTACGAATCGAGCTGAGGAAGAAGCTGAAAGAGAGGATGATCTGTATGTCCGCAGAAGGACAGAGGCACAAAGCCACAATCACAAGACAAGGGACCCAACTAAAACGACGGTAGATCTGCGTCTTGCTATTTACCCACCACCGCTGCTCACAGCCTGGTAAATCCCCTCTCACATACAAGATCCCGCAACTCTATCAAACATGTGAGATTTGGGCTAAGGAAGAATGACATTGGCATGTGGACTGAGCAAGGGTCAACTCATAAATTGTGATAATTGAAAATTTAAACTCACCGTATGCTCCATAAATTAGCACGGTCAAATTCATTATCTGACCCGTCCCGCAGGGTTTTGAAAACCGGACCGGACCGGCCGGTTCAACCGGTGACCGGGTACTTAACCGGTTCGGTAAATTTGACTGAACCGGCCGGTCGAACCCGATTTTGACACCGGTTTACCTTTTAAACCGTGAACCAGATAGTTTTCCGGTTCAAGGGCCGGTCCGGTTTTCAAAACATGGCCGTCCCGTTACATTTTGCTATCTATTACGGCTTATATAAATCCATATAAAATACTTAACGTAGATACGCTATGAAAGTTTGGACGTTTAATTTGATTTAATTATTCTTTTGAAAAATGCTTGATATTCCTAATTTATAACTCTCAATCCATGTGGCATGTTCGAATTGTGTTTGTAAATGGGTCATATATATATATTTATAACCAATAACTATCAGACATATCACATATGATTAGGATGAAATAGGATCATAAATTGAGAGTCTGCAACATTGTTTGTCTTTTTTTCTCGGATAAATTCGTCCCACGGACTTTATATTTACGCACAAAATTATAATCATTAATTTTAAAGGCCTGATGGATTCAAGATTGAGATTATGCAGAAATCTTAAATTGATTCTCATATCTTCAATATTATGGACTCTAGGTTTGTATTGAAGAACAGAAAACTTCAAAGGCCAGCCTTCAATCAATGCGATGATATATGTGCTAAATGGATTACATATTTGATAAGGGAAGATCAATCTTTAGACATAAGGGAGCAGCAGATTGAAATATACAATGATGTAGAATGAAAGTGAAAACAAGGCAAACACATGCTGCCAGAAGAGTAATGCAGAAGCCTCCTTCACTGCATAACCTCTCAGGCTTGCAACAGCCCCCAACAGGATTGCACTTGGTGTTGTGTATTGCAGCAGAAGCACGAACCGATACAATCGATCATCCTTCACCAGAAGATGCCATTTATCTGCTAAACATATCACCCCTATTCCTGCTACAGGCAGCAGCAAAATCCGTGTAACAATGATCCCAACAGTGGTTCTCATTCCGAGCCGCGAATCTTTAGGTCCCTCAGCAAGCATTCCTCCCAGTATCAGCATCACAGACGGCACTGCAGCCTCAGCCAGGATGTCTAAACTGTCCGTAACGACGCCTAACGCTGCATCCTGGCCATAAATTGCAGACTTGACCTGAGGAATGATTCCAACAAGAATTGCCAAGAAAGAAGCAATGGTTGGAGGCTGAAGAATGTGTTGAATTGGTGTTTTCTCCGCGACAACTCGGATTTTCCTGACAACTTTAGGCTCTGCCAAACATCTTATGGACTTAATTCTCTCCTCGTCAATTGATTCAAGGTCCGGAATGTTCCTGTCTGAAATGTTGGATTCACTATTAGTGTTGAACAATCTGGCTATAAAAGGTGTCTTGCAATGCTCAGTCTCTTTAGCTTCCATCCCTGGCCACTCTGCCTCAACCAGAAGTGGCCTACTCACATTACTATTATCAATTACTTCCATAATCTCATCCTCTTCATCCTCAACAATCTCATAGTACTCTAATGGAGGCTCCATCATATGATACACAAACGTGTAAACAAGAATCACAGAAACCCATTGAGTCAGAGAAACATATGCCATACCAGACCTCTTACATTCAGAACCAAATGGGTTATCTGGGTTATGACACACTGATCCAACAATAGCCAGAGCGATATGACCCGTGTTACCAAACCCGGTAGTGACGATGGTAAATCGAAAGAATTCCGGCGGTGGCTGGCATAGCAGTGCCACCAGGTATCCCAGAACACAGCCAATGACAGTACTGATTAAAACATTCACAGGGAGGAACCACCAGAGGAGGAAGTTGTTGAGAGTGATTGATGGACCCAAGTGGGTGAATATCAAGCAAGGCAAGAAGAGAGCAAAAACAAGCTTGCTAAGAAGCTTGTAGGTTGATCTTGGGACTAATTGGACTTTTGGGTGGGCAAGAATTAAGCCTATGATTGTGAGGGAGAGGAGTTTGAGTAGAGGAAATATTGCTGTTGAGACATCAACTCCTTCAGATTTCATCTTCTCACGTAGTGAAGCCATTACAACTCTTATTGCTGCTTCCATTCAATCTTCTTCTTGAATCTCTGGAAGAAAATTATCTTGGAATTTCAAGCTCCTGAGCAACCCAAAACATTAAAAGAGTGAACCCATAAAGCAATTTCAGAGTTAAGTAGTAGATTCAAAGAATCTACCACAAATATGAACCTGGAAATTTTGATATAACAGTAATAGATTCAAAGTGTTAGTGCACAGTGAATTCAGAGGAAGCTGAGAATGGAGGGAGTGATAATAATTGAGATTCCAAGGTAAGAAGTGAGATCCTTTGGGATTTGAAATCAACAGAAATGTTTGTTTTTGAGAGGAGTAATTGATTGATCAAGTGAATCAAATTCTACATTATTGGTTTTTGAATTTTCGATGTGAAATCCATCCACTGATCCACATGCCACGTCACATGCCATGGTCCTGTCTCAGTCACTCTCCATGTTGCTTGTTTTGTCTCAACTCTTAATAATGCAACGAAGGTGGGGACGAAATAATATATATATATATATATATATATATATATAGGAATTCTCCTATGTGGATCAAAAAGTGTGGACCAAAATATAATGGTTGTAATAAAACACAACATAAGTGAGGGTCACACATTTATTATGGGACCCACCACATTTATGGTTGAAAAATAAGTTCACAAACTTGGTCCACACTTTTGGTCCATATAGGAGAATTTCTATATATATATATATATAGTGAATAAAAAGTATGAATAAACTTTGTAAACTTATTTTTCAACCATCTACCATAGAAAATGTGTGGCCCCCATTTTTTGTTGTGTTTACTACAACTATTGAATTTCGTATTCACAAAGTTGGTTCACACATTTAGTTCGGATGAGAGAATTTTTGTATATATATATATATATATATATATATATATATATATATATATATATATATATAAATTGGTGTGAGGAAAAATATACATTTATTATTTATGATTAATTTGATTACTTAGGTTAGGTAGTTGAAAGGTCGTTGGTGGTTAGCATATGAGAGCCTCCACAATGGTTTTGTTAAATCACACTTGAAACCCCCTTTCTTGGTAAAGTTCAGCACTAGAGTCCCACAATGGGCCATTTTTGTATACTTGAAAACATGTGGTGTATCCTGGTAATTTTAGCAATACTTGAGTGAAGAAGTATGAGGTAGTTTATGTACAGTAAACTCAATATCCAATCAATACGTGCCACCTATGTTTTCTTTTTTTGACAAACCTACCACAATATCCCTCTTCGCCTCCGCCTCCGCCTCCGTCTCCTATCCTTCTCTTCAGACAGTGCGCGTAGAAGAATATCATCTCTCTTCATCGATTCATCGTGCCCTTCTTCTTCAAGTGTGTATCTTCATCAATATCTTCCATTTCGTATCTACCTGTGAGTATAGTTCCTATTTATTCTTCAATATCTGCACGAATTGGCTTTTGCCCTAAATCGGTGGACATTGATTGCCTTCTTCTGGGTGAGATTTAAATCGGTCCACATTGATTTCCTTCTTTTGGGTGAGATTTAGGCAGTAACCACATTACCCCTCTTATGCAATCGATCATTGATCAAATTCCAAGGTTCTGTTTCATGGTGTTTTCTCTTACATATATTTGATCTATATCAGCATCATACTCAATCCAGTGTGATTTTAAAATGGTTTTTCATATATTGATGTTTCATTGATTTTATTTTAATTCATACTATTGTCCATGTGCTATTCATTTCTGGAATCACCATTAGAATTAGTTCAATGTCATATGTTATTCTTGTGATTTGAATTTATGCTATTTATTGATTGCATTGCTGAAGCATCAGATACGAAATAGATCCCCCACCTCCCTCCCAACAGCATCTCCACTCTCAAGAAAATGATAGCGAAAATAACCCCCAAATGTATTCTTCCAACCCTATCCAATGGCCAACTGAATTCCCATTCGCCCCGCCCTCAATGCATCCCGCTCAAGCAACAACGTTTGCACAATTCTGTCAACAACAATTTCTCACACAGCCTAATCCTTTCAATAACTTCTTAGGGGGTGTTTCCAACACCGAATACCAACCAGTAGATCCTCATTTCTCCTCATGCCCCAACACACATACTAATACAGTAGTTAACCATTCATACTCCGAAGCCCAACCCCCCCAACTCAAAATACTTCACGTTCCACACAAGCTACAAACCGAAAATCCCCAAGCTGGAAAATTAATGAGGATGTGGCACTATGTCAATCTTAGATTCGTATTTCTGAGGACCCAATTGTGGGGAATGGTCAAGCTCATGATGCTTTCTGGTTATCTGTTTGGAAAGAATTCAAATAGCGTGTGCCTGGGACAAAATGTCCCCAACGGGCTTGTGAGAATAGATGGGTTTTGATTCAATGTGATGTAACCAAGTGGAGGGCTATCGTAACGCGGGTGCATAGAAATAGGGGTAGCGGGACTAACCCAAATGATGAGGTACTCTTCCATTCATTTAATGGTTACTCATATGTTGGATTGTTTTCTGTTGGATTTTTTTCTGGTAGTTGTGTTGGTTAAACTTAGTATATTGAATGTCAATGGACTGATACTCATAATAAAACAGTGATGTAGAATGGTGAAATTAAGTAATATATTTTATGGATTTAAACTTACTGAGTCATATGACAAAGGAAGTCAATTGTCTTTGTATCTTACAATTGTGGATATGATATTCAATTTCTATTGTTAATCGTCTTTGTTTTTTATGATCACACCACAAGAATTTTCACTGCTTTGGCTTTGGCTTTGTACGGCAAGATTTTGTTGTTTAATTTTCAACATTGTGATGTCAACTTCCACCCTTGGTGTTGAAGTACTTTTATTGTACTAATTAAGCAGCTATAAGTCTATAAAGGTTTTTTTTAAAAAAATTTTTTTACACAAAATCCTGCTTAAACACAAACAGATAGAGACATTCACCATTGAAAGCTCACATATATATGGGCAAATAGTGAAAAAGATTTCATCTTTTTGGATTCTCTCTCTTTTGAAGACCCAAGATTTCAAACATCTTATGCTTATAGCCTTATATTCATTTCCAAAGTCCAGTTCTTTTGAATGGATCTGCTTATTATCATCTCAAGCCTGATAAGTGATAACAATATATATGATAACGTGGGACATCTTGCCGGTTAGTATTACTCTTCCATTGTATAGAATACCAAATCCTCGCACTTGGTCTGCAATGCTTTTTTGTCTATGAGAATAAGAATTGAAAAGAAATTGTCACTTGGTCCTGTTTTGTTGACAGTGATAATCAACTTCAATTCTTAAAATTTAATGTCCAAACTTTACCTTCTGGCATGGAAGAAGTGAGGATCTCGTCAGGAAAGCATGCGAATATTTAACTCTCTTTTGTATATGGAGGGATTGGTTTTTTTTTTGTTTGGATACTGTTGATGCATTGTTCTTCTATGCTATATTTTGCTCATGCTTTCTTGCATTTCATTTATATGTATATGTAAATAGATAGTGTTTTTTTGCAGATGATGATAGCATACTCAACACTCTTATCTATTTTTAATTTTTATCGTGGAGAGAGTGGGGGATAAGATTGGGTTGAGTTGTTTGCTTGGTCATTTGTCTTTTTGGTTTTTCTGAGTATAGCTTATGCAAGGTTAGATTTATTTCAAAATGCCCATCGATCCACCCACAATATCTGCATATTATAGATTTTGGAATATATGAGTTTTCTGCTGAGTGTGTGTGCAGTTGATTGCAGAACATTTAATTAATGATCTTCGGTTGTGCATGATGTTCCAGTTGATCCCATGTATAGCCATACCTATCATGAATATTTTTTTCCCCTCCCAACTATACTCACTCAAGATTTGAGTGAGACCTGATATATATATGTTCAATGTATTTGTCCATCCCCACTTTCCCATTCCCACCATTTTTAAGGTTTGTAGATTTATGTGTTGCTATAGTTATTTTGGTTAAAATTCAACTATATGTCTTTGGTTTGTTTGCCATGAGTTAATTAGTGGTATATGTATCATGGTGTTTTAGTGTTGGACATTTATAGTGGTACATTTGTAGTAAACAACTGTTGGAAGTCCAATAAACTTAAAAGGGTTGGAGGAGTCGGTTCTTGGCATTCTATGAAACTCATGAGTTTGGGGCTACACCCCCTGATATTCTTTTTCCTCTTTCGCTTTATATGTGAATTGATGCTTTTGCTCGTATTTCACTTATTTCTATCTACAAATTTAACATTGATGCTTTTGACTCTTGTAATGGGGAGCATGCTATATTCTTTTTAAAAGTGACCATGGCCGGGATTTCAAGTTAGTCCATTGTTGGGAAGAACTAAGCAAATGCACAAAATGACATCTTTCCATCGATGAACGACAAAACCGAGGAGACGGTAGAAGAGGTAGGCATGCAAATTCTGGAATACAAGCATCAAACACTCTATCCAGAATGCCATCAATCAATCTTTCTGCATCTTGACGTCCAGGTTTGGATGGCATAGGTGATTATAGCAATAATATTAGCATGCCTACAACCCCTACATCTGGTACACCCAACACTGCTTTCAAAAATTCACAGCCTCTTCACGTCCTTCTGGAAAGGCATATTGAACGACCATTAGGGTGGAAATCTGCAAAGGATAAACGTTGTCGTTCTGTGGGTACAAGCTCCCAAGCCTCTGATGCTGCAAGTGAAAGATTGCATTCAGCCATCTGTGCTTGGAAACAGAAATCTGAGTCAAGATTAGAATCAATGAAACAAATAAATGAAGAGCAACAGTTC
This sequence comes from Tripterygium wilfordii, assembly GCF_013401445.1. NCBI lineage: Eukaryota > Viridiplantae > Streptophyta > Magnoliopsida > Celastrales > Celastraceae > Tripterygium > Tripterygium wilfordii. The sequence continues at coordinate 2,283,814 of NC_052234.1, forward strand.
CATGCTATTAAGTTTGCTAAGCTTGAGGAGATTCAAAAGAGTATACAAATAACAAAAGATCTTGTGAATACTGAGAAGGATTTGCTGTCCTTGATGCCAGAACTCCCTACAGATGAGGTCGCTGCTTAAGTATTTGCTAGAATGAGGCAGCTTGATGAGTTGGACAAAGAGCACCAACGTAAGCATCATATACTTGTTATGATATGCTTGTTATGATTTGTTACATATATTACATGTCGCTTGTCAATGAAATATGCATGGTTAACTCTTTCAAGGCCATAATGCCAACAATTTCCTGCTCACTTTAGGCATTCTATCATTTTTTTGGCTTTTCGAAGGGAACAAATATAGAAGTGAATCGTGAATACAACCCATTATTATTAACTGTACAGGGTTTTTTTTGGTAGGATTTCAGGTTGTTATATTAATATATTATAGTTATTTTTCACAGGCATTCGAGCTATGGAATTCTCACCTAGAGCATCAACAAGAATTCGTGATGAAATGCAAGGGAATAACATAAATCCATACAACATCGAGAGCAGGTTTGATGATGCTGAGTCAATGGGGGATCGTACTTGAACAACAAGTATGATCGGTTTGGAACAAACATGCATTTGTAAACATGTGCTTGCATGGTATCCCTTCATTATTACTTGCACTATTTGACAGCCTTTTAGTAATGTTTGTAGTCAACTTGATGGATTACAATTGGGTGGAAGAATGTACTTATTTACTTGCACTATTTCTCAAAATTATGAATTTGAAGGATGACAATAAGGGGTGATGGATGTTTATAGTATACTTGATGGATTTTGTTAATTATTGCACGAAATAGCTTAACTTGTTTTGTGCTTCTGTTGTATGTGAGTTGGATTTTGGTAACTGGTCTTTTCTATTGAACAAAACATGTATGCTGAGTTGCATTTTGGTCACTGGATATTGAATTTGTTAGTTCATGGGGTTTATCAATATTTAAATACTACCATAATTAATTGATTTACGTACTATATAATAACAGTTGAGGTCCATACCCCTTCGTGATTGTGTTAAATAAATATAAAGTTTACATAAGGGTATTTTCTCCCCTAAAGTTGGACCATAAATTTTCCATTAAGTCATGCCTAAGCATACCGTTAATGGACCGATCACGTACTTGTTCCATACGTGAGCGTATAAAGCATCCTAGTAGTTGCTCATCATGCTCCAGTAAACCATCTGGTGGAATTTCACCAGCTACAGGTTGCCAAGGCTCGATATTAGCATGCATCTCATCCTCGATTATCATGTTATGCAGTATAATGCAACAATTCATGATGTTTGTAATAGTTTCTTCATCCCATAATCGTACGGGTCCTTGAGTTATTGTCCATTTGGCTTGCAACACCCCAAATGCTCGTTCCACATCCTTGCGGGCCGCTTCTTTTTTTTTTTGCAAAATGTTTCTCCTTTTGGGTCCTTGGGTGCTTGATCGATTGTATCAATGTTGCATAGTGAGGGTATATGCAATTAGTGAGGTAGTACGGAATATGGTATACCCTACCATTTACTTCATATGGGATGTTTGGAGTCTGACATCGGATGAACCTGTCGAAGAGCGGTGAGTGATCTAGAACATATATATCATTATATGTACCTGGCATACCGAAGAATGAATGCCAAATCCAAAGGTCTTGAGATGCGACAACCTCTAGGACCATGGTAGGTCTACCATAGTGTCCAACATACTGACCGTGCCAAGTAGTGGGACAGTTACGCCATTCCCAGTGCATACAATCTAATGAACCAATCATACCAGGAAAACCATGAGACTTATTTTCTTCTAGCAAACGAGAAAGGTCTCTTTGATTCGAACCTCGTACGTACTGATCTGAGTACAACTGGATAATAGTTTTGCAAAATATACGAACTGTTTCTAAAGTTGTAGTCTCTACAATGCATAGAGTTTCATTCTCACGATCAATTGGGTTACCGTAAGCCAGAATCCGCAATGCTGCTGTAATTTTTTGGATTGAAGAAAACCCAGCCCTACCTGTGCAATCATATCTCAATTGAAAGTATGGTGCCGCTTCTTGTAAGTTGATTCGTATTCGATGGAACAACTCAATTGTCATGCGAAACCGACGTCGAAACATGCGTGGTGGGTAAATACAGTTGACAGCGAAGTATTTTTTGACAAGATCCTCATGCGCTTTTGCATGATCTCTATTAATGAAAGTTCATGTATTAATTCGTGGTGGCTCGGGCTCGGGCACCTCTACTTCTGCAAGCGCATGCTCAAGCAAGGCAATGTCATCGAGCTCTTGTTGTTGTAGAGACATAAAATCCTCCGTAAATTGTGATTGAAAGTGCCAGTTTGATGGACTTGCCATTTAATTAGGTAAAAGAGATGACACAACTAGGATGTTGCACAAATGTATAAAATTATGAATTGGCTTATAAAGATAAATCATGAATGAAGGGAATATAATGCAATGATGGCTTGGAAGGACATTGGCTCAAATGAACTTTAAATTCATTGGCATGAATAATTTCTAGGATGACCATGAGTGAATATTGACAATACAAACACATATTAGAGATTCCCTCAATTAAAACAATTAAAACGTGTGTGTCTTCATTATTGGTGGGATAGATGTAATTGAAAATTAAGGCATGTTTAAATAATAAATAAAATTGTATTTATAATTAACTGTGAAAATTTATAGTTGTATCAATACAAAATTTCTATTACCATATACCATTACAACTAGGAGGGAAAAGATGGAAGGAATGATAGATTGGCAATGTCGTCGAGCTCTTGTTGTTGTAGAGACATAAATTCCTCCATAAATTGTGATTGAAAGCGCCAGTTTGATGGACTTGCCATTTAATTGGGTAAAAGAGATGACACAACTAGGATGTTGCACAAATGTATGAAATTATGAATGGGCTTCTAAAGATAAATCATGAACGAAGGGAATATATTGCAATGATGGCTTTGAAGAACATTGGCTCAAATGAACTTTAAATTCGTTGGCAAGAATAATTTCTAGGATGACCATGAGTGAATATTGACAATACAAACACATAATACAGATTCCCTCAATTAAAACAATTAAAACGTGTGTGTCTTCATTATTGGTGGGATAGATGTGATTGAAAATTAAGGCATGTTTAAATAATAAATAAAATTGTATTAATAATTAACTGTGAAAATTTATAGTTGTATCAATACAAAATTTCTATTACCATATACCATTACAACTAGGAGGGAATGATAGATTGGTAGTTGATAGTTTATGTATTTTATAGCACTTGAGATTTGGTTCTATTGTGAATGTATAGTATACAAAAACTTGAAAACACAAATGTTACACAAATTTTTAAGTGTTTCAAGTGCTGAATTACTCCTCACCATTGCGGAGGCTCTGACAGATGTCACAATTGATACTCATTAATATTGGAACCAATAACTAGATTGAAAAAATTGGCAAACCTGCTCTAATCTCAATTCGATCTAATAAAAAAAAGGAGAATTACACATAGGCTATAGGCCATACATCGATCGCTCATTAAAATTTTGCCATTAGATTCACTTGTATTTTTAACATTCCAATAATTTACTTAAAGTAATTTGGACAAAAATGTCATTCTATATAACATAACCCTAAAATTTTTTTCCCCATCTCCTACCTCACCCATCTCTCATCTCTCTCTAAAACTCACGTATCTTTCTACTCTCTCTACCTCATGCCTCCTCTCTCTTTAAGATCTACTTCTGTCACTTCCTGTTTGATGTCTGCCTCTCTCTTCAATATCTCTTTAAAAATGTGTTTGGATTGAGATTTGGAGGGAAGCTAGAGAAGAGAAGAGATTCCTTTCAATTATCTCGTTTGTACATAATATTTTAGCATAAAAATAAGGATAAATTAGTAAATTAAACAAATTTTCTTTCCTACCTTTTTTTATCTATCCAAACATGGTAGAGAGAAAAATATTTCCTTTTTTCCCCCTCCCCTCCCTTCTCGTCCCTTCCTCCCAAATCCCTTAATCCAAGCACATTCTTAGTTCGAATCATGTTTCTCTCCCTCTTCCTTCTATCTTTTTTTTTTTTTTGAATTTTTGGGTTTTTTTTTTTTCAGATATGCACTTTTGAATATATTTCAGAAGGTTTGGTTGTGTTAGAAAAAATTGAAATCACGGTTTTAGTGCAATTTGAAGGGAAAGAGTCATCTTTTGAGTTAAAAACAATAACCACCTTACAAAAAGGTGAGAATTTGGTAAAGAATCGAAAATCCTTTAAAATCGATATATTATGGATAAAATCGGAAATCTTGAAAAAAAAAATACAGAAAAACAACAGTGAGATTTCACTATTCTTAAAATAGTGAAATTTATGTCTTTTTCAAAATATAAAAAATTTATAATGACAGAAAAACATTACTATTTTTAAAAACGGTGGAATTTATGGTTGTGTTACTAATCTATTGCAGCTGTTGCAGACTAAAAAAGAAAAAAAAAATTGAGATGATGATTTTTTGTGCGATTTGAAGGGGAATGAGTCAACTTTTTTTGGTTAAAAACATGGTGTCTCATATATCCAAGTATTCACATGGATCCCTTGTTTTTCCTATGTCGGTCCAGGTTGATTGTGAGTATCTCCCGCATTTTTCTCATTCGAAGAGTGAGGGTGACTCCTAGTTCATGGTCTTTTGCATGCCATACTTGACCAAAAATATTTTTCTTTTACTAATTATCTATAATCAACCCATCAAAGAATAAGATTTATTAGATTTATAAACCCATCAAAATATTTTTTGCACACCAAGATTTGTTATCTTTACATCGATAATTTTCTCCACATAAATTTACACCATTATTATCTAAGCTTGCACTAAATTATTATTAGTAACCCTAAAATACCCTCGATTTAAGTTTTCAATATAAAAAGATGTTATCTTTACACACAAACTCATACCCATTGATCTAACACTTGCTTCTTCTTCTTTTTTTATAAATCTAAATTTATTATATTTATGGTGACACTTATTAAACAGAAACTATTGTCCATATTTACAATTGGCATCCAAGTTTTCATGAATCATCAAGAGTTTAAACAATATTAAAGTGGAGTCAAATTCTAACAACTGTGTCAATAATTGATCCCAGACTTCAATTGTCTTCAATGACAACTGACAAACGGTTGAGGGACACAATGGAGAAGAGAAGATGATAGTGTCATCCCCTGTTGAATATTGGCTCACAATGAAGGTCACGCATGGCAAATGGTTGCATATACCATAAATGCATGGTGGACTTAATTAATGCATGTGGAGCCAACGTATAATTAATGGTGCATGGGAAGACAAGTTTGCAAGATTGCATTGGATAGGGATGGAAAAAAAAAATCGATTCGAGCACTATCCGTAGGATACTCGATCTGTTTAAAACCTGAAAACCGATTCTATAGGTTTTGGTTTTGTTTTTGGTTTTCAAACCCGTCATGGTTTAGAGTTGGGTTTGGTTTTTGATGCGGGTTTAGAATACCCGAACCGTTTAATAAAAAAAAATCAATTATAGTAATAATATTATAAATCATCTATAAATGTATATTACTAGAATATTAAATTATAACATGATAAAACATATTAAAACGTATATACTTACAGAAGCATATTAATAAAACTATAAATTAGACTAATATGAATTATAAAATCATAATTAATATAAATCATACTCAATATTAATTTATATTAATATAATCATCAAAGAAAAAAATAAAAATATTAAAAGTTAAATGGTAAATGGTAAACGGTTATGGAACGGTTCCGGGTTTGGAAATTTAAATGATTTTTTAAATGGTTTTGGAACGGTTTTGGTATAGAGTATATTAAATGGAAACGGTTTTGGTATTTCCTAATTGGAAGGGTATCCGACCCATTGTCATCCCTAACATTGGAGTTCCTGGGCATTACTAATTAAAATAAACATAAATAGGTATTTTTGTTGAGAAGGAAACATCCGGCTCGAACAAGTTTCAAAGATTACCTACTAGCTTTAGAACCATTTTAAATTTTTTTAAAAAAAATTGTAAGGATGATTGTATAAGAATGATTTTATGAGTATTAGGAAATTCCTTATGTGTGAATTATGTAAGAATATTAAGGTCATATTGTTGTATTAATTTAAGGAGTTAGATATATTCCGCTAAGAAGGTTTACGGTAAACTGTTTACGCGGACCTAGGTAGTTGAAAATGTGTGATTAGTTACCGTGCTGTGTAATTATTCTTGGTTAAGAAATTGGGGTGTTACATTTGTTATTATTGGAGCGATATTTCGAAATCATAGTGTCGGTTGTGGATAGATTGTGGGTAAGAGTAATAATTTAAGCGTGAATGAGACAGTTATGGCTTTTTCTCATCACCTATTAGACCTCCCTTGGTTGACAAGTGGTAATTAAGTACTCATGATTAGCTCTATGTCCTTTTATGGGTATATATGGCAACTTCTTATCCATAAATATGTGTGTGTGATATATCTATGTTTTTTTTATGGCCACATCCCCCCTTCAACTTCCGTAGACTTACACGTTTAAACTCTATTCAATCACATGTCAAAACAGAAGTGATAGGGATCTCAATAAAAAAACATTTCAGTTATCCCAGTAGTGGATGTGTCACTCTCTTGTTCAATCATAAGGTTTTGTGGGCTCCTACATTTACATCAATCAAGGGACAAGATTCACTACTAGGATAACTGAGATGTTTTTAATTAGGATCCCTAATATTTTTGCATGTCAAAATTACTTAACTATTTGTCACTTATCTTTACCACTAATCCTTCTATTTGTCTCACATATTACTACAATGACTACTTTTATTCTCATCACATTTTTATTCTCACATATTACTGCAATGACTACTTTTATTCTCATCACATTTTTATTGTCACCACTAATATGACAAAAATATGGATCTTTCATTGCGGTAATTTATCAAATAATAGTAGTTATTATAATGTTAATATTCCTATGCTAGTTAATTTATGCTTATCGTATTATAGGCTAACAATAATTTCCCGTTACTAATAACATTTTAATAACTTACACGTGTATAACTAACTTGGTTGCAAACAGGTATGTTCCACGTGATACTTGTGACATTAGGTTTAACGATTATTATCATTGAATGAACTGTTGGAGTTTTCACTCGGTGGCTGGGATATTAATTCCTAATATTGAAATACAAAATTATTTTGGCATAAAAACCATAAACCCTACACGGAGCTACTTCCCATAAAAATAAAAAATCGAAATCCCCAAAATTGCAAACAAGAAACTAAAAATCGAAAGAAATTAGAAATCATAATCAGAACAGAAAGCATTTGTTTCTCTTTCGATTTCAATCCAATCGTCCATAGTAAATTCTTCTTCTACTACGCTTGCCATCAACATCGATGGCTTGTCCTCAGAGTCTGATTGTTAATGACGAGATTGCCCCTTCCCCTTTGGCTTGGACGACCCCGAATCATCCCCACCACTGGTCTTCACTTTCAAAATGGCGTGAGGTGGAGAGAAGTAGGAAAGAGGTTTCATTAAAATAGTAATTTTTGTAGTTTCGGGGATGGTTCTATACCCCAGATTTGGGTACGCAGAAGACCTCCACCTATCTTGAGGTACTAGTTAGGGTACTCTTTCGATGCATCAGTTGGACATGCTCTTAGACCAACATATAATTTACTCTCTCCGTAGTTTGGGTATGAAAACAATCAATTTATCCCGTGTACGGGTAACACATACTGATTTAAATTGGTGTTGGATTGAATTTGTGTGTGCAAACATTATAATGGAATACAATTTTGTCCAACCCAAATCGAAGTTGAGAATTTGATTACGTGAGAAATAGCGAGGAACATGCCAACTTTGATGGAAGAAGTTTTTTTTTTCCCTTTTTTTTTCATTATAGGGAAATGGGATAAGGGAGACTCAAAAGACTCAAACGCAAGATTTTTATGAGATATCACACACATAAGTATCATGTGAGCTACACGAGATTGGAGGAGTTATTGGCGTTGGAAATTTCAACGCCTTAATAAGTAATATGTTTTTCTTCGGTCGGTGTTTTCAAATTACATGTACATGTGAATCTCCACCTAATACGCCACACAATATGTAAACAAAACACAAAAACAAACTATATATATATTGCCAAATCTAATATTAAACAACCAATCAATCACCGACCCTAACCGTCTCTATGATTCCCAAGGCAGAGACCACCAATCAAGTATCAACACTTGTAATTTTTTTAAAAAAACCAGAGAAAATCCACGTGTCAATCACCCATAACACCCTATTGCCTTGCCTTAGATCTTGGTCTTGAGGTCTATAAATATAAAACCCCCATAAAGTTCATTTCTTCATCAGCAAACAGTCAAACAATATTGAACAGAATTCTCAAATTCAACAATGGAAGCATCCCCTCTTTGTTCTTCTACACTACTTCCTTCTTTATCTCCCAAGTTGAATTGCACTAAAAGGTCAAGTGGCAGAGTCGTCGTCGCTGCAGCTAGAAGAGGCTCCTCCGATCAGAACTACGGGTCACAATCTGTCGACGAGAGCATGATCGTGCTGAGAAAACGCATACATGAAATGAAGATCATAGAGCGAAACTATGAGCCTCCTGCACATTGGATGGAGTGGGAGAAGCAATATTATGCACATTACGACGAGATTATATGCAATGCAGTTGGATTATTGCAGTCACAATTGATGAATACCAGACCTTGCTTGGCTATCGGGATGCTAGCAGTTATCTCACTCAGTGTTCCTGCGTCCACCGCCATGATCGTGCTACGATTCCTGGATGTTGCAAATGGAGCTTTGTCTGCAATACATCACATTGGTTGACATGACAGTACATTGAAATTCATTGATCTGTATATATATGTAATTAATTCTTGTCATTATTTTAACAAACATGACAGGATTACCTTTGGTTTCAAAATATTGGATTGAGTTATTATTATTCTTGTTTCTTGGCACTTTAAAACCCTGATGTAAATCCAAGAAAAATTAAAGATCTTAGGGTGTTGCATCTAGCTATGCAATGAATTTCTCAATGATGGAGCACTGCTTAAAAGCACATGATATGCTATATTGGTCCATATTAAGCATATATTAGATGCTCTATGCATATTGAATCGCCTAAATGCCGTGAAAAATGTCAACCCAAAACCCACAAAGAAAAAAAAAATAAAAATTCAAGATGTGAGCCTCAGAGTAGATGGTGCCATTACTTTTTCAAGGGGCAAAAAAAATGCATATGGTCTCACTAAAGAATTATGGAGATTTGAAGGCTAAAAAAGCATCTCTAAATCCACAAAACAAAAACCCCAACAAAGAAGTTGCGGGAAACCAAGAAGTATACCTTTCCAGCTTTCAACAAACAAGTTGCGGGAGGTTCAACTCCCACGTGCCAGTAATTTCGGCTTTATTAATTTTGGCTTTATTTTCTTTATATGTACCAAATGCTCATGGGAGGTTTTGTGGAGTAAACTCTCATTACTCATTTGTGGGCTTCGGCCTTGTCCTCCCCGCAGTAGCGTACCTGAATCTTTGGGAGGCCCTACACGAACTCTAAAAAAGGGGGTCCTATTTAAAAAATTAAATGTCGTACATTACTTAAATATCACTCTTCTCCCATTTTGAGATGCAAAATCACTAATTAATAGGCTTAAATGTGTTTGGAGCTGCTATAATTTTGTATTTGATAAATCAGGGAAGGTTTATTAATAGAACAAGAGGCAAAAGAAAAGGACTTAGAACCAAAAATATGTGGCATGGGTGACTTCCCATGTCGCCCAACCTCAAGGACGTCTCTGCTTCCCCGCATGAGTTTCTGCTCGATCTTACATGTCACCAGCATGGAGCATATTTGATTAACAACCCGAGTTTAGAGTTAGCCTAACTGTCCGATGGAAATATTGGGCTAGGACTTTCGCGATTACCAAAAAAAAAGGCAAAGAATCCATGATGTTGCCTAACTGTCTAGTGGAAATGTTGGGCTACAAATTCGTACGGAGACAGGTCTAACACCCACTAGGAGAGGAACTGGAGTTCTAGCTTCAACAATATCGACATAGAAGAATTGACCTAGTTGTAGCTTTTGTTGTTCAAGATATGAGTTCATTGTCGTCTTCTTTTTTTGGTGACGAGGAAACCCACCGTAAAGCACAGCCCACCGGACTCCACTTCAATGGTAAACCCATGAGTCACATGCAATATCCGTAAAATCACACCAGAGTGAACGTCTAAACGTGCGACCTCCCATGCACATGTGCTAAGATGTTCAAACTAATAACTTAATCATCTGAACCAATGATTTTTTGTTGAGTGAAAACATATTTTGAGTGAGCAGTGAGATGCTTTGATGAAGAAGCCTTGGTTACGCCACAGTCCTGAACTGAAAAAGAGCAGCCACAATGCTGTTTGTTTCTATAACTTGCAACCAAATATTGCTGTCCGAACCTTTTGAATTACTAAGCTGTAGCTGAAGGAAAAACAAATGAGATTTAAATCAGTCAATCATAATTAACTTCATACCTTTGGCGAATATTATATGGAAACCGCTGCATCTGTCAATATTAGTGTAATATCAATAAATAAAAATCCTTTGAAGATCAATTGATTTTTGTATAATAAAGATAAATTGAAGATCTGATTGATATCATTTATGACATTTTTTTAGCGCAAATGGGTCAAAGACCTTTGTCGATCCCAATCCAAATAGAACTTGTCCGTGCCCGCTTGTTTAGTCGATTCCATTACCCTGCATCACATTCTGAGAGTATCAACATATTTTCCTGTGTTGTGGAGTTCTGTGTAATTGTATGTAATGTACTACAGTCTTTTTGAGTTTGTTGTGTGATATGGATTTAATTGCAAGCGCACAAATCGCACAAGTAATAAAGAGGTGAGTAAATTATCGTTTCCACTAGGGATGTGTTGACAATAGAAATCAATGTCAAACTAGTAACAACTATGCAAATTGGGGAAAGGTTTTGTGGTTTGTTTTGATTTTTTAACTAAACTAATTAAAAAGAACAAAGACAAATCAAACAAAAGTATGAAATCAAGGATGGAAAGCACTAGGGTACTTAACGTCACCTCACCTATCCAATTCAATTCCCTTGGTCCCTTAATCCCTAATTCCTCTCTCTATAATGACAATCGATTTCCCAACCTATTCAATGTTCTATTCCTAGATACATCAAACGTATTTTCAACATAAATCCATGTTATTCCTAACAATCGGATTAATATATCAAAAACTCATTAAGAACTATGGAAATCATTTAGCGATTGCATAAGCCACAAACCTATATTCCTATGGTTCATGCACCCTATGTCATCTATGGCTTGAGGCAAACCCTAGATATCTCCTTCCGGTCTCAATCTAGGCAGCAAATCAATTGAATGATGGCCAAACATTCAAAAGCATTAATCACACTCATAGACAATAAATAGAGTGAGAGAAATCAAGAAATAAGGAAACCAAGTTTATTGAATCTTCAAGGTTTGGTTACATTAAGACCCTAGCAAGAAATCTAGCCACTCATGGAAGCAAAATACATCATTAAACAAAGGAAATCAACCATAGAAACTAGGATAGAAAAGGAGAGAGAAAACCCCCTTGTAGACTCTCTTCTTCTCCAAGCTTCAATGGTGGCTCCGAGCTCTCCAATGGTGGTAGAATGAAAAACCCTCCAAGAACTCCCCCAAAACCCTATTTATGCCCTTTTATACTTCCCCAAACTCTTATGTCGTTTTCAAAACAAGTTGGGGTCGTTTTGGCTTAAAAACAAGTGAATTCGGAACTTTTTTGCGAAACTGCGCATGCTGTGAATAGTACCTCCTCGATCGGACACTGTTCCGATTGATCGGAAATACAATCTGCCTCCACGAGTTTTTTAGTGTTTTGGCAGGTCCGATCGATCGGGAATGGCTCCGATCGATCGGAAATCAGTTCTGGAGTCCAAATCTTTATTTTGCACTCTTTTCCTCCCTTTTTTGCCTTGACACCTACAATATGCAAATATAGTTTTCTTAGGCAATATCAACTCTTAATCAACTCAAAATGGGATGAACTTATGTGTAAAGGATGTGTAAATGTATGTATATATTTGGCACATCATTGTGAAACTGCAAAAATCTATCTAAAGGAGTTTTCTTTTTCTTTTTTTTTGCCAATGTATGCAAGTTGTTCATGTAAATGGAATAATACAACTTTTTTTCCACAGATTTTACTTTTTGTATCTAAATCCAAAAGATGGGATATTGTAATCAACACATTCTAATAAACGCACCATCATAACCCTCTAGAGTTGTTTTTTTCTTTTAAAAAACGATACCGTTGAATACTATTCGTTAGAATCGAATCTTGACACACTTATACCTAAACCCTCTACAGTTGTTGAATGACTTTCAAAGAGGATAATTATAATAAATTAATTTTGATAAGCATATATCTATCCCTACATCAACCTATACGGTGGTTGTACTAAAAAAAACCCGCCATGATGGTTGAATTGGGATATATGCACATGGTAATGCTAATTATGTAAAAGACTTATTGATTATTTTTGTTTATTTATGGTCAATAATTTATTTTTTTTAAAAAAATTGATAGGTAAGCAACGGGAACTTGATGACTTAGAATATTAATTGGATGCATCTGGTCTTTTTTTAGTATTGTTGTATGACTTCATATGGGAATAGAAAAATTATATATATATTTTTATAGTTTATTTATTTATTTTTTTAGTATTAAGTTGTTGATTTCATTAGAGATACAAAAATGTTATAGATCCATGTAAAATGCATCTCAGTCATCCTAATAATCGATTTTGTCCTTTGATTGATGTAAGTGTATGGGTTTACAAAACCTGATGATTGAACCAGAAAGTGACACATCCATTATTGGGATGACTGTAATACTTTTTATTGGGATCCCTATCATTTCTGTTAGAGATAATAAACATATGGGGAGATGCCCATGTAAATATACTAATTATTGCATTAATTACTTTTGTCTTAACTAGATTGAAGTTCAGTATACAATACAAAATTAGGCAACGAAACTTCAAAATTGCATAATATAAGACTTACAGTACGTAGAGTCATTAATTAACTTAAATTCATAAGTCTCTAGCTACTAAATTAATTAGTATTTGGTGTTTCGTTTATCCTATATAAGAAGGCATGTCTGCCTACCTAGAAGCTCATCCCAAGCTTATCCCATTCCAAACTTATCTCATTCCCAGCTTATCCAGTTCACAATGGCAGCAGCAATGGCTGAGACAAACAAGCCTTCTTATAGGGTGTACTGTAGGGCTTCCCTCGGATACAATTTGGCCGCTGGTGAAGGCATGGCCATTCTTGTCCCTGTTGATGAAAAGGATGACAGCCAGGTTTATTTGTGAACTTTTCTTCTTCTTTCTTTTTGTTTGATATTTTTTATTCTTTTGTTAAAATGTATTTTTTCATGATCTTCATTCTTTTTTAAAGAATTGCAACATATAATTTACAATGAGCAGATTCTGGTATATATATGTACATAACACTAATTCCTTCGTTGTTGCAGCATTGGTACAAAGATGACAAGTATAGTTACGAGAAGGATGTATGGGGCTTTCCTGCCTTTTCTTTGGTTAATAAGGCAACCGGTCAGACCCTAAAACATTCCTTCGATCACCCTGTTCCTGTAAGAATTCTCTAACCTTAAAATTGAAGGCTTTCTTAATTTGTCGTTTATGATTTTACAATTATTGATAGGATATTCCATTCCTTGTAACCATTTAATGTGAAATATTCTTATAACTGTAGGTGAAACTGGTTACTTACAATCCGGATGTTCTTGACGAGTCTGTCCTTTGGGCACTAGCAGATGATCGCGGTGAAGGTTACAGGGCTATAAGGAGTCTTAAGTGTGCATGACATTTGGAAGCTGTTGCTTTGAACGATTGTTCCTATCATGGTGCTATCATTATGGGCGGGATATGGATTAATGGAAATAATCAGCAATGGAAAATTGAGCCCCACAGTAAGAAATATATAAAGAAATTAGTTTAGTCTCCTTTTTACTCTTTTTATTGCGATGTAATTTTTCTCATCTTTTCCTCCCCAATCATAAATGCAGGTTGAATACCTATGATGGTGCTGCCTTCTCTAGAGGTGTCATGTATTTGTGCTTGGTAACGCATGGCTTTCCAAGGATGGATGTCACTCTCTCTTTGTGTGTTTTCCGTTTCTATCATATATGTAATAAAAGTCTTGATATGGCTGTCACTTCAAGATGATGTCGCCTTTTCTTACAGTTTGGAATATCTTACAGTTTGGAATAAAAGTCTGTACTGTCTTTGTGTTTTATATTTCTATCATGTAATAAAAGTTGGATATTGTTGTTTCTTTATATCTGAAATAAAAGTTTGTATTGCCTATGCAATCTATTTATTTGTTGAATCGCTCTGATATTAGTATGTGATTTGTCTTATAATATCCTAAAGTCTAGAGTAATATTGCTTTTCTATTGATCACACTTGTTGGCGTAAATGTAGTATTTCCTCACGATAATATTGAGATGATAAATTTAATATGTTACCAATGCATGCAATCCTACGACGGAGATGATAAATTATTTGTTTATATATTGTGGGCACTGTGCTTCTCGGTTTATGACTTTCCGCGTCAGAAGCAACAAGTACCATTTGTCAACGTAAAAAAAAATAAAAAATTCAAGCATTAAATTGTCAATATTCAATCGGTGGAATTGTCCATGTGTAATTGTCGGTTGGTCCTGTAGATAATACTTTCTCTTTTTTCGGTAAAAAGGGTGTAGATAATTGATTCATAAAGAAAAAGGGGTTTATTAGCGATTGGTGAATAAAATCAAACATTTATTCCATAAAATCTATTTATATAATAATTGTGTATGATACATTTTTTGAGATTCAAACATTTTAAAAGTCGAATCGAGAATCAAAGTTTGCGTGTCGGAGTTGTGTTTTTAACATCAGTATATTCAAACAGTCATAATTCACTTATTTGAGCTTCGATTAGATGATTTTTATGGAGTTTTAATGAAGACTCTAATACCCATCAAAATTCTGTCTAATATATATTTTGAGATTCAAACATTTTAGAGGTTAAATCGAGACTTAAACTTTGTGCATCGGAGTTATGTTTCTAACGTCAATGTGTTCAAATAGCTACAACACATTCGTTTGAGCTTTGATTAAGACAGTTTTTATGGAGTATGAAAGAATACTCTAATACCCATAGAATTTTGTATAATATATATTTAGAAATTCGAACATTTTAGATGTTAAATCGAGACTCAAAAGTTTACACATTGGAATTGTGTTTGTGATGTTGGTGTGTTACGTCAATGTGTTTAACGGCTAAAAGAGCATCTCGACTCTGGAGGACGTGCATGGAACGTATTATTTCGAACTTGACAAAGCAAATACATGAGTGCGCTGCTGGTTTTCCTCTGGTAGGGAATCCATCGATAGGGCTGTTTGGTATGTTATTACACCCATCATTTTTTTTTCTGCTAAAACTTTCTACAGTGTATTTTCTGATATGCCTTCGTTGTCTTGAAAATATTTTTAGAGCATTCTGTGCAGTATTTCCATTGCTGACCCTTGATAATTAATGATGGCTGGCGTGATCAAAGGTCTTTTATTCCAAGGTCACTTGCATGGCTGCAATCAAGTTAACATATGAAATTGTTCTAAAAAAACAATTAAAGTGATCTCTTCCAAGCATCTTAGTTCCATGAACACTTCACGGAAAGCTCATCTTTGCGAATATTCCCAGGTACAACCTCCAAAATACCTTGAATTCGCAAGCGTAGACCTATGGGAGGAGGAAAACAAGATTCGGTGAGGGGGGTTGCAAACAGAGGTGTAGGGGGAGAGCTTTATACCTCATTTGCATATTTCTTCAAATCAAAGTCATGACACATTAGCTTTTTTTAACGTCAGTTTACTAGAAGGCTAACAGTAAAGAGTTTTGGGAAACTATATTTTATGTATTCACGAAGGCAACAAGTAATACAATATATAGACTATGATCTGAACATGTCAGTACATAGCACAAGATAGCAGACTGTAAAAACAGAGAAAGTAAAATATGTCCGTTGAGAGTAACGGAACTATTTTAAACATTTGCAGATCAACTGATGGGCCTAGTGTTTGATATTGATTGTGGGCTTCGTTTGACTGGGCCTTGTAGTATCCTCTTTACTCTCCCGCAAGGTTGGTGGCCTAGCAAGGATACCAAGCTTGGAGCACAGACGGTGAAACGGAATTTTGAGAAGAGACTTGGTGAGCAAATCGGCCAACTGATTAGAGGTATGAATTTGGTGAACTTGAACGATGCCGGTGTTGACGAGATAGCGAACAAAATGGAGATCCACAGCAATATGTTTCATTCGGGAATGTAAGATAGGATTGAGACTGAGATGAGTGGCCCCTTGGTTGTCGCAATATATGATGGGGGAATGAGTGACATGCCAGTGCAGATCATGCAAAAGGTGTTTGATCCAGACAACTTCAGAGGCGGTAGAGGCTAGGGCCCGGTATTCAGTTTCAGTAGAAGACCGGGCCACCGCACGTTGTTTCTGAGATCGCCAAGAGATGGCGTTGGGACCAAGGAAGACAACATAGGCTGAATTTGAGGAGCGATCGTCAGGATGGCCGGCCCAATCAGAGTCAGTGTAAGCATGAAGGCGAAGATTAGATGTTTGAGCGATGAAGATGCCATTGGTGTAGGTACCCTTAAGGTAACGAAGAACCCGCTTGAGTAGAGAAAAATGGATATCAGTAGGCTTATTCATGAATTGAGCTAGGCGATTCACAGCAAAACAAACGTCAGGTCGTGTTAAACTCAGATACTGGAGACTACCAACAATTTTGCGGTATGGTGTAGGATCAGCCAGGGGTTCACCATCAGATTTAGAAGTGGTGAAATGAGCAGGCAGCTGAGTATTGACGATCTTAGCACCATCCATATCTGTACGTTCCAAGAGATCCCGGACATACTTTTGTTGAGAGAGGAAAAGGCCAGCTTTGGTGTGAGTTACTTCTACACCAAGGAAGTACGATAGGTCGCCAAGCTCTTTGAGTGAAAACTGTGAAGCGAGAGTAGTGGTGACCCTGTTAAGTAAAGCATTGTTAGAGCTAGTGAGAATTAAATCATCGACATAGACGAGGACATACATTAAATGAGTATTATCCTTAAGAGTAAAAAGAGAAGTGTCCGCAAGGGAGTTTTCAAAACCCATGGTCAAGAGACTGTTGCGGAGGGCGGTGTACCAAGCGCGTGGAGCCTGTTTGAGGCCGTAAAGGGATTTTTGCAACTTGCAGATGAACTTGGGATGTTGGGAGTCTTGAAACCCTTTTGGTTGGCGCATGAAGACTGTCTCTGTCAAGTTACCATGCAAAAATGCGTTATTAATGTCCAAATGTTTAATGGACCAACGGTGAGCCACAGCAATAGAAAGAACAGTTCGAATGGTGGCAGGTTTAATAACCGGGCTGAAGGTGTTCGTGTAATCAATACCAGGGCGTTGTGCATAGCCTTGAGCAACGAGTCGGGCTTTGTAACGTGCAACAGTACCATCAGGATGATGTTTAACCCGAAAAATCCACTTGGATCCAATGGGGTGGATATGAGGGGCAGGGGAACTAAGGTCCAGGTTTTGTGTTTCATAAGAGCATCATATTCACACTGCATGGCAGCTTTCCAGTGGGGAAGTTGAAGAGCTTGAGCAACAGAAGTAGGTTCAAGCGATGGTGGAAGAGAGTGTAAAGTAGTAAGATGCAAGGATTTTGGCTTAAAAATATTATTCATGGATCGTGTTGTCATTTTGTGGGATCGAGGAGGAGCAGGAGGTTCAGTTGGTGGTGCATCAATAGGTGTAGGTACTACAGACGAGTCAGGAAAATAGGGAGATGATGGTGATGTGGGAGAGGTGGGCCTTGGAGATGATGGTGATGTTGGAGAACTGGGCATTGTAGGGAGCTCTATAGGTGGTGGGGTAGGGGTAGGAAGTGTGACGGGTAGGTGAACAAGAGGAGCAATAGGGGGGATTAAAAGGTTAGCACGTGGGGTAGGAGTTGTAGTAGGTTGCGGTGGGTCAGGAAAGCCTGGAAAAAGATTTTCATCAAAAGTAACATGACGGGACAAGTACAGACGCTGGGTTTGAGGGTCATAGCACTTATTAGAACTCTGGGAGTTAGAATAGCCAAGGAAAAGACATGGTTTAGAACGGGGCTCAAGTTTATTGCTTGTGTAGGGTCTCAGCCAAGGATAGCAGCGGCATCCAAAAATCCGAAGTTTGTGATAGTTAGGTAACTTTTGAAACAACATTTGAAAAGGAGTAACAGCGGAAGTAGGGGAGATAGGCATTCTGTTGATAAGGTATGTAGCAGCTTGAAATGCAAATGACCAGAAGGTGAAGGGTAGATGAGCAAAATGGAGTAAGGTGCGAGCAGTCTCGGTGAGATGTCGGTGTTTGCGTTCAGCCAAGGCAACATGTTGGGGGGTGTGGGGAGGGGATGGAAACCAGCTAATGCCTTGTTGAGCAAAGTAAGGTTTGAGTTTGACAAACTCCCCTCCATTGTCAGAGTAGAAGCTACGAATAGATGTTTGAAATTGTTTTTCGACTAGTTTTTGAAGCTGAATAAAGACAGAGTGTACATCAGACTTTTGATATAGGGGAAACAACCACGTGTATCGGGTATAATGGTCCACAAAAATGACATAGTATTTGTACCCATCAATGGAGGATGTGGGAGCGGGACCCCACACATCACTGTATATAACATGTAGAGGACAAGAGCTGGTAATAGAAGAATGATTAAAATGTTGCTTGTGGCTTTTATTAAGTTGACATGAAATACATAGTGGAGAAGAGTCAGAGCCTCGAGTACAGGGTAGCTTAAGAGAATGCAAAATAGTAGTGAGGAGTTTGGAGGAGGGGTGACCAAGCCGGTAATGCCACCCATTGACAGTAGTAGGACTTCTAGGAAGATGAGTTGAGGCAGTGAGGCAAGACATGGTCGGTTGGTCCAAGTGATATAAACCATCAACGCAGCGGCCCATTGCTAAGATGCGACCCGTGCCCTGATCCTTGATAACACAGTGGAATGGAAAAAACTCAATATATACGTTATTATGTTTAGTAATGGCATGAACAGATAAGAGATTTTTATCAATGAAAGGAACACAAAGAGTGTTATTAACTGAGAGTGGTCGTGTGCGTGTGTTTAGTGTAGTGGTACCAATGTGTGTGATAGGCAAACCTGAGCCATCCCCAATGCGGACTTCCTCCGTTCCATCATATTCCGAGTGGATATATAAATTGGAGAGATCGTGGGTCATGTTATTGCTAGCCCCAGAGTCAAGAAGCCATGATTGAGTATGTGAGGGCACCGAGGGTGAGGCTGCAGTAGAGGCTGCATAATTAACAGAGGGGGCGGGGTAGTTTGAAACACCTTGAACTTGCTGCATTTGTTGGCAGTGTGACCAGGTTTTTCACACAGTTGACAGAACACTTTGAAGTTACCACGACCACGACCTCCAGAGTAGGCTGGTGGTCGGTTCCCATTCCAGTTATTGTGTGATTTTTGAGACTGCCAGTTAGACCTTGAGGAACCATTTTCTCGACCATGAGGTTGGGAAGCATCACTAGGTTGCTTGTGATGATAGTTTGCAGTGGTAAAGGATTGAGGTTGAGGTGTAGCAAATCTGGAAATAAAACCTTCTTGAGCCACCAGAATGTCTTTGAGTTCCTCAAAACTGAAGGGAGTTTCACGGGTTCTAATGGACCCAACGATTCCAGTATACTCTTCACCAAGACCATCAAGGATATATAAGGTCAAGTCATCATGTGGTATAGGATGATCGATGAGAGCCAACTCATCAGCCAGACATTTGACGTCGTCCATAAATTCAGCCATAGTTTTGAGATCTTTTTGACATCTTGAGAGTTGAGACTTGAGTTGCAGGACACGAGATCTGGAAGTATTTGCATATAGCTTGTGAGTCTTCTCCCAGACAGCAGCACTAGTGGAGACATCACCAATAAGTGGTAAAACAGTGCCATCGATTGAAGCTACAATCGCATGATAGATAAATTGATCTTGGCTGACCCATGTCTGAAAGAGCTGGGCACCAGTGTCATCTGAGGTTGAGGTAGTTGGTTTTGCAGGGCAAGGTTTACTGCCATCAACATACCCAACTAGGCCATAAGCCCGTAGAAGAGAGAGCATATGAAGTCGCCAGGACGTGAAGTTCTTAGCTGTAAGCTTAAGGGCAATAGGAGAAATGGCATGGACAGTGATGGTAGATGAAGAACCAGAAACAGGTATAGTTACAAGATGAGTGGAGGAAGTGTGAGAAGCCATGAAGGGAGATGGAGACAAGGATAACTCGGTGGAGTCTTCAAGCTCCGATACCATAAAGAGTTTTGGGAAACTATATTTTATGTATTCACCAAGGCAACAAGTAATACAATATATAGACTATGATCTGAACATGTCAGTACATAGCACAAGATAGCAGATTGTAAAAACAGAGAAAGTAAAATATGTCCGTTGAGAGTAACGGAACTATTTTAAACATTTGCAGATCAACTGATGGGCCTAGTGTTTGATATTGATTGTGGGCTTCGTTTGACTGGGCCTTGTAGTATCCTCTTTAAACAGAACCCAACATTCAAACAAGAGGGGCTTGTTTCGTCCGAAACAAAGTAGAAAAACTTGTTTGAACCCCATATATAGTGATAATTGAAACAGTCATAAGACTTGAATTCATGACCTTCCGTTTGTGCTAAGAGTTAGCGCGGTCAAGTTCACCATCTCAGCCATTGATCCATTGTTGGATCCTTTTCATCTCGTAGATAGAGACGGTGACGCCTGGAGTTCTTCATCATTCTTCTAAACATCTTTTACGAGCTGTCCATGTTTTCTTTGCTATGAATCATCAACCACTCGATCCTGTTATGAGCTAGTCCCACATCAGTTGGGCATGCCCCAACCAATTGGTTAATAAAGCCAAAACTCACCCTTAACATGCAACAAGACATTTTCTCAAACATAGTGAGTTGGGCCTTAGTAGCTGGGATTGAAAGAAACAAAGTCATGCGAGTTCAATGTATTTATTTGAACCGGACAACTCAAAACGGACAAAATTGTCGACAATGTATTTATCTGTATTTGACATCTACGGTTTGTATATATTGGGATTTCACAACTTCAACAAACCAACCATCCAGGGATTATGATCAAAACCAAAACATAGTTGACAACAAACCATGATCCACTCATGTATTCTTTTAACGACTACATTAATTAATTAAAATTGGGTATAATTAATTAATTAAACCATAAAATTAGGCTAGCGAGAATTACCCTGTCAGCGGCTGCCCGATGAAGAGCATCCGAACATCTATCAATCGGATTGTGTAACCTCATTTTTTTTATTTTTTTTTAGTGAGTGGCCTAAACATGTCAAAGGTGTGTATGAGTTTCGAAATATGTGTATTTCCTTTGCATTTTCTTTTCTGAAGATTTCTTCATTTCAACCTGTCTATTATATGTATCTTCATGAAGATAAGGTAACCTTGTTTACAACAGAGCAAGGAATTGCAGGGCAGTAACAGAACTCCAGATTACAGGGCTACTTAGAATGCCAAGCAAAAGGCGGCCGAATTTTGCACAGAGAGTAGCCTTTGGATTGTAATGCAAACCCCGCTCTGGTTCACGTGACCTTCCACCTTTAATTTTACCGGTTTTAGTGCAAGTTTCAATTGTATTTGTTTCTGGCATTATGTGTATATAGGTCTATATAATATAAGTTGGATAAGAAAAACGCATTGTAATTTTGAGATCCATATAGAAAATGTTACAGAAACCTCACCTCCAGTCACATCTGGAATGCCTGTGTAACTAACTGGTCACTTGTTGTACCTGTTTTTTTTTTTTTTTTCTCTGTCACAGCTAAATTTTGTATGCCAAAGGGGAATATCTGCCATCATCTTACTAATTGCATTGACTTAGACGCTGACGAGCATATGAGCCATGCATGTTTTTTTTAAATGTGAAGTGTTGCATGTGAAGTAGGCTCTGTAGGTATGTTTTTAATCAACGGTTATTTTAATACCACATAGATTGGTGATTCTGAAAAGTGATATTAGTGATTCTAAAAAGAGTGATATTGGTGATTCTGAAACATAAGTTTAGTGGTTTTATTCTTAATCGTCTACAAATTTTAAGTGAATGGTGGGTATATGTTTTTGAAGTTGATAATTTTAAGATCTGATATTTGCATGCTTGAAAATTAACCTTAATCATCACGTGAATGCGTTTGGAGAGCCTCAATCCCATTAGTTTTCTAATATTAATAGCGTTTATTATTTTTGCTTACATGGTGCAAATTGTCTATGAACATATCAACAATCTATGCAACATTTATTTGCCAAAATTATTGCTACCTTACAATATTTATTATTTAATTGCCTAACTTACAATATTTAATTGTCAAACTTACAATAATAGCAACACCTCCACTCAGTGACTTGCAAGAGGTGGCTCGGTTGGCAATCAATTGGGTTAGACGTGTTGGACCTATGGTCCTAGGTGTTTAATTTTGATGATATCAAAACTTTGTTTATGACATGATTGATGATATTTAAAGTCCTTGTGAGCTATTTGAATAGTCTTTGATTTATAAGAACTGAACTTATATGAAAATGCCATGATGCTTGCCAAACGAGCCATACATGTTAAGTGAGGCTTATGCCTATATCCATATGAATTTGACAAGCATATATATGTTCAATATAATGTTGCAAAATCAGTTTTAAAAACAAACATGAATGGACTAAGTTAGGACTTAAAACTTTGATCGATTATCCATAACCTAAACAAGGTCCAAATGGTATGAAATTTGAACCACACATTCATAAGACTCCAATATGTGTTCTAGGACAAGAATAGTGCATTACATTCATATTTGATTATATGCTTAATTTCCGTCTATTACACCAAAAATAATGTTAACAAATTTACACCATTGTACTAATAAATTTTGTTGGCCTAGCCACATCAACAAAACAAGTCTCCCAATACATTTTGTGAGGGGATTCATTGATGAAAAACTATGGAATGACTTTACCACATCTTTTCAAACGAGGAATGCCACGTAAATACCCAATTCAAATGTTCACATTTTTAAAAAATAGATTTTAATTTACATTTATGTTTTAGATGTGGATCATTTTACAATGTGCATGTCCTTTATTCCATTCTATTATAATAACGAAGGATATAGGGCAAAAATCACTTTGTGCCACTCGGTATACAAGCGCTAGACTCAGATGGCATAACCTTTATTCTTGAAGTGATACATGAACAGTATCCCACACGGGATAGAAGTGCCAGACTCAAATGGCATGGCCTTTACATGAACAGTATCCTAGAGGATCTAAACTAGCTTATGAGAAATTGGTGGGTGACAATATGTTTTTTATTTCCATATACATTTGAGTTTTTTACTTTAACGATTTTTTTGATAATATCCAATTATTTTTAAACAGTGTGGATTTCTTTATAAAATTGGAATGTATGAAGAATGACAATGTGTTTCGTCAAATTTATCAAGAGATGAATCTCAAATCTCTGAAATTTATCGTCATGGAGAGGGAGCTCCAAAGGTTGATAGATGATTTTACTTTGATACAATCTTACATTTTAGAAGTACTAATTTTTTGATACAATCTTACATTTTAGAAGTACTAATTTTCGAGTGTTAGGCTATCAAAAGACAACATATTCAAAAAATACATGTACGTAGCAAAAATGCGAATGTTTCATTGGATGTGTGGTCACACTAGGAAAGATATGATAAGAAATGAGAGTATTTGATCTAAGATAAGAGTAGCATCTATTGAAGATAAGTTACGAGAAAATCGGTTAAGACAATATGGATATATCTAACGTAGAGATAGCGATGCGACAGTTATGAGGAATGAGAGAATTTTTATGGGAGAGAGTAGGAGACAGCGATGTAGACCTGAAAAGACATGACTTGAAGTAACAAGAAATAATATGAATTTAATAGGAGTGGATGAGTTTAATTGTCTCCTTATAAACTTCAAGATTGATTGTAGGGATATTATATTATCTGGTAGAAGAAATTAGAACACATAAATATCTTCCAAAGTAAAAGTAAAAAAATTCTTTTCCCATTTCAGTTTCTTTTACCAACTGAAACCCACTTTAAGATCTTTTACACCATCAACTACTTATGCGCACAAGTTGAATGAAGAACAAGTCCATGATATGTCTCCAACTCATACAGGGGCAGAAGCTTCATCTTTCTGATCTGCACTGCTATCATCTTCACGTCCTTTACCATCTGGATATCCATTTTGTAAGATTCTATGCTCTGAAGGCAAATTCTTCACAGCTTTCTTGGTCCCTTCAACATTCCACATATCCCAGACACGAGTTTTGGGTGGAGGTGAAAAATCTGCAAGCGGCGCAACCAATCCTGGTTTGCCATCATCTATAACCTCATCGATTAACCCATATTCCTTAGCCTCCCAAGCATTCATGAAATTATCTCGGTCAGTGTCTATTTCAATCTGCAAACAACGAGCAAGGAAATTGGGACGATGTTCTACAATAAAATCACTCAAGAAGGTATTCAATGACTAACCTGCTGTTCGGGCTTCCCAGTAGTTCTTGACATAATCTTGTTAATTTTTACCTTTTGGTACACCATCTCTCGTATCCGAATACTCATCTCTGTTGCCTGTTACACGTGACTGTTCAGTCAGAGAGTGAAAAGTTCTCGAGAAATACCCACAGAAGAATCATCCTCCTGTAGACGGTATAGTTCTTTCAAAATGCGTAAACAAAAGCCAAACTTGTCCTACTTAATAAATTGATTTTTTTTTGGCAACAAATGTATTGATTTAATGGCATAAGAAATAAGTTCAACCAAATAACAAGCAACATTTACTTGAGAATCAAAAAGAAGTATCTGCTAAGCAATAAAATCAATGCCACTCAAAAGGATCTTCTCAAATGGCTTCTATTTACCACTTACTAACTTAAGCCAAAAAATGTGTCTCAAATTGGCCAAAAATATGCATTTATAACAAAGGAAGAAGCAACAGCAACCCAAATTGGTGACATGCATATTGAATAACAATCTGTTTCATCAATTTCACAATCATTGAAGGGATCTTTTCTTAATATTAACATAAAGAAAAATAAAATTATTTTTGAGAGTAAAATGTTAAAGTACTTTCAACTGGAATGCAATCAGCTAACAATGCGAACCCAGCTTCATAGTTTTTGGATTTTAAGATAATGGTAAACAAAAATAAGCAGACAGACATTGAGGGCTCACTTTGCCTCCAGCAGTTCCAAGAGGTTGATGGATCATCACTTTCGCATTGGGCATGCAAAATCGCTTCCCTTTGGTACCAGAAGTAAGGAGAAACGCACCCATGGATGCAGCAAGGCCGAAGCACACAGTAGAAACATCAGCCTTACACAACTTCATTGCATCATATATTCCCATACCTTCATGAAGCAATATGTGAACAAAACAATCTTAATTTGGCCAACTTCTGCAACATACTTAAAGTAAGGAAGTCTTATGCCCCAGTCAATTGAAATGGCCAAGTATTTTTTTCCACCATATAAATGCAAAGCAATAAGTTGAAGTTGCAGCATTGCACAATTAAAATAATAAACTAATTATTGTAAGGATTCCAAAAATATTTTTGACAATAAAGGCATATAACACAAACCTCCCTCCTTAAGCAAAAGGACTGGTTGGGTTGTGTATGATTTCAAAGAGATCCCCCACAAATTTAACAAATAAATAATGGATGCGTGTGTGTGAGAGAGTGAGAGAGAGAGAGAGAGAGAGAAGACGTTATTACCAAATTGATTAATATAAATATTAAAACATGAAATATTAATTAAAAAACTGGCAGGCGAAGCAATAAGGAAAAAGAATGCCTTTAAGAAGCTAGCTTTAACCATAAAGAGATTATGCTCATTCTCTTTCACTTTGAATGGCCTACTTTATCTGTCAAGAGGTGTTGAGCTTACCAGTCTATTAAAGCAACTTTTAGAATGAAGATTGGAACACTCTGCTAGAATGTAGTGGACCTTTTAGGAAGATGTTAAGCATGGGATCTGTGTTAGGCTTGCCAAAACCGCTAGGAAGATCGGACGTGGTCCTGTAGTAGTTGATAGGATTACACAATGGTTCAATTCATGATACATTGTAGTTCATTTATTCCATAGGGAGGTAGTCGTTTCCACGGTTATCCAATGATTCACATTAGCTATGGCCACAATATATTAGTTTATTTTTGGAAAACTTTATATAACGAACTCAGAAGTAATCTTCATTTAAACAATATGTCAGCTAAATAGATGAAAAACCTGAGGAAGTTAGCTACTGAGGCAAATTGGTAAGAAGACAGAACTACTTCAGAGTGGAGAAGCTTCAACAGGGAAGAGAATGACGAAGATGGTCAATTGGTCATCGTGACAGATCAAAGGATTCTTCCAGTCCTCACTGTCAAGTGGGTCAAGAATCAATTCAAGATTCGAGTGTCTTTCGAAGATGCATGAAATTACGTATGGCGGAATCCTGTTTGGATAACCACGAATACAGTATAATGCTTGTTGCCTAGTTCCTTGTAGTACAGAGAACAGCTGCCCAGTCCCCTTGGCTATTGACACCAAAGGGTACATAAATCAGGCTAATATCAGCAAAGATTTGAAGATCAATGTTAAAAAGGCTTCCGAATGAGTCACTAGTAAGCAGGAAAATAATTAGACAAGAAAAGGATACAAATTTGATCATGACTCCCTGGGGGGTGGCAGATAGGAAGAGGGGGTTAAAGAATTTGGAGTTTGAGAACTATGACAGGGCAGTCAACAATTTGGGGTTAGAAACAAAAAGGGACAGTCTTCTACTCATACTAACTAGAATTTTAAGACAGAGACATTAGCCACTAATAAAGAGTTTCTTGATTGACAAGGTTGAGATGAGAAGATGCAGAGTATATAAGGTTCAGGAATTGCCAAAGGTTTTCTCAAAGGGCTCAAGGTTTTCCTAATTTGTGGAACTGATACACTTTAACATATAGTCTTGTATCTTTATTTTTTATGCATATCTATGTACTTACTAATAATTTAGTCAGGAATCATGGTAGTCACATAACCACCTTAGTGAGTTGAGGAGTCACAGTAAGATTGAGGCCTCAAACATTTGTCCCTCTTTTTTATTTTTGGGGTGGGGGATGTTGGATTTATTTCCCACACCTTCATCTTCCTTTCACTCTTTTGGCCGTGTCTTCTATTCCTTTCACCTTCACCACTGCTGAATTTCATTGTGGCACTGCTACCGCCCTTTATAATCTTCTTTTTCTACAGTTACAAATACGTTCTTCTATTCGCTAGTTTCTGTTCTTTGTTAAGTTTATGCAGTTGTTTTAAACACAAGCTTCCGTTCCTCTCCGTGACTGGTTAATCCAATGCAGTGGTTAGATTGGAAGTTAAGAGGCTTATTCTATAGATTTCTTAGCCTTACTTGTCGGAATAATTATCCTTTGCTGTATATTTGGATATTATCACCTCTGGATCTTAAGGAGTTTTGACTCTATTTCAAGTTCTCCACTGCATCCCAGCACGCATATAGTAAACCCAGGGCAGCTAAACCAAACTAAGGTCTATACAACTGATCGACACGACAACTTTATGCATGCCTCAGTGGGCAAAGAGAAATCCTAGTAAGAAATGAAGCACAGAAAAAATAATCCTAGACCCATACCAGCTGTAACAGAACCACCAGGCGAATTGATAAATAACCTAATGTCTTTTTTTGAGTCTTCTGCATCAAGAAATAAGAGCTGACTTATGATAAAATCTGCTGTCATGTCATCCACCTGCACAATATCAGTGAGAAGGTCCAATTCAAATTTTCCATTTTAATGGTTGGTGTCACATCCAATGTGGGAAAAACTGATTACACTAACTTCTGTAGATCAAGTGTTTATATACACTACTGTTCAATAATCTAAACAATAATATCAACTAAGCCCTAAACAAATGGTGCCATATAAGTGGAACACATTTAAATAAATATTTTATCTTTATGTCCATGCTGGCTAGTATTTTGAGAGTGATGGTATGCAAAAACAGGAAAACTTTAGATAACTCCC
The DNA here is from genome assembly GCF_013401445.1 of Tripterygium wilfordii. Lineage (NCBI taxonomy): Eukaryota > Viridiplantae > Streptophyta > Magnoliopsida > Celastrales > Celastraceae > Tripterygium > Tripterygium wilfordii. The sequence continues at coordinate 2,312,125 of NC_052234.1, forward strand.
CTCAAAATTCCATATTTTTAAGCACCACATACACATTAAGGTCATATCACACAGCATTAACAACTTCCTAAGTGCTCAAAGGCAACAGCACATATCTGCAACACTTAAAGAGAAGAGTCATATGGATTCAACATAAGCATCTTAACAAATCTCATAATCCCACTCACAAAAATTTATGATACAAAAATCTCATAAAACCAGCATATTGAAGACCATACTGCAATCAAGTGAAAAGAGAGACGATAATGCAAATAAGGCAGGTCCACTAGTTTCCCTACTCTTTTTTACCTTCAAAGGTATGATGCCAATTAGCAATTCTCAACTTAAAACGCTCCCTTAGCTGTTAGAACTAGTAGCACAGCACAAAGGCCTACTTAGAATCTAATTCACAATCATATTTCCAAGAAAGTGAAACAAATTCCAATACAATAAATAAAAGAAAAACCATCTTGATAGAGCAATAACCAAGCCCAGAACAACATCATACGCAGAGATGTCAAGAAACCACGCCACCAGTATCTGAAATTCACTGCGGTACCAATGAACAATTAATTTCAAGCAACCCCATAACTCTTTTCACACAACAAATCATTACAAAAAAAAAATTCAACCAAAACCCACATAGAAAATCCTATGATTAATAGATAGAAAGAAAACCTGAGAGCCCAAGAAAACAATTCTCTGACGCAGAAGCATATTGGTGGTGTCGAGCTCCTCAAATTTAGGGAGCAATGGAGAAGGAGAATACCCGGAAACATCCCAATTGCTGGACAAAACTTGTCCTCTTGAAGTGGGTGAGCTCTTCAAGGCCTTAATCGAGATGGGTTTCGTCCTTCTTCTACTAGTATTGCATGGAATCAGGAACTGATTATGTACACGGCCTTGATTGGAGAAGTACATAGGGCTTGAATACGAAGATAAACTTATCTCTGCCATTCTATCTCTTGCTCTCTGTGGTTGATTGTCCTCACACCTCACTTCGATGGATGGCGAAAGCCTTTTGTTGGCTTGGCTGTTCGATGTTGAACCCAAGAAAGAAGAACCTAATGCAGATTGGTGGGCGGCGACGTCGTTTGGCTTTTGTCATTGATTTATGCCTTTCTCTTTTATTTAGTTTTTATTTTTTCATATTTGGATTTTGGACAACTATAATATCTATTATTGCCTATTAACCACAAGAACCATTGTTTTTGTTTTTTCCGTGTTTGGTTGCGTAGACTACTCGATTATATCCTAGTGTAGTTCGATGTAGTCCAATGAATTCCCTGATATAGTATGGTGTAGTTTGGGGTGTTGTATGGTGTTTCATATTTATAATTTAGTTTTTGGTATTAGGTTGGGGTATTTTCGGTTTGTTTTGATTGATTTTTTGATATAAATTTAATCAATTAATTGATCGATTATTAACGATTTTATCAATCTTTTGATTGGTAATTACTAACATATATTTGATAATAACCAATCAGTTTGATTTGACCTGATTTTCACTAACATATATTGATAATAACCGATCAATTTGATTTGACCTGATTTTTTTTGGACAGCCTAGCTGCTAGGTTTACCGTTTACTCTGATAAAAATATAAAATGCACTGCTAGGGTTTCAACCCTTTTTAAAAAAAATCACAACAATTCTTTTTTTTAATTTTAATTACTTGGGCTGGGCTATAAGCAAGGGATAGGCCCAATATCAGAGTGAGTTGGGCCTTTCTTGCTTGCACGGTTAAGGCCCATAATCAGAAAGTGTGAAGAACTGGAGATTGATGGATAGAAGGAAGAGATAGTGAAACGAAGAAGACGAGGGAAATTGAAACCCCTAATAGCCGTTGAGAATGAACTCCTCCTTGATACTCCGTCGCTATCTTTGCTTCAGCGGAGGAGCAACGACAGCATCATCTGCTTCTCCTTCAAAGAAGAAGCCTCTCGTGTTCCTGGGCTCTCCTCAGGCATGACTGTTTGTCTACTTGTAGACAGTAAGGTGAATTTTGTACTTGTTTATTTCTCCTCCTGATTAAATCAATGTCTTCTGAGTTTAGGTTTCAGCGACTGTTCTTGACGCACTTTTCAACGAGTCTGCTGCTCCCAACTCCATTTTCGAGGTGCTCAATCACATTCAATTCTTTAGACAATTTTGTATATATTTTTCACCTTTACAAATTACCACTTCTTTTTGTTTCAATAGACTCAGGGTGGATGTGGTTGAATCGGGTGGGGATTAGTTTGCTTAACCTGATTGTTAGAGTTTTGCTGTTTATCAATTATACTCTTATTTTGGATGCTGCAAACTTTTAGCCAATTTTTGACATCGAGCTTATTTATCATTAGGCTTCCAGTAGATGTTAACGGGGTTTGTTCTCTTTCCCCCAACATTGTATTTCTTAATTCTTCATGTTGATGTGACTGAAATGGAGCAGTTTGTGTAGTTGGAAATTCGGGACATTTAATATTCCTTTGTCTATTTCTTGTCTAATTGAGCATTTTTCATGCAACTCTACAATCAGTTTCGGTCTTTGGTATGTCTGAATTTTTGTGAAAGTTTGACTTCCTTTAAGTGCTCAATAGGTGGATTGCTCAATCAAGCCAAAATGGTCTCAGGGACTTCTTTTTCTTCCCTATTTTTTCTTTCTCTTCTTCTGCTTCTCTCTATTTTTGTTTACGTTTCCAATGTGTTATGTTTTTGTTCAAACAGAGATGTTGAGGGATGAATAACTAATTTGGGTGGATCTAGGTTGCAGCAATTGTTACTCAGCCACCTTCCAGAAGAGAGAGGGGTAAAAAGCTGATGCCCTCTTTGGTAGCACAGTATGCTCTCGAGAGAGGCTTCCCTTCTGATCTTATTTTCACCCCTCAACGTGCTGGAGAGGTGATCACTAGCTTCTGCTCTGCAGTTTAATTTTATTCGAATAAATAAAGCATTTGTCAGTTTACTGTCCAAAATTTTACAGAATTGTGTGACATGCTAATTAGTTTTGATGTGTATTTTTTCTACACAAATTCATACAATCTGGGATCTGGCCTTTAATTTTGCATGGGAATGCTGTAACTTGATTGAAAAATTCATCACACCTAACTGGAAACAGTTTTTTTTTGCCGGTGACTCCATACATGCTTTTATTACAAAACTAGAGCCAAGGGGAAACCTAATATCTGGCTCTTTTCTATTTTAATTGTGGCTTCTATGTAGTATATAGTTTCTCATCTTTCGCTTTTTGTGATCTGAAGTTCTTTGCTACTAATATATTTGATGTTTCTCTTTTCAAGTATTAGCTTTTGTTCTGTCAACAAGTAGTAGCTTTTGTTCTGTCAACTTGTTTCTTTTGTTGTGCCCTGCCCTTGTACCCATTGATAGAGCCATAATGGTCCATTAATATGAATGTCCTTTTTCTTGGTTTACATTTCGTTAGAAAGAAAAGAAAGTCAAGATTTTTCGCTTCCACAATATATAGGGAAGGATTTTTTATTTGACATTTTGGTTGCTTATGCCACAGTCTTTTGAAATTGAATGATCTTCTATGGTAAAATTTTTGGAAACTATTAAATAACTTCTACATTGGTGTTTCCCCATCTTAGGAGAAGGATTGAGGAGTATTTACCTTGTCTGTATTTTTTTTATGTCAGTTCTGGTGAAAATTTTAATGATGCTCATACTAATTGACCATTTATTTGCAGAGAACTCATCTCCTTTTCCATTTTTTGCACAGGATACATTCATATCCAGTTTAAAAGAGTTGCAGCCTGAACTTTGTGTTACGGCAGCATATGGGAATATTTTACCTAGCAAGTTTCTTAATATTCCACCTTTGGGTAAGTTAAATATGCCTCTTTTTGCAAAACTAATATATTTTTCTCTCACTATTAACTGTTTTGAGCGGTCGGTATTATTAAGAAATATGCTTTAAATTATAGGTATTATGTTGTAACACTCTGATTGTTTTTTTCCCCTTTTTTTTAACTATCCTTTCACATGCTTAACTTGTACTTGGGTAGTGCACCATTTTGGCATTTTGCCAACTCAATATTCCATTCTGTGAAGAGATGATTAACTTTTTACTTAAAACATATGAATAGCATATATAGATGTATTATTGTTCTACTACATCACTCGATTCCTGGACTGATCTTTCTACTGAGCTGATTGAATCTTGAATGTATTTTTTAAGCCAATTTGACATATAACTAGGGATCAGCTTTTGTAAAATATCTGTCCTGAAAAGTTGCTATTATATCTAATCTCTGTTTCATGCTAATTAAAAATGTGAAAACCAAAAGGAATCTCTGATAACTTTTGGGGGAAACTTCTTAATTTCCAATTTGTTTCTGCAGGCACTGTCAATATACACCCAAGTTTGCTGCCCCTTTACCGCGGAGCTGCTCCGGTTCAGAGAGCGTTGCAGGTTTCTTTTCTTTATATGCTGTCAACCTTAGATTGAAGGCTCATACATTTCCAATTGTAAAATGTGTCTTCAAGTCTTTGTTTTAGGATGGTGCTAAGGAAACAGGAGTGTCATTAGCATTCACTGTTCGTCCACTGGATTCTGGACCTGTCATAGCCTGTGAGAAGCTGGCAATTGATGATGATATTAAGGTAGGCTTAGTGTGGGTTGATCATGTGCAGCATATAATTCCTGTAGCTCTAGGTTTCCATATTCTTGCTAAGACAAACAAATTATGTCAAAGTTTGGTATTTTATTGGTCGCTGTTAGCATGGCTATGGTGCGAAATTGGGCAGACTTGTGAGCCTTGGGCTTTGATTTGGCAGGTTGACTGTAAATTATGACTATTGGGCTTTGTAGGGGAACTGAGCCAATTTGCTCTGTGATGTAGGTGCCACTGCTGTATGGCACTGTTCACAGCAGAGTAACAGAGTACTGTTGTGGGCACTGTCCATGGTGTTGTAGTCTGTTGTGTTTACTTCATTAAGTGGGTCTATATTTTGTTGTTTTTTCATGCTTTTCAGGTCTGAATCCCAATAAAGGATTATAAGGAAAGTCAGTAAAATTTTTCTATTTTTTTAGTTTATTTCAACAGTCAAAATTGGTTCTTGTAAGGATTTATCAGTAGATAATCTGTAATGTTTCCATATGAAATCTTGTTACTTTTTCAATTTCATAAATCATATATAGACCATAAATATTTTTCATTCTCATTGTTTGTTAACTTGTATTTTGTCTTTACTTTCATCTAAAGTGTTCCTGACTCTGTTTTTTTAGCATATGCTTGCAGGCACCAGATTTACTTGCATTGCTGTTTTGTGAAGGTGTGTCTACTCTCTTTATGATCCTCATTTTTTTGGTGTGTTGATGCCATACTTTGATGTGATTAGAAAGTGTGAGGCTGCTAGCAACCTTCAGTTGATCATTTCTCTTCTTTTTTGTGCCGTTTATGGTTAGTATATTCTCTAAAGCGGTAAAGCCATTGGGAAAAAAATTATATGAATGCATGTATTTGTTCCCATGACTAGGTTTGAAAATACTTGAAGGATTGTTTATGTGTGTGTGTTATCAAATAGGACAATAAACTTAGATTGACGTTGTCGCCTTGTGTTAAGTTGCTTCGCCACGGCCTAGGTGACACAAATCCAAATCTTTGAAACAGCCTCTCCATGATCTGGGGGTAAGGCTGCGTATATCGCCCTTCTTTGAAGGCTGGAGCCTTGTGCAAGGGAGTTGTTAAAATTTTTATAGGAGAATAAAATTGATTTGTGGCATCTAAGCAAAGATCTCCCATTATATATCTGTATATATTATAATGAATAAATTTAACCTGTATCCGTATTTGTTTATCTGGCATTGGCAACATTTCTTTCATAATTATTTCATATTTTGTGTTATCTTTTACTGTAAAGTTGATTGTGTTTTAGGATAGTTATCTGATTGATTATCGCTATCCTGTGCATATTATGCAGGGTCTAAACTTCTGATTCGTGAACTTCCTTCAATATTTGATGGATCTGCAAAGATCAAAGCACAACCCCAGGATGATTCTAAAGCGACCTTGGCTCCAAAGGTACCTCTGTGTGTGTGTTGTGTGTTCAAAGAACATATTTTACCTTTGAGAATGGAAATATGCTTGTGACAAAGTTAACCAGATAGGGCTTTATATTTCAAAGGACACTCTAAAACTTCCAACTATCTTCTGCTGCCTACATACCTTACTGGAGGTAAAAAGCAAACGCTCAATATTTTGGTGGTTGGACAATGCACTAAGAGGAGGGCTTTATTATTATTATTTTTAATGCAAAGAGAGGATTTATTGCAGGGAAGGCATGAAGGGGGTGCCTCTTGAGTTTATCAGGAAGTAGTAGAAGCTGCGTCTTAGCTTTTTCTGATTTATGCCAAACTTTGAGATTGAACTTTAATGCTATCCACTAGCTAATAATACTGATGCAGTAATCTATGAAAATTTCCAAGTTAGATTTTAAACTCCATCAAAAGCCCTAGAATTTAATTTCTTCCAAAATCTCCAGCAATTTGCTAAAGGAACCTCTACAAATATGAAGGGCTGTGGATATTAATAAAAACACAATGCAGAGGCAATGGCTATGTGTATCAGAATGGCCAATTGTGTACCCATGCATCTTCACAGAGTTTTTTTTTTTTTAATTGGAACAGGTGATTACAATCGAAGTTCTGCAATTTTGGATTAACCTCGTTCTTGAAGACTCTTTCATTTTCATAGCATACATGTTCATATAATGTTTCTTTGTATGACTCTCGTGTATGCGATTTGGCTATTCTAGTCCCTCTAATTCAATATAAAGCAACTCCAAGTTTGTTTCTGAAACATTGCTGCAGTATATTGGAAGGTCAAAAATGGATTTTCATTGTTCTTTAACAAGTAAATGGTTGTAGAAATTCGGTTTGTTTCTGTCATATGCAGATAAACCCTGAGGAGGCGTGGCTTTCCTTTGATGAAGAAGCTTATGTCCTGCATAACAAGGTAATGCCTCTTTTTTGAATGTTTGTCAGGCTATGCAGTCGTGATGAACATTTTCTCTAGGTTCGTGCATTTGCAGGGTGGCCTGGAACTCGAGCGAAAGTTGCAGTTGTTGACTCGAACAATGTTGATCAAAATGTCCTAGAACTTAAAATCATCACTACAAGAGTATGCTGCAATAGCCTACTCAACGAAAATGACAACGAAAACATCAGTTTCATCAAGGGTGCTTTGGTATTTCCATGTGGAGGATGGTCAGCACTTGAGGTGTGTGCATTTGCTTTTGTCATGAAATATCATATGCTATTGCTTTGGGCTTCTTCTTTTTAGACGAATAATGCTCATTTTATGCGACAGCAAGGGAGAGTTCAATTAAATAGTTGTATGCTACATAGCTATTTACGGTATCTAGCAGTCGGGATATATGACATAGTTTTAAATTTTAATTCCACTATATAATTTCAGTGCAATGACCTTGGTTAACATAAACTTTTGTAGAATGCATTTACAAGTACTTGAACGATCAGACTCGCTGATTTAGGGTTTTGCAAACTCAGGTATTGGAAGTCCAGCTTCCTGGAAAGAAGGTAGTAAGTGCAGCTGCATTCTGGAATGGTCTGCGAGGAAAGCAACTGAAGAAGTTAACACAGGAGGCATTTTGCTGAATGAATTCATCAAATGTCGTTTTGCCAGACAACTAGCATCATATTGAGTTGTTTTATTACATTTTTTTAATTATACTTTCTCTAATCATAATTTTTTTTTTCTGCAAATGCTCCTGCAGACTGTTTAGAAATTAGAATATATGATGTTACTGTATTATTTGGTGATTTACCTGTTGTTGGACTCCTTTGTGGGTTTCGGCATCGTTCTCCTTGCACGGGCTTTTGTCCAATCTTCCCTGTCGTCGGCATGGAGTGGGCTAAGTTGATGGTTCAAGTGTAAAACTGGTCTAATTGTCCGGTGGGCATGTTACGTTGGGATTTCTCAATTACCAAAAAAAAAACAAAAACGGTTGTTTCAAATGTAGTAAACATCTTGTCATGACTAAAAAAAAATGCAATGAGGCTCTTTGTGAGGCCTCTAAACTGTAAAGGATCACAAAAAAAGAAAGAATTTTGCACATCAAGGATTACCATCCAAATTGGAAACTCTTTACTTTTTGACAATAATACCATAACAAATATATTTTTCTTGTCTGCCTTTAGAATTTTAATTGCTGTGTGTGTGTATATATATATATATTCTATACAACCCATATATGCATATATGTTTTCTAATCTATGGTTTTTCTGTCAATCTTTAAGTGACCAGTCTGGAACCAACCAATGAGAACAAACAAGGAGGGAATTTTATTAGTCAATTATTGGAAAGCAGTGGCACAATTATTGAACAACAATGAAAACAAACACAAAAGCACTTTACTTATGATAAACTAATCAATATGAAATAAACAATTAAAGAGAGACCCAAAGAGGTGCTGCTTCCTCATGATTTCAAGGCACTTTGGGACTCAATTTTTTATTTTTTCAATAAAATATTTTAAACTTTATTTTTTTTGGTGAGCGAGAACAACATTATACAAGTTTCTCTTTTGAACATTCGATATGGGCATAAACTTGGGTTGTCAAGTTCACGCGCATAAAATTTTCCCACATGAAGACAGAATAAGTTTGGTCAAAGCCGAACGTGTGGTCATTAAATTCTATTTACAATATATTTTTTTGTTCACATATCAAACAACAAAGAAGTTTCTATATAAAGGCACGGTGTGTCATTGTATATAATCATACGTAGTTTCCCATACCTCTCTGTCTGTGTCTTTCTTTGGTTTTTAAGGCAAAATGGGAGCACTTGATTATCTCTCCAACTTTTGCACTGTGACCTCCATAAGAAGAAGCAAGCGCAAACCAATGCAGGTACACTCTGTTTAATTTCTTAATTGTCTTCTTGAAATAAATAAAATCTTCATATATATATATATATATATAAATCATGTCAATTTTCACTAAAGATGCATAGATATATGCTATATTGTATTGTGTTTCACTTGTTAATTAGACAGTAGAAATCAAAGTGAAAATGGACTGTGATGGCTGCGAAAGAAGAGTGAAGCATGCAGTCACCTCCATGAAAGGTTCTTTTCTACTAAACCATAAACTCTCTCTCTCCGTCTCTCTTTTCTTTCTTATGTATATATGTGTATGTATGTATGTATGTATGTATGTAGGTGTGAAAACAGTGGAGGTGATCAGGAAACAAAGCAGGGTGAAAGTGAGTGGATATGTGGATCCAAACAAGGTGTTGAAGAGGGTGAAGAGTAGAACAGGAAAGAGAGCAGAATTCTGGCCTTACATCCCTCAACATTTAGTCTACTATCCTTATGTTGCTGGTGTTTATGACAAGAGGGCACCCTCCGGCTATGTCCGGAACGTCGTCCAAGCTTTTCCGGCGACATCATCGTCAAGTACTGGTCCTGAGGAGGAGAGAATTGTATCACTCTTTAGTGATGACAATGTCCATGCTTGTTCAATCATGTAATTCAACCAACTAGTCTTTCAAATGTGTGAAAGTTGAGTAGTTAACTACATACATATATCATATATGTATGTAGGAGAGTACTGATTTTTAATTGCCAGGACCTCCTTCACTACAATGGATATGTATGAAAGTAGTATTTCTTCAATATAAAAGAGATTTCGATGGTATAAGAGGACCAAAGTTGGAAAGTTTTTATTTCATTTATTATTTGTTAGGGCTTTCTTTGATAGGAACATTTGGCAAATTCCTTGCTTGGTAAGCGAGGAACCACCCAGCCCAACATATTTTTTGGACAACTGAGTTGGCATAAACCTTGGACTGCCAAAACAGCTCGCACATCGATGGTGACATGTAAGATTGGACCGATACCCATGTTGGTCGGGATGCGGAAGTGGGACAAGCGCACATAACCAAGATTCCACAAAAAAAATCCTAGTTCGTTGGTTCGAACTCCCGACCTCTTGCACCATAGACACTAAATTTGGGGAGATAACCAACTAGGTTATTGTAAGTGGTTGAACATTGTTAACATTAGTATAGGTAGGGTTCAAGAATGTTCAAAATAAAAAATTGAACTTTAACGCTGTGTTTGGAACGTGGGATAGAACTATTTTAATCCATGAGTCAAATCTCCCTACTTAACGTGCCTACGAAACATAGCCTTGTTACTTGAACTAGGAGTGAAAACGGTCGGTTTCAGTCGATTTTTTGACATAAATTTCACCGACCGATCGGTTGGTTATTGTCGATTTTACTTAATTTTTCCAGTCGGACCTTTAAAGAAATATGTAAAAAAATTTGACTGAACTCAACCGTTCGGTCCGTTAACCACACAATTTGATTTTGTCGAAAAAATTTTACAACCCTAACTGAAACGCTTTCGAACTGTGCCTCTCCAACGCCCCTAAGCATATCCTAATTGTTATGCATGTCTCGACTTCAAAATTTCCCCTATAAATAAAAGATGATCGTTCGCAACATATATAAACCTTGCAAGAAGAGAAAATTAGTAACTTTTTTTGGGCTTTAATTGTAACTAAAAAAGAAACTTGATTAATTTTATTAACTATGAGAAGGGAAAAATGATTAATTGGTATTTTATTTCTTTGATTAATTTGGTCAAAGGGGGACACATGATTTTTGAAGAGTGGAGATTTGAGTGAAGAATAAATTCTCTCTGCTTGCCACAAATAGAAAGAATATATAATAATTTAATCAATATACAGTACTTCCCTAATGGGCATGTGTCATATCATTGCCTTTAAATGGATTTCAATATGTATGTTTTGTTCGGAAAGGGTGAAAACTTCAACATTTTATTTCATGATAATAATCGTTAAATTTAACGTTATAAAAATAATCTTACAAACGCCAAACACCATTAGATTACACTAAAAAAATACAAACACCAAACTATAAACTACACCGAAATAAACCCGAGTGGGCTAAAAACACCATACCACAAACAAACCGTTAAACCTTTAATATGCATGATTCAAGAATAGTACTACTCCTACATTTTTTTTGGGAAGACGAAAAAAAAAAGAGAAGGAAATAATTTTTTAAAAAAAATTGTACATAAGATAAGTAGATGCAATGGCAAGTTTGCAACCGTTTATAAACGCTTATTGAAAATTAAATTGAAAATGTGCAAATTTCAAAAGATAGTTTGATACTTTGATTATCTTAGCGCAAAATGTAGACAAACATTGTGTTATATTTTATTCTAACGACTTATTTATGAACATGTTTGCACATCTAATCTAAGTTGGTGGAGGGGAATAAAACTTTTTATGTATAGAATCACATTCTCAACAAGTCGTTGGCTGAGATGGTGAACTTGACCGTGGTAACTATTGGGCAAGTGGGATGTCGTGAGTTGAAGTCACGTACATGTTTCTATTTTTCACAATTTGAAAATGGACCCTTACTCAGCTCAGCATGTGTGAATGTCACCTGCATTATCTTCCTGCACTGGGTCTCAGCTAGGTCTCAACTGGTCCATTGGGGGTTGTGAGGTCTTCCATGTGACCCGAGATTTACCAATTAGTTTTTCGGAACGCAATTAGGTGGGTTTCACGTTACCAACCAAAAAGAAGGACAAAATCACGACATTTCCTTCATTCACATTTTTATGCACCATTGATCAAACAAAAGAATCACCCATCACCCGCCACTACTTGTGTTTATCTAAAAAATCGTTTATTTTCAACTTCAACTACCTTTGAAGAATACACCCGAACCATTAGTTGGAGTGATAAAAATGGTGTGTATTACTTTGGTGACCAGGATTCGAATCCCCCGTTTCAAAAAAAAATACCTCTGAAGAATTTCCTAATTTCGCCTTATTTTATGAAAAAAAAGAACTCTCAAAACATATAAATTACTTATAATTTGAAAATCTTCAACAGTTCAAGTTTGTCGTTCGCCGCTAGGTCATTTTACATATTAATTATTTAAACCAATTTGCGTATATTTAATTTGTTGATGCAAGCATGACAAATATCCACCCATAAATTGGGGTCTATAAAATAATAAGTTTATCTATAATTAATTAAATAAAGGACAAAAGAAAACAACAACTTTCAAACGAATTTCTTCTTCAAATATTAATTTTAAACTTGCATTTTTCAACGACAAATCCTTAAGTTGTGGCTTTAAATAGTTTTAGTGGAGTGACGTTCCCCTCCCATTAGTGATTAATTATTTAATTAAATATTGCATCCATCATATCCAAATTTCCATCTATCAATTTTTCATAGATTTTGGATCAATTCAAATGACAAAAGGAAGAAATATTTATCAAATAGAAAGATTAATAAACATTGTGTTAGGTACTCTTGATTTGTGTTGTCTCTTCATTTAGCGGCATATCGCCGCCTAGTATCACAATATAATCATAATCATAATCATAATCATAATGATACTTTGATTAAATTAATTAATTTCTGATTAAGAGTGGGATGAGTAATGGGATCACCACTAGTACCCTTTATGGTTTAGAATAACAATAATTAATTCTTTTGGTTATGGAAACTTGAAAGAGACTGAATTGAAGGTTCCACATCAAAGGGTGCTTATCTACCTTTTACACTATTTCACCACTACTCTTTATCACTCCCACTCGCAAAAAACTTCAAATATTTAATCTTTTTGTGCGTCATTATCTTATCAATTAAAGAACACATATATGATATGGTATTGGGATGCTAAAAAGATATATATATATATATATATATATATATATATTATAAATTCTCTTATGTGGGGTTAAAATACGGACTTAAAATGCGGGCATATTTTTTCATCATCGATTTAAAACATGTGAGACCCAAAACAATGAAGCCTACTTGTTATTTCACTTATTCTCACCCTCAAAAAATATTCTGTATTTTAAGTTGTTACTTTAAATCCGCATAAAAAATTCCTAATACATATCCAAATAAACGGGAAGCAACGTCAAATCAATCCAATAAATGTCCATTCAGTAAAAAAAAAGTCAGGTTTAATGATTCCATATTTGATCAAAAGTGTACATCAGTGTGTTTAAATATCGATATCGAAATCATATCAGTCAAGCGATTGGTATGCGGTATAGCCGATCTAACCGACCGAACACTCAAAGATAATATATATATATAATTCAAAGGATACATACATACATATATATAATTCAAAGGATAAGAGCAACAAAAATAATGTTGCTTTGGTGGTTAAGGTTTAGGATTTCCTACTTCATACTCAAATTCAATTCTCACTAATAAACTTTTAACATATTTTTAACCCATACAACAAATATCTCACATCGAAAAATTGAAAAAAAATAAATTAAACCATGATTCTTATAAATAAAGTCTTGGGTTTTTGTGAAAATTGTTATCAAAAATCCACTTGAAAATAGAAAAGACAATTCTTACCCAATCCAACCCGAGGACTCCTACCCGAGCGGGTTTTTATTGATCCGACTTTGGGACAGGGCAAAGAATCTCAACCTGCATGTGGGACGGGGCCGAATCTACTTTCTGCCTTGCCCCATAACTTGTCCCGCAAGTAACCAATTCCGACCAATAATATTCTTAAATTTATATATAAATATACCTAAGTTTTTTAAATTTCTTTTATAATCTAGAGTATGTAAAAGCATATATTAACTTAATGTTGTTACAAAGCCTAAGTCTAAGTCAAGTTGACAGAAAACATATTTCTTAATTTAAGCATATAATTGATTTTATGTTGCTAAAATCCTAATCCTTAAGTTAAATTAATAATCACCCTTGTTTTATTTAAATGTTTGTTGGCTTATTTTGGATTATACAGGTTGATTTGGTAGATTAATATTGATATTAATTATGATTGGATCGGGTCGGGACAAGACAGGTTAATGTTGGTTGGGCCCGTGGGGTAGGGAGGGTTTTATAGGGGCCGAGAAGGGTGCAAAAGTTGCCCTACTGTGTGGGGCGGCCATTATTTGCCCCCGATCCGTCCCGTTACCATCGCTACTTGAATACTTATTTTGGAGACTTTGGGTGTTGGTTAAAATTTTTTTTATTTATCTATAAATTAAAATTTTAATTTTAGTTAAAAATATTTTCATATAAAATCGATTAACACCAATTCAAAGCTAGTTGAACCTGATTTTTGACTAATATTGACCGGTCCTACAAATGCCTGATTTTTTAGTCTAATCGTAGCTTTGGACCGTCTAGCGCTTTATTGAACTGGCTGGTCCAATCCAATTTTTAAAACATTGGTCTACATTCAAAGTCAAATTGTATATTATATCAAGGCTTTTTTTTTCCGTAGGAATACGCAATTGCTATATTATAGTACGCACAAGATAAATGTTTTTAATATATATTTTATAAAAATCTTAAAAAATAATTATTAAAAAAGAGAGAATACATATTTTCTCATGGTAACCTACTCTAATCTCCTTACAAAACTTTCATTATTGGTTAGCTATACACTTTATATCTTTCTAGCGATATTTACAACAAACGTACTAGAACACCTTTGTTGGCGATCCTTTACTCCAACCGGCAACAACATCCAGGGTTCCTCGATATTTATAACAAACATTTGGAATATACAAATGTTTGAATTTGGCCAACCAGCCTTTTCCCCCTTATTTTCACATAATAGGGTATTTTCTCTTATACCCACCAAGAACAAAAATTTTGGCCTGATAATAGTTTATAATTAATGAAGAGAAGTCATGATTGCATTTTTTGTGTTAATAATATTCTCAATTAAAAAATTAAATGAGTTGGGGTCAAATCCAAATCCAGTTTCAGCAAATATTTGCATAAAGGCTACTCATTTTCAAATAGTGAAAGTAGGATTCTTTCCTTTGCATTGAATTGAACCGTCACTCATTAACAAGGCCCCACCCCACATTTCCCTAATTATATGTATATTGTAAAACTTGACGTTTAATTTTTCTTTGGGCAATATCACAAATTCACAAATGGTTTTTTATTTTTTTATTTTTTATCATTTTCATTTATTTGGCTGTATCATCCTTTGAATTTTGGGCTTGGGCTTCTTTGATAATAATTCAAAAAGGGAAAGTTAAGGCCCAGGACTGCTAATTGGATATTTGATGTTTAGAGATCGCATAAAATGATTAAGAAATACGTTTGAATCCCTATCCTATGTCCAAACACTCTAAACCAATTGATGACTTAATAAACTCATACATTAAACATTCAAAACCGATGTACTAGCTGATCACCATGAGTAACTCAGATGACATTCATGCGTATGCTATCTTCTAGAGATCTCGAGTCGTGCGAGCCTCTCCATGCATCCCCCTTACCCCGTATGTAAAAATTAAAAATTAAAAAAATAGCTATATAATTTGTATGGGGTGGATCAAAGGTTGGGATTGAGGGGTCCTGATTCATAAATCATATGATTCTTGGCAAGGGAACCAATAATCAGAAGTTACAAATGGGCAGAATAAGAAACCCTAATTTTAAAATTTGAAAGGTAGGTACATTTAAACTGATTGATAGTGATACCAATAACTTAAAGACCTACTGAAACCAGTAACCTTTCAATTGTTCAATATATAAAGTATTGACATGATGTATTAAACAGTATAATAGAGACTCCAAGAAGAAGCCAAACTACATATATATATAATTATAGAGATACAACCAATCAATCAATTATAATGATGTTGAATAGTTAAAGCCTAAAATCAGGAGTTGACAAGGAACAATATAAACCCAGCATCACCTAATTTTCCACACTATGATCACCAAGGGCATCCCTGGGGCGGGCGAGATGGGCAGTCTCCCAAGGCTCCAAAACCTCAGGGCCCCATTTGTTAGAAAACAATACTAGACTATCAATACTATAGTAGTCACAAAAATAGCTAAATGAGTTAGTTATATTGTCTATTGAAAATCATTGCCCGAAAAAAGTTCATTACACCAACATAATTAGTGATTTTGCATTTAAAATGTTACAAGATTCATATTTTTAAGTAATATACGATATTCAATTTTTTTTCTCAGATGCCCATTTTTAAAAGTTTGCCTTGGGCTCAGGAGAACTCAGGTATGCCACTGATGATCACATAATTAGGTCTTGAAGAAAAAAAATTACTAATTTAGGGTTTAGTGTTTTGGGAGCCAATCCCTCAAGAATAGCCTCTTCTTCTTCTTCACCAGATTGCAGCTACCAGAAACGTGCACCTATAAACACTTTACTTGAGAAAGTTAGTTGGGAAGATAGAACGCTTTTGTATATAACTCCAATACCCACTACAATATTTTTCACAAATATTACCTGCTCTTCTTCATAGTTAGTGATCGATCTTGACAGATTCATACACAACACAGTCATGGGCGGAGAAGCTGAAACCGTGTGTGTCACTGGTGCAGCTGGGTTCATTGGGTCATGGCTGGTCATGAGACTGCTAGAGGCTGGTTATACGGTTCGAGCCACAGTCAGAGACCCCGGTTCGATCACTTAACGACACCATCTTCATTTTAAATGTTCTGCTCTGTTGGTGTCAATTTTTATTTTTTGATGTTGTTGGTGGTGACAGATAACATGAAGAAAGTGAAGCATTTGCTTGAATTGACAAATGCCAAGACACATTTGAGTCTATGGAAAGCTGATCTTGCTGTAGAGGGAAGTTTTGATGAAGCCATTAGAGGATGCACTGGTGTGTTTCATGTGGCTACACCTATGGATTTTGAGTCCAAGGACCCTGAGGTATATATAAATGTTAATATATATATGCCCTTTGTTTCTGTTCTTGGTGAACTTTTAGATATATGGTATCCATAATGTTTTCGCTTGATCAGAACTAGCGATTGTAATGGTCGAATTTTATCCGCTATGGGATACATCTACGAGCGTTCCTGCCTTTCCATCTCCCAAACTAAAGAGGTTATTGGTTAGAATGGAGGAGACGGTGAGAGAAGGGTAGGAATGCTTGTAGAGGTGCCCAAAACGGATAATACCTTTGGATGTAGAAACGCATCGACAGTTATTACTTTTAACATTTATTTTTTTCATACTTAACGAGTCAGTGTGCTTGATTTGGCAGAATGAGGTGATAAAGCCAACGATTAACGGAGTAATAAGCATCATGAAAGCCTGCGCTGAAGCGAAAACTGTGCGAAGACTGGTATTCACATCATCTGCAGGAACTGTTGATGTTAGAGAGCAACAGCAGTCTGAGTATGATGAGAGCTGCTGGAGTGACTTGGAATTCGTTCGGTCTGTAAAGATGACTGGCTGGGTTAGTAATAGCTTTAAATCCTTCCAAATTATACAATTCACTTGTTGATTAATGAAAGATTAAGGCTCTAAATCTTTTTCTGGACCCAGATGTATTTTGTGTCAAAAACATTGGCTGAACAAGCTGCTTGGAAGTATGCCAAAGAGAACAACATTGATTTCATCAGTATCATACCAACTCTAGTGGTTGGTCCATTTCTAATGCCATCAATGCCTCCTAGCCTTATAACTGCACTCTCACCAATCACAGGTATATCTATCTATCATGTGTGTGTGTGTGTGTGTGTGTGTAGGTCCGTAAATCTAATATGTTTAGTTTCAAAACAGGAAATGAATCACACTATCATATCATAAAACAAGGACAATTTGTGCACCTGGATGATCTCTGCAATGCTCATATATTCTTGTTTGAGAATCCTAAAGCCGAAGGCCGATACATTTGCTCCTCACATGAAGCTACCATTCTTGAACTTGCAAAAATGCTCAAACACAAGTACCCTGAATACAATATTCCTACCAAGTAAGTCTCCAAAACTTCAGAAGCTCAATTGGTGCTGCCTGCATGGCATGCATTTGGTTCTCTGGCTAAGAAAAATAAGGCATTGTTTTTCAGGTTCAAAGATGTTGATGAGAATGTGAAGAATATTGTTTTCTCTTCTAAGAAGCTTAGAGACTTGGGCTTTCAGTTCAAATACAGTCTACAGGACATGTTTACTGATGCCATTGAAGCATGCCGAGCAAAGGGATTGCTACTACCTCTCTCGAACGTCGATTCTGCTGCTGATAAAAATTGTGTCCATGGAACCAGCTAGAAACAAATATCTGCTCTGCGCTGAATCTGTTTGTTCTGCCTCTCATTTAATCTTGTGCTTTCTCCCTTAATTGTGCTGTCTCCCCTATTGTGTCAAACGCAGGAGTCACATTTCCAGGATCATACATGCCTGACATTGACATTGTTCATGAAAAATTTTAGTTCAAAAACCTTGATCACCTCACCAAATCATTGAGAAAAGAGCAGAATACAATACCGTCTTCAACTATCATATTACAAAGAAAGAAAGAAATAAACATTCTCATACTAGTAAATATCAAATATGAAGACGAAAAACATTCTCATACTAATAAATCATAAGTACGCAGTTTAATTGATAGCAACATACAAATTCTTTTCAATCAACTCTCTTATCAAACTTGCACTATTATAGATTTTGAAACTAGCATCTCCCTTCGGGATAAGGGGGAATTCCATTCCTGAATTTTTTCTTTTTTATCTCAACTCTCTATTTCATCTAATGGTCCACATTTTATGATCATTGTTTTAATCTCAACCGTTCATTTCATCAATGGTCCACATTTATTACCACTCATCCATCTAGGCTTTAATGTTCGAAGGTAGAACTTCAACATTACTCTTTTGCAAAAATTCTTAGCAGGGGTCTTGAATTGGCACCCCAAGAAACTCATATGATGAAATAAAGAAACCAAAGTCTAAGAAAGATTGCTCCAAGTTCTTATAAAATCTTCAAAACAAAAGCAATATCGACAAAGAAAAATCAGATCTCAAATTACCATTTTTTTTAATTTCAACAAGAGAAACCTAAATTTGTTTTTGTTAAAGGAAAGTCTTGGAATGGGAGAGAAACCCAAATCTCGATTTTGCTTTTGTTAAATGAAAGTCTGGGAACGGGAGAGAAACCTAGATCTCGAATTCACTTTTGTTTTTGCAGAGAAAGGAGATTTGTTTTTGGATTGAGATGAATGCTAAATGCTAATGTTTTTGATGGCGAATTCGAGATTTAAAAGAACAAAATATCATACATTAACCCAGTAATTAGGACAAAGCTAGAGGCTTTTTTTTTCATTTTTCCTCATACAAACCTTTCATGTGAGACTTACAGCTAGCCTCCCCAAAAAAGATTAACAAAAAAAACCCTTACAACTAGACTAGACTAAACTAGATATTTCGGGGGAAAAAAAGAACCCGAGGTGCCGAGCCAACAATGCACCTTGCCTCTGATGTCTGTAGTTTATAAGCAACTGAAAAGCTCCTGCACTAGGCTGCTTGATTTTGGTTAAAACTTGGTTCATCCAGCATCTCAATGACAGGAGCAAACTGTATATACCAGAAAGCAGTGAGCACACATACTGGCAGAAAAAGAGGTGAATATAATATTTGTTCCTACGCTGTAAACTGACCTCATCGCCTTCTTCAAAATACAATCCATCAACTGCACTATCATGATGAAACTCCCATCCTAGGCGATTCTCAAGCAATTCTTTCAACTTCCTTGTCTGCAAATAAAAAAGCTTTCTTATTTAAACGATTGTGTTTCCAGGTCCCAGTGTAGTCTTTTTACAGTTTCTGGCTCTTTTAGAGAGCTTCTAGTTCTTATTCCTTTAAGGGATCAAAATGCACATAGTTGAGAAAGATAGAATATGATAATTCCATAGAAATGAGAACTACCAAAAAAATGCATTGGATTGATCAACTTTTCTACAGGCAGTGCCTTCTATGACCTAAAACCCCCAGAGCCTCGCTACCAAATACTAGTTAATCCCCCACCAAGCTCATCCTCAGCCATTAGAACCATCATTACCAGTATGCCATTGTATCCGAACTCAATTGAAATCCCTGCGGCTTAATCTAACCCCATCGTACCATTCAAGGGTTGTACCACAATGTTAACATCATCAATACCCCCATGCAGAACCATGCCAAATGTCAATTATGAAGCAATCAATTTTTCCCAACACTAAATATGTGCCCGAGAAAATGCCCCTAAAATATGTGGAACAAACTAATAATATTGCACCCAAGACATTCGAAAAAAAGGCTCCTGCTCTAAGAAGCTTTAGATGCCATATGACCACAAGTACTTTCCAGAAATGAATCGAAATTATGTAAAAGTGTGCAACTACGTCGATTTTTTGAGCTACTACAACATTGCATACTAGCAACATTGGGGGTGTGAAGTAACAAAAAAACCAAAATAATAGAGTAGTTAATGTTTGTTTCTAAAGGGAGAGCATAGGAAGAACCAATGTTGGTTTACATACCCATGACAAAAGATCTCCATCAACCATTGGGGCATCTTGAACCAACATAAAGAAATCCTGAAAACACCTAAACATTAATAAGTTGTTCAATAAACACCACATTTAATCAAAATGGATGAACAAATGTTTCGGTACGGAAAATTAGTCAGTCATGTACTCATGTTCGATAACAAAAAAGGACTCAATAGATCAAATTATTCATTACGCAGATGGCCAAGTTTAAAGCAGCGCAATACATGCACTAGTACAAAAACCAGAAATTGGCAACCCTATTTGCACCCAGTTTATGCATAAAACTACCTTGCAAAGTCTGTACAAAAAGCTATCAGCAGAAAACCATGAGTCATCCAACAACGCTGATGCTCCTGACACTGCACCATTATTATCCGTACCATCTTTCTGAAGTCCGTATTTCAGTTGATAGTAGAGAACTTTAATGAACTGGGAGAAAATCATCAGTCATCAAGTTTGTAATCAACAAAAAGTAGATGAGATGACTATGCAAAGCCAAAAAGCAAAACAGACTGGAAACACAGTGGATCTCCAAGCAGAGAACTGCAAAGCAACAAGATGGATAATTTTTGAAAAAAAATATTAGAAAAAAAGAGTTCTGCTAACAAAAAATTTGTTGAGCAATGGAAACATTGTAAACTTCTCTCTACTTTTTACCCAATGAGTGACCAAAACTCAGCATTCGAAGACTGGAGTAAGGCTATTGAGGTAGGACATTAAGCAACCTCCTACCCCACCTTCCACCTTGTTTTGTTAGCTAAGTGAAGGACTGTTGAGGTTAATATCCATACTTCAACAATGCTATGGGATTCTCACTTGTATGTTTGTCAATTACAGTGCACAATATTTAAACACATGCAAAATTTGATTCAATACCTTTGTGAATAGCTGAGTCCGTGTACAGAAAGGCTGCAAAAACAATGTGGAAATCACATATAACTCTCAAGTGGTGTTATAGGAAGGATTAAACTTCATAAAATGTTAATTACCAACATCTAAGGGCTACACATTAACAGCAAGTAGACAGGAAACAAACATATCAAACTAGAGCATCCAGGAAACTTGACACAAGGAAAGCATCACGCCCTAGTCAGAGCACTAAAGTCACTTCTGATGGATATATTATGTTTAAGATCAAAATTCATACTAAAAATGCTTGTATGAACTAAGTAAACAACTCCTGTGCACACATGTAAAGTACACAGGACCATATATCAGCAACACTACCATTTAGTTTATCTTGCAACTTAAAATCTTGATGAAATGGAGTCTGATCAACCCATACCAAAAAAAACAACCAAAAAAACCAACACTAGCATTTAGTTTGTCCTTAAACTTAGAATCACAACTTATATGGCAGTTCACAGAATCTTATCAAGAAGATGAGATGTAAACGTCTTTGTCTAAAGTGGAATAAAAATTCAAATTTGTAAGCAACGAATCCCTTAGAAAGATTTGGATATTACAAGGACATGAAGGATTTTTTTAGAAGAAAATCTGGAAAAAAAGTGAGGACACAACAAAAAACAACAGAACAAAAGATAGAATCATAATACAGGCAGCATTTATTGATGACCTTCAAGACCTTCAATGTAAGAATCCGAATAACAGAGGCCACATAAAGGCCACCAGATTAATAGGGCATCACATGGTTTGTTCAAATATCTAGCATTTTTTTACTGAATCTTGGAATGAACAAAGAGGAAATTGAGGCTAAAAATAGACTAGTCAATCAAACACAGAGATTCGACAATGAACACAAGCACTTACAGCTTCAGTACAGCTCAATAAAAGGCTAACCAAGGACTTCCACTGCAGAAATGCTGCAAGCGATTGCCCCATCTGAACAATTTTCAGAACATATTACATATCTTAGAGAAATAAAGACATCAATAAACATGAGAATAATAGTTTGTACATACCAGAAATGCAATGTACGAGAATTGCAGCTCCCCAAGTAATAAGTCCTCCGAACCTCCAAAATCTTTTATCAGAATGCTTTCTAGTAATTGTGTCTGGACATATTGGTGATTGCTTTCACACATTAGTGACAAATTAAAAAGAGAAAAATATTTTTGTTGATCAGTTGTTCAAGGACACTCACTTTGTCAAGATTCAAAGAAGTAAGTTCTTCCACATTCATCCCTCCACGTTTAACAACACGAGGGATTAGAGTATAGTAGCATCCTCTACTCTGAGACTTGTCGTCAGACCTGGAGAACTTACCAATCCCCAACTGCTCATCCAAAGCTTTCTCCGCAGTTGATTTGTGGGCATTTGTAACCATGTCAGATTCCAATGTCACTGTAATTTCTCCTCCAATGGGCTCTGTGATACAGCATGAACTACTTGAACGTGAAAAGACTATGACAGTTAAAACTTAGGGGAGAGAGTTATCCATGGAATGGATGCAGTGACAACTGCCAAAGGGAGAGAAAGAAGGATAGGTTCCATGCAAGTAGCTCAGCCCCCTTAAAGATGTAATTCATGAATATATCATTAACAGATATATTAAAAAAAATCAAACAGATGACTTATGGATGTTTCACCAGAATAATCCCAGTCTTTCAAACATTTCACTAGAAGGTATTCATTGCATAACAACTTTGGCCTGCATAATTTTTGTTTTTCCTTTTAAACTATGACAACAGCGTTCAGTCCCAACTTCCTAACTTGCTTTACCACGGCATTCAGTCCCCATACACAAGGCAGAATGATAGTCATGAGTAAACAGCACAATCTCACTCCACATTTTCGGATTCTAACTTAATATCCAAGTAAAGCTGTATTGAGAATTTTATCACGGTAAAACCCCTTGATTTTCTAGTAAAATAATCAGGCAAGCTCTTCGAATTCACATGCTTCATGCTCTTAACAATAGCCATTTTGCCCATGATCACACTGAATTCAATCTAAGTAAGCGTTTGACTTCCTGCGTTGCGCCTATCCACGTATTGAAGCAGACATGTCTTCATTCATCTAGCTAAATTGCTTACAATTCCACCAACTGAAAACTAATAATAAGATAGAAAAACGACAGTGCACAGCAGATTTCAAACATAAACTAGTCCTCAAAACAAGAAAATAAACCAAAAATACAACAGAATGACACGAATTACGGCATCAAAACACGTCAATGAGAGCATCAGAAAGTAGAAAATGAAAAAGTCTAGAAGAAGAAAGAAAAAAATAGGCATTGTTTACACATCATTAAGGAAAGAGTCCATGAAAGTAGATAGCAGATATAACGGGTCACATACCAATTCGTTCAATGACACTCTTAGTCAGGTAATTAGATAACTGCTTCCACTCTCCCCATTGGTTTAGACCATAAGGACCGAGATGTCTGTCAAACTCGAAGCTTCTAACAGCATGACAATACCTTTCTTCCTTATGTGTACAAAGGACCAGAAAACCAAATAAACAAGAAATATAGTCAATTGACTCAATTCTTTGCATGAATTCAGTCAACGAACAAAATAAGTGAGTCAACATTAAGTTAAAATGCAAAAGACAGTTCAGTTTACATGACAGGTTTTCTCCTCCAAAGTGAAAATGTACATTTTCTCTTTTCCATAGTGCAAAGCAATTCTAACCCTGATTTTCCCTTCCTATGCCAGTGACTAAAATTTTATTGCGGCACCAAACAGGTGCAAACCAGAGATTACACATTGGTTACATTTATAGCCTCTCAAGAACAGTGTTATAAAGGAAGGTACCAGAAGTTTAAAGCAGATAAAACGGTTGCATATGAAGCTATCAAAACCAGAATCTCCATAGTTGAAAATCCTACAATTCCTCTTCCTCCAGATCATCCAAACAATAGACATTGGAAGCGTCTGGAAAAATTCTCCTTTTATTCGAGATGAAGAGAAAGCAATAGCAATCATATGCCAAAGGATGGTACCAAAAGTTTAAAGCAGCTAAACCGGTTGCCTATGAAGCTATCAAAACCAGAATCTTCAGAGTTGAAAATCCTACAATTCCTATTCCTCCAGATCATCCAAACAATAAACAAGCATATGAAAAAAGTCTCCTCTTATTCGAGATGAAGAGCAAGCAACATATTATACCATAATCATTTGTTTAGTGATGTCCAAAGTTATAACAATCATATGCGAAAACCACAAAAAAAAAAAAAGGATATGATGTGTTAATATTAGTTACTTTTCCATTCAACCCAACCCAATAAGTTAACTTGTTGGGTTAGGGCATTCCACGTCATTTATACATATTCTAATTTCTAACACCTCTCTCAAGTGTGGGTTGGACAATCCAACGGCCCAACACATGCACAATAAACGAGGCCTAACACTAAGGCGACTCTTGCACAAAGCTCTCACTTGGGGCAACAACAAACCAGGGTTAAATTGTGGAAGCTAAAGTTTGAATCCAAAAACTCTCACTCCAATACCATGTTAAGATTAGTTACTTTGCCATTCAACCCATAAGTTAACTTGTTGAATTGGGACATTTCACATCATTTATACATATTCTAACACACTATTCACTATTTCTTTTTTCATTTCAGTACTTGGAAATGAGTTTAAATCCCTTGTTTATAGTTTATCTGAACCCCATATGTCAAATCATGGCAGCAACCTTTGGCACAGAATATAGTTTTAGCTTAATCGCAGCCGAAGCATCACATCTCCTAAACTTAAACCCTAAATCTCATCATTAGGAAATCCTTTGTCCCAAATCGTTTAGGGTTGACAACAAAAATTCATAAAAGAAATTGATTAGAAATTTAGAATCCAAACTGTGGTTTTCTGGTCATTCCTACCCAGAGCCATGCTCCCCTGCCTATAAAGCCTATATCCTTTCTTATTACTCTCAGTGGGTCTCCCTTTTATCTTTTTGCTATTGTTATATTTTGGCCCAACAACTATCTTCTCGTCAAATTTTCTCAATTCTTCACACAAAAACAGCTGCCAATTTAGGCAAATATGGTTTGGTCCTCAAAATCACAGTTAAGGCCAGATTCCTTACCAGATAACGCATTCCACACCCTATACACCCATCCACAGAAAGAGAGAGAGAGAGAGATGGATCCAGACAAACGAAGAAGTCACAAATACTGTCTAGGACTTGAGGATTCAAATTACAAAGCATGGGAAGTAAAGTACATCAGGAAACATTCTTTCCCTCTTGTCATAGAAATATAATGTTAACAGCTGCAACAACGGCCATTAAAAAATAAGAATAAAATCTTAATATGCAGAATTTCGATGAACACAAACCTCTTCTTCAGGTACTTTGATTAGTCTTTCTTCTTGTTGATCCCATTTACGAACAATTACCTGTTGCAACAGGAAAAGATGCTAAGAAAAGGGCCAATCCAGCTTCCACACTTGGAGATCATCCAAAAACTTTTGACAGATTCAACCAATTGCTCTTAAGAAATTTCTAACAGCTATTTTTCCAGGTTGCAGACAGAGTTGTGGGAGCTTGACCCCTTCAGCTAGTGGTGTGCCCAAATCGGTCATCTTTATCTCATCCATTGATAGTTTCACAAGTAAAAGAGGCAAGGATGTATCATTATGAATGGCAGAAACTCATTTGACGTTGTAAGATAACTAAGATATACTAAACACATAGAGGTCAAGAAAGCATGACTAGCAATCACACATCAACAAGATGAAGCTCAAGAAACAAAGTTTTTGTTGTCCTGATACACTTGGCAAAAGGAATTTCTAAATTCAAATTTTTTTCTAATTTTAATTATTAGTTAATTTTTAGCGTATGGTAGGATTCGAACCTTCAACTTGTTCGAAATCCACAAGAGTGTCTACCACTAGGCCAAGAGCTGCTTCTTCAGATTCAAACCTTATAAGAATGTAAACCCCTGCCCTTAGTGAAGTGGTGGATGGTAGAGACTCTCAAGTTGGATCCCAGGCCGAAACTTACGAAGGAACATATACGCAAATGTGTTTGTCAGTATGTGCCTATGTAAAGGGCACATGACTTGTTATTGATAATTCAAACCACATTATCATATTTCTCCACTAGCATTCCAATTGAAGTTTTCACTTTTAAAGTATTAACAGTCGTCAAAAAACGAATATTTATTGCAAATAAAGCTTAGGTTTGACTGCAATAAGCCTCCTATAGGCTATAAAGCAGGAAGACTGCAATAGAATAATGAAATTACACAAAATACAATCCTCTATCAACCAACGACGACACATATGCCCTAAACAATCGGGTGTCTCAAGCTCTAGCATTCACCAGGGAAAAGAATCAGCTCAGCAGATCCAATAACTAGATAAATGAAGAAAGGTTTTACACCTCAAAGAACTGGCAGCGGTATACAGAAGAATCAAGATAGTGAGAGGTAACAACCTAGGTCAATTTCTTAATTCATAATAGGGAACAAGATAATGAAATAACATATTGCCTTAGATGTGAATGCTTGAAAAAAACAGAGGAGCTATATTTAAACTGAAGTGTAGAATGAAAAGAACTGCATAAAATGTTGACCTCAGAAGGACCAGCATCAAAAAAGAAGCCAATTATTGGTGAAAATTCCTTGCCATCTCTGCACAGAAAGTTGGAAATTACCAATCAAAACCATTTGACAACACCAAAATAAATATTAATGATTACTTAAAGGAGGAAACATGAATTCAGCTCATAATCATACATGTGAATCCAAGAAATTACTCAACATTGCCAATGAAACAAGAATTGACAAAGAATGTTGAGACCACGTCTGATACTTAAGGTTTTCCATTGGTGATACAGACTAACAAAGTTAGAATGGTTCAAAAATTTTAAACAAGATTTGCATCAGCACGGCACATATAACATACGATATTTATATGTGGAGAAATTAAACACTCCAAATGAAAAATCTTGCCATTACGCCAAAATATGATAACCATGCACAATTAGAAGAAAGCTAAATACTAAACAATGATAAAATAATCTGAATATTGATTGTATATGTAAATCCAATTACAAACATATAATTTCAAAAGAAAATAAATTACTACATTGCAAGGCACCCAAAAGCAAGAGAGAGAGAGAGAGAGAGAAGAAAATGCATTCTCAAATTGAGAGAAAGTTCATATGTGCAAGGATATAGATAAAGTTAAGCATACAACCTGCTTGAAGAACTGTAATAAACAAAATGAGGTCCGGGAGGAATCATCTTGATTCCCTTGAAAGCAGGCCCTACATTGAACATCTGCAAAGAAGGATTACACAATGAAATGCTTTTGAGAAAATAAAACCCATGAAAGATTCATAAAATAGTAATATACTAATGTTATTGGGAAAGTATAAATGTCTCACTAACTAAATTTGGAAGAGGAAAAGGCAAATGACCGAAAATATACAACATACGTCATAATAAAATGGCACAATATGAGTCCTGTCTACAACCTCATTTAGTAGACTATGCTCGATGATATTTGATTCCCAAAAAACAACGTCGAAATCCAATTGCACTCGAAGAAACAAGAAAAAGTTCCCAAAACAGCATGCAAAACTCTTCGTAAAGCATGTACACGAAAAAACACTCTCTCTCCAAAACGAGAAAACAACAGTATATTCAAACAATGCAAGAATGTCATTAAAAAAACCATACGCGATTCATTAAAAAAAACGCTACGCTACTCAAACAATTCAAGCATATTCAAACAGTTCACGAATATCATCAAAAAAACGCTACGCGATTCACTTTTCTAGAAAATCAAATGAAATCCCGAAGAGTCTTCATCAAAATTTATTTTTCCATCAAAGTAAAAGTTGAGTAAGAATACCTGAGTGTCGATACCAAGAAGGGTGTACTGAGGGACGTCGAGGAGGAAAAGCGTGGCGCCGTGCTTCGCAAGCTCTAAAGCCAGATTCGGTTCCATTGATTTCTTTGAGAAGTTGAAAGAACCAGCAGCGATTTCGTTCGTCTCTCGCTGTGCAGTGTGCACAGTCCAGAAGGGTGTGGGATTATTCAAAGCTTTAATCTCTTCAAATTTATTAACCGACAAAAGAAAAAATTTTAAATTTAATTAAGGGTTACTTTCAGGTGATAAACCTGAGAGATGATCCCTTCTCTCGCGCCATTCTCCTCTGCTGCGTGTCTCGCACCATTTGGTCCATTTCCTTTCCTGAAGCTTCTACTAGGGCTGCTGAAGATGGTGATGATTCTACAATGGGCTGGCTGTCTCTTGTCTTGCTGAGCCCAACACTCAAGTCCAATACGCATACGAGATGAAACGGTGCGTTTAGTTATTTGGACCTTTATTATCTTCTAATCATTTTGATGATCGAAAAATTTATTGTTTTAATATAAATTATGTTATTTTTTAAAACACAATCTCGAATTCATTGTTTTAGTTTTGAATTTATTATTTTTAAACTTGTTTCGAATACTATCGAGTATGATGTTCTCTATGTTCCTTCTTTTCCTTTTCAATTTCTTTCTGTTCGTAAATTGACATCCTCCCTTAATTGTGAAGCTATATTTACCCCTTACAAAGTTACCTTTCAGGACCTTGTCACCAAGGAGACGATTGGTGAAGGATGTCATTTGCATGGCCTCTACTACTTCTCGCCTGGCTCTCGGGTTTCCAAGGGATTTCAAGCTGTTTCCACTCCCATCAATGAGCATCTTTTATGGCACCGCCGTTTAGCACATCCTTCAGAGTCTGTTTTTAGCAAAATAAATCTAGTTCTACCTAGAGGAACTCTTGATTGTGAGATTTGTCATTTTTCTAAGTCTTCTAGGCTTCCTTTTAGTTCATCATTGTCTCGAACTACACAAGCATTTGAGCTTATACGTTCAGATGTTTGGGGCCCTTTTTCCACTTCTCTTGATGGTTTTAAGTATTTTGTAACCTTTATTGATGACTTCTCTAGGGTTACTTAGGTATATTTATTGAAATCAAAAAGAGAAGTATTTGCCTATTTCAAAGATTTTCATATATTGGTTACCACTCAATTTTCAACCCGCATTAAAATTCTTCAATCTGATAATGGCACAGAATATTTATCTCATGACATGACAAACTACTTGATCTCTAACGGCATATCACATCAGACTAGCTGTGTTAGTACACCTCAACAAAATGGGGTTGTAAAACGTAAAAATCGTGATTTGCTAGAGAAAACTCGTGATAATGCTTCAAATGAATGTTCCAAAACATTTTTGGTCTTATGGAGTTCTTACTGCCACTTATCTTGTCAATCACTTACCCAACCGAGTGCCGGATTTTAAATGTCCTCTCGAAGTATTGCAGGACAAAGAGCTGGATATATCTCATCTTAAGATTTTTGGCTGTACTTGCTTTGTGCACTTATCGGCAACTCACCGTGACAAGCTTGATCCTCGAGCAGTTAAGTGTATATTTCTTGGCTATTCTCAAACACAAAAAGGGTACAAGTGTTATGATTCTATCTCCAAGAAACTATATGTCACTAGAGATGTTCGTTTTGTTGAAACAAGTCCCTATTTTGTGGCTTCTAGTCAGGGGGAGATACTGCTTGAGCAATTTCCTTTAGCCAGCATCGACTCTTGTCATGAACGTCCTACTGACTCGCTTACTAGCCAGGCTACAAAAATTCAGGATTCAACTGAAAATGCTTCACCTTTTGTGAGTACTTCTGATGACCACTCAGATATTGTTGGTGGTGTATCCCAGCACGCTATTATCGAATCCAATGAGCAAGAATTCTCTAATGAAAAAGGCACATCATTATCTCCTCGATGTAATCCTCCCCGGACTCGTCACCCTCCAACAAAGTTGCAAGATTATGTTGCTCATACAGTCAGGTATCCAATTACTAAATGTTTTTTATCAAAGACTATCACCTTTGCACACAGCTTTTCTTACAGCTATCTCCAATGTTCATGAGCCCAAGAATTTTCAAGAAGCTCAATCTCAAGCTGTCTGGAAGAAAGCTATGGATGAAAAGTTGACAGCTCTTGCGGAGAATAAAACTTGGAGTATAGTTCCTCCCACACGGCAAACATGCAGTTGGTAGTCGATGGGTGTTTAAAACTAAATTCAACTCCGATGGATCTATTGATCGACATAAAGCACGCCTTGTTGCTCAAGGCTTTACTCAGCAGTACGGTGTTGATTACAAGGAGACATTCGCCCCAGTTGCCAAGATGACCACTGTCAGAGTCCTCTTATCTCTTGCTATTAATAATGGGTGGTCCCTGTCTCAAATGGACGTAAAAAAATGCGTTTTTGCATGGAGATCTCACAGAAGAAGTATTTATGAAGCTTCCTCCTGGACACCCTCAAAGTGGAATGGTTTGAAACAAAGTCCTCGTGCATGGCATGCGAAGTTGAGCTCTGCCCTTGAAGCTCTTGGTTTTTCTAGGAGTTCGGCTGATTTTTCACTCTATGTCCGACTTGATACGGTTGACAAATTGATGGTGCTTATTTACGTGGATGATCTCATTAATATCGGAAATAATATTGCTTCTATTGCTCAGTTGAAGAAGAACCTACAGCACCAATTTCCAATCAAGGATCTTGGTCCTTTGAAGTTTTTTCTTGGTATTGAAATGGCAACTTCCAGCAGAGGGAGATTCCTTAATCAGCGTAAATACATTATGGATTTACTTCAAGATGCTGACATGTTATACACGAAATCCACTGCTACTCCACTAGATAGCAAATTAAAGCTTGACTCTACAGGAGAACCCCTTGATTCACCAAGTTACTATCAAAAGCTTGTTGGCAAGCTTATCTATTTGACTATCACGCGACCTGATATTACATTTGCGGTTAGTCTTGTTAGTCAACACATGCATGCTCCAACCATTCAACATTTGAGTATGGTGAAACGCATCTTGCGGTATTTGAAGGGCACGATTGGCCGTGGAATAGTTTTCACCAGAAACGGGCACACTAATATTATGGGATATACGGATTCTGATTGGGTCGGAAATGCACTTGATTGTCGATCTACTACCGGCTATTGTATGTTTGTTGGTGGCAATCTAGTTTTGTGGAAAATTAAAAAACAGCATGTGGTAGCTTGTTCAAGTGCCGAAGCCGAATACCGCGCTATGGCCTCCGCAGCTTATGAGCTCATATGGCTTAAAAGTCTTCTTGCTGACTTAGGTTGCCGGTGCATTGTTCCAATGGCACTTTTTTGTGATAATCAAACCGCCATGCACATTGCTTCTAATCCCGTGTTCCACGAAAGGACAAAACACATTGAAGTGGATTGTCACTACATTCGTCAGCAAGTTCAATCTAAGCTTATTGAAACTTATTATGTTCGTACACATGACCAACTAGCATATGTGTTCACCAAAGTTCTGTCGTCTACTCAGTTTCACCGGCTATTAAGCAAGCTTGGATCCATCAATCCTCTGGATCCAGCTTGAGGGGGAGTATTGGAGAATATTCTGTGTATATATGTCATTATTAGTTACCTAGATTAGTGATGGTAATTAAGGATAATTTATGGATATACGTGAGTCTAGGAGCTACTGGTTGTATAGACATATATTTAGGCTAATTACGTGAGACATAATCAATTACGTGATAGACAGAATCAATAGTTGTAGCCAATCGTCCATATATACTTGTACTCTGTATGTATGAGATTAATATGAATGAAAGTTCTTCTCTCTATTAAATTTCTTCACTGTGTTGTTTTTCTTATGTATATCCACTTGTATTTGGATACCCATTCCATTCAGTTACTGTGGAGGTGGGAAAATGCTGGAACTTGAAACCTTGTTGATTCTCATTAGGTTCAAGGCAACATACCAGGGGCAACAGATTTTCTTGTAGTAAGAGTGTAAGGCTTGACAGTAAAAATATTGTTATTAGACAGCCTCCAACTTAGCTTGCCTTCCTATGATCTAATAATATTCGAACCATACACAACATCCCAGAACTTAGTAAAAGATTATTCTAACTCCCAATCTTGAGCTGCTCTGCACCTGAAAATCGAACCAGGTCTTGTATCGTTGCCCCTTTTTGAGTGCCATCACCTACAAATTTTGAAATGCTTCTTTCAGTGGAGATTTCCCTATCCAATGATCCTCCCAGGATCTAATAGATCTTCCTTCCCCAACTCTGAAATAAGTCAAGGAGAACCAATCAACCTTCTTCTCTTTTTTCCCCAAGAGAGAGTATCCCCCCCTAGAGAGAGTATCCCTAAACTTCCAAGTTACCTAGGAACTTAACAAGTTTTTAGTTGTGATGGAGATGCCATTTCTTCTTCTTTTTTTCAGGGTGAGGGGCATTTTGAACACTGCAAATCCTCGTGATTCAACATTTATCACTATTTTTGTTCTACTTTATATCCAGTATCTTGCCATTGTCGCTCAGTCTGTATGTCAGCTTATGAATTTGTAAATATGGTCTGAGAGTACTATTTGAATGTCGACGTACGAAAGCAGCTCCTCTTGGAAACATTTTATGTAGGATATTTTGTTGATATTAATAGAGAGGATAATTCCATATGACATGATGACTATTAATTTATTTTAGAGACATATCCTTTGGTGTCGATAATTAATTGTCTTTGCACTTATTTGTCAATGGTTATCTCTTCCTCTAAAATATTGGAATAAACTGTTTTGACAGTTAACTTCTAAGAGTCACCATTAATGAAGAGTTGCAATCTTTTAGATTTTGAACTGCACATCACACCCCTACAGGCTCTATAAATTATCCAGGATGGAGAGTTGAGGTTATCTAATATTCCTCTCATTTTCTATTGTCAGTTTTGTTTTACAAAGAGAAATCCAAGAAACATTCAGAATTGCTATTTAAATGTTTATAGCTTGGTTGTATCCTGGAGGGGATTTGCTAGCTAGAAACCTATTAGCAAACTAATTTCAAGTAGGGGCAAATATCTCCTTAAAGAAAACGATATTCACGCCTCAAAGCTGTGCTCTTTTTCGCTTCCGTCATCCAATTTTCTAACATTTTATACATGACATCTTTAGCAAGCAAGATCTTGTGAGTCTGGAAATTAATTAGGCACAGTACATTGTCCAATGATTTCAACTAGTAGAGAAAGAAAAATACAAGTGTGCAGTTTATGAAATATTGTACTGTTGCGAGACCCTATATCTTATTCATGATTTACCAAAGACAAAAGTGAGAAGCAGTATAAAAGAAAAACAAAAGGAAAATCCTTGTAAGATTTAGACAATGGAAGGGAACTCTATGATCCTTTCAAAATCCTACAATGGAAGGGAATTTTATCTTTTCAAAATCCTGGCAGCGAGAAGACTCAGTTGAGCATGATATATGCAAATCTTCATGAGAGAAGCATACTGCAAACTCTTAGAATTGTAGTTTGTTTCTATGGTTTCTGCTACAAAATATTTGGACCCTTTTTCCCACAGCATTGCTTAGCGCATTAGAAATGCGGTATGCTCGATATCCTGTCTTAGGCTTAGGGACGATACCAGCTGTATCATATTATAAAAGAAAGATCGTGTAAAAATGTCTTCTTCTTTGATGTGTAGGACAAACGTGGTGTCGTGTTTCAACTAGAACAAATTTGAGAGAAATCAGGAACGTTCAACTAACAGACTCCCGTTTCTCTTGGACTCTCTCGGAGATAACATTGTTGAAATATCGGTTGTTACTCAATGAATCACTTTTAAAAGGAATTATCCATTAAGACCATAATTCCCTGATTTGTAACTTTTTGGACAATGAATCTTGGATAACCTTGATTTATGAGAACTAATTGTTGGATTTCAAGTCAACAACTAATTAAAATCCTGCAAAATGAGTAATGGCTAGTATACAACATCCTTTGCCTCTGCCATGTGTCATCAGGAGATTGGCTACTTTTACAAACTGCGGGACCCGCCTTACCACGTGTCAACTGACATGTACAGTTTAGTTTTGTTACAAATAGTTCCAAAACAATCGAGTATGATGTGAGATCTATACAAGAGGTTGAGTGAGATCTATACAAGAGGTTGAACAAAAGCCAACAAAAGCCATTCATATCTCAATAACTGAACAAAAGCTACTGATATCACTCATATCAAGAATCAGAGAATCAGAGAACTGAGTGAGAGAAGCAGAGAGGGAAAGAGAACAAGAGCTTTGAAAGCAACAACTTCCGCGAAGGCAGATAGAGGAATGAAACTATTTCAACTTGATCCCCCACTGCACTGGCTACAAAGTGAATCAGTCAAGGAGTAGATATTCCAAGGAAAGAAGAATTTTGCTTTGAAAGACAAGGAAATCACTCAAAGGGCTATTGGGTTTAGTTTTTTAGTTTTTTAATTTTCTTTAATCTCAGTCGTTGATGAGATCAACAGCTGAAATTATGGGGTGCAGACTGCAAAATTGAAAAAAATTTGAAATTGGAGTGTACTCATAAATGTTATATTTTTTACTAGGATTTATTTAGAATGGGGTGTACTTAATTAAATAGGGGGTGTAAATAGTCCTCATCTATAATCAATTAATAGTTTTTACTTTACACAAATATCTCAAAAATTTTGTGTAAAACTTGATTTGAAATTTAGTAAGCTTTTTATCCAAAAAGAATGTAGTAAACTTGGCGATAATTCGAGAGTTCAATTTAGAGTCTTATAGAGAAAATATTCATGATTGAATGCTAATCATAAAGTTTAGGTTCTTCTAAAACTGATTGTTACCATTGAAAATATTCATAATCATACTAATCATAATAATGTTACCATCGAAAAGATGGCAATTAGGGCAAGAAAAAGTATGATGATGGGTGTAAATGGGGATTGAAGGTGGTTTAGGTTTGCAATTAGAGGCCTTGCCATGCCAAGAATCAAGAGATAGTTGTATGAAGAGAAAGTAGAGGATTTGATGAAGGGAGTGAGAGCCTTGTTTTGTATATTAAAATATAAATCTTTCATTTTAATAAATAAAAATACTTGGGGTGTGTCATCTTCCCCTACTCGTGGAAATTATCAAATAAACCATTTGAAGGTATAGGCGAGTTGACTGAACCAAATTTTTTCAAATTCTAAATTTTAATTCTTCACACTAACAACTCGCGACTCGTGGATATAATTAGAAAAAAAATGAGCCAATCCAAATTATCTAGAGATATATTCAATAATCATAGAAAATTACAAAAAATATTCTTAAATGGAATTAGCTAGGGGTGATTGAAGTCTCATTTTTGGTGGTGACATGGCAAAATCCATAGATTGGGTTGAACCCACCAACCGTGAAGAATAGGGTGACATTGGCTTGACCATAATAAGACATGGGTGTTTTGGTACAACTTGAAATTAGCCCCAATTTCTTATAGAAGAGTACACGAGACGTTGAAAATTAAGAATATTAACTCTTGACGAATCAATTCCTAATTAGAAAGGAGTTTTCCCTCAAACTTTCATATATAGATATACACCAATATTGGCATTATATATAGTTCATGGGTTTGCCAACCAATACAAAGAATTGACAAAAATTCCATCATCTCTCAAGTATTCACTCTCTCTATACTCCTCTCTAAAGACAACACAAAATTTTAATGCTTCATAAAAGCATCAAAATTCCGATTCTTCTTTTTCCACGTTTTAAATGTTTCATTTTTAATAGTACAAACGCAAGTGAAAAACAAGATTCATTATATCTTAAAGGAAATTAGCCGGTATCATGTTGTACTGTCACTACAATAGGAAACATTTTTACTGACATTTATTTTGACCTTTAACGGCGATTATATTAGTCACAAACAGTTTTACCTACAAATAAGCTTTCGTCGGTAACGATAATTGCTAATGTCAGGAATAATCATCTCATAATGAATTAAAAAAATCTTATAGTGGCGAATGACTAAAACGTCGGTAAATAATTGTCGATAGAAGGTTATTCTGGTGTAGTGTGTTGAATAGGTAGAGATTAATTTACTCTTAAAGAGATCAACATTGTAACGTGCCTCAAGTTTTCATCTCTACTAAATCTATCTTCCAACTATATTATCCCCAATTTTTCCTAACAGTTGAGGAGCATGAAGTTTCAGAGTCATGTCCCATATATTGGGTTGATAACTAAATAAAGACAAAAACTTGAATGAAAGAAAAACAAAAATAATGAATTTCAAGGGTTAATTTTTTTCTTCAATATACTTCAACTATTGATATTATTAATATTTAATAACATAAGCCTCTGGTAAATATTAGTAAAAATTTTGAAGATCCAAGTCCTCCCATACATGCATTTCTATTTTAATTTGTACATTTAATTTTCATATCCGTGTTTGACATGCATGATTTGCAAACTATTACACAGACTTATGAATTCATTAAACGCTTACTCAAAAGATAATCCGTGGGAATTTCTATAAATTAAAAATGTATTTATAAGGAGTACCTTAAAGACACTTGTTAAAGATTAATTACAACATATCACAAAATATCATGTGTGTTAAACACTCTCTCACCTAATTTTTTAAACCTAAAATACATATATTTTTCAGATTTGAATGCATATATTTTTTTATTCTTATCTAGTACGCTGAGCGCACTCATTATCATTTTCCAATAATTTAAAAAGAGAAACACACAAATAGTGAATTCAGTTGGCTAAGAATTGATTGTGCTAAACAACATAACATTCATTTCAAAAGAGTAGTGTTGCTGTTGCATGCTACTTCATCTTTTGACGAAGAATAGGATTCTCTTTTAGGGTATACTTTCCCAACATGTCGGTTGCACCATCAAAATTTCTCTCTTTTTAACTTTATGGTTTAGGGAATATGAAGTGAAGAATACTATTCTTTACTTTATTCTTCTCACAAATGTACCACTAGTGGTGCAAACACTATATACATCTCTTTCGCACTCTTTATAAATAACTTTATTTTTTTTTCATATGAGGCTCCCTGTTACTATCTTTTGGATGTGCATTCGATAAACTTTGGATCTGCGTAATTATTTACGGACCACACGTAGGAAGAAAATATGTACAAATTTGAGATATAAATCGAACCCACAACAGAATAGACTTTCTCCGAACATATTAGGTTAAGAATGATTCCCAAACGAAGAGTAAGTTATAGAAAAAAAGAATAATGCCAGCGTTTGCACTTTAGGGAAGGTGAAGGGTGCATTCACTAGTTGGAGAGATGTACAGAAAAGCAATCCTAACAAGCTGTTTCTAAGATAAAAGAAGATCAAATGATCAATTAACAAGTCTTGTTAACAAAATTACACTTTTCTTTTTCTTCTAACAAAATGGTACTTTTGTTGTGTCTTGCTTGTTACCAGCTCGACCATATAGAAATGTAGATTATTTATATTAAGTTATTCAACACTTTATCTTTTTGTAGGGTTTAACAATTTTTATTCCTCTCTTTTGATTTTAAATGTATAGAAAAGGAGATCCAAATCATTGCAAATATGTTTTCAATACTTTCATTTTGTTTGATGAAAACTAGCCCTAGTGATGCATTCAATACTTGGAAATAAAATCATTCTAACTTTCTATACTTATACTTTACTACTTAATTTGAGTAGAGCGACGCGATCTAAATTGCAATTTATGCAAAACTAAAATAATTAAGATCCTCACTCAGAATGATTAGCATTTATAAAAACACTTAAACAGTTACACTTTTGCACTACATAGGCAGAACATAGGCAGACTCACTGTAGCCTAAATCAAACGGTGCGATACACATACGTTTAGCGCAACACTTTCTTTGTAGTTTATAAGCTAGCATTGAAAATGACAAAATAAGCTCATACCAAAACGGGATCCACAGAGTAAAGTCGATTTTTATCACCCATTCACCCGAGAATTCACTCATGCATAATACTTTTACTCACTTGTAAGTTGTATCCCTCTTTAACACTTTCTGAAATTCTCTTCATCTATATATGTGGCATTATATGATCCTCTCTACCTCTCTCTATCTTTCCCTCTTCGTCTCTACTCCCTCCTCAACAAAGAAAATGTCATGGCCAAAACACCAATGGAGTATCTCAAGTACTCTTCTTCTGATCAGTTCCATTCTTTTGTTCATTTCATTTTCATCACCGATTAGAGCTAACTTGACAGATAAACTGGACCAAACATTGGTGCCAGAAGAACCAGATACTGAAATAAAGTGTGAAACATACCCTTGTATGAACCCGTGCGCCCAGCAGCAGCCTCCTCCACCACCACCACCACCACCTCCTCCTCCTCCTCCGCCACCACCAATGAATCCTTGTTGTACTATTCCATTACCCCCACCTCCTCCGAGGTTCACTTACGTGACAAGCGAGCCCGGGGAAGTGTATGATACAGAAACAACCACATGGTTCTATGCTGGTGCCAAAAAGAATGTAGCTCTAATTACAGGGCCGCTTTTGGTTTCTTCTGCATTACTCCAACTGATGCTGTTGTTCAGGTGAACTCATATAGTGTAATCTCATATGCTCCCTAAATTAGGAACACAGAATCAACATTTCACTGCTACAACACTCTAGTTTTTTAATTGACCTAATCATCGAAGCGATATTGATCTTTAAAGCATGGTTTACCTTTTTTGGGTATTTTTCATAAATCCATAGCCTTTTTTACCTGCTGGAGAAATATATTAAGGAAATAGAACAACATCATACTTAGCAAGCTATTT
This sequence comes from Tripterygium wilfordii, assembly GCF_013401445.1. Classification (NCBI taxonomy): domain Eukaryota; kingdom Viridiplantae; phylum Streptophyta; class Magnoliopsida; order Celastrales; family Celastraceae; genus Tripterygium; species Tripterygium wilfordii. The sequence goes on from NC_052234.1 coordinate 2,350,998, forward strand.
CATCATCATTTAAACATCTTTAACACAAAAATTGACAAACATGATACAGATTGCAAAGAATGAAAAAGATGCAGAGCCAAAAGAGAGAATTTATATTAGCACAGTTAATTCACATAACAATTCTGTCTTATTTGTCTCTCAATGTACACTCCGACTCAAAGCATGAAAACACTTGAGTCTTTGCAATAACTTAATTTCCCATCAAATTTCCAAGTATGGCTCCATTTGAAGATATCCAATGACGAGAGAGCAATGACAGTTATTTGATCCAGGTATGTATAACCCGCCTGTCCATCAATACCATATCTTCCACTCAAATTATCATAACACAACGTAACCAATAAGCAGGCATCTGTAATGAACTGGCGGAATAATATGATACTATTCAATGTGTATGCTACTTCTTTCGAAGCCAAGAGTGAATCCTAGTTCAGATATTAGTGCAATCCAATCCCTTGATTATTTCTCTACGCCATATTGCAGTATCGCGATCAAGTTTGAGCTCCCATGTAGGCCAGTAGTGTAAATCCTGCTTCAATGACATCACTCGGGGCTTCCCATTAAGGTGGATGGTCTTCACCCGGACAAATTCTCCATGTTCTAGACCCTGGAAAGTATTCAGGGATGAATGTAAGTAATCACGTCACTTTAAAATGAAACAAACTCACATGTACAAAAGGAGGGCAATTTTAACTAGATGGGTAGAACAATGTGTATGCACTAGTTAGTACAACATCCACTATTAGCACAGACAAGATTCCCTTAGTCCCACTACCCCATACCACTAGTCTTAGTGTTGTGATTGATAAGATTATGAAGTTCTTTTGTTTTTTGAATACAAAAGAAATCTTATTAACGGGAAGCACCAAGTAGATGGGATTACAAAGCTAAGGAGCTTATTAAGGGAATGAGGGAAATTTCTTGGTCATAATAGATTTTGCAACTCCTTTCCTTCCACACTAGCCAACAAGTAGCTAAGGTAGTGAACTGCAAGATCTTCCTACTTGATTTGTTCTTACCAAACAATTTCCAAGCACAAGCTCTAAGCACAAATCCAAGCTCATCTCAATACCACATTTTGTGATTACCAATGGTCAAAATTTTCCCACATTGATTCCCATAGAAAAAAGCCACTTTAGGAGGGACTTTTAACCTTCCCAATGGATTATTGCCAAGGGAAAAGAGAGTTTCCTAGATGGTGCTCAACTTCGTAAGGTAATGGATATTTGAAAGTTAAAATCTTAACCTCTATGACAAACACAAGGCATACTTCATAAAATAAGTGCCGAATCCCAGCTGATGTTCTTTAATATTATAGCTTAAATATCTTACGAACATATCTACAGCTATAACAGGAGCTTCATGCATATAACATTAAAAACCTTAGCAAAAGGTTCTAGCGACCGAACATCCAATATCCAGAAAATATGAAATCTTGGTAATAATAATAGTAAGTAAAGAAACTGAACTAAACATATTTTGATAAGTGTCAAATGGTATCAACAAATCAATATTAATATTCTCACAGGGAGTGGATATACCTTTGTAACATTAACAAAGGCATCTAAATCAGGAGTTGGTCTTCCATTAACTTCGACAATCCACTGAAGACCGTAGAGACCATATCTATGTACGGGACTTCCATGAGACCACCTGAATCAACAAAATGTCACATAAAAATCAGTAAGATAAACTCCGAAAGCATGAACTTCCATTATCAAGTATGTTAATGAAATGTTCCACACTCAGTCAACTGCCAAAATTTATTGATCACCCTGAGCTGCGCATAACACAGCCCAAAAAGCTTACCTTGCCACATACACGCCATGACCTTCTTCGGGAAGAAATCCAAGAGCACGAACGGCTGGATGAGGATCCTGGATAATGGCTCCACACCAATTTATTGCATGATTTGTGCCATTGCCATCCCTTACATCTGTTCCCACAAGGAGATCAATCTCACGTCCCTGGAAAATCATGCAAATCAAATATCAATTCAATGCAATTATACAACATATTTTTAACTTATGCAAGCAAACAAGAAATGATTGTTATAACGGAGAGTAGAAAATGAAAGAATAAATCTGCATTTGTACAAGAGCATTTTCCTACCTGCCGAAAAATGGTCAAGTTAAGCCTCCCATCAGCATCCTCAAACTTGTCTAACGTTTGGCAAGCATTTTCAATGTCACGGAAGCAAGTAACAGGTTCTTTGTTGATTGCCAACACCATGTCACCCTGTTCTAATAAATTCTCAGCCTTTGATCCAGCCAAACAACCTTTTACACGCAAAACTTGCCGTCTAATTGGGTCTTTCTTGACAAGAGCCTACAAAATGCAAACCAGCAGTCAATTACAAAAATTAAAATACAGTCATGGTATGTATGCATTAATTGGGGGGGAAGCTTAAAAAAGAATCAAGAACAGAATTGAATGTATTAAGGTGTAGTTTACATTTTCTGCAATTTTGATTAAAATTAAGTGACCGGATGAGTTACAGTGAGTATTCAGTCACTACTGCTATGGGAGCAACCAAAGCTGTAAACTTTATTGAGCTAAGTAGCTAACCAAGCTTTGAACTACCAAAGAGTCAAAGAACATAAGTTCACTGCTATATGTATCATATTGTTTTAGGTTAGGAATTAAAATTTCTATTGATACTACCTAAGGTTGAAGGTTTGAGTCATCAGCATTTAAGATGGCCCAAGCTTATGCACCATCACATAGATAAAAGCACTTCAAAGGCTAAATACATAATACATTGATACTAAAGATTAAAAGAATAAAGTAAGGACAGTGCTTTAATGGAAAAAAAGAAGAAGAAGAAGAAAAAAAAACGTACCTTAACCCAATCATCATTCAGGCCAAAGCTTCTAGCTTTTGAAAGCAATGTAGGATAGAGTTCAACCTCTAAGATCCTAACAAGCGGCATTGGCTTTTTGATGCAATTTATGAGAAGGGAAGGTCCTTTTGCACCAGAAATGATTTTGTCAAGAACTAGACTGATTGCATATATTGGAAGGCCTCTAACAAATTGATGATCTTCAGATGTATTACCAAATTTTAACTGAAACGAGAATACATGAATCAGAATGTAGTACTAGCATAAAAAATATCCCAAGAAGTAAAATGACTTCACAAACCTGAGTTGAAAAGCTTCCCCAAATAGCTTGAACCCTACCTCGCTCGTCAGTAAGTACACCCGAAAATGTACTGCCAAAATCTGTCAGGTAAAATTTTGTGCACAGCCATCATGTATTAGAAATTAGAACTTAACCAATACGAAATTCTCCCTTACCAGTATCAAGTTCAATTACTTCCATATTTGTTGCTCTGTACCGTGGAGAATCAGCTGAGTCGATATTCAAAGCAGCACAAGGGTTGGTCACAATGGATTTTCTTGACGTTGCTTGGAGACTTCTACTTAAACCCACAAGACAGACAGAATCCCCGCGACGTAATGCAGGCTCTGAATTAGTTATAAAACATTTTTGTAACATTGGAAGCATGGACCATGTGCATGAAGGTAGAAAGGAACAAGAAAATGGCATAAGAATATAGAACAAACAACCCCCCACCCCAGCGCATACATCACAGTCAAACATGCCCATACAGAGGAACACATTTACCACCATGACAAAATGTTTTCTTTCTATGTGATTGAGGTTGAAACAAACACATGATCAAAATTAACCATTCAATCAAATCATTAATGGCAATGCTGATGCACATACATAAAGGATAAAAAAGACAAACTATCAGACCCACCCAAACACAATTTTGAGGTAATACAAACATTCAAGCATACCAGGAACTAATTCTGCAGCACGAACAACAGATGCACCAATAGAACCGAGAGCAGAGGGGTTATAAGCAACAAGAGCATAATTGTGCACAGGATGGAGGAAAACCACCTACAATTAACCATTGGAACTTAATCTTGAGAGTTCACAAAGGGTACAGTACCATTTATGTCTCAGAAGTTTACCTCCCCAGGAATTTCAATAGGAAAAGCAGCAAATGAAAGCATCACATCCGATGCAGTTATTGCAACAGTATTCTTGTCAACTGCCACCAATCCCATGTCTTGAGAATGATAGATAATTACACCAGTCCCAAAAAAATGTTGTGAATGGACACCATCAACCATGCATGATTGTGGTATATGCACCTGCAAGCATAGTGTTAAGATTAGTTACTTTGCCAGTCAACACAATAAGTTAACTTGTTAGATTGGGGCATTTCACATCAGTTGTATATATTCTAACACTCCCCCTCACATGTGGGTTGGAAAATCCAACAGCCCAATTCATGCACAACAAACGAGGCCCAACACTAGGGTTATTCTCACAAAGGCCCACACTTGGACAACAATGTATGGGGGGGGGGGGGGGGTTAAGTTGCAGAAGCTAAGGTTTGAACCCAAGACCAACCGCTCCGATACCATGTTAAGATTAGTTACTTTACCATTCAACCCAATAAGTTAACTTGTTAGGTTGGGACATTTCACATCACTTATATATATTCTAACACATAGGAATGAAACATATTTTTCAACTGACAAGAATACGTTCACATGCGTTGTTCAGTCGACACAATATATATGAATTCAGCAACTCAGCATATAGTAGGGGAGTACAAAAGTTGGGAGGTTTTGCACCTCCACTAAGATGTAGTAAATTAACAATAGCCTTTAGCTGTGTATAAAGAGTAACATGTTAACAGAAAACTTAGCAAAAGAAAATTCACAAAGACATCCAATTAAAAGAGGGTGGTTTATTTTGAATCAATAACGATTAAAAAGCTCTCAGATTATACCTCGAGCATTACAAGAGTGGGCTCTATCACACGTTCTGCCAATGAAGCATTAGCAACTGCAGTTGTTGCACCCTGATAATCTCTTAGAAGTCCATTTTCCACAGAATTTGGATCATCCAACTTAAGTTCCACTGATTCATCTAGGGAACAATCAGTAATAAGTCCATCAGCAGATAAATTCTCCTCTACCCATCGTTTCTTTGTCTCGATATCAGTCTTGTCCCGGGAAGAGATTTCCTCAGAACCATGTTCATAACTCGTTTCCATACTAGTAATACCATCAGTCAACTCATGGATGTTACTATAATGGATATGTTCAACACAAGAAGCCCCACCACTGGATGGAACTGTTTGGCTTGTTAGGTGATGTCCAACATCAATGACAACAGATGGTTGCCAAACAGATGAGTGTTTATAAGCAGGTGTTGGTACCCATAAACCAGAACTATCATCACGAGCGAATATTTGAGGAGCAGCATACCATTCATGACGATCAACAGTGACTAGAACAGACTGCAAAAATTAGGTGGTCAACAAAAGTGAGCCAACAAAATTAGTTACAAGAAAAAAAAAATACTAAACTGAGAGAGATGAAAAACTTGCATGCAAAATTGAGGACAATTACGCATAAAGAGGGAGTACAGTGCACAAGGTTACATCGAATAAAAAGAAAACATAGGACCAGTAATCGATCAGACAAAAGAATACAATTAAGTCAATCAGGGCTAACATAATTCTTCATCTGACAATCAGGGCTTACAAGGATTTTTCAAACTATATTCTTCATCTGACATGACAGCAGAAACCTCCACCCACTCTTAAGTTCAGTAATTCCTCCCCTTCTCAACATTTTCAGAGTTTTAAATTGTTGAGCAAAGTTGCTTATTACAGTCAGCCACCTTTACCTCAAATTAAGCGAGCATAAAAAAAATTTTGAAACATAAACACTCATTTATAAAAGCCAATGAGCCATAGAAATCAAGTGTAGAGAGAGGGAAATAAATTTTGAATGAGAAGGGGAGGTTCATGAGAGGAGTGCCGAGTAGTGAAGAGTGTGAGAGGTGAAGGCATCTAAAATCATTGGACATGCAATTACGGTCTTCAAGAGAGAATATATCAACTACCAATCATTAGAAGATTCAAATTTTTAGATGGTAAGAAAACGTTAACGCAAGGTCTTTGAATCCAGTTACCCAGGCCATTTGTCAACTTCGAAGCCTAAACTGAAATGAGATGCACAAGTATCAAGGGAACAGTTGGCATGACATTTTGACATGGCCAAATACCCTCACTTCTGTTTTGGAATCCCCCTGCCACCCAAGTGCTCTTCAAGTGCAATAAACCTCTGATCATTTGAGGAAACAAAAATGAAGAAAAGGAAAACGAAAGGTCATCTACTAAGGTCCAAGAATATTAAAATAATGTCTTGCAACTTATTTCCCAGCCGTGGAAGCATCACCAGCCATCGCCATATCTCAGTAGTTCATCATCAGGAGCACTAAGCTGTTGTGCAACCCATGTCACACGTGTTGGTTGTATGTCAATATCAGTACTGGTTGGCATTTGGCAAGTCCATGAGAAACACTAAGGATCAGCGCATCTTAAAATAGAACTCATCAACTCACCCAATTTTCATCACCTCCAACAAAATGAATGATCCAGAGTTGAAAAGGAAAATATAAGAAAAACTTTCTTTTAATGAAAGTCTAAAAAAATATTAAAAAAATACAAATTAGTTATTTACATATCATATGACAAACTACAACAAGGAAATGACAATCATCAACATAATAACTTCCAGTTTGCCTGCCAACACCAATCATACCTTTCTTCGATGCCGATCCATGTAGCTGATGTATTCTAAAGGTACTCGAGCACCCCGTGACATCTTAGATAGAACCAAAATTAGCTCCTCAATTTTTGATATTTCTTCACCAGCAAACTTCTTAATTATGGCATACCGAGGAACTCCAGCTCTAAACAGCATATATCTGCAATAGAACAATAAGATTACCTTACCTCTATCATAGAACTACTTTGTAATCTAGTAGAATTGTTCTCTGGATTATGATGAATTAGTTTGGCTTCAAGAAAGAAAAAAAAAAAAACAGAAAAAGAAAGTACAGTCACCAACAATATCAGGCAATACAATATAAGACCAAGCAATAATAGTCGAAAATCATAGCAGATCTCTTCATTTCAGCTAAAATGCCAAAGCATATGTGAATATCATTTTGTGCCTCTCTATCATTTTTTTTTTCTTTTTTTGAATTAAAGGGTATCTATTTATCATAGATTCACATAAGCTTTCATCATAAAAAGATCAACTATTTCAAGCAAATGGTTGTGAGAGCAGAGAATACATGACAATATATCGCCAAACAATCCAAATATCCAATCAAATATGAAAACTTTGAGGTTGGCTCCAAATGAACTTACCCAGGATCCGCAACATACACAAGGCCACAGTGGAAACGGAAATTTCTTGCCTGCCGGAAAGAAAATTAAAGAAGCGTTTAGGAAGCCACAATCATCAGCTGAGTAAGTGGTCAAAAAAAAAGATTCTGCAACATCATCAAAGTTCAGAAGATCACCTTAAGGACTGGTATGTGATAAGATTCAAGTCCGAAGATAAAGGAAATATAGTAAATAACTGGACTACTAGCAAAAGATGTAGCACCAACAACCCAATATGGACCCTCTCAGAGAAGCGCCCACCCCAAAACCCTTACACCACAATTCACTACTCTTTCGATAAAAACCCCCTTTACAGAACCCTTACTCCTTTATTCTAGCCCTAAACTTAACAAGGATAAAAAGACATAACTATCCTCATAATAAAAAGACATAACTACCCTCTATTCTTTCTTGTAAAGACCTGCAAGTCCTTATCATTACCCTCCGCCAGAAGAGCCACCTTGTCCTCAAGGTGGAATTGGGGAAACTGTTGAGTTAAATCTTCAACATCCTCCCAAGTATTCTCACAAGCTGGAAGATCCTTCCACTGCACCAACACTTCAGTCCTACCATTGATCAACCTCCGTTTACGCAATATAGCCACTGGTTGTACAGCCAGTTCAATGTCAGAAGTGAGCATGGGGGGAAGAGGTTGGCTGTTAATGTGGGCAGCCGGGGCTCGTTTCAACTGAGAAATGTGGAAAACAGGATGTAGCCTAGCCGTGGATGGCAATTTCAGACGATAAGCAACCTTACCAACTTGCTCCAACACCTCGAAGGGACCATAAAAACGCGGGCTTAATTTCTCATTAGCCTTCGCCCCCAAAGACTTAAGTCTATAGGGTTGGAGTTTGAGATACACCCAATCACCAACCATAAAAGAAAGATCTCTGCGCTTACCATCAGCCACTAATTTCATATAATTTTGGGCCGCTGTCAACTGCTGTTTCAACTCCTCTAGTAATGCCTCACGTTCCTTCACTTGCTGGTTCACTTCTTCCACTGGGGATTCCTCAGAATATTTCAATAACACAGGGGGGTCGCGCCCGTATAAAGCTTTAAATGGAGTCATGTGTGCCGAACTATGATAAGACGTATTGTACCAATACTCAGCCCATGATAAGCACTTTAACCAGCGTGTTGGACAGCCCATAACGAAACAGCGTAAATATGTCTCCAAACATCGGTTGACCACTTCCGTTTGACCATCCGTTTGTGGATGATACGCAGAACTCATGTTCAATTGTGTTCCTGCCAGTTTAAACAACTCCTTCCAGAAATGACTCACAAAAATAGGATCTCGATCCGTCACAATAGAGCGAGGAAACCCATGTAACTTGACAATTTCCCTAGCAAAAACCCCTGCCACTTCTGTTGCACTGTAAGGGTGTCCTAGAGGAATAAAATGGCTGTATTTTGTTAACCGATCAACCACAACCAAAATAGTATCCATCCTTTGTACCCGAGGTAACCCACTAATAAAATCCATCGATACATCCTCCCATGATTGTTGTGGGATAGGTAATGGTTGCAATAACCCTGTTGGCTGTAGAGTAGAATGCTTCCCCTGAATGCAAACGGCACAATCCGAGACATACTTCTGGATATCTTTCTTCATCCCCTCCCAATACAGCACGTTTGAGACTCTTTTCCAAGTCCTAAGGGAACCAGAATGGCCCCCACAGGGCGTTTCATGAAATTCTTTTAACAACAGTGGGATACGAGCGGAAGACTTGGAAATCACTAACCTGTCTTGGAAGAATAGAACTCCACGTTTAAGAGAAAATTGGGGGTGGCTATCAGCAGATACAAGCAGATCTTGTATAATGACACGTAAATGTGGATCCCTTTGAGCTTCTTCTGCCAATCCAGACATATCCGCACAGTGAATCTGCGAGAGAGAATTCAATTCCAAGAGCAGACTTGTCAGCTGAGTCTCGGATTCTGTTAAGAAGTGGGCAGCAAAGTGCTGAGTCTTGCGTGACAGCGCGTCCGCTACTCTGTTGCTCTGCCCCGTTTTATATTGTATATCAAAAGTGTACCCCATCAACTTGGATAACCACTTTTGCTGGTCAGAAGTAAGCACCCTTTGTTCCATAAGATACTTAATACTTTTTTGATCTGTTCGAATCACAAATCGCTTGCCCAGTAGGTAGTGTCTCCACTTTTGCGTAGCAAATACTACCGCCATCAATTCCCTCTCATACACAGACTTCAATTGAGCTTTCTCTGAAAACGATTGACTCAGGAACGCAATAGGTCTTCCTTCTTGCATTAAGACTGCTCCAAAACCCTTCCCAGAAGCATCAGTCTCCACCACAAAGGACTTGGAAAAATCAGGGGCTGCTAAAACAGGTGCGGACACCATTTGTTCTTTCAACTGTTCAAAAGCATTATTCGCAGCCCCGTCCCAATGAAAGGCATTTTTCTTCAAGAGATTAGTAAGAGGTCGAGCAATAACCCCATAACCACCAACACATGACACCCAAGGCCCAACTCCCACCCACTCATGGGTTGAGCTGTCCCAAAGGCCCACAGGCCCAACCTGGGTATACCCTGGTCCAATCCTCCTTAAAAACCTTGGGTACCATGTGAAGGGGTGGGCACACTTATAAAGTGCACCCTCATGCCCACATCTTTCAATGTGGTATTTATCAATACCACCCCCTTCGAGACCAACGCCCACGTTGGTCGAGCACCATGGCCGACATTGGGGCGCACCCCGTCGAACACCATGGCCGGCCACTCCGCAGGGGCCGCCTCGAAGGTGAGGATCGACATGCTCCGATACCACTGATAAGATTCAAGTCCGAAGATAAAGGAAATATAGTAAATAACTGGATTACTAGCAAAAGATGTAGCACCAACAACCCAATATGGACCCTCTCAGAGAAGCGCCCACCCCAAAACCCTTACACCACAATTCACTACTCTTTCGATAAAAACCCCCTTTACAGAACCCTTACTCCTTTATTCTAGCCCTAAACTTAACAAGGATAAAAAGACATAACTATCCTCATAATAAAAAGACATAACTACCCTCTATTCTTTCTTGTAAAGACCTGCAAGTCCTTATCAGTATGCAACAGAATTCAATAAAGTAATTTCAAGCACGTATAGCTAGAAAGTGTACTTTGATAGAAAATATACCAAACAGTATGATGACATGATCTTGTCTACATTATACTACAATTTAAAATATTTTAATAATCAAGGAATCAGATTTTCCATTAAGGTTATAACCGAATATTTTCTAGAAGATATAATAGCAATGGGATCTTAGGTGTTTAGTTCTGGATTTTTACTTCAAAGGCATAGCACTAAAACTAACTTCCTTGGGACTACGTGGAGTTTCACAAGACATTATATGCTATATCTGGATTTCAGTTTTCATTTTCACGCAACTATGTGATTGCTTCAGAAAAATAAAAAAATTAATGTGTAAAGAACATGTATAGGCACCAGTCCAATTGAACATGTTGGGAATGGTGAACCTGTGGGACAATCATAAAATGCCTACTATGTGCCATATTTCATATGTTGATGCATCATCAATAGGCTGTAGTGTGCACAAAAAAGGTCTTAAAACATCCGTAAGGACTGGCAGATCTTAAAGCAGAAGGTAAATAAATACAAGGACCATCAAGAAGAAGGCTGATGTCTAAGAAAGAAAAATATAAGCTTTGAAAGCATCAAAGTAAACTGGAATTTCAGGAGCATGACCCAAGCAAGCTGAAGTTATGGACTGCTATTACTATTTAACACAAACATCTTATTAAATGTCAAAGAAAATTTAGTGGAGATATCGTAGACATGCAAGGCATTGAATACATATTAATGATGCTTCTTCCTGGGAGAACAATATATGCATGATGTTAGGCTTAAATGAATAGTGACCCTTATATATTAAGCAGAAGCTGCCAAAGCAACCTACCTGTTGATAAGAGAGAGGGTGTATGACTGCACCGCTTACTTCTAAGAAATAATCTGGAGTAATTGAGTGTAGATTCTGAACCTGAATAACAAAAGGGAGCATCCTATGAGCAATTCTTTACGTTCAATGAATGCACAAAAGATTGGTTCACTTGTTTGAGGGTGCATTCACTTGTTTCTTCTTGCTGCTGTGTGAAAATTGGTTCGGTATATGAAATTCCTTTGCCTAAATAGTTACTGCTATGATATGCAGCCATCATGAACGCACAAAAGATTCGAATTTTCATCTGACCTGTACCTCTTGGTCTACAACTTTGGAAATTTGAGAGCTAGAGTTTGAAGAAAAAAAGAAAGAAGCCCCCTAGTGATTGGGTAAGTTTGTAGGTATAAATTGGTTATGATCTAATTGCAAAAATAGTGCTTTGTATTTCAAACGAGTATCAAGTTATCTAGTTCGAGTTATAAACCAGAAGACCTAAACAATCAACAAAAAAGCTTCGAAAAACAAAGTTCATACAAGTAAGATTATGTTAAATGACGTGCCACCCCTTTCAATCTGCAATTCAATCTTCTGGTCAACACTGTCATCTAGCAAAATCTCCAAGGTCAGAAATTGTGTAACCACCTGCAATATGATTCCAGTTAATCAAAAAAGTTATGTAAGCCATGTCTAAATATTACAGACTTCACTAAAAAACATCAGCCTTAAGTAAGAACTCACTTCTCCATTCACCTTCACAAGAATATCACCTGGCTCCAGCTTCATATGAGCCGGGCCACCTGGCACCTGGTAAATTATTTATATTACGGAAATGGGCAGAAAATAGTACAGGATGAACATAAATATACAATCCCTACTCACAATCACAACAGAGATACACTCACCACTGAGTCGACAACAAGCATTCCAGTTTCCCCTAGTTGAGATGCATGTCGTACGATCTGAAACATCAAAAGCATAATATATCATGAATGAGAACCAACACTCATCGTTATAGTTAGTTACCCATAAAATTGACGCAATGCTGATAATAAACAACTAAATACCTGCTCTGTTTCACTTTGCAGACCAAGCCGGCGTGTTTCATCAAATCCTTTGTGAAGAAATGTGGACTACATTGCAAAATAATAAACACCAAAAAAAGTAATAAATTCTCAAGAATTTTGCATTGTACAAAACAGCAAGAACCTTCATTTTCTTTCTGAGGCACGAACCATTCATATGCCAAAATGAATCACGTGAATGATATATAAAACTACTTTTAAAACGTAAAGACAACCATCCCCATTCACTCATGTTGGAAGACCACCATTTTATAGTACTAACTTTCAAATCATAATTCACATCTTCACATTGCTTTGAACGAAATGGAGACATCTATCTATATCCTCCGAAAAGGATAGCCAATAGTGCAACGAACATTCTATGAGATTTTGGGTTTCTATGATTTTTTCTTTCTTTTGGGAATTAATTGGGTCACTAGCAACGACCCATCCTACTCAGGACTGTTAGCTTAGGCTGGTTTGTTATGAACAGGAGTTTGGTATGAACAGGAGTAAAGGAAAGCTGAGGGTTAGTTTAATTATAATGACTTGTTGGGTTTTTTCCATTGAGATAAGCAACAAGATCTTCTCTCGCAAATGAGCTTCTCTGGACAACTTAATCGAGAATCGGTTTTTCAATTGAGTAACTCTGGTTAGTTAGATACTGCATTTATTTTTTTTACAGGATTACTCTAGATGTACCTTAATCGGGTTTATTGGCCCGTTAGACAGCATTTTTGTATTTTCCTTTTGTTGACTTTTGTCAAGTTGCAGTCTTGTTCCCGCTTTTATGGCACTATATTTGTGCTCCTTAATATTGTTCTTTACAGTAAAAAAAAGTTTTTAAATGCTAAAGAAAATAGAAAGAAGAATGACGCTTGATTGTAATAACATCAAAAACAAACCTGAAGCGTACCACGAGGTATGGAAACAGCCTCCCACTTCTCTATATTAGAATCTTTACCCTTCTGGAGAAATTTTAATGCCCTAACAACCTGCAAATTGAGTAATAGCACTCAGTATGCAGATAACACTTCTATTGCAATATCAAAATTAAATATTCCCAATGTCCAAAACCGACACAATGACTAAACTTGAACAACATAATAAGGAGAATAGGATTCAGCTTTACAATTGAAGAAAATAGCCTAAGTGATATGATGTGTTGTTTTCTGCCAAACATATGCACTATAGATAAACTAAATAAACTAACAATGACTGGTATAAGTGAGGGAAAAACATTTCCTATAGGAGAATCTTCATTCCATTTCAGACAGTACTAAAGGCACAGATGAAGGTTAATTATATTAACACAAAAGGATATACCCACACGTTCTAATGGCAAAAAGAAGGCAGATGCACTAGATGACTTGCTTCCAGCATTCAAGGCCACTGCCCTGCCTTGCCAATCAATTACAGGGGAACCACTAGAACCACCCTTAGTACCAGATGCTGCCTGAAAGTAAAGTATAAGTCAGAACAATTAACTTGATACAGACAAACCTGAATGTAAGCGGGACAAATGCTGCTAAGCGAATATATCAATAGAAGGCATTAATGGCATACCAATAGAAGTATAAATTTCAAAGACACGAAACAGGGACACTAAAAACATCTATCAATTCCAATTTTCCATGAAAACTCACACAGCATATTCTATAGTGCACTGTTTTAGTAAGTACGATTAAAGCGTGTAAAACCTCTACTCTTTTCCATAATCATGCTTGTAGTCAAACCTCCCCTCTTGTTCGAATTCATTTCTTGTTTGCCCAAGATAAATGAGTTTTGAAGTGAAGTTGTATGGAGAAGAAACAAGCTGCTGACAGAGAATATCAATGTTCTAGGGCAAGCATAGAAATGAAGTGGTTTATTGGCGCCAGGGAGAAACTACAGAGTGATGTAGGCAAGGAAACAACTAGCAATAAGTGGAGATCTCCAGATAGATGCTTTGATTTTCAGTTGAAGAATAATAGGAATGGTTGTAGGTAACCTGCTGACAGAGATTATTTGGGGCAGGAAAGAGATTGGTAATTTTCCCAAGAGGTTCAGAGGCTAGCAGATGGCGGAAGGTCTTGAATGGTGTTGATACTCATAAGATATTAAAAACCGATGATACCAGCTAGAAGTTGACGTGATACCCAGGGCAAAATTTCAAGAATCCAGAAAAATAACAAGGAACTTATGTGGCAGCCTGTAAGAGGTGGGGCACATTGGTGTTTGACAGAGCGAATGATATTGAAAGAATGGGACGTGGGTGGTAGTGTGGCACTGTGATATAGATACAAGTGGTACAGAAGCTGTGTTCTGGATGTTGCGCAATACAGGAAGTAATGGACAAAGGAAAATAATCAGGGAGGAAGAGCTGAAAAGGGGGGGCAAAGGGTCATGGATCACCCTGGAATCAAAGGGTGATACTCTCAATGACAGCTTGGGGTTCAAAGTTCAAACACAATGTACAGGTAAATCAAATCTCACAAAACGCATGCGGAGAAGCTGCAGTGTTCTCAACTGATAAGTACCGCAAACCCTGCAGGGTACGTTGCCATGAGAAGCAATGGGCCACATTGTTCAAATTTTGAATTTACCATTACATGTCATACATTGATTTTGGCCCAGACCTAACAGGCGGGAAGTGGGCCCAAAAAAATGGTGAAGACAAGAAACTAGCAAAAATCAATTAAGAGCCAGACCGGCCAGAAATAAAACTAGAGAAGCAAAGCAGGAAAAATAGCCTAAGTCAGAATCATGAGGAAGCACAGAAATTGATAACAGTGAGAAAAGAATTTAGGGTTACGATACAGGAGAAGAAAGATAAAGAAAGACTGGCTGAGGAAAAGAAAGGATTTTCTGGTGGGATTTTGATGTGAGAACCTGATGATGAAGAGCTAATGGCAAGGAGGAAAAGGGCAAATAGAATATTTAGTCGAGGCTTCAATGAAAGAAAAAGATAATGGATTAAGGTAAGAAAAAAGGCGAAACTGTAAAAAGCTCATCTCAGAGAATGACAAAACTTATTTGGAGTAATTTCCGTTGGCGATGAAATTACCATAGGAGGAAGAAAAATGTGTTGTAGACACTATCAGCGTGGTGTCTGAACTCTGAAGGTCACACTTCGAAGTGGGTGGTGCAAAATATCAATAAATACGGAGGAGAATGGAAAATAGCTTGGGCGAAATGGAATATAAAGTGCTTGATTTGCTTCTGAAGTTGGAAAAATGTCAAAAGGATGAGAGAACTAAAGAAAGGATGAGAAGAAGAGTGGTAAAAGTACACACAGGGAGAGACTAGAAGACGATCAGAGGTTTTACCACATTTATGTTCTATGAAGTCAATTTCATGAAATGTGAGGGGTTTGAATGGCAGGGATAAAAGGAGCATAATCAACTACTTTCTCAAAGAACGGAAACCTGATATGATGTCTCTCCTGGAAACCAAAATGAAGAGGTAAATATCAAGGGATATTTGGTTTTCTCATGGGGATAAGTACACTTCTTTCTTCCACAGGATAGCAACTATTCATTGAAACTGTAACAAAATATCAAAGGTGTTTGGACGGAAGGAAGTGGAAGATCCTAAGGAGCTTGAAAAAGAAATTTGCACTTTCTACAAAGATTTTTTAGCACAAAATTTTCAACGAGACCAAAACTGGAAGGCATGCATTTTGATACCATTACAGAGGGTGACCAACACTCAAAACATTTTATGAGGGGATGCTATGCATGTTTCCAGTAAAAAATACAAAGTTAGACGCAATAATCTCACAAAAAGGTACAAAAGTAAGATTAGTGACTACAAAAAAACTCAATAATGACTCAAAGTAACATTAGTTCTTCAATCTTAGGTAAAGAACAAAGCTACTTACTTGCATGTAGAAAGTATTGAAATCGTTATACCCATCCCTGCACCAATCACACAATCAGTTACAGAACAGACCAAGACCAAGCCTAGAAATCCCAACAGTAATTGGCATGGCTAAAATGCACTTTCAATAGGATACTTGTTTGCAAGTTCAATTAAGCGCAGAGGCTACCAGAAACATAGCATGAACATTAAAACAAAGGTAGCCATTAGGATAAATGGAGACAAGTTGTGGCAAAGAGGAAGATTGATGCAGCAAAGATGCACATAACCCCAATGACCGTACTAAAATTCATCAGCTACAGAAATTCTATTTTATTTGAATGACAGGGCAAGAATTCCTGAAGAAAGAATCATAGAGATGAAAGATCCAAAAGCAGCGTTAACGAACAATTAATTAAGCTGATAAATTGCACAATGAAAGTGGGGGCTTAAGTATTATTTACCTTATCCTATTTAACAGAGCACTTCTGGGTAAATGGCTCTGGCGATTTAATAGTTGTAAAAACTATCCATGAAGAAATTAATTATGGCCAGATATAGGTTTGCTCATAACAGTTTGATAACAAGTTGGTGCAGAGAATCTCATTGTCGTGGCTTTTGGCTATCGGGAATATCAGGTATTTGTGGAAACAGTATACAACCTTCAAGCCAAGCCTCAAGGTAGGGAGAGCAAATAGTGTCAGCTTGTGAATTTATATTTGGAAAGGCAACTTACGTCTAAAAATGAAATTCCCTGGCCTTTACTGATTGGCAAGCGATAGGGAGGCCATGATTAGTGAGCAGGTCATCGGCTCAGAGACTGGCAATTCTTGGAATATATTTTTTTTGAATGAAAAAATTTATTAAAGCACCAAGAAAGTGCAAACCAAAAATTACAGGGAGGATAACTTCATAAGGTCAAAAATGTTCCCTGAGAAAGAAAAACACCATGATTTAAGGCATTCAAACCAGCAGTCTATGAAACTATCTAAATTAGTTTCGATGTTGTTGAAAGTCCTATTATTTCTTTCGATCCAGATCAGCCACATCACAGACATCGGGATCAGCTTAACAACACTCCTTTGATGCTTGTCATTGCCTATAGAGATCCAAGCTAACAACTCTTTGTCCACAGAGGAGTGCGAAACCCAGCAGATGCCTAATAACGACAGAGCATTAGCCCAAACCTTTGTGGACCAGGAGCAGTGCAAAAGAAGGTGATTTATAGATTCCAAGGCATCTTTGCAAAAGCAGCATCTATTTACCAGAGTAATGCCCCTCCTTTGTAAATTGTCCATTGTTAAAATTCTTCCCCAAACAACCTCCCAACAGAAGAAGGTGACTCTAGGAGGAGCCTTTGACTTCCAGATCCACCGCCAAGGAAAACCAGAGTTACCTAAATGAAGCTTGTCTTTAAGGAGCTCATTATAGAAGGAACTCACTGAGAAGAGTTTGTTACTAGTCAAATTCCAGCATATTTTATCTTCTGTTGAGGGATTAACCTTTGTACTGTAAACAAACTTCCAGAAATTGTTAAAATTCTTGGAATATAACATGATAGCCTTCATTATGGCGAAACAAGACTGGGAATTAGACTCATTCCTGACTTTCTGGTAGGGTTATATGCTCATCTCCCAAAAAGAACTCAAGAAGATAGGCTATGCAGATCCAATTGTGCAGGTTATATAGTTAACTTTCAGCATGGACCCTTCTAGCCAAGGACAAAACCAAAAGATCTGTCACTCAGCCGGTTCCGGTTCCTCTTGGAGCTTAGAGTTTTTAGACACACATGAGACTGGGAAATGAGCTCTTTACTCAATTTCCTGAACCAGATCTATGAACATCTTCCCATCTCCAACCTGGGCAATAAGAGTTCTAAGTCTTTAAGCACAGGGAAGCAATTCACTGTGAGGTCTTACTACAACCAGCTACTCAGAAGCAACTCTCAATTGGAAAATCAAAATTTTCCTTGGCAGAGGATTTGGAAAGCTAAATTCCACTAAGAGTACCATTTTTCATGATGGGAATCAATTTGCTCGAGGACAAGGAAAGTTTGGAAAGCAATATTGAAGGTTATTGGAATTAATTGGGTTATGAGCCTACCAACTTAACTTTCAGCATGGACCCTTCTAGCCGAGGACCAAAACAAAAGATCTGTCATTCAGCCGGTTTCTCTTGGAGCATAGAGTTTTTAGACACGCACGCGACTGGGAAATGAGCTCTTTAGTCAATTTCCTGAACCTGGTCTATGAACATCTTCCCATCTCCTACCAGGACTTTTAACTAGGAAGCACAGACACGAGACACAACATGGACACTCAGACACAGGAATTTCAAAATTTGCAAGCACGGGGGAAGGACACGTATACAAAAATATAAATAAAATATATATAAATCAGATAGATACTAACATAAACAAATAGTTGTCTACTGTCTCAATATTACAATAAAATCCAAAAACAAAGTCAAAATAGAATTAGAAAACTCACCACTTGTGTATTGCAAAAGAAAACCAACTGTGTGCATAAAAATGCTACATTAAGCGTGGATTTTTAAATAAGCTATAATTTTGGTTGTTCTATTTATTTTTGTAATTGAGTTTCAATGGGCTAAAACTTTGGGAAACAAATTTGCAATTCAAATCTTTTTGACTTTACTGTAAATGTGTGGTCCTAGGTCTTTAAGCACAGGAAAGCACTGTGAGGTCTTACTACAACCAGCTACTCGGAAGCAACTCTCAATTGGGCAATAAAAATTTTCCTTGTCAGAGGATTTGGAAAGCTAAAATTCCTCCAAGAGTACCATTTTCATGATGGGAATCAATTTGGGAAAATATTCTAATGATGGATAATTTGAAAAGAAGAGGACTCCCTCTTGTGAATAGATGCTACTTGTGCAAAAAGGAAGAAGAATCTATCAATCACTTAATGCTGAATTGCCCTGAACTAGGAAAGTTTGGGAATCAGTCTCTTTTCTCTTGGGAATAAGCTGGGTTATGACTTATGAGTGACAATCTTGTCTCCAAGCTAGTGACATGGAAATTTTGGTCTAGAAACAAGTGCAGCAGATCTTTTATACAGCTTATTCCAATGGGTATCAGTTGGCTAGTCTTTAAAGAGAGGAACAACAGGGTCTTTTGAGACCAAAAAAAACCTTCTTTTGATCACTTAATAGATAATTTCCTTAGTACTGTAAAATCTTGGAGTAATGCTTCAGATAGGAACTTCTTTGATAGCAATAGTTATATATCTTGCTCAACTGATTAGCAAGAGAATATGCAGCAATTAATTTATAGGTGCCAATGTCCAAATTATCCAATAGAAATACATACTTTTTATAATGTGGAGCATCTCTATCTAAACGAGCCAGTGTGCCAGCCAAAATGGAAACCTGCAAATTCAGGTTCAAATCAACAATAAAACAACGATATTACACAGACAGATCATGCTAAGAAGAGCGTTAAAAGAACTGATGTCTGGAAGCAGGACATTAAAAAAAGGAGCAGAAAAAAAGGGGGCAAAAACTAGAGAATGACATACCGCAGCATAACAATTTTCACGTTTAGCCAACAAGTTGACTACATATTAACAGCAATTCTCTACATACCCAGATTTTAAACTCAAAGCAATAGTAATTTTTTAGTTCTAGAACACACAGTTTCTAGCATCATAATCTTTCAGTATCTAGTTATCTACACCTAATTTTAAAGTCAACTGCATTGCTCTGGAAATTTATTAATAGCCAACAGATATGCTTCCAGCAAGGTTTATTCCATTCTACAGGTGTAACAACTCTTCGAGTCCCGAGAATTTTCATTTCCAATCTGCTGGCCTCAATTGCAACACCACACCCAGCCTTACGTATGATTTGCACTTGAATGGAACTTCTATCTTTTCGAATGAAAAAGAAGAATATTATTAAAAAAGGCACCCAGAAAGCCATGTTTAGACAAAAACAATTCTGCGCAAAATAGTCATCTTAGACACCCAAAACTAATCTTTACAGGGACAAAAGCTTTATTCTACCACCATGACCATCCAAAGACATTCTCTTTACAGTAAAATACTGCTATAATGAGCTACTACTTAAAGAGAATTATCATCTTGGAAACATTTATCCATTGCAAATTTTCAATTTATCTCTCCAAGGCTTTTCTTTTTCTGCTGGGAAGCAGTCAGGAATAATTCTGACTTGACACGATCTCTAGATAAGAGTTGTTGCTTACTCAACTGGTGTCACGGATGAGTTTTCTACTTAGCTTTGCTTCGATGAGAACATGCACGAACATAGTCGTATACTCATTTCCAGTTTTGACATTCCAAAGAAATTGTTAACCATAATCCATATTAGTTTACATTGACTTTGCTTCAATGATATAAAAGCATTTGAAGCTTTTCATATTTTATAATTCTACTCCATTTAAACACACCAAATTGGCATAATATGTAACTTATCAGTGGCATGATAACTCCAACTTTTTAAACTGCCAGCAAAAGGCTAACTGAAATAAACCACAGCTGGCACCAACAAATTGGAGTTATATAAGAGAAGAAAATTAGTCGCAAGCATACATAACTGGTTACCAACAACTTCATAGTTCATAGCTCTAAAGAAGCAATGATATTCACATATAAAACAAACTAAAATTTTCATTCTTTTATTGAGTGGTTAAAGAAAAATGCAATTATTAACATAACACTAACTAAAACAAGTACCAAGACTTCAGCAAAGAATAATGATTCAACCTTGAAATAAAAAAAGCATACATGTATATATAGCCCATGCAGTAAGGAGTAAAGAACAAGACCAATGTAAAGAGTACAAACTACATAACAGTACCTTCTCACCACTATCATTACCAACAACCCTAATTTCTAGTCCCACGCATGCAGCCTCAGGAGCAAGAGGGATTTCCTCATAGTTAAGAAATTGTATTGCACCCGGATCATAACGGAAGAAGCCAAAATCATGAACCTAAGAAACATCAACAGCAATTCAGAAGAAGAGAGAAAAATGGACACGCATGAGTCTCAGAATTGTATAGACAGCATACTATATTTAGGATAATAGAATTGCATCACATAGTCGATCCTCTTTATGGAAAAGAAATTCCAGTTAAGTTCACTTTTAATTTGTTTCATCTATCCTTACGTGATTGGAAGCCAAATATCAACATTAGAAACCAATCTTTATAGTTACGTATATAAAAGTATCTTTCATTACCAAAAATTAATCCATACATATATGGGTCCACTTTCGAATTACAGGATAAGCATTCCAAAGATCATATAACTAAAAAAATATAAAAAAAAAAGCGTAAACAACACCCATTCACAAGGCTCCCGCAATGGGCGGGTCGGGCACATGCAGGATGTACGTAGTCCTTAACCCCACATAATTTTTTTTTTGATTGGAAAAGAATTTTATTCAAGCACCAAGGGGGTGCAACCCAACAGAAATTACTAGGGAACCCCACATAATATGTGGAGAGATTGTTTCCAGAAATTCAACTGTGACCTCTAGGTTGCAACACTGTAACTCTACCATGGGCCATATGTTTGCCTATATTTTTCCGTCTTTCACAAGATTATTGTCGTCACTATCAATGTAATTTCGCTAAGCACCAAGATAAACCACCAATATGATTTCTACATGTGCTGCTATCTCCTCCATTACAACTAGTACCAACCACCACTCCATCATCTTAAGGCACTCACAACTACCAGATGACCTCCGCTCTACAAATCATTCAATTGCCCCAGTAGCTTCCTAATCAACATCTAAAGTTCTTCGTATCAGAATTCCGCGGCAGAGAAGGAGTACACTTTTTTTGTATTCCTTTTGTCTTGAAATATAACCCAATCTTAGGTAAATATAGAGCCATAAGGCACTAAGTAAAAGTACACTTTTAACACTATAAAGAGGTACACTTTTGAGTCAATAGAACCATGTTTCTAAGGCAGTAAGGCTCATCGGATCTTTTTTTTTTTTATAAGGTAAAATTATAGAGAATATCAGAGCCTAAGCCCTGGTAAACAAGTACATAAAGATTGCATGAAAAAATAATAATAGAGAAAGAAGCAAAAAGAAATTCTTAGAACTTCATTTTTAAGCCAAAACATCAAAAGTTCCATGATTTAAAAAGTTCAAGGATTAATGACGAGGTTAGCCCAAATCATCACCCAAGGGAAATTTAATTTTTGTAAAGTTAACAGTGCAACTTTTGTTGATAAAAGTTTCAACATTGATGTTCTTTGATATAAGATGAATTTACATTGCATTTCTAGGGATGCAACGCAAAAACATCTAGGGTAATAAAAATGAGAGACTCAACTTTTAGTAAACTCTTAATTTAAACATTTTGAGTTCAAATATACAATAGAGCAGCGTAACCTCCTTGGTTCTACTTAAGTCATCATCAGAGCTCCTTAGGCAACAATAATAGGGACTAACTACAACCAGTAATGCCAAAGATAAAAACTACGACTAGTAATGAAAGAATATTAGTTTCATTCCAAAGTTATGAATTCTAATTCAAACAGATAACTCCTGCTTTCTATCCATTTGTTTGAAAGCACATACTTCCTCTAAAAGTTGAACCGCACAAGTTCTTTCCCAATTCTAAGCCATTTATTCTTACGTATTTCTGTGTAGTGCCCATTATAATAACTACATGACCACATTGAATTCCAAAAAGAAGCACTTACAGGATCTCTATATATGGGGTGTACAGGGATTTCTTCACGGTTTACAAACATAGCCTCTGCAACCACAGGTCCTTCAAAACAAGTAACATAGAACTTAATTAATAAAGTATGTCATAGAATGCCACAACCATATATATAAAGATATTCAATAAGGGATATTAAACCTTTAGTTTGATTTGCCTACAAAAGTAAGCAGAAAATTCTTAGGAAGATCAAGAAAAGTCATAATTCATCGAACTCAAAACAATTGAAAATTCTTTTCTAAAACGAAAAATAGGATTTTAATTTCCTTTTTGAACAGAGAAAGAATGTCACCAACCAAGGGGGTGCAACTGAGTACGATCAAATACAAGAAATTAGATTTATCACATTGAGGATAATGCTTTCCTCAATGTTACAAGACCCACTGTAAAGGGGACCAAAAAATAGGAAAACAATCAATTATATAGAATATCAAAGAGACTCTCTACTCTCTAGTCAATCAAAAGCCCTGTTGTAATTCTCTTTCCAAATAAACCAAGCTACGAATAGCGAAATGGCTGGAAAAAAAGTCCAACCACAGTTTAATCCATTCAGAAACACCAAGCTTTTGGCTCACTATTGACAGATCCTGTTACTTCCCAGTTCACAACCATTAATTTCGATGCCATGTTTCTCAAATTACAGCGAAGAAAACATCTGCTGGCCAGAACAACTCTTGCTGAAAGTTATCGCATGTCAAGAACTCAAGATTCTCTTCCATGCCATTTCCCAAGCAAAGAAAACAAAAGTTTGGAGGCATTTCGTCTTCCAAATCTCCTACCATGAAAAACCAAACATTCCACCACCTCCCTCGGCTTTGCGAAGTGGAGAGAAAAAAGGCTTTACTCTGTAAGTCCCACCCCTACAAATCAGATTGTGCTCCTCCCTCCTCATGATTGTAACTTTGTCAATGGTCTCAAAAAAATTAAGTGAATGAATTTACCTCCCAATCCATTCCTTATTAAAGGAGATATCTAAAAAATTATAATATGGTCTTTGATGATAAGGGAATCTCCTTTTTGACATTTCCACCGATAATTGGCTTAGTAATTTGAAATTCCACCTCTCAAACAACTGCAACAACTTTCTAGATGCTAGAATTTGGGCTCATTGCAGCCATTGCTTCTTTGGCTTGCAACCCTTTGGTGTTGCTTCAATAAAACACAACCCAATATTTAAATTCCAAATATCATGTCTTTAGGTTTCGAATTCACGGAAGCAGTTGGCGGGCTCCTACAAGTACTAATTCCTAATTTTATGCTCAATTGAAAATCACAAGGGCATGAGTAATTTTAAAGGTTAAGACTTAAGAGGTGCAATAATAAGCTGGACATAAATAGGCAAGGTCTTAACCATTTCTAAAGAAAATTTTAGCTATTTCAATTCCCCTATAATGCCCATGTACTTTCACAATGTGCATTGAATTCTTTGGCAGAGTTTCTGGATGTAAACTAACCCCTGACCACCACCTGATGCATACTCACCAAGAAATATGTCACCGGACCTCACAAAGTCAGTTTGTCTCAGCCAAGGTCCATTCATCCTAACATCTCCAAGCATGAAGAGAAGGGAGAAGCAGAAGGCAGGTCCATTGATATTGATTTCTCTCTATGTTTTTCTTTCTTCTCTTTTAAGCATTAATTTCTAAGCCGCAATTTCACAACCAGCAAAAGCAAATGTCTTACCTTGCATCACTGTTTTCACACTGATCATAAGCCCATACAACCAATAAAGACAAAAGAACAAATCAAATAAAAGAAGGTTCAGATGAAGAATAATAGTACCAGGCTTAACAACATGGCGATTGGTCAAGATGATCCCGCGGCGCTTGTCGACAACGAAGCCAGTAGCATAGCTGGCGCCAGCGGACTCGGTGTCGAAGGCCCGACAAGCCGTAGTCCTGAGCACCACTACGGCGGGGACCACGTTGTTGAGGGCCTTCCTCCAGTCCTCAGCGGTGGCGAAGTTATCTTGAAGCGGCGGATCGATCTCCATAGACAATTCCTCCTTCATGCTCGTATCCACACCTACCATCGTCTCCTCCGATCCCAGCCTCTCCAACGCATCTCCCATATTAATCCCTCGCTCTTCACTTCCCTGGATTTTGTTCTCCGGGAACCTAATGTTTGGTAGGAACTAGCAAGTCGATTCGGGTGTGAGCTGTGTGCTGCAACTACTACAAGACTAGACAGTTGGATTTTGCGGCACAATCCAAACAAAAGAGGATTCAACTCTATGAATTTTGCCGTCTCTGTCTGTGCCTCTGTGGCATACTCTTAAATCTTAATTTCTCATCTCGGCGAATCATGGTGGACCAAGGTTTTGAAACCGGACCGGACATTGAACAGGAGAATTCTTTCGTTCACGGTTTAATGGTTCAATCAGATTCAAACCGAGTTTAATATAATAAATTATTATATATATTAAAAATATTTCATATTTTATAAAACTCACAATATTATAGAAATACATCAATAATTAAAAGTATTCATATTTTATAATGCTCAAAATAATATAAAAGAGAAACACGCAATCCAACCTCATACAACGAATATTTTGTTAAAATATATGACTAAGTATATCTCAAAAACTCAAAAAAAACTTCAATCTAACAATACCTTAGGGCTAGCCCGTTTGAGGTATTCAGGTGTGTTGGGTTGGGAAATGTTCATTCTGAACACCTCTCAACCCTTGACCGTTTCAGGCGTTTGAGAATGTTGGAACAAAACCTCTCTATAAGGTTATATATAAAAATCTCAATCCCAACCCAACACCTCCCAACCAACACCCTCCAACCCTCCAAATGGACAAACCCTAATTGACCCTATCATTTGCCCCAAATTCTTTCCCACCTCATCTCTCCCATCTCGCCTTCTCTTCTATCATATCTATGCTTCATGAACTGTTCAGAATTGGCTGGTATAATTAAATTGACCTCCATTGTTGGCACCAATGTGGCGAATGTCATATGTCCTTGTCGTTTCTGACCATCAAATGTGTTATATCTCCAATCATCCCTTCTTGGAGTGACAGGCAACTACTTTGCCAATTGCCATCCACTGACCGATGTGAACAATTCAACCTTGTGTACACTCACAACTACCTGTCTCTATTTCTATAGCCTACTGCCTCTATCGTTATTCATCAGTGCCTGTCTCTATCGTTATTTCAAAGCAACCTTCACTCTATAGACATCAACTTCATTGCTCTGAGCACTGATTTCCTCTCTAATGCAGCTCTGTTGGAGGTGTGAGAGGATTACTTTATTATTGCTGGGTTCATGATTGTGTGGCTAAAGCATTGGAGAATTTGGGCCAATTTGGTACAAATCTAAGTTGCATGTAAGATGTTTGATAAAATGCTTGAGAGGCTTATGCATTGGGGTGTAGAGCGTGATTTTTCACAAAACACAATGTACTCATAAATGTTATATTTTTTGTTGGGATGTGTTTAGTTAAGTAAGGGGTGCAAATAGTGCTCATCATTTGAAGGAAACTCTAGCATACATGTAAATTTAACATTCTATCATATTTTGTATGAAATATTTTTTGCAAAATGAAATATATACCAATTGTAAAGAACACAATTTCCCAAGGACAAATGGTGTGTATATTCTCATGAAAAGTTCCTACCAAATGTGAGACTTACTCACAATTTAAAGTAACAGCTCTAATGACAAATACCTAATTAAAAATTGATAATCTAATTCCATTTAGAGAAGTGTGGTATTATACTTGTCATAAGCTAAGTGGAATTCATCTTGCATAATAAATTGGTAATTCTTCCAAAACACACACCAAAAGACCCACTAATGAAGCAGGACAAAAGCCATCCTGATGGCTTCTCCGTATACGCAAACTGTGCGAAACAAAGCATCTAAAAGGTACCCACAGCGAAATTTATAGTAATAAAAAAAATAACACAAATTGATGAACATGAATTCTTAAGAAGACATGGTTAGTGCTGCCTCTAAATATCTGAAAATTTATAGTCTCTTGTCGATCATTACATATGGAAATGGTGTCTCTGTTCTTCTGTAACTTGGACTACTATTAGGAAATGATTTAAGAAAGCAACCTATGGGACTCATGTCTTGATGATCATTAAGGGTGGTGACTAGCCAGGCTCTATGTGGCTTTACTAGTATAGGTTGTAATTGTTACTTCTCTATCTGTCTCTCCATATCAAGTTTCATCTCTTTTTGATTTTCTGTTCATGTGATCCTAAATTGAGGCAGATGCTGAAACGTTGATGCAGCTTTAATACTGAAATTTACAAATTTATCATTTTTTTTTTATTTGTGTTTGCAGGAATAGGATTAACATAATTGAAGCCGGTGCCTTAGAACCAATTATTAGCTTCCTTCAGTCACGTAATACAAACCTGCAGGAGTATGCAGCTTCCTCTTTGCTCACATTGTCAGCAACGACCTTTAACAAATCGATAATAAGTTCTTCTGGTACCATCTCCTTGCGGAAATCCTTAGACATGGAAGTGCACAAGCTAAGGTGGATGTTGTTATGGCTCTTTCGAATCTCTCAACACACCTAGAAAATCTCTCACTGGTTCTTGAAACAAAGCCAATTTCTGCATTAGTTAACTTACTCAAAACATGTAAGAAATCTTCAAAAACAGCTAAGAAATGCTGTGCTCTTATAGAATATCTCTAGTGAGCTTTGATGAGTGCAGAACAACATTGAATTCTGAAGAAGGTGGAGTGCTTGCAGTTGTTGAAGTTCTTGAAAACGGCTCTCCCCAAAGTAGGGAGCATGCAGTCGGGGCACTACTAACTATGTGCCAGAGTGACAGATGTAAATATAGAGAGCCAATTCTCGGGGAAGGTGTAATTCCTGGTCTTCTTGAGCTCACCGTTCAAGGAACACCCAAGTCTCAGGCAAAAGCACAGATGCTGTTGTGATTACTGAGGGACTCTCCTTATCCTAAATCGGAGCTTAACCTGACACACTCGAGAATATTGTTTGCACAATTATCTCTCAGATAGACAGAGATGATCAATCCAGTAAGGCAAAGAAGATGCTGGCTGACATGGTGCAAGTTAGCATGGAACAAAGCTTGAAACACTTGCAGAAAAGAGCTATGCTATGCACCCCAAGTGATCTACCTATTGCAAGCTGTACTTCTGAAGTTTCTTCAAAATGATGTTTTTGGTTCATTAGCTTTGTTTTCTGATTATGAGCCTCTGACATAAAATTTTCAAATATAGGAATGTAAAAAGAAACGAAAAAAAGAGCGAAAAAAAAAAAGACATAGATACAGTGAAGACATGTCTAGGACAGAAAAAATAATGTATAGTGAAAAATGCCAGTCCTGGCCATCATGAGGGGGCATCAGGCGACTGGTGAATGTCAATTATCTGAAAATTGTGATGTTTGAACTTTGAAGTATTGTTAGGTAGTTGGGCTGCATAGAAGCTGTTGTATCAAATGTTATACAATCATTGAAGCTTTCTTTTTTCTTCTTTCATTTTTTTGGGGTTTTCCCATGGTTTCTCTGAGTTGATTGGGCTGTAAACTAATTGTCTTTAGGTATGCAGCCTTTAAGTTGAAGCTGGATGCATGGGCTCTTGTCTTACATGCATGTACTCTACTACTAGTTATTTGATGTGGTTTTTAAACTAATGGTGGTTTGTTCAGAAGTATTCCTGGGTCTGGCTCCATGGGGTGTAAATCAGGGTTTGAGGTTCACAATTGTAGCAAAAAGATTTGATTTTCAGCATTGAAGTAGTCAATAACCAAGTCAACAAATAAGTGAACAACTACACAATAGGTCATACTTCCCATTAGTCGGATTCTGTGATCAATCCACCACAATTGGTCTAACAAAACATGTTTCCATCACCAAGCCATTGGTGAATAGCAGCAGCACATCAGTCATTCAAACTCAGAAAGAAGTGACCTAAGGAAAAATTTACGGAGTGCTGCTCTCATGCCAATGTCATATTGTTTACATAAGCCTGTACATACCATTCTTCTTAAAAACCATAAAGTCGGCTTCGAGGCCAGTCAGGAGATGTATAACAGATCCCTCTTTCGATCCTCCAAAGTGCTCTAATATATCAGACAGTGGAACCTGCAATTCACCAACATCAGGAAAACCCAATAAAAAAATTAAGTTAACAGCTTAACCATTTCATAGAGTTGGGTTCTCACTCCTTCCTCATAATTCTCGAGCCAGTTTAGTAATGAGCTCTCTGTTGCCTCAAGGGGAGTCAAAATTGTGGGTACATCAACTCTTTGTCGTTTCACTGGGGAGAGAAGTTCTTTATGGACATTGAGAATCTCTACTTCATGAATACTGGTATCTGAGGATGTACCCTTGTTATCGTCTAAGAAACAAGAAGCAGCAGTACCATCAACTGATTTTTCTAGCTTCTGAGATTCTTTTATGGGGCTTACTTCACTCGTAAGTTCATCAGCTCTACTAATTCCATGGCAACCATGTTGAATCACCTCTGGAGAGACCTTAAAGCTTTGCATTGCCAGGCAAGCCTTAATGTGCGCATAACTTATCTGGCATCATTAAGCAAACATTCACTTTCATAAAGAAATAAGTTGCCAAGAAATAATGGTCAGAATGTACAGCGATGAAGCGCATTGACAGTACTAAAACAAAACTAGAGAGTTGTGGCAATAACAAAGAAAAGTATACTTTGAACACATCAAACTCACATCTTCTGGTAGTTCATTTTTAATAGGTTTCAGTTTATCAGCAGAGCCAACTTTTGAGATGGCACTCTGGATATCTGAGATCACCTCACCCGTCAATCCAATCTCCTTACAGTATCTCATCCATTCCTTCTCTAGTCCTTCTTGAGCAGCCTCCACAAGATACTCCAGAAGATACTCCATAACAGTTTGTTCCTTTATAGGAGCTGTTCTACCAGGTAATTTCTGGAAGAAAACTATAAGTAATGATATAATTGAAACAAATCTGAACTAGTAAAATATTCTGCTAGGCATTCATGAAGACATACAGCGATTTGTTCAAATGATAGGCCATCTTTATGCCACATTCTCCAAGCTTCTAATTTTGCCGGGATCAATTTTTTCTTATTTTTGGGTACTGGATCCACATTGCTCGCAACAGCATCCTGCGTGCTTACTTCCCCATCTAAGGAAAGGTTCAGAACTTGCGAGAGATGCCGAACAACTTGAAGAAGATGATCCCCGTGTTTCATAACAAGGTGCTGCAGCATTATAAGGGCTTAATCTCAGCTTTCACAAACCACAATGTTGATATTTCTATTCCCCAACAGTGTACACATTCAAAAACCAACAAGAAAATAAATGTTGTGTTAAGTCAAGAAAAATCATATTATTATATCCCATCGTCAGAATGTAGCAGAAACCATAATCTTGGTTCATGTCTCGATTTCTGAATCAACTCCAGTTCTAAAGCTGTGGTAACTATGTACTGCCGTTTGGACAAACCACTTCTATTGCTCACTAATTGAATATCAAACAAATAGCACAGATGAGTGTGTTCCTTGAACTATATACTTAGAGGGGAAAAAAATGATAAGAAGAGAGAGAGAGAGAGAGAGAGGAAATAGCCCAGGGCTATGGCTGCCACATTTCATGAAAAGTGGCAATCTCAGATTCTCAATGCTCCCATATCTCTCATTAAAAGTAAGGGCACTAGTGTAGTATATTTTGCATTCATATATTCAACCATGAAATATGATGGAAACTAGAAACCAAAACGTCCATATTGAAAATTTGGAAGAGGCACAACAAATCATGCACTGCAGCACATGTTAGAATCAAAATTTAAAATGTCAATCTAGATCAGACTGTGAAAAGTTAAAAGAGGGGGAAATACTAATTAGAATTCAGAAAATGAAAAAGCAAATGACATGGCCACCTATGGTGTATACTTTAAAAGTTATTGAGCTAGTACATTCACCATTATTCTGTGATAACTTTATTGATTGACATCATCATTAAAGCCTTTTTCCCAACAATGCTGGGATCAGCTATCTGATTCCATATGAGAAATTAGAAAGAACCAACATGAATTCTCTCATTCACCATTTGTTCCTATCGAAACCTACACTTTTGACTAATCCCATATAGTTCATATTATTCTTACGACTAGCATCCACATCTTCTTCATTCTCCCTCTTCTTTTAAAATATCCTACTTACATATCAAAATAATTTATATACTCCTAGTAAGCGAGATATTAAGTTCAAAACCCCTAACAAAATAAGTATTTGGTCAACATCTATTATAATCACACTGTGAAGGCATACCTGATTGACACCATCAATGTTAGCTAACCTTGCTTTGGTGGATGGCCTTACCAATGCAATCTTTTTTATTGTTTGATCACCACATATAGCATATCTGCAAAGCAGAAAATATGAAAGGGGGACAAATGAAATATACATTTTAATTGAATATTGTCTGTATGAGAAAGACAACACAAATACAGTCTTCAATATATATGCAAAAGAATACTAACGGAGCAGTTCCGATGCCTCTTGCAAGCTTCATTCGCTCTTGTAACAGCATATGATAGAGTTGTGACTCAGCCTGAATTAGAAAAATGACGTAAATGTATTTAGCAACATGCAGATAATTTTATGCATATGGTGCTCATGACAAAGAATTGAAAGAGAAGCCGACCTGAGAAAGCAAAAGATTTCAAATTAACGGTTACAAATTTTAATAAATATTTTGAGAGCACTATAGATAAGAATAACGAAAGAGGTCGGTTCTTCATTGTAGATTATTCAATATAGATTTGGAAAAGAATGAAAATGGTCAAAATAATATTGAAAGCTACCCACAAATTTCTTTTTCAGATATTATTTTCATTTACTTGCTGAAAAAAGCATATAACCAGACTACTTCATTTGCTTGATTCAACTCGTTTTCAATTTGGCTCATCTATCTGCTTTTACTCATTATTTATGGTTCAGGTGCAAAAACAGATGTGGGCACCTGAAACAGAGCCACAATAATTGAGCTTTTTTTTTTGTTGTTATTATTGACCTTATGTTTCAGCAAATTTTTACCTGGCTAGGATCTTATGCAGTGAAAGTACTTTTGAAGAGGGTATGATACCATCAAAAATTAGGAAGGCATCTGATCCTTTACAAACAAAGAAAAGCTATGTCCAAGCAGGAAAATAATTATCTGCAGTCTCCTAACAAACGGAGGCTGGTGGATATTCCTATTTTATGTCTGTATCTATGTCAGTGCAAGAAAGTCAAACAGCCTTACGGACAGATATTTTACCAGGAGTCACCCTAAAGTATGGTCAGCTCACCTATGTCAGCTCAACAGAGCACAAAATAAGCAAGATTATGTCTGCATGACACTCTAAGTTGGTGGACAATTCAAAATGGGACTCTGACCCATAGCTGCAGCTAGTACTGAACTGCTGCTTGTCTTCCTAAGCGTTGAACTACTGCAATCATATGCCAAACAATCTTACCAAAACACCTTGATGTTTTCATTTTAGAGTCACTATGGTCATAGCATGCCACAAAAGTACCGTTCATTCAGCATGACCTCTGACCAATTATGTTCACTGGCACAGTTCAAAAATATAATGAAAATAACATAATGAGGTTGCTAACAGCAATGAAAAAGATCATAACATTGGTTTCTTCCCCACACCTTTGAAAATCCATCACATTCAGGAGTAGCTAAACTCTTAAACTCTCCCACTTCACTCGATGTGCTTTGAAATTCTCTGTCCTTTATCATCTCACTGGTCATTGTCAAGACTAATGGCGGTTGATGATCAGGCCTTGCAGAACTAAGGTACTGCTGTCCTTTTGAACTAACACTGGCAAAGGAATGCACATTTTTATATTTCTAACAGTTCCACTGTAGCTAGGAAAGTTGAAATTCAAGGTAGAATAATGACATTTTATGAAATGATAGCAAGTGATGCTAGACATACATTAAGAAGTGGCAAAATATCAGCCATTAGATTGACAATGGCCAATAATCAGAGAAGAGGCAATATATCAGCTTTTTAGATTGACAACAGAATAAACGGACAAAATTACACACTCTACCTTACAGTTCTATATAGATCTTTAAAGGTCTCCACCAAATAACCTGCATCAGTGTACAACTTTTTAGCACAAATATATCACGATTAGTTTATAATTTAAAAGGAAATTCAGAAGATAGCAATTTTCTTGTCCACATTAGGACAACAGATCATGTCGACAATGCATGTAAAGGCAAGCGATAAAATAAAATTGATCATTGAATAGAGGTAACAAGAAGGATGAGCACACTTTTCCAAATGTCATGCATTTGCAAAGTGATCACTTCATGTACCATGGGAAATTAATTGGTAAGCCAACTCTTTCCACCAATTTGATGAGTGATCCTTTCCAAGCCCATGAAGAGGAAGCTTGTCAAAGTGAGCATCGAGGATCTTTTTTGACTGTAAATCACATTGATAGATGGCATTTAGTAATAAAAGTACAACGAGGAACTGAAAAGCAAAAATGAGTAATGAAACAAAGAATGCCATCTGATTGAAATTCTAGGCCACATTTAATTTTAAAATGAACATAACTAGTAATTTCAACCATTAGGGTGAGAACTCTGGTCAAAATTGAGGTACTTGAACACTACCTAACATATTCTTCATAGTATATACTATATAAGCAGTAAACTTATCTTATCTACAGACTGATCTGCATACGAGGAGAACAAAAAAAGTGCAGAAGAATAAACATACAGTTCTAACAGTAATGAGAAACATGGAATCTGACGGCTTTCTCCGGGACAGGTTGTAGAAGATGAATGAAGATTTTATTATAGATGAATGAACATTTTAGTATAGAGCACAAATTCATTACCAAGAGGGGAAAAAAACAAAGACGAGGATTGAAGATATTTATCACATATGTCCTAGGTTTTTTAGCCAGCATATATTGGAAAACTGGGAGTTCAAATTGTACCATCTATTGATAGATGTACATCAAAAAGTTATTGACTGTCGTCACATAATAACTTACCCGAGAACCACGGAGAACATCTATTGGCATATTCAGTCCCCGATCACCCTTACAAGATTGAATACAAGTCATTAACAGTAAAGCTTCTCTAGAAAAATCATGCTCCTTCCTTGGGGCCATGCAGTTATCACAATTTCCTGCCAACATACACATGAAATGCATTGAACAAATACAGACATCAGGAAAATCAATGACAATTTTTCTGTTATTTTATCTTTGTTGTAAGCAGTTTGTGCAGGAATTTCTCTATGCCACATAAATGGGTATCGGAGCAAGCCATTACAACTTTTAAACTATGCTCAGTCATGGTTGATCCCACGGGGTTAGAGTTGCTCAAGACCAGCAGATAAAGATGGCTGAGACAAGAATATAAAGGATCATTGGTAAGGAGAACATAAATCCCTTATGCTTGGGCTTTTATTTAATGGATATCCGAGGTTTTGAAAAAAAAGAGAGTATATATAACACCTCTAAAGGCACAAAAAAGTAAAGTAATCCAGACGTATAGTCAAAACAAATAGACATCTCAAAAACCTAAGAAACAAAGAAACAAACAAGTTCCATATGAGGTATCCATGTCAAAGGAATAAGGAAGTAATGGAATGAACCAATTTGGGCGACATACAAAGAGTTTAGAACAATTGCCGTAAATCATACAACCATAAAGTGAAGGAGCAAGTTCTCAATCACTCCAAAACTCCCGCTTCAATCCAAGCCCAAATAATCACTAAGAAATAATAGATCATAGCTCTATGATAGAGGAGAGATTGAATGAGGAAGACTACATCTAGAAATGTTGGGGACAAAGGATAACATGCTCTCTTGAAAAACCCACTCCATTAGACCCCCCCGGGGTTCCCTATCATGTGTGTACAGGGAAATTATCCAGTTTTAACAGATAGTAGAACAATAGTAATATTAAAACCATCATAAAATATAAATCAAGATTGAGTGAGAGCCAAACCACATCCGGAAGTCGAATATGCTTCCCCAAAGTGAGAAAGTAAGAACTTTCTTCTGCAAGTTGTCAGTACGCAATAGTGCTGCGCAGCCATCAACGACTCCATGATTGCTCTTCTTTGATTTTCCTTCAGAATAGCAACAAAAAGTCCTCTCAAGTAAAGAAACAATTTACAAACATTAAAGGAAAGAAAACACATAACAATACTAAACAGTTTCAAATGCCGAAGTTCTTTTTTTCATTTTTTTAAAAGAGTATTGCTTCTGTGAATCATTTCGTTTAGAATAATGCAATTAAGATCGAAAATCGAGGAAGAAAAATGTGCAGAGATACTTATGATTTCAAAAGTAAGGATAATGTGGCACATAGAACCCCCACCATCCACAACAATCCCACACAAAAAACTCTCAGTCACACTCGTGAGCACACTAATCACCTTCACTGAACCAGCAAATCCGACCACATAAGGCACTCTTGGGCTAAGGATTTAGTTTTAGTTTGTACAAGTTATGCAAGCCACTACCAACCAACGGAAACCTGGTTTAATTTGCTATCCAAATAATTTCCTCAGCCCCGCCCACCTGCCTAGAGGGAGGGAGAGGCACCATAACAGCCATCATCATCTTCCCTGTGACCATTGTTGTTGCCATCACCTCTAGGAACAGAAAATCTTGTTTTCTCTTAGAATATGTCCTACTTCCTTTCATCATCACTCTTCACACCAATAAACCAAATCAGATTTAAATAGGTTGAATTTGCCTTTGGATAGACAAGATTTGGCTATTTAACATCAACCTTTTCTTGGCTGCTACCACCTACCCTACCCATCTTTCTTATCCCTTGAATAAGATTGCAGAAGTACAAGAGTGTTTCAATAAAGTGATGTTAAGACCTCAGTACACTTTCTGGCACATGAGAGGAGCAGTATTTCAGTTTGAGCTCTAAGGTCTTCTACATGCAATCAAGTACAAAAAAAAGGCACCAAATCTTATGGTTTCTTTGGTAGCAACTTTCAGCAAACTACATTGTATAAAATGTAATCAAGTTTTTAAAAAATCTTGTAAAAGAAAAGCTTCATGACGTTATCCAGAGAAAAAAGAAGTTTACATACTGATTGAATGTCACCACAATAGAAGTCAGCTTTTGCAAAGTCGCTTCTCGTATAATAAAGCCAGCAGACAGAAGCTATGCCATCTCGACCACAACGTCCACTTTCCTGATAATAAGACTCTAGGCTCTTTGGACAACCATAGTGAATCACATGCCTGATGTTCGGCTTATCAATTCCCATGCCAAAAGCAACAGTGGCCACCATGACTTCCAGTTCATCCCTTACAAATAATCTGTAACAATGAATAAAAGTTAAGATAGTTGAAGCGCATATATAATGTAGTCCAAGTGAATTGATAGTAAAGCAGAGGGAAGGAAATGCATGAAATTCAACAACCTGTGGGACTCCTCCCGTGCTTTATAGCCCATTTGACCATGATATGATCCTGCCTTAATTCCTGCCTCCGTAAGTGACTTGAAAATCTAAATAATAATATGTAAGTTGTGTACGTAATAATTCAAATCCAACAATAATCATCATATAAACCCATCCCGGATATTTTATCACAAGGTACATGAGGTTGAATGGGAAAATGAAAGTCAAACTCTAAGACAGTAATAGACCATTCATTATCATACCGGCCAACATTAGTTTATGGTTCATGTGCATAAAGCTACTTAACTCAAAATCACTTCCTTTGTCTTCCTATTGTCCAAGATAAAGTATATCTATCATGAGACCATTAAGTCTTCCAATATAGTTAGGTATCAAATTGATTTGCTGGTATATCTTTGGAATAAAACATTTATAAAACAAATATTTGATCTACTTAGTATTGTCTTTCTCCTCTCGGGTCCAGCTAGGCTCATATCCAATAATATTTGCTGCATAAGCTTAGCATTGCAGTCCAATCTATATACAATTGCAACAAAGTAGAGGCAGCAACCACAAGTGCAAACCATCATGTAAAGCATATGATCAAAAAGAATAAAAGGGACCTGCTCAACATCTTTAATTGTCGTGCAGTATATGATAATTGAGCCACCACCAGCAACGAGTTTGGAAATTTCTTGCACAAGTTCATCCACAAACAAAGGACCACGGTTGAAATATTTGACGCCATAGAAGAGATTTTTACGATCAAAAGACCCAAGAGCAACATAAGGATCTCTCATACTCAGGGAACTAATTATGTCAGCTCGCACCCTGAGTAATTGGATCAAAATAAAAATATGAGAAAACCTCTTCCACTAATAATATCTAATGAAAACAAGGTACAAAGAGAACTTTTAAAATCATATAACAATTAGCAGCAGCTTTATAGATTAATCAGCAGAGATCGACAATCGTTTTAATGAATAAATTGCCTACTTTTCAGTAGCAGTTGCAGTTAAGCCAACAAATGGAACGTCCAAGAGTATGCCACGTAAGTTGTGTAACTGTTTGTAATCCACCCTAGAAAACCAAAAAGAAATCTATAAGAAAACGATCAATACAATAATGAGAGAAGGAGTGAATACATATACAGAAATGCATTTGACAAGGCTAGTATTGATATTCCATACAAAGAAAATGTTCGATGAATTTTAACAAAACTCCAGTAGATCAATCAAGTGACTATTTTAGTAACTGAGCTGACTATGATATGGCTCCATGACTCAAAGTGAATTACAAACGAATAATTTGATACTAAACGACAAGTGCCACAAAAGAAAGTATTCTTTCTTAAAAATGGAAACACATTTTTTTAAGAAAATGAGAAGATCTCGTGTTGGATTAAGAAATACTCTGACAAAAGTGCATATAGCTCCAAGAGAATACAGAAACCATTCCCCAAAAATATTCCAAAAGGTTAAAAATTTTAAGCTCTAAACAGTATGGCTACAAAATTGTATGATGAACCACCATGCTAAGTGGTCAAGAGCCTCATCTTCATGACTACTTAATCCCAGAACAACTTCCATAAATCATGCGAAAATAGAAAAAATGTAATTGTATCTGAAGGAAGTTTACTATATGTGGTTAAGTTACCTGAAATCATGGCCCCACTCAGAAATGCAATGTGCTTCATCGACAGCAAACAGACAAATCCCAGCCTCTAGCAATTTAGACCAGAAGCTACAAAAATTTGATAAATTACTCATAAGAATCCATGGAAAGACAACATATATGAAGGTAGAGTGCAAATTGCTTTCATTAAAATTTAATGATGAAAATATTGTCTTTGGTATTGAAAATCAAGTCCTGGACTAGAGAAAAGCTTGGATACTTCGTCAGAAGAGAAACTATGGCTTTCTCACATGCACATGGATTCATGCTCTAGCAAATTAACATTAATAATCAATATTTTTTGAACACAATTGTGTGTCCACATTCCACAACAAAGTAATCATGCTGATAAGCAAATTGAAGATAAAACATTGGGAAAACTATAAATGAAAAACAAAAATATGGCTAGTCAAACGATGAATCGATAGTAAAGTAAAATGCACATTATAAATAATTTCATGACATCAACGTAGCAGACACTACTTGTTAATATTTCTGAACACATAGGTAACAACTCCCGTGCACAACTCCAATCAAGGACAGACTAGATGTACGCAGACTTTGCCCCCACATAATATGTGTAAGAGGCTATTTCTAGGAATTGAACATGTGACCTATAGGTTGCACCCGTGCAACTCTATCACTGGGCCACAAGGTTCGCTTGTATTTTTGTACACATAAAGTAGCAAAAACAAGAAAAGCATGTACCCTCTCCTTACTATTTTATGGCAACAAGAACATCAGAAGGTATCTTAGAAATACCTCATGCTTCTAAAGCAAAAACTGAAGCAAGTTAAAACCATAAACATAATTAGTAATATAGCAATCCTTATGAAAATGCACAAACAACTCTCAAAACATGGGTGGCAGGTAACTACCTAACAGGAAGTGAACAAGCCTTCTCCGGAGTGATGAACAGCAAGTTAAAATAACCATCTTGGGCTTTGTCTTGGACAGAGTAATCAGTCTGAGCACTCCCAAGATACTCAGCCTTGATGCCCAACTGTTTCAAGGTCATGACCTATTGATAAATCACGGATAACAAATCAGCAATAAGTCCAAATATTACTACAAGAGTGCGAAGATGGTATCAAGCATTGAAGTACCTGGTCTTGCATCAAAGATATAAGAGGGCTTACAACTACACCAGTCTTTCCAGCAACCAAAGGAGGAACCTGATAGCTGTTAACAAAACAAAACCAACAATGAAGAAATATATACTTAACACCACAAATACCCACCCAAAAAGATTAAAACAGAAAAGAAATGTGAAAAGAAAAACCAGCACCACAAAGATTTCCCGCTACCCGTGGCCATGACAACCAAACAGTCCCTTCCTTGAAGAATTTTATCAATCACTTCCTTCTGATAAGGCCGGAAGCCAGAATGGCCAAAGTATTTCTGCGACCATATATTGATACACAGTATTAATAGCAATGTAACGTAATCGTATAAGCAATTGAACAGACTAGAAATTGAGGGGACAAATAGAAGTGATTCAGTTTCACCTTGAGTGTAGCCAACATTTCTGAGCTTGGCTGTCGATTCGAATTTCGTTTTGTGATTCACACGGAGTGTTTTTGGAGGAAAACCCTACAAAATTTTGCTTCTCCCGATTTTCTGATTAGTATCAACAATTTTCTTATAATTTTCTGGGATAATCTTTCCCGCTCTTTTTCTTCCTCTAGCCTTCTAGGGCAACCGGGCATAGTGCCAGTGCACTTTATCCACTAGTTCCTCTGGGCTCTGAGGCTCTGACCTCGTGTCAATGAACTGGGCCGAGAGATTTATACCCCAACATAGCATCCAATAGAATAACACTGTATTTCAATTTTTATTTTTTACTGATGATACCAAATTCATCTCTACCAATCAAGAGCTGACACGTGAGATTATTAAAAATAATTGAAAGCTCATCTCGGATAGATTCATGTTGGCCTGACTCTGCCTGCATAACAAATTAAGTATGCAATGCATACTTTGGTTCCGAGAAGTCCACCCCAGGCCCAAGGAGCCTATCTCGGCCCAAGACAGTTACAAGCAGTCCTAGAAATATAACTGAATTTTTAAAAGAAGACTCCTAAACCCAACTGGAAGAACAAAGGTGGATATCTCCTAGTTAAAAAAATGAAGGACTTCGACTCCGGTATGGATTAGAATTAGCTCACTACTATAAAAGGATACCCCAGTCAGGTAAAATATTCATCCACAACTCTCATACTTTTCTTCCTCAGATTTCTTAGTTTTCTCTTCTTAATTAATAATTGAAGCATTGAAATGTCTTTCCTTGAGAGACTCTTTAGCTTATATTTGTTCATCTTT
Organism: Tripterygium wilfordii; assembly: GCF_013401445.1. Classification (NCBI taxonomy): domain Eukaryota; kingdom Viridiplantae; phylum Streptophyta; class Magnoliopsida; order Celastrales; family Celastraceae; genus Tripterygium; species Tripterygium wilfordii. The sequence goes on from NC_052234.1 coordinate 2,391,218, forward strand.
TAGTCCAAGAAATCTCACTAACAACAATCGGAGCAATCTGGTTTGGATCAAACTTAGTGCGTCAACAAGTCAAACCGAATTTGTACATCGTCATTTACCAATCTAACAATTCACACTAATAGTGTGACTAGTGTTGTGTTTTTTTCAATCACAACACTGCAAATGCCGTGATTAACTTTTACAAAATGATAACTCCTTTCAACATTGAGCTAGTGTACAGAGAGATGGAATGGAAAATTGAAGAAGGAAAGAATAGTTCATTCAATTACCGAAGGTCTATCTTACAAACTAACCCCAATGGGCCTTAAATTCTACTGACCCAAGTATGGTCTTATAGAAAAAGATTACAAAGCTAGGGCAATATTGACAATTCAATATGTAAAACTAATTAACCGCTCTTAAGTACTAATAATAAAACTACTAACAGAAGTTGTAACCACCAATTAACAGAAAGGGTTCCTATCAACTCCTCCTTTCTTCACACAAATCCTTGTCCCCAATGAGAAAAAACACAGCTTCTGAACCAGATTCTTGCAACACTTGAGACAACTTAACACCAAAAGAATAGCAGAATAAGTGCAACCAGAACTGAACACAAGGCATCATCCAGATTTGTTTTTCTCCAAAAAGTTGTAGCTGCAGTAGTAATCAGGATCCTTTTGCGTGTGATTAGTGTTTTGTTTTTCAATCACACTACTGTCAATGACGTGGTTAGTTTTTGCACAATCATGCCACGACATGACGTGATTAGTGGGAAAAAAAACAATCAAGTCACTGTCAGCGGCGTGATTAGAAAATTTACATTAATCACGCCGTTGACAGTGACGTGGTAATAGATCTAGAAATATTTCTCGTGTTAATGGATTGGGTCGAGTTTGGTGGTCTATAATCACATAATATTCCCAATAATTTGGATGTCTTTTATGTTGTATGTTCTTTTATGTTATGCTATTCCAAAATGCAAAGTGATTATATAAACCTATGTTGCATTAAGAAGTCAAGTGTGGACTAATTGATAGAGAAATTCTTGAACACATTAAATTGATATTCTAAAACACTGCATGATATCCCCATCAATTAAAACCTTCGTAGCATAAATGTTACAAAAACATGTACAAATTGGGTGACTAAATTATAACTTTTGAACATTAATAACTAAGTTGAACTAGGTCATATTTTTATGGTCAAACATTACGCTAGCTCGACTTGTATACTCTTGATTCCCTAAACGAGCTTAGAGATTAGAATACGAGACAAAGCAAATGTAATAAGAGTAGCCCAATCTATTCATGGACTCTCAATTATGGCTGCAAAGACTTTCATTTGGTTTCAGCTTAGGACGGACTATTCTGACGACCCGCGATTTATGCCTACTCAGTCGTCCAAAGGACGTACTGGGCTAGATGGTTCCTCAATTACAAAAACAAAAACAAAAAAGGGGTTGCAGCTTCAATAACTCTGATATCCATATTAAGAATCTGTTTGTGATGATCTTAGTTGTAAAAAAGAATAGAGAAATGGAATGTACAGTTGGGGGTTGAAAGAATTGTTACAATTAAGAAGCTTCAACCACCAGCTTGGAATGTAGCAGAGAAGGTATAAAATAGAGCAATGAGTCCACATGCTGAAGTTGAGAAGGAACCATCCTCACAATATATATAATTCCATCTTCCTCATCAACACAAATATGAAATATATATATATATATATATATATATATATATATGCATACACATATACATATTCAAATCATTGATAGACGTGTGCCATGGCGAAAGATCCGCCGAGGCTTTTGGCTTCTCTGCTCTGCTCTCTTACTAATACTTCATCTCTGCCAGCTAACACTCTCAATCCAAAAGGATTAATTATATAGAATGAATGCAAGCTAAGCCATTTGCAGGAGTAGTGAACTTGTCTACAAATAGGCCTTCTTCTTCACTACTCTACTTGAAACAGCACAAATAAGCCACAATATTCAATTAGTACTAGCTAGTTCATCGATCACTCACTCTATGACTTCAATGGGAGATCTCTCATCCCCGGGAGCTCACGGGTTCGACCACCACCACTATCAGAAACTGATGCTGGAGGAGGAGAACGGACGCGAAAAGCTCTCGACGACTCTAAGTAGTCCAAGCAGCTCTAATTCTGATGGGTTTGTGCTTCAGGCCAGTAACTATCAACTAGAAGAAGTTCATTCTCTGATCAACTTCAAATCCGGGGGCTACGACGATCATTTCATGAATGTCAACGGATCCTTGCTCAGCTTTGGTCAAGACGATGGCGGCCATCCGCGCCTGTCTAACAACAACAACAACATCAATTGCTTTCAAACTGCTAGTAATTTCGGCGAAAGCAATGGAGACTGGTTGTATTCTGAATCGATCATCGTCGCTGATAGCATTAATCGTGAAGAATCGAGCAGCGTTAAACGTCCACATTCGGTATATATATACATAGATAACATAATGTAATATGTGCTGGTAGTTACAGGGTCATAAAATTGACAATTTATTGTCTCCGTTACAGGAAGAAAGCATGATGCAGGCTCCCAAGAAGCAATGCACAAGTTCTGCTAAGAATCCTAAGCCAAGAGCTCCATCAAAAGACCCACAAAGTATTGCAGCCAAGGTTGATTAATAATTAATTTGCTTGATTTCTAATCAAAATCAGTTTTCTTTCTTTCTTTTTTTAATTATTCTTTGTCATGATTGAAAATTAAGCAAAATGAAGAAACACACTAATTTTAGTTTTGTTGGAATGTCTGTCTGTTTTTCAGAATCGACGAGAACGGATTAGCGAGCGGCTTAAGATACTCCAGGAATTAGTGCCTAATGGTACAAAGGTTGATCTGGTAACCATGTTAGAGAAAGCAATAAGCTATGTCAAGTTTCTTCAATTGCAAGTAAAGGTAATATTCTATATATATATACATATAGTATCATTGTGGGTCTATATATATATCATGTGTACATATCTCTGTGCGACCTAAATATTCCAAATTTATGTATGTGGTTGCAGGTGTTGGCAACAGATGAATTTTGGCCAGTTCAAGGTGGGAAAGCCCCAGATATTTCGCAAGTTAAGGAAGCCATTGATGCCATCCTTTCATCTCAAAGAGATGGAAATTCCTGCTCAAAGTGAGCTCATTGGGTTTGCCAAGAAGTAGATGAAGAAGAATATTGGGAAAATAATAATACTATATAATGCAAGGTCAAATTTGCAATCAATCAAGAAAAAAGCCTTGTTTTGGAAGTTCTATCACAACACCCAAAGAAAATATTTCTTGGATTTGTACTTTCAAGAGAATCTGTCTATTTTGTTTTTTTTCCTTCTCTATTCTAAACTATTCCTATTGAGATGTTGGAGTTTCCTATACTTCAATCTATACTAGTTTTAGGGATGTCAACAGAACGTATTTGGGGACCTCTTTATCCGTCCCCATCTCCGTTAAAATACACCCCATCCCCGTATCCATCGGGTGGATAATCCACATCATTTTACCTGTTATCTGGCAACTTTAAGAGTGAGAACTCTAGTAAATTTAAAAATCAATGAATTAAAAAAAAACTGAATGTATAAATCTAACAAATAGAGTTTTAAACTAATAATCGTCCAAAAAAATCAAATAAGGTGAGTTGGATCATGAATTTTATTTTAAGTAAACTATAAATATTATAATAGTATATATGTAATTGATAATATATGGGTACGGGGCGGTTTGGATTTCAACAAACCTGTCCTCGTACCTGTCCCGATTGTTTTCCCATATAAATACACATATTCATGTGAGTTGAGATGGGTTATGCAGATAACCACCGAGTATGGATATTTTTGACATCCCTAATTAGATTAGTAATTCATAATTTACAGATGAATTACTTAAAGATAAATGCTTTCAGATTCAAGTTCACATTCTTTAAATTAATATCCTACAACTTAACTATGTCTTTGTAATTTGCACTTCATTATAAGGTGCATGGTACAACTTATAAGTTGGGGACAGACGCTCTACTAAACATCCTAGATAAGATCACCTATACGTTCTAATAAGCCCAAAAATAAGTTTCAAATTAAAGTTTATTTTAGAGCTTTTGTTTCTTTTTCGTTTCTTCTTTTATTTTATTATAATTTTTTTAAAATGTTAATTTCTAATTTTATTTATATAAAAATATATTGTAAGTTATAAGTTTAAACCTAAAATTAAATTTAATGAAAACATTTATGATAAAAAAATAAATTTACAAATCATAAAATAACAAACTGCAATGATTTGTACAGCTTTTTTTTTTTCTATTTTTTAAACTAAATTTAAATACAAATTTTCACTAGTTAAAAAATAGCGTCAATTATAAGTTTCATCAAACACTAACAATTTGTTTCACTTCTTATACGTTAACTTATTTTTTTACAACAAATAATCTATACTAAACAGAGTCAACATTTCAAAATAGGCATTTATTAGTCTCTTTTTTAAGGATTTAGTTGTCTCTCCTTAATATCAACATTTTAGGCGTAAACTTGTCTGATATTGTCCTCGCTTGGGAAAATTTTGCGCAGAGGATTTGATGGCTCAAATTTAAGCATATATTAGACGTCCAAATGACAAACTTGTATGATATTGTTCTCGATTATATAAATAAAATTTTGTACAGGTTTAATTAGAATAATGTTAATGTGCATATATATATTTTGAAACCTATTGTCAATTGGCTTATTCCAATGCGTATATATGTATATCGCATTAATTCCTACGTATATGTGTTATTAATACACAAGATTATTACGTAAATTGGGTGAGTGTTTAATTCTATCATCATCAAAGTCATGTCTCGAACGGTTTGAGTTTGGTTTACATGAATTTATGGAAGAATTTGTTAAAACATCTCACATCGATTTCGGATTTGCAAATTATGTGTTTTATAAAAAAAAATCCAAGCCTCACAACTATTCGGAGGCCTTTTGCTGGGTCTAAGTGTCATTAAGTGTGATGATTCAGGAATAACAAGGTTGTGTGGATCTGATGTATCAACAAGAACTGGTAAATGTAAAGTGGACAATATCTTTGATGTGAGTTGAGTTTAGATTTTCAACATGGTATCGGAGCCTCTACATGTGGGGTTTGACATAATCCATTTCACAAGTACAGGGAGAGTGTTAGATCATCCCACATCGGTTTGGGATGTTCAAACCATGTGATTTACAAGGAAACGCAAGTTACTAACCACTATTAAGAATCATTTTTTTGAACCTAAGTACCATTAAGTGAGACTATTCATGAATAACAAAGTTGTGCGTGTTCGATGTATCCACGGAAACTATCAAAGCGGAGAATATATATATGGCTGAGATTTTCAACAGAATTAATAACAAAGGGGGACAAAAAAAAAAACTAAACCTATTTTTCATCAAGCAAACGTGATGAGCAGCATTGGATATGGTTGTTTGTCTGCGTTCCCATGATAAAGTGGGGCAGCATGACGCACGTGTAGGGTTTTAAATAAGGATTATCACATGGGTAGGACCTAAGCACACATGCCCCCACAAGCCCATGTCAACTGATTTGCACTACACATAAATCACTTAGATTAAATGGCCCAATCCAACCCAACCCAACCCAACAGAACTGAATTCCAGATCAATTAAACTACATTTGTTTTTGTTCCTTCTACATTGAAATTTTGTCAAATCTACATACTTTATATCTTACATTATTAATTTAGTGTCACTGATTGCATGGAATATTACGCTGTACTTGCACCTCAATGACCTCATGCACAAAGTCAAATGTTCATATACACATGCGTATATGTATATGTATGTGTGTATATATATATGTATATATGTATGTATTATAGTACACCTCTTTGAAATGATATTATCGATATACATTTAGCTTGATATGTGATAATACTTACAAAGGTGACTTCATCTTTAATGTCTTTTTCTGTATTCAAATTGTAATATCGTGACACTAAATCAAAATCTCAAAAAACTTAGTGTCTTTTTGACTTTTTGTTCATTTTCTTTCAGCGTAGTTTGTATTGTTAGAGAATTTTCATTTCTATCAAATATATTTTGGAAAAAAAAAGAGATGAAATAATATTGTTGCGTCTGAAAATTCCTTTTCAAATGATGATTTGATCATATAAAGTTCATAAAATATGACATGGTTTGATGCTAATGAGACTCTAAATTAAAGCTTACTCGAAATTAATACAACCCTCTTACGTTTGAACAATCGTGCATGCATGTCTTAATAGTACTTATATGTACTACAATATTGTCGATTAATATAAATATAATTCCTCTATATATTTTATAATCTGGAAATTTGCATGTTGTAAAGTTGAATCTGGTTCAATCGATCTTGTCATTTTGCTTGTATGGATCTTTTCTGGAATTCCATGCAGGCTAGGAATCCATGAATGGCTTGAAATTGTCTTGGTTCCTCAAAAATTGCGATTTGTGGATTTGTTTATAGTCCAATCATTGCATCGTTTGTCTTTTTGACCATTTTAATAAGATAAGATTCCATATGGCTAGTACTACTAATTTATTACACTCTTGGCCACCACATAATTCAACCAACATTAATGCATTGCATTGCATTAATTAATTGTTTAATTTTTTTGTGTACATAATTAATTGTTTGGCACTACTAATAAAAGATGACTCGGTTGAGAATTGATTGGGTTAGGGATATTTATGCCCAATATTCAATTCCAATGAGAAACATATTTCTCAATAGGTTTCAAAAAAAAAATTAATTGTTTGAGAAATTTCAAACCATGTTTCTCATTAAAATATTTTAACTAGTTTAAGGAGCAAAAAAAACTTTAAAATAATTCTCTCATATTTTTTTTGAATAAAAATACCCTCCAAGCAACGACACTACATTCGTTGCTTCTGAAACACGATACGCGCCATACCTTCACATCTCAATGTTTTGTGTACTAAATCTAGAATTCAATGTATTTTGTGAGATTTGATAAAACCATTCTTATTTAATTGACAAGATATCTTTATTTTGCCAAAAATACAATCATATTTGAAATTTCACTGTTTTCTTAAAAACCAGAGATATTGGATATAAAAATAGTGAAATTAGAGGTATATATAGACTGTGGAATTGATCAATTACATTAGAAATATCATTGTTTTTCACAAACCGTGAAATTGGAAGAAAAAAAATGGAATTTATCAATTCTAATTGAAATATCACAACTTTTGAAAAACTCTGAAATTTCAGATAACGACAATTTTTTTTTTAAATGCTCATAGGTCACACACACGTTAAGTCATGCTCGAGGGACATAAAGGTCACCACAGCGGATGGAAACTACCTAAATCCCAACCCCCTAGTGAGAATAAAACCCTGGACCTCAAGGTCCTGGACAGACAACCTGACCAATCAGGTTATCTCTCATTCTCCAGATAACAACAATTGAGTTTGAGATAAATACAATGGAATTGATAAATTATATTAGAAATATCACCGTTTATCCAAAAAAAAGTTGAATTAGAGATATAAACAGTGAAATCGGTCAATTTTAACTGAAATTTCACTTTTTTTATTTTTTATTTTTGAAATTTTACATAAAAACATTGAATTAATAGCATATATGTTGTCTAAAATATTGTTACTGTTGAATCAATTTCTGCTGATAGCATATATGTTGTCCAAAATATTGTGCTAAATTACACACTTGTAACAACACATATCTTTATTACATTATTTTCGGCCTCTTACTATATTGTTTCAGCGTCTTATTACATTGTTTCAGTCTTTTGTTACATTGTTTCAGCCCCTTATTACATTTTTTGTTTTAGTTCTTTTATGTTCTGACAATTGTGGGTTCACAAAGCTTTTGCCATATTTTCTTCCTCATGCAAGTGAAAACAATAACCATGCAAGCAAGTATCCAATGATGGAAAGCCATCAAACATATTCAATTTCTCGATCCATGCCAAAGTTTCCTTTGATACCAGAGTTATCAAAAGAGTAATTACTGCTACTCCAACCACAATCTTGGTAACGAGTCCTTGGGTTCTCCATCAATGTGAATCACAGATCCATCTTTGTTGCCGAGTATAGACCTACCATCCCTCGAGTGGAATATCGAATGACGAATTGGGAGTAAAAGCGAATACCAACTCGAATACGTACTTTTCAAGGATGTCTCGTACCTCCACCTGGTCCTGGTCCCGGTCCCAGTCCCAACCTCTTAAGGTCGACTTGAAGATGTCAATTGGACCCTTGCCCTGTCAGTACAGGTGGAGATCCACCTTCGACTCTTTCGTCCTCGTAGAGCAATACCAACTAACGTAGAGCGTGGTAGAACAAAGTGAATTTGATAACAAGGACATCTTCTACTTGTTCAATTTACCAAAAACTGAACGAAATAGGGTTAGAGAATAATCTCTGATCTTCTATTAATTTGACAAAAGCTGCTCTCTAATGAGAATTTACAACCTTAAATAGTAAAAGTCAAACAAAACCCAAGAAAACCCCTAATTAAATAAAAAGGAATCTCCTAATTAAATAAAAAGGAATCTCTGATTAAATAAAAGGAAATAAAAGAAATTCCAATAAACTTTGGCCTTCCTCGAGGAACCTTGTGACCTTCCTTGGGGAAGGGCAATATGCCTTCTTACAGTGCGACCAAAGTGCTATTCATGGAGCAGGCTTGAGAAAGATTGAAGAAGGTAGATTGCCCTTTCTCAAGGAATGTCACGTGGTTCTTTGAGGAAAGTCAACGTTTATTGGAATTTCTTTTATTTTCTTATATTTTATCAAAATTTTTTTATTTAATTAGGGTTTCCTTAGGGTTTTGTTTTGGTTCTACTATATAAGCTTGCGATCTCTCACTAGAGAGAGTTTTGTTGAAATATGATAAAAATCATATATGTTTCTCGAAACCCTATTTCATTCTGTTTTTGGTAAATTGAACAAGTAGAATCCCGTCCTTGTTATCAAAATCGCTTCATCCTACCATGCTCTATATTAGTTGATATTGGAACTTTGCACGTTGCTAGTCATGCCACCAAAGAGACAAGTAGTCGGAAGCATGCAATCGACTTTGGAGGAGGTGTATGCAAGGAAGGATACATATCTGGATCAACGCTTCGAGCAGTTGGAACGAAGATTGGAAGGTCGATTTATGAAACCATTGGAGTTGTTTGCACAACGGCGGAAGGCCGCGCTTCATCTCCACCAACAAACTTGTCACCGAATCTGCAAGAGAAAGATAAGGCCAAATTTGATGAAGTTTTTACTAACCCTTTTTGACGATGAGGGCGCAAAGGAAAGGAGACAAGTCAGAAAGAGTTCCTTGATTGTGTGATTGCTGAGGAGGGAAGATTGGATGCACCATCGACACCAATCTTTGATGAAGAGCAGGGGTGGAACCACGGCTAAGCAAGTGTGGTCAATTGACCCCACCGAAGAAAAAAAATTCATATACATATATAACAATTTTGAAATTTGACCCCACTAATATTTGAAATTTGACCCACTATATAACTGAATATGTCTAATGTAATTGAAAGCCCATAACTAATAAATTCTTCTCTGGGCTTTGTCTTTGATTCTTTAGTGGAATTTTGTGGTGTAAGCCCGAAGGCCAAAAAGTATTAATGTATTTTAAAGCCCATGACCCATAAGAAATTTTAAAGGGCCCAATAAATGGTAATCTAGTCTTGTAAATTATTATTATTATTATTATATTTTAAAGACCCATAATTTATCCTTTGACAGAATCATTATAAAGTCCTTATAAAAAAATGCCCGATAACACACTTTCAAAATATAAAACAATTACTGACAACATTTGTAGATCAATTTTCAATTATTACTTACCTATGTTCTATAATATTTTATTTTTGAAGATATAATTAATAAATAATCGAAAAAAATTCAGGGGACGCTGCCCTTTGACCCAGCAAATATTTTTCGCTTCCTGTATAAACCCGACCCAAACGCCTAAGAGTCTAGGTCCGCCCCTGTTGAAGAGGAACAAAAAGTGATAGTTTTAACCAAGCCCTTCGTGGATGAACAAGGTGATGAATTATTGCTGCCAATATTCGATGTTAGAAACACAGTTCCGATGAGCAAACTTTGAGCATTGATTTGACATTTAAAATGTTTGAATCTGTAAAAATGTATTAGACACAGTTCTCTGAGTCTTCGAATCTTATTTCGAACATTATAAAAATCATCTCAATAAGAACTCAAACGAGCAAGTTATGGATGTCTGATCATACTGATTTCAGTAAAGATATTTGATTGTTTAAAATTTAGAAGTAAAACAAGAGTTGATGGTACTTTGATCAATAAAAAAAATATTTTAAATAATTTGTCCTTAATGGAATAAATCTTATCTACTTATGGACCTTATGAGTTGAAAACAATTAGAGTGGACCTATTGGAATAAAAATTTATTTTGAAAGACGTATTGCTAATTAATTCAATGAATTTTCAATTATTCTCTTTTGAATTTATTTTAATATAGGAGGTTGGGTTCAATTTTTTTTTGAAATACCACAAAGAATTACACTTATGGTAGGAATAGAACCTTGGACACACATATACCTAACCCAATCGATTGCCAACCAAGCCAACTCTTGTTGGTAAACTAGGATCGCAAATGGGCTTTACAGGATTTGGACTTAATGATTTCAATAATGGGCTTTTTCTTTGATGGACGTGTATAATATGTCGTTGATGTTATTTCCATTTTACTAGCCTTTTAATTTAAGCCTAAAGTGTTTGGTGGTCTTGAATCCATTAGCTTAAGGCCTACTAGCCCATTTCAATTGCTGGGTTTTGCTGCCTCATTCTAAGAGACTCAATCCATTTCTTGCTATGTTGAAAAATCTACCAATAGTTGGTAGCATTTTTTTAAAATTTTAACTCAACAATAGTTGGTGATCGAAACCATTCCATTTCTCTCATAACATGGCCCTTTTGGGAGAATAGTAAGGGATAGGAGGCTCTAATTCTGGGCTCTAATTCTCCTCCAAAAATTAAACCTTAAGCCCTAAAACCTAAACATTAAACCTTCAACACTAATTTATAACTCCTAAACTCTGATAAGTCATTTTCAAAAAAGAAAATCATGATTTAACATTATTTTTTAGTGACAAATGGAGTCGGGAATTGGAGCCCCTCCCATCTCGATTATTAATGTATGTTTTTGTTTAGAGTGTATATGTCGAACCATGTGGCTGGCGATAGTCACTAAGAAAATATTTTATTAAAAATAAAATATAAATCTATGTGATTTGTAAGGTAATTATGTTTTGACTCTAATACTAGGTTGATTATCATTTCATTACTATAAAGTATAGTTTTATTTATAATTGTTAGAAATTAAAAGAATTATTTTTGTTGGCACTTCTCATCCCATGTATTGTAGGGGACGCCCTTTAATTGTTTTAAAATCTGATTAGCTGGCGAGGTCGTTGGGTTTTGAAGGTAGTTGGATGGTCACCAAACTACTATTAAATATTATGGCATGTCATTTTTAAGTCATATAATTTTCATGTCCCTACATTTGTCTCCCCAAAATCCTCTAAATCACACAACCTTTATGTTTCCCCAATTAAATAACACACACCCCTCCCCATAATAAATAAATATATTTATTTATTTATATTAGAGTAATTCTCCTATAAGGTTCTAAAATGAGGTATTGATTTTTAGGGTCAAGATATTTATATTTTGTTCGGTTTTATGAGCCTAACAATTTTTTTTGTTCGAAAAAAAAATCAAATTCAATCAAAAAAGTGTATGAAATATTTTTTGTTTTATATCTAACGATCTAGAATTATCATGCACTTTTCATGTTGAATTTGATTTTTTTTTGGAACGAAAAATATGTCATTGGGTTCGTAAGACCGATCAAAATAAAAAATATATATTTTTCAACCTTTTTGAAAAAAATTTTGAACCCTAAAAATCAAAGCCTCATTTTAAACCTACAAAATTGTGTCTTATGCATTTTTAGAGATTCAAACGTTTCAGGAAAAATATAGATGTTGGAAGTTTGTGCAATGGAATTGGAAATTGTATAATGGGCTATTGAGTCTCGGACAACCACACACTCACTTGTTTGATTTCTGATTGAGATGATTTTTGTGGTGTTAGAAAGAGGACTCTAATATCTACATAATTGTGTGTAATACATATTTGGAGATTTAACATTTTAGATGTCAAATAAAGGCTCAACGATGAGTTGTGAATCATATATTTTTGTCACTGGACTATGAAATTCATTGTTTTACGTGTTGATACTAAAATACATTGTTTTTGAAACAACGGATTAGATATATAGACAATGGAATTGGTCAATTTAAGGTGGAACTTCATTGTCAATATATATTAAAAAATATATACCACCAAATTTATTCTGAAATTGATTGTTTTCCTATATACATATCGAAACGCATTGTTTCTGAAAATAATAGATTAGAGATATTGACAATGAAATAAGTCAATTGAAGGTGAAATTTCATCATCTAACATATGTACCTCTGATAAAAACGATGGAATTGACAAAATATACTATGAAATTCATTGTTTTTTATATTAATACTGAAATACCATTGTTTTTGAAAACAATGGATTAGAGATATTAGCAATGAAAATTTTCAATTTAATAAAGGTGTAAATGGCCAGTTTTTTGACAATAATTTAACCAATAAATTGGTCGGTTAACGACTGTTATTTGGGTAATCAATCGGTTAACCGTTCGGTTCATACTAAATATTTTTTAAAAGTAATCGATCATTTGGTCAATTAATCATTCGGTTGGTTTTTCGATAATTGCTTACATCCCTACAATTTACGGTGAAATTTCATTGTCAATATGTTGATCAAATATATTCTGAAATTCATTGTTTTCGGTATTCATACTGAATTTTTTAAATGTTTTTAGATAAAACAATTAGATTTCTCACACTATACCTATAATTCCATTATTGTTAAAAACAATGACATTTCAATAAGAACATATGACATAATTGATTATGTAGTACAATTGGTTAATTCCACGTATTTCTCAATAATATATATGTTCAACTATCAAATTTCAATATTTAAAAAAAAAAGAAGAGATTTCTCATGTTATACCTATAATTACATTGTTTTCAAAAATAGTAGAATTTCAGTAAGAACGCAGGACACAATGAATTATCTAGTACAATTGGTCAACTATCAAATTTCAATATTTTTTAAATAAACCAATGAGATTACTCATTCTATACCTGTAATTCCATTGTTTTAAAAAAAATAACTGTTTATATTTTTTTTGGAATGTGAATTTAATATAATTTTATATTTTAAGGCCTAATTTCAATGTTTTAATAAATTCTATTATTTTTTGAAAAAAGTGAAATTATATTATTTAAAAACAATGTAATTAAGAATGACCAAATAAAAATATCGACAATGGATCTTGTTGGGGAGAGTTTTATGCGTTGATCCTGAATATATATATTTTTCTGAAATTGAACATGTATTCTGAGAGATAAAACATGTTGAAATTTCATTTAAGGAAAAAAAAACCAATGATGTCATTAGTTGATATCAGAGTGTGTGGGATTGGTATGGTAGTTTTAAGGAAATATATATATTTTTGTCAATGATATACCTGTCAAAAAATGAGGAGTCAACATTGTCATATCCAGCTTGAATGGGTTGGGATATATATAAAGTTGTAATAGCAAAATACTATCATTTTTAGAAGGAAAATGATAATGGGTGTTCCTATGATCATAAATGCATTAAAATCCAGAAAAATACGTATTTTAAATTTAAAAATTAGATGAAAGAGTATTATTCAGCAATAATATATAAGATATATATATTATGATACGTTGTATTCAATTTTTAACAAATCGCCTTACCACACCTGTTATCAATACCTTTTTAGAATATATCTTTTGTATGGATAGTTCGTACCCATTTGATGAGCGCTCTCTCTGTTAGTGTACACTGGGGAAAAATTCTCTCCAACTCTTGAAGCAAATCAGCTTTCACTTTTTTTTTTGTACTCTCGCTCTTTCTTCACCTTTTCTTTTTTGTCTTTTTTCTTCTTCTTTTTGGTTTGTGGGTTTCTGGGCTCCTCATTGAGATCTGCTAGAAAATGGGTTTTTCTCAACGGACGACTTGCACTGACTTTGGAGAGGCAACATATTTTCCTGCAACTGCGATATACGCTAGTTCTCCCTGTGTACAGAGAGGTGACTACAGTGAAGAAGATGGTGATGAAATCAAAATAAAAACCCTTTTGAGAAGAATCGTTTTTGATTTTGGCTTTGCCTGTTTTCGTCCTTCCCGACTCAAGAATCGGAGGGACAATGATGATAACGAGCAAAATGATGGCGACTCGAATTGTAACAACCATTTGGAGCACAACAAGGCGTGGTTGCTTGCAGAGTCAGGTGGGTGTGGTGGTGCGGAGCTAGGCAATGCTGATCCACAATCAGTGCACTCCTCTTTTAGGTTCAGTCTCTGCTCTCAGGTTGAGCTCGAGTCCTTAAACATGAACCCAAGCACTGTTGCTACTGTATTGATGGTTAACTTGGACGGTGGATTGAATGAAGACAAGGCAAGAGAACTCAAGTGGCGTAGAATTGAGTCTTTGGAAAGGAGTATTTCTCCAGTGGCCAATTCGTTAGTCAGATTCAGTTATGGTGAAATTCTTGCTGCTACTCGGAATTTCTCCAAAGGTACTTTAAATGGGTTTTGTTTTCTTCTCTCTGAAAGTTTCAATTTTGCTTTTGTTGTTTTGATTATAACCGAATTAATTGAAATGGGTAGGTAGAGTTTTGGGGAGGGGAGCTTTGAGCTTTGTGTTCAAGGGAAGAGTTGGATTCTTGAGGACCATTGTGGCTATCAAGCGGTTGGATAAGGAAGATAGGGAGTCTCCGAAGGCTTTCTGTAGGGAATTGATGATTGCCAGTTCTCTTTACAACCCAAATATTGTGCCTCTTCTGGGTTTTTGCATTGATCCTGAGGAAGGCTTGTTTTTGGTCTACAAATATGTCTCTGGTGGAAGCTTAGAGCACCATTTGCATGGTATGTTTGGTTTGTTATGGTTTGTTATCTGTAATTTGATTTGAATTTTAGGCAATTCTAGTGATTTGTGAAATACCCATTTGCAGAGAAGAAGAGGGGAGTAAAGGGTAGATCAACACTCCGTTGGTCGGTAAGATATAAGGTCGCCATGGGAATTGCACAGGCAATATCTTATTTACACAATGGGACAGAGAGATGCGTTGTTCACAGAGACATTAAACCCTCAAATATACTTCTATCCTCCAAGAAATTGCCCAAGGTGATTAAATTTGTATCATATATTACAGTCTTTTATTTCAAGATTCTAGAAGAACAATTCACTTTCAATTTGTTTTCATTACTCAATTGTTTATTGTTATTGACGGCGTTTGCAGTTGTGTGATTTTGGATTAGCTACTTGGACATCTGCACCTTCAGTTCCTTTCCTTTGCAAAACTGTTAAGGGAACATTTGGGTATGATTACCAAAGAAACAATTTTATATTTTATTTATGTCCAAAGGAAGTGTGTTCCATGACTGAAGTTGAATCTGAATGTGCAGCTATTTGGCTCCTGAGTATTTCCAACACGGGAAAGTTTCCGATAAAACTGATGTTTATGCTTTTGGGGTGGTTCTACTGGAATTGATAACTGGACGGAAACCAATTGAGGCTAGAAGGCCTCCAGGGGAAGAGAATCTAGTTCTATGGGTAGGTTTTGGAACCTTTACTCTTTATGGACTAACCTTTGCTTTATTGACTTTAACTCTTTATGGACTAACCTTTGCTTTTATTGACTTTGTGATAGTTGGATAAATGATCTCTTATTAGCTTTGTTAATTACTTGAGGGAGTTCCTCTTATTACCTGATCTTGAAGGCAAGAATAGTCGAACAATGACTGAATACTAGATCAATGAACTGTTCTACCAGATAAAATTTTTTGCTTGACATAGCTGCATGTACTGCAAAATAAACCTTTATGCACTCGAATTAAATTAGTGCACTTGTTAACCACTTCAGATATCACTGTTGTCTGGGATTCATAGTGTGCGCACAATAGCAGCATTACCAGTTTTGTAGAAGTGCGATTGCATTGATCATTTGTTTAAGAGAACACGAAAGGGGGAGGTTTTCTTGGGAAATGCCATTTAAGAGAACACAAAAGGGGGAAGTTTTTCTTGGGAAATGCCGTCCATAGTCACTTTAGGCGTAATGTAAGTGCAAATGTTTCTTGCGGAAAAATTAGGTGAATGCTAAGAAGTAAATCTGATACACCGATTTATTTGTTTGGGTATTCATAACTATTCTTGTGACAGTTTATTCCAATTTATAGAGTATCCAAGTTAGATTTTCTCAACTTTGCTCTGCTTGTTATTGTTTATTCAAGCAGAAAACTTAATCCTTATTCTGCTGTAGGCTGCTGACATAACCATCAAACTTGAGCAGTTCATTAATTGACTCCAATTTCTTCTGCAGGCAAAACCACTCTTTCATAAAGGGAAAAGAGCAATTGAAGAGCTTCTTGATCCACGGCTAAAATGTAAGAGGAGACAGTCAACCCAAATAGCCCGGATGATCCAAGCTGCAGCGGCTTGCATAAATAATGAAGAATCTCGGCGGCCTGGCATTGATGAAATCATTGCCATACTAAGAGGTGAAGAGGAGCCCATTTTATCTGGTAGGAAGAAATCCAACTTTTCCGGTTTTATTGATTGCTACCCTCAACTACAACAGTCAAAAAGTGCGATGAGGAGTCACTTAGCTTTGGCCATGCTAGGGGTTTCAGAGTTTGAGGATGATGATCACCTTTACTGTAGGTGAAAAATCAAATAACATCTAACCTCATTGTTTTTCCTGTTTTCCTTTTTTTTTTTTTTTTTATCGAGTTGCTTGCTTGAATAGAATGTCATAGGATCTAGAATTGAAAGAAGTCTTGAAACTGTAAATAGGATCATGAATCTCTGCCTGACTCAGCAGATGTTGCCATTTAACTTTCCCTAATCTCATAGTTGTTGGGAAAAATGTGTCAACAGATTTTTCATTTCAAGCTTAGAAATTCCAAATTAATGGAGTTGCATATTTATACATACATACATTCTCTCTCTCTCTCTCTCTCTAGTCTCTAGTTAGATAAATTGAAGAAACATGAGGCTGATATATTTCTATTTGATCTTGTCTATCTTGAAAAACGTAGTGTGAAAAGAAACAGAATGCAATGGAACACTCTCTTCCTCAGAAGACCTCATATGATATGAGAGAACTTTAAAAGACAAAAAGAAAACACTTATCTACCATAAGACATCTTCAGTTGGATTGCTATCAAAATGTGGCTCTCACATGGTCACCAGCATTGGTGGATAGAAGTATCAGAATATCTTGGCAACATCTTTCATGAGGCCACTGTTTGCCTTGGCAAAGTCTGTGAATTCCTCAAAAGAAATGTAGCCATCTCCATCGGTATCGATCTCAGCCATCATTCGTTTAATCTCCTCCGGTGTGACTGAACCGAGCGTCTTCAAGCAGTCTCCGAGCTTTGCTGCAGAGATCTTGCCATCGCCATTCAAGTCGAAGCACTTGAATATGCGCTCGCGCTCTGCCTTTGCCTGTTCATCAGCCATTTTTGCATATATCTCTTGTGCTTGAACTTCTTTCTGATTGGATTTTGGATTTTTGAAGGACTGGTTCTTAAAGAGATGGATAGTGAATAGTGTAAGGTCATCCTTCAAAGTAGGAAACAAAAATGCTTTAGGACCGGATCATCAAGTTGTTCTTAACCAAATAAATTTCAAGGCATAAGGTAAGTGCATATTTTCATTCTTAAGAGGTCAGTAGTGGCTATTCTTCCATGAGTTATGTAATTCATTACAATTGCTTATCCCTTTTTAACATACAATGAAACTAATAGCGGAGCCCCCTAATCCCTTGTACATGGATGAACAGGTATGCTGTAAATCATAATCACCAAACAAAATTTTAAAATAAAAACAAATATCATGAATGTGTTTACGAGTACGACATTATTTTCTTTTGTTTCAAACAAAATTACATCGAATGTGAAAAGATATGAATATCTTGACGATTGAATATAAATTCGAAACATTCTATCTTTTTTCGGACAATCTTTAGATAATTTAAAACATTACGTTTGACAAAAATGCTTTATAACATCATATTTCCCTTCAAGGGGTGTGTGTATATACATACAGGCACGTATATCAGTATATATTTAAGTGACTAGAGATTGATCCTTAGGGTCCTCCTTACAAAAGAATATGCAACTGCCCATGTTGGACCATCGCCACAGCAAAAGAAGCACAAATCCCACTTTTCCTTTTGCCCAAAAGAGTAAAAAAGTGGGTTTCTCGCACACAAAAGCAGAGGCGATGGGTTTGATAAAGTTTCAGAAATTCGATTCTCCTTGGCCTAGTACAGGCCAACTCCCTACAATGGCATAAGCTGCAAAGTTTGATTCTTTATAATCTCATGACCTATCGTAGACGTAGACCGTTTCAGAAATTTGTCACACAAGAATTCCAATCTTATACCAAAAGAAGCCTTGTAAAAATCACTAGAAGAAAATTGAGATATAAAGAGAGATTTGCACCATCACCAAGTAAAGCAATTCCAATGTGCAACATTCCTCAAGAAAAGTAAAGCAAATATGCGAAAAGTGCTCCATAGTTCACCAGCAGATACCCAGTAGGGACCAAAAGAGGGTCTCATCAACCATGATAAGGAGCATTGATAGGAATGGGGGAAATATTTCTTTATATACAAATAGAGAAACACAGGGAGGCAGTGATAGAAAACAAGCTACAAGGTGACAAAGTCTAAAACAGATCATAACATATGGGTGTCTAGTGGAATTTACCCCCTAGTTAGAGAACTTCAAATTGCAGCAGCTGTGCCTATACATGAGGCATTAGGACTAGAAGGGTCAAACTACGACTATTGCTCGGACAACTTGTAACCTGCTGTAATTACATTTCACAAACCGAGTGTGGCATCAAATCAAGAAGCACTAAAAAAAATTGAGGACATAATGAAATTGCCAATTGAAAAGAATGCCGTTAGATGCATAAAGTAATTGGGCTATCACATTGATTTTATCCGTCAATAGAGTTTGCAGTATGGTGATGTGAAACAAGTGGAACCATCTTGCCAGTAGGATGCAAAAGTTCTCGTACAGCTAGGCTACCTTTACAAAAACATGAATCAGAGACGATGACAACCGAATCATTTTAGTTCTCATACTACCGTGCTCTCAAGAATTATTAGTTGCCAATTCAAAGATTTGGCAAGGATCTTAAAAACTATTACCTACTTCGATAGACAAGGAGGCCAGCTTAAGCAACAGATTTGAGGAGCGAGTTTAGGACAGCTTCTCTAGTTGGCAAAGCTGGAATGGCGCCTCTCTCCATCACAGTCAGGGCACCACATGCATTGGCGAATTTTAGAGCGTCTCTTAGTCGGTCTTCTTCCTACAAGATTAAGAATCCAGGGTGACTTACTGACGCCAATACCAAAGAACAAGTATACGACACACACTACAATCAGCTAACGAGATTTAGCAGCCTTTCCTTCTCAACTTCAAAGGACTCAGGATATCAATGAATAACACGAAATCTACAATTGACAAAATGTGTAAACTAGAAGATTCGAGAAATGAGAAAAGTTTGCATTGTAAGATGTGGACAGTGTCATAGAAATACCATGAGCTAGGACATTTTCATGAACGACCCTCCAATTGCAGGCAATTGAACAAGCTTGTGGTAGCTTGACAGATGAGATTGAAGTATATAGATCATCAATTGTATGAGAACATATTTTCAGTTTGCTACAGGCTCAGAAACAAGCGTTGGTGACTTGGTGTTGATTTAGCATTTTCTTCACTATTGCTTTTTTATCACATCATGTTCGGTGCAAACCTTGTTGCATATGGTTTTCAACTAAATTTCATTGAAGCCTTCTCATTTATTAATTACTGGAGGTGCAATGCAATAAGAACTAATTACATTTTCAGGCTGTCCATATGGGAGAAGTAAATTTAATGACCAATGGCACCTTTAAGTGGTGGGGACAAAAAGGTTGATAAAACATTACCTAATTTGCCATGAATTTCATGAGCAGATGCATAAATATCAATACCAAGGTCTTCAAGTAAATATGGTGCTCAAGTAGCATAACTGATGTTGTGTATTAAACAAAAACATTTTTTTCACGAATTGTGACAAGTAAAGTATATGTACAAAAAAAGATATAATAGCATAGAAGGAATCAATATTATCTGTATCTGATGAGTATACCTGGAGCAAGGACAAATCAACTGCTAGCTGTGATAGTATTCCAGCAACAAAAGCATCCCCAGCACCAGTAGTGTCTACTGCATCCGCCTTCAAACCCTTGACTCTGCCACTGAACCCCTACCGAAATATAACCCACAGAAAAGCTAATAAGTTCAAAACTATCATGAGTAGACAACCATTGCAATAGAGAGAACAACACTCTAAAAAGAATAATCGCCACTTTAGAGAAGCAATTATCCACAGCCAAACCCATTCGACTTACAAGATAAGTATCCATAGTATTTGGAAAATGAGTTTTTTTACAGCCTCTATTGAAAATGAGTATTTGGCTGGCTGGAGGCTTAATAGATAGGGAATGCTTATAAAGGCAGAGGGTGTCTCCTTGAAACACAATTACCAGGCAAAGTTTGTAACAAGCATCATTTGATTTTGAGTCTTTGACCTTAGTACTTCAACTCCCTTAAAAGTCAGAATATCAGAAAAAAGGCTATTTATAAGCCATCACCACGAGAAAACTTAATGATAATTGAATGTCTTTGATGCCACTATGCCAGTATTAAAAAGCTTCCAGTTCCTGTAATGCTCTAAAACTCTATATAGCCATTTGCGATATTAGCACACATCTTATAGGCATCAAATTCCTATAAGATTCTGGAGTAAGTTTTGCAGGGGAAAAAAAAAACTCCTCTCAAGCTGTTTACAGTTTTACTTCTTTTGCTGGGATACACAACTCTGTGAATGGATTTTTTTTGTTTGAAGGGGGGAGCTCAAATTTCATTTCAGGTGGCTCACCTTTGTGTAATACCTGCAACCATCTGGGCCCTCAGTGACAAGGAGCAACTTGAGATTCGGATGGTACAATTTACGAACAACAGCATCATCATACGGATCTTCACCTTTAGTTAGAAAGGAAATCTCTTCTTCACTTACCTGAAATTCTAGAAACTTTAGCAATTAGAGTCTGTAGTTTCTTTTATTTGTTGCATGGTTTGCACCTCTATTTTCTATATGAATCCACAGGCACAGCACTTAAAAAGGTGATGACCTTGATAATATCAGCAGTCTCCCATATGCTCAAAATCCCCTCTCTGGCACTCTCTGCGGAAGGCCAAAGTGGAAGCCTCAGGTTGGGATCATAGGACAGAACCACACCAGCCTCCTTCGCAATTTTTGCTGCAGCTATGTGGGCTGACTTGCATGGTTCTGTAATAAGACTAATGGAACCATAATGGAAGATTTTTGCCTGTCACATGGACGAAGAAATGTTTATAACTTAGAAGGTTAACTGGTTGTATCCATAAACAAATACCATGAACTTTCGAATAGTGAGGAGGATCCATGCAAAAGCTGAAGACAGGAGCAGCAGTAGAGTCCAAAATAGATAGAAGACTCCATGGGCATAGTGCTGATGTTTGGAAGGCATATAAATAATTATGGGACAGAGACAGAAGCTATTGAAAAACTGAGTTCCTAATTATACAATAATCAAGGGTCTGCTCAGAGAGTCAACAAATTATATGGGGGGAAAAAAAACAGCGTGCAATTTGTAAGTGTTTATGAAAACACTAGACACCAGCAGATGTAGTGTCCAACATAGATGAGAGGTATGTAAGTGTAACACAGTGAATGCAAGAGCTTCAAAGCTGGCATTGCTGAATGGTAAGAATGATGTCCTAAATGCATATATGTAGATGTGGTCAGAGATCAAAATTGTTGACATCTAGGTGGATACTACATAATTAAATCTTCCAATTAATAGCATCCTTGCATACCTTCCTAATTAGATTATAATCAAGTTCAGCTTCTCGAAGCAGCATGTCAGCACTGGGATTGCGATAAAACATGAATTCACGCTCCCCATCGCTCCTCAATGTAACAAACGCTAAAGCAGTTCGTGCACCAGGATCAAACCGCATTCCTTCATTGTTCACATTATTCTCCTTTAATATATCAGCAAGCATGTATCCAAATTCATCTTCTCCTACCTGCATACGCTCCAATAGTTCACCAGCGAGATGATCAACATAGAATACCATAATGTCAAGGCTGTCATCACGAGTGTACAACAAGATTTAACAGTTATTGGCATTATAAATACACCACTCCTGTGGATAGTGGTTAGGTCTTGCTGTAACCAAAAGGTGGGCATCATTTCAGAAGTTGATGGGAAAGTGGCAAGTGGCAACCTAATAAACTTCCAGTTACTACATTTTCAGAATGTGATCTTTACAGCAGTAGATCTACTAATGCATATAAAACAGCTATATTCTTCTACAAAAAAGTCGTAAAAACTCCGGCAGCTCTTGAACCAGTCTGCATTAGGTAATAGAATTACCAGCACCCAAGAGATGCACGGAAGTATAATATCCAAAGGAAACAAAAGAAAAATTACTTGCATTATGCGAATTTTAGCAAGTCCAAGTCCAAGAAGAAATCCTAGGCACACTTAGATTGAAACCCATACACAAATTCCCGAAAATAAATGAAAATAATGCAGGGTTGATCAAAACCCAAAAAAAAAAAAAAAATCCTCATCTCAAGGGGAGTTTCCTTGTTAAGCAGGTGTTCAGACCCATTTTCAGACATCACTTCTTGTATAGACCCATCAATTGGACAGAAGGGTGACAAAGCTACTCACACAGATTTCTGAAGTTTTTAGCAACAACCATATCTTAGTCTATTAAGGTGGATTTTCTATTGTCCTATTATTTTTTAACCATCAGGAGAGATTCTTTCGATATCCTTGTCATGCTCTTTGGGATATCAGCAGGAAATGATGTGCCTCAACATGATTCAATAAGCCCTTGCTTTATATGATTTGAGTCAACCACTTGGAATTACTATGTAATTTTTTGGGCAAAGAGATTGCATGATCTAACACCATTTTATCTGACACAGGACTTGTATCTTGGACATTAAGAAAAAAAAAGGGAGAAAATATAGAGTATGTCAGGTTGCAAACCTGCAAACTGACCATGGACTTGGTAAGGATTTTGGTGGCCCATAAAGAAGGAAACATTAGATATTTTTAGACAACTCATCCATATTTCTCATGCTAGACTGGATATTGCATACGCAGTAGATGCATGGTCCGTCAAAGCCTCATCAAGAAAGAGTGGTTGATTACTAGAAATCTTTGATTTCTCAATATCAGAATGGTTGTCCTTGGGAATTGTTGGTTGGCAGGTTGAACACAGGAAGTGAAAATTGTGCTGTAAACTGCTTGTTTGGCTGTGTTAAACTAATTGCTGCACTTTGCTAGTTCTCCCATTGAAATACCCTCACCCATTAGGTTAGCCTTTTGGTTGACATGACAATTTGACATGGTATCGAGCAAAGGGTCATGGGTTCAATCATTGCCATACGCGACTCTCTCACATGTGGGCAGGACTATGCTTCTTTTGGGAAGCCCAACAAGTGGAACGTTTAATTGTTTTTAACTGGGTGGAGGTGGGCCTTGAACCTAGGACCTTGGTGGTTACCTAAGCGCATTGATACCATGTGAAACACCAATTTCTCTAAAACTCAAGCTGATGGAGGACTAAATCGATGAATCTTAATCTTTCATATACTTAGTAGGTCTGTTTATATTACTCTAACATGTTCAATAAAAGGCTTCACCAGTTCACCATATGAATCAACAAAACAGAAACCTTAAAAAGCTTTAGAAGGGTATCACTTTGGACATTGCATCGAATGTGTACACACTACATACCAAGTAGAAGAATCTAGCTTAATTCCCGAAAAGGTAAAAACATAAAGAGGGCAGGGGAAGGACATAGAATAGCTAGTCCAGAACATAAGTTATAATTTGCTTAGTAACCATTAAGGAAAATGCCATAATATCCAGCACAACCAGCAGTAAACAGTATCAGGCAAGGGAGAAAAGGGCAAGGTAGCAAAAAACAAGTAGAAGTAAGTTAGAAATGGCTACAAAGCCATCTGAGAACAGCTTTCGAACTGAGTTCATATTTAAAATGATACCTTCCCGATAAAAGCTGATGAGCCACCAAGGCGAGCTATGCCAACAGCGACATTTGCAGGTGCACCTCCCGGAGCCTTTTTAAAAGCAGGTGCGTCAGCCAGTGAAAGCCCACTAGTTGTTGGGACAAAATCAATCAGCATTTCACCAAAACAAACCACAAGGGGGGAATCATTTGTTTCAGATGACCCATCACCTGAAATTGCTTTTCCTAAAATACACCGCAATAGAGTGAAAGAAGAGTTCAGCTCGAGCTAGAAACAGTTAGGAAAAAAAATCATCAGTAAATTACATAAAAATGTTCATCATTTCACAAGGAATGAATGCTTATATATCTTCGACTTTTGAGCAAAATTTCAGAGTTTGAGATCAGAGAAGTTCAAGAGCCATACTGCCTCAAATCACAACCAAGCATGCAATTATCCTAATAAAAATTGACGATGAAAGGGAAATAGAAAGTAATTACCACTGATAAACATGTTCAAGAAGCAAGGAAAATTAAAGAAATGCATATTGTTAACATTATTTATACTTTTTGCTTAATGATAATAAATTTCGCCTGACATTTGAGATTTACAGAATAAAGAATAACAAATATCGATTATTCATCTTGTTCTTCCACTTTAGAGTCTACTAAAAAAAATGTTAATCGGACTCAAGAAAATAAGAGAGAGAAATACTGATGTAGACAGAATGGTTAGCTCCTCATACCATCATGTATATAGTTGTGGAATGCAGCCAGTGGACATTCTCACACTTAAAAACAGCAAGAGGAATGTCGGGTTTTGCCCATCCAAGTTGGTGAAATCCCCCAAAAAGTGCTACCGAAGTTCCGCATCCTTTGATAGCGTTTTCAAAGGATTCAAAATGAATTGAACGCTTCGCCACCAGAGATCAGTGACAAGATATTTAGCCAATATGAGCTACTGTTTATAGATACCCATTAAATTACTTTCATTCTTGTTGACGAAAGTTCTTTGAAGTTTGTTTCCCTCTTACACGTTCAGTAATGAGTAATGACTAACTATTTTCTCCCCCCAAGAGTTGATTCTTTGTGAGATAAAAAATTTATGAAAATTGGTATCCTCTTAATGTTAGCACTTGATAAATCTCTGTAGAAATTTTTTTGTGTGAAACATTTCTACCTACATAAAATTTCAAGGAGCACAGATGGATCATGTACCAGCTTAACATCCTTAAATGATCTGAACTGTCTTTCATCAAAAAGCATTCGCTCTCTAATTCAGAATACTTTGACGTTTTTACTTCTCTGAGTTGCATTACAATTTCCCTCAAGGAGTTGCTAATTACAAATGATATATACTAGAAGACCTCCTAAACACACACACACATATATGATTTCCCACAATTTGCTCAAAATGCGCCCCATCTAAACTTACATAACAAAAAATGCAGACATATAGAGTATCTTTTACAAGCAATTCCAAATTGAATATGACACACCTTGCACACTCAGCCGAGGCACTGAAACCAGTGGTTGGAAGCAAAACCCAGATGCTCTGACCGGCCGACGACAGAACTTGACTGGATTAGCTGGATACGAAGCAAACCCACCAATGAAGCATAAAGCACTTGAACAAACAGCCATTAAAAGCAATCACCCAGAAGCTCAACAACCTCAATTCAACTTGCGAGTTTTTGGGAGTTTTTGGTTGTGGCAAAACCAGCTAGTTCTTCTGCTCTGGTCGAGCCTCCTGCAGCAGCTAATAACTGTTCTTCTGTCTCTTAGACGGACGGCTGTTTAAGGCCTTACCAACACGATGTTAGAGATAATGAGAGATGCATCGGAATTTAGTGGGACTTTGTGTGGCTTTCTTGTTGTTAGCGGAGGAAACGAAGTTGTGAATTTGTTTTTTTTGTGTTGTCACGAAAGTGGCGAAGTTGATTGTTGTTCCACAAAAACGCAATTCACATTCTAACCGTTTGAGAGTGCTCTGAAGTATTTTGTTGTGTTGTACTGTAAGGTGAGTTTAAACGTAAAAATGATTTGGTGTATCGTTTTTAAAATCGTGGTGAGTTATTGTGAGGTGCGTTTGACGTATCTAAATTATAGTTATATTAAATGATTAATAATATTAATATAAAATCACTTAATGTTTACATTATATATTAATCTAAAATAAAGTATTTGATCTAAAATATTTTAGGTTAAGGTATAAAGCGTTTGAGAGTGTTTATATTTTGTTGGTATGAGGTAAGGTATTATGAGGTAAAAAATTATGATGCTGTGAGATGAGTTCTATTGATAAAATGTGTTTGACGTGTCACAAAAAAAAATTATGATGCACCTCATCACAGAAAAAAAAAAACTATGCAAACACTGTAATTGGAATTTGGGCCCTCGATAGAAATCCTTTAATTTCTTTACCGCAAATTTTTTTAGGGCAACGGCCTCTGTGGTTATAGTGAATATTATTATTAAAAATAAATAAATAAATTTGTGAATTGTATGATAATTACATGTAGAATATATCAATATATTGTATATATAAGATTCTACTCGGATGATCCTCATCTCCATGATATGACTTCAAGTGGCTAAGACAGAGGACCCAATGTATCTTGAACTTCAGAGGAAGGTTTATTTGGAAGAAATCGACAAAATGGTTTTTTTTTCCTCTCTTTTTCTTCCCCCAACTATGGCGTCCTATTGCTCATCATATCAAATTTCTCTGACGTGCCACATAGATGTCATGTAAGTATTTTCTAACCCCAATCTCATTTGAAGGACAAAAAATGGGAGAAAAAATCTTAAGGACGAAAATGAAACTCACTCCATAGTTGAGGGGACAAAAAATGCATTTTTGTCGAAAGAAAACCTTTCCCACCTTCTTAAGTATGGAGAGGGGCCTTCATATTTTCTCACCCCCCTTGTATACTCCCGTAGGGCCTTGAATTGTTGTGAAAAAAGTTTGACCATCACCAAGTCTCCAGTGTCGGAGCCATGAATTTATGGAAGGGGGTGAAAATGTGGACGAGGGTTAGGGGACAACGCCTCCGAAATTTTTTTTAAAGACAATTTACTGAAAAAGTGATCAAAAACACTTAGATATCTATATAATCATTAAATTAAAAGTCACAAATTAAAACATAAATATCCAAAATAACAAAAATAATAATTTAAGTTGTCCTCAACGATCTTTCATTGAGTAGAAATCATCTATAATCGACTCTGAACTAAAAGTGTCAGCAATCTCCCTTTCAATATGAAGAACCAGACAATCTACAATAAACTCATCATCCATTTTGTTCCAAAGTCGCGTTTTGGTCACATCAAGATGATTGATATGGATTTAATTGCAAGCGCACAAATCGCACAAGTAATATAAAGATGAGTAAATTATCGTTTCCACTAGGGATGTGTTGGCAAAAGAAATCAATGTCAAACAAGCTACAATTATGTAAATTGGAGAAAATGATTAGCGATTGGTTTTGATTTTTACTAAACTAATTAAAAAGAACAAAAACAAATCAAACACAAATATGAAATCAAGGATGGAAAGCACTAGGGTACTTAACTTCACCTCACCTATCCAATTCAATTCCCTTGATTCCTTAATCCCTAATTCATCTCTCAATAATGACAATCAATTTCTCAACCTATTCAATGTTCTATTCCTAGATACATCAAATGTATTTTCAATATAAATCCCTGTTATTCCTAACAATTGGATTAATATATCAAAAACTCATTACGAACTATGGAAATCATTTAGCAATTGCATAAGTCACAAACCTATATTCATATGGTTCATGCACCCTATGTCATCTATGGCTTGAGGCAAACCCTAGATATCTCCTTCCGGTCTCAATCTAGGCAGCAAATCAATTGAATGATGGCCAAACACTCAAAAACATTAATCACACCCATAGACAATCAAGAGAGAAAGAGAAATCAAGAAATAAGGAAATCAAGTTTATTGAATCTTCAAGGTTTGGTTACATTAAGACCCTAGTAGGAAATCTAGCCACTCATGGAAGCAAAAATACATCATTAAACAAAGGAAATCAACCATAGAAACTAGGATAGAAAAGGAGAGAGGAAACCCCCTTGTAGATCCTCTTCTTCTCCAAGCTCCAAGGTGACCTCCAAGCTCTCCCATGGAGGCAGCACGAAATCTAGCTCCCCAGCCTCCCAAATCTCCTCCAAAACCCTATCTTATGCCCTTTTATACTTCTCCAAACTCTTATGTCGTTTCCAAAACAAGTTGGGGTCGTTTTGGCTTAGAAACACGTGAATTCGGGTCTTTTCCGCGAAACTGCGCAGTGCTGTGAATAGTACTCCGATCGATCGGGAATAGTCCGATCGATCGGAAATACAATCTGTCTCGATGATATTTTTAGGTGTTTTGGCAGGTCCGATCGATCGGAAATTATGGCCGATCAATCGGAAATTAGTCCTGGGCTCCAAGTCTTCATTTTGCACTCTTTTCCTCCCTTTCTTGCCTTGACACCTACAATATGCAAATATAGCTTTCTTAGGCAATATTAACTCTTAATCAACTCAAAATGCAATGAACTTATGTGTAAAGGATGCACAAATGTATGTATATATTTGACACATCAAACACCCCCACACTTAACCTTTGCTCGTCCTCGAGCAAGTTGAGAATGAATAAAGGAGGGAAAGAGTATTTTCTGTTAAGCTCAAATGAAAAATAAAACAACAAAGACCTACTCCAAATAAGCAACTAATCTATGCCACTTTCGTAGGGCTCACGATGACACTTAGCACGTGCCACAAGCCTTTAAACCCCTAGGTGCCCCTAGTAGGAGGAGTTGTGTCTCCTGAGGGTTTACCAGAATGATACCCACAAACATTAAACAAATTCAATGCCAAAATTCATGTCATCAACAAGAGTATAAAACGGATTCACAATTGCAACCCTATCCACATTAACAAACCAAACATTAGGGCATTCAAACCAATAAAGGCATTCCTTCAAGAATCTTATCTCATCCACTTTGCTTATAAATTCTAGAATTGATGCACATAATGGATTTCACTTGATATTTGGCTTCAAAGTGACCTAAACAATGACCATGTAGTCTTCCAAGAACAATAAGAATCCAAAAGCAAATACAATGAGCATTTATTCAAACTTCATTCTTATTCACATTTTTTTTTCTTTTTCTTCTCAAAGGTGACTTGTGCAATGTTCAACCTCCTTAAGCTTTCTAAATGACTCATGTAACGAGCTTTCGACCAATGACTCCCAATCCAGTTGGCTTAGGGCACTAGGTGTTAAGACACCCCAACGGATCTAATTACCCAAGTCAAAAAGGCTACGAGGTTAAACTAGTCACCAAGGTACTCGAACATTCATTTCCTACCTTTTTACGCGAAACTCATTGCTTGCTAGGCAAGAGGCCCGGTTACTCAGCAGAGAACTTATGAAAGAAACCATTTATTAATAAACACAATTTTTTTTCTTCTCTTTTCTATTTTTTTTTCTTTTCTATATATTTTTTTTCTCTTTTTAATTGCTCAAGTAGTGCTACTTAGAATCAAATTGATCTCAAACAACCGCAAATGCCAAAGTCAAGTCATATTTCATACCCCACAATCAAGTGTTCCATATTCACAAAGGCACAATGGACAAAACAATGCTCAAGATAGGAACAACTCAATTGGAAAGAATGTCCATAGCAAGATCCATCAATGCTTCAAAGATCACAAAATTCATCCAAATACACTCAAGAGTGACATGGCACAAGGCATTTGAAGTTAAATTTATTTTTTTTTTACGAAAACGAGACATCTAAATTCCCACCCCCACACTTAAAATATGCAATGTCCTCAATGCATGGAATAGGTGAAAATAAAATAAAAAGATAGGGATAGAATAATACAACCTGGGTTGCCTCCCGAAAGCGCTTGGTTTAAAGTCTTCAGCCCGACACCCCTTTGTGAATTCAACCGGGATCCTTGAGGGTTGTGGTGTAGACTCCCCTTGATGGCTTCTTAGGATTGACATTTGATTGCTTAGGTGCCATGCAAGGAGCATAAGCTTTCATCACCACCATTTCCTTAGGATAGACATTTTTCTTCATTTTCTTGGTTTTCCTCTTCTTCTTTTTCTTGCTCTTCTTTTTCTTCTCCGTGGGATCTTCAATTTGAGGCTTTTGAACTTCAATTGCAGCTTGTGAGGCTGTCTTGGGAACTTCATGCTCAACCTTGGAATTTTTGCCTAAAAGAACTTCCACCGGAATATATGGAACTTCCTTCTCAAGAGTGTCGGGGATGATCATGTCAATATACTCTACTTGGAGGCATTGTTGAGAAATCTCCTCTTGCCTCCTAGTTCCAAACACTTTAAAAGTGATTTGGTCACCTCCCGCACCTCTCAAAGTAAGCTTCCCTTTTTCAACATCTATCAAAGCTCTCCCGGTGCTCAAGAATGGTCTTCCCAAGATGATAGGAGTAGTGGGGTTGGCCTCCATATCCAAAATAAGAAAATCAACCGGAAACATAAGATCACCCACCTTCACTAAGACATCCTCTACCATGCCAATAGGATACTTGATAGATCTATCCGCCATTTGCAAAGACACTGTGGTTGGACTAATCTCATGCAAACCAATGAGCTTGGCTATTGATAGTGGCATCAAGTTGATACTAGCTCCCAAATCACATAGCGCCCTTTCAATTACCGTACTACCAATGGTGCAAGGAATGGTGAAACTTCCTGGATCTTTCTTCTTAATTGGAAGCTTTTGCTGCACGATGGCACTACACTCCTCCGTTAATTGGACACTCTCATAATCCTTCAACCTCCGCTTCTTAGAAAGAATTTCCTTCATAAACTTGACATAGCTAGGCATTTGCTCCAAAGCTTCTGCAAAAGGTATATTGATCTGCAATTTCTTGAACACCTCAAGGAATTTTGAGAATTGAGAATCATTCTTGGTTTTCTTCAACCTTTGTGGAAAAGGAATTGGAGGCACATACGCTTTAACCGGAGGTGCTGGCAATGAACTATCGGGCCAATCCATTTCAATTGCATATCGAGACTCCAAATTCTTGCTTTTCTGCATTTTTTCAACTTTCTCATTCTGGGCTACAGTGGTCCGATCGATCGGAATTGGGACCGATCGATTGGAGTTAGGCTCTGTCCCATTTTCAATTTCTGATGTAGTGGTCCGATCGATCGGGGTTGAGGTCCGATCGATCGGATTTGAGCTCTGTCCTTCCTCAACTGCATTTTTCTGCAATTCTTCATCTTTCAGTTTTTTCGCTTTTTCAGCATCTAGATCGGCAGCAGTTTTCACAAGATTACCATTCCGTAGAGTAATAGCATAACAATGATCCTTCCCTTTCGGATTCACTTCCGTTTGGCTAGGAAGTCCCCCTTTTTCTCTAGAAAATAAAGCATTAGCTAATTGCCCCACTTGTATCTCAAGATTTCTAATGGAAGCCCCTTGATTGTGAATCAGTGATGCTTGGGTTTGTAATGCAGAATCAGTCTTGCTGATGAAGTTGTTTGTGTTGTTGGCTAATGCCTCCATACTCCCGACCATCTTAGCAAACATTTCATCAATGTCCCTCTTCTTCTCTTGGGGCTGCATTTGTTGAGGAGGAGGGTTTTGCACGTTTTGATTGTTGCTCCAAGAAAAATTTGGATAATTTCTAAATCCCGGATTGTAGAAATTTGAGTATGGATCATTTCTTGGCCGATTGTAATGCCCACCTCCAATATCATTAGCTTGCTTGCTTTGAGAAGAAGATGCATTAGTAATCAAACATTCTCCGGTTTGATGGCTAGCACCACAATAATCACAAGATACGAAAGGCATTCCTTGAACCGCATGCACTCCTTGATGAGAATTCACCGTTAAAGCGTCAATCTTTTTAGCCATAGCGGCCAAGACGGTCATCACATCGGCATCTCTTGAATTACCTTGCCTTTGTGGTAGCCTCTCCGTAGGCCAAGAAGTATTTGTCTTGGCAACCTTCTCAAGCAAAGTTCGAGCATCCTCTTGAGATTTAGTCATAAATGAACCACCCGCAGCTGCATCTAACATTTGCCTCGTGGACATACTCAATCCGGAATAAAAAGCTTGATAAACAATCCACTCCGCAAGTCCGTGATTGGGACAACTCCTCAAGATAGCTTTGAACCTCTCCCAAGCTTCATGGAAAGATTCAAGATCAAATTGGGAGAAAGTCATGATATCATTCCGGATTTGAACCGCTTTCGCCGGAGGGAAAAATTTAGATAGAAATTGCTCTGAAAGCTCATCCCATGTAATGATGGAATTGGGAGGAAGTGACATCAACCATGCCTTAGCTTTATCCCTCAAAGAGAATGGAAATAACCTCAAGAGAATAGCATCCTTAGAAGCTCCGTGAATCCCAAAAGTAGTGCACACATGCAAGAAAGAGCGAAGATGGACATTGGGCTCTTCATGAGGAAGACCATAGAAAACCACCGAGTTAGAGATAATGTTGATGATAGCCGGCTTGATCTCAAAATTAGTAGCATTGATAGGAGGATAGCGGATGCTTGAAGGGTTTGTATCCCAAGTAGGCTTAGCACAATCCTCAAGAGATCGAGGATCAAATTGCCTAGGAGGGTTTTCAACCGCTTCATCACCATTTCTTCCATTAGCACCTCCACCATTACCATTACCATCATTCACAATTAAAGCTCCACCAAGATCACCAACATTCCCCCTTTCTTGATTGTCTCCCATGCCTTCCATTTGATTATTAGTAAGCTCCCGTCTAAGATTGTGAAGAGTCCTTTCAATCTCCAAATCAATACCAATTAATTCCGGATTAATAGAACGTCTTCCCAAGCTCATACAAGAGAAAGAATTTCTACAGAAAAATAAAAACCAATTAACACAATTGAAAACCTAATTTGACACAAAAAACAATTGCCTCGATCCCCGGCAACGGCGCCAAAAACTTGATATGGATTTAATTGCAAGCGCACAAATCGCACAAGTAATATAAAGATGAGTAAATTATCGTTTCCACTAGGGATGTGTTGGCAAAAGAAATCAATGTCAAACAAGCTACAATTATGTAAATTGGAGAAAATGATTAGCGATTGGTTTTGATTTTTACTAAACTAATTAAAAAGAACAAAAACAAATCAAACACAAATATGAAATCAAGGATGGAAAGCACTAGGGTACTTAACTTCACCTCACCTATCCAATTCAATTCCCTTGATTCCTTAATCCCTAATTCATCTCTCAATAATGACAATCAATTTCTCAACCTATTCAATGTTCTATTCCTAGATACATCAAATGTATTTTCAATATAAATCCCTGTTATTCCTAACAATTGGATTAATATATCAAAAACTCATTACGAACTATGGAAATCATTTAGCAATTGCATAAGTCACAAACCTATATTCATATGGTTCATGCACCCTATGTCATCTATGGCTTGAGGCAAACCCTAGATATCTCCTTCCGGTCTCAATCTAGGCAGCAAATCAATTGAATGATGGCCAAACACTCAAAAGCATTAATCACACCCATAGACAATCAAGAGAGAAAGAGAAATCAAGAAATAAGGAAATCAAGTTTATTGAATCTTCAAGGTTTGGTTACATTAAGACCCTAGTAGGAAATCTAGCCACTCATGGAAGCAAAATACATCATTAAACAAAGGAAATCAACCATAGAAACTAGGATAGAAAAGGAGAGAGGAAACCCCCTTGTAGATCCTCTTCTTCTCCAAGCTCCAAGGTGACCTCCAAGCTCTCCCATGGAGGCAGCACGAAATCCAGCTCCCCAGCCTCCCAAATCTCCTCCAAAACCCTATCTTATGCCCTTTTATACTTCTCCAAACTCTTATGTCGTTTCCAAAACAAGTTGGGGTCGTTTTGGCTTAGAAACACGTGAATTCGGGTCTTTTCCGCGAAACTGCGCAGTGCTGTGAATAGTACTCCGATCGATCGGGAATAGTCCGATCGATCGGAAATACAATCTGTCTCGATGATATTTTTAGGTGTTTTGGCAGGTCCGATCGATCGGAAATTATGGCCGATCAATCGGAAATTAGTCCTGGGCTCCAAGTCTTCATTTTGCACTCTTTTCCTCCCTTTCTTGCCTTGACACCTACAATATGCAAATATAGCTTTCTTAGGCAATATTAACTCTTAATCAACTCAAAATGCAATGAACTTATGTGTAAAGGATGCACAAATGTATGTATATATTTGACACATCAATGATAATGCTGCAATTGAAACTTCAAAAGAAGTCTATCTTGTTCCGTAAAATCCTCAGGATAATATTTCTCAACAAGAGTACAAATATTGTTTGCATCAAAAGATCTATAAACATCCTTAGGATCCAACAAGGAAACTATATTAAAGAGAGGAAACCAACAAAGAAACTATATGAAAGAGAATTGGGCGTAAATTGATTAAAAGAGAATGGAGCCCAGGATATTGATTGAGTTTTCATATTATGCCCATAACATTGAAAGCCCATAGTATTATAGTGAAAATGAATTATAGTTATATATTTACTACTATTATATTAAAAAATTTCAAAAATTTTTGGAGGGCCCAGCCCCTTCATTGTTCCGCCATTGCAAGTCTCCCATTAGAAACTCTCTGTCTTCTCTTATTATCGCCCATTTCTTCATCTTTTTGGTGGTCTTATCCAAATAAGATATGGCAACATCAACTTACTCTTACCAACTCCTGGCAAGCCTGAACCATGTTGGACTCCTTCCTAGCTATGTAGCTCATGGCCACCCAGCTAGGACTAGAGACTACTGACCCATTGCTAGCTCAATCGGACTATGTTTTGTCGACAAGCTCTTTTGAAGATTGTAGGAGAATTGGGCCACGTCCAACAACTTTGCCCAATCCTTGTGGTTGGCACTCACAAAGTGCCACACCCTAATAATAATGATCATTTGTGTCACACCTAATGCTTCACTGTATTATTTAGGAATAGTTGAGCCGTCATCTCCGCCGTACAATCCTTAAGAGGTCGCAATGAACACCTTCTACTTGAAGAATCGGTCCACCACCACCATGATAGAACTATATATTCCCCTCAGACTTGGGGAATGCCAACATGAAAGCCGTGATCACATGCACTCTCTCTTGGGATCTCGGGTGTACGAAGTGGCTCCAACAATAAATTTTAAGCACATAAATTAGAAACAAAAATCATTGAATGCTCCCCAAATTGAATAGCTTGCAATATTCATGCTAGGCTACATCATGCCCTAGCAAAATGTTTAGTTACAAACCATCATCCGAGAAGTAAAAACAAAATCAAAATAAGAATACATAGGGAGAAGATGAAGAAACCCCTTGAGAATGATGAAATTGAGTCTTTGGAGGAAGCTTTGAATCTTTGAAACCCTTGCCTAAGCTTTGAGAGAATGAGGTTTGCTGTCAAAAACTCAGAAGAATAAGGTATCCTTCCAAATTTCGTGGCCCCCTTCATATACTAGGATTTTAAAAATAGGAAACCTAAAACTATCAAGATTCTAAAATCATCAGTGTCTGGTTCCACTCGAGCGCCCCCGGCCGCTCAAGCAGCCCATAATGATGCCTCTAGTTCTGTTGGACATTTTCAGCACACTCCCATGACCACTCCCCTATTATAGTAGTCCCCTTTTTGCATGCTCGAGCACCTGAGGGCACTGGAGCGGCTTTCTAGGGTCTTTTAAGTCAGTTTCATGCTAATTCACCCATTCGTAAAATAAAGTACTTTGACCTAAATATTTTATGTTACGGTATAAAAAGTTTAGGAGTGTTTATATTTTGGTGTTGTGAGGTAATGTGCTGCGAGCTAAAAAACTGTGATGTTGTGGGTGAGTTCTGTTGACAAAATGTGTTTGGCGTGTCACAAAAAAAAACTATGGTGCATCTCATCACAAATAAGAAAAACAGTGCAAACACACCGCTAAACAGACACAGTACTATCTGTTGTTTCAGAACATAATAATTTCTCTTTTTTGCTTTGACCTCTGAATGTATTAACTGCTTAACTGCCATGGAGACATAAGTACAACTAACTCCCAAGTCATGTCCTTTTCAAGCTTGCTTATGCTTTGCTTTGCTTTGCTTTGGCTTGTCTTTCTGGTTTACGCGCTTTCAAATTTCAAGAGAGAGACATCATCAGCTAACATCTACTCACAAAGTATTATATTAAACGCTAGTCACCTTCTATCATATTGCCAACCAGTAGCCTGGCACCCAACATCGATCTAAGCCAACAATCCATCAATGGCCACAAAGATAAGGTTCACTTTAACTACCATGTACCATTGGACATATAATTCTACCTTGCCACAGGGAAAAAAAAATTGCTTCTCTCCCAAACGCGTAAAGGCAAAACGCGTGAACAGTATTTAATATATATTATATGACGCGTGAACAGTATTTATTGTATATATATATATATGGATGGACGCCGTTTATTGTATTCCACACCAAAATCAACTCAATATCTCTGTTCTTCTCTTCCATGGCTTCGATGAGAGAGATCAAGAAGATCTTCGACAAGTTCGACAAGAACGGCGACGGCAAGATCTCTTCCTCGGAACTCGGAGGAGTGCTGCGGGCATTGGGGTCGGAGACGTCGGCGGAGGAGGTTGGAGTGGTAATGCAGGAGATAGACAAGGACGGTGACGGTTACATCGATATTGGGGAGTTCGTGGAGTTTTACAACTGCAGCGGCGGAGGAGGAGGAGGAGATGAGGAATCTCGCGACAAGGAATTGAAGGAAGCGTTCGAGTTGTACGATCTGGACAAGAACGGATTGATATCGGCGAAGGAGTTGCACGCGGTGATGAATAGGCTGGGGATGAAGTGTACGGTGAGTGATTGTGGTAGAATGATTAGTCAAGTTGATAAAGATGGTGATGGTAGTGTTAATTTCCAGGAATTCAAGAAGATGATGACCAAGTAAGTAATTAAGTGATTATTGGATAGCAAGTGAGTCATTAGTCGAATGACAATCACATTGTATGTAAGGGATCATCCATCTATTAGGTCTTAGGTCGTGGGTTCAAATCCTATTTTCTTCCCAAACTCTTGTTTCAAAAAAAAAAAAGTGATTATAGAATAAGGATTAGATTAGTGCATTCGCGGAAATCACTTGTGTTTGTAATTAATCAAAAACTTTCAATTTGTTTGTCAAATTCTAGATCGGTGAACAGATTGCACGTTTGCGATTAAAACTGCAGGAGTAATTTCTACCCTTGACCTAATAGTTTTATGCAATGTGTAAATACTTGTTAATTTAGTGTTAATAAAATTGGCCCACTAGTTTATGGCATCATGCTAAGCTCAACACGATATTCGTTTGTCTTATTTTCTTACGATAATACTTTAGGTTCAAAAAGTGACTCTAAAATGCTTATTTAATGTAGAGGGTTGATTGTAAAGTGCGTTCTTATATTTTTAACACGGCATGTGACTTTTAGGATTGACTTTCTATTTAATTGATAAAATAGGAAAAGGGCCTTATTTAGTGTGAAATAAGATCTTCCTCTTGCTTGTGAGTTGTGATTAGCAAATCTTATTAGTGGGTGTTGCTTTTCATATACTTATAATGAGAGAGAGAGTTAAAGGATTTAGTGGGAGGGAGGGAGGAGGCGTGGCAAATGGGTTTGAGAGAGAGAGTCAAAAGAGAGATGATAAGAGTAACCATCATCATCAAACCCACTTCCTACACAAACCCAACTCACTCACAATTTCATATTGCATTTTTTCCTCTCGCTTGTGATTAAAGCACCTTCTTTGGAAAGCAACCATTTGTCCATTTGTTTGTTTGTCTTTTCCGTTTTTGGGATTTTTTATTTTTTCAAAAAACGTCTTTTTTTCATCTTTTTTCTTGTCAAATGTTTTTTTTTTCTATTTCCATCTTTTTTATAATGAACAATCAAACGTGTTTTTGAAATTTTTTTGTTTTTGAAAGAAGAAATATTAGAAAATGCATGTAAAAGGCATACGAAACATTAGTTATGCCTTTCTTATGCACATGTTTATTTCATACTCACTTGACCATGAAATGCATTGTTAGCATTTAGTTGATAAGGAGTTTTTAAGCTCGGAAAATATTTGACACCCTCAATTAATATGAAGTGTTAGATGTTAAGTGGACTCTACATGTGTGTTTTTAATTCATGACAATTTTCATAACACATAGATTTATGGATTTTTTGTGAATCACATTTTGAGTTAGGTAGCATTGCCATAATCTCAAGTAAGCTTTAATTACTCTCATTTGAGGGACATAATTTTTTAAGGAGTTTTTATTATTGCTGCTCTCTTTGTTTCTCTATGCTTAATTACTCTACTTTCAATGGGGCAGAACTTTCAGTTGTGGAAAAGAAAACATTTACATTTATTTTACTTTAAGTCATTTTTGTATTAATTATAATATTAGTTCTGATATTATAATTTATAAACTAATGAAATAAAATAATTAATAATAAATTAACAAATGTCATATAAATGTAAAATTCATACTAATAATTTATATTATAATGAAATAAAATAATTAATATTTAAAAAATACAAAGAAAATATATTTTAGACAATTTAACCACTAATAATAGTTAACCGCTCTACCAAACACCTCATAATTTTTCAGAGCTTAACAGCTAACGTATCAAACGGAGCTTATATATTTAAGATCCCATTAATACCTACAAACAATCTTCATGGATTCTCAGGGTTGCTCTGATAGAAAATCCAATGATGTGTAACCTAAATGTGAATGGATTTCTGTTGTTTCGTTCATCCGGGAAAAGAAAACTGTAAGACATTTTCTGTTACAGCAAAATCATACAATCTTGAGGCAGATGCTGAGCAGATTCAAAATAAGGTTCTTTACAGATGATTTCTTCATCCTCACTTCTGCTGGTCTCCTCCGTATCAACCTCCTCCAACCTCAATGCTTCCAAGATAAGAGCCTTAACCTCTCGAAACCTGGTTTCCGACAAAGAAGCTTCAGCAAGAAGTCGCCATGCATATGCTTCTGATGCATCGTCGTAATTCTTCTTCTGCTTTAGAACTATATGTCCACTTATCTCCCAAACTGCGGGGTTAACGTGAGTATCTAGAATCTCCTGGTTTACTTCTCCCAGCGCCTGTTTCTCCGAATAACACTGCACATTTATCAGCAAGCAATGATTTAACATTATTTTTTCCCAATTTATCTAATCTGTGATAAAAAAATAAGAAGGTACTAGTTAAACAAATGAACAGCATCATATTAGGAAGAAGAAAGTGGATTACCTGAGGAAACAAAAATATTCGGTTCCCGCAATCAGAGATGAGGACGTTGAAGGGTATGTTGTTGTTCTGTAGGGAAATGCAAGAACTAGCAACGGCATTTGATAAATCCCTCGTCGTATTCTCACCCTCACCCTCGAAAACAAGACCACGTACAGGGTAGTCCAATAGATTAGAAACAATCACACCTCTATCTTGCTGTCCTTGTCCTGCCATCCTCGTTATTATTTGTGTTGGTGCTTTCTCAACCGGGAAGCGAACTGCTAAATAATATGCCTGGAAATGGAGGTGATTAATAGTGGCGAAAGCACCAAAGCTGTTGTAACCTAACCTAAAGAAAGGATCTGCCGCTTCTCTGGCCATGGTAAGTGCAAGTAGGAAGCTCTCGTGATCAATCCTCTGATGCAAGCATTCTGAAACTCGAGGTATGAGAAGAACGTGTCCATACTCAATCGGGCTCACCTAGTTGTCAAAATTCAAAACATAATTATCCAATATAGACATTTAAACAATCTAAATGGATTACTAAAAGTGAAAGGACAGAACAAAGGAGATTGAATTTTTGCTTACATTGATGGCAACAACGTTAGGTGAGCTTGAATCGGCGGTGACAGGCATGCAGGGGTAGAAATGGCTCTCTCGGTCATTGCTTCGCTCAAATCTGAAAAGTACTTCCTCTTGCCCAACTTTGGTGAAATTGAACTTGCTGTCATCAAAGGGCTGAAGGACCTGGTCGACCCTGAACTCAGTGGGTCGTTTCTTGAGGTGCCTTCCCTCATTCAGTTGAGCGATAAAACCATATTTTCCAGAAATAATCTTTGAGTCACATGCTGTTACATCATAGAGGAAAAGGCCTCTGCTCCTTCGGTCCTCCCATTGTCCCAGCAACAAATTGTGCAGGAATGATGTGAGCTTCTGCCTCTCCATCAAATTTTCAGTCCCATTATTTGTCGAATCCTTGCCATCATTCTTGAACGCATACAGTGGTAACTTTGATGCTGAAATCATCATTCAAGTCAGGAAAACAACTGTCATTACACAAACAATTTGAATCCAACAAAGAAAGAACTAAACGGTAAAAATTTAAGCTTTCTGCTTCATATGGAACACTCTACAGTCTACATCATAAACACTATTTTCTCATTGGCGCACTCAACATTACAGGTTTTAAGAAAAAAAATGCTGTTGAATACAAGAAGCTTTCCAAATGTTCTATCATTCATCTTTTATGATATCATAAGGAGAAAATTGCGAAATTTTGATTGCTATTTCTGTAGTTTTAAATGATTTTCTAGCAATAGAATTTAGACTGGGATTGGGATTGGGATTGGATGGTTCAAAAGGGCTAGGAAGGTTACATCAATAAAAGGGTTCAGATGGTGAGGATTTGGAAGAGTAAGGGTCCAACCCTTGTTTGGCAAACTTAGCCACATAGGTGGTTGGGGAGGGTTGAAGGGTAGTGAAATATTATCAAAATAACCCTGGAAATTCCATATGAATCCTCCTCTCAACGATGTTTGCAAAATCAAAACCCTCCCTTCCCGCAACTCTTCCCAATCCTTACCAATCATGCATTAAATCTCTTGAATCTAAATTAAGAATCATAAGCAAGCAACAAGAATTTTTTTCTTTTTTTGAAATTCTAGAGAACTTTCACATCTTTAATTAATTTGTCATCTCTGCAAAGTAAAATCAAATTGGAATGAAATCGGACTCAAAGCCTATTATTTCACCCTAACGCAAAACCACCAGTTGCTTCAAACTCAGAAAGAAAGAATGGTATTCAAACACCTAAACAATTATCATTCAGAACAATGTCGATCAAGCAAGAACGGAAAACAAAAGAATTGCATACATGGTAAGCAGCATTTTCCAAGGCAATTCCGGCCGCAACCAACTGTTGAAGTCTGAGGATTCTCCTCCTGGTAGTTGGAAAGGACCGTCGCAACCCTCTTAATCGTAAGCATCTCTTCGTCACCAATAACAGCTACTACGGTCAGTGACAATGTGTATTTGTGTGTCTATAGCAGAAACAAAAAAAAGAAAAAGAAAAAGAGGAGACAATAAGGACAAAAGAGAAGGTCGGTGATGATGGTGATAGTGCAAACAAAACAAAGCAATCGGGGGTTTTCTTGGGCAACTGGTAAAGAGGCCGTTTTAGCTTCTCAGAGAGTATTTATATATATATATATAGCTATAGTTTTTGTGTCTTTTCCGTTTCCTTCTCTGATTCTGATTCTATTTCAAGTCTTGTGCGACGGCTTTATATAGATGATCAAACGAAAACAACACAGGTAAAACAAATTCCATAAATAAAAATTTAGAACCCAAGTCAAAATGGTATTAATTAGTCAAACTACAATAGAGTTGTCTTCTTTTTGTTAGGATATTTAATACGGGGTTAAATGAATTTTTGATCATTGAAATATGTGCAAGATTTTATTTTGATTACTCAAATATCAAATGACCCAAAATTTAAAATTGTTTCATATTCATAACTCGAGCAGATTTTGAGGATTTAGGGCAGTCAATCTACTGGGGTGTATTCCATCACCTCAGAATAGATAGTATTTCACGTGGTACATTCCTACTCGTGTTTTCTATTCTATCACCTCAAAATAGACAGTGTTTCATATAGTACGTTCCTACTCGTGTCCTATTGCGACCACCTAGCAAACAGGCAGTGCATTATGAGTAAATTTATGCTCATATCCCCTACTAGTTCCCTCCATTCCATTCCCTCTCTCAAGCGTTTCGTGCCATAGTCTCCCGAGTAGACCTCTACTCGGATTTATTTCATTTTGTTTATATTTTTCGTACATTCATATAGAGTTGCTTTAATATCAAAAGGCTCCAAGCCTGCCCCTGGGCAGTCAAATTACATCCTTCATCATAGGATTATATCGACTAAGAGTGGAACATTTGACCCAACAGTTCACCCCCACGCATAATTAAACCACTGGACCCATATGAATATCTGAAACAAGTGAGACCAAGCCAATAAGACGTCCAATTGCGTCTATAAACTTCAAATGGGGGCAACTTCCAATATGTACACGAGTGAGTTGTAAACTTGTAATGACTCTCTCAGCTGCACCTCCATGTTGTGATCTTAGTTACGACATCTGCATAACGAGATATGGAGAAAGAACTCCGATCAAACATTGCCAAGCAACAATTCTCCACATAACAAGATCAAGAGAAAGAACTTTCGATCAAATATTGTTGAGCAACAATGCGCGCTCCGCATAGGCTTTAGCTACACTGGCTAAGGAAATAGTTAAAAGGCAGCTTTCCATAAGGTCTGGTGAAGATAAATGGGAAATACGTTCAATCTCACCTTCTTTCGCGCCTAGAAGGTATGGATATATCATCAAGTCAAATTGCAGAAGCTAAGCTGTCGAATGGACCCTTCTTCTTCTTCTATTAGTTTACCTCTTGTTTTCTGATGACTGTGATAGGCTAGTACAAATGTTTGCAGTTATAACGCAGTCATTTCAAGGTTTAAAAGTGAAATCCTATTAGTTGCTCATTTCTAAGGAGTTATCTAGCTTTTTTAATAGCAACGTGTTAAAAGCGAAATCCACAAGTGTAAGAATCACATAAGTAATAAACTGATGAGTAAAGTACGATATCATGAAGATTGTCTAAAATTGTGACTATCGATTATGACTAATTCTAACGCTATTTGAACAAT
Source organism: Tripterygium wilfordii (assembly GCF_013401445.1). NCBI lineage: Eukaryota > Viridiplantae > Streptophyta > Magnoliopsida > Celastrales > Celastraceae > Tripterygium > Tripterygium wilfordii. The sequence goes on from NC_052234.1 coordinate 2,434,529, forward strand.
TAAATTTTGGATTTCAGTTAACTAAACTAAAGCTATTGAACTAATGACTAGAAAAGAACACATAGATTATAGTTGATTAATTCCAAGTAAGAAAGCACTATGGCGTCTAATTTCACCATAATCAATTCTATTCAAATTCGTTCGGCTGTAAATCACAATAATTATCCATGGTGAGAGTCAATTTCCCTAACCTGTTCAATACTCCATGTCTGACGGATATCAAAAGTATTCAAGCTATCAATCCCTGTCATGTCTAACATTCGAATCAAAACAGCAAGAACTCATCAAGAATTATAAAAAATTATGTAATGACCACACAAGTCATACTCCTACATGTCTATGAAGCATGCAACCTATGATATCTATTACTAGATGTAAAGCCCTAAACATAATCTTTCAGTCTCACTTTAGCATCACATTAGTCAAATATTGGCTAGATATTCAAAAGCATTAATAACACCAAAAGAATGGAATAATAATTGTAAATTAACATAAATCAAATTCATCGAATATTCATGGCTAGACTACATTAGAACCCTAGCAAGGAGGACTATTTCCTCATCATACAATCAATCAAAGAAATCAAAAATAGAGAAACCAAACACTTGGAAGTTGGAATAGAGGAAACAATTGCGAAGGTTTGCGCCTCCAACTATCCCCTGTTTTTGTGCAAGTCTTTCTAATCCTAAAACAATTGAGTATTATCCTCTTTATAGTTTAGGTCTCTTTTATAATCCAAATTGCTTCGTTGATTTGTTGTAAAAGCTTCTTTTTAAGTCTCTTACGTTTTTGCTCTCTAAGCCTATTTTCTTTCTTCACACATGAACTTCAATTTCTACCAGAAGTCATGTCCTTTCTCGAGCGGATACTCTAGGAAGGGCCTTTTGGTCCCTTTTTGTTTCCTCTTAAAACATCTTTTGTTCCAAAACCTAACTATCAAATAAAATACTGACTTTAGGCATAATAATAGCAGCTCAATCTAACCCAAATGAGACAAAAATAAGTGTAATTATGAATAGAAAATAATGTAAATAATGAGTATATCAGAATGCATGAGGTGGAAACTGATAAAAGGTATGCTCGTCGTCAATACCTTGGATAACAAGTAAGCTCAGAGTAATCCTGAAACAGTGTGTTTATTTTATTTCAAAGTTACCTCTCAGCGGAGGTTACAAAACCTTATATAATAATTCATAACCCTAATTGCAACATATTTAGGAAAGGAAAATAATATAATAAAGCAACAAAATAAGGAAAATCCTAAAACACACCGAAAAATACCAAAATATGCAAGAAGGACCCGAAACCCATCAAAACTTATGTTTTTGAGGCAAAAAATGATGCCTAACAGCTCTGCTTTAGCCCCCACGCAGTTGGACTCGAAACAAGCTTCGATTTGATATATTATGGACCCAAACGGACATCCAAGGCCCAAGTTACGGCCATTTTAGTGAAAATTGGTCAAAGACCCTTGCTTTCGATCCCAAGCCTCATAGAACTCAGTTGCAAGCTGTTCTACATCATCTACCACAAGGGCGGAGTCACGTTTGGGCTTGGGTGGGCTATAGCCCAGGTGAATTTTTTGGTAAATATTTAGTACTTATATATCTTCAATAGCCCAACCCAATATTTAAAACATAATACCCAAGTAACCCAACAAACAGAGAGCCCAAATGGACAAATGGTATGTCCACAATCTACCAGCTCCAATTGTTGCAACTTGCAGCGCGTCCTCCGGCTCCAATTGTTGCAAGTCCTCCAGCCGTCCAGCGGACTAACTCGACAGCTCCAAGTCTCGGAACTCAGAAGCTAGACTCGATGACAGTTTGCCAACACTACCATTTTGATGTGTTTAATTCAACAGTAGATTTTTAGCAGGAAGAGTTGAATTCCATATTTAGTGACGGAGCAGTGGAACTCCTTATACTTAACTCTGCTTTAGAGCCGAATGACAATTTTAAATCATTCAAAGTTGATAATATTTGCAAGCTTGTTGAGAAATTTTATCCAGAAGATTTTAGTGAGCAGGAAATGCATCATTTGAGATGTCAGCTAAAGCATCATAAAATTGATGTGCTCCATCATTAAGAGCTTTCAAAATTTGTCTACCATCACTGAATTGTGTCGCGGATTAGTTGAAACAAATAAGTTGCAGCATTATAATTTGATTGAGAGATTGATTCATCTTGTTTTGACTCTACCCATTTCCACTGCCACGACAGAACGAGCATTTTCAGCTATGAAACATGTTAAAATTGCTCTTCGCAATAAAATGGAAGATGAGTTTTTAGCAGATTATATGATGATTTACATTGAACGAGAGCTTGTTGAAGATATCGATTCAAATTCGATAATAGACGAATTCTATTCTACGAAGCATCGAAGGCTGCAGTTTAAATAGTGTGTTTTGTTTTTCTTTTTTCTTATATGTTATGTAACTTTGAACCTTACTACTATGTATGATTTTGAATTGATGATTAATCTTGGTGGGACAATTTTTTGTGTATATGGTTGGTACTTGGTAGCCCAGGACGGAAAAATTTTCTGGCTCTACCCTTGATCCACCATGTTATGATGATGAATGAGTATTCGATCTGCCTGATTAAAAATCATTTGGTTACATTGGCCAAAAATGATGATGGAACTTTTTCCGATAAATAATTTTTTATTGTTATTATTATTTGTTTATTAATGTGTAGGAGGGATTACAAAACCTAAGCATCATTTTTATCTGCATCAAAAGGTATGAAATCAAGTTCTTGGTGGATGAAGATCTAATGGTAACTGTCTCCAAAATTCCCCACTGCTGGTGAAGGATTAACAGGGCATTTTGATTGTTAATCCAATGAGTGTGAGTGTGAGTGTGAGTGCGAGGCGAGCCTGAGACGAATGTGAGGTGAATATGAGATGAATATTACCATGTTTTGTATGAATTGAAGAGTGGGCATGAGTGTTATAATTTTAATTGTACAATTTTCATACTATCCATTTTTTTTACATAAAAATAAGAATGGATTAATTTAATGGTTATGATTACTTCTTAATAAGGGGTATAATAGTCTTTTCAGTATCAAACTCATTCTCCCTTGTAGAGATTAGTCAATCTCACCCATCTAGTGAACTTGACTAATCTCCATAAGGAGAGAAAGAGAGTAGGATAAGTTTGGGATTTCACCCTCCCAAACTCAACCAAAAGAGAGAATGAGTGATTCTCACCCTCGACTCTCGTCATTCCCCCCTCAAAATGTTAACCACATGCCCCGTAAAAGAGAATAACTTGCTCCTAGTTGACCCGCTCTAGTGGTAGTAGTAGTAGGGATGATAGATTCACGTATGATATTCTTAGCCGTTGGATGGAGGCCAGTTTCTTTTTTATCTTGATCATGAATTCATGATCCTTGTTCATCTTTCTATCTCTATTCTCATCCTTGTCTACCAGCTCTCTTCTCTCCTTGTGAGCCTCCATTCTCTCCCCTTTCCTTTTCTCTCACTCTGTTTTTATGCCTATGTGATGTGCGGACACGACACGTACATGCATGCGTGGCTAATCTTGCCTGAAAGAAGCAATAGCTGTTACATAAATAATAAATTCAATATTGTCTACCTGAGACTGTCCCTTGGCCGTCAAAAATGTTAAGGATCTTAGTAATCAATCTTAATCATTGATTGATATAAATATAGAGTCCACAAAACATTATGTATATCAATCACAATATATGATTGATTATTGGGATGACTGAGATCCCTATCACTTCTGCTTGGGTCGTAGGTCTTGACACAAAGTCTTGTTTAAGTAATTATCCTTATATAGCAATTCTTCTACAACAATTTAAACCCAAATCCTTGACAGAATGTGATCAAAATGTCCACGAGAAATTTTATCTACACACCACTAATCTACTATCTTTACATCACTTTTTAAATTTTTGTGGTTTACATAAATATCCTTGTAAACCACAAAAATTTACACCGGAATTTTCCAAAGGAAAAAAAAAAAACAACAACAGGATGTCGTTTTTCTTGAAGAAAAACAACAACACAGGAACATGACCCTATCGTTTTTTTTTTAAAATACAACACGACCCTATCGATTTCTTGAGAGATTACAAACCGACAGAGGTTGTCGTTTTTTTGGAATAAAAACAACGGATTGTGTCATTTTTTAACAGATAAACAACACAATGTTACCGTTTTATAACCCTAGAAACGGACCTGATGTGCCGTTTTTTATTTCAGCCATTTTCTAACCAGAAATCGCCCAAAGTTTAACAACTACGCATACTCACTCATGCTATATACAGAAATTGACAAACCCACATATTCAATTTGAGAGATTTCATTAGATATAGAAATATTTAAGAGAGAATTCACAAGACTTTACCTCTCCTCTAAAGCTTTTTGACGTTGACAATGAGAAATTTTTGGTCGTCTACTCGTACGATTTTGGACGTCGATTCAGGTGTGGGAAATCGGTGGCAGTTAGAGTCCCAACATGGAGAAGATCGGTAAGAGACTTGAAGTTTAAATATGTGTAAACTTAACACTAATACTTCTAATATTTTATACAGCAAGGGTAATTTGGTCTTTTCACTATAAAATTGTGTGTAAACTTATAAATTTATGATGTAAATTTATCGTATATGTGATGTAAACTTATCATACATGTGTAAAAAGTTGTGTGTAAATAAAATTTCCTAATGTTCAATAGAGATGGTCCGCAGTTTGTTGGCCCAATACAAATAAATGAAGTCCAATCCAGTAAAGTAGATATGAAAAGGCCCACAACAATATGAACTAACTTGGGTTGATAATCTTAGAATGAGTGAGCTATAGAGATAGAGCCCATTGATTCCTCTCAACGGTCAACTTAATATGAGAGTTACAGTTGACAAAACCCTCCTTGCCACTAATTCCTTCTTCAAATCATTTGCAAACACTGACTGACACGTGGCACCTTAATGATTAATAAGAGACCCACGACTCAATTATTTCAACACCCAAATATTAATAATGTTTAGTAAACTTTTCATTGTCTATGTGTGTTGGTGGGTTTGGATGTAAGTGGGGCTATGTTGCCATGAACTATTAAAAAATATATGCTATATATTTAGAGATATGGAACTTTTATAGGCATACCATTAATATATTATTTTTACATTATTTTTTAAAATTTTTTTATTTTACATAAATATCCTTGTATACAATGACATATTAACCGTTAAACTAAAAATTTAAAATAAATAATTTTTACATATTTAATTAGAGACTACTAAGTTTACATCAGAATTTTCCAAAGGGAAAAAAAAACAACAACAAGATGTCATTTATCTACCAAAAAAACAATACGGCCTGTAGTTTTTCTGGAAGAAAAACAACACGACTCTATTGATTTCTAGAGAGATTAAAAATCGATAGAAGATGTGGTTTTTTGAGAAGAAAAATGAGGGATGATGTCATTTTTTTAACAGATAAACAACACGAACACGATGTTATCGTTTTATAACCCTAGAATCAGACTTGGTGTTGCCGAGTTTTATTTCAGCCATATTCTAACCAGAAATTGTCCAATGTTTAACAACTACACACACTCACTAATGCTATATACAGAAATCGACAAAGCCACATGTTTAATTTGAGAGATTTCATTAGATATATAAATATTTAAAAGATAATTCACAAAACCTTACTTTTTCTCTAAAGTTTTTTGACATTGATAATGATAATTTTTTGGTCGTCTACTTGCACGGTTTTGGACGTCGATTCAAGTGTGGGAAATCGGTGGCAGCTGGAGTCCCAACATGGGGAAATCGGTAAAAGACTTGAAGTTTGAATGTGTGTAAACTTAACACTAATATTTCGTGTAGACTTAACACTTATCATGTGTAAAGAGTGATGTAGAGATAATAGATTAGTGGTGTGTAAATAATTTTTCCTCAGAGATATTGACACCAGACCCAATAAGTGGCTACTTCTGTAGAATTAGATTAGATAAAAAGAGAAGTTGCCATGTTGGAATGCATTTACTTACTTAATTATTACAGTTTGCTATCAACACTAATTCATTATGGTGTTGGTGTTCAACTTTACCCGCCCATGGACACCAGCAATGAATTATTATTTACAGCTCTTACAATTGGAATATGTATTATATAAACTTATGATATGTGCAATATCTCACAATTCACGCATGTGGAGTAAACATATCAAAATTACATGTACACTAAAAATCAAACTCACAACCTTCAGAAAATGAAGACTCTCCTCTAACTATTAGGTTAAGAGTTAATTTCGGAACAATGAATTGTATTGTTTTTTTTACAAATAGGGAGAAAGAATTCGAACTCTGATCATCAAAATGATACACACTGTTTTTATTACTCGTATTAGTGCCTCACCTGTCAAAGCAATGGATTGTTGAACGGTGAAATGAAACAAAGGGGGGAAGACAACTTTTGGTCACTAAAATATCTGACCACGTTCAACTCAATCACCTGTTTTTCAAATGTTTCAATTTGGGTATCCAAATTTTTAAATGATTTCAAACAAGTCATACAGGTAGTTTTTAGCTATTTTGGATAGCTAAATTACCTACATATGGCATAAAAAATAAAATAAAAAGAGCTTACCTGGAGTTAAAAATTAAAACAAACATAAAATGTATAAATAAAACACATTTGCTCTCCCAGCTTCTCATCTTCTCTCCGATAAAACCCACGAATCCTAACCAAGTTTTGGTGTCGCAACTTAGCAGTTGACCTCACTTGATGCTCGAAATCCCTGAGTCTCTCCAACCCGTGCTCTCCAATGCGGCATGAACAGGTGGCAGAAATACGAACAGAAGTTTGGCCTTGGAGCTGGGTCCGACGGCTAGAGAACAATTTGGGTTTTTTGAATTTAATTTTTTATGTTTATTTTCTTAATATCCAAGTCATCAATTTGTCAGCCCACATCAGTAAAAATTAATTGAATTTGACTTTTGTCTTCCATATCACAAGTTTGACTGATTGAAATAGTTAAAGATTGCTCGTGTGACCTGTTTGAAACAATTTAGAAATTTGGATACCCAAATTGAAACATTTGAAAAATGAATGATTGAGTTGAGGGAGAAAGACAATTTTTGGTCATTGAAATATCTGATCAGGTTCAACTCAGTCACTCATTTTTCAAACGTTGCAATTTAGGTATCCAAATTTCTAAACTGTTCCAAATTAGTCACACGGGCAGATTTTGTCCGATTTGGGCAGTCAACCATCTCACGTGGCACAATATAGTCAAAATCAACTAATTTAGGCTGACATGGCTTGACACTTGTAATGACAGTTGTAATCAAACCAGAATTGATCACTTTGTTCCAAACAACTCACTGGAATGGTAATTCCATGACATATCGTTGCACAGATCTTACGTCTTTGTCGAACTTGAGAAGGTGTGATGTTGAGCACTGGTTTACAAGATTTGTAGTGGTAGAGTGATTTTGCAGGAATGATTTTTTGGGTACTTTTTGCCCACCTAGTAGTTAGACTTATGCACGTCAGAAAATATTACATGATTTTAATTTTTATCGTCAGGTCAAAGTGTCAAGTGGGATGGTCGATTGTCCAAATTGGGCGAAATTGACCCGTGTGACTAATTTGGAACAGTTTAGAAATTTGGATACTCAAATTGAAACGTTTGAAAAATGGGTGATTAAGTTGAACCGATTAAGATATTTTCAATGACCAAAAGTTATATTTACCCATTGAGTTGAACCTGATCATATATTTCAACGATCAGAAGTTCCTCCCCAAACAAAAGAATTCATTGATTAAAAACAACCCTAAGGTGGTCCTCCTAACAACACATGTTCTCTTAGGGCATCCCTCCAATCACTCTTCTCCAAAACTGTGTAGACTCCAAACAAAACATCCACAAATTCGACCTCATAATTATCTCTTTATCATCTTAATTTATATTCTAATTGTCCACTTTTTAATACTAATTGGTTAGGTAGGTTTCAAGGTGTGTGAGGCATGCATATATTTGCCTTACCATGAGCAGAGGACTCCCCCATCCAGAATCCATAATCGTCACCCAATTTGTTTCTGTAACTGCTCAACGACTTAGGAAGAGAGACGACATATTATGTGACAAAAGCCCTATGCTGACGTCTCAAACACCTCCATGAACGCAATGTTTTTTAAAAAAATAAAAAATCTTTCGAACAGTTGGGTTGACACTAACATCAGACTGAGGAAAAAGTTAGAAATGAAGCTCCTAATCCTCTCCGGACTCCCGGAACCAAAAAAATGCGTTTCTTATCTAAAGTAACGCCATAATTTAACAAATAAAATTGAAATTCAGTTATTAATTTGTTTTCTTAAAAAAAAAAAAAAAAAAAAAAAACAGGAGTTGACTAGTGTAAAAGAGCAAGAGGTAGAAGGGTAACAAAAACTGGAATTTCACAACTGGTTTTTAACCCCGCTCTCAACTCAGATTAAAAAGTAGACGAGTTATGTTGAGTCAGTCCGCTCAACTCGCTTGACTCGTTATGGAGTTGCCAAGCGGAGGTGGCGATAAGCGGCCGTGTGTGCCACCCCAGCATTAAACACCCATCATTCTCTTCCACTCTGTACCCATCACCGCCACCGAACAGAGCCAACAACATGCTTGCTTGCTTGAAAGCGTTCGATCCCAAATGAACCGCCTCGAACCCCGCCGATTCCATCCGACTCCGCCACTGAGTTAACGTCTCGTGTCGTTCAACTCGGTCCGGCCCTTCACATGCCACCACGTTGCATATCTGTCTCCCCAAGTATAACTCCGACATTACCAGGTCTTGACTCGGCGCCGCCAACCCGGACGACCCCTCCAACGAGTCAAACAAGCTCGAGTAATAATGCAGTGCCTCCGTGAACCGGTCTACAAAAACCGGACCGTTGTGGTTCGCTTCTTGTTCGACCACGGTAACGATTTTGGGTTTCAAGGCTTTCATTGATGAAAGTACCTTCTCAATCCCACCGGGACGAGTGAGTAAGGGGTGAAGCTCGAATACCGAGTTAACCGCCACCGCCTCCACCTCTGCGGGTCGGATCTCGAGCATATTCGCTTCCAGATCCGCCAAGCTATTCGCGACGAATCCACGAAACTGGAATTCGACCCCAATTCTTTCGGCGAGTTGGGCTAGTTTCCACCCAACTTGTTGTAGCGCATCGGTGTTATCCTGCTGTGGTGGTCCGATCCCCGTCAACCGAAAAGACGGTGGGCCGCCGGGTCGTAATGCTAGTGCTTGCATGAGTGCCGGCCATTGCATCCCCTGTTTGAGCCCGAAATCGATGACGTGGACGCTGTTTGCCGTTGCAAAAGCTTCGAGAATGGCTTGATTGGCGGTGAAGTGAGCGAATTTTAGATACGGACAGCTCTCGTAGAAGTGCATCTGGAGTATATCATTACTTGAGGAATCGAGGCAGTCTTGAGGGTAAATCTTGTAAATCCGGCGAGCCAAGGCTTCGGCGAAGTATGTGGCGACCTTCCTCATCGCGCCGGCTTGTGAAGCCGCCAGGATCCCAACGTGCTTCACCAGTGCATCCGCGAACTTCAAATTTTCCTGTTGAACTGCCTCTGCACAAGCCATGAGGGTGTGGACCAGCCGGACACCTGTCTCCTGAGAGTCAATTAACACCACGGGTCGGGCTGATTCGGACGAATCATCAGTACCATCGGAAACTGCAATTGTTGAAGCAGATGAGGATTGTATTTGTGGTACCACGAGCGCCGCAGAATCAGACCCAATTGAAGTTCTCATTCTCTTCCTGCCATTTTCAATTTCTGATTCAGGTTGGGAGAGAACGACGGGACCAGGGATTGCACTAAGATCAGAATCATCCGGATAAACGCGAGAGTGATGTTGCCGTTGAGAAATGGAGGAATTCGTTGGGCCAAGCAGAGGATCCAGACCCGGATCAAGATTGGTAGTGTTGAGCTCGGAGAGCATGCTATGCACCCATCCAGACAGATCGGAAGGATTATAGTGAATAGTATCGCAAGCAAGATGAGAAATCCCATCCTCTTGAGCAGAATCCATGACCATCTCAAGCCGCTCAAGCTTCTGTGCCACATCAGCCATGTCAGAGGACCGAACCTTGTAACCCAAAACCGCCAACAACTCATCGACGCCACCTGCATCTTGGCTTTCCTCCCACATCTTACCCTTACTGCCATAGCTAGTATTACCACAACTATCTGGGTCTGGGTGATCTCTCTTCATATTGATTTATCTTCCTCGTTCCCTTTGATGGAGATAGGATTAATTGATCATGGCAGATATTTCTGGGGTTTTATTTTTTTTAAAAAAATTGATGAAAAGGAGGGGAGTTCCAATGAAGGAACAGAATATACTGAGAGTGGAAGAGATAAGGGACAATGGTGGCCATATTATTAATGGGACTTTTTATTTTATTTTATTTATTTTAATTGAATTTTTTTATTTATAAGATGTATAATAAAAGATCAGCTCCGGCAACCACTTCAAAAAAACATAAAATAAAGGAGACGTAGCAGCACCGTAATGCTAAAAAAAGATGCTGATACTGATTGGATATATATATAATATTAATAATAAAAAACACCAAATCAGGTGGGCCTACGCTTTCTTAATCAATCGAGGGTTTTTGGGACTCAGAATGAAATGTGGGTCCATCTCTGTATCTGAATGCTTTCACAACCGCCTTTTTCAGCGCGTCCCTCCACGCTCACTTTTTCCATGGACTTCACGGCAAAGTCACAAAGCTTAGTGGCTTTACGGATGCATTATTGATCAGTAATGAGTAATGATAGGAATTTCGGTTGCTGGTATTCCAATTATCCTAAGTTACATGTACATGATTTTATTTGTATCAATTATGAGACAATGTGTAGTTTACGAGATCATTTGAATAATGTACATTCAATTCAATAATTGAGATAATTGAGAGGATTTTTATTATTTTAATAATATATTGACACAATTAGGACCCGTGACCGTCACGCACTTCTAAGTGGTTTGAGTAAGAGAAGAAGAGCACATCATCATGATTAATGGTATAAAATGTAGGAGTTTTTTTTAAAAAAATTTGTAAAAAGAGAAAGGTGGGGGGATTCAGACGTCAACATCCATAGATAGGACCATCACAAAAGTTAACGGCGTTTGGAGTCAACAGTCACCGATGGGGTCATGGCCTGCCTCGTCCCCGCGGAGTGGGATAACGGAGATGTCCACATCAGGTCACGTCGTGGGCCGTTCTTTCTTCTTTCTTTCTTTCTTTCTTTTTTTTCGTATTTCTTATTTTTAAATTAATTTAAATTTGTTTACGAAATAAAGAAAGCAGAGCCCCTGACAGCTTCGCTTCGAGCTCTCATTGTTGGCGTCGATCGCCATGTGATTCTACCACGTTCTCATGTTGGCCTGGATCATCAGCTGATAAGAGACAAGAGGGGGACCGGCCTCTTCAATGTGGTGGTGAGGTCCCTATTCCTCCTCATTGTCCCATCCGTAGAGCAGAGAGCAGGACCTCTCGCATCAATGAACAGAATTGCATGTGATTCGTGAGCTGGTTTGTTTCTCTATGCTCCACCACCACCTGCTCTAAACTCCAATTATGGTTCTTACATTCTTGGTCGGACAACTCTTTCATCTCTACATTAATGATAGTAAGAGCATTTGTAATGATATTATTTTTATTGGGTCAATAAAAATATATGAGATTTTGTGTTTTGTTAATATGATTGTATTAAAAGATGTGTTTTGTAGATGTGATTGTATTGAGAGACGTATTTTACTGATGTGGTTGTATTAAGATTTTATATTTTGATGTAGTTTTGTTGTGAGCAACATGAAGGCATGAGATATTATTGGTCTCCATGTTGGGTGGGAATGAATAATGTATAGGAATTTGTGTTTTGTTAATGTGACTGTATTGGAGCCATGTTTGGCTTGACTTTTTGTGTAATAGAGGTGAGATCCAATATTGATTTTTGTTGGTCCATTAAAAGTACAACCATTGAAAGTGCCTTAAATCTTGCATACAAATACAAGAGGGGCCAACATGCACCTAAAAAGAATAGTAAGAAAAATTAGATTCTAGAATTCAATTTAGAATATATTTTGTTGTATATTGGGTTGGGCTTAGATCACTTGCGACTTGTACCATTCTTTAAGAATGAAGAGTTTGTAGCCACAAACCCAGCAGAGGTCCATTGAAGTTTTAATATTAGGTGAATTCGAATTTGGCAAATGTCATACTAGTATCACTTTGTAAACTAGCTGTTGGATACAGATCAACCTAAAATTCTTTTTTTTTTTCCACATAAGTACCTGTTTTTCACAATTAAGACTTGTTTATTTTCAAAATTATTCTTCTTCCAAATAAGTTTAGATATGAGATCTTCTTCCTCCTCTTCTTCTTATTCATGTATTAATGAATATAAATCGAGCCCAACTATATCCTCTTCGGTGTTTTTTACAGTTGTCATTCTTCCAAATAAGTTTAGATCTAAGATCTTCTTCTTCTTCTCTTTCTCCTTCGTCTTTGTCTTCTTCTTATTCATATATTAATGTGAATATAAATCGAGGCCAACTATGTCCTCTGCGCTTACTTCTCAAGGATATTTACTGTGGCCAATTTGTTTTTCCTCCGATGACAAGATGCGACTACGTATAAATCTTAAGTGTGATTACTGTTTTATCATTTGTTTTCGGGATAACAATCGTAGAAGCCCCTAAACTTACAAAAAAGGGTCAATTGAGCCCTTGTCCCTTTTTTCAAGCCAAACCAACCTCTCGACTTCAAGAAATAGGTCACGTTATCGCTTCCATCTACTTACCGTTAAATAATGTTGATGTGGACATGGAAATGTGACATGACATTTATTTTATTTTATTTTTTGTATCTTGCAATAGAAGCACACACATGCACCACTCACACACATGCAACCCACACACACTCACATAATTCACACAAATGCTACCCACAAGGATTGAACCCTTAACCACCGGATATAAATACAAAAATGGGAACCAGCTAGAATGTGAAATGACATTTATTTGAGAAAAAATAAAATAACTTGTAAAAAACGACATGCTTAAAAAAATTAAAAAAACAAAACAAAACAATCCTAATTATTTGTTCTCTCTTTTTCGTTCCAGCCGTGAAAACTCCAACGAAACCCTAACAAACAAACCTATTAAATTGGAATCTTCGATTTCACTTTCAATACATGCATTTCTTCAAGTTAGTCTACTCCGACGATCTATCTCCACTTGATTCACCCAATTTGATTTTTTTTAGTAAGTTTAGGGGCTTCTACAATACTTATCTCTTTGTTTTCCTGTGTTCTTAGAATCGGTCGAGAAAGTTGCAATCATTCCGTTTGATAGAGCGGTTGTATTAATTTTCAACGCTAGTTATTAAGCTGTGAAAAAAAAAACTGAGCTTAAAGTTATGAAATAAGCTATCAGGTATTTGGTGAACTAAAAGTTGTTTGTAGCTTATAAGCTGTGCAATGAGTTGTGTAGTGTTTGGTTAATTGAATTAATTGACTTCACTATTTGCCATATACATATTAATAAAATCATGATTTCTTAAAAAAAATTGTTCTCTAAATATAATTTATTAAGTGTAAGTAAAATAATAATACATTAATCAAAGATTTTTATTATGTTCTTCACAAGAACATGACTTGCATGTGTGAAAGAAAACTAAATTAAAGTGTGAAATTAATGGGTATTTACCAGCTTGATTTATTATTTAATGAACATAAGATATAATTACATAATATAAATCTATGTTTAATGAAAATATAAATCTACTTAAGTGAAGAAAAACTCATCTATCAAACAAGACTTTGACCATTACAATCAAAGCATGACCCCACCTAATTTTTTTTAAAAAAATACAAACCACGGTATCGCTAGCATATTTGCCTGTTTGGCACAACGGTCCCACTTTGGGAACCGCCCTCCCAAACAGACATAATATCTTTTATATTCAATTTACTGCTGAGAAAGCACTTGGAAAGTAATTGTTCCTTTCCCAGATGATATTCTAAAGCTGAGTTCCATCTTGCAAACTATAACCCTAGTTTACAAGTGTACAAGTAGTTTGCAATTGGACACGAAGTTTGCGGCTGCTAATGAATGGAGATATGTTTTAGGGATGAAATTTAAGTGAAATTATCTTATCATTATAGAATAATATGGAAGGGTCATTATAAAACAAGTGGTACATAACTCATGGTGGGGCGAAGCAACCCATTATAAGAAGCTAAGATGCGAGCACCACTTTAAAACAGTAACATTAGAACAATAATGTTGCACGTCATAATCGAGTAAAATTTGACTATTCGTTTCGACATGGCGATCAAACCATGTCAATGAAAATAAAAATATTAGAATTATATCCAAGGGCATAGTCAAGGGGGCTACACTCCTAAATTAATATATATATATACACACTTAGTTTTTTAGGGTAAACAATATATTTAACCTAATAATAAAGAATATATTTAACCTAAATTAAAATATATATATATATATATATATATATATATATATATATATATATATATATTATACACTTAGTTTTTTATTTGTGGAGTAAATAAGTACACCCCGTATGTGCGGTTCTCCCAGACGGAAGGACCTTATCCAGAAGCAGTTTACAGTCAGTCACTCCGTATATACGGTTCTTCCAGACAAAAGAACCGAAGCAGTTTCATCCGACAGTCAGTTACAGACGGTTACCAGGAGCAGTTATAAGAGAAGTTACCAGAGGCAATTAACCGTACCAACTGACATATCCCAAGCCTATAAATACATGTCATTTGACATTTGTAAGCAATCATCGACAATCGACTCTAATAAAAGATCAGACTCCGTGGACCTAGGCAAGTTGCCGAACCACGTAAATTCTGTGTTGTTATTCTCTTGAATCTTTCTACTTAATACACATTCTAAACTTCGGTGCAAATTTAGCATCGACAATTGGCGCCGTCTGTGGGAAATCATTCATTAATATAAGTCATGTCTCAAGAAGCGGAAGTATCATGACAGGAGGAACTGCCTCGTCCAGAAGAGGAGAGGCCTCGACATAATCATGATGAAATAGAAGAGCAAATTCCAAATGAATTGGAATTGGAAGAAGCCCTTCTTAGGGCAGAAGAAGATTTGCAAAAGAGACAAGAGCATGCTCAAGCTCTAAGGGAAAGACTCCATAGCATGAGGAGAAAGGGGAAGCGTTTGGCTAGTGAAATCCAGAGTGTTGTCCGAGGTGATAGGGATACGGATCCAAAGCGTGTTCGGGAGTAAGACAGTGGGAGCACTGAGAGGTCTCGTCGGAGCAGGGGACCAGTTACGGAGAGGAGAAGGCATACTCCTCCTCTAAGGGGTGTAAGGAACAAATCCCCACAGACGTCTAGGAGGATAAGACACCGAAGCCTTTCCCCAAAAATTCAAATGAAGAAAGATACTGGGGAGGTCTTATGGAGTGGTCAGAAGAAGGTCGAGCAAAGCCTTAGAAAAATGACTTCCACACCTTTTGTGCGGGCTCTGCGACTGGAAGATCCACCAAACAAGTTTTCACCCCCAACCTTTGCAATTTATGATGGAAAAACAGATCCTGTAGCACATATTTTAGCCTACACTCATAAGATGGCTCTTTGGGCAGGTCGAGACGGACTCATGTGCAAAATGTTTCCATCAAGTCTCGGGACAACAGCCATGAAATGGTTTCACCAACTTCCAGAGAATTCAGTTTCGTCTTGGAGGGAGTTGGCCCGGATCTTCGTAGCAAGATTCATAGCAAATAGTCGAGATCCAGCAACATTGGATACGCTATTTGCTTACATCTGAGGAGAGGAGAATCACTCCGGGCTTACGCTGTCAGGTATTCAGATACCTATGCGGATATAGAAGATAGTGATGAAAGGACCGTAATGGCTACTTTTCGCCTAGGACTCCCTCGTGATTATAAACTGCGAGAAAGTTTGATGATGGCTCCACCCAAGAATATGGCCGCGCTTCAAGATAGGATTAAGCAATACGTCAAACTGGAAGAAGACAAACAACGGGATCGGCAGTTTGCTTCTCAAGAAGGAACAAAAAAGGAAAATAAGAAGTTTGAAAAGAAGAACGGGAAAGAAAAAGACTCGAAGAAGGACCCAAAGCCCACTTCTTACAAGGCGATAAAAACAATATTTGAGGACCCAATTTTCTGAATTCTTCCTCAGATCGCAGACAAACCGTATTTTCGGCAGCCAAACAAGATGTCAGGGGATCCGTCCACTCGAAACCAATTCAAATGGTGTTCTTATCATAGAGACAAATGTCACAGGACAGAAGATTGCAGAGAGTTCAAACGACATTTGGAAGAATTGGTTCAACAGGGTCATCTTAAGGAATTTATTGACAAAGAAATAACAGTTGCCGAAAAGAAGGCAGAACCTCAGTCAAAGGAGCGGGGAGAACCTTCACACTACGTGGTTAATTTTATTGAGGCAATGGTACCGGATGCACAACTTGGTAGTGCGATAAGACGAACGTTGTATAGGAGGGTCCGACACCAATAAGAGGTAATGTAGATGGATCTTAATCCCAGTTTGGGAACTAAGAGACCAAGGGAGGCAACTGCAATCACTTTCACCAAGGAAGATGCAACATGAGTCATCTTTCCGCATAATGATGCTCTCGTGATCTCCCTGCAAATCGGAGCAGCAACAGTGAAGCGAATGATGGTAGACCAAGGAAGTTCTGTAGAGATCATATATTATTCACTCTTCCAGACGTTAGGGAAAACTCATGCAGATTTGATTCCTGTTCCAACACATCTGGTGGGCGTTAATACGACCCCAGTTTGGCCTCTCGGAAGGATATGAATGCCAGTCACGGCAGGTCCAAGAACAGTTGAGGTGGATTTCCTTGTTATAGATCTACCCTCAACGTATAATGCAATCATGGGCAGGACTTGGCTTCACTTAATGGAAGTTGTCCCCTCATCTTATCATCAGATGCTCAAATTCCCCTTCGGGGACAAAGTGGTGGAAATAAGAGGAGACCAAGTTGCCTCAAAAGAATGTTTTATGGCAAAAACAAAGTAAGCAGGAAAAATAATGATGATGGAAGAAGAGGCTCCAGTCCTAGAGGAAGTTGGAAAGGAGCCAGCAGCCAAGTCAATGGAAGAGCTTGAGAAGGTTCAAGTTACACCAGAAAGTCCTGACATATACTTTCTAGTTAGGATTAGCTTGTCTATATAAAAGAAGGAATCCTTAATTGGGATGTTAAGGAGAAATGTGGGCGTGTTTGCATGGACTCCCTATGAGATGCCAGGGGTGGATTCAGAATTGGCAATCCATAGGTTAAATGTCAAACCAGGTTTTAAACCTGTGATTCAGAAGGGGAGAAGGTCAGTCGTACAGCATACAGAGGCCATGGTTAAGGAGGTAGAAAACTTGTTGGAAGCTAAGGCCATCAGGGAAGTACAATATCCCGAATGGCTCTCAAACACAGTGGTGGTCCGAAAGAAGGATGGAAAATGGAGGGTTTGTGTTGATTTCACTGATTTCAACAAAGCATGTCCAAAGGATTTGTTCCCGCTTCCTAAAATCGATCAATTGGTGAATATGACATCAGGAATGGCAACAATGAGCTTCCTGGATGCATACCGATGGTACCATCAAATCCCAATGCATCCATCTGATCAGGAGAAAACTTCGTTCATTACCCCAAAAGGAATATTCTGTTACCAGGTAATGCCTTTCGGCTTAAAGAATGCAGGTGCCACATTTCAGAGAATGGTGACGAAACTCTTTGGACCTCTGATTGACAAGACTATGGAAGTTTACATAGATGACATGGTCGTCAAAAGTAAATTTCAAGAGGACCATTTGATGCACCTTCAGGAGGTGTTTGATGTCTTAAAGAAAAATAACCTAAAGCTCAATGCTAGCAAATGCGCTTTTGGAGTTTGTACGGGCAAATTCTTAGGCCATCTTGTTACACAAAGAGGAATCGAGGCCGACCTAGCACAGATCAAGGCCATTCAATGCTTGGAGCGACCCACTAAAGTGAAGGGGATACAGAAATTAACTGGAATGGCGGCGGCACTGAACAGGTTCATCAGTAGATCCTCAAACAGATTCAGGCCTTTCTTTCGACTACTTAAGTCGGGGAGAGCTTTCCAATGGGATGATAAATGCGAGACGACTTTTCTTGGGTTAAAGAGTTATTTGCAGAAGCCCCAATTGTTAGCAACTCCCAAGGAAGGAGACACATTTCAACTATACATGGCCGTGTCAGATCATGCCGTCAGTGCCGTAATCCTGAGAGAAGAAAAGAAGGTCCAGTACCCAATCTACTATATAAGCAAGACACTACTAGATGCTGAAACAAGGTACTCACCCTGGAAAAGCTTCTCTTGGCATTGGTAATGGCTTCTAGGAAGTTGAACCATTATTTCCAGGCATACCCAGTGGAAGTGGTGATAGAATATCCATTGAAGGCCTTGTTAGGAAAAGCGGACATGTCTGGAAGGGTCGCCAAATGGTCAGTCGAATTGGCTCAATATGATTTGAAGTTCGTCCCAAGGACTGCCATTAAAGCGCAAGTTTTAGCTGATTTTGTTGTCGAGTTCACCACAGAGCAACGGCCTGAAGAAGCCAACCAAATATGGAAGGTACAGGTAACTCCTTCGCATCTTTGGGAATTGCAAGTTGATGGTTCTTCAACAAGACGAGGATCCGGAGCAGGAATTGTGCTAGTAGAACCGGAAGGAGAAGTATTAGAGATGGCTATACGGCTAGGGTTCCCAGCAACAAATAATGAAGCAGAGTATGAGGCATTGTTTCAAGGAGTCCAAAATGCTCTAAGACTTGGGGCAAAGGAGTTGGTGATTTATTTCGATTCTCAATTGGTAGTTAATCAACTCACTGGACTCTACAATGCCAGGACGACAACTATGGCAGCTTACATGGAAAAAACTAAACAGTTGCTTGACGACTTCATGACTATAAGGTAATACAAATTCCAAGGGAGCAGAATGACCACGCCGATGCTTTGGCTACCTTTGCGTCGGCCGACCAACTAGGGTTGAAGAGGGTTATCCAAGTGCAAGTGCTCAAACGACCAAGCATATATGAGATGCCAGAAGAGATACGATGCGCAGAAGAGCAGACGCCAAGTTGGATGGATCCCATCGTTGCTTACCTAAAGGATGGCATTCTTCCCGAAGATAAGAAAGAAGCCAGAAAATTGGCAGTCAAAGCAGCGTGCTTCTGGTTGTCTCCTGATCAGAAGCTCTATAAAAAGTCTTTCTCTGGTCCATATTTATTTTGTGTTCACCCAGCAAGAGTGGAGGACTTGTTGTTTGAGATTCATGAAGGCTCTTGTGGAGCACATGCTGCGGGAAGGACACTTGCATTTCTAGCAATTACCCAAGGCCTTTGGTGGCCGTACATGCAGAAGGATGCTTTGCAGTACATAAAAAAGTGTCAGAAGTTCGCACCAATCCCCTACCAACCGGCTGGGGATCTTTGTCCTCTTACAAGTCCGTGGCCTTTTGCCCAATGGGGGTTGGATATTGTTGGACCACTTCTGCGAGCTACTATCAATAGAAGATTCTTAATTACTGCCACTGACTATTTTACGAAATGGATCGAGGCAAAGCCTCTGGCAGCAATCTGAGATATAGAAACAAGGAAGTTCGTTTGGGAAAATATCATAACAAGGTTTGGAATCCCTCATTCCTTGATTAGTGATAACGGAACTCAATTTTCAAGCGCCAAGTTTAAAGACTTTTGTGGCGGATATGGGATAAAGAATCTCTATTCCACCGCCGCCTACCCACAATGCAATGGTCAGGCAGAAGTGTCCAACAAGATCATCTTAGACGGAATTAAGAAAAGATTGGAGTCTTCCAAAGGAAGGTGGGTAGAAGAACTCCCATCAGTATTATGGGCGTACCGAACCACTCCTCGCAGGTCTACGGGAGAATCCCCATTTGTGCTTGCTTATGGAGCGGAGGCTGTCATTCCCTTAGAAATAGGTCTTCCAACTCTTCGAACGCAAGTATTTGAAGAAGGCAACAATGATCTAGCAATGGAAAGAAATTTGGATTTGCTACAGGAAAGAAGGGATCGGGCCATGGTACGGTTGGCTGCTTACCAACAAGTGTTGTCCCGATCTTATAATAAAATTGTTAGGGCAAGAAGTTTTGAAATTGGGGACTTCGTTTTACGAAAAGTCTTATCTCAGACTAAGGATCCAACTGATGGAAAGTTAGGTCGAAAATGGGAAGGACCTTTCCAAGTCATCGCAAGGGTTGGCCAAGGAGCCTACCAGCTAGTTAGGCAAGATGGCAGAAGTGTCCACGGAACTTGGAATATCTCCAACCTAAGGAGATTTTATGTGTAATGTCGATTATGGCTGATTTAAGCCTTCGGCAACGTATCATCAATAAAAGAATGAGTTTCCTCTTCATCTAAATTTGCATTTAGTTACTTCTTGCTACTTCTTAACTAAGTTTACGAAAGTTTTAAGATTCAGCCGTGTACTCTGATTCTTACTCAGGCGTCAATTTAAGAATATTGATTTTTGATTCCAAGACAAATTGGGAATCTTAGTCAAAAAATCAATCAAGTATTTTCACTAAGAGGCGGTTGGAAAGGAGGCAAGAAGTTACTTGCGGTTGGCAAAGAGGCTAGAGGTTACTTGCGGTTGAAAAGAGGGCCAGAAGTTACTTCAAAATTGTCATTCAACCGTCTCAGCAGTTACTCCACATGTCTCGGCTATTATTCATCACAGTTCAACCATCTTATCACTTCCACCTATAAATGGACAAGAGAAAAGTATAGAGTGACGGGGAAAAAGAAAGAAACAACAATTGATATAACAATGAGTTCTTCTTCACGTTCTGCCAATGTTCCACCAAAGAAGAGGTCTATGATAGAGAACGAGGAGGATGGCGATTTGATCAATCTTAAACATCCAACAGGCGCCTCCCTCCAGAAGAAGGCTAAGTTGGAATATCAAGAGGATGAGGACATGATCATCCTTGAGCAACCAGTAAACAATCCGCCGACACAGGTGATTGAAATTGAAGATGATGAGGATGACGAAGAACTGATGGTTCTCGATTCATTCCTAACCAACAATGCGGAAGACCAAGTTGAGTATCTTAAGGAACAATTACAGTATCTGAAGAGGGAATTTCAGACTGCTGACAATTGCAACAAGGAGCTCATAGGCACTCTACAAATTGTTCAACACTCACTCATCCAGATATGTGACATGGCCTGGGTGGCGGCAATGGCTCAAGACCCACAAAGGCTCCTGATGTCTCTTCTGGACCTCTCAGCCCGTGTTAAATCTATTTTAGACAAGGGATGGTAGTTCTAGCAAGTTGGTCCATTTAAAGATTGTAATATTTTCCCTTATATGAAATGAATAAGGTACTTTACTTTCTGAATAAATGCCTACGAAAAAAGGCTATACAAAAACAAAGCCAAAGAGGCTTTATTCCAAGAAAAAGACAAATGAGTCTTAGCCTTTATTCCAAGAAAAAGACAAGTGAGTCTTAGCCAAAGAGGCATTATTCCAAAAACAAATTAGCTAAAGAGGCTTTATTCAAAGAAATAGACTAAGAAAAGTCTAAGCCAAGAGGCTTTATTCAAAGAAACAGACTAAGAAAAGTCTAAGCCGAAAGGCTTTATTCATACAATTAATTAAATATGCAAGCCGAAGAGGCAGAATCTAAAATATTAGCAAGAAGAAACATATTCCTATTATCCAGGATCAGTGGCCGACGTAGTCCCAGGAGCATTGGTGCCCAAGACGATGCCATTTTCATGAAATTTCTTTAGGCTTGGGTGAGGATGGTTTGGGGCGGGCCACTGGAAGAAGTCCTCAGACCAAGCTTCATGTTCCGGAGGAATCTTGAGTGCGAGAAGTGTACAACCACGCCCAAGTCCAAAATTTTCATTGGATTCCACAGTAAGAGTTTCCGTATATTTCTTGCAACACCGGGCTATGCTTTCTTCAACAGCTTTTGTCTTTTCTACCTCAGCTCTGGACAATTGGATTTTGGCTTTGGAAAGTTCGCTCCCGGTTTTCTCTATCTCTTCCTTGGCTTCGGCAAGTTTCACTTCAAGAATGAATTTTTCTTGAACGACCTTCTCAAATTCAGTTTGCATTGTCTTTGATTTCGCTAGCTCTGCCTTTGTGTCAAAAAGTTGATGCTTCAAATCAACTATTTAATGAAGGCACATTTGAGATCCCTGATTCAAACAAAAGAAAGGGTTAGTATGACTTAATTCATGTACACATGTATTTAATATTTAATGAATAAGCGTAAGTAAGAGGAAAACCCCGAGGAGCATCTGCAAGCCAAGGTCTTCGCCTTTGGGAAGTTTGTTAAAGAATTCTTTATCCTCATTGGAGATGGTAGAACAAAGCTTCTCAAGGCAGAAAGATGAATATCCGACTTGCAAAGACAAGGGATTATCCACAGAACCTTTGAACATGCTGTCGGCATTATTCCAAGATGAAGGACTCAAGGCGGTTCTGGCAAGAGAAAAGGGAGCAAATGTAGTGCCACCTTGAGAAGAAGAGCTATCAGCACTTCTGGACACTCCGAAGGAAGGTAGACTATGAGTTCCTGGAGACGGAAAAGACAACGTCGACTTAATTAAAGAAGAGCTCGTGAATGAGGTTGAGGATCCTCCAATAGGTTTAGGAGCTCCAAAGATGTTTGCCCAGGGACTAAATTTGGTCTTAGGAAGATCAGGAATGAAGATACTTTTCAGAGATCCAGAAGATTCGTCTGGAAGAACTTCTGCAATCATACATAAAAGGTATGTATATAAAAGTACCTATGTAGAAACATACATATATAATAACAACGAAATTAAGCAAAGGAAAACACACCTAAAGAGACGGAATGCTCACTTGAAGTATCCTGAAGTTCATCATCATCCAAGTCTTCCTCACTTTCACCTTCAGAATCTGATCCAACCACGGTAGGAGAAGAAGTGACGGGAGGAGTAATTGTAGCTGAAGAACGCTTCCTCTTACGTCACTACCGCGCTGGGGGTAACTTGAAGTATTCACACGCTTCTTCAATGGATACACCATGGGGGAGAGGAGCGAAACCACGATAAGAGGGTTTACAACCAAATAACAGTGGGGCAGATCTCCAAAATTTACCACCGGATCTAGACTTAGCATAAGAATCATCAAGGACCTCTTGCACAGCTTCACTAAGCACATTCGGGAGTGCAGGCATGCGCCCTGTAGTAAACAAAAAAAAATTAGCAACATATATATATGCATATCATAAGAAAATCAAAGATCAGAACAAAGGCATACCTAGGGGTTCCCCTTTACGGGAGGTAAAGCCTCTCTAATGCCCGGAGACGAGAATATAATCCACGTCCTTATTGGAATTTGGATGACAATGGATTAATGTCGAATCACACTTTGGAGACAAGTAATACTTGCCATCTGAACTCTTATTCTTGAGGATGGAGTGGCAGCAGAAAAGAGATGACCTTTGAAACATATGAATAGAAACGAAGGAAAATCTTCGCATAATGCAGCTATTTATAGAGGATGTCAAGACTCATAATTCAACTAGGAGAAAGAGATTATTTGCTAAGAGCATTTTAATCCAGCTAGGAAACTACTTCCTGATAAACATGAAAAAAGCCTTTAAATTTATCCTAAATTTATTTAGGTAAATTAAAAGGCTGGGGGTATTTGTAGAGTAAATAAATACACCCCGTATGTGCGATTCTCCCAGACGGAAGGACCTTATCCAGAAACAGTTTACAGTCAGTCACTCTGTATATACGGTTCTTCTAGACAAAAGAACCGAAGCAGTTTCATCTGACAGTCAGTTACCTACGGTTACCAGGAGCAGTTACAAGAGAAGTTACCAGAGGCAATTAACCGCACCAACTGACATATCCCAAGCCTATAAATACATGTCATTTGACATTTGTAAGCAATCATCGACAATCAACTCTAATAAAAGATCAGACTCCGTGGACCTAGGTAAGTTGTCGAACCACGTAAATTCTGTGTTGTTATTCTCTTGAATCTTTCTACTTAATACACATTCTATACTTCGGTGTAAATTTAGCATCGACAATAACAATAGTAAGCTTGATACTATCCATTCCATTATTGTTAATATTAAATAATAATACATAATAATATTTATTTTTTGTTTTTAAAAAAATAGATTTGCATTTGAAATTTGGCTTCTAATCATTTATCATTTCGTAACTGATTTTTAATTAGCTTTCATCAATTTTAATATGTATTTATGTTAATCTTTTGGGTTACTTTTTGAAACCGATAAATGTTGATCGATAATATTATTTCAACTAGTTGTATTATTTTATAGAAGTTTTTAGCGTTATCAATATTGCCATTCACAAAACGTGGAATCACATCTCAATATGAAAACAAGAATTAATGTTGTCAAAGGGAACCATAAATCTGTGACCATACAGTTTGGGAGTTGATGAGAAGACAAAAGTAGGGTTAGAAAGCCCATCTGTTTTCTACCTCCAATTCTTTGTATTCTGATTTCACCTCCGTAGTTGTTGCTCTTTTACTCCTCTTGATCTCAGACAAAATCACTACACGTACACCTGCTTTTATATATATATATACATAAATATAAGACCAACACATGCACAAAAAGACAGACAAGTACAGAGATATCAGAGCTGGCAATGCATGCAGAAATAGACATAGACTCAAATCTGAAGATAATTTCCATAGCATGATTCAGGTATATGATTGTATGCATACTAGCAATATGCACTGGCCAACTGAGTACTGAAGAAGAACTGAAGAAGGAGAGGTAGTATAAAAATATAATTTGTCATTTTATGAGTACTTACATATTCGACAATTTTTTTAGTGGACTTTTTTTTTTAATCATGGACGGGGGATGAGGCTTGAACTCGAGGTTCGAGATTACATATGAGCTAGTTCGTCAACTGAGCTCTTTGGGGTACCGGTTTGGAATTATTCTATCCGAATTTGGATTTGAATTAGGGCTGAGTTGAAATCGTAAATCTTTGTGTCCAAGCGTGTACAAGGGTGGGTTAGGCTTATTTTCTTGGGCTTTCAGTGTTTAAGTTTTGGGCTGCGTCTGTTTGAGTTTAATGGGCTGGACCCATCAAACTATTGCCCCCGATCCCATGGGCCATGGTTGGCCTTAGAACAAAAAGAAAAAGAAAAAGAAAAAAGAAAAAGAAAAAGAAAAAGGTGAAGGAAAAGGACATATAATTGAGGACGGAAACATATTCAGAACCTGAACCAAAAAACCAGAAGTTCTCGAAATACCTGCCATTGAAGAAACGAATAATGTCGACAGCCGGAATTCATTCCACAGTCTCGGCCAAGGCAACGGCTGCCTGCGCTCTCTCCTCCACAATCAAGCACCTTGGCTTCAATTTCAGCGTTTGCCGAAATTTCTCTGCTGTCGCCACCAATGGGAGCCGACCGAGACGTCTTGCAACCAAAAGGAACCTCGCTCTCGCAATGTCGTCTTATCCTTCTAATCCTCTCGAAGTCTGCGTCAAAGCCTCCACAACCACGCCTAACAGGCTAGGCGACTGTGCGAATTCTCTCTCTCACTTGCTGTTTAAAGTTTACTGAGTGGTTCTTATTCTTGAGAATGTTGTAATGAATTGGAGAATCGGCTATACTGTTAGTGTTTTCAAACTTCACAAGAAGCACTCGAAGAAGCAAAGATATTGCAATTGGAAAATAGTGAATAGTTATTCAAGCTACTGTTATTACAATTGTTATTTTTAACCATTTGGTGTCGAACCATGTAGCTCTTGCTGATGACTGGTGTAATATTTTTCTCTACGTATTCTCTTCAGGCCCATTTTGCCAAAGAGTATTGCTGACTATGGAGGAAAAGCATGTTCCTTATGAAATGAAGTTAATTGATTTGGCAAACAAGCCAGACTGGTATTTGGTTCAATTCAATTATCTGATTATTTTGATCTGCTAGTTAGTGCAATCAAATTTGATCAGACACACGCAAAGTGTACACAGAAAAATAGGGAGGAGACGCATGTGACAAAGTGAACTGACTCATAGTGATCGAGCCTTGCTTTGGGTTTCTCTGTTTTTAGTACTTTACCTTTAACTTTCAGGTTCTTACAAATTAGCCCAGAAGGAAAAGTTCCAGTTGCTAAACTCGATGAGAAATGGATTCCGGATTCAGATGTTATTACTCAATTACTAGAAGAGAAGTTTCCAGAGCCACCGGTGGGAACCCCTCCTGAGAAGGCTTCAATGTATGTACTATATGTGAGAATAACAGTGATGTATCGGCGATATTTTCCTATTTTAGTCAACAATTCTGTTTAACACTCATTAAAATTTTTCTAATGTAGTACAGAATTGCTGTTGTGCTCATATCATTTTAGAAAGAAAAAAAAATCCTTGCAATAAGGTTGTTGGTCCCTTTTTTGTTTTGAAGGGTCATGGAGATGGAGGAAGGGGAACTGGGGAAGCAGAAAATATTTGAATGTTATATCTAGATAAGTTTAACGTGCCTGGAGATGCTCTGTTATTAAATTAAAGAATCTGACATTTAATCGTCGTCTTTGAATGTGTTATTGAGCAAAGGTCAGAAGCCAGGATAAGCTTATGTTGTTATGTCACATGGTTGTATCAGTTCTTTTTTGTGAAGGTGAGATTAGAATTGCTACCAAGTTTTTGATCATTTTCAGAAACCTCGTGTGAATTCTCTGATGTTTTATTCTCCTTCTGGTAATTCATAGCTCTTTCATATGTTCCCTACTACCAGCATCAGTGTGCCTCTCTTTTGTTCTCTCAATTATGTTGATGTAAAATGCTAAAATCATCGACATCCCGCTCATTGACTTCTAATTGTAGTCTCAAGATAAATGCTTAAAAAATGCTTTCACTTGTTATGACAAAACTCGAGGCTCTGCCAGTAAAAAGGAAGAAAGGTTAGTATTATCATTGTGGTGGTTGACTAATGTACGGGGGTGTCTATTGTGGTGGCAGCAACTTCAAATAGAAACTGAATTTCATAAATACCAATAATTGTTTGAAACCAAGTAATTGCAATACCCTTATTTGCACATTTCTTTCTTTCTCCCTTCCATTTGTTGTTCTGTAAATGCATTTTAAATTAGAGATTTAAGAATTTGATGACCTTTGCAGTGGCTTATGTTGAGCTAGATAAAATGTTGAGAAGAGGTTATGATCTATCATGTTTGAATTATCAATTCAAGATCTATTAGTTCATTCTAATATTTTTGCTACTCTTGTGGCCATTAAAGTTTGAGATTGATGCTTGTGCTTAAGGTCTCCTCATGTTGTTGTAAGCCCCTTTATACAAAAAATTTTTTAGCTATTTTATTTTCTTCTTTTATACCTTATGGTGCATCTATGTGGAGGTTGCATTTGAAAAACTATACCATGCGATACATCCTAGTTGGTCTCTCTTCTTCCTTTTTTTTTTCCTTCAAGAAACTTCAACTTTGTGCTTTATTCACTAAGCATAAAGCTGTAATTGAGTCATGTCCTTTACTAATACTTGAACCTCTTCTTAATGGTTTTTTATTTTCTTAGCTATATTTTCTGCTTGGTCAAATGTTATAACCAATTAACTTTCTAGAGAGCTGATTTGTAGTCAAGTCTTTTAAAGATACAATTAGATAAAATGAAATTAATATATCCATTATTTCTGAATGTGCCTGGCAGCGGTTCCATTTTCAAACTTTTTGCCTTTCTAATGTTTTTTCATATTGCTATTAAATTACAAACTAAGGTTTTCATGGCCTCTATCTTAATATTTGATGCAGTGGGTCAAAGATTTTTCCCACATTTATTAGTTTTTTCAAGAGCAAATACCGCAGTGATGGAAGAGAGCAGGCACTACTCAATGAGCTTAGTTCTTTCAACGGCCATATCAAAGAAAATGTAAGATTTTTTCCTTGCCCTTTAATGTTCCATAGTTTCTCTTGGTGGAAGAGAGTTTATTGCTTGCCTTTGTGAAAATTGCTGCCTAAAACTATTGTAAGCTTCTAGTGGTTAGATTTTCTCAGAGCATTAGATGTGGTTCAAAAGAGAAAGAGGATCCAATAATAGGTTTTCACTACTCTTGCTTGACATTTAAGGTTTCAGCAGCTTCTAGTCTTTGTACGCCCAGAACATGTCAGTGCCTAGTTTTTATATGTGGCACAGGGCTAAACCCTTATTCCCATGCGATGTGTCTCAAAACTTGTGGCCACCAACCAAAAATTACTTATAAAGTCAATTGTGGACACATCATAGGCTCAAATATGGCACCAAAAAATACCTTGGCTAAAAAAATAAACGTAATTATAGTCAAATAATTACAAGCCCTAACCTTCATCACCATCTTGGTGCGATCTTCGACCTTCTTGGTGTTCCTTTCTAAAGTTTGTTACTTGACAAAGAAAGTCGCTATTTTGGGGTCATGGCGTCATGGGTTCAAATCTAACGTACCAAAAAAAATGGTTCTAAGAAACAACCTCTCCGAAATACAAGAGTAAGGTTTTCAGCAGGGGCCATGTGCATGGGATTATTTTTAGTTTTTACCTATACTTATTGGAGAAGTTGAGTCCCTCTAATATAGATACTGAGAAGGTTCTTTGCTTTTACAAATCATATAGTACTAGGCCTGCTATTATATGTGTGCTCCTGCTCATTACTCTTCTATCTACTACATTGTGCATCCAAGGAGACACTTACAAGCCAACTATGCTTGTTGGTGTCTGCTTCCCTTCTGTCTGAAAAATAAACTTTTCTATATTCTTGATTCATTATCCAGTTAGAACATGTTCGGATGTCAAACTGCAAAATTGTTATGTTCTGAATAGTCTATTGAAACACGAAATAAACCCAAGATAAACCAGCATGTAGCATGCATACATCAGGATGCAATACAGGGTAAATATCCTTATCAATGTTGTATCTTCTCCATTTTTTTGAATTGTCACCTAAACATATGGTGAGGAGATCTCTGGAAATCTGTAAGAGTGTGTTTGGATTGAGGCATTTGTGGGGAAGGAAAGAGAAGGGAAAGAGAGTTTCCTTCCAATTCCTTTATTTGGATAGTTTAGAAAAAATTAAGGGGAGGGATTTGAAGAGAATTTAGGGGAAGATTTCATTAAACTTTTGTCAAAATATTTCCTCCCCAAAATGGGGTCATTTGGAGGGAAGAGATGGCTAATTAAGTTATTTATAAGTTAAAAACCTATTTTATCCATGTAAGTAATATTTAACATAAAAAGTAAGGATAAATTAGTAAATTAAACGAAATTTCTTTCTTTTCTTTTCGTATCTATCCAAACATGAAAGGGAGAAAAGTATTATACCTTCCATTCTCTTTCCCTTCTTTTCCTTCCCTTTCGTTGTCTTCCTTTTCCCAAAATCCCTCAATCCAAACACACTCTAATCGACACATGTTTTGAGTCGAACACATTTCAAATGAAATCAAAATAACACTCTTTACTATTGCAACATATAGGCAAATAACACCTCATCAATAAGTGAGTCTGAAAGTCTTTACTTGTAGATTTATTTTGTGATGCATATGCAATATTGGACACATTATTGCTCACATACATAATTCCTCGTGCCAATTCCTCCGTGACCGTTCTAGCATCAAATCAGCAATTGATGAACTGTTGGTACATGAGAACCTTATTTTTGAATCGCAATGATCTTCTTGCCAAGGAAACACCAGGTCGGTAACTGATTTTTCTTTCGTTTCTAAAAGGGACCTTTCATCAATGGGCAAAAGGTTTCCGCTGCAGATTTTTCTCTTGGACCAAAGTTATATCATCTAGAGATTGCTTTGGGCCATTATAAACAATGGTCAATTCCAGATTCACTCCCACATTTGAAGTCTTACATGCAGGTATGTGCACTGTAGGCTATACTTCAAATGCTTGATGTTGCATGAATTTTATTTATTTGTGCAAAGAACTTTTTTTTTACCTTGGGCAACAATTTTGTGTGTTTCTTAAATGGAATCATAAATTGGTTTTCTTTGGGAGATTTACTTATTTACTTGTGAAGTAATGTGGATATGTTGGTTTTGCTTTCTGATGATCTAGGTATCACTGGGTTAAACAACGTAAATAGCACATCTATAATTTAGGATTCCCTCTGTATACGCTAGTTCTTCCCAGATGTTGTAGTGGTGGCAGGAATTCTCATTGAAATTAACCTTCTTTTTCTTACTGTTTTTAATTTACCTATTTTCGGTATAACCATTCAAGATTGGCGGAATAAAATAGACAGCCTATCATCACCATATCAGTCGTGCTCAAGCTGGGTTTCAGGTCTCATTATAATTCACCAATCTATTACGGGAAAATCCACCACCAGTATATACTGACTCGAGCAACCCTCCTAGTAGCCATCCCGTGCTGCCAAAAGTTCTTAGCTGATCTTTACACTGTACTCCAAACAAAACTAGTGTGACCCTTCAATTTTTTGGACCCAGTGCTGCCATAACACCATCAAAGTTCATAGAAACAATATTAATTCCAAACCTCTATATTTGCTGGTCTAATTCCTTAATTATTGATGCCTACAAATAGAACGTAAAACTAATGCCACTTATGCCATTCACCTTCCTCAAACTCGATTGATAAACCAATCAAAAAGCCTATAGCCTAGCAATGCGACGGCAAATAATATGAAGAAAAAATGTGTGTTGTCGATTGAAGTTTGCATGAGATTCAGAATCTCAAGAGTTACATTTGAAGAGTTTTGTTATTTATTCAAGAAAATGGATAGTGATATTTATTCGCAGATATTTAGGAAGCAATTACAGTAGTTGAATTCAGTGTCAGAGGTCCCCCAAGCAAAATGGCCTGGTAGAGCTTGAGTAGGAGAGAGCTGGAGGTAGAGCTGCAGCCTGCAAGGAAGAATTTGCTAAATCTAGAGTGATCAGAGAGAACAGGGAAAATAAGAGAGATAAAATTGGAGTGAAGTTTATGTGAGCAGCGAATGCCTTGCTAATTGGAAAAATCCAGCACATTTAGCCGTTTTTAGCTGATGGTTCGTTGTACTATCTGCTTCACTCTCAACATCTCTCTGTGCACACTCATATCATTAGCATTTGCACATTAAATGAAGCGAAAAATGTATTAATCCAATGTGAAAGCCAATAGTAAGATGTTAGGGATCTAAAAATCAATCAGTTTCTTCTGCTGATGAATTAAAAGTATAATGCAAGACTAGTAACACATGCAGATCAGTCTCAAAAATGATACAGGTGGCATAATCAATTATTTTTAAAGTTATCCTTTGTTTCAACCTTGAATATTGAATAAGATCGACAATAATATATAAGAAAGTTCTTCAATTTTATACTATGAAACTTAAATGATGGGTATATTTTCATACACCAATCATTTAAGTTTTTGTTTATGTATCTTTTTTTTTTCATATGCTTCGAACTTTTTTTTTGGCTCTTTACAGAAGAACACTTACAGAAAGTATCCACCCTGAGTCAACGAAATAACATACCCATGATATTTTCTACGAAATAGATATATTTTGCCTTTTATATTGAATTTCTTTTGTTTCTAAAAATGCTTCATTCTGATATTCAGGCAATTTTCTCGATGGATTCATTTGTTAAAACTCGTGCACTGCCGGAGGATGTCATTGCTGGGTGGCGCCCAAAAGTCATGGGTTAATGTCCATCTACCATGGCTTAGTGCAACTCATTTTACCAAAGAAGGGTTCTGGTATCTACCTTGATTCTCAGAATTTGATGTCAAGTAGCATAAGGCAATAAGCCATTTAAACTTCACAAAATGCTGATTTGGCCTTTAAAAGAGTAGGGTGTAGCCAAAATAGAGTGACAATGAGAAAAATATGTATGATTATCAGTGTATGTAAAGTAAATGGTCTGTTGCAATCCTTCTTGGGGTCCAATGCTAAACTGTTCATTTCCTACAAAGCTATAGCCCTTGGAATGACAAGAATTTGGCTGTCACTGACACAGTGACACTGAATAAATGCCAACAGGTGCATCTTGTTTTTGTCATGGATAGATGCTTTCAAGCATTTCTTACGATTAAGGGTAGGGACTATGTAGCACGGACACACGACACGGACACTCGGACACGTGATTTTTTCAAAAAGTACGATACGGACACGTTGGGGACACGTTGATTAATTTTTTTAATATTTTTTTATATATATACATATATTTCATTTCAACCAATATGGTCAAAAACAACAATACATTAAAACATAATATAATTCAATTAAGATGGTTCAAAACAACAATACGTTAAATGAAGATAGTCTTAAACAAAGCTTGAATATAATATAAGCAATCAAACTTCCATTGCCTCATCATCATCACCCTCTCCCACACCATCACCCTCTCCCACACCATCACCATCATCAGTAAAGATCACGGACTTATCAGTAAAGATCACGGACTCCAAGTTTGGCTCATCAAGGGAGAGACTTGCAATCTCTAAGTCTCCAACATCCTCAAATGTACCAAAGTCATCTCTAGCAATGTCCCACATTTTGGTTTCTCCTTTCATATATTGTGAAGTTTTTCTTGATAAAAGACGGAGATTGCTATGAATGAAAACCAAATCTTCAGCACATTTTGGTGTCGTCTTATTCCTTCTCACCGAATGAACAAAGGAGTAAGTGCTTCAATTCCTCTCAACACATGATGAAGAAGAAGGTTGCACAAGTAGCTTCAAAGCTAAGGTTTGAAGCAAAGGTGAACTTGCACCATATGTAACCCACCAACTCTTAGCATCCATACCATAACGATCGTACATGGAATCAAAATCTTGATAATCTCCCGCCATGCTTGAAAAATTTGCAAACTCCATTGTAACCGTTGTCCTCTCTTCGGCATTGGAGAAATACTTCTTCAAACATTTCATTCTTTCTCTAGCAACTTCTACATCTCTATGTGGAGGTACATGAG
Organism: Tripterygium wilfordii; assembly: GCF_013401445.1. Classification (NCBI taxonomy): domain Eukaryota; kingdom Viridiplantae; phylum Streptophyta; class Magnoliopsida; order Celastrales; family Celastraceae; genus Tripterygium; species Tripterygium wilfordii. Next base: position 2,467,549 of record NC_052234.1, read on the forward strand.
TAGGATCTTCTTGAAGCCATTGGTCACTATTATACCTTAAATAATAGAAATAAAAATAGGATTTAGTTTTAACTCTCTAAAGTTTCAAGAGAAAATAGGAGGAATAAAATAGAATAAAAAGTTACCTTGGATTTAGTGAATGAGCCTAGCAATGGAGTGGAGTGTTGTTCTTGTTCCAATGACTAACAAGAATTTCATGCACCACGTTATAAAAGTTTGGTGTCTCATCAACTCGCTTCCCTTCATGCCTATATATTGCAAATCTCACATTTTCTATCATTGAATCCCACATGTCATAGACCAAGTGAAGACAAGGCTTGTCCGTATCACAAGCTCTAAGCATATCATATATAGGAGCTGTAAAGGAAAGTACATAATCAATCAAGTCCCACCAAATGTCATCTAGCACCTTCTCTTTCACAAATTTAGCCTTACCCGCATCATCCTCTCTATAAGAATTCCACTGCTCACTAATCACCATGGCTTGAAGACTTCCTTTTATAAGCTTGAATCTCTTCAACATCACAAGCACAGAAGCAAATCGAGTACTAGCAATTGATAGCAACTTCAAAGGTACATACTCATTGAAAATAGCTAACCTCATGGAATGGTTCATGATAAAGTTCTTGATAAACACAACATCATCTGAAAGAATTGTGATCCAACAACATTGATCGTATGTAACTTGATTATTCTCCAAATTCTTTGCCATACAAATATTTTGCAATGCAAGGTTGAGTGTATGGACCACACATGGTGTCCATACAATGTTAGGATACAATCCTTCAATGAGAAGCCCTACACCTGCACAGTTTTTAGCATTGTTTGTGATCACTTGAACCACATTTTGAGAACCAACTTCTTCAATCACTTCTTTCATCAAACCAAAGATAAAATACTTATCTATGATTTCACCAGAACAGTCAACCGCCTTCAAAAACATAGGTCCACTCTCGGTCACTGCCATAAAATTAATCAAAGGCCTTCTTTGTGAGTCACTTCATCCATCACTCACGATGCTTACACCTTTCTCTCGCCATGTGCTTCTAATTGGCTGTAATAATCTCTCCACATTTGCCTTTTCTTGTTGGAGTAAACTTGTCCTCAACAAGTTATACCCTGGTGGCAAATAACCTGATAAATTATGGTTGGCAGCAAATGAGTAACTGCTCACATAATAAGGGCTTCTAGCCAATTGAAATGGTAACCCCGATGCATAGAAAAACCTCGCAATCTCTACATGTAATTGATTTTGGCCCTTGCAAATTAAATGCCTTTTCAATAGCCGAAGAACTTCCAGTTGCCCTTCTCTTTTTTGACTCATAACTCCCTTGTTGAAAATCATCCATACCACCCAATACCATACTAGAAGGAGGTAACGTTACTTTCTTTGGTGTATTTTGCATTGATTTCTCCTTGGCTTTATCCTCCAATCTTTGCATATCCACAATATCTTTGGTCTCAAGTTTTTTACAAGCTCCAATCCCACAACCCTTCAATTTCAACAAATGTGCTCTTACCCTAGTATATGAGCTTTTTTTTTGCTCATGGCAAAAATTGCACTTCCATGAGATATTTCCTCCACCTTCTCCAAGCATGTCCAGCCTTGTGACATAACGCCAAAGAGGTTTGCTTGGATCTTCAAGACCAGCATTCGATGGTGTCCCAACTGAGACTCCACTAGTACTGTCAGTCGAGGTTCTTGTGGAAGCCATTACACAAAATCACAAACAACAGCGTAACACCTGCACCTGCACTGTAAACATTCATATTTATACCGCTTGAAGTCTCAGTGCTTAAAAAACTACATAAAGCAGAGGTTTAATATAAACAGTTGCTAGAACCTAGAAACAGGAAATTGAAAATCAACAGAACTGTGCAGGTTTTCTCTAGTTTAATCTAAAAAGATGCTAGTATGCTACAATACAAACATGAACTCTCCATTCAAATCGAAAATAGGTGCAGGTGTTAACTACATCACTGTAAATCAGATTGTAAACCTAACAGGTGCAGGTGTATCAAAAATCTAAGGCGTTCACTGCAAATCAAAAACCTAACCTTTGAGTGTAGAACAACAGCCTTTGTTAACGACCTCAGTCGTCGATGATTTCTGTCTCTATTTGGTCGATCATCTCTGTCAACAGTCGTGGTGTTATCGTCTTCTTCGATTATCGTCTTCGGCAGTCTCGAAATAGGGCAGTCGTCATCGAAATAGGGTAAGGGTAGAATACAGGTTGTCGTTTTATGTTATAAGACTCAGTAAAGTAATTAAAAAATAAAATATCTTATAACAAATAAAAAAATCTTTTGGTAAATTAAAAATAAAAGACAAAAACGTGTCCCCAACGTGTCCAATATTAAAAAAAATAAAAATCGGATACTCAAATTCACGTCTCCCAGACATATTTTGAGCGTGTCGGGACGTGTCCGTGTCCGACACGTGTCGGACACCGACACTCTGACCAAAACAGAGTGTCCGTGCTACATGGGGTAGGGTAACAGAGGATTTTTTTGGTTCTTTTATTTTTAAGCAAGGGCAGCTGAGTTGATTAGGGGGCGAATGTTTACAGATGGGATTTTTTAAGTTCTACTCCTTATATTTACAAGTTGTAATTTTGACATTAAATATGCAAGCAACAGAGCTCATAGTCCGGCCTGTCCCACGACTTGTCGGTTTTAGAGAGCTGCTTTAGCCATGGATTAAGTCATTAGGGCTATGTTTGGTTGGCGTAGGGAATGAGAATGGTAATGAGAATAGGAAAATGGTCATTACAATGATCTCAAATTTATTATTATACCCATACACACACCCTTTACTATTTTGAATTCATAAAAAACCTGGATTGCATTCTGAGTAGGGATTGCATCCCCAAATGTCTTATAACTCTAGGGATATTTCATTTTTTGCTCATCCAACTCCTACTTGCTGAGAAGTCAAGACCAAGCTTTACCTCTTTGAAATGTGAGGCTGCTTATTCTTTCCAATCTCTGTTGAAGTCAAGTTCCTCGCATTCTAAGAATATGAAGTGATATGAAGCCTGATAAGTGCCAAGACCCATCAAAGTATTTGCTACAAGGATCCCTGTCAGCTCCACAAACTGCCTCAACTCATCACCGGAATTCAAACATCCACCTCCCACATATAGTATCTATTTCTTAGCTTCTGATATCAACCTAACAATCTGCTCTAAATGTGCCTCATCTGGGGATTTAGGCAACATTGACACATACCCTCAAACTTAATTGGTTTGTTCCAATTAGGACAAGCTAATTGTTGTTGTATATCTTTTGTTATGGTTGGTGGATTTTTATATATTTTGGTGCTTTGAATTTTGATTCATCATGTAGCATGATATATTTGGGAACTTTGATTTGAGTGTTTTTTTGAATGATTAAGAGCATCTACAAGGGGTTGTATATAGAGTTGTATATCCTTTAACTGCCAAAATACAACCCTATCTTGCAAAATATCTTCTCCAACCGAGGTGCTATATGGAGTTGTATAATAAAACCTGTCAGATCCAGGAGGTATATTTACCACTCAGTTGAAAAGTTACAATGGAGAGGTAAACAAATGGAGGAAAAGTAGAGATACTGTTGGGATTCAACTCTTCTGCTACTTCCGCCGCCTCTACTACTCGTATTTTCTCTCTCTTGAAGATGATTTTGCTTACTAGAAGGTGAAGCTCCTATGTCAAATAAATGGGCCATATAATGTTTCAGATAACCCAAAAACTCCAAGAGCACCAAGTCTTTGATGACAGTAGTCATTGCGAGCAACTACCCCATCGACTATTCGACAAAAAAGATATCGATTCATGTGAAATCTCCTTTGAAATAAATGAGGGGATATACTAGACCATCCGAGAAATAGTCACAGTACAATCTTTCAACACCGTCATGTCTACCACGATTAATTACTCTGTGTCCTGGAATAGAACCACGATGCCGAGTCAATTGTTTCTGACGAGAAATTTTATCTTCTTCCATAGCAGTTAGAAGGACTATGTCTTCATCATCCGATTCATCACTATTGAGAATATCTTGTATAAAATCAGAAAAAATCATCCATGAAATGTAATTTAGAGGACAATTGTAATTATGAAAGACATAATGAAATATTGAGTTTAGGGTGGAGGTTGATTTATAGACTACAATTTGGGAAGGAATATCTTGGGGGAGATTTTTTGGCGGGTAATATTTTGATGGGAAAAGTTTAATTTTTTAATTAAATATGACAAAATATATATGAACTTAATGTAATGGGTCTAAAATTAAGTCCTTAAGCAAATGGGTTTCGTCTAAAAAAAATATATAGCACCTCATTTTCTACCATTGGATTGGAATCAATAGATTTTACAACTCCACTTTTACGCTATTCAAAGTTGTAAAATTTAGTTTACAATCCCATTGGTTGGAGATGCTCTTACACGGTAGAATGAGGTGTCATCATTTTAATTTGTCTGAACAGTAAAAGAATCTAATGACAAGCTTTGTCGGCCACACTAGCTAAAATAAATAAATATATCGATTTTTAGGCCAAATTAACGAGATAACTGTTGGAAAGATGAGAAATATGTCCGAATGATTGAATTGAAATAAATCTTTCTAAGTTAAAACGTAAAATTCAAGTCTGACTTAGGGGCATCATTTGGCTCGCGGGTTAAAGCTCGGCCCAGGCCCGAAATTACATTTGGTTTGAACAGTCCAACCTTAACCTCGGGCAGGCTTGGGCTCCATTTCTAAGGCTAGGTTAGGCTAGGCTCGAAACTCGACACTTCGGGTCAATTTTGGGCTGGCCTGAGGCCCGACCAATAGCACTATATATATATATATATGTTTACTATGTGTTGTTTTGCATGTATGTATATATATATATATATCCACTGTGTAAACTGCGTAATGCATATATATATATCTCTACTGTTAATGCATGTATATATATATATATATATGTATCTACTGTTAATGCATATATACGTATCTACTGTGCGCGTATATATATGTACTGTGTGTGTATACATATGTATATATGTGTATATATATGTCTGATGCAGACTGCATGTATATGTGTACATAAAAAAATAGTAATAGTTAAGCCGGCCCGTGACCCGAAGCCCAACCCATTGGCCCGACTAATTTGGGCCCGGACCGGGCTTGGCCTTCCATTTTCAACTCAAGCCTGACCCGAAGCCCGAATGTAAATCCGGGTTTGGGTCTTATTTTTGCGGGCCAGCCCGACCCCTAGACTCTGGCTCATGATTTTTATTTTCTTTTTAAGATTTTTTGATATGCTGATGTGGAAAAAAAATAGCCCCAGGATCGAAACTGATCAAAAGAGCCTGGAAGCCCCTAAGGAATTGCAGAGCCGAAAAAGTGAAGAGGAGGAATGATTTGGCACTAAAACAGCCGTTGGATCTAAATTCAAGACACGAAATCAAATTACAAACTCGCGAGAGAAGTATAAGACATTCTGAGCCTAAACGCCCGCCCATTATTCGTCATCCGACTCTCGTCGATTAATAAGTTGTGATGACGAGTCTTCAATCGGGCTTCTCTGCTTCCTTCCTCTTATCTTCTTCTTGCTCTTCTTGTCAAAGATTCAGTCCTCTACTCTTCTCTCAACGACGCTGTTCTAACTTCATCCTCTCTCGGCGGCATCTCAATCGCCGCCTCAAACCAAGATTACGGCATGCAGTTACGGAGAATTCGAAGCTCGATTGCAAGAGAAAATCTCGTAAGAATGAATGATTTCCAGTTACTAAAGCGGCATTAAGTGCAATGTGGGAAACTGAAATGTTCAAGTTTTGCATGTTGAATTCCAAGTGTAGGAAATTTTCGGTCATGATTTCTTTTTTCTGTTTTTATGGAATGAGTTTTCAATAATTAAACGATATTATTTAGTGGATAATTTTGGGGAAATTTATGATTTTCTTTCTTTTCTTGCTATAAATTTTCTGCGCTGTGAAAAATAAAGGAAAAGGAAAAGCATCATTTTCTTTTCTTGTTATATTATGGTGGCTTGTTTTTGTGCCTTCTTATTTATTTCTTCGTGACAATCACATTGAGGATAAGCTCTTAAGATTTTTTTATTTTTTATTTTTTTTATTCTTGTTTGTCCTGAACCATCCTGGCCATTCTTGCTCGGGTTTATATTATTAGGTTCCTGTTATTTCTTTCCTTAATTCTACTTTTTTTTTGGGAAATGGAATAATGTTTTCCTTAAGGAATTTTCTGTGTTAAATCTATCACTGGTTTCATTGCAAATCAGGTGCCGCGGCAGAGGATGGTGTGTTTACTTCTCCCGAGGAGGCAAAGTCCTTTGACCTTTCTTCAGAAGAAAGAATATATAAATGGTGTTTTATTTTTTGAAGAAGCAGAAGTTACAATTTTCTTTTCATTTGTTGGTTTTGCCTCTTAATTATTGATTTTGTGAATGCTTGGCTTGCTAAGAGTGCTGGTTCTGATTTTTGTGGTAGAGGATGGCAGTTTCATATCGTTGTTCTTGTATTATCATTAGAAGAATATTTCTTTTGGTGGAGTTGTAAGGTCTTCTAGTGCCCGTGATTAGATGGTTTCATAGCAGCACATAGATCTGGCTCTCCCAATAACCTCATCCCCCTAATTCTTTAGTAGGGTACTGAGCAGTTTTTCCTGCTAAGCTATTTCTATAATGTAGCTGGGTTGGTATAAGTGGTATCGAAGCTGAACTTTTGCTAATATATATCTGCAAACCAGGGTTGTTTGAGCAAAGTGGGTGGCTTATTATCTTTTGCTTATGTTATAACCTACGAGTACACAAGCTACATTGCAATTTATAGTTGTTCCTCCTAATCCTAATAGCATCTCACATAAAAACGGGATAAGATTGTGGGCTATATGTGAACGACTTTGAACTGAAATTTTTAGTTGTCTTATGGGACACAATTGTGAGACTTGGTGGGTTACCTTGAGAGCATGCCCAGGATGTTACATAGAAGGTTTTGCAATTAATGTAGCAGGCACTATGAGATTGAGCTTGGGTATATGCTTACCTATGGAAGAGCCTAGGTTTCACCATGAGATCTTTCTGTTCCATTTCTTTATCTCAATAGAAAGATGAAGAAGGTGTAAAAAGAACTTTGAGTCTTTTTGTTGAACTATGACTAAAATTGATTTTTCACGGGTTTGGGTTCTTTCTACATTTATTATGGTCTTTTAAATTGATAAGATACTAAATTAAGATTTACTCTGTCCCATCCCCTCGATAAGCTCTTGGATGGTGCCAAAGGGCTGCTTGTACGATCTTTTCCACTTGAAAAGAGGTTTCTTTTGTTGAAGAACAAATTATATGTGCATACGTTCACCTCTATGTACCTAGCAGGGAAAATTTGTGTGCGCATCATTGAGTTTATTTATTTGGTGGGCCTTTCTGATTCCAAATTATTATATTTTGATAGTTGCACTTTTGATACTGCTGTTTGCATGATTTCTCAACTGAGGATTTGTCTATTTGCATATTTAGCTGGTGCCAGTACTACCTATGATGGAGCTTCATGACATTTTTATTCACATGTTTTCTTTTTTTGTTTAATTTGGATGTTAGGTGGGAATCTCAAGGGTATTTTAAGCCAAAATTTGACCGGGGAAGTGATACTTTTGTGGTATCAATGCCACCCCCTAATGTTACTGGCTCGCTGCATATGGGGCATGCAATGTTTGTTACTCTTGAGGTTGTGAAAGTGATTTTGGGTTCTCTTTGTTCGAGTTGAATTTCATTTTGTTTTTCTGTCCCATTTCTTGAATGAAGCTGGAAACTGAGTGCACTGCAGCTGTTTTGCTTGAGTGATGCATTTATTACTTATTTGTTGATCGGGGACCTAGATTTTTGGGTGTTGGGGGGAGGGGGTGGGTGCTTATTATGGAATAGCGCCAATATGATGAGAAACACAACGAAATATAAGATAAGAAATGAGACTATTAGGTCTAATTTAAGAAAGGCGTCAATCAAATATAAGATTCTATAATATTCTATAACCCATAAGTGGGGGATATATTTATGGGCGAAATAAATTTTTAGGTAGAACTGAACCACTGTTCTTTGGCTTAAATGGGAGGGCTAATGACCTTGATATCCACAATTATTATGAGTTTACAACTCGGAATGTGATTTCTAATTTTAGTATAATTTGCATACTAGTAAGAATGTCTAAATAAATGTAGTTCATGGTGCCAGTATCTCAGAACTCTCGTCATATAAATGAAAATGAGGCAAAATTTACAGGGCTCAATGATTTTTATCTTTTTGAAGGGGTGAGGCAATTCATCTCACTTCCTACTTTTCCTTTCTATTTTGCTCCATTTCTCGGATGACCTTAAATCAACAAGGAATGAAGGAGGCATTTTGCGGTCCTTTTATCCTCTAAATAAGCATGTGCAAACTTCTTTTAACTACATAATTGTTACTGTATGTGACTTTTTACATTGTGTTTGATGACACCATTTTTGCTTTTATTTCGATTCTTTCCAATGAACAGCATTCAGTTTGACATCTTAATTATTTGATGTTCTTGTTAGATGTCATACAATTCCAAAGTTTATGTGCTGTCTGCCATGTTGATTTTTGTTAGAAGCATTTACACTGATGATATTGCATCCCTAATTCTATTGGCTTCAAATTTCAGGATATCATGGTTAGATACCACCGCATGAAAGGAAGAGACACACTTTGGCTTCCAGGGACTGATCATGCTGGAATTGCAACTCAGGTTTTCTTTGGTCTGAAAGGCTGTAAATACACATAGTGTATTGGCTAATATTTTTTCTTTTATTCCATTTCCTAGAAATAAAATCTTTCACTATTGAAGTTGTTGGCATTTTGACAGACATTACTATTTGGTCTCATAACCACAAACTAGTTCCTTTTTGTTTTGAATATTCCAGACTGCTGTTACTGTGGCAGAATTTTTTATGCAAGTTTTTTAAGAATTTATTTAGGATATAAGCACATGTTGACCTTTTAGTGCCTCCAACCTTTTAGTGGAATTATTTATAGAGTTAGTTTGTTTATCTTTTAGTTTAATTTTTTACTTTTTTGAATGTTACGTTCTTGATATTGTCTTTCTTTCATACATACTGTTTTATTTGAGTTTATAGTGAACGATATGCATTTTTGTTTTAGTTGGTGGTGGAAAGAATGCTTGCATCTGAAGGAATAAAAAGGGCAGAACTGGGCAGAGATGAGTTTGTGCAACGGGTTTGGGAATGGAAAAAGAAGTATATTATCCTCTCCTGGTTATTTAGATTTTTTTTATTTGTTCTTGCTTCCAATATTCTAATGTAGTACTCATAACATTTGCATCATACACTGACGTGATGTTAGTCATATCTATGTTTATATATACATGTGCGTGGTTGGGCCTGTACTTGTGTGTGTTTTGTCAGCCTCTTCCCCATGTTAACAATGAAAGAAATAGAGGATTTTCACTCTCTGATTAGGTATTGTTATTGTTAAATTTAGCATATAAGGGGCCCATACACTCTCCCTAAAAAGACCTATTAGATAGAGGAAAGGGTACCACATATATGCACGTATAATTCACCCACACTAGACGATGTGGGACATTTATCTCTTAATACTCCCCTCACTTGTGAGCTGGACAATCCAAAGGCCCAATAAGTGCAGAAAACGGGTAAACCATGGCCCAATAAATGGGTGGAGGTAAGGCTGTCCAAGAACGCATCACTAGGGGCCCAGTCTGATACCGTATTAAATTTTGCTTATAAGTTGCTCATACACTCTCCCTAAAGGACCTATTAGATAGAGGAGAGGGTACCACATATAATTCAGCCAAAAAAGACGATGTGCGACATTTATCTCTTAACAATTATCTAAACTCTTCGATGTGTGGAACAAGGGGCTTTGATTCAATATTTAGATTTTTTTTGGGAGGGGGGGGGGGGGGGTTTGCGGGCGGGGAGGGAAGGTGCATGACCATGACCATAGAAAACAGATTTATTGGATCTGATAAATCTGCATACAACTACTCTATTCCAACTTTTTTTGCTCTAGTTTTACAGCTATCCTACTGTTGACTACAATGGTTTCCTGTATTATTCAATTTTTCATTCTCCGTTTGTGTGCGCGAGTTCATGTATGTGTGCATTAGCTTACCTGCTTTCTATTTTTCAGATATGGTGGAACCATTACTAATCAGATTAAGAGGCTTGGTGCCTCTTGTGACTGGACTAGAGAACATTTCACCCTTGATGAGCAACTAAGTCGTAAGATCTTTTTACTCGTTGATATTTTGTTGCTGTAGAATATATTTATTGATTTTACTTTTGATCTTTTGGCCTTGTTATTTCTTTTACTTCTCTGATGTCTGTTATATGCTATAACATGGCTGTTTAAAGTCTTAGAACTTGCATACATTGGTTGAGATAATTGTAATTTTCTCGTCACATTATATCATCTGAGTCCCATCATTTGAACTTTTGTAGGAGCTGTAATGGAGGCCTTTGTTAGACTTCATGAAAAAGGCTTAATTTATCGAGGTATATAGTCGAATTCCGCTCACACTGTTCTCGTAGTCTTAATCAGCTGGGAAATTTCATTAATATTCCCTTCTTATTTAGCAGTTTGTTGTCCATCAATTTCATTTCTATCCTTGGAGTCCTCCCTTTTTCACTGTGAAATAGGACATTTTAAATTTTGAATTGACTTCATGATGTATGCCTGCTTGTGTTTGGCAAACTATTATTATTCTTTTATTTTGTGGCCCTTGTTAAAACAGTTTGGGACATAATTCATTTGTTTAAAGTGTGTAAATGACTGAAGATATTATCGTACACCATTGATGATTATGGAGACTCCAATTCATATCTGTGGCAAGACTTGGACGTTAAATTACTGAGTTGTAGTTTTATGAATCATTTTGTGTATGAGTTTAATAAATGCAACAGAGTTGTAAACAGTGTCTGTAAAAGTATTAGAGTCCAGATATTTTTTCGTGGTTTTCTTATTATTGTGGTCTATGAAGGGCAAATGCTTCCATATGGGTGTATCTGTTCCGATTCCTCTGGCCCTTTATGGTGATATTTCTGGGTGTTGTAACAAGAAATCAAGCCCATCATTTAACTTCTCATCCCCTTCCTCCCTCCCTCCCTCTCTCTCTCTCATGCAAAGGTACTTGACTATATGCAGAATTTCTGCTTTTGACCTCTTTGCTTGAATTGAATTTGATACCATTTGGTTGAAGTATTGTCTACAAATTTTAATCCTATTCTACGAGCTTTTACTCATTATTTTTATTTCCCAGGAGAATTTCCCCTTTTCTGGACTTCCTCAGATATTTGCCTGTTTAAATGTTGATCAACCCATATTAGTTGGGACTGCCTATAAGAAGTAGTCGAGTCCATTCCTCTATTTCTGTTCGTGTGATTATACCACTTCTCTATGACTTGGATTGTCAAGTAAACGTTTATTGTCTCATTGGTAAATTAAGTGTAATCTCATCTACGTGTGTATATCTATATATTTCTTTCAGGGTCTTACTTGGTGAATTGGTCCCCTAATCTTCAAACTGCAGTCTCAGACCTGGTATGTTGCTTTTGAAGTGGAGTCGTTTTTGCTGTTTTCAGCATATGTAATCACACAACATTTGTTGTAAACCTCTTTGTAGGAAGTAGAATATTCTGAAGAACCTGGTACTCTATATTATATTAAGTATCGCGTTGCTGGAGGTTCAAGGTAGTTATTTTCCCCTTTTGAAAGGCTAAAATATTCTTAAAAATAATGTAGTCTTATTTAATATTTGTTGTAGAATACACTGTCTATTAGCTCCTTATTTTCATACTGGATTTGTTTATCAGTAGTTGGGAATTTCAAACTCATTTTCATTGCTTGGCTATTAGTCATATACTTGTCAATTGATTAATGATATTTACACCCTATAGAGTTCTAATATTTAATATGAGTGTGACAAGCAAAGTTTTTTGGATCAAAACTTTGTGAAAAAAATACTTGATAAGAATCAAGTGGGTTAGATGGGTATAGCCAGTACACAGGAGTCAGGACTTTTCTTTCCTGTTATTGCCCTGCCTGAAATGAGCTGGGTTAAATGAGGCTAGGCACAATGGACTAGAATTACCAGCATATGGCTGTTTTTTTCATTTTATGATTTCTTCCTAGATGTTATTTGTTATGGTAAGGCCATCCTTTCCAGCCCATCCCAACAGCCTTAATTAATTTGTCCTTAGTCCATATCCAGCCTCTGTCTTATCTGCTAACACGTACTGATGGTAGAAGTCTGTGAGACCCTATTCTCTTATTTAATAGTTGTTCTAAGTTGTATTCAATTGAAGATTTACATTATCCTTTTGACCTCTGCCAAGAAATTTGGAGGGAAGTCTTGTAATTACTTCTTTTAAAAAAACTCAATCTGCTAATTAGAGAGGTGGTTTAAAAATGAGGTTCAATATATTGATGATGTTGAAGAAGAGAATATCATTGCAAACAACAAAAGGCAATTTGATGATGCTTTTATGCCTTTGACACCTCAATGTTGATATACTTTTTTTTTTGATAATTAATGTTAATATACTTATATGAAGAAATTACTTGACGTTGTCCATGTGCTTGCTACTTCCCCGATTGAGGGTCTTTTGACTCTGTATTTAATACACAAGTAATGCTTTGATTTAGGTAATGTTGGATGTTTTATTGTTGCAAGAGGTCAGAACATTTTAGAGCATGCTTCGTTTTACCGAATTTAGAGAAAAATATATCTCATGAGGGAAATTTAAAAATGTAGTATATTTTGAACTATATAGTTAATTAGCAGAGAAATGATATTCAGTAGGGCTCGATACATTGCCGAGATGATGGGTGGAAGGCAGCTTACATTTCCTGTTTGCCTTCGCATAAACTTATTCTTAGCATTCAATCCTCTCCATAGATAACAGTTCTTGTGTTTTATGAACTTCTGATATGCTGGATCTGAATTGAATATAATTTTTGTGAAAGTCTGTTTCTGTATGGAAGCTACCTAGGCGTTCCTTCTTATTGTTTCTAAATTGTGTTTGTCTTCTATTTTTGCAACTTCTATGGACTGGTAAATCATGCAGATATAAATATTGTTATTTTATCATTTTCTAGGAGTGACTTCTTGACGATAGCAACAACTCGTCCTGAGACTTTATTTGGGGATGTAGCCGTTGCAGTGCATCCTAAGGTGGGTAACTTTGTTTATATTGTTGAAATAGGTCTTTGCATTCATTATACTCTGATGGTATCGGAGTGGGAGGTCTTGGGTTATGTTAGAATATGTATAAATGATGTGAAATGCCCCAACCCAATAAGTTAACTTGTTAGGTTGAATGACAAGGTAACTAATCTTAATATGGTGTCGGAGCAGGAGGTCTTAGGTTCAAAACTTAGCTTCTGCTTTAGGTTCAAAACTTAGCTTCTGCAATTTAAACTCCCATTTGTTGTTGCCCCAAGTGTGGGCCTTTGTGTGTGTTTGTTGTTGATCCAAGTGAGGGCCTTGTGTGAGAGTAGCCCTAGTGCTAGGCCCCGTTTGTTGTGCATGTGTTAGGCTGTAGGATTGCCTAGCCCACACTTGAGGGGGAGTGTTAGAGTATGTATAAATGATGTGAAATGCCCAAACCTAACATGTTAACTTATTGGGTTGAATGGCAAAGTAACTAATCTTAACAAGTTCAAACCTTAGCTTCCAAAATTTAAACCCCATTTGTTGTTGCCCCAAGTGTGGGCCTTTGTGTGTGTTTGTAGTTGCCCCAAGTGAGGGCCTTGTGTGAGTAGCCCTAGTGTTGTGCCTCTTTTGTTGTGCACTTGTTGAGCCGTCGGATTGTCCAGCACACACGTTAGGGGAGTGTTAAAATATGTATAAATAATGTGAAATGCTTATTGGGTTGAATGGCGAGGTAACTAATATTAACAAAGTGGAATAAAAGTATACTTGGATTATTTTTGTGCCCCAAACATAGGAGTGGACTAAAATAGTCCAATATAGTTCAATCCTACTAGTTTTCGGCATACCAAACGTAGCCGAACTGTTTACGGGGTTATATACTTCACCCTTGTATCATTTGAAGAATCAATCTCTTTGATATAAGCATCATGATTTGTGTTTCTTCCATCTATACATCTATTACATCTAATATGAAAAAAGTTATAGCCATTGCTGGAATATATGTTTGAGTTAGATTTGATTACTCATATGCAGGATGAACGCTATTCCAAGTACATTGGGATGATGGCTATAGTTCCTATGACATATGGTCGTCATGTTCCTATTATCTCTGACAAGGTAAAAACATTCATACACCTTTTTGGTAATTTTTTTTGAATTCAACATTGTTGTTTATTGGTAAATGATTTATAGGTCTAGTACTCTAGTTCATGGGCGTACCACTATCTAGTTGCAATATTAGGCAATTTTGGACCCTTGATCTCTATTTGAAGGCAAGAAAGGTACACTGTGGATCAATGAACATGGCCATGATGCAGACCTGTGTACCTTCCAAAATGAAAATGTATTAAGCGGAAAATTATTTTGGAGGTCTTTTAAAAATGAAGGTCACTTCACAAGATAATTTGGTTTCAAATAATGTTAGAGCCATCATTGATTGTTTCAGAATTCTGATCAGTTCCATGTCTTCCTTGGGATATTTTCTTTCTGCAGCATGTCCAGATGCACGAAACGGCATTGCTATTTGTTTTTATATTATCTTCTGTTATACGAGTTTAAACTCGTATAGTTTGCAAGGAATCCATTGTTTTGTTGGTTAAAAGGCATATAATTTTTGTGCACATGCATATGTTGGTTGTGTTTTTTCCTGGAGATGTAATCCTTTTTTACTGTCCCTGCGATGCGAAGGACCGAATCAGGTCATACAATTTGGGCTTTAGATTTTATCTTTTCGCAGTTATTGCTCATAGAGCACAGTTTGCATTCTATTGCCTAGCCAATTTTAATATGCCACCAAAAGTCCTCCTTCAGATTCTTCCTGTTATTTGTTTCAATTTTGTTTTTTGTATTAAGTGGTGTGTGCCTTCCTGTGGATTGAGCCACTTAATATTATCAGCATTTTATCCTCTTTGTTTTAGCTTCATTGTTGCTTGTGGCATTCTTGACTCATGAAGTATTTACTAGAATTCTGTTCTTATCAGTTTAATATCTGATACGCAGGCCATCAGCCCGCATGATATTAAATTAGCTTTTGATTGCCATTAAGAGCCGTGAAAATATTCAAATGGATGCTATAATTCTCATGAACTCTTATTTGTACGTGTGTAAATTCACATATTCTGTGTTTTTCTATCATTTTCGCTGCTTAATTCTTTTGTGGGAAGATATTATTTTATCGGTTTATCCTTTCATCCAGGCAAATAATTTGATTTCTGGTGTTATATGTTATTTCTGTTACGACAGTATGTAGACAAAGACTTTGGGACTGGCGTGTTGAAGATAAGCCCTGGACATGATCATAATGATTACCTTCTTGCTAGAAAGCTTGGCCTTCCAATACTTAATGTGATGAACAAGGATGGGACTCTTAATGACGTTGCTGGACTGTTTTGGTAAATCTCATCCAATTGTTGAACGATAATTAAAGTATGTTTTATTGATTTGTTTAACATATGGTAATGACTCTTGAAATATTAGTGGTCTTGATCGGTTTGAGGCACGTAAGAAATTGTGGTCAGATCTTGAGGAGACAGGTTTAGCTGTCAAAAAGGAGCCTCACACCTTACGAGTTCCCAGATCCCAACGTGGTGGGGAAGTATGTCTCTTGGTTTTCCACTTATTATGCTTTATATGATCTTAAACCAAAAGTTAAGTGAACCAATGACTCATCAGTTTTGCTCTTCTACTATTTTTCGTGCTTCATATTAGGTAATTGAGCCATTAGTAAGTACACAATGGTTTGTGACTATGGAGCCCTTAGCTGAGAAGGCCCTTCATGCAGTCGAAAAGGGAGATTTAACTATTATTCCTGAAAGATTCGAGAAGGTATGTCGCATGGAAAAGGATGTTGCATTCTGTCCCTTCATATAGCACCTGTGCTGTACAGATAAACTGGTTTTTTTCTGTTTGAATATTTGGTGATTTTTGAGCCACTTAGTTCAGTAACATCTGGCAGGCAGAGCTTCTTTTATGGTTATCTTGTGGACTCCTGTAATTCTGTCACCGAACCATTCACATACATCATCTAAAAACAACACCAGTCTTACCATGAGGCCATTGTTCATTTTCAACTTTGTCTGTAAAAAAGATTGTTTTTCTAACTACAACATGGTTTACCAATTTGTGTGTTTGATTTTCGTTTCTTTTTCTATTGCTTGTAGATTTATAAGCACTGGCTATCAAACATTAAGGATTGGTGTATAAGCAGACAACTCTGGTGGGGACATCGCATCCCAGTTTGGTACGTTGTGGGAAAGGACCTTGATGAAGAATTTATAGTTGCACGGAGTGCAGATGAGGCCTTAGAGAAAGCTCATGAGAAATATGGAAAAGATGTAGAGATATACCAGGATCCAGATGTTCTTGACACTTGGTTTTCAAGGTCATTTATTTTACCAAAACTCATATTCACTTCTTGCTCTATGTGCTTATGTAGTACAAGAAATCAAGAATTTGTTTAGTTGTGCATTTTTGCATCTTTGATTTGTTGCAGGAGTGTTTTTTTGCTTTTAATTTTTGTGCAACTTTTTTTTTGTTTTTGTTTTTATGTATTGTTTTGGTATTTCATTGGAGAGGGTGGCCGGGGGAAGGAGATGAGGTATTTTATGATAATGCTTTGCAAAATATAGTTTCAACATTTTTATTTTTGTGTTCATTAGTGTTACTTGCATGGTGGTGCCGGAATTGTTTTTGATTAAAGCTTTGATGATGATGATTATTAATGTTTCTTGCATTACAGTACCTGGTTGTTGATAGCATTTAAAGAATACTGTGACAGTATTGGAGGAAATTTACTCTGAATTGAGAATTGGTCTTTCCTAACAGCCAAATCTCAAATTGCTTTCCTAGTCATAGATGCAATTGACGCAATTGTACATCATGTTCTTAAGCCACAATTTCATCATCCTCGTCAAAGCCTTTGTCCGAAAAAGTTTTTCATGATCAGGTACAAGAATCGATAAAAGAAATTATTTTGAATCCCCTATGTGGATTCTCCTTCTTAATTTGCTGCTATCTAGAGCTATACTCTCCATTCTCCACTAATCTTATGGAGCCCATATATTTTCTGATTACTTCCTCCCTTTTTTTTGGATCTTCCATTTCTCTTTAAAGCTACATTTCACCCCTTCAATATGAGTTTTCTGTGGATGCTTGAAATAAATTGACAAGGGAAGTACTGATATTTTATAATGTGGTTCAGCAAATGAATAGTTAGCTCATGTTTCTTAAAATTCATTTTGTGACAAATGCTATGCCCATGCACTTTGAAATTTGCCTAATTTTGTGCTGCTTCTTTCTCAGTGCACTCTGGCCTTTCAGTACTCTGGGGTGGCCAGATGATTCAGCAGAGGATTTCAAGAAATTTTATCCGACAACAATGCTTGAAACTGGGTAAACAACTCTAGCTATCTCCTGTTGTTTCAATTTCAGTTACTGAGAGTCGGGGAAATCGTGTATTTTACATAGATCTTAAGATGTGTAGAGGAGCCCACTATCTCTGGTATCTCCTTGATCCTCTTCAAGTCTATTTCCTAATTTAACGTATGTTAAGCACTTGTGGGTAAAGTCATGTATCTATACCAAGTCTACATTCCTCTCTCTCTCTCTCGTCAGGTTGGATGGACTAAGTTGAGCATAGAATACACTCCCTTACAATTCATCTCAAATTTCTATCACCACACGTATTCCCCTTTTCTATAGCCCATATTTGGTCTTATTCACATGCTTTGTTTCTAAAATAGTTTGAGGTAAGATGGTGCTATATTTAACACGAAAATCTCAAACAAGTTTAACTTTGCATTGACATTTCTAAGTAATTAAATGTCAAAAGTTACCTTTCTAGAATAAGAAGAGTTAGTCATTCCTAAGTGATCTAGTTGCATCAATAATATAGTTTGAGCCTGAGGTCCCTTAATGCTTTTGGAAAGAAATAATGTTTGGATGTATATATACGTAAAAGTTTCAATGGGTCATCAAATGATTTTCTTATTAGTGATTTAAATAGGCACCTTATTTATCAATGTTAACTTCTTTACCTTGGACTGTCTGGTCCAAATACAATTTTGTGCCACATGCTTGTCAAGCCTGCCTTTTGCTCTCTCATAGGGAGAATGACTATGTCTCGTTTGATCTTAGATGGACCTTTTTGTCCAAATAGGAGAACTCTTGTGATAATGGAATACGCAATGCATTCCGTGGGGTTTTGCATGTACTATTCACTTGTCTTCCTGACCCCCTTTTCTTTGTTTATTTTGTTGCGATAGTGATTCTTTGCAATGGTACTTCTTCACTTTTTCAACAGGCATGACATTTTGTTCTTTTGGGTGGCAAGGATGGTTATGATGGGAATTGAGTTCACAGGCTCTGTTCCATTTTCGTATGTTTATCTTCATGGACTTATTCGTGACTCCCAAGTAAGTAGACTCCATGGATGGCAGCTGTTGCTTCGAAATATCAACTATTATGTCTTAAAGGCCTAACCAGCCCTAGAATATGTGTTGCTGGTGCTTTTGAAATTTATATTTCTGTCTTCCTTTCCAGTTCTGGTATATGAGTTCCCTTATATATGCCAAATACAGTTTTGCTGAACTTATTCTGTTTACCTGGCATGCTATTAATTGGTGTTCTTTTAAATTGTTTGATATTCTGTCACATTTTGTTTTATACTTTAGATTTAATTCTTCAAAGAAATTACAAAATAGCGTGTAACATAATGTTCTACTCCCTAGTTTCCCTGTTAACTGAATTATTGGTACTTAGTCTTGTTTTTGTAATTCAGTACGTTACGATTGAGCAGTTAAAATAATGCTAATTACCTTTAAGGGAACTTATATATATGACCATAATAAGATTATGTTGCTATGACGCCTTTTTAATCCTTATCAGCTTAGAGTTTGATTGTTCTTTTCTAATATTATTATTGCTCTATGTGATGGTTACAACCTTCTACATCGTTTGGGTTTCAGACACAATCTTAGGCTTAGAATATAAAAGTTGTAGCTATCAAATGTAGAATTTAGAAATAGAATTGAAGCTTAAAATTACAGAGGCAATTGATCAAAACAGCTCACGAAGTATTGATATCCAGCTGAGGAACAAACTCGAAATATCAAATGGACGACCACCCTTTACACTCAGTCTGACCACTAATAGTAAACCAAGCAACAATCAACTATGAGAATGGATATGGGATACCAAGTAAGGGATTAGCAGTGATAGAAGATGCAAAACCAAAGGTATCCACATGAATTGGGCAGCAAGACCTTCAGCAGTAAGACTGTAAGAGAGAGAAATCTGGCAAAAGAGCAATTTTTTTTGGTTTTTATGGCAAAGGAAACAATATTACAGCACCTGATTATGGTCCAGAAAAGAACTGTGAAGTAGAAGATGAAGCGCTGAAAATAACTGAAAGGAAAATTCTAGAAATGAGTGGAAAGAGGGATGTAGAAGGTTGCAGCAGATAATGCTAAAGAATTCCAGCATGAGCAATATTTTAGCCTTCTACAATCTTTTTTCTTTTCCCTCGATGAAACTCAGAATCCAGGTTTCATGCGAAGGATAGGACTCAACTAAACTTATTCAAAGGTCTTCATCACTTGGCCACAAGCTTTATTTTATGATCACTTTTCCTTGTAAGATCCATCCGTTAGATTTAAGGATAATTATGGTGCTAGCAATCTTCATTTTTTTAACATGTCACCTTGCGACTATGTGGTTCAACTTCTGATGAAAATGTAACAACCCTAAGAATTATGCTTCAGTTAGATTTAAAATTCCAGTGGTGGCAATCCTTAATATGCTATGCTTGATCTTTCCTCAGCTTATATGTTTAATTTCTATGTGAGTACCGCATACAAGCTATTAGGCGAAGACCTTCAGTCATACATTTTCTTACCTATACTAACTCAGTTTATGCTGGATGGCATACAAGTCATTCCATAAACTCTTCTGTATTTCAATTTGTACAAAAGTACATACTTGTCAATATATGGAATTGATTTACTTGGTTGATTAGAACGTCTGGGTGACTCTAGTATTTTCTCATTTACTTTGGTTGATTATCTGCGCACCAAGATGTGTTTTGTAAAGAGCAATCAAGTAAAAACATTTTTTGAAAAAATTGTTGATCACTTATTTCTGATAGAATCATGGCTCGTGGCTTTCCATTTATAGATTGTATTACTCTCTATTGCTTTTGATTTTGTGTATGTTATTGACATATGATGCAATCAACTATTTCAGGGGCGAAAAATGTCTAAAACACTGGGGAATGTAATAGATCCAATTGACACGATCAAAGAGTTTGGCACTGATGCTTTAAGATTTAGTCTTGCTCTAGGAACTGCTGGCCAGGTGTTCCTTTATCTTGAAGTCCTTAAAGAAACTCTGAATTGAGCCTATATGTCCGTCTATCACTGATGAAAGGCTGCACAAACGCAAACACAATTACTTGATTGGCCACTTCTTATTTCTTAGTTCTTTTATTACTACTTAGCTAACCTAAAATGCTTTCCACCCAGGACCTCAATCTGTCAACTGAGAGGTTGACTGCCAACAAGGCTTTCACTAACAAACTATGGAATGCTGGCAAGTTTGTGTTGCAGAACTTACCGCGTGAAAATGACATATCTTCTTGGGAAAAGATACTGGCTCATCAGGTTCACTTACCCTCCTTTTTTATGGTCATTGTTGTTAAGTAATTGATGTTAAATGTTTTTGTGACGTCATGTCCTCAGACAATTTCATTACCTTACCTTTTAATAAAGGGAAAAAAAGTTACTCTATAATGTTAGGCAAAAAATTTGTATACTTGTAATTCAGGAGTAGTTTTTACTTACAAGTCCATAGTTTCTTGTTTCAGAGTTTCTTCATGACTTAAGTTTCATGATGAATTTTCCAGAAAGCGAAGCAATAATTCTCTTAGAAAAACAGCTACTCTTCTATAAACTAAGTAATTTATTTCGTTTCAGTTTGACAAAGAGGAATTTACACTTGGGCTTCCTCTACCAGAATGTTGGGTGGTAAGGAGCCTATTTCCGTAATCTATGGTCTGCTTTATTCAATTAGCAGCACTTCTTCAAACTGTTATCCTTTTCTTTTTTCTTTTTTTTTTTCAGGTCTCACAGCTTCATATGCTTATTGATTCGGTGTCCTTAAGCTATGACAAGTTTTTCTTTGGCGATGCTGGAAGAGAGATATATGATTTTTTTTGGAGTGACTTTGCTGATTGGTATGTTTGTATTTATTCAGAGTGGCATTCAAAAACGTCAAACTTTTCTCCTCTTGCGAGGTTAAATCCTAGATATCTCATATGACTAGTCAATTGAAAGAAAGTGCAAGCCATGGGTTTGCTTAATTGAAGCATAGAATGATTTATTATTTGGAAGACTATTAATAACAATGTCAAACTTTTGTTGGCAAAATTATTGCACACTTTGTCACTGCATATAGCCGACCCCAAACTTTTGGGATAAAGGCTCGGATGATGATGTGACTTTGTCACTACATACCTTGCATTATCTGTATCACTATATGCATGTTGTGTGCCTTGAGTATTAACTTTGTCATCATCCAAACCTTTAAGGTAAACAACTATTGTGCACAAAGCTCCCGCATTAGGCTGGATCGGGGACAAACAAGATGTACGCAGACCTTACTCTTACATAATATGTGGAGAGGTCGTTTCCAGGAATTGAACTTGTGAGCTATAGGTTGCATTGCATCCCTACAATTCTATCATTGAGTCACATGTTCACCTGAATCGTCTAGCCTTTATGCCAAATAAATTGGGGTTGGCCACATGAATCCATTAGAGAAGTTAATTCTGTCCACTATATGGATACTCCACCATTCATTCATTCCTATTTGAAGCTACCCCTTGCCTTATTCTTGTATAAACCATGACTTTTTTGGTCTACCTCAGCTCTGTTTAGCGTATCCTACTTCAATTTTCTCAACCCTCCATACTGTCACAATAATACCTATTTTTGTTGCATGTGTTCAAACCATCTGAGATCATTTTTTTACTTGTTATCTTTGCTTGCGCTACTTCTAACCTAGATTGAATAGTGTCATTTCTTATCCCGACCCTTGTTGTATTGCTGCAAGTCCAATGTAACATTCTCATGTCCTCCGCATGCATTCTTTGGGCATGTTGTCTTTGATTGCCCAACTTCTATACCATGCTTCTTGCAGGGTGCACATCTCACATATAAAATTTCGCATTAACTTCAAGGGTATTCGTCAGTCACACAACACCCCAGAGGCACTCGTTCCCTTCATCCATCCCACTTCAATCCTATTTGATACATACATTCTCTTATATTATGGGCCCCATAACTCTGAACATCCTACTCTATGGTAATTGATTCCCATCTATTTCAATCGGTTCATCATGTTTTCTCCTGCTTTTATGCAATTTACACTTCATACACTCTGGTTTAGTCCTACTTGCTCTAATGTCTCTCTCCAAGTCTCTCACTTTGCACTAACTCCTGATTACGTCTCACCCACGGCACACACCATCATATAGCAAGGGACCTCATCTTGCATAAGTCTTGTGAGTATCTATGTGCATATTTGTACTTGTGGAAATGATAAGCCGAGAAGTATGCTTGTGTCCCAGATGTAACTATTAATTTTACTGGGATTCCCATGTGGCTCAAACATGTTTTGCAGGTGATCATAGTTTTTTCACCTTTTGCAGGTATATTGAAGCTAGTAAAGCTCGTCTTTACCACTCTGGAAATGGTTCTACTGCTTCAGTGGCACAATCAGTTTTATTGTACGTTTTTGAGAATGTACTTATGCTGCTACATCCTTTTATGCCATTTGTGACCGAGGAATTGTGGCAGGTATTTCTTCTGTATACTTTTTCCTTGTTATTCATTACTACACTTTGAATATTGCTTTTCTAACGCTACCTAAGTTCATTTCTTTTTTCTTTTTCTTTTGTTTTTGGGTGGCGTACTAGTTGTATATTTGTATTTGGTTCTTCTTTGGATTTTGATTTCTACATCATCATTGATATTATTTTTTCTGGTTACAGCATGTACCGCTCGTCAAGTAATTGAGGATAGTTTCTTTGGATTGATTATATCTTAATTTCATAGCTAGACAAACCTAGAACTTCCGCATGCTTATATAATAGTGGCTTTCAGGAACCTACTATCATGGTTGAAATCTCTCTCTCTGTATTTCTTGCCACCTCCCTATCTGATGCCTCTTCTGGTCTTTTTGGTTCATGCATCATATTTGCAGAGGTTTTCCAACGAGCTTAGGATAGTGTTGCATTGAATTTGCAGCGAAACAAGGATAGGATAAGAAACGAGGCATAGATTTAGGGTAGAGCTGGCATCTATCAAGATAAGATGGCTTGAGCATGTACAACATGGAGATATTAATGCAGTATGAGTAGCCTCAAAAAAATTCAAGTAAGAGAATACCAGAAAGAGAAGAATGAGACTAAAAAATACATGGATTTATGTTGTAAGAAAGGACCTGTACTCTATAGGATTTGTCTAACTGTGCGTTGTTGATATGAATGAATGGTGAAGGAAATTCATGTGGAGGATTCATATAGCTAACCCAACAAGGTTTGGGAAGAGGACAATGATGATGATGATGATGATGAATGTCTTGTACAACTGAACCAAACACTGATTACTTTGTCAGTGGACTTTTCCACATTTCAGAAAGCTCTAGCATTTCTTTCTTTCCACAAACAGCAGATAACATGTGGTATAACCCATATCACTTCCTTTTTCTCGTCTTTCTGAAATCATTTCCTTTTCCAGAGTGTTAGTTCTGCCCAGTTAATGCCGATGAATCTCCAAGCAACTTCCCAGATTCTACTTGCCCATTGACAGTGGAGTACATGACTAACCATCATCCTTTGCATAATCATATCGTTCTTTTTTTTGCTATTTATGTGTATTTGAGGTGGTGTGCTTATTGTGTCAACCACTATTTGGATGCCAGTGATACAAATAGGTCTATGGTCACTTTGAATTTATTATTTCTATGAGAAAGAAATTGATGGTACTTCAAGGTTAATGATGGAAGATAATAAGCAGCAGATAATGCTGTTGTCCCATTTTCCTTTGTAAGTGCTGAGTGAATCTTGTTGCTACTATTGTTTTCTAGTCTGCATACCCACTTCAGTTATAATTATGTTTTTAATACCTAACCAGAATGGTACTGTGGTTAGCTCTTCCACCTTTTAGGATCAGCAGCTCACAACTTAATTGTGCAAACAGACTTGACAATAAATGATGTATGCTTTATTAATTTAAGGTGTCTTTGATTTATAACAGGCACTCCCATACAGGAAAGAAGCTCTTATGGTTTCAGCATGGCCCCGGACACCACTTCCTAGGCATTCTAACTCAATAAAAAAGTTTGAAAATTTACAAGCTCTGGTAATTTAAAAATTCATTTTCTTGCATCTCCATAACAAAGCTGTTGTTGCATAAATTTGGATTTAATCTGTTATTTTATTCATGAGGAAGACGAGAGCTATTCGGAATGCTCGAGCAGAATACTCTGTTGAGCCAGCGAAACGTATATCTGCAACTATAGTTGGAAGTGATGAAGTGATCAGATATATATCTGTAAGTACAATTGATTCTTTATCCGATGCCATTTTAGTGTGTAGTTTAGTGTTTGTTTTATCTGTAGCTCTGCTAACTGCTACAAAGCGCTTGGGCTTTTTCAGTGAAGCAGTTCAGGTCATGGTCTGGCAAATTCATGTTTTACTCTAAACATCCTTACGTGCTTCTTTATAAACATCCTTACATGCTTTTAACATTACCCTCAGCAAAGAAGTATACATTTTTTTTAAACAACTAATCAATAGCTGCCATCAGATGGGGATTGGGATAGATCAAAACGATTATTTCACTATATGGATCCTGGTTTAGTAAGCCAGTATATGTATTTCTGCATCCTATCATTGTTGATTAAGCCAATTCACTTTGATAGTCGCATATTTTCCCTAGAACCTGAACACCATAAATCTCCCCACTTCCCCAATTAGCTTCCAGAGTTCCATAGGAATATGAGAAAGTATCACTTTTTAAATTTTATTGTCAAACTAGCAAGTCTTTGCGACAGACAGGACTGAAGTTACTTTGGTTGGGGATAACTATGCTATAAATATTTCCAAAATTATCAAACAAAACAATTAAACATCTGGGTGTTGCTGCAAAATTCTTATGAAATTCCGTAGTTACCAATGCCACATGTTTCTTACTTATTAGTAGTGTAATACAGACATTTGAATTGTAAGATACTTATGAAATTCCATTTTAGTTACCAATGCCTCATGTTCTTAGTTATTAATAATGTAATGCAGACATTTGAACCATAAGGAGATATGCAGTTACATGACAATGATTATAATCCGACTTTCCTGCTAAAATTCATTATATCTAACAGCTCTAAATTTCAATTTTTTTCTAAACAACAAGAGTGTTTTTATTTTGTTTCAATGTTTAGTTCAAAGTATGCTAAACCATCTGCCCTATCCTTCAAGCAACAATAAAAGTAAGAAAGATGATTAGCAGATATGTGTTCAGTCACTATCCAAAATAGGAGTATTTCAATCATGTTCAATATTCTCAAAAACTGACTGGCTTTAGTAGTTTTATCCTATCCTTTAAAGTTTGAGATTGGCGTTACATCAGAATTATTATTGGTGACATATCAGCTTAATATCTTACTTGAACCTGTGACAAGTTACCATGATTTTAGGTTGGACGTTATTGAATTGTCATGCTGCATGTAAAACTACTTGGCCCCTGAAAACGGTGGAAAAAATATATTAATTAATTCCTTAATATGTGGCTTGTGTTTAACATACATGTGGTTGTGCCATTTGTCAATAACGTTAAATACTGAAGCTCAATTGTGCCATTTATTAATGCCATTGGAGCACAATGTCATGTCATGTATATTCGGGCATGCAATGCCATTTCATGTTATGTCTCCTCTTCCTCCTCTTTTTGCCATTGGAAGAGGAGGAGGGAAATGTTAGGGACAAGGCAGGGCTAAAAAGATTCTTTACTGAGATGCTGGTTCTTATTGAAGGCAACAGTATGTTAAGTTGATGTTAATATTATCTACTTGCTTAATGAAGGAAGAGATGGAGGTTTTAGCACTTCTATCCAGGCTAGATGCACAAAATATTCGCTTCACAGATTCTCCTCCAGGTATGCTCCAGTCCAATTCAGTTCTCTTTTCGAAAGTTGGCTAGTTTTATATATTAATTAATTTGCCATCACTATGGGATGTTGAGCTATTTGTTCTTTCTGATTTAAATGCAACCATCAGGAGATGCAAATCAATCTGTCCACCTGGTTGCCAGTGAAGGGTTGGAAGCATATCTACCTCTTGCTGATATGGTTGATATTTCTCTAGAGCTTGCACGCCTTTCTAAGCGCCTTTCTAAGTTGCAAACAGAGTATGATGGGCTTTCAACTCGCCTTTGTTCGTCTCAGGTATGAACCTTGCTGTACTTGCGCATATCCAATATATGTGTCATTTCACTGTGACCTTAAATAGATGTGGAAAGACTGACATATCCCATCACTCACTACACTACGTTCGAATGACGCCGAATGTGAGATTCACTAGAATGCATTCCAGGTGTTTTGATGCATGATCTTCCAAGTATAATCAAAGTATAATTTAATGTTGTTTTAAAGTCGGTGTTTGCATTTGCAACACGGTCACTCTAAATGTTTCTCTGATATGAAGATGTCCATGTCCATGATGTATTTTGCACGTGCCAGGATTCAGTAACCACTTTACTCACTCGGTGAAGTGTTATAGTTGTTGGAATGGCACATGCTTGCCTTTGCAATTCATTCGTGTACACAAATATAAAAACATCTATTATTTTAATACCTAATTAGCCACCTCAGTCAGGGTTGATTTAAACATCTTCGTAAATCTTGCAAAAATAAAAAAGCTGTAACCAGCTGAATAAAGTATTAGACGTGCAAAACTAGAGCACTGCTGCTAAGGGAACAACATAGGAAAAATTGTACTTGGGAAAACCCTTCTTTAGTTCATCAGAACATGATGCATTAATGAAGTTGGAAGTTAATTGGTTCTTGCAGTGTTATGCCAAAAGTCAATTAAGGACTGTTAACCACACATATAATGGACATAGAAGTCATTTGTTTCGGGAGAAGGAACCGATCAGCAATATTAATCTTCAGAGTTTATGTTGTATCTTAACTGAACAGGAATTTGAGTACATCTTCCTGATGCACTGTTAATGCCTTGTGCACCTTACACTGTTGTCATTGCAGTTTGTGGACAAAGCTCCGGAGGATGTTGTCCGTGGGGTACGAGAAAAGGCAGCAGAAACAGAAGAGAAGATAATCCTTACCAAGAATCGATTGGCTTTTCTTAAATCCACTGTTCCGGTCCCAAAGTAGCTTCCACTTTGGCTTGATTCCGTTCTGACTGAATTTCTACTTGGTCGTCAGATTTTTCTTGTTGAGGTGTCAATGATGCATATTCTGCCTCATCAACAATTCTTGGTCTCAGAGTCATCAATGTGAACTTTCCAGGCACTCAAGGCTCATTTGAAGGTTGGAAGCGAAAGGAGAGAGAATGCGTAGATATATATGTGTGTATATTTTTATATATATATATTTATTTATTGAAGTAGTTGATTTTTTGCAACCTCTTAGTAATAGTTTTCTTGCTGCAAATTATGCAGCTAAATGGATTCAAACCTGTGAGGCCTCTAGGTTTTTTTATTTTTTTTTATTTTTTATGAAATAGTCCATTGAGTTTTACATGTTACTAGAACGGAGATGATTTTATTTGGGAATTTCCAGTCATGAATAGCATTGAGCTCAGTTGATAAAGTGCCACATAACAGCCTATGTTTCAACTGTATGTGCACCTTTGTTCTTGTTTTTGTTTTTTTTTTTTTTTTTTTTTTGCAATATTGATATTTAAGTACTAAGAATACATCAGGACATACAAAATTGAGGCACTGAATCTAATCTAACACACATTAGGAATGCAAATTCAAAAAGTGCGGCCAATTTGAGCTACTTCTAGGTCTTCTTGTCGGGTTTAAAACTGTCTATGAACAAATCTACACTACAAGGTCCACGAGAGTTTCAATCGATAATGCTATAATTCATGTCCATGTTTGGTCTACACAATGCTCCTACAGACTACTCAACCATATTCGGTATATGCGATGTTTCTATAACACTCTCTAACATGTTCAATGTACATGATGCCCATACTACTCGCTCGATCATGTTCTGTCTACGTGATGCTCCTATCACTCCCTCGTCCATATTTACTCAACACGACACTCCTAGAACCTAACACTCACTCGCCCATGTCCACTCTATGTGATGTCTCTAGTGCTCTCTCAACTATGTTCACTCTACCCAATGCCTCCTACAAAGACGTTTTCTGAAGTACCCTATGTTGTGCTCATTACGAAGGTCGTGATTGTCGTTTGCCCTATCAACAAATTATTGATTGTAGATTCTCGCGTCTAGAAACTCCTACTACAACAAATCCCAAATGCATCATATTGTGAAGATCTCCAACATAGTACTAAATGGTTGTCAAACTATTACTAGAATACCAAAATAACTTGGACACCGAGTACGCGCACAATAGATACCCAAGGATCACCCTACGAAGTGGCCTATGGAATACGTATTGTTATTTTCCAAGTTTTTTAGATATTTCATACCATATGCAATAATCATAATATTAAAGATGTTCAAAATAATCGTTAAAACAATCAATCACCTTGACTGATGGTGGTTTATTTTTATTATTATTTTTTTACAAATTCGATTGGGTCGGTTTGTTTTACTTTTTTTGTAATTTATGAAACGATTGGTTTTTCAAAAAATTTATAATATGTTACGGTTAATTGAATGGACCGAATTATATATATCATTATCACCAAAGTCTTTATCCAAAAAATGTATATAATTATATATTTTTAAGATTAATTAATTGTATAGTGGACTGGACTCAAAATATAACAACTAAATCTGGGCCAATGTGATGAGTGAGCCCAATTGACTTGAAGGCTGAAGCCCATTGCTTGAAGATGAAGACCACTCAAATGCCCAATCTAGCTAGGGCACTGACCGATAATGAGAGATCAGAGAAGCCCAATTTGTTTGTAATGTTTGGAGTTTAGGATTTGGGTTTTGATTATCTTGGCGCTCCTGTTACTTTCGTGAAATCATTTATATCAGATGGTTTGATCATCAACAAGGCTTTGTGTTCTCAACCTGTGCTTTGTACTATAATACCATTGCAACGATAAGATTGCAGGCATGGCTTCACTGCGTCGAGTCATTCCATCTTTGGTCTCCAAGTCGGTCAAGCATTGCGTTCTAAGTGAATCAGTGGTGGCAAGAATGATCCATAGTTTCAGTGGATCAAAGGATTATATTGCTGTCAATGCCATTTGCGATTCTCTAAGAAGAGGCTGCAACTGGGACGCTCTTAGTACGGAATTCGGCTCTGTAGAATTAACAGATTTTCTTGTGGATAAAGTATTGCTCCAATTGAAGGAACCAAATGAAGCAAAACGGGCTCTGGGTTTCTTCCACTGGTCCGCAAAGACGAAGAATTTTGAGCATGAGATTCGGTCCTACTGTATCACCATTCATATACTAGTTCGTGCTCGGCTTCTCATGGATGCTCAAGCTTTGCTTGAGTCTGTTCTGAAGAAAAGTATGGAGAATGTTTCTAGATTTTCTGTTGTGGAATCACTAATTGATAGTTATGAGATTGCCAGTTCAAGTCCCTTGGTGTTTGATCTGCTGGTGCAGGGTTATGCTAAATTGAGAATGGTTGAGATGGCTTTCGATGTCTGCTGCTATCTAAATGAACATGGGTTCTCTCTACGTCTTAAAAGTTTCAATACTTTGATTCATGTGGTTCAAACATCTGATCAACATTGTTTGGCATGGAAGATTTATGAGCATATGGTTTTGACAAGGAGTTACCCAAACGAAGTAACCATCAGAATCATGGTCAGTTGTCTGTGCAAGGAAGGGAAACTGCAGAAGTTTGTGGATATGTTGGATAGGATTCATGGGAAGAGATGCTCTCCCTCCGTGATTGTTAATACTAGTTTAATTTTCAGGATCTTAGAGGATGCAAGAATTGAAGAAGGCATGGTTCTGTTGAAGAGAATGTTGCAAAAGAATATGATTCTCGATACCATTGCTTACTCACTGATTGTTATGGCGAAAGTTAGAGTTGGAGATTTGCACTCAGCATGGGAAGTGTTTGAAGAAATGCTTAAGAGAGGATTTAGTGCAAACTCTTTTGTGTACACTACATTTGTTGGAGCCTATTGTAAGGTGGGGAATGTTGACGAAGCTAATCGCTTATTCCAAGAAATGGAAAACATGAGTTTGAATCCATATGATGAGACTTTAGATCTTCTGATCAAGGGATGTGCTAAAGCTGGTCGAGTTGAAGAAAGTAGAATCTATTGCGAGAAATTGATGGAGAGGGGACTTGTTCCAAGTATCTCCACTTTTAACGAGATGGTGAAGGCGATTTCAGAAAATGGGGATATTAAACAGGCCAATGCCTTGCTAACACCTTTGTTGGATAAAGGGTTCTTACCAGATGAGAACACATACTCAAATCTTATTAATGGATATGGGAAACAAGGGGACATTCAGGAAGTTCTGAAGATTTACTATGAAATGGAGTATAGGTCTATCTCCCCTAGCTTCTTGGTTTTCACATCCATAATTAGATGCCTCTGCCAATTTGGAAAACTAGAGGAAGCGGAATTTTTTTTAAGAAGAATGAAAGATAGTAATGTAGCCCCAAGCGAGAAAATTTATGAGGCATTGATCACTGGCTACATTGAGAAGGGAAACAAGACTAGGGCTCATCAGCTTTACAACGAAATGCTTTTGAAAGGATTGAAGCTAGGGTCTCATGTGGTTAATGTGCTAAAGTAGAGATCTGAAATAGCAAGTCTTTGTTGTAGAAGTGAAGGGAACAGTACACGGTTGCCATCTCAATGAGAAAGGCTTCTATAATTTTAAAAAAAAAAAAAAAGAAGCTAATCCGCATGTGGAAGAGTGGATTATTGGAGCTCTGGAGACTTTTAATGGTCATGGATTTAGCCTTAAAGGACAGTTACTGGAACCAGCGAGCACCAAGATTCTGCCACTAAGGGGTTTGGGAGGATCAGCAGTATGCCTTGTGATTTAAACCTGTGTGGAGAGGCTGTTTCCTTTTTCTGAACCCATGATGCTAGATTGCTATGGTTCAATCCTACTGCAGTGAAGAAACAGTTTGCATATATGGTAATAAAAATGGAACCTATTTTCTTTTGCTTGGTTTGATCTTTTAAATTAGTGGCACAATGAGTCTTTTGATGATGGCCAAGGGGGAAGTGACGTATGCCTGAAAATCATGTCATATTCTATGGAAAATGCATTTTTATGCTTTTATATTGCATTCAAACAACCTTGATAAAACCTGTTATCAAGGCTGATATGCAATCTGTATTTTAGTTGGTGGTTTAGAACAACGCTTGCACCTAAAGGAATAAAATTGGCTTGATTGAGCAGAGATGATTTTGTAAAACTGGTGAAGGAATGGAGAGAAGTATACCGTCCCAGAAGTTTTAGCACGTTTATGGGTGTGTGTCTGTGTGTGTATATGTGGTGGAGGGGAGTTGGGTGGGGGCAGGGGTTTCTCCTAGTTTTTCCAGAGTCTTAGTCTAATGAAATACTGTAACATTTGCATCATATGCTGACATGATGTTTACTGCATCTCTGTTTGTGGGTGTATGTTTTGCCAGTAGAGAAAAGGGATAATGAAGAGTAGTAGTAAGTGGGGTTATTTTTAGTGTAAAGCACAGCAGATTTATTGGACCTGATACGTTGGCATACAATAACAACTACTGTATCCAACATCTTTTAGGAGTTTATTGTTTGGTCTACTTTCTCAGTTTTCCTACCATCAATTGTGGGCTAATTTGGTTATTATCATGTTTCCATTCCTTGTACTTTTTCACTGTCTGTGTATGGGCGTTGGTGTATTGATAGCTTACTTGCTATTTCTGTTTCAGATACGGTGGAACCATTACAAATCAGATGTAGAGCCTCGGTGTTTCTGGTGATTGGTACAGAGAATTGAAAACCCATGGCAGATGTAAATGGTACAGGGAATGCCGGAATGACGATGCAGATACAATGTAGCATATACACTAGCGAGATGCTGCACCAAACTCCCCATATACGGTACACTGCCATATATGATCAAAAAATCATAAGCCTCGCTCTGAAGCTTATTTGTGCGAGATGCTTTGTGAACTGCATTGTGAGACAGTGCTACCCGCATTGACCAATTTAGATGGACCTTTTGGTTCTAAAATGCAGTGAGATTGTGCACGAGATGAGAGAATGCCAATATCGATTTTTTTAAAAATGGTCACTCCGTTATGACTCAGCAGCATTTGGGTCTACGGATCAAATATTTGTCATGTTTCAATCCCTTTTATGATTCCCAGATGTATGGTTCAGGAGATTTAGATAAGTTTCTACTTCAAGGGTTATCAGAGGAGTTTCCTTCAATTAAGGATCTTCAGAAGGACTCGAAGGTGCACAGCATGTGTGTATGGGTCAATCTTTTTTTTTTTTCGCTTGATTAATGTACTCAGAATCCTTTTGAAAGCAGGATTATGCTCGATTTTCTGAGGATCTAGACCACGGTTGTCAGGTTGTGGACCAACAGCATATAACTCTGAAGTCTGAACAGGACGTGCATGACGGGCATCAAGCAAGGCAGAAAGGATGAGTGCTGTACGGTTTCGCTTTCCAACTCTCTTCTGTGCATGCTTACAGCCCCCACCCCCACTCATCCCTCTTTTTCTTTTCTTTTTTTTACACAGTTCTCCCAATCTGTTATGGTAATTTCATTAGCCTTAGAAAATATGCAAGTAGTCCCACAGAAATTCCAAAAGGAAATGCTGTTGGGTCTACTAGTGGCCCACCTGATGATGGGTACAGTGAAAAAGAAATAATCCATTGGGCCACAAAATGGTGGGGTGCCATATTGGCGAGAGAGACGTATGGTTCCTTGCTCCAAAATGTCTCCTGAGCTCGGCTACCGCTGATGAAGGCTGATCTTCCTCTGGCTATGACAAGTATTGAAGCGTACGTTTTCAAAATGATGAGGTATTAAATGTTGCGGAGGTGTGTTGTCATATCGGTCATAAAGACTCAACCCTACATTATCACCTTGGCCCTCTATGAAATGGGTAATGGACATAGTGGGTCCCCATCCAGTGGCGTCAAGCCATTGCCTCTTTTTCTTTGTATTCATAGACTACTTCACCAAATAGATAGAAGCAATAGCCTTCCGCAAGGGAGGGAGGGACCGTTAATTAGAGCTTTATTCATACAAAAAAGCCTCTCACGTCACCCATCACATCCCCCTAATTTGATCCACTTTATTTTTCTCAACCAACTTTTCCCATAATGTGTGCCACTGTTTGGCACCCCATGTTTTATCATTCCACTCCCTTCACTTTTCTTTTAAAATATATAGAATCCCAAGCCTTTTCTTCTCATTTTGTTTTCTGATCAGAAGACTCAACTACATAAATTGATCAAATTCAATCCTACAATTCTAAAGGTGAGAGCGTCTGTCTAACTGTGAGGTTACAGCTCGGCCAATACCCTATTATTACACATGTATGCCTCCCAACTCACAAATGATGGTGGTGGTCCATCTCTTTTTGATATGTTCCTAAGATTCAATTGATTACTTGTTATACCAACATACAGTAACACTATTTTGTTGCTCTTTTCATTTATCTGGGAACATTTCTTTTATTTGTACTATTTCTTTCCATTTTCATCACCCCCCCCCCCCCCTCTCTCTATGTATGTGGGTCCGAGTACAACAAGAAAACAACAGCAGCATCCATGGCGGCCAAAAAGCTTGCAACCATGTTGCATAGAAACACCCACAAACTGGTTGTAGTTCTAACCTATGCAATCCTTGAATGGATTCTGATCCTCCTCCTCTTTGTCAACTCTATTTTCACATACCTGATCGTCCAATTTGCGAGTTACTTCAGCCTTAAACCACCCTGCCTGTGGTGTTCGAGGGTTGATCATGTCTTGGAGCCTGGCAACAGTGCACACTCCTATAGAGAACTTGTATGTGACTTACATGCCTCTGGGATTTCCAAATTAGGATACTGTTCAAGTCATCGAAGATTGGCGGAATCCCAACATATGTGCATGGACTGCTTGGCTTCTTTACCAATTCACAACAATGAAGCCAATGGGATGCGGGAAGCATCTCTTTCATTTCACTGGTGACTTAAAGACAACCTTGAAAATGTTGAATAGGTTTGCAGTTGTTCCTGCTGCAATGGAAGCTTGAACAGCAAATTCTACCCTCCTTTCCTGCTGTTCAAGTCTTCTTGGGGTGCTTTGAACTTGTTAGGGCTTGTAAGGATTCTTCCTGGTTCATGGTTTATGTTCGATGTGTATTGCTACTGTTGCGTCTTATGTTATAGTGTTTGATCTGTTATGTAGTTTTAAGTTCTTTTTATTAAGTTGGTCTTGGACAAAGTTACTCTTAAGCCTTGACCAAGCTTATTATATTGTAGTTTATGTTGTGTGGCTGTAAGCTTAGTTCTGGACTCTTCCAAAAAAAAGCCTAAGTAGCCGTATGTTTGCTGTAATGAATGGTATGGTGCTGTAATGGTGAAATACAGATCAGATTATGGTGAATGTTGAGTGTTAGGTTTTCTCTTACTTTTACATCAAGGCATAGAAGCCCCATATTTGACAGAACTGTACCCAGAAAGGAAATTTGATTTCAGAAGCTGTGGATGGTGAGAATAATGAAGGTGAGTACAAAGAATGTAGCAGACTTCATAGCCCAGAAACTTGCTGTGAAGATGATTACGAGACCAAAGGAAATGATGGAGGAGAAAATCCTAATGACAAAAGTCTTGCAGATGAATATTATCAATTGTTTGCTGATGTTGAATCTTTTGGCATCAGAGAAGATGCAGAAGAAAATCTTTCGAGGCCTGTATCAAACTTGCCAGGCAATGAAGAGGTGGGAAATGAGGAAAAGCTTCCTGACACACCAATTTCTCTTCATAGTCTCCGTTACTTACACAAGAAACTGCTTCTACATGAGAAAAGGGTGGTGATCCAGTTTTAACCAGTAGATGGCTGAGAGCTTCACTGAATGCCAAACGAAGAGCTCTAAGAACATTTATATGCTGAACTGGAGGAAGAGAGGAGCACCGCTGCAATAGCTGCCAACCAAACAATGGCTATGATAACAAGGCTTCAAGAAGAGAAGGCAGCAATGCAGATGGAAGCTCTTAGCTCTATAATACAAAAAATGGTGGAAGAACTATCTGAATATGACCAGGAAACCTTACAGCTTTTGAATGAGCGTATGATCAAAGTAGAGGAGGAGCAAGAGCTTGAGAAGGAGTTGGAAATAAATCGTATAAAGGTTTCTGAATATGAGAATGAAGAAGAATTGAGACTGATGGAGAAGCCCTAAAGATGGAAGCATAACAGGTAGAAGCTCTTCTGTCTCCTGCAACTATACAGATGATGGTGACTGGTAGCATTTTTTGCAATCATGAATGTAACATCAATAGCATTCTTCTTGACACAGTTCTAAGTTTAGAGGGAAATGGTGTTGGATTGTGTTAAACACACGACTGCACTTGACGAGATGTTGGAAGAATTAAAGGAAGAGCAGTTGTTCATTAGATCAGCTCAAAGGCACTAGAAGAAAAGCTACTTAGAATTGATAATGGTGAGAAGTTGTTCATTTTCTTCTGTAGCAGTCCAGTTGAAATGGGGTTTTGATGGATGAAAGCCCCCATTCAATCCCTAATTAATGTGAAGGGTTAGAGGTTAAGTGGATCCTATAGCATATAAATTTAGAGTAAAATGAGAGTTTCATTTAGAATGGATGTAAGATTACTCTTCTCTAATGGAGGTTATTGAAGATTCCTTGCTTATTATTTTATTTTTAAATTGTTTTTATTTATTTTATTCATTTATGTGTCTTGTTAGTAAGAGTGGCAAAAAATCTGTTTCGGGTCAGTCAACAACACTTGTTTACGATATATTTACATGTCCGAATTCTAACCTGGATTGAATTTCGGATGCACTAAATTGATTGAAACTCAGATTCGTTTAAATTTGGACAAATAAATCCAACAATAAACTAATCCGGATTAGGGTCCGGACAAGTAAATCGGACAAGATGTCTGTGTCTGGACTCGGACCTGATTTTAAATCGGATAAAAATTTGTGTTTAAACTCAGATTTCGAACTTATAACTGTAGGGTTTGGCAGTGTGTTTCAACTGTGTTCAGGTGTATCGCACTTCACAACACCACTGTTTTTTATGACACGCCAAACAACTTTTGCGTTTCAACTCACCTCACAGCACCACAACTTTTTACCTCACCGCATCTCACCACACCTCACAGTACTCTCAAACGCTTACAATATATGTTAAATTGTCCTACGTAATCAAATTAAGTCGATTATTTTATTTTAGATTAATTTACAATGTAAACATTAAGTGATTTCATATTAATATTATTAGTCATCTAATATAATCGTAATTTAGATACATCAAACGCACCTCACAACACCACATCACAGTTTTAAAAATGATGCGTCAAACACTTTTTTGCGTTCCAACTCACCTCACAGCACCGCACAACACCTCACAATAGTTGATAACACTCCTAAATAGGATCGACATGTCCAAATCTGATTTAATTCAAATCGGACAAATTAAATTATCCGGATCGAAAAAAGTTTTGTTATTCAGTCAGTCAATGTAGCTTTAGTTGTCTTTTTCGCCAACATGTCTAAATCTGATTTAATTCAAATCGGACAAATTAAATTATCGGGATCGGAAAAAGTTTTGTTATTCAGTCAGTGTAGCTTTAGTTGTCTTTTTCGCTTTTGTGGGGGCCAGGCTTTATATTGATGAGAACAAAATCAAATCCCACCCAAAACAATGGATAAACTAGGCTTCATAGTTGCATGCCACGTCATGGATCCGAAATGACAAAACCTTGAGACAGTTCTTGACCGTTGGATCTTCATCCCAGCCGTCAAAATATATCCACTCAAATCCACGTCTTCAATGGAATAGCTGCTTCGCGATAAAAATAGGATGGACAGTGAATTGCTTTGTCGGACTAGGACCTGCCTCAGGTGGCGACTCACCGGGTGAGGACGGGCAAACTCGTTCTCTTCACTTGTGGTTTCTATAGCTCTGTCTGCGAATCAGTGTCGCGAAAGATTAATGGCCACTGAAGAAGTAAATAAGCCTCCTTCACTCCCTCCATACCCGGAGGTACATCGTCTTCAGTCTCCATATCATCATCTCTAGTGATAATTAAATTTTTCTTTTTACAGATTATTAATTGAGCTTCTTTCGTGTTAGTCTAGTTTGTTTTAGTTGATGATATGTTTTTCAGTAGAAATTTTTGTGAAATTCTTTGTCCCGAAAACCCATTTTGCTGTTAGTGAATTATGCTTTTGTTAATTTGGGAATTTCATGCATATGAGGTTTTTTTGTTGTTTCTTTCTTAATTAATTCTTTGTAAAAGTTGAATTCTACTTGAGAACTGCAAGAAAGATGCAGTTTTGGGAAAACCCTAATCTAGATTGGTTCGACCTTCTGCAATATTCTTTATTTTTCCAGTATTGGTTTGTCAGATTTTCTCTCTTTCAATTGTGAAGGAAGGAAGAATAGGACGTTTTACAACTAGTTTCCTTCATTCTCCAAACCCACTTCTTCTTCTTCTTCTTGTCCTCTTTACTAATTTTTTTTGTTACTTTGATCTTAAATTTTGATACTCATAAAAAATTTGCCCTTTTTTTTAATAGAATGTGATGAGTTTTTTTGTTGGGTTCCTTGATTAATATTCATCTTCCATCAAATATGGCATCTTTGATCCCAGATTCCTAATTCAGCATATATGTGTGGGTGAAACTGTAAATTTTTTCAAGAAAACCCCACTCAGATTCAAACTCATTTTGATTGATTCTTTTTGGTTTGAACTTCAGCTCCTCTGGATATACTTATTTTCTTCTCCGTAACTTTTGTCACATCTCGTTCTAGTTCTCCGGTGGAAATTGTTCTTGTTGTTGTTTGTATGTTTGTATTCCAGGAGACAAAAATGTTCTGAAAGCAAAATATGCATCGACCCCACAGCCAAGAGTTGCAAATCTCTGTGATAAATTTGCCTATGGAGTTTGCTTTGTGAATTTATTCCATAGGACATTCTCCTGTCGTCCCATTTAGTTCTAGTTGTTTTTGTTGTATATAGATGATTTTGGAAGCCATTGCAGTGCTCAATGAGAATAACGGATCAAACAAGACATCCATATCAAAGTACATTGAATCAAAGTATGGGGACTTGCCAGCTGGACACTCTACGCTGCTCTCACATCACCTAAATAAAATGAAGGATACAGGGGAGCTTGTATTTTGGAAAAATAACTACATGAAGGCAGACCCCAATTCACCTCCCAGACGTGGTCGTGGCAGGCCTCCCAAGCCCAAGGATCCATTAGCATCGGATGCTGTCCTAACCTTGTCTAGGCCTAGGGGCCGCCCACCAAAGGACCCAAATGCGCCACCAAAACCGGTGAAGCCAAAAGTGGCCACGGGTAGTGGAAAGCCAAGAGGAAGGCCTCGGAAGATGGCGAAGCCAAGTGGAAGCGTGGTTGGTACTGCTACAATCACAGTGGAGATGGCGACAGGGACTGGGAGGCCAAGGGGTCGGCCTCCGAAGGTAAAGCCTGTTGTGAACGAAGTGAGTGTTGAAAATTAGAATCCGCAGTTTTTAGTATTTGTGCAGTAGCTTCTGACCTCCTGTTGGTTTTATGTGATTGTAGACCAATTGATGTTGTTAGTTTTCATGTAGAATAGGTGATGTTTTTAAGGTTTGCAGGAATTTGACCGTTACTAGTGTTCTTTTAGTGGTTTGCTTGATTGTTTTTCCTTCACAATTGCACATCCTTTTATTTTTCTTCGAGTACAAAATTTGTACGAAGTGAAAAGCATCAATAGTTTGTTGTTGCTGGTACATTTTGTTTGGTTTTAGGATCCGGGATGGCAATTCGTACCTGACTAGATCCGCCCCGACCCTTCCAGAACGATGACAAATGATAAGATTTGAGCAATAAACCAGTCATAACTCATAACTCAAGCAAAACAAAATGTCAATAACAAGGTCATAATTCCTCCACTTGGACAGAAAATCCACAACTACAGCGTTTTATACTGACTGAATTGCTTTCACCAGAACTCTGTTCTTCCATCCAAAATACATGTTCATGGTCTTCTACAACTGCCACAGATGGATTACTCGATTTCCTTTTGTTTCTGCCTTCATTCTGGCAGTCCAGAGAGTGCGCGTCATGCTGGCCACCAACCGGTGAATTTGATTCCATGTTCACTTTCTGGATATTGCTAGGCATTTGTGATGATGAATTCTCTCCATAGCGGTTGTTCAATCTTTGCCGAGTTACAACTGACGAAAGAAGTTGATACCACCTAGAGATGGCTTTTGCTTCATTTCTTTTCTTTTCTTCGGCCTCTCTTCTCTCTTCTTCTCCGGCAAATGCCTGTGTTACAAGAAATCAAGGGGTATACAGAATCAGTTTATGGAATGTTGCTGCAATTTATCAAACGTTGTGAAAATATAAAGAATTCACCACACATAAACATTAGCAGTCATGGGACATAACGATGCATAAAACGTTCAGAGTGAAAAAGAAAACATAATTTGCTGCAGAAAAGCTGTTTGATATTAATTTCACATAGTATTCTTCAAAACTCCTTAGATTTATTTCATCCTTTTCCTTCTAAAATTTAGTATTTCATATATCACACACATTAACGGATTCCCGTGATATGACCAGTGTGCAAAAAAATTGATATCACATAGTATATTTCCGTTGATTTTCTTATACTCATGTAGCC
The DNA here is from genome assembly GCF_013401445.1 of Tripterygium wilfordii. Taxonomy (NCBI): domain Eukaryota; kingdom Viridiplantae; phylum Streptophyta; class Magnoliopsida; order Celastrales; family Celastraceae; genus Tripterygium; species Tripterygium wilfordii. The sequence continues at coordinate 2,507,808 of NC_052234.1, forward strand.
GACCCCGTATGGGATAAAATATTCGGGTGATGATGATATATCACACTCATTGAAAGGAAAAACAGTGTCATCCTTTGAGGAAAATTTTTTGACTCAAAAGTGTTGCGCTGTAAAAATACTGATTTTATACGGAGAACCAAAAATTAAAGTTCCAAAAGTCATGACGAAATGTTATTATGAGATTCGCACACTTCCAAAAAAAACAATACACCAAAAAGTGCACTACATTTACCTCCAATATTGCATCCTTGAACTCAGCACACACCACAATACCATCAAAAACAGGTATACAGCGGCCGTTCCTAAATTCGAAACCAACCATGGCAGGTGCGTAATCAACTCCCAGCTTTTTGGCAACAGAAAATGCCCTAGGCAACCTCACATGCACAGTCCCTGGGGGAAGACATTTCTCTGACCACACCTCGACATCACCATACTCATTCTAGATGTCAAATCAGAAGTAGAAATGTCAGCAGTGATACAACTCATCATAGAAAGAAAGAATGAGGGATAATATTAAGAGTTAATTGGATGTCTCGTAGGGGATAATATTAAGAAGCTAATTGCTTGTCTTATACAAACTATCTTATCTTTTCAGCATGAACATAAAAAAAAAATTAAATAAATAAATTCACCTTTGGCACAATCCCATTCACAGCATGGGGTAGAATCAATGGTTCTAGTTGCCACTTCCCATAAAGTTCAACAATTCCTTTAGAATCAACTTCACCATAACCATCATCCTCTGATAACTGTACTTTTTTAAGCTTGGCAGAATGTTTTAACACCTGTAAAAAATAAGCCAATTTATGCTGATGAGCCATCACAAATGCGTAATAAAATTTATATTAGCATAGCCATGCACATTAGCGAAAATTTACCTTGGCTGGCACTTCCTCAGCTTTAACCCGCAGCCCTTCCCGCAGCCATCTCTGTTTGGTCCTAAGTGTTTGAACACAATCCCGAGGGTAAACTGGATGACTGGAACAAAAACCCAAAATTGGACCCTTCGGATGGAGTATTTGATGTTTTGTAAGCCATTTTTCAACTGCATACAACTGATGATTTCTGTAGGCCTGCATCAAGCAAATGAATTTTTAAAAGAGAATATTGGCACAATAAGTTCTGAGATCCATGTCTGTCTTTCCTTACCCATTACCATACCTGCATATTTGTCGGAAGAGGCTCAGTGAGTGCTCTAATTTCCAACTCCATATCTTCAAGATAATTCCTGGTAGAAACAATAGTACTCATTTCAAAATGTTCTCTTTCAATCTTCCCTGAAAGATTTTCTTGGGTGGGATTATCAGTAAGTGTGGATGATAATAACTACCTATGTGCATCTGATGTGTCAACATGGTTTTTCTCCACATGGATTACACCTCCAGTTTCCCTGGACTCAACCTCCCTCAATGGTGCCAATACTGCATCCCACCAAGTTGAATTAATCCGTTGTGATGCTATCTTGTACCATTGCATACAGTACCTGTATTATTAACATGACACAACTCTGGATGATGTTGAGTGCATAAAATTTTGGTTACTTACGCTAACCTCTTTAAGGCTTAAAAAAATAATTAAAAACACTTTTCTAAGTAATTGTAACTGTATCTAGCAGGAAACAAGTAACACGGGTTGTCTAGAAAGGAATATTTGAATACTTTGTCCATTTTGGAACTGATCAGGTCCAACAAAGATTGAGATACTGAGTAACTTGAGCATTCACAATTTTAAAAAAGAGAGTGGTTCAGTGGGAATCAACCATCTTAGAGTGGAAGGCATCAAACAGTTTCTTAGAGAAAAGAGATGTTTTGATATAAATTTTCCAATTGCAAACATGCTTCATATCTCCAAGGTCATCCAAAGTTCCTTTATGGACTCCGAATGGAAGATTTCAAAGGCGAAATTTCATTTGAGAGAGATAGGAGCAAATATCCACATATTAGAATGTCCTAAACATCAAAATGAACTCGAGTTCATAGGGATTGAACTAATGTCATAAAGGGATGGGTGTAGTAGGTGGGTCTTAGTGTCTTAGATTCAAGGACTATCAATAAAAAAAACTAAAAAATGTGAAAAGAAAACAGTGACATACTCTTGCAGAAGAAGGCTGACAACCTGTACTTACAACTAAGCTCAGGAGGGATAACATTTAGCTAAGGTACATCACAATTCACACAAACAGAATAATTGCAAAATCAGAAGGGATGCAAACCTGCGGGTCACATCTTTAGCTCCACGGCCAGCGAAAGCGACAACATATCTCAAAGATGTTTTGCATGCAGCAGCAGCAGCTTCGATCCTCTGCTCTCCATCTATAATTGCGTTGACAGCATCAACATGAACCCACTTTCCTGTCGACATCTCGCCAGTGCAGAATACTTCCGCCCAATGTAGTGGAGACCCTACTTTGCCCGCTCCTACAGCTATAGATATTCCCGTGGAGGAAGAAGGAGATTCTTTATTTTTATTTCTTCTTAATCTTTTAAGAGCTGAAGACTCACTAGATAAACTACAATTGATGTTTTTCACATCTGATGACGTGCTATTGTCAGTAGTCCCAGCAGCAGTTGCAGCAAGAGCCATCTCAAGCTGCATCTCAAATTCAAGATCTCCTTTCCTCTTTGAACCTTGAGATTTCTCCTTCAGGAATGCTTTAGAATCGTCAGACTGTGCCTCAGGGGCTGAAGAATCAACCAGTCTATTATTTAGCTCAATGAAAACAGAAGAATCTTTGGATCGAGTATTATTGCCTCTAGAGCCATCCTTACTTTTGCATGAGGTCCTCGAAGAGCTTTCACACATGCTGTCATTTTCAATGTTCACAGATCTAGCCGGAGATATAGGAACCTGTCTAGTTTTATCCACCATCACTGTTGAAGAATTGAATATCCCCCTACGCACTCTACATGCATCTTGACTTGAATTTTCATATCTGCCAATACTTGGTTTTGAGGAGGCAACATCAAGAATGGACACAAACCTGGAAATTATAGATGCGCTTAGTAATGGATAAGCTCTTAAGTATCATCGTCATGATCTGTAAACTATATAAAGCATGGGAAGATAAGCAACATCTGAAATGAGAATCAACAAAAGTGAAAAATAAAAATAAAAATTCCACCAGGAGCAAGTTCGCCAGCCCCATACCAAAAAAAAGAGTTTGCCAGCCCTACTGTTAATTTTATTGAACAGCAATCTTGACTCATATTCACCTTAGAGAATTTTGAAAAGAATATTTAGGACAAGAATCCAAAGATGTATGTATCAAAATTATTACACCGCTTACATTCACTTCATAATTAAAATTTAAAAGAATAAAAAGTTTGAAATCATTCTCTTCAGCAGAAACCACACAATTTCTTTTTGAGCAGGAAAAACCGATAATCATAATCACGATGTATAACCATCTAAAAAACTGAGTCCACCTTGAATTATGAGCCTTTCTTATTCTGTAAATGTTCAGACTCGAAGAAATGTGAACCAAAATGTCTAAATTAAGACAGTCTCAATGACTTTAATTTTAGTAGTTTGTAGCAGACATTAATTCCTAGAGACATGTATAACCAAATATGTTCACGAACTGGTTATGCCAAAAGCGGATTAAACTAATAGGTGATCCATAAATGACCAGTGAGGATCATGTATTGATCCAGTAGCTATAGCCATCTTTATACTCTGACCACTTTGTTCATTACCATACGAAATCATAAACATCCATTAACAAATCTTATTTATGTGTAATGGATGTGAAATTGTGAATGGATATCAGATTGATGTTGCAAAGGCCAGTTTCAATTGTCCGCAGTCATGCAGACAGGATATCATCAAAGAAAGAGGTGATACAAGAACAAAAAGAAAATGTTTCAGTCTTAGAGGAGCTTTACGATATCAGATTTTATTTAGTTAATTTTTTTTTCTCAAGGAAATATCTTAGGGCTCAGGGCATAATCTTACACATCAAGAATTTCCAAAACAGAATTTTTAAATGGAGAAACTTTAAGTGATACCAACAGGGTGAAAATCATCAACCAAGGGATAACATTTTGCAATCTTATTATAGTGACATACCGAGTGGTAAACTTCAAACCTCTTAATAATGCCACAAACAATGCCGCAATCTGCAAGTAGATTGAGCCTTTAAGTTCTACATAGAATAATCAAAATAAATATATTTATTTTATATAATTTTCAAGACAAATCAGTTAACCTTTGAACTGCACCTTGTACTCATCATTTCCTATCATAGCAGTTTAACTAGAAATTTGTGGTTCGAAGCTGCATCTAGATTACAACTATATACATTATTCTCAAAAGCACCAATTGATGCCATCTATCATTTTGAAATTTGTAACCTGAATCCTTGTCACTATTACATACAAAAATTGCATAGCATTAGAATTCAGTCTTGCAAATCCATCATAATCTTGAAAAATAACCAAAACAGAATGGTTCATTCAGCATCATTCCAGCTAGATTTACATCAGGCTTGAAAGCATAACATTTTATAGACGAAAAAAATAAGGCGGGGGAAAAGATTTGGGAACAAAATGAGCAATTTAGGCCACTTACACACTAAAATCTTTAATGTAAGTAAGCTAATAATGAGAAGATTCAAGAGGTCTTCAAGCAGAATTTTGTAATAGATTAGAGATCAAGATATTACCTCCTCTAAAGTTCCTCCACGAGTTTCAGTAGCGAGACACAAAGCTGAGTGAAATGATCTCTTCCTCCCAACAGAACTTGTAACATGAAAGTTATCATGAAACTGCATGTTTCCAACAAAGGTGTCAAACCAAATAAGGCAAGCAAAGTAATGCACCAAATGCAATAGAATAAATGCCCTCAGAAAACACACATAACCGTACCCAACTCATAAGGGGAGATAAAGCATGGACAGTAAGTTTTGAGACCTCCGATAACTTCAACAACTTGGCTGGTAGCAAAGAGATTAAGGAAGCCTGCCAGGAACACCAAATTTTCTTACACATCAGAAACTTCACCTGACAACGAATCTTCCAAAACTAAATGGATCACATGATGGCATTAATAGAGTTGGGGTCATTACATCGGGTATGGGCCCAATTTTGCCATAATAGAATACGAGATGCCATAAAAAATGATAGACATCTGCAAAAAGATTCTAATATAAAATAAAAGCAAATACAAGTTTGACCTGGATAAGTGGATCATCACAAGCATTGTCAATTATTCTTCCCCTCGCAAGTAAGCAAAGTAAATGGACCTTATGCACAAGCTCAGCCAACTCCTATAGGATAAGAGAAAGCAAACGCTTTGAAATTCATTCAACAAAACTCAACCATTTATAACATCAACACCATATGGATTACTATAGCAAGGAGGAGCACTTCACCTTATCTTCGGCAGATGCTCGACGAACAGGCTTCTGTCCAGAAGAATCTGGAGCTTCATTAAATTCAATGGTCACCTCTTTAATGTGGTCATCAAAACAATCCCCTCTCTGATTCAGGCTGGAAATTGAACCATTTTCCCAATCTGAGTCTTGCATATCATCATCATCCCCACCCTCTAAACGAATTTCGTGAGCACTTCCCATGCCAGCGTTCCGAGGAGTGTTGCCAATCCCAGTCCCATTTCTGTGAATAGCATCTGTATCATCTCTTTCCGTCCCATTCTCCGGCTGAAAACAAACCAAATGGTAACGGGAACCACTGTAAATAATTCTTTCACATGGTGTTTTTTTTTAAAAAAAAAAGTCAGTAGATGATACTAACCACACCAGAAGAAACACTTGGTTGAACGACATGACACTGTTTCTTCAGCCCCGGTTTATTATGTGAATTATGGCGTTCTGCAGGTTTGTCAAGTGCCTTCCGTACTAAATTCAGAAAGATTTCCCATATTCCAAAATTACAAACAGTTAAAAGTCAGAATTCATGAATTTTTTCTGCCACCTCCAACGCTAGGAGATTGTACAAATTGACCCAAAACAAAATAAAGAAAGAAAAAAGATAGCCAAAAGAAACAGATATAATGCGATTGATTTCTACATAGTCAAGTAGTAATAATTAGCCAATGTAGGCAACAACTTTTCTCGGAGTTCAAAAATGGAACCCAAATTTTTAACATATATTGGGTTCACCCAAATAGGAACAGAAAAAGTTTAAAATTAAAGTCCCAATAACCAATACATCAAAAGTAACAGCAGGAAACATCATTGAAGATAACAGATATTAGAACATCTATATTACACTCGATTTCCAAGGCAAAGGCGGGAATAGTTTGCGAACGATTAGGGTTTTATTCAGAAGAAGATGAAGTGAAGATACGCACCCGACGATGGTTTATCGTTGTCAGACTCGTTCATGGTTGTCGTTACGTTGAAAAGACAAAGCCACACAGAGGAGAAGTTGTCGTCGCGCCCAAAACTGTCGAGGTTTTTCGGGTTGCAGAGTACCGCTCCTTTGCTTTTTATCTTATGGGAAAATTAGAGGTAAGTGCCCTGCATTAAAAATATTTTACAAAAGATAAGAAGGTACAAATATTTATTTTATTTACAAAAATATCATTATTTTCACATCTTCCTCATTTGACATTTAAATCGAAGCTTCCTCCTCCGACGACTATTCCGATGAGCCAATGGATGGGAATGATGCACTTAAGTTTGGGTTACACTCTCATGGTGTTGGATTTGCAACGGCGACGTCTCTGACAACTGGATCGAACACTTTTTTTCATGATTGGTCACGACTTCAAGGTCAAATTCTAATAGTATCAATAGGTGACGATAGCAAATGATGACTGGGGATTGGTCATGGTGCTCCGACACTTCTATTTAGTGGGTCAGTGGCCTGACGACGGTGGTCCACCATGCCCACGAATATACGTCATATGTTATCTGTTTCTTGCAAATGAGTATGATGAAACAGATAACATTTTGGGAAAATAAATACTTCATCCGTCCCATTTTAAACAAATACTCCCTTCGTCCCATTTTCTTAGTCCTTCTTTCTATTTTGGATTGTCCCAAAACTAGTGTCACTTTTCTTCATTAATTAACAATTTTGTTGTTGTATTTCAAAATTACCCTTGTAAGATTAATTACCCTTGTTTCAAGGGAAAAAAGGTACCGTCATAAATAAGAACAAATTTGAAATAACATGATTTATTTTGTGTAGTTGAATTGCATTAAATCATGTCTTCTTAAAAAGTTGGATTTTCAAAGGCTGACAAATAAAATGGGACGGAGGGAGTAACATTTTGGGAAACAGATAACATTTCTACAAATCCAAAACAGATAACATATTCGACGAACAGATCTGTAGATTTGCAGTTTCAACAAAAAAAAGAGTACAAACAAGTAATAAAACATCAAAAGTGATGCGCCCTAGTCCGTGGAGTTGATTGGTAGTCGTGATTTCACAAAGCTTTTTCAAATGGTGGTTGTGATTTCACAAAGCTTTTTCAATAACTTAAGTGTAATCAACTGTCGGTGATGATCGGGCTTTGATCGGGCTGACCTAGAGCTTCATTTCGATTGTTCATTCATCGAAAACAATGGTCTGACGGCCAATTTCCAATTGTGGGTGTGAAGAAAGAAGAAGAGAGAAGAAGGAAGAATGAAGAAGACGAAAGAGGGGCATTTTGGTAAGTTTGTAAGTGTTTCTTTTTTTTTGATAAAGTTTTTTTTTGACTTGTCCAACAAGAATATGGCTCCGTTTGGTATAGCGGAAATCTTGATTTTCAATGTTAACGGAAATGCTGTGAAAAATATGCTGAGCTTTAAGCTGTAAAATATGTTGTGAGGTGTTTGGTGAACTAAAATTGATGCTAGCGGGAAAACCGTTGAAATAAAGTATTATAATATTAATTTTTATTTTTTTATTAAAATTAATCTAATAAATATAATTCTTATTAAAATTAATTTAAGTATTAATTTAATTAATCAAATATAATTTATATTTAAAATTAATTTTAAGTATTTTTTAATTAATCAAATTAATTAAACTTACATTTATTTTATTTTTTAATTAATATTTAATTAATCAAATAAATTTTGTTATATTTATTGTATTTTTAATTAATTTATACTTTTGATTAAAATAAACTTATATTTAAATCATTAAATAATAATATTTTATATAAATTTAAAAAAAAACAAAAAGCTGCAGCTCTTTGGCTTAATTGGGACCCACACGAAAAAGTTGCAGCATAGAGGAAATGCAAAAGAAGGGAGCTTCTTTTGCACCAGCGGATCCACTGGCTTCGCTGTGCTGTTTGACACAGCGGATCTGCTTCCACTTATGTTGTGTCAAACAGACACTACAACTTTTAGTTGTTGTTCTTATGACTAAAAAGTCTATTTTATATTAGGTTAGGTCAAGAGATACTATAATTTTTATTTATTGAAATTCCTGATTTTTTTTTTAAATCTTAACCGTCCAAATCATCATCTTACAGTAAAGATTTTAGGCAACTCGGTATATTATCTCCCTCCATAGTGTAACATATTTTCGTTTCTATAGCTATAGGTTTTTCAACTCTTATTTTCCTTGGGTTAATACCACTTTTACATATCGAAAGATAGTTAGTATTTCAGTTTACACATCGTTGTTTAAAATGTTTTAATTTATTCATCTAATGATAAATTTGTTTCAAATTGGGCTCTCGGGCAAGTTTTTTCAGTTTTGGACAGTCAAACTGTTCATGTGGTAAATTGACTACCCATGGCCATATCTCACGTGGACATAAACATTTAAAAAAATAACACGTGGACCAATTCATATCATACACCTGTTCTCTCAGATTTCCCAAGATAATCAAATTCTCTGCAATACACAACGATTCAACCCCCAAGAAACTTTCAAAACCCTAACCCTAGTTCTCTTTCTTTTTCGTAGAGAAAGCAAGCTAATCAAGGATGGGTTTGAAGCAGAACGAGGGCACAAGATTTCCACCATCGGAACCAAAGCTTGGCGTCAACGGCTGCGACTTCTTCGGCACTCCTTCCAACATGAATCTCTGCTCCAAGTGCTATCATGATCTTCGTGCCAAGGAGGAACGGGAGGCTTATGCGATAGCCGCTGTGGAGAAATCTTTCAGTTTCAAAGTGAAACAATTGGCGGAGGTTGATGGGTTTCAAGTGCAAGTGCGGGAGCACGTACTGCGGGATGCATCAATACCCTGAGTAGCATGATTGTACCTTTGATTACAAGACCTCTGGCCGTGATGCAATTGCAAAGCCAAATCCTATTGTTAAGGCTGAAAAAGTTTAGAGGTTCTAATCGAATCTGAATTTTCTGGGTAAATTTGGTATTTTTTTAAGGATCTTGCTTTGTTGGTTTCGGTTTCTATCTAGTTGGTCAATGGGTCAATGTGCCATCGTCAACTTGTCACATGGTCAGTCAATGTGTCACATGAACAGTTTGACTGTTCAAAACTAGGGAAAATTGCCCAAGAGACCAACTTGAAACAAATTTATCGTTGGATGCCTAAATTGAAACATTTGAAACAACAGTGTATAAATTGAAACATTAACTATCTTTCTGTACGTAAAAATGATATTAACCCTATTTTCCTTTCAATTAAAATTTAATTTTCGTTTAGCAAGACGAGCAAAACAAAGAAGGAAAATAGGAGAAGCCTATGAAGTTCCTAGCTCAAAACAATTGGGATGGTGGACAATCGCTACTATCTAACCCACCATTGTAGTCGATGACGTCCAAAACTCGCGCGATTTGTCAGTGTATTGGGCTAGCTCCACCCCACATCCAACCAAATGTCCAAAACACAGTGTGTGTGTGTGTTTTTTTTTTGTATTATTGAGATCCAACAAATAACCGTCAAAAAGCAACAATGAATTTAGATGAGGAAAAAATTCACACATGCAATAGATAGAGGATGCGAGAATAGAGAAACCTCAAATTTCGAAGGGGAAAAAAAAACCCTAAATTGTGTTGCAGGCATTGGTCTAGTTGCTCTGAGATCGTAAAATTTTCTTTGTGACAATTTCTTGGTATGTGTTTGTTCTTCACGTATCTCTCTAGGGTTTCGATCTAAAGTTTGATTGAGTTTACAATCAAAATTAGGGGACAATCCTGATAACTCGTAAGTAACAAACTAATAAGTAAGTGTGAGAGAGAATGGTAAGTCGGGTGTGAAAGTTCCCAATAACTCATACCAAATTAAATTCAAAATTCATCTTGAATTTAATTAAATTTACTTTAAGACAAAATTCATGTGGCAACCATATGTTGAAGATAGAAGTTGACATGAAAGCACTAAAACATTTCAGTGTGTGTGCTGTGTTACTTCAATGTAATATATTGTGGCTTTATTACTAGAAATGATAATTGAATTTGCTGCCCTTGAGCATTTATCACCCATCTCTCAGTTCTTTTATTTTGAAATTTATTAGAATTTCATTTTAATTATTTTTAAATTAAAGCTTTTAGGGTTGATCTTTTTAAGTTTGGTAAAAGAGGGGAGATCTAATGTCCTTAGGTGATTGAACCCAATTGCAAACATTTGTTTCTTGATTCAAATTTGAACACCTAAATTCCAAGTGGTTCTTACAACTTGAATTCTCTTAAAAGCTTTGTTGTTTCTCTCAATTTTTTGAATTCTTCATTACCTGATTGGATAGGCATACATGTGACCTAGTGATGCAACCTCAATGTCATATGTTTAATTTTTAAAATAGCCTCTTCATATATCGTGTGGGAGTAAAGTTTAGGTACATTCTGTCTGTCTGTCCTCGACTCTGTCCATTATAAAAGCCTTTGTGCACGAGAGTTGTTTTCTTGTACCTTCATAGCTTGTCTGGTTGCCTTCCAAGTAATCTTATCACAAAATTTGGGAAGCAACAACTTTTCTGGTCTTCTAACAGACACAGTTGGAGAATTCAAACACCTGCAGGTTCCTTAGGAAGTTTGTCGTCCTTGGAGACATTAAATCTTGCTGCAAATCAACTAAATGAACTTTTCCAGAAAACGCGGGAAACCTTTCACAGTTAGAAAAATTAATACTTGGCTACAACATCCTAGAATCCGCTGGACTCTCAAGAAACCAGCTCACAGGCAGAATTCCTCCAAGCATGTCAAGACTGCACCTTTTGAATTATTTGAATTTGTCTCATAATAACCTTAACCCAGTGTGCATTTTCTCATACGAGAAAGATTTAGAGATGAGTTGATACTGGAATAATTCTGTATGGTAAGAATTTCCAGCACACAACAACCCTTCAACGTGTATTCGATTCAGAAAAGTTCCCTACCGCACTGCGCGTGCAGTCTTCATAGAAAGTCGGTAGAGAAACGATTTCAAACCATTGGTACTAAAGATGAGAAATGGCAAGAGGCAATGAAAAACCAACCAAACCCAAACTTGAAAGAGGGGTGCAGAATGAAATGAAAAATATAAACAACAGTATAAAAATATTTGCTAAATGTATGGTGGAGTACAAGGTAGTGCAGAAACAAATAGAAAGGACGACGAAAAAATATATCTCATCCCCATTCATAGGCGTTCAAGCAATGATATTACAAGTGAGTTAGTCCCACATATCACCTAAATTTATGGCTAAATGTAGAGCATCAGCTTTGAAATCGCTGATCTCAATAATTACTGAAAATTTTAGGAAAGACAGAGGAGTATCATTGCTTGGTTCTTACTACCTTTGCTCACAGCTTTGGTTGCACTTGTCTTCTGCATAGGAGAAGAGTGAAGCCTGACGTCGTCTTGTAAAGCTTAAGCTCAACTCGTTCCTAAAGTTCCAAGCGCAAGCTGGGACTGAGCCTCCAATTCAAATTCTTATTAAACTTTATATCAGTTAAATTGGGAAAAAAAAATGTCAATACAATAACTTCTAATTTTTCCTACCTTTTCACTGACAAAAGAATATCAAATACGACATTCTACATCTCCAAAATCGAATCAAAGAGTAAACAATAATAGCTATCAAGATCATCATCCTCATCAAAGTCTAATGATAATTATCAAGGAAAAAAGAACCCTTATGATGGATCCTTGAATTTGATCTTTCTTTTCCTTTCCCACATATAAAAATGTTCCATATCAACAAGTTTTCTAAGCTACCTCCTTTGTTACAACATTCAGGTCACATGAATTGCCAGAAAAATGGTAGAAAAAGTGCACTCACTAGTAATCCCTTATATTCTAGACAAAATGTTGCCAAGGGTCTCAACAATGTTTCCGTAGCACTGCCGCACAACTGCTGCATCCCTATCCCTTGCTGCATAATCTAGCTGCAATGACCATTATCATGAATACTTGTCAATTCCCAAGAACAAACTTTTTATTTTTATGCAACTTTTTATGGGGGACTCAAATTAATCAAGCTGTAATGATACTTTTTTTCAGTGGCCGAAACCGGTGGGGGCAGTTTGAGGCCGAAGCCCAAAGAGGAGAGTTAGCTCCATAAAGCCAACCTCCCATGTGAATTTGGCTCGTGTAAGGAACTAACATTGAAACTGCTGGGCATGGAAGTTGAAATTGCGACCTCCCGCATTTGCAAGGAGTTACAACAATCAACTTCACCATCCCAACGAAAGCTAGCTTCTTCGATGTAATGATGCACGATATGTGACAAATATCCAATGCTGCTAAGAGCACACAAGCTATGATCTATAAAAAAAAAAAAAAAAAATCTGCAAAGTAGTGCATACTTTAGTGACATTGTCGAAGAGAGTGTAATAAAGCTTCCTCAGTTGAGGCCTCTGACTTCCAGGTTTGGCTTGGATAATGGTATAGATATCCCGCTTCAAGTTTGAAGAGCTTATTCGCAGTGCCTTCTGCAGTTCCTTCCAAGACTCTGCCTCTAACAAATCTTTGATGCTTAACAAATCTTCGGCATGACTCCGTACTACACTCTCTGCCTCTTCAGATGTCTGATCAGGAGCTACCAATCTGAAGTCAAATGCATTCGCAATTTTTTTGCTTAAAATTGCTTCTTTTGCCAACAGAGCTGTTGCCATTGCCACTATAGTTACTACTCTTCTGCTGATGCTATGGTGGAGAACCTTTTGAGGCATCTGCAAGGAGGATTTAAGATGGCAAGAGAATGGAGGGCAAAGATGTGGTGGTGGTGGTAGAGGATGCGTGGGAACCAGTGCTCTCATTGCCATTATCCCTTTGTTCAACTCTTATAAATCAACAAACAAATGCAAGCCAAGGAAGAATGAATCAAAATCTCCAAACCAAAATTCTGCATCTGTCAAAAGGAAGAAAAAAGATTACAGAAAAAACAGGGAAAAAAATGAGTGGAGGAGAAAGTACCGAGCAGCAAACTTCCCCATGGGATATGATGAGAAAAAGGAAAAAATAATTCCACGCTTTTCGATAAGATAAAAAGTTTTACTGTATATTACTTACTTTCTACGGAGCTTACCCTACAAGACAATGAAATAAGATAAGGGTCTTTTACTCAAAAGCACAACAACCAACAGTTATATTGCATCAAGCACAAGGTAAAAAAAGAAAGAAAAAAAGAGAGACACTTACAAATTTATCAAAATGCCCCTCTTCCTTCTTCTTCTTCCTTTTTTTACGCTCACAACCGGAAATTGATCATCGTTTTCTACGAACGAACCATTGAAATGAAGCTTTAGGTCAATCCGAACAAAGCTCAATCATCACCAACAGTCGATTATCACTTAGGTCATCGGAAAAGCTTCGTGAAATCACAATCACCATTCGGAAAAGATCTCGATCCGGCCAATATGGCCAACGTTGGCAATCATCAACACCACCAATCAACTTCACGGACCAAGATGCATCACCTTTGATATTTTATTATTTTTTTGTAATTTTTTTTCTAAAACTAAAAATGTGCAATGTGTTCTTCTAATATAAAATTTGTTATCTGTTTTAGATCTGTAGAAATGTTTTCTATTTCCCATAATGTTATTTGTTTCCCTAAAATGTTATATGTTTCATCATACTCATTTGTAAGAAACAAATAACATATGAAGCAGATTCGTGAGCATGGTGGACCACCACCATTAGGCCACTGACCCACCAAATAGAAGCGTCGGAGCAGCACGACCAACTCTCAACCATCATACGTCGTTGTTAGCTGCTGATTCCATCAGAATTTGACCTTGAAGTTGCAGTCAACAATGAAGAAAAGTGTTCGATTCAATCACTGGAGACACACGCCGTCGCAAGTCAAAACCACGGGAGTGTAATCCAGACCTATGCTCATCATTCCTACTCATTAGGTGGCCGGAATAATTGTTGGAGGAGGAAGCTCCGATTTAAGTGTCAAATAGAGAAGTTGAAAAAATAAAGGTATTTTTGTCAATAAAATAAATATTACAACTTTTTGTGGTTTATGAAATATTTATTGGAGTGCCCTTATTGTAATAAAACTTTTAATGTTAATGGAGGGATTATCTCTAACTTTCCCATAAAAAATAATAAGCGCATCGAAAGATATCTGAAAAAGGCCAGCGTTAACCCTCCCCTCAGCCTCCACAGAGAGCCAGAAACCCTAACAAATCCCCTCAATCATTTCGATTCAGTTCGCTTCATCCCACCGTGTATGAACGTCCTCCGTGAGTCTTTTCCATCGTAATTTGTCACAGTTTTCTCTGATCCTTTCGCACCCCCCTCTCTCTCTCTTGGGTCTTCCTTATCTCTCTGCGACTTCGCTCTTTCTTCGTTATTTTACGGATTGTTTCCAGGTATTTTCTCTATTCCTATTCTCTCTCTCTACTCTCTATATATAGTGCTTGTGTCTTTTTGTATGCGTGATTGTGAAGTTGTAGTTTGAGTTCAGATCGATAAGTTCGAGATCAGATTTTTTGTTCCTGAATGAGGCATATTCTCCTTTTCGATTTCGAAGTGTGTGATTTTTGTTTTCTTTTGAATGATAGTGACTGTGTTGGTGGTGGTGGTGGAGGCATCTCAGATTGTGTGATTTTTGTGTATTGATGTGCATTTTCAATCATGGAATAGAAGTTTTCCTGCAAAGATAATTGTTCTTGTTGATTGTTATGTGAAAATGTCCATCTTTATTGTTACAAGAAACTGTTTTCTATGTATTCATCCTGTCATAGGGGCTCACTTCACACTCTGTACACCTTTTAATGATTATTTTTTGTAATATATTTTAATCCCTTTTGCCTTCTGGTTTGCAGGTTTACTTGCTGCTCTTTTTCTCTTTGATTAATGGCCACATCTGTTGATATGTCTCTTGATGATCTTATAAAAAGTAATAGGGAGAGAGTAAGAGGACGGAATAGGGGTGGTGGTGGCCGTGGCCGTGGCCACGGACCAAGTGGCTACTTACGTGGTGAAAGAATGACTGGGCCTGTTCGAAGAGGTCCTCTTGCAGTGAATGCTCGTCCATCATCCTACATGATTGCCAAGGCAAGCTCAAATCCATGGATGTTTTTATGCATATGATTGAGATTCTGATATTTGTTCGAATGTGAGAGGATCCTTAACTCTGCTTTAGACTCTTGAACACAGCAGATTTCTAAGGTTTTTTGTTCACGGAGAAGCTCATTTTGGCTCAGTCGCTTGTGCATTAGCAACACCATTGTATTTAAACTGTTTTCCACCAAGATTTGTTTGAACTTGTGGTTCATTTGGGTTATACTTTTTGGGGCTTTGCTACAAGATGTCACGTGTTTAGATGTGGAAGAGTTTTGATGCCCAATGAGTTGCAATGCTACTTCCTGGAATTTTTTGCAGAGTAGCTTCGCTAGGTGAATAAGAATGATGGAGCTCATCTGTAGCATGACATCACTTGAGAAATTTTGGTGTCAAATTCTTTATACCACATATAGTTCATATTATGAAACTGCACTCTCTCTTATGTTGGATGGCTGGTTGTTATAACCGGGGAGGGTTATGATCGATCATATTGCTGTTTGTGGAATTTCTTCAGTGCAAGGTTTCAGTTCCTGTGCTAGTTCTTGGCAGTTTGCAAGTAGCTTCCTTCGCAAAACTACAGAACTGGAGATCTCACTAGCACTTGTTTAGATGCAGTGGGTCAATTCGTTATTCTTGTTAGCCATCCATCACTTCAATCTGCTGATGTTCAATTCCAGGCTGCTTAAACAGTTTTCCAACCTGGATCCTACTCTTTTAGCTTTCTTTTTATTCCTACTGGGAACTTTTCTGATATCAGATTGCAATTGAAGAATGCTAATTTTGTATCTGTTAAATAAGCTGATATGTTATGCTCGCTTTAATCAGCCTGCTCGCAGAACCAGGAGATTTCCGTGGCAGCATGATTTGTTTGAAGATAGCCTAAGAGCTGCAGGGATAGCTGGAGTTGAAGTTGGCACAAAGCTAAATGTTTCCAATTTGGACTCTGGTGTATCCAATGAAGATATAAGGGTACGATCTGGACTATATCTTCATCTTGAATGTTCATGGAAACGGATATCTGATCTTTATTTTTTTCCCCTTTGGTTCTTTGTGATTCAGGAACTTTTTGCTGAGATTGGGGATCTGGAACGTTATGCTATTCATTATGACAAAAATGGTCGCCCTGGTGTAAGTGTATTTTTGATAGATGTAGTTGTTCTTTGTGTAGTTTTATTTCTGAACCAGCTCTCTAGTTGGGTTGTTTTGCTTCCTTATTAGCTGGTTTTAGATATTGGTTATGTACTTATGTTAATTTTGCTGCTACTAATAAGGAGATTGCTTACATTAGCCAGAATGGTTGTTGATTTGTCTGGCTACATGCTGGCTATGTGATGAGTATGCATAATGACTAGTATATTAATGATGATTTAAAGGATGATAATCATTGGAGGAAAAATCACTAGTTAATTTGGTGGATGTCACATATCAGCATATGACTTTTTTTGCAAAGCAACACTGTGAACTGAATACAACCAAGACATTATATTTTTATGGTTGAATTTCTTGCCTATGTAATGCCTTGATTACATTAAAGATAAAGTTATCACCATTGATACAATCTAAGCCAATTGTATAGCCAAAAAACGAAGCAGGAATAAGGATTTTGCGTTCAAGATTAAAAAAACTTAAAAGAAGACTGAAAAGAACTCTTGCCACTAGATTCCTTTTATTCAACTACAAATTTTTGAACTGCTGTAATACCATTTTGATTGGTCATAAGTTTAAGAAAAGTGAAACATAAGATAACTATGGACAAATACTTGGTGAGTCCAATGGGCTTAATGAGCTAATCAGGGCTTCAAATTCTTGTTGGTCAATTTGGGTATGTTATACCACTCTCATATGCTACACACGCTATATATATGAAATTGTAATAATGATTTGGCTCCGTATTGCCTTCCTGTATTCCATTAAATGCTTGATACTTGGTTACAGGGCTCTGCTGAGGTGGTATATACTAGACGAAGTGATGCCTTTGCAGCTCTTAAGCGATACAACAATGTTTTGCTTGATGGAAAGCCTATGAAGCTTGAAGTTGTAGGCGCCAATGTGGAAATTCCTGTTTCAGCTCGTGTGAATGTAACCGGAGAAAATGGAAGGAGGAAGAGAACGGTTGTTATGACGTATGTAATTTTATCTTATTTCTGTTTTGTTTGAATTTAGGTTTTGCAAGAAGTTGATTAGGGTTGAATGCCATTCTATTAATGGGTGTTGATTATTTTTGTTTCTACCTGTTTTTTTTTTTTTGCTTTATAAAAATTTATGTCTGCCAGTTCAAGTGCTAGTGGGACTTAAACTGTTATAATTTCAAGTACTCTCATTTAGCTGTAGCTTAAGCATGAAAGTTGATGATGCTTAAATTGCTGAGCTATCTTAAGATGGCTACATTGAGACTTGTTATTGTGATGGTTCTAATTATAGAGCTGTCATTTGCATGGAAGCATTCTTGTATTAAATATGTTCAATTCTTTTTTTACCACGTAGTGCCTTAGTTTAACTTCAGTAATTATCTTTTCCTTCTCTCATTTTTTGGAGGCCTAGGCTGAGTGGTGAATCTTTCTATGCTTTTGAAGCGCTATTTATGCTGAGACAGCAAAGATGTGTTCAACAGTTCAAGGTTCCATTGGTGTCATTTTAATGACTGACATCTGTTGTTATGCAGGCCTGGAGCAGGTCTAAACGGGGGTGGCTCTTCCATAAACCGTGGTTCTGGGTAAGTTATTGGATGTTGATACTTGATACTGTTATATGCCTGAGTATATTTTCTAATTTGATGTATCTTTTATATATTTACATTTTAATCTCAATATTTGATAGTGCATTCCATTTGCCATGCTGGCAGACGTACATTCTTAGTGAAGGTATCATAAACTGACTGATCGCTCAAGTGTTTGTGTTTCAAGTTCATTTTTACTGAACATGTATGAGTATTAAAATGTTCAAGGAGGTTTTGTCAATGCTGGATAGTCACTTGAGCTCTGTTTTCCATGATATCTTGTTTGTGTGAAGTTGACTAAACTTTGTTGCTCATTTTGGACTAAGTTTATGCTTGCTTAGGCGTGATGAAGATGTCATGTAATAATTTTATGGCCTTGGAGGTGCCTGATCGATTTGATCCTGGTCATATTCAAAATGTAAATGGCTTTCCTAGCCTAAGGGGTGTCCATGTTGGTTTTCATGGATAGGTGGCTTTCTGTTGTCAAGCTCTTTGATAGAGTCGCGCCCATACACGCTCAGCACCCAAGGCCCAACCGACACCCACCCATATGGGCCGGCTGTACCCAAGGCCTCCCAACCCATATTAGAAAACCTTGGGTACTAAGGGAGGCCCATACCTCCCCCTATAAACAACACCTTAGCTCCCACATCTTTCAATGTGGGACAATCCTATCAATACCCTCCCCTTCAAGACCAACGCCCACGTTGATCGTGCACCATGGCCGACCACTCCGGCAGGCGCACCCCCGTTGGTCGAGCACCATGGCCGGCCACTCCACAGGCACGGCCCCAAGTTGAAGGCACAACAGGATCATGCTCCAATACCATTAATAGAGTTGCGCCCATACACGCTCAGCACCCAAGGCCCAACCGACACCCACCCATATGGGCCGGCTGTACCCAAGGCCTCCCAGCCCATACTAGAAATCCTTGGGTACTAAGGGAGGCCCATACCTCCCCGCTATAAACAACACCTTAGCTCCCACATCTTTCGATGTGGGACAATCCTATCACTCTTGTTGAGTAAAAATTGTTCTAATTTTTTCGAGTGTCTTAAATTCTCATATGGGTAATTATGGTGTGCTCTTGGCACGAAGGTGGTGGCGTGGTGCCTTCAATAATTTTTTTTCTATTAAAAAAATGTAAATGGCTTAATTGATTGGCAAGGAACTTAATAATCTGTATGCGTGACTTGATCCTTCTTTTAGCCAAGGAGATTGATACAATGAAATCTCAGCATGTGTAACATCACGATGGTACTTGAGATTATATTTTAACTCGTCTAATATATATTTTTTGAGCTTGTAATTGGCATGATCTGGGTAGAATCTAAAAGTAGAGCATCTCCAAGGCTATGTACATCATTGAAGAAGAAACAGTTGCAATTGGGACAATCAAATAGAGTTAACCAGTCTAAGATGGATCGGGGTACACTGCCATCTTAATAAAATAGCAGCCCCTACCCTTTTTTCAATCTCAACTGATACTTTTAATCTAAGGGTCAAAAGAGGAGCCAGGTCAGCCCCAAAATTTTGGATGGCCTCCACACGTGCCGGAGCTTTATGTTTGGATTTCTCAGAATTGGACTTATGGGGTTTTGTGGGTTTAGGAGAAAATGTAGTTTCTTCATCTCTGGGATGCTCGTTGAGATCTGAATCATTTTGTCGCGTTTTCTTGTTTACTGGTTTAGAAGTAAAGGGATGGTCATACACGTTCGAGATGGACTCTGATTCAAATAGAAGCATTGCCGGACTCTGATTAAGGCCTTAAGGGTTCTTGGGGCAGAGAGAGAAGTTTTTTTGGGTTTTAATCGTCTGAGACTAGCAAGTGACGGGATAAACAGAGGAGACTAATGCATTGGAGCCTTCTACCGGAGTTTCCATCGTAGGACCCAGAACTGAGAGAGAAACTTAGATCTTGGTAAATTTTGAGAGAGACGCTAGAGTGAGAACTGAGAATGAAAATTTACTGATGTAGCTCCACTTTTGACCTTTAGATCAACGCAAGGGCTGAGATTAGAAAAAGGATAGGGGCTGTTATTTTATTAAGATGGCAGCGTACCCCTATCTGTCTAAGATTGGCTTTTGTTGTCTTTATTGAACTTGCTTTTGTTATTATATTTTCTTAATATTGTCTAGACGTGGGATAAAACAAATATATCCCTTGCTGGCTGCTGCAATCTGACAGTACTGGGTAGATGCTTCCTACAGTAGTGCTGCATATGAAATGGCTACACTAGAGTACTTAAATTTGTTTGATGACCTCTACCAACTATGTTTTAAGGACTTTAGATGTGAACATGGATTGGTAAATTTGGGTTGGACAGCATTGTTATTATGGTAGTTTGCCATTGTTACATTTACCATCAGTAGGTGTTTGGTTTTTTATCCAAGGCTATGCTGTCATCTAAATTATTATTGATAGTTTACCATTGCATGTCGTGTGATTGAAGTGTGTTTCTGGTGGTTATGGCAGCCAAAACCGTCGTTGGGCAATGAGGAATGGCCGTGGCCGTGGGGCTATGGGGAATGGCCGTGGCCATGGGGCAATGGGGAATGGCCGTGGCCATGGGGCAATGGGGAATGGCCGTGGCCGTGGCCGTGGTGCAGCACGGGGTTGGGGCCATGGCTGGGTAAGGGGCCATGGCCGTGGGAGGAAGCAACCTTTTGACCAGTCTGCTGATGATCTTAACGACGACTTAGAGAAGTATCATGCTGAAGCCATGCAGACTTAGTAGACATTTCCTGTGTTGGAGCTCTCAAATATAGTGCAGTTTTTTGCTATTTAGCTGTGATGGTTTGCTAGGTTGTTTGTAATGGTGGTTCTTGCCCCTTTTATTTTGCTCAATTTAGTGGATGCCCAGCTAGAAATTTTTATTGAATGGTGCTACATTGGCTGAGAGATGTTTGCCATTCTAGTGTATATTAAGTTGATTGGATGAGTTTTCAGTATATTTTGTTTGACATGATTTCCGGCATATGTTTACTACTTTTGTCAATATTTGATTTACCCCCTTAAGCATGGAGCATGTTTGTGTACAAAATGCAGCAGCATGGAGCATGGTTAGAAGGTTTTAATATAATAATGTATGGGATCCAGCAGTTGTCAGGTAGTCAGATGTGCATAATGCTTCACTTGAATTGGGTGTTGGTAAATGGCATACTTTGATTCTTCTGTAGCAGTTCAAAGATATTTTGTTGTTCGTAGGCATATTTTGATTCTCATGCAATTGTTCGTGGGCAGATTACATTCCTCTGCTTAACGTCACTGAAAAGCTTCAGTGATGTTTGCTATTGCATGCATCAATGGTAATGATCTTTTTGAGGACATTAAACGCTGATGGTAATATTTGTATATACCCGGATGGGTGGAGGGAGCTATGCTTTCATGTTATTTTAACATTCTTTTCATGCAACAAAATGTACAAATTCCTAAATGCAAGCCAGCAATGCGAAAAATGAGAGAGTGGGTGTGAGAAAGCAGAGTTTCATTGCAGCTGTTTTGGATCTTCGGCATCTTTCCGTAGTAGATCTCCCGACTCGTTTCTCCTTAGAAGCTTTTCACCAGTTAGTCCCAGTTAGTCCTTCCTCCAGTGGAGTGGGATTTACCTTTTGCGCCAGCCAGGCTCGTTCCTTTGGATGACACTGCCTCATCTTTCTTGTGTTCCTGCTCTAAGGTTGTCACAGCATGAGGTATATTCAAGCTAGCAGCTCTTTGCAGTGCGTCCTTGTGTTCCTTCTCAATTGTCTCCAACCTCTCCAACTTCTGTACCTTTGGAGGGGTTGTAATGGTCTCAGCACTGCTTTCCTTCATTCTCTGTAAGAAAACACGGTAAATTGTAAACTGTTAAATTCCCATATCCCTTGGTGAAGGCTAGTTTATGAACATGGCTGGCCCAACATATTAACTCTTGAGGTGCCTTTTAGAAGAACAAAGTCACATGGGCTTTGGCCCAAAAGTGTGGACAATACTCTCAAATAGTTTAGGCCGAAACATCTCCCCCATCTCCTACTTCTCCCTACTTTCTTCAAACGATATTAAGTACCAGATTTAATAGAAGGGTATATAGACTTTTTAGCAGAAATTAAGTCCCTTTTCCTCTTTCACCTTTTGTTTCACAAAGGTAATGAGTTCAATAATTGGAAAGGCCAGATTCAAATAATCTTGGAAATGTTGGTTCTCTTGGCTGGTGCTTTAGACAGTACTCTGGGCTGTTGCAAGTGAGAATTCAAAATATATTTTGATTCATATTCTAAGGAAGAGGCTAGAGTTGGGACTTCTATAATAATGAAGCCAAAAAGAGCAAGAGGGAGGGAGGGTATTTCAACTTCCATTCAATAGTCACCATAAATTTATTCAAAAGGTGAAAGCAAACTAACAGTGCACTATCTTATTGTGGAAAGACAGTCCTGAAACTGAGGCTTTGATCAGACTGTCCTAGGGTTGTTGAGTTCAGAGTTCAGTAATATTTTTCCGACCATGCATCAAATTAATCTATATTGACATCAAAAATAAACTGCAGACCATACAGAAAGGTTCCCACGCAGTGATCTTTGTTCCCTCATTCCCTTCTTTCTTAACCAGTCAAATCCACCTATTTAATGTTAAGTCAGCATAAACCCATATGAAGGGAGGGCAGCAATGCATCTGACTGGTGTGTTTTTTTTCAGTTCATAATAATAGAAAGCAACACTTTTGGGCTATTAGAGAAGAAACAACAAACAGGTGCATAAATACTAATCCAATAGGAAATACTTGCCTCTTTGGCCTTCTCTGCTTCTCTCTCTATCCAAATAATTGCATGATCCGATGTAGCGTTACATGATAACACAATATGCTCAAATCTCCCTTCTACAGGAATAGCCGTCCTGACCTCAGGTGGATACCTTCCGCAGCTGTCATAATGAGCAATCTAACACATGGTTAAGCATCCTACTAGCAATGTCATTCAGGGAGAGAATTTTTATGAAATAGTAAGGGGAAAAATATAAGTGATGTAAGCTGTATACAAAATTCAGCTTATTATCACTATAGAAGTCAAGTCTAGCGTATGAGTGGATTTATAATTAAAGGGGTGAGGTGAGGGCTCAAACCATCATAAAATAAACTTTAAGGAGTTGGCTACCACTTGGCACTCAACCACAAACTCTTCTTTTAATAATTTAACATTCTATGATTATTAATTTGACAATTCCCTTTCCTTTGCTTCCAAAATTTAAAAAATGACATGAAGGTGACAATTCACTACATTGACAATCCAGCATGGATCTTCCTGTTGCTATTCATTTTTCTTTAAGTAACCATTCCTTTCATAATATGATAACGTCAGAGAAGAATATCAAGCCAAATGTACCATCTAACTCTTTTTGGCACTTCTATTTTTATTTTGCCGCTGAAAAAAAAATGGAGATATCTGATTATCGGTGGTTATGGTTCCGATTGATTGCATTATACAACAATTTCCACAAGATAATCAAGACTTGCGATAAAATTATAGTTCTGGTATCTTAGGACTGCAAGTCCTCTATCAATGAAATAAACTATGTCATCACCTTGTCTTAGTTGAAACTGTAACTCTCAACAAACAAAGATGTGAACAAAGTGTTAGAAACATTGAATAAGATTTTCTGGGAACAGAGCATATTTAATATCACTAGAAACAAATGAAAGAAAGAATCTAAGCTAGACAAGTTCATGGATATCTGGTACTCTACGACCAAATTCTGGTTGTCCAGACTGAGCAGCAATCTATTTGATATTCTTAGTCTGTCTTGATGTAGCCTAATCTGTTTTTCCCATTTCTCAGATGTTCTTTCTATGTACTCTTATCCTTTTAGAGGTCAGAGTTCGAACCTCTTTAGATAAGCCACTAATAATAGGCTATGGTGAAAGAGCTTGCTGATCTGACTAGTGGAGCACAATTGTGCAATATCACTTGTCACAGAAATAGTTTAGATTGGGAGTTAGAGAGCTCAATGTGATTTGGAATTCACATATGAATTTCAGTCAACAGTGGAAGAAAAGACCACACCACTTGTATGCTTCTGGCAAGGTGGGTTCACTATTAAAGGGAAAAAAAGAGTACATTCACCGTCAAAAGTTTTTTATAGACACCTTGTCTTCCATTGGAAGTGTTTTTGGAAACCACAAGTCCTAAGAAAAGTGGCCTTTTTCATTTGAGAGGCAACATGGGAAAAAAGTTCTGACACCTGACGCTTTATGCAAGAGAGGATGGCAAAATGGCAATTGATCAATAGATTCCTTTGCAAAGAAGAAGCTAAGAGCCTAAGACGGTTGATCACTCCTCAACCATTGCAAGTGGCCAAGGAGCTGTTGGGAGTTGACATGGAATTGTTTCTAGCTCCCTTGAAGAGAAGTTGAAGGCGTGGACAACTTTGTCTATCAACTAAGAAAATGAAAGTTTATTTTAGAGAAGCCAACATTTGGGAACTAATATCCGAATCCGATGAATCAGCCCGAGTCATTTTACTAATGGGATGTCCTAATAGGTTACACTCTCGCTTCTGCCAATAATCCAATCAAAGAAATACGCAGATCTCTGGTTTAATACTACACGATTGTGGTCTTCACGTAAACATAACAGCAGCATCAGTAATGTTCTAGATTACTTGCTGTAACTTAATTTTCTGTAATTTTTTACTTTGTACTATCTGAGTTTGGCACTTGCTTGTTGCACTTCAATAAAGTTTTTTCCATTTGTGAAATATGTTATCCTTCTGTATCTCTAAATATGGAAAATACTGAATTAATGTAAACCGCATGCCTCAACCTTTTGCAAACAACAATAATTCACATGAACAATCAGACATGATTGACCCTGCCCTCAAATTCATATTTCATACTAAGCAAGCTATTATTTCCTTTCATCTTATTAGATCACATGGGACAAAGTAAAATAAAATATATCAAAAATTACTCGTTCTAACAAGAAATTAAATAATTCCAGTATGCCTTTCAAAAAAAGAATTCCAATATGTTAGTATGTTACCTGCAAAATTTCCTCTCTACAATGTGATATATTCGTCCAGGGACATAAAGCCTTCTTGGGTCTCGAAGCTTTCTACCTTCCGGAATGAGTGTATCCCTCAAGCACGTCCATTGTAACAAGCAGGGCAAACTGTATCCAAAGCATCAACACCTGGTTTAAAAAACATAGTAATAATAACAATTCACTCCACTAACTCTGCACAGAAAGAACAATGGCGTAAAAGAGAAGAAGCCATAAATACTTGCCAAAATATTGACTTAAATATATCTTCTAGCGGAGTCGGCGTTCTTGGCAAGAAATCATCCTGTGTAAGAGATGCACAACAAATCTCACTTAGACAATCAAACAAGCACCATAGCTGCAAAGACTCCATAGAAGTGTAAGATCACCTGCAACACAACAGAACTTATGACATCTGCGTACTTGACAGCCAAATTGAGCGACATACACCTCGCCGGTGCCACAGCGTAGCACCTAATCTTATCCCTGGGAATGTTTCCCAACTTCTCCCTCTGATTGATGGCGATGATGGTCAGTAAGGAAGCTACACCGGACCCCAACGAATGCCCAGCAAAGACCATTGTGTATTCCCTCCCGTTTTCGATCCAAATCCTCTTGAGCGTCTCGCCCTCCTGGTTCAAGAGCCAAGTTGCGGACCTCAAGAGGCCATGGTGAACATACCCGTCATCTAACATCTGCATCCCCAATCGATTGTCCAAGAGTAGCTTGTAATCACTTTCCTTGACGAGATTGAGTCCGCGAATGGCAAGCACGATCTCCTTGTGTTCGTGATCAACGTAGATAATGTAAGGTGGCGCACGTCCCTGGGTGTCCTCATAGGTGACCCGCTTCGCAAGACAATCCGGGTCGAGGCGGTACCCGCCTTCAGGTGAGCATTTTGGGTTTAGGAGATCGGTCTTGTAGACGGCGAGAATGAGGCGGCAGATGCGAGGGACAGGGTCGAACTCCTGGGGAGTGGCTGTGGGCCACGATTGGCTGTCATCGGAGCCTGTGTATGTGCAGCGCTTCCAGGCCCACCGAGAGAAACCTAACACCGCAACGTACTCAAAGTAAGACATCCAAAGATGTCAATAAATTGAAGTTGAGCTCTACAAAGAAAGAAAGTGGATAGAATGTTTAGGAATATGAGGAGAGAGGAAGTTGTAGAAAGAGAGTAGTAGTAGCTATGGCAGAAGTCGAGAGTTTCAGAGGGGGAGGGAGGAGTGTGTTGGAATGTGATAATGGTTGAGGTTGCCATGGCCATGAAGAAATTAAAAAGAAAGAAATGCATTCTTTAGGTAAACTTCGACTGCTTCAACGAGACTGGAACAAAAAGGTGGCGGAATATTGAAATTTCAAACAAGCAGAGATGCTTCCTTCCTGGACCCCCTTTTTTTTTTACGAGGGCACCAGGGGGAGAATTTTGTGTGGGGGTCCGGACACAGTGCCTAAGACTTTTTTTTTTTTTTTTGTTTGTATATATATCACTTAGTAATATTATCCATAAATTTAATAAAACGGTTAAAATTACTTTTACTAAATTTTCATGTTTTAATAATATTACATAATAACCTCATTCGGGACTCGTTCAAATAGTTATTTCTCAATATATGTAATTAAACAATCATTAAGTCACGATTTCACACTCGCTGCTTCACAATCTTCAGACCTGAAAATGCAATCACTATAGTTGTAGTTGCCATAAATAGAGTCAATGTCAATGTTATTAGTTTATACACAAGTGATACATCAAGTTATAGTTATATCTTGTCGAAACTATTTTAAATTTTTTTTTCTATGTGCCTTTACTATTAAATTTTTTTTTCAAGCGGGGCGGCCTCCCACCCTTGACAAAGTGTGGTTTCGCCCTTGGAGGGAACTAACCAAAAGCACAGCCCATCATACTATACCTCCATGGTAAATTTATTGGCCACATTCAATGGCCGCAAAACACATGGGTCGTTTAAGTACTAAGCCAAAGCTCAGTGCGAAAATATCGCCACTGAACTCTATCCCAATAGTAAATCCTGGGGCTAAATACAATATCTGCAAAGCCACAAATCACATGGCAGTTTAAATCCTGGGCTGAAGCCCAATATGAAAAATCACGCCAAAGTGGGTGTTAAAATTAGCAACCTCCCACGCACATGTACTAAAAGGTTGAAACCGTTTAACTTAATGATAAAGAAGGATTTTTTTGTTAATTAATTAAAAAGATGGTGAACACGCATATGACCAGAATATCTCAAAATAACCTTTTACTTTTCAAGATTGCAATTTGTTTATTGCTTGTCCAGAAATTCAATCCATGATTATTACACAAGTCTTGCTGGAAGTTGTTGAGAAAATGGCATTACATTACTACCTTCCAATTCACTTTTCTTAAAATATACAATACCTTCCCCTCCCCCTTCTAGAGTTATTCTACAAATGTGGGCTATAGAAGTCCACAAGACCAAATTAAAAATGCCGTGCTTGCCAAGGAAACTCTTAATATTCATAATTAGCTTACATAATATTTTTAATTAATGCTGGTCAAACATGTGATTTGACTATACACAGACTCTTTAACAACTAAGAGTATGTTTGGATTGAGGGATTTAGGGGGAAGGGACCGGGGTGGGGGGGGGGGGGGGGAAGGGAGGGGTGGGGGAATATTTTTCCCTTTCCCTTGTTTGGATAAATTAAAAAAAAAAAAGAGGTATGAAAAAAATTTGTTTAATTTATTAATTTATCCTTATTTTTATGTTAAAATATTATGTATAATGGTAAACTATGTATTTAACTTATAAATTACTTAATAATTAGGAATCCCTTCCCTCCAAATAACTCCATTTTGACAAAAATTTAATGAAATATTCTCTCCTCTTAATTTTTTATAAATTATCCAAACAAGAGAATTGGAAGAAACCTCTCTTCCCTCCAAATCCCTCAATCCAAACACACTCTAAAAGACGTGGCAAGAATTGAAGTTGCTTTTTTTTAATACATTAGATGGGGAGGGGAATCGAACCCTAAACCTAATGTCTTGATGTGAGAATACATTATCAACTAAACTGGAGGTCTTTCTCTTGAAGCTACCAAATTACATTAACCATGGATGATACAAATATTGAAAATATTAATTAGAGAACAAATCTTAGCCATGATGGCTAAGACCCTAAACCACGAAGTTATGGGCATGGCCAACCCTAGTTGTTTTCGTGCTCAAAGCGGCACCTTAAAGTGGTGCCTTATTAAAAAGAAATCCCGCAAAATGAGACAATACTTATGTCGCGTGTGCATGAGTATTGAGGCTTGAGAGAGAGGAGAGGGAGGAAGAAACTAGTTATTTTTTGGCTTATTTTGTGCTGAGCCGCTGGACTAATGGATTTAAGCGTAAAAAATAAAATAAAAATTGTGGTGTCCTGGGCTTGTTTGGTTTCCAAAGTCCTAACTTTGCCTGCTTTGGACAAGAGCCGACCTTGGTTATGGGTTCAACTTTTATATCTTCCTTCTAAAATGTAAAATTTTAATATATGGAAGTAAATCCTAATTTAATTAAAAAATTTTAGAATACATATATTAATGTTTCTACACCTATGGATTCTAATTTATATCGTTGTTTTTATTGATTCTAATTATATCGCTGTTTTTCAGTACTCATTTACGTTTTCATGTATGTATTAAATTTAAAAAATGTTTATTGGAGAAATTTTTTTTTGTGAGTTTTATATAAGTTCAAGTTTAATATATTTATTTTATAAGGACGTACATGAGAAGGACATATAAATTCAAATGTATGTAAATATATATATTCTTTTAAATGAAAAGAATTTCTTCTTTTTTTGAGAAAGGAAAATTTCATTAACCAAAGGATCATTACAACCATTTTTGGCCATTCTTGCAAGCAAGTGTGTAACAAAATTACAAGAACAAGATACATGCAATCTGTCAAATCCACTGTGACTTTCTCCAGATCCTAAAGCTTTAGACCATTCAATCTATCTGCCATATCTCCTACCATCGAAACCCTACTCAGACCGCGTAGGATAACCTAGACCTCCCCCTAGAAACCCTAAGGTAATGAGAGACCAACTTTAGATGAAAAGAACTACTCATTTATTATAAAATTTATAAACATATTCTTTAATACAATACTGGAGTTATTGCTTTAGTTATTCATAAAAAATTTAATAAAACAGTAAAGTTCAAAATTAAAAAATTGAAAAAATTTGAATTACAAATTTATATGATGTTGAAAAAAGGCAAATGAAAAGGATAGATTGATATAGAAATATAACCTACAAATTTGCATAATGTATAATGTCAAATACAATCTTATTTAAGACAATAGGTAAATTCAATAGAAAAAGAATAATATCAAATTACCCACAGAATTATAATTCTTCATAATTCTGCGCTACATTTGGCTCCTTTTATCACCTGAAACCACTACAAGTCATGGGGTTGGCACATATGTTGTCACCAGTGGCGAAGACCCCTTTGATAGGTGACAATTATTACTTATCCTATATAAAAATTTTGGTTTTTAATGTTATTTTTTGTACTTTTGAAGGTATAATTAACATATATAACCACAAAAAAATTTTCAGGGGCAACACTCTCGCTTGACTTTGTCCGTCCTGATATGAAATTTTTTATCCGCTTCTGACGGATGACAATCCCCCTCATATTAAGTCCGGGCTTCACCCCTGGTTGTTGCTGCTACTAAGGCCATCCGAATTTCCAAAATCTCAAACTTTGGCCATCCAAACATCCAAAATCTCAAACTTTGGCCATCCGAATACCCAAAATATCAAACTTTGAAGCCAAAAAGTAGTCATGAACAACGACAACAACTTAGCTCATTTGGCAGCCGATGGGTGGAGAATTGTTTCTCGAAAGGATTTCACATAAATTTATGGTACATTGGGCTCTTTTACAATGTTTTACACTGGCAAAAATGTGGACAAACCATAACAAAATCTGAATTTGAATCAAACACATCACAGGTCTTGTTGTGTATGTCACTATATATATATATAAGAATGGTGTGGAGATTCAAGTCTACCATTGGTATTTGGTATTACACTGTCTATCTTCTTCTTTTTGTTAAAAGAAAACAGAGATTTTGGGGCGAAAAAAATAGATATTGTTGTGTATGTCCCTATATATATATAAGAATCGTGTGGAGAATCAAGTCGATTTCGCCCCTTTGTTAAAAGAAAACAGAGATTTTGGGGCAAAAAAAATAGGTCTTATTGTGTATGTCACTGTATATATAAGAATCGTGTAGAGATTCAAGTCTACCATTGGTATTTGGTATTACACTGTCTATCTTCTTCTTTTTGTTAAAAGAAAACAGAGATTTTGGGGTGAAAAAAATAGGTCTTGTTGTGTATGTCCCTATATATATATAACAATCGTGTGGAGATTCAAGTCGATTTCGTCCCTTTGTTAAAAGAAAACAGAGATTTTGGGGCCAAAAGAATAGGTCTTATTGTGTATGTCAAGAAAAATTTGTAGGAGATCCGCCGAAGCAGATGGCCTTAAAGGTACACATGTGCACTAACAAGAAGAGCCAAAGCTCATTCCCGTCCCTGTCAGGGGAGATGCCAACCATCTCTCCTTTCTATGAACACATAAGCTTATGAGAGAAATGTGTCTTTTAAACCCTTACATATGGTTGTAATATTTCAATGTGGGACAAAAAGCCTTCAACGAAACAAATGACCAAACAAAACTAACTGTGCTGACTAGATGAGGTGAGTTGGCCAACTGCCATACAGGACTATAAACCACAAACACTGCTAAATATTAGATTCCCCAGCACCAATAGTTTCCTCTATGGTTTAGAAATTAATCACCAAACATGTAAAAACTTGGAGTAGTGGGCATGACTCTTGGAGCAAACCATTCTTAGGCAATCTTTGTTATAAATTCCATGTCGCTTGTTGCCACTCCATCGGCAATAATCACAAAATGGGAATACTAATTAGGCAGCTGGTGTTTGCCACAACTGTTGTCATGGCCGTGGCAGCTGCTCCTTCATCGGCAGCGTCGCTGGTCACGTTCATTTTCGGCGACTCATTAACAGAAGTTGGAAACAACAACTTCCTGCAATACTCACTCGCAAGATCAGACTATCCTTGGTACGGTATTGATTATGATGGCGGCCAGGCCACCGGGAGGTTCACAAATGGAAGGACTATTGGCGACGTAATATGTAATTGTTTCACTACCTTAATTGGTTATTTCAAGTGTTGTAATCAAATAATCACTTTTTTTTTTGTTTCTTCATGATTTTGCAGCTGCAAAGCTTGGAATTCCATCGCCGCCGCCTTATCTTTCCGTGTCGAAGAACGTTGATGCACTCCAAGGAGGGGTTAACTATGCTTCTGGAGGAGCAGGGATTCTCAATGAGACTGGACTATATTTTGTAATAACCTATTAAGTTTCAATAGCAGGCCTAATCCTTCTTTCTTGGTTTTTTGTTTTTCACTGGTTTTTTCGATTGCAGATTCAGAGACTAACCTTCAATGATCAAATAGATTTATTCAAAACCACTAAAGAAACAATCAAGACTAAGATAGGAGAAGGGGCTGCCAACAAGCTTTTCAATGAAGCCATGTACTTCATTGGAATTGGTACACCACTCTCCCTTCCCCCAATTGATCATTCCAAGTTCTTCTATCTCTACCAATGCCATTGTTTACAGTGTGTGTTTTATATTTTCTGCAGGTAGCAATGACTATGTCAACAATTTCTTGCAGCCCTTCTTAGCAGATGGACAACAATACACGCATGACGAATTCGTAGAACTCTTAGTCTCAACCTTGGATCAACAATTTTCTGTATACACTTCTGCTTCATCTTCTTCAGTATTAACTGTTTGTAGAGTCAGTTGTTAACACACATGTGATGCTGGATTCTTGAATTTGTTCATGGCAGAGGCTTTACCAACTTGGTGCGCGAAAGATGGTGTTCCACGGGCTGGGTCCGCTAGGCTGCATACCTTCTCAGAGGGTGAAATCAAAGACAGGAGAATGCTTGAAGAGAGTCAATGAATGGGTTCTGGAATTCAACTCAAAAGCAAAAAACCTTGTAAACTCTCTGAACAAACGTTTACCAAATGCAAAGTTCATGTTTGCAGATACATACCAAGATGTTCTGGATTTGATCGTCGCCCCTGCCACCTATGGTAAATTACTGCACAGAAACAACAACACTGTTAGAATTAGTGTTCTAATAGCCTCTTTTTGTGGCTGATGATTCCAGGTTTCAAGGTCTCAAACACATCATGTTGCAATGTTGACACAACAGTAGGAGGTTTATGCTTGCCCAATGCCA
Organism: Tripterygium wilfordii; assembly: GCF_013401445.1. Lineage (NCBI taxonomy): Eukaryota > Viridiplantae > Streptophyta > Magnoliopsida > Celastrales > Celastraceae > Tripterygium > Tripterygium wilfordii. The sequence goes on from NC_052234.1 coordinate 2,540,251, forward strand.
AAATGTGTGGTAATCGCAAGGATTATGTGTTTTGGGATGCCTTCCATCCGACTGATGCAGCAAATGTGGTGCTTGCTGACAAGTTTTTTTCTACCCTCTTCTCTGCTTCTCCTCAAGCAGCTCCAGGGCCTTCGCACCATTGATGCATAGATCCAAAAATTATGTTGTAATTCCCCATACAATTATTACTTATTAGGGTTTAGGAACCCGTATATGCCTTCATGGAAATTACTCATATGAAGATGCAAAGGAATTGAAATTATAAATTAATTAAGAAGCAGAATTATTATCAGTCTATAGGAAAATAATTTAAAACAAAATCGATCACCAACAAATTCATCAAAAAAGTTAAATCAATTTCAAAAAAAAGAAAGAGGTGATCAATTGCTCTCAGTTGAAAGGCCAAAGATTTCCACATGAGAGAACACGAAGCAGTTAATTTGAAATGCTTAGCGAAGCTTTCATCTATCTACGAGAAAAAGTGTCGTCAAGCCCAACACCAAGCACATCAAGACAAATTCCTTGGCCTAAGCGAGAGAGAAACCAGATTAGATGACAACAGTGACGAAATTCGTTCTTTTTCAGAATAATTGGTTTTGCAGAAATCATCTGAATATAACAGTAGCATTATGTGATTGATACAGGATATACAGGAACTTGTTACCTGCAATTCCAGTAGCATCACTGCAAGCAGAATAAACTGAAGATAGTCCGGTTGAAGCATTTTTTTAGTCTCTTCCCTCTCCCCGTTTCATACCCTTGTAGCTTTTGTACATAAATTCTATAGGAACAGGCTTATAAGGTGGAAATGAACATTAGCTACAAATGTGAAACTTCCTCTTGTTGAGACACAGAAACTCAAAGAAATGATGATGATGATGATGACAGGTCGAAAATATGAAACAAAAGCAGATGCAAAGGACGAGACTCGCATACATATATCTATATGCACCAACTGAACAAAGATCCTAGGAAGTCAAAAGAAGAAAAGTAACCATTCAGGGAGTCGAGGAAGCAATCAGATTAGTACAAAGTCCAACAACATGAGTACCGATTACACAAGAGAAGTTGACAGGAAAACAAAAAACTAAAACAAATACAGAAAAATACATCTAATACATTCCTAGCTGGTTTCTGCTACACCAATCATCCACAAAATTGAAACCTGAAAACACACCAAAAAAATTTACATTAACATTGTGCGAATAACCTAAACTAGAGTTTTAACACCTTTTGTAATAATGAAGCAAGTGCATGCTTTTGTAAGAATGTTTCCCAAGCACACGTAAATTACATGAACTTAATGTACAGAAAATGCAGCACAGACATCACAACTGAGCATTAACCCGAAGACACATGCATACCAGAAAAAGTTAAAGACACACCGCCAAACCGGAAGACACATCCACCAATCAGGTCCTCCTCTTGTCCTTTGAAAAAAAAAAAGAAAAAGAAGAAGCCAAAAAAAACTAACATCAGATCTGCTGCTTCATTGGCGCTATGAAAAGATTACAACCACAATTCAAAAAAAAAAAAATCATTGAAAATTGATGAAATCATTTTCATAACAAACTATTGAATGAATACAAAACAAGAATACAAGAATTCCAGAGCTTAAACAAAATTCTCAACAAATAAGCTCATAAAATACTAAAACTTGGCTTGATTTTACTCATTTCAACCTTTATAGGACTGAAAATAAGACCTTCAAAAGCTGGCCTTGAAAAGGTTTTGGATAAAGAAAATTCGCTTATTTGTAGTTAAATACAGTGGCTACCTAGGCAGGTAGACATTAATCAAGAAAGTTGTTGCTTATCAAACTACCAGTTTACCCCTTAAGGAACTGTGTTTGAGCTCTTAATGGCAAAAAGGAATCTTCACAACAATTCATGGGTTTTGGTTCAATATTTATCAAAAGAGATAATAAGACTGACTGCCTAAATTTTGTTTCACAACTGGACCTGTGAAAAAATCATATGGAATGGGAATGGGATATACAACACAGACGATGAAAATTGCATGGCAAATGGTAAGCTTAGCAAAAACAGGGGAATGTTGATTTTGTATTTTATTTGTGTATCTGTGCTGCATATATAAAATACAATAGCAAAGAGAACAGCATCCACCTTAGCCGATTCTTCTTGAAGCTTGCGGATCTTATCCTCGAGTTCCCGTAATGACTCGGTCATCATGGACAACTTCAGGTCAGGAATGGTCAGTTCTTTCCCTAAGGCCAGAAATTGAAAAAGCAAAAGCAGAGCTAAGACAATATATAAATGAAAGCAAGCAAGCAAGCAAGAAAATCTGAAAGAAAGTTCTCACATGTAATTATGTAAAAGCACAAACTACAAAAATAAGAATATCAATCAACCCAGCCATAGATTCTGCTCTTCCCCAAACTCTGACAAGGAAACACCAGTAGTGAAAAGAGGGAGAGAGTAGGGTTGTGAAAATGGCACACAGATGACCGAGGTCCCAATAAAAACAATAACAGAGTTGAGAGTGAATGCTTTGTTTCTTGTTGTCGGAGAATAGACGGCCAAGATTCAATATCTTGTTCCCCAAGACCACTTGGTCAGAGCAATTGCAACAATAATATTTCGGCCTTGATATTTTCACCCCCATTTTTATTTCTTTCACCCCTTATCATATTATGACTGTGACAATAGCAAGGCGGTACTCATCAATGGTGCCGACCAGATTTGGCATGTGACAACACTTTGAGATTCGTGTCTCGATCTCTCATTGGATTTAGTAATAAATTGAATATATATATATATATATATGTATATATATATATATATATATATATATATATATATATATATATATATATATATATATATATTTTTGGTACTTACATGATAATTTCTATGAAGAAATTAAAACATAGGCTATATATAAAAGGCTATGAAACGAGAGCTTGCCATCCGTTTTTCTTTTATTTTTTTCCCTGTGAGAAATCCATATATGGCATATGAAAGAAAAGATTTAGCCTTCAACCATACATTTTTTAATTTTCTGACATTCATAAACATCAATCCTAAGTCATAGACTAACTATGGACTATGGTCCACAGTCTATAATATATATATATATATAATTTTATGTACTACTCATCATGAACTGTTATGCTATAAATTTGTTACTTTTGCCAAAAATTTAATCTCAAGTATAAAATTGAACTCACATAACTGCGCTTAACCCCACACATTAACATGTTATTATCACTATCGGGTTCGTTAACAATAATCACTTTGTCCAAGTTACCTTGACAAACGATTACCTGATGCCTCCCATTATGATTCAATGGTTTAGATACATGTACAATTGTGCAGCTGCATGGGTTACACCGTACACAAAACAACTAGAAGCATTTATTAAGTGTAGACGTTCTATATTTCCTCCTGAAATCATGGTGTTATAATTTACAAAATTTGTTTGAGTATTGAAATGTTATTTGTCTGTATTTGAATTGAATATTTGGCGAAGAGAGACATCCTATAAGTAAAAACAATGAAAATCAATGAGTGCATCAAAACATATATATGTATAAAAAAAATTATTGAAGCATAAAAATTTAAAGTAATAAAAATAAAAAATTAAATTAAATTAAAATGAAAATAAAAAAAAATTGTGTATATTGAAACATTTTTATGTTTGTGGTAATTTATATAGCAACGAGGTTTTTGTTTTTGGTAATTTTTTGGTTCGAGTCCAAAGTCAATTATTTGGATTTGGTTTTTATCTGTTCCTCAGCGTGTATAATTGCTTACCGTCTAATCTAGGATTAATTGCACCGTTTCTTTTGAATTAAAATAGGTTGAAAACATGTGTAATTGATAAGAATTGGTCAAATTCAAGAAGTGAGATTTACAGATTAGCCATGTCACGTCATGATGTGACAAGGGGGTGAAAGAAGTAAAAATGGAGGTGAAAGAAGTAAAAAATGGGGTTGAAAATAGCAATACCCTAATATTTTGTTTGTCCACGATGTACTTTTGATGGACCATAGATGAAAAATGTGGCAAAATAAGGTCAATTTATTGGCCTTATTATATTGCCCAAAGCATACTAACATGGAGATTAATTGTCAATATGGGACCCACTTTAACATAAACATATATTTTTACATAAAAATCAATATTGGATCTCACCTATATTATACAAAAATCAACCAAGTAAATTTACACCATTATACCAATATATTTTATTAATCTAACCATATTAACAAAACACATTTCTCAATACGATTTATTAGCCCCAACAAAAATTTGTCATTGCAATTGCTCTCATTGCTTTGTTCCCCCTTATCAAAGAATGGACGGCCAAGATTCAATAATTTGTTTCCCAAGACCATTTGGTCATTGTCATTCAGGCCTTTATAGGTCCTATTGTATGGTGGAATAGTGTTTATTCAAACTAGATGATCTCATAGAAGAATTCCTCATATATGTATATATATTTATGGATATATATATAGATATATCTATGTGGTGTGTCTACCACATGTGATATATATGTCAAAAAATAAGAAAAAATAAAAAAACTCAAATAGTAAAAAAAAATTAAATAGTCAAAGTCGGACCGGGCCCGAGCCTTAGAGGCCTGGGCCTCATTTTGAACTTGGGCTTGGGCTTGGCCCAGGCTGGGCTTGAAAAAGTCAGGCTGGGTGGGGCGACCCCTCCCGATGCCGACCCCTATCAACATTGTATCAGATTACCTATTATATTCTCTTATTTCATTACAATAATAATTCTTTCTCTTTCTTTTATTATTTTATTAGTACTAAAATAACAAATCATTATTTTTATCAATAATTGTTGTGCATCAATGGCTTCTTCAACACCTGCAAACATATGCAAGAAGAGCCTGGACCCCAATTAAAATCCTGTAGAAATTCTATTGAATGAAGGCTTATTTGGCCGCATTACTCAGGGTTATGAACCTCCAATTGTAGAACCTGAGCTTTGATTCAGAGTTATGAACAATTCAAGTTGGGTTCTCGTCTATTTTATGACACTTCAAAGAAACCCCAAAAAGACATCGAAGACATGCATTCCAGATGGAAACAGTGTTGATTAGAGGAGGATTTGAGGATTGAGAACTTCCTTGTACCAGCTGAGTTTTGTTTGTTGGGTTCTTTTAGTCTTGGGGATGGGCTTGAGTTTTGATAAGGCCCACTCTGTTGTGGGTCTGTTAGGATGCGATGTCATTTTGTGTTAGGGTTCCTTTTAGTCCCTTGCAAGGGAGTGGAGCAATATCGAAGAATCATATGTTCTGTAAAACCTTTTGGAGACCCAACCACTCTCAAAGTTGGCTACCTTGGAGATTAGGCCAGTCTCGAATTTGGCTAGTTATCTGTGTTGTTTGAACCATCTCTTTCTGTATTACTGTTATCTTGGGGCGAAATATAATCTGATATAGTTGTGGTTATTTGAGCTTGGGTAAAGTTGTGTTACAACTTTTTGGTATCAAAGACAGGTTTGGAGTGAATGGTCCAGACCCGAGCTATGGCAACTTCAGGAGACGTGTTAGTGGTTAGACAAGAGGAGCAACAGAAGGCTATTGAAGAACTGACTCATAAGTTTGAAGGTTTTGAGAATCGATTTGTAGAGATTGAGGGTGTTCTACAAGCCATCCGACAGACGCTTTCAGTGGACAGGAGCGGGGATAATTTGGGAGGAGTCAGTCAAAATCGTAATGTTAATGGGGATCAACGAGATGGGGTGCCGCTTGATTTTTCGAGGTACTCGGGAGAGAAACCTACAATTTGGTTGAACAAAACCAAGCAATATTTCATTTTTTATCAAACTCCAGCACATCAGAAGGTGTTAAGTGCTTCATTCTATATGGAAGGGAGAGCGACTGTTTGGTTCAAAATGATATTGAGGATTCGGGGGGTTTTACGAGCTAGGAGGAATTTGTAATAGCCCTCAGGATCATATTTGGTCCTAGTCCTTTAGATGATCCGTTGGAAAATTTGATTCGTTTGAAGCAAATGGGTACAGTGGAAGAACACAAGAGCAAGTTCGAAGAGATGGTGGCTAAGGTGAAGGATCAAACGGAGTCCCACAAATTAAGTTGTTTCTTTGCCAGTCTCAAGGATGAGATCCGAGTTCCGGTGAAGATGCTTAAACCCTCGACTTTGAATGATGCTTATGGAGTGGCAAGGTTACAGGAGGAGAGTCTCATAGCAACCAGGAAACAGTCAAAGGTTACAGATTCAAGGAATCAGTTGACAACTTATTCTCCGTCTTATACTTTTTCGCAGTATGGTACAGACAGTAGCAAAACCATACCTCTGCCTCAACCAATTCCCTTAGCTATCACATATCTTTCCAAAACAAAGAGGCAAGGTGATGCACCCAAGTCTAGACCTATTAAGAGAATGACCGACCAGCAGATGTAAGAGAGGAGAGCACAAGGGCTTTGTTATTTTTGTGACTCCAAATGGAAACCTGGACACAAATGTCCAAGACCAAAGCTGTTATAATTGAAACTCAAGCGACGGATGAGAAGGAAGGCAATGAGCAAATTAGGGGAGAATTGAAGGGTGGAGACCATGATAAGACAACCAATCCTAAACTAGAAGTTACTTTTGAATCCAACCCTGAGATTTCTTTATACGCTCTATCAGGGGCCCAAAGCATGAGAACCATGAGGTTAGTAGGAACAATTGGGAAACACAGGGTGGTAGTGTTGATTGATACAGGGCAACCCATAACTTCGTTGATCCTTCTGTAACTGATACTGCCCCTGGGTGGTTGTGACATGGTTTTAGGGATACAATGGTTGAGACTGTTGGGATCAATCTGTTGGGATTTTAAGCAGCTGGTTATGGAGTTTGTGTGGCAAAAACAGAATTGTAAATTGAAGGGTCTCCAGAGTTTAGAACAGGAGTATTTAGATTTGGGAAATTAGGGAGCGTTGGATGAAACTGAAAGACAGGGAGTTATAGTGCAAATGATTAACATGATGGAAGAACCTTCTAAAATGGTAGTCCACCCTAAGGTAGAAGAAGTACTTCAACATTTTCATGAGGTTTTTGAGGAACCAGTAGGGTTGCCTCCAAAGAGAGAACAAGATCATAAAATTATATTGAGACCTAGTACCCAACTAGTGAATGTCAAGCCTTATAGGTATCCCTATTGTCAGAAGGCTGAAATTGAGAAAATTGTGAGATGGTTATTGGAGAGTGGAATGATCAGAAGCATCAATAGTCCTTATTCATCCCCTGTGTTGTTGGTGAGAAGGCAGATGGAACATGGAGGATGTGTGTGGATTATAGAGCCCACAACAAGCATACCATTAAGGATCGCTACCCAATTCCGGTCATCGATGAATTGTTGGATGAGTTGCATGGCGCCAAGGTTCTCTCGAAACTTGATCTGAGGTCAGGGTATCATCAAATTCGTGTGAGGGTGGAAGACATACCTAAGACCGTTTTTAGAACACACGAGGGTTACTACGAATTCTCAGTGATGCCGTTTGGGTTAACAAATGCCTCAGCAACATTCCAAGGAATCATGAATGAAATTTTTAGGCCTTACTTGAGGAAATTCATACTGGTATTCTTTGACGACATTCTCATATACAGTAAGAACATGGAAGATCATTTGGAGCACCGGAAAATCACTCTCAGTCTCTTACAACAGAATCAGTTGTGTACAAAGCCCTCCAAGTGTTGCCTTGCAGAGTCTCAAGTGGCGTATCTGGGGCATGTGATCAATCGTGAAGGTGTCAGTACCGACCCCCAAAAGATTGTAGCAATGAAGAATTGGTCAATTTCTACATCTGCCAAGTCCCTACGAGGCTTCTTAGGACTGATTAGGTATTACCGAAAATTCAAAAAAAATTACGATGGCATTGCTGCACCACTAACTAAGTTGTTGCGGAAGGATGGGTTCAACTGGAACCAAGAAGCAGAAAAGGCCTTCTTTGAGTTGAGGGAAGCAGTAGTCAACCCTCTTGTCCTAGTGTTACTTGATTTCTCCAAGGCTTTCGAGGTGGAGTGTGATGCCTCAGGGGTGGGGATTGGGGTTGTCTTGATGCAGAATAAATAGCCAATAGCGTACTTCAGTGCTGCTCTAAAAGGAAAGATGTTTAACTCATCTACATACGAGAAGGAGCTTTATGCTCTTGTGACGGTAGTGCAAAAAGGAGGCCTTACCTTCTTGGGCAGAATTTTGTAATAAGGACAAATCATCACAGTCTCAAATACCTTTTGGAGCAACAAATAGGTACTCTTGCACAACAGAAATGGGTAAGTAAACTATTAGGATATAGTTTCACCGTGGAGTACAAGCAAGGAAGGAAAAATATAGTTGTTGATGTGTTGTGAAGAAGAGAGATTTTGCAAAGGGAAGTTGATTCTGAACTTCAAGCTATTTCGGTTCCTAAAGTTGATCTGGTTGGGGAAATCTTAGCATCTTATGAAGGGGATACAGCTATTCCAGAAGTAATATAGAGGGTTCGGGATAATAATGAAGCATAGGAAAAGTACACTTTAAGAAATAGAGTTTTGATGTATAAAGGTAGGCTGGTGGTGGGCAGTGCAACTGATTTGAAGCACTAATTATTGAAACAGGCACACGGTACTCCAGCTACTTGTCATAATGGGTATGATAAAACTCTTCAGAAGGCGCAAAAGGAGTTTTATTGGCATGGGCTCAAGAAGGATGTTAAGAAGCTGGTGAGGGAGTGCCTGATTTGTCAGACGACTAAAAATCTAAATTCTCAACCCTATGGTTTGCTAGAGCCCCTACCAATTCCCAAGAAAATTTGGACTCACATAAGCATGGACTTCATAGAAGGCCTGCCCAATTCGTGTGGGAATTCTGTTGCATTGGTGGTGGTAGATAGACTTAGCAAATATGCCCACTTCATGTCTTTGCATCACCCTTACACTGCATCCACAGTAGCCCAAGTCTTCCTAGAAAGTGTTTTTAAGTTGCATGGAATGCCAAAATTAGTGGTTTTTGATAGGGATCCTGTAACGCGCCGACCCGGAATACGTTACTTTTGGTACCATCTAAATCAAACCATAATTAATTCAATCATTACACCACCAAAAATTTTGACAGCACCTCCCCATAGTAAGGAAGATGCCAACCTGGAGTAAATACGTAGCAATATCACAAATATATTCACAACCTAGGCAGGGCCTCCGTCCATCTAACAATTCATATCACAGTTGAATTCTCAAGTCTAAGCAGGGCCTCAGGCCACCCAACAAATCATATCATCAATCAATTTTCAAATTTAAGCAGAGCCTCAGGCCATCTAACAATCACACATAATTTCTCCACACATAATAACATGTATCATTAACAACCAACACAAGTAGCAATCCAGCAGACATAAGAAATCGTCAGGACATAAATTCCACAAACCCGGTTTGGGAGTGTCGATCACACGGAGCACCCTCCCAACCGTCCATCCCACCATCAAATAAGGATATCACATAATGTGTCTCAACTAAGAAAATAGGTACGACAAAATAGTAAAACATAATCAAAGTTTAGAACCATCTAATCCTATCACTCTCCAGGGGTCCATCCATGTCACGCACCCTCCTCCTGATCCGCGACCCTGGTATCAAAACTAGACTCACATGCGAGAAGAGAATAGGAGAAAGAAAAGGGTGAGCGAAATGCCCAGTAGGGAATAATAGAGAGTAAGTGAATAACATAAGGCTGAAATATTAAAGAAAGGCACAAATGCAACAATATGAAAGCTAACATTATGTACACCAAACACAAGTAGATAACCACACCATACGAGATCCTAACTTGGCCCATCGGCATCCCTATCCATATCAGGACCCTGAACAGCCCAATGACATCATTATATGATGCTTCGAGCACATATGGAATCCTGACTCGGCCCATCGGCATTCCCGTACTCATAGGAACCCTGAACGGCCCAACGACATCCCACATTTCACATCAATCACAACTAAGAGATATACGGGTCCATACCCGACATCTACCATACAACTACAATGCATGTCCAACATGGTTATACAATAGGGTCTACGTACAACCTACATATATATACAAATACATGATGCATGTTCAAGAGTAATTCATGATCAATGGAAGATTGAACAAGTAAGGTATGCCATATAACTCAAATCATACAACGAAGAAATCACAAAATGGGGTCGCTCTTCCTTAGGTGCAATTAAGGCGAGAATGAATCACAATGAACAATGAGACAAGATAAACGTTCTTAATAGGAATTCATATTCAAAGAGAATAGCAAAGGGTGGAATTTCCCTACCTCGCACTTCAAAAACTAGTTATGTAAACCAATACTCAACCTTGAATTCTCCGGCCTCAATCAACCTATTATTCGATAAGCCCATCCTCCAACCAATATACAACAACTTCAATTTCATAAATCTAACACAAATTAACCCAATAAATCAAGAAACCATTACCTTCTCTTACCCAAAACTTTCCAAGTTCTTGAACTTCACCTACTCAAGCTTGCTACTCCAATCAACAATAGATTCTAAAAATGCAACCATAAACAAGTCTAAATCAATCTATTAAAATCACGGAATTCAAACTTCTTTTAGGCCTCAAATGATATAGGAACTCATGGATTTGAGTTTGGGTTCAAACCTTGAAAGATTAGGACAAAGAGAGGAATTTAAGAACATGTAAGCTAGAGAGAGAAGTCATGAATCCAACTTAAAACAACTTGAAAGAGGACAATCTTACCTTGGTTGATGATCTTAGATTGATGGAAGGGAGGAAATTTGAGAGAAAATAGGGTTTAGGGTCTGTTTTGGTCGGGTATTTGAGTGGAAATCGCTAAATGAGTGTTTTTAAAACAATTCACGGGCTAATTTTTAAAGAGGTGTCCGGACACCCTGGATGGCTGTTCGGACACCTCTACCTATTTGGAAAATCTACACCATTTTGATAACGCTATCCGGACAGTTACACTTGCAAACCAATTTTTCTGTTTTTAAACCACTTGTATACTCCCAACTCACTTGGTATTTATTTCTAATGGTTTTAAATATATCTATATACTCAACACATGTTGATCCTACCTAATTTCTATAAGAAAAAGAATTTTGGGGTATTACAGCTCCAACGTTCACCAGTCAGTTTTGGAAGGAGTTTTTCAAGTTGCATGGGATTAAACTGAAATATTCTACAACCTACCATCCTCAGAGTGATGGGCAAACGGAGGTGGTAAACAAGTCCTTGGAGCAATATCTAAGATGTTTCTATGGTACTCAACCCAAGCAATGGATTAAGTGGCTGCCATTAGCTGAATTTTGTTACAATACCACCCAACATGCTAGTACCAAAGTGACACCCTTTGAGGCTGTGTATGGCGTGTCTCCTACCAAACTCTATGAATACATTCCAGGAACAACGGCATTGTAGGTTGTTGACCAGCACTTAAAGACTAGAGAGGAGATACTAGTATTGATACAGAACAATCTTAAGAAGAGTCGAGCATTGATGAAGAAGTCTACGGATCGAAAGAGGACCTTTAAGGAGTTCCAGGTTGGTGAATTAGTTTATTTAAAATTACAGCCTTACAGACAGATGTCTGTGGTGCAAAGGAGGAATTAAAGCTTGCTCCAAGATATTATGGCCCATTTGAGATTTTGGAAAAGGTTGGGCAAGTGGCTTACAAACTGAGACTACCCGCAGGGGCACTCATTCACCCAGTATTCCATGTTTCCCAGTTGAAAAGGCAGTTGGGAGACACCCTTGTCGGTTCATCACTGCCTCCACCCATTGATAGTGAGGGACAACCTTTGCCTAAACCTGAGAAACTCCTAGATAGAATACTAGTACAGAAGGGGATGTATCCTACAACAGAACTCCTAATTCAGTGGAAGGGTCAAAGGACTGAAGATGCCACCTGGGTTCCTTTTAGTAAGCTGGTGGAAGACTTTCCCCGTCTTATGGGCAAGGTGTTCTAATGGGGGGGTAGTTGTAACAGCTGAGTTTTGTCTGTTGGGTTCTTTTAGTCTTGGGGCTGGGCTTGAGTTTTGGTAAGGCCTATTGTGTTGTGGGTCTGTTAGGATGCGATGTCGTTTTGTGTTCCTTTGTCCCTTGCAAAGGAGTGGAGCAGTATCGAAGAATCATATGTTCTGTAAAACTTTTGGAGGCCCAGCCACTCTCAAAGTTGGCTACCTTGGAGATTAGGCCAGTCTCGAATTTGGCTAGTTATCTGTGTTGTTTGAATCATCTCTTTCTGTATTACTGTTATCTTGGGGCAAAATATAATCTAATATAGTTGTGGTTATTTGAGTTTGGGTAAAGTTGTGTTACATTCCTGGACTCTATGTCCCACCTTCGGTTGCGGATGCCGTGGCAGGTTCTAGATCCTTGTCGTCCACCTCCGCTTCCATTGATTTGATGACCTTCATGCTAGAGCTCAAATCGACAATCTTGAATCAGGGAGAAATGATACATGCTCGACGAAGGTCGAAGATGTCGGAGAAGATTTGAGGGAAATTCTGACGATGATGTTCTGTTCATCGAGGAGAGAGACAATGCTTACGTGATATGTCAGAGATAATAATATTTCTTTTATTTATTATAGCAAAAATTATTATTATATTCTTAGATAATTGAACGGTGGTTGCTTACATTAACAATTCTTTAAAATAGAGAAACTCTAGGTAATGTGATGCAGAGCTGGTTTTTGACTAGTTCTCTATGTTTAGGTAATCTGATGTGGATGCTCAACACTAGATAATGTGGAACTTGTTATGATAAGAGCAATCACAATAGTAAAAATTCATTGACTTTATTTTTTCTATAATAGAGGTGAGACCCAATATTAATTTTGATGTAGATGTGTGTGTGTTTTGTTATGGGACCCACTTAGAGAGCAGACATGGGGGCATGCTTTGTCATTCCCCATGTTAGTCCCATCAAAATGGAGCCAACAAATTGGCTCTATTGGAACCATTTTTTATCCATGGCGTAACAAATGGGACAATAAATTGGATTCATGCCCCCCCCTAAAATTTATCCATTGCAATTGCTCTAACTGAACATTTTGATGTTTAAATCCTCACCAGGTCAACTGACCTAACACCGAACTCATAAATCCTATTGAAAACATCTACGTCGTTTACTATCCTATAAAAATTGGAGTTGAGTTGATGGGAGGCAAGGCCGAATACAACTAAAGCTTCCTTAAAGAGTTTTGAGAGAGGGAATCTTAATCCACTATCCACTGCAACCACGATATGGAATTTGCCCCAACCTATAGGATGATTACCTTATTGGGCCAGGTTGAGCTTACATTCAAGGGGAAAACCGTAACTATTCGTCGAATGATGCAGCTCCGCGACATCTTTTGTGAAGCCGAAATATTTATCCATAAGAGGCGGACATCAAACACAACCAAAGATGGAGGATTCCATGCACTTACAGAGATTGTCTCGTCAGAGGAGAAGATTTTGTAGGGTTTCAGCTTCATCTGGATTTGCATAACCAAAGAGAATTAGGAGCAAAAATATTCACATGAAAGCGGCCTGAAGGACACTTCTCTCACAATTTATAGTGTGAAAAGTCACCCCTCCATTTATTAATGACTTTAAAGTCATTAAAGACAACATGTTTTTTCCCGGTAAAGGCATGATAAGTGATAATCAATAAGGCATTGCCGCCACAAGAAGTGGTGCAATTATTGCCACCTTAACCAGTGTGAACAACATTCGGAGAAAGGTCCAGTCAAAGATGGTCGATCGTAAAGCGAGTCCTTGTACAAAGCCCTATTCGGCCAAGACTAAACAGGTCTTTGAGGAGCAATTGTGAGGCAATAATATGAGATGGACTTGGCAAGGACCTATTGTGCGAACCAACAAGTTGACCATATATCAACTAATGATCCCATGATTTTCGGGCACGATCGACCTCCAACTGATTTGGAGAATTGGGAGCCAAACTAAGTGGGCGAACATTTAATTCTTTCACTATATAAAGAGAAGAGACATCCCAAGGTAAGCTTGAAGCTCGATTTGGTGATTATTAAGGCTGGTGATATTCTTGAGGGTTTGGTAGAGCGTCGGAGTGCCTGCGGTCATCCCATGACCGTCATGTTCACTGACCATTTTTGTTTTTCAGGGCCAGGGCAGTTGGATTCCGGAGGAACTATTGGTCGAATGGCCCCTTGTAAACCAAAGGAGTGTTCGGCCGAGCGATTGTCAATTTTTGATTACTATAATATATTTATTGAATGAGAGTACACCCATTAATTAATATTTTCTTTTTATCTTGTGGGCCCGATTAGTTAATAGTAATTGTATTTACATTATATGACAATATTTGTTTTAATTTTAATTCTATCAGATTTAAGGAACCTATGCTCTAGTTGGGGAAATATTCCGATTTTATTGCTCACTCTGTAATGGTTGATATTGTTTCCCTTTCTTCTGAGTAATGCAAGTATGTGTTTCAATCAATTTTTCTTTTAAGTTTTAAATTTTAGTAATCATATTATCAATACTTGACATATATTATATAATTTTATAATCACATACGTGTCAAAACTTAGTATTCTGATTACGAATAATTAAGGTTCCTTTTAAAATTGTATCATGATTACTCGCAAGTGCATATATCAATAGTAGTATAGCTCAGTAAATATGAGTGTCGTACCAGCAATGTTTGAATATAATCTATCATAATTCTAAAATTTAGTACAATTATCGTCGAATAAACGGAGAAGATTTTTATGATTGCAAATTTTCAAATTTAAAAGTGTAAAATTATGAGAAAATCATTTGGTTATCAATTATCAATTCCTTAATGTATGTCAAAGATCAATTCCCCTTATTCATGTATAGTCATGACATCTAACTTACTACGTCTATTCTTAATCTGCAACTATCCATGGCATCTATATTAGTTTGACAAAAAAGAACGCAATTAGCTCTATGAAAACTTTTATAGTGACCACGTAAATCTTAACATATAATGTCTAGGAAGTCATGGTGTTAAATTGCAAGAGACTATCCTCAACGAGCATGGCGTCTACTACGAATTGTATTAGAACAATCGAACTTATATTGTAACTAAGCATCATAGTTCAATCATCAATTAAGCACAATGATCAATACTTGGCATAAGCACAATCAAAGAGGCTACATTATCCCCTAACAAAAGATTTAATTCCTTATATTAGATTCACACAAAAAAAGTAAATATGATTAAGCCCATAGAATTCTAGGAAAGAAAACACAAGAATCCTGAAACTCGATTGCCAAAATCTCTTTCTTTGAAGCTTAACACGCATTATCGACTTTTCACACCTCCCGCGCCACAGCTTACTTTCACAACTCACTAAATTCAAACCCTTCCCGCTCTCGTTCTCCAATTTTTCTTGGAATATCCAATCAATTTCTCGATTCAGCTCTTTTTTCCGATTTCTATTTTATCAATCAATATTGTACTGTCGTGTGCAGTAACGAAGAGATGTGATGAACGAATTAGCGAATTGAAAGCTCCAAAAAAAAATGGCGCAAGAGGTCGACCATGTACCCTTGATCAAACGATGGAAACTGTTTGTGTCTTCAGAGAAGAAGCATTCTCCTTCCCGAAACGGAAAATCCGAAGATGAAGAAGCTCAAACGGAGTGAGTGAATTTTTTCGGTTTAAATTTTATAGTTATCATTTTTTAGACTTTCTTTATGGATGTGTGGTGCTAGACCTAGGGATTCAGTGTGGATTTTATTTTGGTTTGCTTGCTTGCAGTCCAATCTTGATGTTGTTTTTGAGAAGGAATTTGGATGCTTCAATTCACAGGTTATTCTACGTATCTTACTTAGTTTTTAGTTGTATCTTGGGCAAACTCTTGGGCGTGTCTTTGTCTCATGTAGGCCAAAAAATTAAAGGCCGTTGACAGTTGGTATTTTTTTTGCCCTTGTTCGTATGAAAGTGATGGAAACACATTAAGCAAAGGAAAGCTTTACCCAGCTGTGTTCACAAATTCTAAAGTTATAGTTGTCTATGTAAGATATTTTGAAGATTTTTATGGTTTGTCCAAGAGGTTTTAGGGCATGGCAAAGACCCCACCGCTGCATTGCATGTTAACTGTTTGATAGATGACCTATAAGAGAAAGCACTTAAATTGTTTGTATCCATAACTTGATTGATGCAGTGTGGCAAAAAGGGTAAATTTTAAACAAATTCGTAATCGAATTCACCCATAGACCAGACCTTGAATCAAATAGCAGAGTTGGTAGATTAGATTTCGTATAGGGTTGGGTCTATTTTTTTTTCTTGTGTTCTTTTGTTCTTTCTTTCCTGGTCAATGTGATGCAATGTGCTCTCGGGTATGATGCGTTTTCAGATTCTGAAAAAACTTTGAACTCAACCCAACAAGACGTGAGTTGCACTAGAAGGACGAATGAACAACGGGGAGTTTTGATGTTGTGATTGTATAGTCTTGTACAGTCAAATTTTGGTTTACTCCTTTTCTGTTAGTTACTGTCCAGAGAATGCAAGTTAATGCCAGGATGTCAATTTTCGGCAGGCAGGAACTGATTAATTGATGTGCTTGTGCAAATCAGATATCATGTTTCACAGCATGCTGGTCTTTTTCAATTGGAAAAAGTTAATGACAAGTTTTCTGATTTTTTCCAAATTTTTTAAAGGCGTCAAATGTTCCTGCCGAAGTAAAGGTCGAGCCTTCAGATGACGGCCTGTTTAATTTACTGGAAAAAGGTACAAATAGCATATGTGAAGCAGGTATGCCTGGACTTAAGGTCAAGAATTGGAGTGACAGTGACTTTGTGGATGCTCTGGATCACATTGTACTTAAAAAGCGCCAAAGGTCGCTACTAGAAAGGTGACATATTCCTTGCTGGTTATTGGCTTTTCTAAATTTATAATAACCCTGTGCTCAAATGTGTCTTTTTATTGTTTTCGACCCAATTCTTGCTTTTAATATACTTGTAGTTTAGCAAAACATAAAACTTACGAATGCTGTTTTTCTATGTTAATATGTAGGAAGCTGATGGGGTTGGTGAAACCAGTTCGTGAGGTAATTAAGCTACCTTTATTTTGTAGAAACTAGAAAGTGTAACACTCAGATTTGTAATATTTACAGCATTTTTTTTTCTTTTCAGCAGTCATTTTTTTTATTACGATTAGTATTAGTGTGAGATGGTACTCAAATCTTGCCCTGGTTCAAGTTCGAAGGACTAAGGCTATACCAGGTCAAGAGCTCCCTCGTATATATCAACACTTAAACTAAATTTCTTGTTCATTGTTTTTTTATCCTTCAGTTTTGGCCTTTGGGTTGAATGTATTATTCTGAAGAAATCAAAAGAGTAAAAAAGCTAGAATTAGTTTCTTTGTCTTTTTCCTCTTCCTTTTTGTATACCTAATTCCTATTGTTGTCAAGGGACCAGAAATGGTATAAGGCACTGCGGGGTACACAGATGTATAGTGTTGTAGAGAAGTCGACTCCCACACCTACAAGCACTCTCATACAGACACTTGTATGTCGGAGTGGGGATTTATATATAAGACTTGTACTTAGTTTCAGGTTTCACACACCAACTTCTCTCACCCTCTTACCCCTTGTATTTTCTTTCCCATGAACCATTCCAGTTAGTTACTCGATTTTGACATAAGATGCTTGACATATGAGAATTGGTCAAGTTTCTAGGGCAGATTCCAAGCCAATTGAATTCGAAGGAATTGTGTCTATTGGTCAAGAATTGTTAACATTTCTATATGGAGCTCTCAAGCCTTCACAGCAACCCTCACGGCCTCACGCAACCTGGCGTTTTATTTGGAAGTGAAAGCACCCCTAAGAGTGCTTTCTTCCAAAGGGAAGACTTATTGGAAAGAGTTTTGACCATTGATAGTTTACAGGGAAAGGGCTACTCCTTGGTTAATAGATGCGAATCTGATCAGAAGTCCATAAATCATATTTTCTTGAACTGCTCTTGGTCCATGAATGTTTGGGTAGCTATTTGGAAACTTATGGGTGTCAGTTGGGTCTTAAATGGTACTCTGGAAGCTGAGTTTAGGGCCTTGAGCTTTGACGTAGCTTAGATGGATTCCCATTATTATATTTGTTTTGTTTTGTGTTTTATTTTACTTTGTTGGCTGAGATATTTGATATTTACCTATGATGTGGGGGTTGTTTACATCTTGTTTAGGGACAAGTGTATTGCTTTCAAGTAAGTTAGTGTAGCCACTTAGAATGTGAGACCTGTCAAGGAAGCTAGGGTAAGACCTTTCATACATATACAAGCTACCTCAAAACACTATTTTGGAGAGGTTAGAAAATTGCTGAGTTTTTCCAGAAACCTTCTCCTGCTAGCTGCCTTCTCTGTTGCAGCCTTCCTCACCTCTCTCTCTTCCCTTTTCCTTGTTCTCTTTATCGTGTCTTTCTTTCCCTACCTTATTCCTTATCTTTTCACCACCTATTGCTATGTACCTATTAATTTCTTGGCCACAACACTCCTCCTTTAGCACCTTAGGTTCCTAATTTTTCTTTCCCTGTTTTTTCATCTACTGCTGGTCCTTGTTAGTTTTTTGTGTTTCTACCTGGTTCTGTCCATCCCTCACAGCTTTCTCCCTTCTCTTGCCTTCCTTGGCTTTCCCCGTGCTCCCTCAAGGTCCTTTCTAGTGGCTTTGTTCGAGTGTTGCTGTTTTCACCTGATTTAACTCTTGTTTGTTACTTGGCTAATAACCAGACAGTTTGGTCTGTTCGGACTATGGTTGCTTTATTTTGTGAAGTTCTTGTTTAATTCCATTGAGTTCTCTTCTTTGTTGTTTATCTCAATTTCTACATCTATGATTGCATCAAGTTTCCTGTGCAGTAAAAATTGGAAAGTAAATTCCATCCAAACTAGATTTATGGTGTTGACAGAATCAAAGGACTAGAATCTGGTGGCTGAATTAATAAGTATAATTTTCCGGGTTACAATCAAAGCTTGAGTTTGAGACTAATTAGTAAAAACAAGATTAGTGGTTTAGGATATATGCTTTTAGTGTTTGTTGAATATATATAAGTGATGTGAAAATGTGAAATGCCCCAACCCATTAGGTTAATTTGTTGGGTTTTGAATGGCAAAGTAACTAATCTTAATATGTTATTGAAGTAGAAGGTCTTGGGTTCAAAACCTTAGCCTTCGCAATTTAATCCCCCATTTGTCGTTGCCCTAAGTGTGTGCCTTTGTGTGTGTTTGTTGTTGCCCCAAGTGAGGGTCTTGTGTGAGTAGACCTAGGGTTGGGCCTCGTTTGTTATGCACATTTTGGGCCATCGGATTGTCCAGTCCACACGTGAGCGGAGTGTTAGAACTTAGAATATATATAAAAGATGTGAAATACCCCAACCCACCAAGTTAACTTATTGGGTTGAATGACAAAGTAACTAATTTTAACAATGTTAATGGGACAAACCTGGTGCTGATTACGGTTCGACTTGATTGTGAAATGTTGGAAATAAAAGTAAGAAGAAAGAAAGAGTTTCTAACTTACTCTTTAAATCTAAGATTCTACCAGAAGCCCGTGCAACAATTTTCAAGCTGAAATTCCAAGATTGCAAGATATTGATTTGTCCCTCAATGTGTGTGAAGGTTTTTTACACTGATGATTTGTAACCTGGTTGGGAGTGTCCTTTCTGATCGATTTTGCAGCTGTGCTAAGTGTTTTGAAGGCTATGTGTCTGGGTGGATGTCTATGAGGCTGCAGGTGTGGTGTAATGGTTATGTTGACGATACTGCCAAGTTACTGTATTGAGTCATCTTCCGCATTATTATATAAAGTTATTGAGCGTCTTAAAATTGGATTGCACTGCCTAATCTTTCTTTCCCTTCCCATTTTAGGGTTCTTTACTTTGGGCCTTGTTTTGTTGTTGAAACTAGTTTGATTTGATCAAAATACTTTAATTTGATAGGCCTCTTTAACTGGTAAAAGATTTAGCTTTCAAGATTGTTCGGAGCCCATGAGTGCATACCTCTTTTGTCTATTGATATTTTTTCTTTTATTTTTTTTACCAAGTGCTCTAATCCTTAGTTTCTGCCCTATATCAATATGCATCGTTCTTTTGCATTATCTACTCATCCAGGAATTTAAGTCACCTGAATATGGCTTCGCCATAACCTTAGTTTTCATTACTCATAGATGCAACGAACTTTTTGTGTGGTTTTGTGAATCTTCACTTTTTGGATTTTTTGGGTGAAGTGTAGGAATATCTTATGTACTTGGATACTTTTTTGGTTAAGCGTAGGAATATCTTAATGTCCTCTTTGATTGGTTTTGGCTTTTCTAATGTTCTCTTGGATTTATTCTTAAGAGTAGAATTCATGTCTTAGTGGTATCAAGGATAATGGAAATTTTTATTTAGGGAATTTCATGGTGGAAGAAGCATATTCATTAGCCACTTAGCTGTAAAGAGTTATGCTGATGCTACTCTCACGCAGGTCAATTCTCATGGACTTTCTGAAGAGTGTTCGAAATTGTGCTGGGAGAGTCAAAGAAGAAGTTTGTTCGGTTCTTGAGGACTTCAAAGAAGCTGAAAACCAATCAAATGAGACTCATGAAAATGTTTCTTCTGTTCTTTCCACAACTTCAGTCAAAAGTTCAAGCAATCACTGTGCATTGGTATCTTTCACTGCTACCCAACATTCACAGGAAGCATCTGATTGTTACCCAGAGGATACTGTAGTGATACATTTGAGAAATGATGTGAAAGAATGTGATAGGACATACTCATCTCAGAGATCATCTGATAGATACCAGTATATTTGATAGTAGAAACAGAGAAAACAAGGAATGTAACTAAAGGTTATCGGTTATATTACTGAACTGTGATGTTCTATTACAATTGAAGAAAAGAAATACGGCAAAGGAAATGATAAACCCTAGACTCCGAGAGCTAGGACCTCCCAATCTCTCAAGAGAGACAAACCAACAAAATATCCAGATAGCTCGCCCACTCTGTAGTCTGTACCTATATGCAAAACCAACAACGCAATTCAGAAAGATTAACCAGTATAGGGACAACACATGAACCAATTAAACACTGCCACGCTTCCTCCTTTTTTCATATGTTTTAATAACAACAGGTCTATCATTACTCCCCCCAATTCAACAACCTTTGTCCGCAAGGTTGAAGGCAGGGAATTGGGCTTGAAAAGCATCATAGAATTCCCAGGTGTTATCACAGTCAGGAGTGTTTGCCCATTTAATGAGGACTTCTTGCTTGCCATTTGCCAAAGTGCGAATCTGCTGTACACTCTCTGGGGATTGAACCAACTCCAGATCAGCAGAAAGAGAGGGAGGCAGGGGTTGAGCTTCAACACCTTTAGACAATACTTTCTTCAACTGAGACACATGAAAGACTGGATGAATGGTGGTGGAAGCAGGTAACTCAAGGCGATAAGCCACTGAGCCAATTTTTTCTAGAACCAGAAAAGGGCCATAGAAGCGAGGCCTGAGTTTGTGGTAGGGTTGCTGAGCCAAGGAGCGGAATTTATATGGTTGGAGTTTAAGAAAAACATGATCTCCAGGGCTGAAAGAGATATCTCGACGCTTACCATCCACGTACTGTTTCATCCGATTCTGTGCCTTAGCCAAATTCAAGTGCAATTCCCCCAACATAGCGTCACGGTCCTGCAAGAGAGTATGTACATCCTCCACCGTGGTAGGATCCCCAGAATATTTTAGAAGAGTGGGAGGAGGGTGACCATACAAAGCTTGAAATGGTGTCATACCAGCAGAGCGATGAAAAGTAGTATTATGCCAAAATTCTGCCCAAGGGATCCAACGAGGCCATTGTTTAGGATGTCCACTAGCAAAGCAACGCAAATACTCCTCTAAACAGCGGTTCACAACTTCAGATTGCCCATCCGTCTAAGGATGATAGGAGGTACTCATTTTCAGTGTCGTACCTGAAAGTTTGAACAAAGCAGCCCAAAAATTACTCACAAAGATGCGATCTCTGTCAGTAACAATGGACGAGGGAAACCCATGAAGGCGAACCACTTCTTTTAAAAACAAGGCAGCAACATCCTTTGCGGAGTAAGGGTGGCATAAGAGCAAGAAATGCACATATATAGTAAGGTGGTCTACCACCACTAAAACCGTATCCGAACCATGTGCTCGTGGCAAACCCCCAACAAAATCCATTGTAACAGCTTCCCAAGAAATCTTAGGAATGGGCAGTGGCTGTAAAAGTCCTTGAGGACTAAGAGTTGAATATTTGTGACGCTGGCAAACTTCACATTGAGTAACAAATTTCTTAATATCCTCCCTCATGCCAGCCCAGTACAAGACATGCGCCACACGCTTCAATGTACATAGATAGCCGGAATGGCCCCCCTATGGTGTAGAATGAAATTCGGGTAGCAATGCTGGAATACGTGGGGAATCTTTTGGCAACACAAGCCGCCCATGGTGCAATAAACAACCTCCATGCCAACTATAAGGATATTTGCTGGTGGGAGAAATAATAAGGGCCTGAATGATCTCCTTGAGGGCACTATCACACATCACCTCTTCTTGTAAGTCACTAAGTGCTGGATAAGATGCTACAAATAAAGCGGCGAACTGGATTTTGTCAGCAGCTAGAGAAGAATGTCCCGAACTGCCTGGAGAAGGAAAATGCAGCGTTATTTCCTCTCGTCGCGAAAGAGCATCAGCTGCCAAGTTGCCATTACCCGGACGATACTGAACTTCAAAATCAAAACCCATTAACTTGGTTATCCATCGCTGCTGCCCCTCATGCACCAGACGTTGATCCAAAGGAATTTGAGACTACTTTGGTCTGTGTGTACCAAAAAACGGCGGCCCAAGAGATAATGGCGCCATTTTAAAACAGCCAAGACAATGGCCATGAGCTCCCTATCATACACAGACTTGGACTGAGCACGAGGTGATAAAGTTTTACTGAAATAGGCTCTTGGATGACCTTCTTGCATAAGGATTGCACCCACCCCAGTTCCGGACGCATTAGTCTCGACAACAAATTTTTTTGAAAAATCAGGTAAAGCTAGTACTGGTACCGACATCATAGCTTGTTTCAATTCCTCAAATGCCCATATTGCAGAATCATTTCATTGGAAATTATTTTTCTTCAACAATGACGTTAAGGGAGCAGCCATCTTTCCATAATTGCAAACAAATCTCCGATAATAGCCCATGAGACCCAAGAAACCACTTAGGGACTTAAGAGAAGTCGGTACAGGCCATGATGCTATGCAGTGGAGCTTTGTAGGATTTGCCTCTACTCCGGCAGCAGTGATAATGTGACCCAAATATTCAATACGGGGCTGAGCAAACACGCACTTCTTCCGATTTAGAACCAAGGCATGTTGTTGGAGTAGAAGAAAGACACTTCTCAGGTGCTGCAAATGAGAGAGCCAATCCGGACTAAAAATCAGAATATCATCAAAGAAAACAAGAACAAACTTACGAAGGAAGGGCTTAAAAATGTCATTCATCAAAGCTTGAAAGGTGGAAGGGGCATTCATCAATCCGAATGGCATAACAAGGAACTCGTAATGCCCTTCGTGTGTGCGAAATGCTGTTTTGGCAGTATCTTCTTCAAGGACTCGAATTTGATGGTAGTCGGGCTTCAAATCAAGCTTAGAAAAAATTGTAGCTCCCTTGAGTTCATCCAACAGCTCATCGATAACCGGAATGGGAAACTTGTCGGGAACAGTGATCTTATTTAAAGCTCGATAATCTATGCACATACGCCATCCTCCATCTTTCTTTTTCACCAACAAAACCGGACTGGAGTAAGGGCTAATACTCGGCTTTATAATACCAGCCACCAACATCTCCTTAACTAGTTTTTCGATTTCATTCTTTTGATAGTGTGGATATCGATAGGGCCGAATATTAGGAGGATTGGCTCCTTCAATGAGATGAATAGCATGGTCATGGCTCCTCTGAATTGGCAGACCTAAACTGGGCACAAATATAGAATCAAACTCAGCAAGAAGTTGCTGCAGTTCCCGGGACAGTTCTGGGGATGGCTGATCAGTGGGCAAATCCATATCAACAGATGGTTTAAGGTGAAATGACCAAAATTCAACCAAGAAACCCAACTCTTCATGCTTTAACAACTTCAACATCGTTTTAAGGGAGACCACTGTTTTGGAAAGAGTGGGATCACCATGCCAGACAACCCTTTGGCTAGCAAGAGCAAATTTCATGGTTAGTGTCTGATAGTTGGAGGATATGTCACCCAGAGTCTTTAACCAAGAAATTCCAAGGACCACGTCGGCGCTACCCAAATCAATAACATGGAAAGACTCCCGAAGTTGAACCCCCTGAATAGTCAAAGATATGTCATGGCACAGCCCAGCACCACTCACACACAAGCCATTCCCCACTTGAACAGTGAACTTACGGCTGGAGTCTAATGGTAACTGAAGACTCTGGACCACCTCAGAGGAAATAAAATTGTGGGACGCTCCACTATCAATCAACACGATAACATCTTTTCCCTCTAGAATTCCCCTAATCTTAAGGGTACTTTGTTTAGTGGTAGATAGACCCACAATAGAATTCATCGAAAGTTCTACCTTTTCCCCCATTTCACTTGCTTCTTGTGGCTCCACAATTGGCTCACTACCCCCACCTGCATCTTCAATATCAGACTCATCGGCTACAATGAGGACTTGCAACATCTTGTTCTTACAAACATGCCCTGGGTGATACTTATCATCACAATGGAAGCAAAGCCCTTTTTCTCTTCGTTGCAATGCCTCCTTCTCACAATGGCGACGAAAAGAGTCACGCTTGGAACCCGAAGAACTAGAGCCAGTGAACTTAGGGTCGCGCGGTAAGGATTTGTACTCCGACGGTGACCGAACAGACTCTGGGGGTCGAACCAGGCTCCCTGAAACAGAACTTCCACGACAAAGAAGAAGATCGTAGACCTTGAGAGTATGGAATTGGGCTTTTGGCCTGGAGTAGTGCATCATTGCGATCTTCAATCCGTTGGGCCAGGTCCATTAGGCCCGTTAGGGTAAGTGGGGGATGTAACCTAACCTCGGCCCGGACATCTTCTTTGAGAGCATTGATGAAGGCTGCCGCCAACATCTCCTCACTCACATCATGGAGAGGGGCGGACACCTGCTCAAACAGTTCCCTAAACTCAGCCATCTTGCCGGTCTGTCGCAAGGAAACAAGGTGTTCATGGTCGCTGCCCACCTGCGAGTTTCGGAAACGGCGAAGAAGCGCAGAACGAAATGCAGGCCAGGTCGTGACAGGAGACCTAACCTCTGTCCATTGAAACCAGCCCAGAGCTCTTCCCTCCAAACATACAATGGCTGCAGAAATCTTCTCACCCTCTAGGACCTGATTTAAGGCAAAATAACGTTCCACCCTAAACAACCACCCTGAAGGGTCATCACCAGAAAAAATGGGCATTTCTAAGCGTCTCTTGTGAGCATCAACCTCCATGGAAGGTTTCCGGTCTGCGACAGGAACATCAGCTCCGACATGGGACGAATCACCTTCGAAATGTTCCTTCTCTTTGCCCTTGTCCGGCACCATCCTTTCACGTAACATCTCTCGCACCTCCATCATACACGACTTCATAGTTTCCATGTCTGCCTTAAGATCCCCAATTGAGCTCTTCAAAGAACCCACCTCCTTCTCCAACTCGTCGGCTCTGCCTTCCATTCGCGACTTGACCATTGACAGGACCCAAGCCTCTGATACCAATTGATAGATACCAGTATATTTGATGGTAGAAACAGAGAAAACAAGGAATGTAACTAAAGGTTATCGGTTATATTACTGAACTGTGATGTTCTATTACAACTGAAGAAAAGAAATACAGCAAAGGAAATGATAAACCCTAGACTTCGAGAGCTAGGACCTCCCAATCTCTCAAGAGAGACAAACCAACAAAATATCCAGACAGCTCGCCCACTCTGCAGTCTGTACCTATATGCAAAACCAACAACGCAATTCAGAAAGATTAACCAGTAAAGGGACAACACATGGACCAATTAAACACTGCCACGCTTCCTCCTTTTTTCATATGTTTTAATAATAATATGTCTATCATCATCCATGGAAGAAAGTTTATGTGATGGGAAGGAATGTTCGTCTTTGAGTACGTTAAGTATGTCTGGCTCAACTTTACTGGCACCTCCTAAAGTTAAGGTTGAGGCGTTGGACAAGAAGGATATGCACGGACTTGAAAAGGATGCCCTGTCTAAAATTTCCCTCAACATACAACCCGTGAAAATTGAACCAGTTATCTCTGATCAACATAAGGATTTATGTACCCAACCCCAAACAATTTGGGACAAGTCTCGGATAATGATGATGTTACAGCCAGTGAAAAGTGAACTTGATATGCCTGATCAACTTTGTGGAGACAAGGTGGACCACATGCGACTGAGAGATCGAATGAAATTGCTGGCGTCAGGAGAGCATTTAGAATCAAATATCTCGGATCATTACGAAGGCACGAGGAATGTTGTACCTTCTGCCCTTGAGTATAACTCCGTAGTTCCAGAAGCAGCAAAACCAATAAGGATTAGCCGTTCACGTAAAAGGATGAAAACTGCCACGTAATATTTCATCATAGATGTGTGTGCATTAAAATTCTATCTTGGTGTCATCTCTTCTTATAGGTGTCTTTTTTTGTTTTGAAATGCTGTCAGTGATTCAGTAGAAGCTGCACTGAAGGAAGATGCTCCTGGGCTCTTGCAGGTACTACTATTATCTGCTCTTTCATCTATATTTTCGCGTAGTCAGTCTAAAAGTTTCATTTTCAGGTGTTGATTGATAAAGGAGTGTCAGTTGATGAGATAAAACTTTATGGAGAGATGGAGAGTGATGAGACCCTTGATGAATCCCTCAACCAAGATAGCTTAACAGATCTTGAAGCTGTGATATCAAAGGTTGGCTACAATCATAAATCATTTTTCCCCGAGCTGTTACTTTGTTATACCTCTTTCTTTCACATTCTTTAAATCCCTGTTACCATATAATGATTTCTATAGTTGACTGCAATCAGCAAAAAAATATAGTTAACAGCTTTCTGAATGACTATCCTCAACTCAAGTTATTCTACTTTTTTTCGGAATGATCCAAAGTTGTCAGACAAAAAAACAATATGGAAACTAACTTTAGTACTATGTAAAGACAGTTTATCAAAATGCAAGCTAAGTCCAAATGGAACTCCATTGAAATATGATATTGAACTTGCATTCTGTTAGTTCACTGCTGCTGATAACTGTGTGGGAGAAAGTAGACTTACGCGGATTTTTTTGTCTTATTGAGTCAGTATCCAATATAATTTGCATTAGTTATTCCTTGATGCGTTTACATATGCATACTTCCAAATTGATTGTAAAAAGGAGTTTGAGATACTTGGAGGTGATACCTTGGATACCTGTGGATATGTACAATATATTTAAACTTCATGTTTCAATTCTGTCGATTTAATGTGTGTTTTTGTATGTACTTTTTGAAAACGGTATTATTATGATGAGGTTTATTTCATAAGACAGTGCAGCCACAGTTTTTCATGCGTTTGTTCGAATTGCAATAGATAGTCATTGTTTGACCTCAAAGCCTAGTTCATCATCATTGCAATAAGCAATTGTGAATGTTTTATATTGTTCAATTGATAGTGGTAAATAGGTAATCTCTTTAATTGAACTAATACTTTTCTGGTGGACAAAAAATTTCAACCTTTATCATTTTGAATTGATGAAACCTGCTTAAATTTCTATGTACCATATTGTGCTTTGGATATATTGACTGGCTTCTGATATCACATATTTTCTTAATTTGTGGGGACAGCTTTTTTTACAGCGCAACTCGTTATTAAAGTTTGCTGCTATACAGTGCACGAAAGGTGAAAAACCTAGTTATTGCCTGGATTGTCGATTCTCACTTGTGGAACAGGTAATGACTTTCTTGTAAATTTTCTATTTTCTATTTTGAAATAAGTTTGCGAATCACTTATCATCATTCACTTATCTTCCTCTTCCTCCTGCTCTCTCTCTTTGAAGTCACGATATCTGAGGTTTCGCAACTGGCCTGCTGAATGGGCTTGGTGCCGAGATCTCCAGTCATTTATATTTGTCTTTGAAAGGCATAACAGGTTATTGATGTGCAATGCAATTAACTTTGTTAATGCACCCTTTATATTGGAAGATAGTGATTTTTCACTTCCCTGCAGATTGGTACTGGAACGTCCTGAGTATGGCTTTGCTACATATTTCTTTGAGCTAGTAGATTCCTTATCCGTTGACTGGCAGATAAAGCGTTTGGTCATTGCCATGAAGCTTACTAGTTGTGGCAGGATCAACCTAATTGAAAATAAAGCATTAATGGTAAGGATTTTAGTGCATTCCCTTTTAGAATGAATGATTAGTTTATTTGTTAATATTATTTAATCAGTGGTGAATGGGTTTAAATTCATTGACTACCTGCTATTATGCTCCTAGGGTTACTAGATCGTGGAACTCAATATTGATAACAGATTAAGTTTATTCCAAGTGCTGATAAACAGCTCACTAGCATGATGATGGTTTTTCATTTGGAAAGGCCGGAATATGCACTGAAGCACTCTACTTGTTCTATTCTTGGTTATCATATCATGTGTCTTATCGTTTTATCTGAGCATCTGCCATGTAATTTTGGATATCTCACCTGCATTTCTCTTTTTGAAGGTTGGAGAAGACTTGAGTGAAGGTGAGGCACAAGTACTGGTGAAATATGGTTGGATGCCGAATACTGGCTTAGGAACAATGCTAAACTATTGCGACAGAGTTTTTCATGACAGGAAGAACGAGAAGGATAGCTCAGAGTGGAGATCAAAAATTGGGAAGCTTTTGATGGACGGATATAATGGAGGAAGTATAGTTTCAGCCAGTACCCCGAAGAATGTCGTAGGCTACGATGGTTTTTGAGAAGAGCCCACAGATCAAGCTGGAGCAGTAGTTAGGCCTCTAAACGATCGACTCATCTCATTGAGTCTGCATTCCAAATGATAGGTTTGTCACTGTATAAAGTGGGCTATTTGGGTTGCAATATTTGGAGTACTCTTTTTTTTTTTTTTTTTTAAACGGGCAACTCATCCAAGACACGGTCACATTGGACCTCGTCTTATGTGAGAAATCTTAGGCACATGAATCTCCCCTCCCACACTCGGGCATGTGAGTCCCCCATCCTAAATGCACCAAACAATTATAGGGTTTTCGGTCCACAGTAGTGGCTTCAAAGAAATTTGCTGAATGTATGTTAATTAAATCTAGGTCCTATCACCTTTTACAAGAGTTAATCCCGTTAATTTGTCACCCAGTCAACTCCCTTGGAGTTAATATTTGGAGTACTTGTAGAGTTGTAGTTGTGGCATTACAATAAATAGTTCCAGGAACTATCAACACATCCATATCCCCTCACGCTTCATAACACCATCATTAAACATCTTTTTAAGAGCATGACTAATCTGCATAAAGTGATGAAATCAAAATTTGTATCTACATCATATAATGAAAGAATTCTAAAAAAAAAGAAACCCACACGTCTATGGACAAATTGAAGTGAAATGAAACATAATTTTATGAGAGCAAAAGTACTCACACATATGGAGGCATTCAGATATGGTGGTGGCATCTCTAAAGAGTTTATTGCAGAGAGGACAAGTCATGCATGCCGCAATCGTGTGCCTCTTCACCTTTGCCACCAGATTCGACATTTCTCCTTCCCAAACCGTCTACCTAGCTCGCTCACGTGTCCCCGCACAGTACTGCATGTCAAAAACACATCATGAACACACAAAAATTCACGTCCATTCTTGCGTCTTTGACTTCATTCAACACCTTAACAGACGAATACCACAAAGAAGAACAACACTAAGACAACTCATGTATGTAAGCATTAATCTAATAGTAGATGGTCTGTGTATGTATGGAATCAAAATCTCTACCTCCTTCTCATTGGCATATGCTGAAGCACAATCAATGTGGCAGTATCCCAACTCCATGCTCAAGCAGAATAGTCAATTAAGATCCGATATTATGAATCTAAGTAGAGAAAGACAAGGCGGTGCCGCTGTTAAGAACAACAACAAGGTGTTATATTCCTAAAAAAATTAAATTAAGTGTTATATGTCCAATTAATTTATCCAAGGGTGTCATATACAAAAAAAAGCTCTCCCTCCTTACAACTATGATTGACCAAGTGGATTTGGGACAAGTTTCCAAATGAGCCCACCAAATTTTGTAAGAAGGGCCCAATTAATCCAAGTCCACTTATAGTTAATTAGTTATATCATATATGTATACTCCCAGTCCGTTGAGGGATTGAGATTCTCTCCCTCCAATTCCAATATAATTTCAAATAAGTAGTTTCAAAATCTTTCACAGCCCAAAATTACTAATATTAAAATTAAAAATATTCATAACAAAAAAAATAAGCACCCATTTCCACAACAATATCTGAGATTTTTTTAATGTTATGGGATTTATTTTATTATTAATTTTTTTTTGAGAAGATTTATTTTATTATTAATGAATTCATAGTGACGTTACAAATGACATCTATTGTATATATTAATATATGCACCTTATGAATGTGTATTAATATATTCCTGGCAAACGTACACCCTCAGGGAATTGATTTTCTTTTGCAGCAGCAATGATGATAACAGAGAAGAAAAAAATCCAACAAAACTACAAAAAGAATAAACAAAACAACCCATCTCTTGTTGTTGTCCTGGACAAAAACTGTAATTAGTGTTGAAGCATATTGTAGACAACTAACAAAACCCACAAAGAGAAGTAGAGAAGAAGTGTGCATTGCACTTTTGGCAGTTGAGGTGTTTTAGAATGATTGATACAGGTAGCTCTGCCGGCAAATCTAATTGATCATGTCGATGACTATGTATCTATATGTGTGTGTGTGTGTGTCACTATACTGATCATCCAAGTGTTTATTCAACAAATGGTCCCATAACCCCCTAAAATGGACACCAACCTTCTTGCACAAATTGAAGAAGAACAATGTAGAATGATGGTAGTTAGTATTGTTGCAGAAGATAAGGTTTTTGAATAAGAATGATATGGCGTATGGAGTATTATATATCATCAATTTATAAATATATATAATTATATATATACGCACCAACTTTTCGCACTCGAAATCCAATGACTGTAATAAAGTACAATAAAAATCAGAACCACACATTTACTGTGTGATCCGTTGCATCTATGCGTGAAAAACAAGTGTTTAAAATTGGTGCTCATAGTTGGTGAAAACATGTGTACTTATTTTTTGTATTTACTTTGTGTCTTTATAGGAAAATTACTGATATATATTTATCATGAGATAAAAATTGGGTGTAATGCAGAACTCCTGGCCAGTGACCACTGTGTCCTTTTAGGGTTTTATGGTTCCAAAAAAAAACAGAGAGAAATTCAGACAATAAGAAAAGCTCACACTTTCTCCACTTTTTTCTTTGTTGAGGTGGCAAGCAGTGATTGAAGAATTGTTCCTATGAAATACAGTTATTAATCCACTTCTTATTGACCCATTAATCAACTCCTGGTACTGGTCCTCACCATTATAGATGTGAACACTTGGACTAGGCCACTAGGGTTATTAAAGGTTTCCACTTTACATTTTCCATAAACGGATAAAGAACTTAAAAAATTAGAAAAACCAAAATTGTATTGGATTTGATGTAAAGCAATTTAATTGCAATTGTAAATAAAGTGGGACAAGGAAAAGAAAAACCTAAATGTAATGTATCAAACTTAATCCAACATCGCTATTGTCCGAAATCCACGCCCCAACAACTAATCATATTGTCTGTTTTAGGGTTTCGATTCCTATGAATATATCAGATTACCCTCACGGGTATGTTCCTCTTGAGTTCAACAACTGAGCCGAAGCCCAAGTCAATAAGCCTAGGAAAGGCTTGGTTAATTGTTTGAAGGCGGGTTTTGTCATATATACTACTCAGCAGATCTGTGTCTTATTGACGTGGTATTATATGTCTTAATGGTATAGCTGCAAAGAAGTGTAATGAATTTTAATAGATTGTTAGAGTATTAGGCCTACTAATAATATAAAAGATAAAAAAAATTCATAGATTCCGTGTATTATAGAAAAGTATGAAAATTTTATGTACGAACTCAGAATAGAAATCAAACCCATAACTTCCAAAGAAGATATTCTCGCTTCTAACTTTTAGGTCATGAGTGTATCATTCATCAACTTGAAATAAGTGATTTATTCAGAAAATAATTTATTTTCCATGTTGGCATCCACCGCAACATAAAACCTGTAGTAATTGACTTTAATATGTCATGCATGTGAGTTGATTGTCCGAATGGTGATAAATCTGTCTGAATGACTAGATTGAATCAATTTCAACATTGAGTGATTAGCGTAACATTAAGTGATTAGGGGACACGTTACAATTTTAGTGACCGAATTAAAACGTGTCAAATCGTTGGGATTATCAAACATTCATTAACCCCACAAAACCCCATCAACTTTTATTTTTGGCTATTAAGGATGACAAAAGCATTGCCATAGTGATGACATGCTACAAGAACATATATATATATATATAGCCTAAATTTGAGTAATCAAATCAGAAATAATTGGAAACATAGACAAAGATAACATAAGTAAAATGAAAAAGGAGATCAATTAAGTAGGTGAAGGAAACATTACTCATTGGATCATTGATTTAGTTTGATTCATAATGGGAAAATTTGGCAACATCAATAAAACAAAGAAAGAGGAGGCCCCCACAAAACCCATTAAACAGGCCCATAGGGGCGGCGCACAGGGGTCGACCACCGGCTAGTGATTCGGTCACCGACCGCACCCCAAAATGTTTTGCCATTTTGTATCAATCAGCAGCCTTAAAACCACCATCACTATTCACTCATGTATGCTCAAAAGCTAATGTTATTCTGGCTCTGGCTCACTCACTCTTCCACTGGCTGTGGGTTTTTTTTTTCTTTTTTCTTTTTATGTATTTGTGGAAACCTCCATACTTGTCCAGTGCAAGGCAATGATTGTTAAGTGGACATGAATTCCTCTTTTCACATGTCCCTTATATATATATATATATATATATATATTTTATAAATACACTTTTTTTTCTTAACTATGTTTTGACAAATGTTTGGTATACTTTATTGTCCAATTATTTTTGTAGATAACTTTTATCTTTGTTAATTTGCCAAATGTCATGTATGGGGATTGTTTATATTTTATACTAGGGATTGAAATTTCACAACTTAAATGGGATAGGAGCTCCAATTTTAGCTACAATTCTCTCCAAAAAGTATATTAAATCATGAATTAGAATGTGTTATTGAGTATCTTGACATTCATCATATTAGAATATAGTTGATTTTAAAAATATAATTTCTAATTTCTAAATTCTAAATTCTATACCTTAAATCCTAAACCATAAACACTAAACCATTTTTTTGATAAGTAAATCTTAAACCCTAAACTCTAAACTTTAATTCTTAACTCCTAAACTTTAATATTGCATTTAAAAAAAAAATCATGATTTCACATTATTTTTGGAAGTAAATTGTAGCTAAAAATTGGCGTCCCTCCCAACTCCCCTTAAATTCAAAGACGTTTTATCTTAAGATTGTTACTAAAGAGAGTAAGACGGAGGGGGAGGGGCTACAATTATTTTAGGTACAATTCCCTCAAAATCTCCTCAAAACCATTTTAAGTCATGGTTTAACTAAAGAGAGTAGGATAAAGGGGATAGGAGGCTACAACTATCATAGGTATAAAACCTCAAAAATTCCTCAAAATCATGTTCAGTCTTTTTTTTTTTGTTATTGAGTATTTTGATGATTATAATATTAGAATATAGTTGAGTTTGAAAATATAATACTGAATTCTAAATTGTAAACCATAAACACTAAATTCTAAATCTTAGATCTTAATATACCCATTTTTTAGAAAAAAAAATTGATTTGGGAAAGGTTTTAAAAGAACTGTAACTAAAATAATTGTAATCCCTAGCTCCCAAGATAAAAGGAGTGGGATAGTGTATTGTTAAGCCGATGCATAAGTGGGTTTTGAATTGCATGATCTCATCCACTACATCATCAAAGCACATGTTTGACCTCCAAAATCCAAATGATAAATGACAAACACAGTATATTTTAGCTGTCTGCCACTCAAAGAAGATAGGAGGCTCCAGTTCCTTCCTGACTCTAATTCCGAAGATAGGAGGCGCCAGCTCCTTACTCTAATTCCGACTTCAATTCTCTCCTAAAAATTACGTTAAATCATATTATTTTTTGTGAGAAAATGATATATTAGAATTTAAAAATTGAAAATTAATGTTTATGATTTAGAGTTGAAGTCCGAAATTGGAGCCCCCATCCTCACTAACTCTCGAACTCTATAAATATATCACAATAATATATATTCCCTCCGCGTCGTTTATTCCACGCGTTTTTCGGCGAGTAGACTAAATGGCCCCCCAGTTTGACAATAACCCACGGTCTTTACTCTTTACTCTCTACCACTTTTAGACAGACATTGGAGTTTGGTAGCCCCACGCGCTATTTAGCACGCACTCCGTCGTGTGGGACCGGAGATCCACTTCTATTAGGACCTGTGTGTTTCTCAGATTTGGACGCAGCAATGCCACCAAGTAAATATAGGATGACGATGACTTAGAGAGCTGAGCTTTTGGTATGTGGAGGATTCTGGCTGTGACATTTGTTGAATTCTAACAATATTAATAAGTGGCACAATGATAGATTGTGTGAGTCTTTGTGGTGAATGATGTGCACATTATTTATATAGGATTAATGTTTTATGTTCATCTTCCTGAATCATGGATATATATTTTCTCGAGAAAAATCTACATCGCTAAAATAAAAATCTAATGGACATGTTATAAGCTCATGATTTTCATGATTGAGCATGACGCATTTTAAAATCGTGAGCCCTAAAAATCCTGTGATGGGTTGGGTTTGAGAAAACGAATTGTATCTTACAATAACAATCAAATTTGGGCTAGAGAGTCAAGGGTGAAGCCATGACTTAATTTGAAAGGGTCATTGTGGCGGACAAAAGATTTTATGTCAATATGGACAAAGTTAAGCGGGGTCCAGGGGACAGCGCCCCCAAAAATTGTTTTAGGTTATCTATTAATTATACATTCGAAAGTATAAAAAATTAAATAACACTAAAAATAAAAAAAAATGTATAATATACAATAAGTAATAATTTTCACATGTTTTTTTTTTTTAATTTCAACCATGAACATGATCTTTTACAATAAGGGGATCTAAATGGAAAATTCAAGTGGTCTTTTATGTAAATTACTACATAATTAGGGTTAGCTTCGCCACTCTAGAGTTGTTTCCTAACATATATCACAAATACAATATACGTAGTGGACATTTGACAAGATAATCAGAGTCGGCTCCAAGGGGAGGCCAGACAGACAGTTGCCTAGGGCGTCTCATGGGAGGGGCCTCACTTTTTATTAAGTTGTATAGTTTTTTAGGTGTGTACAGATAGTACAGTGTACTTATCAATTGAATGAACTGATATAAGAAAAAAAAATCCTAATCTTTTGTAAATTAAGAAAACAAATATGAAAACAAATTATGATATCCGAGATCATAATATGATCATTCAAATCTGAGATCATACAACTATGAGATCATATGTTAATGTTTCAATGTTATTGTTTGAAACAGTAACATTACACGAGCAAAATGAACCAACTTCAGGTCCCTTTTCAGTGGTCATTTTGGACAAAATCTGGCTGGGCAATGTGCGTCTCAGTAAGGGGAGTCTAACGGTGGTGGTGATGTAGCGAACCGTCATCGGAATCGTCCGGATTTATGATAATGGTTTTGTTTATTACGTTACTGTTTGAAACAGTAACATGAACATGTCTGAATGATTTTGCAGAACTTGACAGATTAATTATTTCAAATCCAACTCTCATAAACTCGAGAAAATTCTAAACGAAAATCATGTACCCTACACCTACACCTAAATGAAAGGAATGAAGAATAGAAACAATAAATCTAAAGTTTTTTAAGCTTTAATTGAGAAAAAATAGATCTAGAGAGAGAGAAGAAGGAGAATAAGATGAAGAAAAAGAAAGAGAGAGAGAAGAAAGAGAAGAGAGAGAAAAAGAAGAAAGAAAGATGGAGAAGAAAGAAAGAAATATGTTAATGGTATAAAAGTAAATGATTATTTCATGAATACTTTTATGTCTGTATGTTTTTTTGTTAAACCTAAATGTCCAAAAATATATGAATAGGTACTGGCTTGTCATTATTCCAATAAAGAAGTACCCAATATTTGAACTCGGTCGTCAATGAAAAGAGTGTGAACGGCTCATGCAACTTGAGAGATTCAATTCACACCCCAAAATCAAGCTAATGGTCCAGAAAAAAAGATGCCAAGTCGTCTACTACTTCCTCTCTAGCTAATTATGAATATATTATATATGGTGTAGAAATAGAGTGCTCAAGAGATATTATTGAATTCAAACATTTCAGCTACAATAATGGATATCATGAGTACGTACGCCAACTTAATTCAGTTGTTTTGTTAACTTTGTCTCAGCTGATAATCAAGTAGTGCAATATTATCTTATACATTCTCTTTTTTCTGCTTCAATTGGTGGACGCTATTTCGTTTTGCTGAACTGGATATTCAAGGTCAACGTAGCTGAAGTAGATGTTCTTGTTCAAAGTCAACCACGACAGAGTTCAATTCATACATACATATATACAATAATAAGTTGTACATGCATTGCATATCCAAGAAACTTCCTGTACTGATTATGACAAATTAATATTGCTGATTACACCTAAATTAGTGAATCGGTTGACAGTCTTTAATTGAATTCATATTGGCCTACCAATAAGTTAGTAACAATTAATACTTTAATGCATTTGTATTTCAAATAATAAGTCCTGAATATGGGAGTAGAGCCTAGAAGTGTAAGACTATTATTACAATTTATAAAATTCCTACAATCTATAAATACCTCAATAAGCCGCAAATTACATGACGTGAAGGCTAAAACTAAACGGGAGAGAGGATTCAAACCCTAATCACTAATATGATACACACCATCTTTACCACTTCAACTAATGGCTCGGTGTGTAAAGAGCGAAAAACTTGAGTCTCTCAATTCATAGTGATTTCCAGCCAGCTTATCTATCATCTCTTTAACATAAATACATGTGACGTTCAGGTCATCAGCTGGCTTCTCTCAACAATTTCTCTACAATATAATAAAAAAAGAAAAAAATTTAAAATTCAGAGCTTCTGAACTAAACTAAAATTGTGCCTGCCTGTGAGTTGATATTAAAAGTTATGCTAATGAAGGCTAATTTCAAGTGAAAAAGACAGATGAATATATGCATAATTAGTCTTTGATTCGGTCTCTCTCTCTCTCTCTCTCTCTATATATATATATATATATATATATACGGTTGGAAGTAGGTCATTGTTACTAGTATGCTACGGTTTTAGCTCGCACGACAAAGCAATCTGTGTATGTATGTACGTATTTGTTGCTTTTGCTTATTGCCAAGGCAAGTCAATAGCAGTCATACACCGGACAAAATATTAGTGCAAAGTTACTCCATCCATCACTCTTTTAGATATCAAGTTAAACCAAACTTAATAAATATTTTTTCTAACTTCTAAATATGTCTTTGTCTTGGTCTTATTGATGTATCAGGTGGTTAGACTAGTGTTAGGAATTGGTTTTTGGCTTACGCTTTGAGGATCTGTACAGGAGAAATGTGAGTTAAGGGGTCCCCGAAGTGAATCCTCAAGACATACATAATTACGTAATAAAATATTAGTGCAATGTTACTCCGTTACCATCCATTAAAAAGTCAGAATGAGCAATTGCCCACCCTTGGTTCTTAGTGAATCCGCCCTTGCCTCTAGGAATTAGTACTCTACATATCAAGACTCACCCCTATAAGATAAACTCATCCGGATGTAGGATCCAACTCTACATTATTTACCTAGTTATAGTACTAATTCAGCAAAAAAATCAAATCCATAATCATGAACGCTTATCACATAATTTTCAGGATCGTCTTTGCTGCTGAGGCAATCA
Organism: Tripterygium wilfordii; assembly: GCF_013401445.1. Taxonomy (NCBI): domain Eukaryota; kingdom Viridiplantae; phylum Streptophyta; class Magnoliopsida; order Celastrales; family Celastraceae; genus Tripterygium; species Tripterygium wilfordii. Next base: position 2,578,375 of record NC_052234.1, read on the forward strand.
TCTGAGGATAAACTAGTTATGATGTCGTTCTCGGTTATTAAAACAAAACATAATGTCATGTACGTAACATCATACTTATCCAATTACAATATTGGGCATGACCATAACAAAAAGCTTTATTATTACTTTACAAATCAATGGATTAATTGAAGCAGCAAACCTTGACAAATATTGAACATGTGGACTCAATAAGTCAATCAGATGTGATAGAGATCCCAGTAAAAAGCATCACAGTTATCCCAGTAGTGGCTGTGTCATTCTCTGGTTCAATCACCAGGTTTTGTGGGCTCCTACATTTACATTAATCAAGGGACAAGATCCACTACCAAGATGACTGATATATTTTTTTCTGGGATCCTGTAAGTCAATATATATCGTTTTTTTTTACAAAATAAACTTATTTGTGCATGAAGAGACAAATGAAAGCCCACAATTACCATACCAGAAACCAAAATGACAACACAACAGATCATATAAAATCTTTTATTTTTTGGCCTTTTCACTTTTTCAAAAAAGAAAATGTGATTTTTTTTCCAAGATTCTTTATTTATTTGCTCTCTGTGACCACTACTAACAGCCAAATTACCAACATTCCCCAAAAAAAACCCAAAAGTTACATTGTAGTCCAAGAGTAATCTTGATCCAAAACCATTCTTGGAGGATCCAAATCCCAACTGGTGAAGTCATCATTGTCCCACAAACCCAATTGCCACTCAAAATCTGGCAGCTGGAATTCTTCAAGTATGTTGTTGATGTTATTTGAACCAGAAGAAGATGAAGAAGAAGAAGAAGATGATGATGATGGAACCAGTATCTCATCAGGCTCAATCAATGGAACTTCATCTGTGCTGAAACTATTGATCATGGCTTCCATTGGGTCAAACATCAATGTGCTCTTCTCTTCCTCTCTCATGACTTCATTGATTGTTGATTCTAATGATGTCTCTGCAACTTCCTTACTATTTTCCTGCTCCTGCTGTTCTTGCTGTGGCTGTAATTGCCGTTCCTGATGTGATTCTTCAATGGTGGAGAGTGGCTTGTGGGTCAGAGGATCAATGCCCAATTTTCTCAGTTTTTTCTTTATATGTGTGTTCCAATGATTCTTTATCTCGTTATCAGTCCTTCCAGGTAGATTTGAAGCAATTTTTGACCATCTATTAAAAAAAAGAAGAGAATTATGTAGTGATGAAGCAATCAACTTCACCCAACAAAAAGAAAAGAAGAACAGAGGTGGTGCCTGAACATGAGAATTAACAGAGGAAAATATATAAAACCTGTTGCCAAGCTGAGAATGAAGATCAATGACAATTTGCTCTTCAGATTCTGATAAAAGTCCCCTCTTCAAGTCTGGCCTTAAGTAATTTGTCCATCTTAGCCTGCAACTCTTCCCACACCTCAACAATCCTGCAATTAGACAAATATTTATATTTTTCTGCTAATTGAGTGGACACCCATTTTGGGTTTTTGTTTTGTTATTTGAAAACAAATAAAGAGTTTTTAGAGACCTGCAAGCTTAGGAACAGCTCTCCAGCAGCATTGGCCATTAATGAGGATGAAATTGATGAGTTTCTTGTCTTCCTCTGCTGTCCATGGACCCTTCTTCAATCCAACCTTGTCACAACATGGCTGCCTCCCCATCTTCTTCTCTCTCTCTCTCTCGCTCTCACACACAAAGACTCACAAATTAACCTGCAATGCAATACTGAAAGAGTACTCTTTGAAATGTATGCAAATAATGGGGCTACAATATAGCACTACCAACCACTTTATATACATACATACATACATGCTTCCTCACTCTCTCTTTCTATTTATTTTTAGTTTTATTTTTTTGTGTTTATTCCTATTTTATGGTGTGAACTTGTGAGTTTTTTAATGCTTCAGGCATTGTACACGTGTAAGGATGATGTGGATGACACGTAAGCACACGTGCGGTACAGTCCTAGTCGGAAAGGGGCACCTCATCCACCCACCCTTGCTTTGCTTCATTTGGAAGGGTTAGATTAGCTAGCATGCACTCCTATGGCCCTACACAAAGGGGAAGTATAAGTAAAACAAAATTCAATTCTGGATTAAGGTATTGAATATTCCTATCATTTTTTATATGACTATGTCTATATTGTATAAGTAAAAAATTATTAACCTTGTTTGGGAAGACTTACCCTTAAAATTCTAAATTTAATCTCTAACTTCAAAGTTTAAACCCCCTCACAGGTCTTATAAAGAGGAACCACTTGGCGATAGTCGATTTTTTCTTCATACTTAGGACATAAAAAATCTCGCACGAGATCGGGAGTTTGATTCTAAGCTGGCGCAACTATTTTCAAATTGTTTGCCCTGAATCTTGACCCAACTAACCAGTCGGGCGAGTTTGAGCGTGCCTAATCAAACCCGAGTTTGGACTTAGTGGGTTGTCCAAAGACCACGCATGCTGAGTTGTTATCGATTACCAAAGAAAAAGATCTTATAAAGGGGTTGAAATTTTATTATGAGACGAAACCTTATATAAGCAACTTTAAGTAATAATTTACTACGGGTCTCCTCTAGATGATTTAATTATAGAAAATCTCATGCCCTCAACTTCATCAGGATTCAAAACGAACAATACCTTACAAACTTTTGTCTATCATCAGTAAAAAAGTTACGAGTTACAAGAGAAATAATCTTAGACCCAAGTAAAGAAGATTAAGGTCCCGTTTGGTTTATTGTATTGCCATGGTAATGGGATTTCCATTACAAGTAATCAAATTGTGAGAATTGTATTACTAGGTAATCTTATTAAGTTGTAAATTTGGTTGATAAAATATAATTGTAATGTGATATGTGGTATTTTCAAGATTGTCTATATATCTATATATATATGAAAACAAAAAATAAATGTGAAAACAAAAAATGGTATATATAATATAATATAAAAGTACGCACATGATTAGATGGGAAAACTTAGACTGAGGTATGTGTATGTATAAAAATAATAAATCTAAAAAATGAAATATATGTAGATATACACGAGATACAAATATGTAAGAATACAACTGTAAATAATTTATAATCATTTGAAATTTATTTATCTAAGAAATAAATATTTGATTTTGTAATCAAAATACCAAACTTTAGATGGTATTGAGATTTCTTGTTTTTGTACAGAATTTCATTAGCAAGTAATTTGATTTAGACTATGATAACCAATTGGCCACTAGATGCAATCCATTAACGTGTTGAAAATTCAAACCTAAAACATTATCAAGACAATATGACTATGAATTCTGAGAAACAATATTGTCAATGTTATTTATTACCTTAAAATAGCCACACCATTAAATGCAACCAATTGCCATACCTTAAAGAGTCAATAATGTGTTTTGGGTCTCCTCTACACCATTTTAATACCTTAAAGTTAATTGGATTATGCAAATTTCCGCCTTATAATTTAAAAAAAAAATTAAAAGTTATGAGAGAAATAAACTTAGACCCGATTAGAGATTAGATGCAATCCATTGACCTTTTTGAAAAATCAAAATTATTAAAACATTAATTCCAAGACAATACGACTATGAATTCTAAGAAATAATAATTTCTTAAGGATGCTTCTCATTACCAGATGTCTTTTATACAAAGTAAAATGGTCCAATCTGTACGTAGACTCATACCAAATCTCCATTGGTCCAATTTGCACACAGATGGATACCCATTAAGAATTAGTTTGCAACTGCTCTTACACGGAATTTTAGTGTCTGAGATTGTATATTTTTATTTTTATGGTAGCTATCATGAATTCAATATTTCAATTAAACTTATCATGATTTCAGTTGATGTGTGTATATGTAGGTATAATATACCTATTGTATCAGTTGATGTGTGTATATATAGGTATAATATACCTATTGTACTTATTAAAATGCTTAAGAGCTCCTCATCTGATTATATTATTAATTTTGATATTATAGTTATAAAAGATCGGCTCTGTTGATGAGGTTTTTGTACGCCCCAACAACGCCTCCGTGATTCGAACCTTTGGCCTCATTAGTGTGAGGGAGAGCCACTACCACTACCACTACACTAGCTACATACTCTAATCAAGTCAAAAAGAAAAAAGAGTAGCAAGCATTGTCTCGATATAAAATTCTTAGACAAACAAATAATTTTGTTATAGCTTTCATGTTGATTCATGTTACTCTTTCAGTCTTTTGGTCAAAAGAGATGATCCAAATAAAATTCAAAGAACACGGTTTCTTTGCCCTTTTTTAAAGCTTACATTCAAGGGAGGAATATCAACAGGTCAGGTAATATCTAGAACATCGATATATATATATATATATATATATATGATGAATTCTTCTATGAGATTCTGAAGTGAGGTCCTAACTTTTAGGGTTCAAAACATTTTTGTTCAAATTTGAAAAAAAAATATTTGTATTTTGATCGGTCGTACGAGCTCAATGATATTTTTTTGTTTGAAACAAAAATCAAATTCAATATGAAAAATGTAAGATAATTCCGGATCGTTGAATATAAAACAAAATACATATTATATTGTTGGGTTTGTAAGACCGATCGAAATACAAATACATTTTTTTTTAAATTTAAAAAAAAAATATTTTGAACCCTAAGAATATCATAGAATCTTAAAAGTGAATCTTAAAAGTTAGGATCTCATTTTAAAACCTCATTTTAGAATATCATAGAAGAATTTCTCGGTGTGTGTGTCTATATACACACACATATGTATATATATATTGCACACTGAGAAATATATTAAAAAATACAAAAGAAAATAAAACATTATTATGTCAAAAATTTTGACTGGCAGGAACCGTGTGTAATTGTACATCGTTGAAACCAGTGGTGGATCAATATGTATTGAAGGAGCCTCAAGCCCTTTTAGATCATCTCCTATAAATAATTATATTTTAATTTAAGAGTCAAGCATTCAAGCGAAAGTTCCCTCAAAAGTTAAACTAAACCCATTCTATAGAGATTTAATCTTAAAATCCTAATTCATAACCCATTTCATATAAATATTTGCTTATTTATGGTCACTTTTCAGTAAATATTTTTAAAAGAATTTACCAGGGGTGCTGAGGTGGAAATGTTAGAAGTAGGAAAGATAGTCAAGTAGCTGGATTTAACTTCTCGTTGGTATCAATCCATTCCCTCGATGGAACGAGCATCAGATCGATCCCGAAAACTTATGTCAGTCAACCATTCACCTCCTTCCCATAAATCCCTTGCTCCGCCATTCACCAAATCACCCTCAATTCCATTTTATAAATTCGTGATTGATTGATTGAAACCATCCAATCAATCAGTATGACCCATTTTTTGGCACCATTACATTGTATTCATCGGTTTCACATTTACAATACACACAAAGTCGTGCAAAAGTATACCCAAAATGTAGAATATAAAACCTTAGGAATGCATGCATGGTTTTGGTCAACCAAAGTAAATCGGTTGACCAATTATGCATGCATGAAAAAATACTTAATTTGAGATGAACGGGGTGACTTTGTATGCGTGTTTTGCGCAGTATCGCAACTTGTTTGACTTAAGTGAAACAACGTGGAATCTAAACTAAGGTTGTTTTGGTTGCTTGTGTTCTTGTATGGATTCTGTCTCTTCATGTCTTTGGCATTTGTCTCTCCATATATAGAGACATGCAAGACTAATTAACCTAGTTATAATTAATGCTCCTAGTAGCTAACATAATTCATTTGACATTTTTCTTCTTCTAGAATGATTGTATGACGTAAGTATGACGTTTGCATGCTACAATAATGAAAAAATATTTAATTATTTTATGGCGTAATTAATCTATATGCCACGTCATATGTTAACCGGGGACTTATGTAACCAAGATTAAGAATGAGAGATGATATTATAGGGATTTAGAGGCAGGGCCCCGAATATTTTTTTTGCTATTTAAATGTCATTTGTTAATGATAAATTTAGTAAATATAACTAGAATTTAATTCAATTAAAACTATTGAGTTTGGGTTGCATCACAAATTCACAATATTTAAACGGAAAACCAAAAATCAAGCAATATCCAAAGCAGAAATCCTAAAATTGCAAGCAAGATAATTGCCAATGTAAAACTCCGAGCAATAACCACGAAGTAAAAGAACTTCAATTTACCATTTGGACACATTATTGCTGGACTAATCATATCCTAGAAAGAGCTTAACCTAAGTTTTCAAATTTCCTAACTATGCAAGAATATGTATATGTGATTTTATTTTTTGAAGAAACCAGGGGGCACGTGCCCTCTGATGTATGTGTAGTTCCAGTTTGATAAAATAAATATGTGGAAGAGTTATGGATAAAAACTCCAGACTCATTGTATATAATATATATAGTAAGTGTACAACTGAATCATCCACCTCTTTAGTGGAGTTGTTACAAGTGATAGAAGGATAACAAGTATAGTTGTGTAACAAACACTGGTATAACAAGTTAAGAAAATCTATCTATTGTCAATATTATCTTTATCTTTATCTCTAACATCCTCTTGCAAACTGTTGGGGAGTTCACAGATCAATAATTTTTCCCGTAAGACAGCAAACCGGGAAGCAGTATGACCCTTGGTGAAAATGTCTACAAGTTGGTCTTGTGTTGAAATATGTCGAACTACAATATCACGATTAACTACTTTCTCCCGAACAAAGTGATAATCAACCTTGATGTGCTTGGTCCTTGCATGAAACACCGAATTAGAAGCCAAAGCTAAGGCACTAAGATTGTCACACCATAAAATAGGCGGCGATGGTAAAGAAATTTGCAACTCACAAAACATCATACGAAGCCAATAAAGTTCCGCAGTAGCTAATGCCATAGATCTGTATTCTGCTTCATTACTAGACTTGGAGACCATAGACTGCTTCTTAGCAGACCAAGAAATTAAATTCTTGCCATGGAACACACCATAACCACTTGTTGATCTATGGTCATCTGGATCACCTGCCCAGTCAGAATCACAAAAAGTTTGAAGGGTTAAAGAACTAGAGTGATACATGAGACCATAATCAATTGTCTTTTTTAGATAACGCAACACCCGTTTTATTGTCGTCCAGTGTACTGTAGTTGGTGAATGCAGATACTGACACAACTGGTTAAAGAATAAGCAATATCCGATCGAGTCAAGGTAACATACTAAAGAGCACCTACTACTTGTTGATATTCACCAGGATCAGAAATAACATCACCATCAAGGTGAGATAGTTTAGTACCAGCAACACATGGAGCACGATAAGGTTTGATACCTCCCATATGAACACGTTCCAACAAATCAACAATGTATTTAGATTGACGTAGGCGTAAACCAGGAGAATCTCTAACTGCTTGAATGCCAAGAAAATAACCAAGATCTCCAATGTCTTTCATAGCAAATTCTGCCTTCAATTTATCAATAATCTGCATAGTTTTGCCTTGAACATTTCCTGTAATAATTATATCGTCAACATAAATCAAAATGAGAACAACAATATCCACGTCATGATAAAGGAACAATGATGAATCCACTTGAGAACATGAGAATCCAATGGTAAGTAGAGCACCGGAAAGGCATTGGAACCATGCCCGTGGTGCTTGCTTTAACCCATAAATTGATTTCTTTAGCCGACACACCCAATCAGGATGTTGAGCATCAACATAACCCTTGGGTTGTTCCATATACACCTCCTCCTCTAGTAAGCCATGTAAAAAAGCATTAGATACATCAAGTTGATGTATGACCCAGTTGAAAGTAACAAAACTACAAGTATGAGACGTAGAGTAGCAGACTTGATAACAGGACTAAAGGTCTCATGAAAATCTACACCTTCCTCCTGGTCAAAACCCTTAGCTACTAATCGAGCTTTGTAGCGATCAATGCTACCATCAGATTTTTGTTTAAGTTTGAAGACCCATTTATTGCGAACCACATTGTGATTTATTGGTCGGGGACACAACTGCCATGTATCATTGCCAATAAGAGCTGAAAACTCACTGTCCATAGCCGCAGACCACTCATGATATTTGGCTGCCTGGTGATAGGTCTTAGGTTCGGAAGGGACATGAGGAGAATAAAGGGCTCGTATGGGATGGCGAGTACTGTAATAGAGTTTGAATTCTGGAAATGAACGTGGCTTAAGGTTATCGGTTTGGGACAGTGTAACCATGTGGTGGATAGGAGAATTGGAAGTGGAGGTGGGTAGATGAACATCTAAAATGGATGGTGAGGTGTCACGCAAATGCATAGGAGAAGAGGTGTCATGAATAGGAGAGGTGTTGGCTCATGGAATGACCTTGAATCATAGTTAGATGGAGTTGAACCTGTACTAGTATAGTGATGAGAAGGTGAATGAAGACTAGAACTAGAATGATCAAGAGATGTACCTGAAGAAAGTGTTGGCGCGGAGATGAGTGGGACAACGTTTGCGGCAACTGTGCTTGTACGAGAGTCGGTGAGAATGCACGTCTCTTTGGCAGGGAACCTATTTTCATCAAAGACAACACTTCATGAAATAAAAACTCGTTGGGACTTAGGATCATAACACTCATAGCCTTTTTGTTGAGAGCAATACCCAACAAATATGCATGGAGTACTTCAGAATGATAATCTGTGAGGTATATATGCTCTTAATAATGGAAAGCATTGACACCTAAATGATTTTAAAAATTTATAGTCCGGATCTTTGTGATAAAGGATATGATAAGGTGTCTTATGTTCAAGAACTGGTGTTGGCAAGCGGTTGATCAAATAAACCAAAGTTAGGAATGAGTTCACCCAAAAACAAGAAGGTACGTAGACCAGATTGTGCTAACAAAGTAAGACCAGTTTCAACAATGTGTCAATGTTTACGCTCAACAATTCCATTTTGCTGTGAGGTGTATAGACATGTCAACCGATGAAAAATACCATTTGTAATAAAAAAATTATTTAAATTTATGTGAGACGTATTCCCTTCTATTATCTGTTTGAAATTGTTGAATGCAACAAGAAAATTGCTTTTCAATTAACAATTTAAAATTAACAAAATGGATAATACATCAGATTTATTAATCATTGGAAAAAGCCAGCAAAAACGACTAAAGTCATCAAAAAAAATTACATAATATTTGCACCCACTTGATGAAGGAACTAGAGAGGTCCAAACATTCGAATAGAGTAACTCCAATGGTCTAGTTGTTTTGCTAGTAGAATAAGAAAATGGTAACTGCTTGTTTTTTCCAAGTTGACATGACTCACACAAATAAGAAATTTTATGAAAACCTGAAACATGAATTTGTTGACTGGTAAAAATACGATGAAGAATGGGCGCTACAGGGTGCCCAAGACGCGAATTCCAAATAACAGAAGTTGTTCGAACACCAAAAAAGGTAGTAAGACCCTTTATTTTATTTCTTGAAAGCTGATGAAAATTTAAAGGATAGAGACCATTCTCACTTCGTCCCTGAAGCATAGTTCCCGTCTGCATGTCCTTCACAATTTAGCCAGAGCCAGTTAGAATAAAAAAGACATTATTATCCAAGCAAAATTTATTGATAGAAAGTAGATTGGCAGAAGCTTGTGGACAATGAATGATGTCTTTAAGTGTCAAAGAACATGTATCAGTACTTATAAGAAACAAACCAATATGAGATATGGGAAGAGCATGACCTTTACCTACACCAAACACACCATCAGTACCATTGAATGGCTGTGGATTGGCAATGTCTGTGGAATCTGTGGTAATGTGAGTATTGGCTCCACTATCTACAAACCATTGACTATTCATAAATCTGTCATTCACTTCAGCAGCCATGTCAGCAAGTTCATTAGGCGATCGTCTTCCTTGGTATGAAAAGTCCATCCTCTTATAGCAATCCAGAGCATTATGACCCAATTTCTTGCATATTTGACACTTCTCACGAGTATTTTCATTACCTGGCACATTTGGTAGTGAATTTACCTTAGAGAAAGATGTTTGAGAGGATCGATTGTTTGAGGTGGAAGTGCGTGGTTTGCACTGACCATTCCTGTGGCTATAGAATGCAACAGATTCGGATTCAAGAGTAAAAGGATGAGTTTGATGTTGATCAAGGAGCTCGTGATTCAACAGTTCCGCTTGGAAATCCATAAAGCTCATAGTACTGTCACACATGGCAAAAGATAGTGAAGTAACAAAATGAGTGAATGAAGGGTTCAAACCATTTGTGATATGCTGAATCAAATCTTCATCATTAAGGGGATTCCCAACAGCTGCCAATTGATCTGCAAGAAGTTTGGCCTGAGCCAAATAAGCAATACGGTTCTGGGAACCTTGTTGGATACATTGCAATTGTCGCTTGAGATGTGAGATTCGAGAACGAGATGGAGAAGCAAACTTGGCTGTTAGTGCTGCCCACTCATCTTTGTCAATATTTAGGCCATATATAGTGAAAGTAAGAGATGAATCCAAGGAAAAATTGATCCAGGTGAGTAGTAATTGATCTTTTGTTTGCCAGTTTGAAAAGGTAGGATTAACATCACCTGATGCACGAGCAACGTCATTAATGAACTTGGGAGGACAAACATCCGAGCCATCAATGATCCCCATAAGATTGTAAGTGCATAGCAATGGCAGAAACTAAGTCATCCATGCCAAATAATTTGTACCATCGAGTTTGGTTGATACCATTTGGGTAGTGTTTGGTAAAGCAAGAGTGGTAGTGTTAGCGGAAGCAATGGGAATTTCGTTGTTTTTGGAATCTGAAGAATTGGAAGCAACCATTAGGAACAAAAAACCAGCAAAGCATTGGCTTATGAAAGGCTCTTCAATACCAATTTTAATAAAATAAATATGTGGAAGAGTTCTGGATAAAAACTCCAGACTCTTTGTATCATAATATATATTGCAAGCGTACAACTGAATCCTCCACCTCTTTAGTGGAGTTGTTACAAGTGATAGAAGGATAACAAGTATAGTTGTGTAACAAATACTGGTATAACAAGTTAAGAAAATCTATCTATTATCAATATTATCTGTATCTTTATCTCTAACAGTTCCGTCCCTACATACTAAAGTGGTGTATCAGAACCAATAGGATCGTATCAATTCATGAGTTGCGTGCAAAATCATGAGTGATTGGAAATGAAAGTAGTTTTAGTTTCTAAAAATGACACCAACATGAATTGATATATCCTATTGATTCTGGTACATTAAATCAGCATATGACATGATGTATAAGGATTACAGAATTCTCATGCTATAATAATGGATTAGAACTTAAAAGTCGTCTCATTTTGGGCTGAGTATTGTTTAGTTTGGGCTTCGTCCTATAAGATCTTATTTTATTGTAAAAATTGAATGGGCCATGCCCAAAATGAAACAAGCCATACACAATACTAGAGCCTGTATGTTTCATACACAAATGACTAAAAAAATTGTGATTTGATTTGTTCGTAGGGTTTTAATATTGCCAGCTTGGCTCTATTTTGGAGACAAATTAAGGAACAATATCTTACATCTTTGTTTGTTAGGAAAGAGATATAGGCAGGCCCACCAAAATCAAACATATATTAAACTAGAAAATTTGAGGCCCAATGACCTCTAGCATAAATATTTATTATAAAGGATAAATGTGAAGACGATACTCACTCCAGTACTTTTGGACGTCTAGGTCCAACAAAAAAAACACATTGACATAAAAGTATCCATTGAATGTCCAATTACCTTTATACCCTCTATTATTTTTTCTCCTACAAATCTCTCCTCTTTCTTTTTTCTCCAATCTCTTTCTTCTTCCTCCTTTCTTCTTCGTCTCCTCTTTTGTTGCATTATCAAAATTTCGTTTGGCTCATTTGGGTCTAGTCCTCTTTTCAACAGTTGATGCACCAATAAATAGTCTCCCTTTAATGCATCAAAATATATACTGAGTGGCAAGTCCATTCTACCCCGAGCCAGCATGTTCTCTATTTTTAGTAAAACTCCTTCGATAATTGGGTCCTTGACATGTTTCATAGATATATATGGGTGTCTAACAGATGTTTGATGTGATCATAACCAAAAATTCGACCACATCGACCAAAGTCAAATGGTCAATGGTGATCGCAGTGCCATCAAAACTTATCGGTCATCAGTTTTCATCGATGAAAAAACCAAATTTGTTGGCCCGGACATTAATACATTGAATAGCCGACCAAAACTGATCATTCACATCCCTAATTGCAAGTTATGGGGTTTCTATACTAATTGAATTCTTGTGTTTATTTTTATAATTGAAAATCATTGAGATTGCATATGAATTATTTTAGTCTTAACTCTCCCTATTACAGTTAAAGTAAGATGAAATCACTCATCTCTTAACCCTACTCACTTACCTCTCTAAAACATCAATTCAAGCATATCCTATATAAAATAACAAAAAAAGCTAAGTATCCCTAAGATTTTTTTATCTATAACTTTACATAATCTATGTGGCGAGACATGTCATTGTTAGGTTTTGATCATAAATTTGGTATTTGGGCCGGATCAAGTGTAGAGTCGAAGTCTGCTGCGGTGTAGCATTATTCTCAGGTAAGTACGTGAAGTGGCATAGGAGGCTTACCGGAGACTTTCCTCGAAGAAGGCTATCCAGTAAGGACAATCTGGTCAAGTGTGGAAACAAGTGAATGTGGGTTAAAAAGATAGGTGTCAGGGGCCTGCACTATTTTAGTATAAATAGGAGACTTGTTTCTAGGTTTACCTAACCCTAATTCTTATTGTTTGTTTCTCTAGGTTTAGAGAGGCGGCTAAGAGGGAGAGCGAGAGAAAGGGTGGGGGAATCCTTGTGGTTTATCTCTCGGTGTATCTCTTGGGGGTTTGAATATGGGTTCAAGGGTGTGAGATTGTAAAAAGTTCAAGATGTAAAATCTTGGAGGGGATATAGGTTGAATTGAGGCTTATGGAAAATCTCTAGGGTTCTTGGGTTTTCTTGGGTAGAGAAAGGTCATTGAGAATATGATTGCAACAATTTCATACAGTGAAAGTTTCTCTGGTTGTCTCTGACAATATTTTTTCTCCGGTTTGGAGTTTTCCACGTAAATCTTCTGTGTTGTTGATTGTGTTATCTCAAGTTCAATTTCTCTTTAGTTTGTTAATAGTTTTGTAGGAAGGATCCTGGGGGTAATTCTCCAACAATTGATGTTGGAGCTTAAGGATTTAGTTTCTTGGGCTGTTGAAGGTTTTCTTAAGGCAGAATTGTTAGGTGTTGACATCGAGAAGTTTGATGGGAGATGCATCAATTTTGGGCTTGTGGCAAGGGCAAGTCAAAGTTGTGAAAATTCAATAAGGGTTACACAAGAGGCAGTATATGCGAAGTATCGAGGTGAGTCGTGAGGTGCAAGGCATAGGGAGGTGCATAGGTGTTGTGGTGTACCAAATAGTGTGCAAGTGTGTCGGGTATGGCGAGGAGGTGGAGTTCATCCATGGGTGATAAAACTCAAAGAGGAGAATTTGGCCGGAGTGATGCGGATGTTTATAGGGTAGCGTTTTTGGTGGTGGAGTTATCACTTGAAAAAGCTCTTGAAGGGTAGCTGGAGTAGTCACTTGGGGCATAAGGTGTGGACAATCACCTAAAGAAGGAAAATTATCAAGGAGGAGCGGTTCGGCTAAAAGCTCCAAATTAGTAGATGGAGATGTTGAAATTGTCGTTGACTGTAAGTCTCTTTTCTCTATAAGAGGCTGGTTATCCTTTTGGTATGCTGATTGATTTCTAGGTTGCAACGGAAGAGGATGGGTTACTAAAAGAGGGTCCACAAGTTTGCATGCGGGCATTGGTTTGGCATTAATACAAGGTGTGTAGTGGAAAGGATGTCGGAGGGCTGAGGAACTCCCAGAAAAGCCAAACATAGGGGTTGCACCATAAAATTCAGCAGGTTTTTTTGACATGAGCCGAAGAAAAAGAAAAATCTTGGAGCGGTAAAGTTCTGAGTGGTATACTCTTTTATGGTAGAGTATGATTGTTGGTAAAGACAATGCATAGTGAAGGCTATGGAGGATGATTCTCGGTGTAAAGAGTTGACTGTCGGTAAAGACGGTGGTTATAGCGAAGGCCATGAAATTTGTGATATAGGTGGAGATTTGTTAGGTTTTGATCATAAATTTGGTATTCGGGTCATATCAAGTGTAGAGTCGAAGTCTGCTACAATGTAGCATTGTTCTCAGGTGAGTACGTGAAGTGGCAGAAGAGGGTTGCTAGAGATCTTTCCTTGAAGAAGGATGTCTAATAAGAGCAATCTGGTCAAGCGTGGAAACAAGTGAATAAGGGCCAAAAAGACAGGTGGTAGGGGCCTGCACTATTTTAGTATAAATAAGGGACTTGTTTCTAGGTTTACTTAACCCTAATTCTTATTGTTTGTTTCTCTAGGTTTAGAGAGGCCGCTAAGAGGGAGAGAGAGAGAGAGTAAAGGTGGGGGAATCCTTGTGGTTTATCTCTCGGTGTATCTCTTGGGGGTTTGAGTAAGGGTTCAAGGGTGTGAGACTGTAAGAAGTTCAAGATGTAGAATCTTAGAGGGGATATAGGTTGAATTGAGGCCTATGAAAAATCTCTAGGGTTCTTGAGTTTTCTTGGATAGAGAAAGGTCACTGAGAATATGTTTGTCTTTGACAACACCTGTGGTTTTTTTTTTTTTTCCAGTTTGGAGTTTTTCACGTAAATCTCGTTTGTTGTTGATTGTGTTATCTCAAGTTCAATTTCTCTTTGGTTTGTTTATAGTTCTGTAGGAAGGATCCTGGGAGGTAATTCCCCAACAGTCATAATTCCAACTGGCTTTTTAAAATATCAAATATAAAAATTCTTATCTCTCCTAAAACCTAAAAAGTATTCTCAATCTCATATTTACCCTCTCATCTCCACCCGTCTCCCTCCTTTTCTCTCTATCCTCTGCACCTCTCCACCTCATTCTCTTTCTATCCTCTCTGCTCTCATATGCTCTCTCTCTTTGTCTCTATTTGGAGGTGAATGCATCTAGTTGCCAAAAACCTGGATCCGGAGGTGGATGCTCATCCAAGTATTTGAGATCTCATCACGATTGAGATGGGTTTGAATTTTGATTTTCAAGGGTATTTGAGATCTCGGTATGAGTTTTTATATGTGATTTGGGTTTGGGTGTTCATAAGTCTTTAAGATCTCATCATGACAGAGATGGACAAATTGCGTGTAGATCTGGATAAGGACAGAACCCAAGGGTAAGGAGACTCTTCCTTTCGCTCCATGAATTTTCTATTATAAGAATTTCATACGAAATCTGACTTCATCTGGATATGAGTTTTCATGGATTTTTGTGATGACGACATGGTAGAGATGGACAAATTTTGTGTAGACTTGAATGGATTGTTGCCATCATTTTATGAGAAGGAGCTCTATGACTTGCGATTTGAGATTTTGTGAAAAAAACACATGGGAAGTAACAGTGCGCCTACTAGAGAGTTACAAACACACGATGATGAGTCACAAAGACAAGAATATTGAGAATACAGAATGTTGTTATTCTATTTTTTGTATTAAAGGCATAACTTAGGTAGTTTTTGATTGACATACAAATTGATATTACATTATTTTAGGTTGTCACAGTTATTTATTACATTATTTTTCAGTATCACAGACCTTTATTACATGGTTTTAAAGTGGCATAAATTTTTATTTCATTGTTTTTGTTGGCATAGTATTTTATTACATTATTTTGATTAGCACAGACTGTTAGTACATTATTTTAGGTTGTCACAGACTCTTATTATATTTTTTTATTAACACATACCTTTATTACATTGTTTTTGAGCATCATATACTCTGATTGCATTGTTTTGTCAATCTCATAGAGCCTTATTACACTGTTTTAGGAGTAACATGAATTGTAATTACATTGTTTCATTGTACAGACCTATTAAAATTCCATTTATCTATATGTAATTATATTTATTTTGTTGTAATCTTTAAGGCAATTACATTATTTGTGTGGTAAATAAATGGTTCTGTCATATTGCGTGAGATAATTATAATTTTTTTTTAAATAATGTCATTGTAACCATATAACAAAATCCATAAAATTGTACCCATCAGAATATTTTGACTAGTGTGAACATGTCATATGCAATAATGTAAATGAAAAACTGTTATGCAAATAATTATATTAATTTTAAGAACAATGTAATTAAGTAAGAATATATATTAACAAATAATTTTATTTTAATAATAATGATTTGTGTTATTCGAAAACAATGTAATAAAGGGATGTGTTATTCAAAAAATATAATAAAGGTCTGCTTTACCCTAAAACAATGTGATAAGAGTGTGATACTAAAAAACAATGCAATACAGATTTGTGTTACTCAAAAAGACTATAAATCAATTGTGTATTGTAGTCTATAGAGTAATTTCATTGTTTTGTATGAAATTATATTGTTTTCAATGTTTTTAAATAAAAAAATGATATTGTTCATGTTATACCTGTACGTTACGATAAAACAAAAGGAACACATGACTTTATGAATTGTATAATACAATTTGTCAATTATAGTTGCTTGTTATTAATATATATGTTAAACTATCAAATTTCAATATTTGTAAAACAAACAATAAGATTCCTCATGCTACAAATAATTATATTATTTTCAAAAATAATGTAGTTTTAATAAGATATAGAAAATAATTATTGATACTTTTTTGAAATGTGAATTTATTTGCAAGTGAGTTATTGGTTAAACGGCAACAACCTTTCATGTAAGAGATCACCCAATCACTAATCCATTAGGATATGGGTTCGAATCCTATCCCCTCCTCAAACCCTCTTTCAAAAAAGAAATGTGAATTTATTTTAAATTCCACCTTATAGCCTAATTTCAATGTTTTAATAAATTTCATTATTTTTTGAAAAATAATGTATTTTCATTGTATTTTGAGTATTACATATCGTTATTATAAAATTTTTAAGAAAGTTTGTTGTCTAGAAAGCTAAATTATTTTCCTTTTTAAAAGTTTTACATCATTCTGCCTAGTCACATAGTCACAAAAATTATGTATCATTATGGACTCATTCTCATTCATTAATTATGGATATATACCAATGAGAGGTGACTCGGTTGGGAATCACTTGGTTAGATATATGTCAATGTGTTCAAGATTCGATTCCAATAAAAAAAAACATATAGCGAAAATGACTTATATCCTTGATAATTTCATCCATAATCGACCATAACAATATTATATTATCAAATTATATTGAATTTTATTATTATTTTATCTAATTATATTGACTTTCATTATTATGTTGTTTAATTATATGTTATGACTGAATTTGTTAAGATGTAACGTTCTTGACAGTATTTAAAAAAATAATTGTTGATATATAATATAGTTCGGTCAATATAATAAAAGGAAAATAAGAAAGACTAAAGAGAGAGGGCTCTTTAGCGAATTAGATAAAGGAAATAGAGGGAAAAGGAAAACTGCGACGAGAAGAAGATGAAACTGCCGGCGTCTTCCAAAACCCCTGTCAAGTTCAGGATGTAAGTATTTGTTATGATCGTAACTAACTCGTCGTTTTTCTGACTGACTATAACTACGAGTGTCGAAACAGACCGACTCTGGAGAATTTGGTGCCAAT
Organism: Tripterygium wilfordii; assembly: GCF_013401445.1. NCBI lineage: Eukaryota > Viridiplantae > Streptophyta > Magnoliopsida > Celastrales > Celastraceae > Tripterygium > Tripterygium wilfordii. The sequence goes on from NC_052234.1 coordinate 2,595,959, forward strand.
TCGATTGGACATAGAGATCGACGGTCACCGCTTCAAAGATGCTTTCACCTGGAATCCTTCTGGTATGTTTCTCTATCCAATTGTTGAACACCAGCTTTGTGTTTCTCACTGCTTCTTGTTATCGTTTGATTTGATGAGATAGCAGTTTGTTTTTTTTATTGCAATAAACAAATAATGCTGTAGACCCTGACTCGGAGGTGGTCGTGTTTGCGAAGAGGACCGTGAAAGACTTGAAGCTTCCTCCGGCATTCGTGACCCAGATCGCTCAATCGATTCAGGTTACCCAATTTTCTTTTCTTTTTTTGGTGGGTTTTCCTTTCTCTTACAAAAGTTCACACTTTTCGTGTTACTCCTTCCTAATCTTTCTTATTCATATGTTTGTTTTGGCCTTTTACCTAATAGTCACAACTTCAAGAGTTTCGATCATACGAAGGGCAAGATATGTATACTGGTGAGAAGATTGTTCCCATCAAGGTCTGCCTTCGTTTGCATTATGTAATCTGTGTCTTAATTTTCTTTTGGCCATGGGTTAAGTGGTCGAATGGTGAATGTTCTGATAGTGACGCCTAGAATTTGATTTTTTTCCCAGCTTGATCTTCGAGTGAATCATACTCTGATAAAGGATCAGTTTTTGTGGGTAAGACCAAGGAATAGTCTCTCACTGAAATTGTGCATAGTTCGTACTTTTCGTCTGCTGCTATATGTTTTGCAATTTTTGCCTATTTGACTTTTGCGGTACTGAATACCTTTGGAATTGAATGGATTTCAGGACTTGAACAACTTTGACAGTGATCCTGAAGTGTTTGCTAGAACCTTCTGCAAAGACCTGGGTATTCAAGACCCTGAAGTCGGAGTAAGGAAACAAATCAGTTATAGCTGCTGTAAAACATTTTCTTTTTAATATTTTCCTTTGTATATTTTTTTTTGATGAACTATTTGGAATTGCAAATTAATGGCCTATTTGGAATCTAGAAATTTGTTTAGATAGGTTTGGTCGAAGATTATGTTTGAATGATTATTGATTAAGATGGGAACTGATTTGTGGAAAAAAATAAACTGTAAAAGTGAATGAAAATTATTTCAAAGCTAAAAATGGAATGGGACAGTTTTTCTTTTCTTTTTCTTAATCCATATAGTGCATTCATTTTATGAAAAAGTATGCACTTCCATTAAGATATATAGCAAAACGTTAGCTTTGAAAAATTGACTGCCTGTATGCTTTAAAATTAGGAATGGAGATAAAACCTACGCTGAAATTTGGCTTGCTTATATTTTCTTACCCATAAAATTCTTGAAATAGATACCTAAGATGATCCTCACTTTACCTTTGCAGCCTGCAATTGCCTTCACAATCAGGGAACAGCTCTATGAGGTCAAGATCTTATGCTTCTTTAACCCACATTGTGGTTTTGCTTTGTTTTACTTTGCATCGTTGGCAGGCCACATCAATTAGTTTGACTTAGTTTACCATATTTTTCTCTTCTTGATACCCCAGATTGCAATTCAGAGTGTCGCTACTGCAAGAGAGAACAGATTGAGCAAAAAGGGTCGCCGTGGTGCTGAACATTTCCCACCTAGGTATTTTCTCAGCAGTTTTGTTTTGGTGCTGTCAGTTTTAGTTTACTTCAAGGTAGGGGAATCAAAATGGGTGTGTTTTGGGTTATATGGTGCTTTGCTTTTCTTTTCCCCCAGGCTAGATGTGGTCTTGAGTCTTTTTGAGACCTTGAGTGTGTTCTTCTTGCTAACATTATTTTTATGTGTTTCAGTAAAAGTAGTGGTACTGCACTGGAGGTGATGAAGGTATTCAATAACAAATACAGTGTAGTTAGGTATGTCTTTCCTTTTCGTTTTTCTTTTTTCTTTTTACTGAATTTGTTGGAGACTTTCTTGTATGCTCGGATATGAAGAACTTATAAAATATGAAGTCTATGTTGTCAGATTAAGACTATCCAGGCCGAGAAGCAGCCTCCTCACTTATCCTCCCCACATATCCGGATAATATCACCAAATTACTATTGTTTGAAAGCAGTGGAACTAGCTTCATAATAATCAAAGTTCTACATGAGATTCCCCATACCTGTATTTATACTCAATATTAGTTATATTTTTCACAGATAAGAAAACGTCATATTTAAATTAATGGATATGGGCTGTTGGAGAAAACTTGCCTCATCTATAGCTTGCACATGGTTTGAAAAGTGGGTGGGTGGGAACAAGGATGAGTATATCGCAGGGATGGGAAGGGGTCTTTTCTTTTGTGGGGGGTCAGGGGTACAGTATTTTTCTCTCTTTTTAAGATCATTTGAGATTAGATATAGTGCATGTGCATGTTATACTGTAATTTGTTGCCTTCGTTACCACTTGTCTTGTTATTATAATTGCGTAATTTGGTAATTTTCACAAATGAGAAACTGATGCGTCCTAATACGTGCATCAGGAAAAGGAAGGAGTGGGATGTATATGAACCCATTGTTGATATTCTATCAAATGAAGAAGTGGACGCCCTTGAAGCAAGAGAGGAGAGACTTGCTAGGTGAATTTGTGAGGCAAATCGTGGGTGAATAATGTAATTGCCAAATAGGTATTGTTTAAAACCCTAACTCTCTCTAGAACTCACCAGAAAATTTCAGCTGTAGGGGGAGAAGACGAGATGCTTCTCCCCTTGCTCAAATGTACTTATTTTAGCTATGTTCTCCGGATTTTCTATCAAATGGCAGCCCTAATATGCTTGCCCCATAAGTTTTTTGTGGGTTTATTCCAGTTGCCTCCTTGTAAGGTGTTTCTGTTGCCTCTCTATAATGCAAATATGATTGTGGTCGCTTTTCAAGGCGGTGCTTACGCCTTCTTCAAAAGTGGGTCCGTAGTGATTAGGTTGTCGTTTCGTCGTTGATCTGCAGATCTGGCTTGGATGCAGTCCTTTCAAGCATTGCATTATGTGGTGTACAATTGGATTCATTCCAAGCCGCTCGCGGGCATACCAAGTACAAGACCTGTGTCTAGGTTCGATGGGCTGCACTCGCCTTGAATTGTATTCCCGAGGTTGGTGTTAGTAGTGTTGAGATTTAATTTCTCAAATTTTGTATTTGGGGTGTTGTGTTTTTGTGGTTTATCAATCTGTATCAATAAAATAAAATTGAACGGGCCATGCGAAAATATAACAAGGCGAACGCAATGACAGCCCCTCCCGCTTTCATCGGCAAATCAGTAAAAAAATTAATCAATAAGATTTGGTTTGATTGGCAATTGATTAGGTTAGGCATATGTGTGTTCAAAATTCGATTTTAATCGTAAGCGTAATTTTTGGTTGTATTAAAAAAAAGTTGAACAAAAAAAAATAGTGATTTGAATTATTTTTAGGTTTAAACATAGCAAACTTGACTCTATTTTGAAGAAAACCAGTAAGAGAGTATCTTGCATCTTCGCTTGTTAGGAGAGAGTTACAGGCCCACCAGAACCAAACATCCACTGAACCAGAAAACTTAATGCCTACTAACCTCGGGCATAAATATTTGAGTTCTCGGGGCTGTTGTAGCTTTTTTTAGGCTTCAAAATATTTTTATTTTTATTTTAAAAAATTATATATGTGTAGTATTCGGAGTAACGATTCCAACGACATATTTTTTGTTCGAAACAAAAATCAAATTTAACGTGAAAAATGCATAACAATTCTGAATCGTTGAATATAAACTCAAAACATTTGATGTTTCGATCGCGATGAATTTGATTTTTGTTTCGAATAAAAAATATGTCGTTGGAATCGTTAGACCGAATACTACACATATATAATTTTTTAAAAATAAATAAAAAATATTTTAAAGCCCAAAAGGGCTACAGCGGGGGCTGCTGTAGTTATTACTACAGCAGCCCCCGGGAACCCTATATATTTACTATAAAGTGGCCAATAAATTATATTTTCTCTCAAAAACATTTTGATTATAGTTTTTTAGGATCCGTTTGGAGCAGAGGGTAAGACTCCGTATAGTATAAACTTATCTTTTAATGAAATTATCAAGTGTTTGATGGTTTTTAAAAAACTTAAAATAATATAACTTTATACGAAATGAGACTCGTATACGGTGCAAGCCGTATAATATTAAAATACCTCCAACATGTTTTTAATTTTATACAGAGCGCTTAAAATAAAAGGTAGCATATCAAATTATAAAAAAAACCATCTTTAAAAACAAACTTTAGCCAGTTGTCACTTTATATATTGTCTGTACTAAAAAAAAACTATAACCACAAAAATATAACGATTTTTTTTCTTATTTCTGTAGAAAACTTACAAGACTAAAATGATTAACAATAGTAATTGTTTTAGTTGGGGTAGTTCAAACATATTACCACATATGTTATACTATCATTTTGTGTAACAATAAACCAACTAATGTCTCCGTTTGGTAGAGCGAAAAGATTTACTTTCAATGCTAGTGGAAAAACTGTGAAAAAAAAAGTTGAGCTTAAAGCTGTGTAAGATGTTGTGAGGTGTTTGGCGAATTAAAAACTGACACTATCGGAAAAACTGTTGAATTAAAGTATTTCTTAAATTTTATAATATTACATTTTATGATTTTTATAATTAAATGTAATTTAATAAATATAATCTATTATTAAAGTTAATTTTAAGTATCTTATTAAAATTAATTTTAAATTATAAATATTTTTACAATTAAAATTAAAATGATTATCTGAACTATAAATGTTAATAAAATTAAAATTAATTTATGGAAGTTAATAAAATTATAAATGTTTATAAAATAATTATTCTAATAATTATGAACTATTATTACAAACAGTAGCCCACTAATGTTTAAAAGAAACAAAAAAATTATCATGGTTGGACGGGCTCCACGTCAATGTGTATTATGCTCTATTATTAAATCATTATACAAGTGGGGATCAGGTGGGCCCCATTATTTTTTGGAAAAAAACTCATTTCCGCTCATGAAGAAGCTCAGGAGCTTCTTTTCCAATGACGGAACCGCTAGCATTTTGTCATCGTTTGGTGGAGCGGTGCTACTCGGGGCCCGCTTTCCGTGACGCTCCACCAAACAGGCAGAATGTATTGCATACAAATTATATTATACAAATCTAATAATAGATTTTTTTTCCAAACACTATATAAGATTAAATTATATACCAACTTATCCAATGATTAACTTATACATGGGATAATAAAATCATACTATCTTACACGGAGCACCAAATGGAGCCTTAGTACTTTAAAACTGTTAAGTTCGAGGACCGAGATACATATATTCAATACTTGTAGGTATAGATTAAACCAAATAATTTGGGATATATAAGGAGTGTCTGCGCTCTTCTACACATTCCAACACACTCGTGGATGTGCATGTGGCCACAATCAATCCGTCTGCTTGATATGAACTCAATTTATAATGTTGGGACATTAGGTTATGGGTTCATCCGCGTACATTAGTCACTTAACTTCTCATACTTAATGATATGTGTCACGTTCCATATGACATGGGTAGTTATATCAAGAAGTGGGAGCATGAAGTGGAAGTGGTGGCAAGTGGAAGTCATGACATGGGTAGTTTAAGGAAAAGGGAAGTTGTGGCAATGTGGAGAATAATCTGTTAGTGCAGTTGTGAGTACTTGTTAGTATAGGGTTAGTTACTATTTTCAGTATTTCCTATTTTTTATATTGTTGTGTTTCCCTACCAATTGTAAGGCTATATATGTAGCCGAACATGTTCAATAAAAAGTGTATAAACATTTGCTCAACGACTCCTCCTTTCTACTTTTTCTAATTCTCTTCTTCCCTTTACTCAAATTCATTTGTATCAGTGGTATCAGAGCCAGTTTAGACCATGGACACTCACGGCAAGACAAATGTAGAATTTGACAATGATGTCAACGAAATCTTAGCACGTCACAAGTCAAGCTTCGATTAGGTGAGCGTTGCTTTACAAGTTGTGTTAACTGAGCTTTAAGCTCTACGAACCTCACGAAACTCAAATACTAACCATCCTGAAATAACCCATTTGCGCATGAAGTATCCTCACAACCACATACCTCTCGTTCTAACTCCCTTAACGACTATCCTCACCAACATCTCAAATTGTCTTTTTCAAAACTTAATGGAGATGATTTAACTGGTTGGATTTATAAGGAAAACAATATTTTGATTTCAAAAATATGGTACAAGACCAACGAGTTCCTTTGGCCTCCTTCCTTTAGAAGGCATCGTCTTACAATGGCACATGTTATTGACGAAATTTTGTGGACCACTCATATGGGATGAACTCACTAAGGCAGTGCTATATCAATTTGGTCCAACTATGAGGACCCAATAAGATAGGGGCGGAGCAATGATTTGAAATGAGGAGGGGCATTGTGGGGGTTTGAGGGCAATGTCGTCAAAATTTTTTTAGGTTATTTCTTACCGGTTGTTATAATTTAGTACATTTAGTATAACTTGATCTACAAGGCTATATTCATTTTAATTGAATTATTATATTATTTTATATTACTAAAAAATGACAAATAACAAATAAAATAAAAAAGACTTTTATAATTATCAATTTTAGTGACTAATGTTTAATACTTCTCATGAATAAAATTCTTTTATTAATTATTTTGTCACTCAATAAATAACAAAAAACGAATAAAAGTCTTTTTGAAAGATGTCATAATGAAGAAATAAGTAGTCAAATAGTAGTAAATGAAAAAAAATACAAAAAAAGAATGATGGAATACAACTTGCTAGAAAGTCAAATAACAGTTAATATGAAGAAAAAAAAGGCAAAAGAACAAATATGTATAAACTAATATACCGCTAGATAGACAAGTCTTTTATGACACAAGTACAAACTAATACGGTAAAACCATATTTTATGCCCTTGAAGTTGCACGGATTTCTCGTTTCTGTCATTGAAGTTTAAAATCTACCCCAAATATCCTTAAAATTTCAAAAAGCAAGTGTTTTCTGTCCCGAAATCAATATATCCTTAAAGTTCAAAAAACAAGTGTTTTCTATCCCCAAATCAATTTTCCGGCCATTCATCAACGAAACTTGATTAGTTGGCAACCGGAGATCCAAGCTGGCAATTACATCTCATTATTATAATTATAAAATTTTACATGTCATTTTCTTTTAAAAAATAAACAAATTTTTACCCAAAGCCCTAGAAACGTGAGAATCCTTAACATTCCATATTTGTCTCTTTGTTATAGTCCGCTACTGGTTCTTCGTCATTCATCCATGGCAACTTCATCGGAGTATACGGTAGCTTCATCAAAGTTCATCTTTGGTTATACCCATTATCGTTATTTCTATTCCTTTTAGTTTCTTTGGTAGAACTCCAAATTTGTTGAATACAAAAGATGGTGAGAATCTTAGACATTGAGGAGCTTGAAGAAGCTCCTCTTGCTGATGAGCGTAATGTTGGACATTTCCCTGAACAGCAACACGATCTTAGTTGTGGTGTTGGAGAAGAACTCTTAATGAGTCTTCTGACTCCAGTGATGCTGATTTTGACATTGGAGAGGTTTCAACTGAAGAGGTTGATGATGAGATACAATGAGATAGGTTCATTGATGTAGGTATTGAGACTGAGGCAGAGACAATATTTCATGGCATTTCGAGTGATGAAGATGGAGATGAGGAGATATTCGATCCCATCATCGACTTAGTTAGAGGACTGAGCGATATGGAATGGGATGAAGAGGATTTGGAAAGCTTACCTAGTGAGGATGAGAATGATGTTGACGTAATGCAAAAAGATGAATCTTTTCCCACTTTTAAGCCTCTTAAAGACATGTCAACTTTCAAATGGGAAATTGGCATGTTGTTTACTTGTAGGGAACAATTTGTGGAAGTTGTGGGCACATATGCAGTATATTGTGGAAGAAAAATGAAGTGGGATAAGTTGGATCAGACTACTAGGGTTATGTGTTTTTCAACATGTAAGTTTCATTTGTATGCATCTAAGATCACACACGAGAATACTTGGCAGTTGAAATCTGCATACCTTATTCGCAATTGTACAAGAAGCCAGAAGGTTAGAATGCTTAATTCAAAATGGCTCGTGCTAAGTTGGTTCCCAAATTGAGAAGGAATCCTAAAATGAAATTGAGAGAGATAATTATGAAAGTCCAAGACAAATATGTAGCTTCTATTAGTCAAGGTCTTGCTGCCATAGCAAGAAAGAAGGCTATGGATGTTGTTCAAGTTAGTCATAAAGAAGAATTTAGAAGGTTGCATGATTTTTATGGTGAAGTATTGAGGTCTAACCCTGGGAGCTCTTGTGGAGTTTTTGCACATGCTATGTAGTGGCTTTATTTGTTTTTTGGCATGTAGGAAATTGCTAGAAGAAGGATCCTTCCCCACATGCAAGAATTCTTAGATTCTAGCCAAGTGACTTTTCCAAGAGAGTCTCAAGAATCTTCAATATTCTCAACCAATGTCACTTTGACTAGGGGACAAAATACTACAGCAGAAGATGAAGACATTAGGTTCTCTCCATCATTCCTTGGTCTTGTGAATGATATGGAATTTGATGGATCATCCCAACAATGATAGACATTAGGCACTATGTTTTGGACTTACGCTTTAATAGTAGACATGGCACTATGTATGACTTATTTTGGATCTATGTGTGCTGTCTTATAGCACTATGTATGTAAAGCAGGTTTTGGACCTATATTTGCTGTCTTATAGCACTAGGTATGACATGTTTTGGAACTATGTTTGCTATCCTTTTGGCACAGATGAATGTTAATGTATGTTTGCAGGATTTTAATTGCAATATCTTTGATGTCTATTGGAAATATGTGAGGCTTGATAGCAGGATATAAGTTGAATCATTTACAAAGAAGCAATACCATTAAAACAAAACATTTGTTGTTAACATTAAACTTCAAAACAACCCAAAAACTAACCCAACATTATCAAACAAAAAGTAGCTAAAACCCCAACTATTTTTTCTGCTACCAGTAGCTCATAACAGGCAGCCCCACAACATCCTTTACATTAAAACCAGGAGGATTGCCAATGTGTGATTCCTTCTTGTTCACACAGGGTGACATAACAACAACACCCTTTCCTTTGTCCCTCTTCCTCAGTTTCATAGTAGTGCCACTATCTTTAACTGCAGCTTTCCCCTTGTCTAACATTATCTTCTTCTGGACAGCTTCAGATGTGTCTTCATCATCATCACTGAGCACGATAAGCTCCACCTAACATTGAACAATGGAACATGTTTAATTATACATGTGAACCATATTGTGGGGCTGATATAGTGGATGTAAATTTACCTTTGAAGGTGAGGACTTGTAGCTTTTCTCACCACAAAGATCACAATCTCTCTTACTCAACTTATTCAGCAGATAGGCATCATAAGTGTGTGTTTGTGTGGTCTACATACATATGCACATACCCATATTCCACTCCAATCCATCCTATCTCTTTGGAATAATGCTTAAGACCCCCAAAAAGTATCCCCTAAAAGAACCCCATTTAATGTGGAGTGGGCCCTACATGTATGTTTTTAATCAATGGTTATTTTAATGCCACATAGATTTAGGGGACTTTTGAGGATGATATTTTGGGGGTCTCTAGCATTGTCCATCTCTTTGTATTCATCTTCATCTTCCAGTAACTTCAAACCATGACAAAATGGTTTCCAGGGCTTGGAATATAAAAGGGCAACATTGGCAAAATTGACACCTAAACCTTTCATCCACCAACTCATCTCAGAACTACCCCAATCCTCCATTCTAACACCCATACATGTATGAATTTTCCCCCTATGTATTCCCAATTCTGAAAATTCAAATACCCTCCCAGATGAACAATCATCTTAAACTTATGATCAATATTCATCTTGGATTGAAAATCGAAAATACCAACTGGAGATCCGAAATTACCTCACTCAATCCATCATGCTAACAGCATGAAGAACGGCAAGCTTCAAAATGGATAAGCCAGCGTGAAGAATGATGATATTGAGAAACTAGAGTTGCAGAAAATTGATTTCGGGACATGTAAAATCAGGACTTTATTTGGGGTAATTTTTTTATTTTTTAAAAGAAAATGACATGTAAGATTTTATAATTATAATAATGAGATGTAATTGCCAGCAAATCAAGTTCCGATGATGAATGATCAGAAAATTGATTTCAGGACAGAAAACACTTGCTTTTTGAAACTTTAAGGATATTTGGGGCAAATTTTAAACTTTAAGGATAGAAACGAGAAACCCGTGCAACTTCGAGCGCATAAAATATGGTTTTGCCAAACTAATATGTATATATACTACATATCTTTTCAAAATCCAGGGGGCTGGGCCCACTTGGTCCCTTTGTAGCACCGCCCTTGCCGTTTGAAGCTCTTACTCGTCTTAAACAAACCACAACCATGGCAACATATCAATAATCTTTTCAAAAGCTCTCTTACCAACTTGACGGTCTGCCCAAAAGTTTCCTAGTTGGTTGTTTTATCATAGGATTTCATGATGACATTCGAATAGACTAAAAAATTAAACAACCCAGTGCCTTGGCGGATGCAATAGAAGTGGCTCGGCTAATTGAGGAAGGGAACCAATTGCAAAACAAACCAAACCATTAAGATCTTCACTCCCAACCAGCATTGGTTACACCGAGGGCATCACCCAACCCAAAAGCTAATGTGTTAGGACCTCCACCAACCCAGCTTCTGAACCAAAGTTCTAATACTACATCAGTATCCTTCTATGGACTCACTAATCAAGAGGCACGAGAACGTCGAGAGAAGGGATTAAGTTATTATTGTCATGAGAAGTTTGCCCTAGACCATTGTTACGAATGACCACAATTATTTATGATTGATATTTCACCCCATGAGAGCCTTGAGGAGGTCAAAAGCTTTCAGTTGGAAATGAAAAACCATGGAGCTATACCCAAGATTTCTTTTCATGCAATTGTTGTTATTGAACACCAACATACCATACACGTCATGGGCAAGCTGAGAAACAAGAATGTAATGGTTCTAATAGATGGTGGAAGCACTCACAACTTTATCAATCAATCCATAGTCTTTAAGTTTGGATTACCAGTGATCCGGGATAAGAAATTCCAAGCTATAGTCGCTAATCGAGAGATGATAGAATGTGTTGGACAATGTCAGGTGCTCATCCTCAACATTCAAGGACATTCTGTCATCCACGACTATTACATTCTTTCTACGCGACGTGCTAGTTAGTATTGGGAGTGCAATAGCTTGAAACTCTGGGACCCATTGAGACATATTACAAGTAGCCTATAATGATCTTCAAAGTGTAAGGAATTGTCGACACCATTTGAGGATTGAGATAAGTCGGCATCGAAGCCTTAACTGACAAGGAATTCAATGGATTACAGGGCACTGGGCTTCTTTTTCAAATAGTTCCTTCCGATAGCTCGGCTAATCAAGTTCTTACCCACCTTAGATGGGTCGCATCCTCGCTGAGTTTTCACATGTATTTGAAGCACTAATCCGCTTTCCTCCAAGGCAATCACATGACCATCAGATTTCAATACAACAGAAAGTAGAACAAGTAAGTATGAGGCTGTATCGATGCCCTTGCTACCAAAAAATTGAGATAGAGTAGATGGTGAATAAGCTAATACAATCTAGGTTGATAAGGCCAAGTAACAACTCGTTCTCGTCGTCAGTTCTGTTAGTGAAGAAGGCATATGGAGCTTGGTGATTCTGTGTGGACTCCGAGCCTTGAATAATACAACAGTTAAAGATAGTTATCCAATTCCTATGATTGATGAGCTGTTAGATGAGCTCCACGGAGCCAAATTTTACTCCAAATTGGATTTGCGATATGGATATCACCAAATTTGAGTCCATGAAGATGACATTCCTAAAATAGCCTTTCGAACACACATAGGCCATGATGAGTTTATTGTAATGCCATTTGCCCTCACAAATGCACCAGCAACCTTCCAAAGTCTTATGAATGATCTCTTCCTCCCTATATCCCTGAAAATTTATTTTGGTTTTCTTTGATGACATCCTGATATATTCGAAGACATGGGAAGACCATCTCATACACTTGCGAATTGTTTTAAAAATTCTATAAACTAATAGTTTGTTTGCAAAAGAGTCAAAATATTAATTCGATGTTTTACAGGTCGAGTACGTAGGCCACATAATTTCATAACAAGGGTGTCGGTTGATCCAACCAAAATACAAGCCGTCATTGAGTGGCCTATACCAGCAACGACAAAAGGGGTCCGTGGTTTCTCCATTTAGTAGGCTACTATCGAAAGTTTATCTATAATTTTGGATGTATAGCACCCCTTTGACCCGACTCTTGACCAATGATGGATTTCAATGGAATGAGGCAGCGGGGATGGGCTTCAAACAATTGAAAGAGTGATTAACTTCACCACCCATTTTATGCCGACCCGATTTTTCTCAACGACTTATGATTAAATGTGATGCTAGTGGAATCGAAATTTGTGCAATTCTTACCCAATAAAATCGACCAGTAGCATATTTTAGCGAAGCGTTAAAAGGATCGACCTTGACATTATCCACCTATGAGAAGGAAATGTTGGCTATTGTCAAGGCAATCAAGAACTGACTTCCATATTTGCTTGGGAATCCATTTATAGTTTGCACCGACCAAAAAAGTCTCAAGTACCTACTGGCACAAGGGATTACTATGAAAGGACCCTAAACCAAGATGGGCCCTTGGAACCTTTAATCATAATAGCCCAATTATTATAGGCCCACATCTTATAAAGTGCTAGGTTTTCATTATAAAAAGAAAAAAAGAAAGAAAGAAAGAAAAAGAAAAGGAAAAAGCAAGGGGGGGCGGCAGAGAAGGAGGAGGGAAGAATAGTGCTCTTGGAGAGGAAAGCAATCTTAGGCTCTAATTCGTCTTTGTTCAAGCAAAAAAAAAGGGGGGGGGGGGGTAAGTAGACGAATCCCCTTGTGTTTTAAAACAAGAGGAAATTTTAACGAATATGGTTTAAATGAGGAGTTTGAAAAGAATAGTTGATGGGTTTTTGGTTGAATGATTTCAAAGGTCTTCTTTGATGATTGCAATTGATAGTTTGGTGTATCAGATATTGATGGAATTGAATTTTTACTATATGCTTGAATTGTAGTGAGGGATAGATTGATTTTAGGTGTATCTGTACATGTAGTAGTCTTTAATTAATTTCAATCTAGTTGGGTATCAATGAAAATTGGGGATATGTCAACTTAGTGAATAATTCAAGTTTTTATTTAGTTTTTCTTGGGTTATAGAATGGTATATACGGTAGGTATTTTACCTTCTTAATGTTTTTGAAAAAAAAAAAAAAAAACTTATGCAGATAGATGTGGTGAATGGCTAAACATATGATTCTTATACAGTGCAGTGGGGAAAGCAAGTGAACCTGAGTATCTGATTGGTTGTGCTAGTAACTTGGGGATAAAAATTGATGACATTCTTGCTTTACTTGTTTTAAGTTAACCTGGTCCTTCATAGCATTATATGCATCATGGTTAAAACACAGTCATACCTCTTCAGATCAATATAATTGTTGTTTCTTTTGTTTAGTCAGTTGATAGTGGATTCTAGCGTGTACGGTTTATGTCTCTATTGGTTTGTGAGAACTGACCCGTTACTCAGGGGGCTAAACTGAGTGCACTGACCCGTTACTCAGGGGCTAAACTGAGTGCATTGACCCGTTCCTCAGGGGGCTAACTGAGGGTACTATGATTGAGATTATTGTGTGACTGTAACAGGGAATGTACATGGTCATGGAGGATAAAGTTTTGGTGTGGTAGAATGTTCATAAGTTTATTGTTTTCAAATGTTTATTTATTTATTTATTTATTTATGGTTTGTCTACTTACGGGATCGCAGCTCATGGTTTTTGTTTGCATTGTTTTCAGATGAAGATGCTTGAGCATGGGGTGCATGGGGAGGGAGATCGAAGTCAATTTTTTTTTCTTTTTATTATCTTCTTGTGTCAAGAACTTAGTTGATTTTATTTTATTTTTCTCTTTCTAAGGAGTTGTTGAAATAGGTGAATTGAATAAGTGTCCAAATATTCACAGATTGCAATTGTTTTAAGTTTATCTAATAGAGTTCTTTTCAATTTTTTTTATAGTGAGTATTGTGTTAATTTCGTTAGAACATTTTGAGTTTAGGTTAACAGATAATTGTTAGCCTTGCGTGCATCTGGGGTTACCCCTAAGCGCATGGCGTTGCTATGTTTTTGACCTTCGGGTTGGGGGCGTGACAACTACACCAACACAAACACGATGGCTGCCCAAGATACTCGGTTACAATTACGAAATTGAGTGTAAAAAAAGGCTGAAAAATTGATGTGCAGACTCTTTGTCACAACAGTTGAATTTTAATTTTTTATCATTTTCTATACCATATGTAGATTTCATCACCAATCGACGGGCATTTGGGTTTCATAAAACTCTCTCTCGTATCAAGCACAATTTTTTTTGGTCTAATATGTGCTAGATGGTGATGGAATTCCTACAATAATGTGGTGTATGTCAGAGGTTTAATACCAATTGGATGAGGACACCAGAATTGCTTCAATCGCTGTCAGTCCTTGAAGAAATATGGATTGATGCTTTGATGGATTTTATCGAAGGGTTAACCTCTTCTAATTGATATATTGCCGTCATGTAAATCGTCGATCGTCTGACAAAATATGCACACTTTATCGCTTTGAAACACTCATTCACCGCCGTGACTGTTGCCAAGGCATTTGTCGCCAATGTGGTTCGCTTACATGGTATTCGAACATGAATTGTTAGCACTTTTTGGCGAACATTATTTCAATTACAGGGAACAAGTTGTGTATGAGCTCGAGTTATCACCCCTAGTTCGACAACTAAACCGTAGTTGACAATCACACTTTGGAATAAATAACATTTAAGATGTTTTGCTGGTGACTAGCCGTAGAAATGGCTCGAGTGTATTCCCTGGGCCGAATTTAGCTACAACACATCCACTAACTCCTTCACCAAGATGACACCCTTTGAAGTTATTTATGCCATTTTACCTCCAAGTCTACTGGCTTATATAGTTGGCACTTTTCGTATCCAGGTAATAGATGAGTACCTACATAATTGGGATGCCATTTTACGAGAGCTACAACACAACTTTCTGCTAGCTCAAGATCGAATGAAAAGTCAAGCCGAGTAACATCGGCGTGAGGTCTCATTCCTTGTGGTAGGTTATGTGTATTTGAAACTACAACCTTATAGACAGACTTTTGTGGCTTTTTGGGGCTCCATGAAGCTCGTCCCACGTTTATTTGGTCCATACCAAATCATTGAAAAGGTGGGAATGAAAGCTTATAGATTGGCTTTTCCTCATGAATCTCAAATTCATAATGTGTTTCATGTCAGTTTATCACGAAAGGACTTGGCACCAGTCACTCGTATTTCTACTCAACTTCTCCTGTCTTGGATACCTCAATCATCCTTTAATAACCGAAAGTAGTCTTAAATCGACCAGTGATACGCAAAGGTAAATATTGTCCAAAATCCAAATTTTTGGTGAAATAGGTAGGTCTACCAACAGAAGACGCAACCTAGGAAAACAATTGGCGCTTTACCAAGTCATATCTTGATTTCATCTCTGTGGACAAGGATCCTTAAATGGGGGTGGGGGAATGATATGTGCCACGTTCCATAGGACATAGGTAGTTACTAATATGGGTAGTTACATCAAGAAGTGGGAGCATGAAGTGGAAGTAGTGAAAACATGGGTAGTTTAAGGAAAGGGGAAGTGGTGGCAACGTGGAGAATAATCAGTTAGTGCAATCGCGATAACTCTTAGCGCAATCGGGAGGTCGTCAGTTCATGTCTCATGGATTTTTTCATTATTGCAATTTGCAAGATGAGCCCTTACTCAGCCTAGCGTGTGTCAATGCCACCTTACATTATCTTTTTATACTAAGCCTTGGCCTAGGTCTCAATTGGTCCATGAAGATTGCGGGGTCTTCCATGTGACTCAGAATTTATCAATCAATTATTTGATAGGCAGCTGAGTGGATTCTACGTTAAAAAAAAGTCATCATATACAACGAACAAACAAATATCATTTTTGTCACGAGTTACTTATAGTTTCACAAGTCCCTATTCAAAATTAAAGCTGAATTTGTGAGAGTTTGATGTCACGTCCTCAACCAAAGAAGTAGTATCATGGCTCAAAAAACTTTGGTTTAATAGCGTCATAGATGTATTGAATTGTTTTATAATAACAAATGAGACATAAAAAGTGACTGAAAAGAAAGGAAAAAATAAAAATAAAAATCCCAAAAAGAAACATAATTTGACATCTTTACAGAAAAGAATATTCCATATTTTCATGTCAAGACATTACAACTTTAACAAAAGTGGGGGAGGATATCCTTTCCCCTCTCCCTTTTTACAACTTTTGCCTTGGTTGTGCTCTTTATGAGACTCAAATAATCATCAATCTTTCTCATAAAAAGGCTAGAGAGATCTTATCAAAGAAAAGAAAAGAAAAAAAAGGCTAGAGAGAGAGATCTAGAAAGTGTAAAGATCACAATAAAAGCTATGCATGATGAGGAGAAAAAGAGGAGCCACCAAAGGCAAAGCAAGTCCATTTCTTTTCCACAACAAATAACTTGTTTATTTACCTGCGTCAGAAATTAAAAACTTGTTAATGGAAATGTTGGAAATTAAGAAGATAATAGTAATGCCACGAGAAGCAAAGTAAGATTATTATTATTTTACATACCATTTCCACCAAATATTTTTCTTAAGAAGGTCAGGAAAATAATAATTAGAGCCACTCCTGCTAATAATCCAATGATAATCGCAAACGTCTTCTCCCCTTCATCAACAGATTTTCCTGAATGTGGAAAATAATTCAATCAAAGAATTTTGTTAGTTATCAAAAGCACAGTACATAGTTAACTTCGTTTTCTTTCCTTTTCTTTTTGAAAATATGTACTGGACAAGAACATCTATTCTAGCAACACTCCACATACGCGATCATGAGAATATTCATCCGCTGTAAAATATTCTCATTAGGGCAGCCAGTCTTTGCAACACCAACAAAACTCATAGTTGGAGAAGGTCCTTGACACGGTACATGGTTATCTTGGATTAAAAAAAATACATTTATAAAATATTACTCAATTACGTTTCCTAATTATTGATGCACATTGTGTGATTTTTTAACCTACACTTTCCTTCATAATTAAGGGATATGTTGTGCACTTGACATCCCAAAAAAGTTCCAAATGCACAAACATGCACATAAATTTCATTTCAACATATAATAATTAAATTCTCATGAATTTATTGGAAAATGAACAAATAAAAATGAAAATAAGTATAAAAAAAAAAAAGGCTTACCACTATGTGATATAATAATTAAATTCTCATAAATTTATTGGAAAATGAACAAATAAAAATGAAAATAAGTAAAAAAAAAAAAAAAGACTTACCACTATGTGACTTGGAGTAAACATGAGCCCCTCCAGTGGAGTACCTTGCATAACACTTGGCCAAGAACATATCACCGTACACGGCAGTTCCACAATCACCTTTCAACCGTTGGATCGCATACCCAATACAATCCTGGCACTCCCCAAAACTCAAATCCCCAACACACTGGGCGAGACCCTGAACATCTCCGGCCCCACCAACCCTAAATGGGCCACTCGTACCCTCAAGGCTCGCCAACACCGCATCTCTCCGGCCCATTTGTTCGGGCTCATACCCAACCGACGGCCCACATTTCTTCAACACCACCGTCTTGTCCTCCGCCCCTAAGAACGTGGCGTTGTCGTACTTGACGTAGCAACCTTCGAGTTGGAGCCCGCCACCGCAGGTTTGGGAGCAGAATGTGCCGAGTTGACTCACCGAGCGAGCTACACACGTGGCGCAATCGGGCATGGACAGGTCGCCACGGCACTGGTAAAGCCCATAAACGACGTCTTGTGGGCTTGAGCCCATGATGGTATAGTTGTTGTAGGATGAGTAAGTAGCTGAGTTGACCAGGGATGTGAGGAGCGAGTTGAGGTTGGACTCAAAAGGTGAGTTTGGTTCAAACTTTTGTTGTGTGCATCCAACAAAGACAAAGGAGTCTGTGGAAGAGGAGGAGAGTGAAGGAGAGAGAAGAAATGAGAGAGAGAGAAGAAATGGGAGGAGAGAGAGAAGAGAGCTTGCCATTGCCATGTTGAGAGAGAGAGAGAGAGAGAGAGAGAGAGAGAGAGTTGTGGAGGCTTTGACATTAATGGTGAGCTTAATATAAGATTCACTCTTCTCTTACAAATTACAATAGGTGTCTCATGACTCTCTCTCATCTCTCTTATTTTGAAAGTTACTTTACATTTTTCTTCTTGAAAAATTAATTATGTTATCCTAATTTTAGAAAGAAACTAATTTTTTTTTAAATAAGGAATATTCACAATAGTTGATGATTTGATTAAAAAATGGTTTAGGATGTGAATTATCTGTGGTGGTTGTGACAATGTTTTGTTTTTTTTCTTTTAAAAAAAAAAGTGAATGAATCTCATGAGTGCTTCATGTACGTCCGCAGACAAAGGTGATAATTAATTGCATGGCTTCACATGAAGTTTAAGAAATACTTAATTAGATGTTGAACTATGCAAATTGCAAATTTGCATTTATATAATATAATCTACTTAATTTGCTATCCCGACCTGGTCAAAAATGGATTTAATGTTTGAATTGTTGTTATACATGTACATGTCTCTAATACCACCTAGCGGGAGAGATTTAAACAGGGAGCGTGTCTATATACATATTATACTCAGATAAATTTTTATAACACCCATCTAAACCCAAAAACCTTAAAGAGTTTAAGTTATAAGTTCATCCTTAAATATTAGCTACATAAGATTTTTATACTTAACCAATATGAGATCATAATCGATCATATATATGTACAAAAATCACCATGTTACTTACTTTGAAAGAAAAGAGAGTATTATTATGTATTTATTTTTGTAAGTCTTATAACTACAAATTACAATAACTTTGTTAGCCGACCATCGCCTAGCTTTGTGTTTCTTCTCTTCTTTATAGATCTTTATGAGTATGTTAAAGACTTTCTATACAAAAACCTTTTTAAATGAAGACAAATTAACAAACAACTATACCCATCGCACTAGTGGCCTTCAAATTAAGTCTACTTTAATAAGACACACCAACTACTACCTGTATAAAGAAGAAATTCTATTTTTTTAGTGTCAATTATCCCCATTTCTTATATTTCTGCTGTGCATAATTTTCCAATAGTCAGAAGATAAAAGTAAAGCCTTTGAATTAGAAGATGTTGGTTCGGGTGTGAAGAGTACAGTAACAATCCAAGTTGATCTTAAAAGACGATTGTTCAATGAAAGGCTTATATGCCTGCCTTATTGTTTTCCTTTGCATTTATTGTAATGTACAAACTCTCCGTAATTAACAAATGTCAAAAGGTCCCCAATTCGTGAATGTTCCACACATCAAAATGTAAAAAAGAAAAGGGGAGGGCCCTCTTCTCTATGATTTGAGCTTCTATGTTGGTCTTTTTATGACTTAACTCTGAAGCAAACCATATCTTTTTCTCTAGCATGCTGTATATCACACCATGAACCTTTAGAGTGGGTTTAGATTGAGGGATTTGGGGGAAGGGAAGAGAAGGTAAATTGAGTTTCCTTCTAATTCCTTTATTTGGATAGGTTAGAAAAAAATTAGGAGGAGGGGATTTGAAGAAAATTGGAGGGAAGATTTCATTGAGTTTTTGCTAAAATTGTTCTTCTCCAAAATGAGGTCATTTGGAGTGAATGGAAGAAGTTATTTATAACTTAAAAACTTATTTTACCTTTGTATATGATGCTTTAACATAAAAATAATGATAAATTAGTAAATTAAAGCAATTTTTTTTCTTATCTATCCAAACACGAGAGAGGGAAAAAAATTATACATTCCTTTCTCTTCCATTATCTCCCTTCCCTTCCCTCCCCTCAAATCTCTCAATCCAGACACACTCTTAGTCTTTAATTGTTGGGGGAGATATCGAGCCCTAGGGATTCTATGCACACTATTACACATGTCTACTCGCACATGTACATAATTAACGTTTGCCACCAATCCAAAAGCTTAAACCTCTTTGTTTTGGGATCATTGTGTTAGAATAATCACCCTATATACTCTACTTATAATGTGGAAATAACTTTAATAGGATCGATATCATGTACTGTTATTTGTCATATCGATGGATGAAGAAAGTGTTTCAAAGATGCTCCAAGAATAACCTACAAAACAAACTTAACACACTTCTTCTCTCTGTCTCTCTTTTACCACTGAAACTTTAGTGATGGAAAAACAGTACGCTTAACGTATTGTACGTGCTCTTTAATAGAGGAGAGAAGAGGGTTAAGATAAGAGATAACCATTGAGAGTTACCACCCATCATGGCTCTTTGATTTTATCTTAGTGGTTATTATCTCATATTAAAACTCATCTTAATTGGTAATTTAATAATCAGCCTTTCCTTAATGATAAGTCCAAGTTAAACTAAAACACTAAAAGAGATAAAGGTTAGTGGACCATATTTAAATAAAAAGTTTACGTTCTCCCACTTGGTCCACTAAACCGATTATGTTTAAAATCAAAATAATTTTGACCCACTTGGACTTTATCAGAAAACTTTAGACACGTGATCACGAATTTGTAATTTAAAAATATAGCTGATAAACCAATCAAAATGATACTATGACATTGTAATTAGCTTAGGTTAACAATATGAGTCATAGCGGTTATACAACTTACATGTCATACTCCCTTCCATGTACTACAATATTGACAACCTTCACTAACACAATCTTTTATGATGTAACAACCCCTGTAATTCATCTTGTTAAGACATTTTCTGTCAATCAATGCAAAGATAATATGTACATTCATAATTGAATAACAGAAAAGACGGAAACATAAATAAATGCACATGTGTCAACTCATAACCACTTTAAATTCAAGAAACGAATAACAATCACAGATTGCCTAAAAGACCCATCCTAATAACATGTTCCTTATAAGCCTTGGGAGGCAACCCCTTGGTCAATGGGTCAGCAATCATTAAAGTGGTGTTAATATTTTCAAGTGACACTTGTTGTTTCTGGACTCTTTCTTTAACAATCATGTACTTTAAATCTATATGCTTTGCACCTTTAGAGTACTTTCCATTCTTAGAGAAGAAAACTGCTGCGGTATTGTCACAAAATATCTTCAGCGGCCTGGCAATTGAGTCAACAACACCAAGTCCTGAGATAAAGTTTCGCAGCCACAAAGCATGACTTGTAGCCTCAAAACATGCTATGAACTCAGCTTCCATTGTAGATGAAGCAGTGATTGATTGTTTGACAATCTTCCAAGAAATTGCTCCACTAGCTAGCATAAATACAAAACCTGATGTATATTTCATACTATCTTTACAGCCAGCAAGATCCGCATCTGAGTATCCAATCACTTCAAGTTTTTCTGATCTCCTATACGTGAGCATATAATCTTTTGTCCCTTGTAAATACCTCATAACCTTCTTTGCTGCCTGCCAGTGCTCAATTCCTGGATTACTTTGGTATTTACCTAGCATTCCCATAGCAAAACTAATATCCGGCCTCTTACAAGTCTGTGCATACATTAAACTCCCAACAGCATATGCATAAGGAAATTTCTTCATATATTCTCGTTCCAAATCATTTTTTGGGCACTGTTTTTCATTGAATTTGTCACCTTTGGCAATCGGAGCATCGTTACCTGAACAAAATTGTATGTTGTATCTTTCCAAGACTCGATTAATATATCCTTTCTGAGACAATCCTAGCAATCCTTGAGATCGATCCCTAAAAATCTCTATGCCAATAACATAGGATGCCTCTCCCATATCAACCATCTTAAAATTCTTGGCAAGATAATCCTTAGTTTCATACAATAAACCGAGATCACTACTCGCTAACAAAATATCATCCACATATAAAACTAAAAAGATAAACTTACTCCCACTAAATTTCAGATATATACATTGATCAACAATGTTTTCCTTAAATCCGAAAGATGTAATGGTATCGTTAAACTTAATATACCATTGTCTGGAAGCTTGTTTAAGTCCATATATGGATTTCTTTAATTTGCAAGCCATGTGTTCAGCTCCTTCTTTTACAAATCCTTCAGGTTGTTCCATATAGATATCTTCATTTAAATTCCCATTCAGAAAAGCGGTTTTCACATCCATTTGATGTAACTCTAAATCATAATGAGCTACAATTGCCAAAATGATTCTAAGAGAATCTTTCTTAGAAACTGGAGAGATAATCAACACCTTCCTTCTGAGTAAAACCTTTGGCAACGAGTCTGGCCTTATGTCGTTCGATATTGCCCTTTGCGTCGCGTTTGGTCTTATAGACCCATTTACAACCGACTTTCTTGTATTTTATAGGCAATTCGACGATATCCCATACACCATTCTCTTCCATTGACTTTAACTCATCATTCATGGCATCAATCCATTTTTTAGAATCATCACTTTTCATGGCTTGTGAAAAAGTAATCGGATCCTTTTTAATCCCAATGTCATAATCAGATTCCAGTAGATACACCACATAATCATTTGAAATGGCAGTTTTTCTATCTCTCTGAGATCTTCTCAGAACTGCCGGTTGTGGTGATATTTTCATTGGTGATATTTTCTTGAAGTGGTGAAACATTTACATTTTGTTGTTCAACTTCCTCAAATCGTTGAGTAGATTGAGGAGTAACCGTGATTAAAGGAACAACAATATTTTGAGAAGTAGAGGGTAATGGGATATTTTCCCTTACTTCTTCAAGATTTACTTTTCGTAGTTCACCACTCCCACTAATTTCACCATTTTCTAGGAATCTGGCATTTCTGGTTTCAACTATTCTCGTACTATGGTTTGGACAGTAAAATCTATACCCTTTAGACTTATCCGGATAACCAATGAAATAACAAGATATTGTTCTAGAGTCTAACTTCCTTTCATGTGGGTTATAAATTCTAGTTCCGCTGGGCAACCCCAAATATGTAAGTGTCTTAAACTAGGTTTCCTACCAGTCCATAACTCGAAAGGAGTTGATGGAACTGCCTTACTAGGAACTCTGTTTAAGATATACATTGCGGTCTTTAATGCTTCTCCCCACAAAGAATTTGATACCTTAGAGTAACTCATCATACTCCTAACCATGTCCATAAGTGTACAATTACGCCTTTCAGCAACACCGTTTTGTTGTGGCGTTCCTGGCATTGTATACTGAGCACGAATATCACGCTTTTCTAAGAATTTGGCAAATTGGCCAGGATTTTGTCCCGACTCATCATATTTACCATAATACTCACCACCTCTATCTTATCTGATAAGTTTAACCTTTCGACCTCAGTTACGTACACCTCAAGGATGTCAACGGCCTGAGACTTTTCATGAATTAGATATACATAACCATAACGTGACAGATCATCTATAAAAGTGATAATGTATTTTTCTCCAGAAAAACAGGGAATAGAGAAAGGTCCGCAGATATCTGTATGAATAAGTTCAAGAAGCTCATTACTTCTTATGGCACCTTTCTTATTGTGTTTACTTTGCTTTCCTTTAATGCAATCTATACACAAGTCGAAATCAGTGAAATCTAATTTTTCCAAAACTTCATTTTTCACTAATCTTTCGATTCTTTCCCTGGAGATATGCCCCAGTCGTCTATGCCACAAGATTGAAGATTTATCATTAATTCTACTACGTTTTGAACCAACATTTGAATGCAGGACCATTAATGATTGTGCAAACTCATGATTCAAATAAACTTTATATAAACCATCATATAAAGCACCAGAACCAACTGTTATTGAATTAAACATCAAATTGAGTTTTCCACAACCAAATGAAAAAGAATATCCAGAAATATCTAATCTAGATAATGAAATTAAATTCCTAGAAATAGAGGGCACACATAAAGTGTCTTCAAGATTCATCTCATGACCCGTTTCTAGGAGTAGGCGATAAGTTCCAATAGCTATCACTTCCACCTTGAAACGGTTCCCCATATAGATGAATCGTTCACTTTGCCTCAGTTTTCGACTTGTAAGGAATCCCTGCATGGTGTTAGTCAGATGTGTCGTAGCACCAGAGTCAATCCACCAAGTATTCGAAGGAACTTCAGCAAGATTTGATTCATAACATACAAAAGAAAGATTCTTACCTTTCTTTTCGAACCAAGCTTTGCGCTTGCTGCAGTCCTTCGCATGTCCTTTCTTGCCACAGAAATAGCATTTGACAATGAATTTTCCTTTTTGCTTCTGATTAACTTTTCCAGATGCATTATATTTCTTTGGTGGAATTGATTTACCTTTCCACTTCTTCTTAGTCACTTCTTGAGTTACCAGTAATGCAGAATAATTTCCCTCCTGTTTCAACCTTAGTTCCTCTTGTTTGCACATGTTTGTAAGTTCATTCAAGCGCCAATTATCCTTATTGTATTATAGTGGATCTTGAATGGACCAAACTGAGTAGGGAGTGAATTCAAAACGAATTGAACTAGAAAGGAATCACTTACATGCATTCCCAAGGAATTCAGTTTTGCAGCTTTGTCTTCCATCTCGATAATGTGCTGCTGAACTCCCTTACTATTGTCATACTTCATGGTAGTTAGTTCCGCCATAAGTGTGCCCGCTAGCGACTTATCTGCTGATTTGAAACGATCCTCAACTGAAGTAAAAAATTCCTTAGCATTCTCTGTCTTCGGTAGAGAGGTTTTGATGTTCTTTGCTATAGTCATCCTCATAAACATCAAACCGAGCCTGTTATATTTCTCCCAAGCCTTCATTTCAATCACTTCTTCCTCAGTACCTTCATCAGTGATTGCTTCAGGTTTGTCCATCAGAAGAGCCAAATCCAAATCCAACAAACCTAGTGTAAAGTTGACTTGTTCAAGCCAGTCAGAGAAATTTGTCCCATCGAGAACCGGAATGCTAGAAGCATGGGAATGCAACATGGTAGGAACGGAAACTGAAAACAAAATTATGCTCACAAATAAGGCTTTGAGTCGATCTTTAATATAGAATTAAATTCTAGCAGATGGATCATTTATATCACTTTGGTTCACCTTTGGGTAAAAACCTTAGCATATATATTATCCACTCTTTAGGTGCAACACATTAATCACCCAATAGGTCTGATATAATTTTACTACTTTAAATTAGTTGTGTCACCTTTGGATGTACACTACAACCATTAAAATTATATCACCCTATCCAGTACATAACTAGTTGAAAGTAACTTCCTTTGGGATAGTCCCAATCTTCTAATTATGTAATGCCATTGAGAATATTATTGTCTTTCAAGTCACCCTTAATGACTAACCTTTAATGTAGTTTTATATTTATAAAATTCATCAACATAGGTCACTTTGGCGACTACGAGTTAATAAACCATATAAAAATAAAACTAACCAATAGTATTCTCTAAATTTTTATTTGAGTTATACCATAATACTCAAAATATACATAAATCGGTACATGTACATGCATAATTAAAACAAATAAATAATTATGCACTATCATAAGTAATTGCAAATATTCATTTATGAACAAATCAACAATACCGAATATGAATTTTAACCAGGCATAAAAATGTAAACAACTGAAAGTCAAAAGATTCAGTTAAAATTTTCTGGTAATCCGATTCTGCCCAATCAAATAGAAGATATATATGAATAAATGAACCTAGAAATTAAATATTCCCAAGACATAATAACAGCCTTAAGAAATGAACCCACACTTATATGACAGGACCAATAAACCGAAGTATAATTGAACTGGGTCATTAACATGCATAGGCTTACCACTTTCGGCCGAAGAGAGACATTAAGCACAAATAGGCCAGCAACCAATAATGTTTCAAAAATTTTGAGAAGGGTCTAGTATGCCAATATTTTCAACAGAAAGCTACGAATGATTATCATAACACATTATAATGATTAACTCAATAACAAGCTTTCAGCCCAAATTGCAAGTACACTTAAGGAATTAAAATACCAACAGACTTGAAAGAGAACCATTTTACATGGATTATACTAAATATGGATCCAAAAAACATAACTGAATATACATCCATAAAAATATAAGTGAATGACCCAAACTTAAAAATCTGTCAAATTGATTTTAATTCACAATACCAAATACTTGATCCAAAATAAAATAGATAAAATTTACACCGTTCTTATTCGGAATTTATGAGCAGATAAATCACTACGTGTCATTGTATGGGCAAAACCATGATCAAATAATACACAAGAATCAAATACGGTCACGGAACTCGGTATTTATTCTATCAAAGACAAACGGAAAACATCACAGATTCAAATCGAAAACCATTATTGAACAGTACATAGTAATCAAACAAATCTGATAATTATCAAAACCAAGTAGAAATCATGAATCGGTCATATCAGATATGCAAGATTAAATCGGCTAATAATGAGATTTTATGTTAATGTTAACAAGTCATACCCACTGAAACATGAAGCATATAATATTGAAAAGAAACCAAGATCCAACACCTTATATGAACATCAATCTGGATTAATTCACTTTGGATGATATAGATCATGTAGTGCGGGTAATATAATAACCACAATGATTTCAATATCCTATGCCAACATCATGAAACAAAACATATATACTACCCATATGTATATAGCCGCATGGATACTGAAGCATACATAGCTATTTCACATGTGAAATCCGAACATCCAGAGAATATAAAGTTGAACCGTACATCACATAATTTATCTAAAATAATAAACATGTAATCGTTCAACATTCTAAGATCTAGCAATTCAAACCATGCTCCGATACCAATTGTTAGAATAATCACCCTATATACTCTACTTATAATGCGGAAATAACTTTAATAGGATCGATATCATGTACCGTTATTTGCCATATCGATGGATGAAGAAAGTGTTCCAAAGATGCTCCAAGAATAACCTGCAAAACAAACTTAACACACTTCTTCTCTCTGTCTCTCTTTTAGCACTGAAACTTTAGTGATGGAAAAACAGTACGCTTAACGTATTGTATGTGCTCTTTAATAGAGGAGAGAAGAGGGTTAAGATAAGAGATAACCACTAAGAGTTACCACCCATCATGGCTCTTTGATTTTATCTTAGTGGTTATTATCTCATATTAAAACTCATCTTAATTGGTAATTTAATAATCAGCCTTTCCTTAATAATAAGTCCAAGTTAAACTAAAACACTAAAAGAGATAAAGGTTAGTGGACCATATTTAAATAAAAAGTTTACACATTGGTGTGCATTACCATAGTGACCAAAAATTGGCTTGGCCCACTTTTGTAGTCTACATGAAATCCCATCAATATATCTAGTCAAAGCAAACTCAAAAAGTCAAAGTTGGGTCATTGCTCGCCCATGTCCAGTTTTGCCGAACCATGCCTACTAGGCCTCTCATTGGCAAAGCCATAGGCGCCATCAGGCCATCCTTTTAGCGACCTATGGGTATGATCCATAACTTGCCCTTTGGTATCAACCCTCAACTTGGTTCTACTTTTACCGTCCATTCATGTGCATGCAAATGACCTTCTACCCATAGTCGCCTAGACCTATTCCATCACTATCTTATCACCTTACTCACCTGTCTTTTTGCTCTGTCACTTGTCTCACCTGCCCAAAGGCCAGTGATAATAATCATCATAACCTATTGGTGACCCATTTGGTTCTAACCAATGAAATCTCATCTAAACCCTCACCCGCCTGAGATGGCATGACCCACAGCCATCATCAGTCCATTCATTGACACAAAGTCGCCAAATCAGGCATATACCTTCTCTCAACCAATCACGTCACACATAGATCTCCGACACACGTCAACTGCCAACCACTTTCTTCCATAACTACCTCATAACTTGCATTTACGTTGCTTACGTCACTTTTTAACCACTCAAAAGCTTCACTATAAATATCCTCTCCCTTTCTCATAGAAGGGGATGATGAATCTAACTCACTAAACAACCTCAACACTTGTAACCTCTCTTGCCAAACTTTAGACCAAGCTCTTTGGAATTCATCTCCTACATTGCATCTTACATGCACGTACACATTGCTTGAATTACATTAGATTACTAACTTGATCGTCTGAGTTTCTTTGGCAGGCGCCCCATTGGTGTCCAAGACTTTTCTATTTTCAACCCTTTTGGGTTCTCAGGATTGTAGGTGGCCCACATCAACTTCTTTGACTTTTCAACGATTGTAGATTTTGACATTTACAGTTAACCATTGAAAAACCATACCTTAGAGTTGTAGATTTTTATCTTGGAGGTGGGTGGGATGTTGATCATCTCCAACGTTTAATTGGCACAATGACTACCAATAAATTCTGAGTTAATGAGAGAAATATTGGAGTTGATGTTATTGAAACCCTCAGAAAATGGAAAATTTTCAACTAAGAGTGAGACTTTTAAAATAAATTTCGGACTTATTGTCATCCTTTAAAAAACATTGGAAAAAAGGAATTGGCAAAGTGAAAGACATAAGTTTTTCCTCCTTCCAGTGATCGTGACTTCAAACCCTATGCGTTGTGGACTTCGCATAAGTTATCCGATCCAATAGAAGAATCATCATTTGTATTTTGTTTGTTTGTCACAATTACTTACCCTCAGCTAAATAGTTGAAGAGAGTCGCTATTTGCACATGAGTTTAAATTCATTGCACATATATTTTTTTCAAAAAGTTTATCAAATTATCCTTGTATGAAATTACCTTAAAACTTATTTCTTTTTTACACCCATGCTTTTTAATACAATCAAATTAAATTGAATTTTGGATGAAATTGTAATTATCCTAACTTACAGCTGCTTCTATCATAATTTTTAGCAAAGTTGGAGGCCATGGTGGTGCTTGACGCCTTCCCCTTAGTTGTCAAAGTCGGTCCTATAATGTTTCTACAAGAACATAGGCATAGCAATTTGAGATGTGAGTCCAAACAAACAATTTAATTTTGCCAAAAACAAGGAAAGAAGAAGAAAAGAGAGCGAGCTGAAATATGACAAGAGTATCAACCAGGTTGGTGCCACTCAAAGATGCCAGGTCTTTCTGATAAGTAGAACACATACCTAGGAATGATGGAGGTCCTTCACAGAAGAAGCAGCCGGGCTCCGGGGTGAATGATTCTTCATAGATTCAGAAGGGGAAACATCCTGATGATTTGTTGAATAATCCTCATTGGTCACTATGGGCAACAGAACCTTTGTCCTCACCAAGTGTTGGTGAAATCCTAGATGAGACTCTCTTGTCAGTAAAAATAGAGCTTTCAATTAGTAATTGCAAATCTGATTTTCCATCGTTCATTTTCCCATTTCCATTAGTTGAGGAATGGAAATAAAGATGTGGGAGCAACAGTCTCCTCAGCAACAGAAGCAGAAGAAGACTTAAAAGGGGAGTTGAAATATGTGGGTGGGAAGAGGATTTTGATAGTTCAAAGTGTGTGTATTGAGTCCAATTTCATGTTCCCGCTCCCTTAGTTGATTTAATGAAAATAAAAAAGTTGATGAGTCCTAGAAAAAAAGAAATATAGAATATCTGACTAGGATTCTGCATGTACCTGGACAGCAGGCTAGCAACAAACATTAAATCAGGTCTTGTGGTAGTAAGATACAGTAAACTTCCCACCAAGCTTCTGTAAGCACCAGCATCAACTTCTTCATCACTTTCTTTAGCACAATATTTTGCATTTGCTATCAGAGGCACAACTACAGAATTGCAATCAAGCAGATTA
Organism: Tripterygium wilfordii; assembly: GCF_013401445.1. NCBI lineage: Eukaryota > Viridiplantae > Streptophyta > Magnoliopsida > Celastrales > Celastraceae > Tripterygium > Tripterygium wilfordii. The sequence goes on from NC_052234.1 coordinate 2,625,772, forward strand.
TGCCTCTCAAGGACTTTCTTAGCATAACTTGTTTGAGAAATGAATATACCATCACTACATTGATCAACTTCAATTCCTAAAAAATACTTCAACATCCCCAACTCATTCATCTCATAACCCTCCATCATGTGAGTTTTGAATTTCTAAATCATCTCCTCGTTGTCTCCTGTGATAATCAAATCATCAACATATATGGACACAACCAATATTGACTTACCTTTTCTCTGAGTGTACAATGTCCCTTCATTTCTACTTTTCTGAAGACCTTTCCCTTTAAAGAAGCTGTCCACCTCTGCATACCAAGCTCTTGGCGATTGCTTGAGCCTATAAAGAGCTTTCTTCAGTCTATACACTTTTTCTTCTTCACCTACCACCAAAAAACCTTCAGGTTGTGCTACATACACTTCCTCCTCTAGAAGTGCCATTTAGAAAAGCAGATTTTACATCAAACTGATGAATTTTCCATTTGCTTTGAGCTGCAACAGACAAAATAAGTCTCACTGTTTCAAGTCTAGCTACAGGAGCAAATGTCTCTTGAAAGTCCACACCAGGCTTTTGTGAAAAACCTCTCGCAACAAACCTAGCTTTGTATTTCTAAACACTTTCATTAGCATTTAACTTCACTTTATATATCCATTTCACGCCAACAATATCTCTACCAACTGGTCTAGAGACTAGCTCCCGTGTATTGTTCTTCACAATCATGTTAATTTCTTCCTACATAGCTTGACACCACACAGGATCTGTCTTTGCTTCACTGAAATGCTCAGGCTCCACAACTGTCAAATTACAAGTTTCATACACATGTGCTAGACTTCTCATTCTTCTGGGAGCTTCATCAGAATCAGTCTCACCATCACTGTCAAACCCAATATTCATTTGATCAGATTCATTTTCATCCCCACCATCAACTTCACTTTCACTTTCAGTATTCAATAGACCAGTGTCATTAAGAGCCTCAAGATTAGAATCTTGTTCTGCTGTTGGTATATCAGTAGGAGTCGACACATCTCCCCCTATAAACAAAGAAATGCTATCAGCAGCTTTGGTCAGATCATCAAAGTTCAGCTTGGAATCTTCGTCAAAAATCACATCTCTACTAATGAGCAGCTTTAGTGTTTCAACATCCAGTATTCTGTAAGCCTTTGAGCTACTACTATACCAACAAATATACATTTTCTGCTCTTCTTATCTAGTTTTGACCTCTTATCAGAAGGTATGTGAGCATAGCATAAGCTCCCAAAAACCCTACGATGCCCCACAGAAGCTTTCCTTCCTGACCAAGCCTCTGAAGGAGTCATGTCAATAACTGCCTTGGTTGGCCATAAATTCAAAGTATACACAGCAATGTTCACAACTTCTGCCCAATACTCATTTGGTATTTTCTTCTCAGCTAACATAGCCCTAGCCATCTCTATGATAGTCCTATTCTTCCTCTCTGCCACCCCATTCTGCTGAGGACTAAAACCTGCAGTAAGTTGCTTAGTAATCCCTTCATTTAGACAAAACTGCTCAAATCTAGTAGATGTGTACTCTTCTCCCTTGTCACTTCTGATTTTCTTGATTTGTCTTCCACTTTCTTTCTCCACAAGAGCCTTAAATCTCTGAAAACAGAAAATGTCTCAGATTTCTCCTTCAAAAAATATACCCAAATCATTCTTGAAAAATCATCTATGAATGTCAAAAAATATCTACAGTGATTTATGGATGGAACTTGCATTGGTCCACACAAATCTGTATGGATTAACTCCAAAATGGAAACTGCTCTCCAAGTCCCTTCCTTTGGAAACGATTTTCTGGGTTGCTTTCCCATAAGATAGCTTTCACAAACTCCTTCCAAGTCTGTGATACAAGGAAGATCCCGGACCATCTCTTTGTGATATAACATCTTAAGATCTGCACCATTGAAGTGACAAAATCTTCTGTGCCACAACTGAGTATTCACATCCTTTTCTGTTCCAGTCTTAAATGCCACTAGCTCATCAGACTTAAAATCTAGCATGAAGTTCCTATGATCTTTCATAGGAACGAACATCATCTCCTTTTCTGTATTCTCCCTGTGATAGATCATACACCCACCATTTTGAAACAGTAATTTATATCCATGCTCCATCATCTGCCCCGCACTGAGCAAATTTTTTCTCAGAGCTGGAACATACAACACATCATTGATATACTTGATTCCCCTATTAGTTGCTATCTTCACTCTTCCTTTACCCTTTGATTCTACCACTTCACCATTCCCCAATCTGATTATGGTTGAAACACTAGGTTGAATACAGTCAAACAAAACTTCACTGCCAGACATATGTTTGCTACAACCACTATCCAAGTACCAAACTGTTGTCTTAGACACTAATGCAGATTCAGTTGCATAAAACAAATTTTCCTCCTGATCAGAGCTTGCTTCAACAAAATTTGCTTTACTTTCAGTTTTAAAACGACAATATTTTTGAATATGGTCAAACTTCTTACAGTGATGACGCTATGGTTTACCCTTATGCCAGTACTCATAAGCCAAATGGCCCACCCTTTTACATACATCACATAACTTTCCATTTCCAGAAGAACTAGTATCATTAAAACTACTGGAACTAGTACCTTTTTCAGGACCCTTCCAATGAGTCCGCTTCCCCCTTTTTGAGTCATCTTTAAAAGTAAGTTTGGCTTGAAAAGCTGACTCCATAGATTGAGTATTTTCTCCACGCCTCTGTCTTCTTTGTTCATGCGCTTCCAAGGAGCCAACGAGTTCCTCAGGTTTCAACACAGCTAAGTCTTTAGATTCCTCTATGGCAGCTACCACAACATCATACCTCTCAGGCAAACTTATCAACATTTTTTGAACTACTTTCTGATCAGGTAGTTCCTCACCTAATGTCCGCATCTTATTCACAACATCTACAACCTTATTGTAGAAGTCCTTCACAACTTCTTTCTCCTGCATCCGCAAATTCTCAAATTCACATCTTAAATTTTGTAGCTTGATAACTATTGTGCGGCTATCTCCTTCAAATTCTTTAGCAAGGATATCCCAAGCCTCATTAGCCTGAGAAGCTTTAATAATTCGTGGGAAGATCGTGCCTTCAACACCATTTTGCAACCTGGACAACACCTTCGCATTCGACATTCTGGTGATCTCAAGCTCTTTCTTTGCAGCAGTAGTCAGAGTGTTGTCATCAGTGGACTCCTGGTAGCCATGAGCCAAAATATTCCATAATCTTTCTGACATCAGGAAAGTCTTCATCTGTACCTTCCAGGAGGTATAATCGTCGCCGGTGAACACTGGAATCAACGATCGGTCACTCGATGATGCCATGTCTTCACGGTGAGTCATAGTCCAGGCTTACGTCCTGCTCCAATACCACTGTTAGGCTAAATAACTAGACAATGGACACTCACAGAACAATAGACACCACAGAGCAATGAACACTATGGATCCAAGATCAACACAGATCTAGGGTTTCTTCTTCTTCAGTAGTACTTACTGTCTTAACTTCTTACAAAGAGAAAATCTGAATACATATTCCAACAATATTACAAAGAGAACAACTACCCCTGGCCATGAGGACAAATAAGTAAAAACATAAATAACATTAAACTAACATAACCAAACATAATTAGTAACTTATGCAAGTCATTCAACATAGAGTGTTGGACCAAGACTTAGTGTCTAGTCAACATTGTGTTTTTGATGATTGTGTATGATTGTATACTAAAATGTGTGTGAGCATGCTTGACTTGAACATATCCTAAAATGCTAGAAAACATGCTTAAATGGTTATTTGGTTAATTGTTTAATATCTTAATTGTGCATATACAAATGAAGGCTTATGCATATCTCTATGTGAATTTGGTATCTATATATTTTTGAGATAGTGCTGGAAATTAAGTTTTGAAAATAAATATACATGGACTAAGTTAGGGTATTAATCTTCTAATGATCATAATTTATCTTACTTAGGTCCAAATTACTTGAAACTTGAACCACATGCACATGAAGGTTTAATATATGTTCTAGGACTATAATCATGAGAAATTAAGTGCATCACATATATATTTGGTCATATGCTTAAATTCCGCCAAAACTAGGTTTTACCTAATTTTGTGCATATGTGTTCTTTGTGAACGTAGTGAACCAAATGAACTCCGATTTAAATGAAATTTCGTGTGCATCTTAGTTTCATCACTATGAACATATTTGACTTAGTAAAGTTCAAGAGAAAATGTCATTTACACTGAGTTTGCAAAATAACATTGAATTTACACTTAGAATTTATCGGTTTCACTATTAGTGACTTATTTGCTTGGTTGAGTGACCAAACGATTTCCGATTGTTATGAAATTTTATGTGGACATTCTAATATATATAAAATGATTTATCATGCAGTAATACGAATTTTCTGGGTTGTTTTTCTAATGTAATTAACCTATGCGCTCTATATGAAGCTCTTTGAGCTTACATGCAATTGGGGGAGTTCTACCTCCTATTTCTTTGTAGGTTAATCATCATGAGGATGTTATATCACTCAGAATTCAGTTTGCTCAAGTGAATTGAAGTCCGGTTTTCAAGTATGAGCTTGGATCTCTAGAAAACCAAGAAAAACCTATGTTCATCAACCTTCCACTAAGGCATTTTGATTGATGATTGGAACTAGCCTTAGGGCTGTATAATATGGATATATTGGTGCTGCCAAATTCAGAGTTTGAAGTCAAGATTGGAGGGACATGTTTGGTCATGTGAAGGATCTCTTATCTTCATCAAACAAGATCTTGCACATGCTTCCTTTATTGAGGTCAATGATAAGATTTTTGTGAGAAGAAAATTGATGAAGGTAAAGGACAAATGCAATGGTTGAAATTTGTAAGAGATGAGAAAGTATATTTTGCAACTAGACAAGACTTAGATTATGAAGATATTCTTGAAGACTACAAGCTCCAACGGTACACTAATCTATGGCTGAGATTGAATTGTTTTGAATTATGAATGGATCAGATTACAACAAGACTTGAAGGGTTAAGATGACCATTTAAAAGGTGAATCCAATGGTTGTGCATAAGACCATATTCTTGCTTGCAATTTTTGATTTAAAAGAAGATCTTACTTGATTTTTGGAGTCAAAGATTGTTGCAAGTTGCTACACATTTTGTAGGAAATCATTGGAGATACCAAGGCCAAGATTTGGTGTAAGTTTGATCAAATGGTCAAAGATGACAAAATTGTTGGAGATACCAAGGTCAAGATTTGGTGCAAGTTTGATCAAATTGTCAAAGATGGCTGCAAGTGCACATGACAACTCAAATCTTGGAAAGCTAGACTTGGAAAATAATGCAAGTGCAACGGCTACATATTGTAAGGTCAAGATTTAATGATCTATTCATTCAATGGCCAAGATTTGCACATGTAATTGAAGGTCGAGATTTGAAGATAGAAAAAGATCCAATGGTGGAAATCACAAGAGCTTGGTAAATTATAAAGAGGGGTTCTTCCTCATTCCAACTTGGAGAAGCCAAAATTACATTGAAGAAATTGTTGTTCTCAAAGCTTCCAAGCTAGTTTGTGCCATTGAATCCAAGCTTCTACCCAAGCCACTCTAAAGGCTTCCTCACTATTTTGCTTTTGCAAAGAGGGAGTGCTTCTCATTTGGCTTCTTATTTTCAGATTCGAAAATCCTCATTATTCTTCATTTTCTATCCAACCCGTGAGGTGATATTGTGATTCTTGAGTGTTCCTCAACCCTATTTGCTTAGTGCAAACCTTGAGTGAACCATTTATACCGAACACTTGTAAAAGTCCCTTCATTGGGCAAAAACCTTGTTGAGGTTGAGTTTAAGGGAGTGCTTGAAACCCTTGGTTGTAAAGTTTGAAGATTGTCTTGAAATCTTCAGTTTTAAGGGTGACCTAAAAACCCTTGTGAGTTTTGTGGAGCTCTTGAGAAAACCACATCCTTAGTGGAGGTTGGAAAATCCTAGGTTGGTGAACCTAGGTAGTAGATGTAGGAGAAGAGTCTCCGAACTACTATAAATTGCTGTGTGGACTTTCTTGATTGCATTGCTTGCTTGTTGATTGATTAAGTGTTTTGATTGCAGAATTTTCTGAACCACTAGTCTGTCCGTGCACTGTTCACATAGCTAAACTTTGAATTTTAATCTGAATTTTTGATATAGTATTCATTACGGTGTTGTGATACTGCATACCAAATTTCATTGAATTCTGACTCGATTTGCTAGGTGAAATTTGAGTTGTAAAATCTGTGTGCAATGTGTTGTTTGAAAAAATCTGTTTTTGCAATTCCTTGATTATTTGATAATTGATCATTCACCATATTGTATCACATCTTGCATTGAAATGAATGTTGATTAGGATAATCATTAGAGTTCAAATTTGTGTGCTAATTGTTAATTGACATTGATTTCCTTTTAAATTATAAAAAGAGATTCCTATCGGAATTTGGGAACACAATTCACCCCCCCTCTTGTGTTAAGTACGATCCATCATAGAGGACCTATATAGCTGTACTTGGAATAACCCTCCAACCACTAGACCACAACATCAATCCAGCTAACAGCCTAACACCAACAACATTGGTATTGGTTTCTCCGAAAGTTCACTATATCAGTTTCGCATATGCAATAAACACATAGGTTTTTCCAGTTAACACCAACAACATTGGTATTGGATGCTTCGAAAATTCCATATGTTGATTTAGCATATGTGATAAACAAGTGGGTTTTTCTCATAGTTTGAACTAACAATCTCCCTGAATTATTTCTTTCTCATCTAAAAGACATGTTGGTTTTTTTCATCGCAGGTTTAGCTTTGCTTTCTTCTTCTTTTTCTTCTTCTAATATTGCTACAACAGTTGAATATGACTCAAATGCTATAATCATCAATGGGGAGAGGAAGATAATCTTTTCCGGTGCAATCCACTATCCGCGAAGCACCCCTGAAATGTGGCCGGATTTGATCAACAAGGCGAAGGAAGGTGGCCTCGACGCCATTGAATCATACGTCTTTTGGGATCTACACGAGCCTCGTCCTCGCCAGGTGTGAAAAAACTATATTTATAGCTAGTATTACTTCGAAATAAGATCAAGATATTCTAGCTAACTTTCTTGTTCTTCTCTTTGATGATCGGCAAACAGTATGATTTCTCCGGAAACCTAGACTTCATAAAATTTTTCCAGTTAATTCAAGAAGCCGGACTTTATGCCATCCTTCGCATTGGTCCTTATATTTGCGCCGAATGGAATTACGGGTGGGTATTATCCAACCTTTCTCCTTGTACCTAGTAGTTAACACCCACATATGTGTGCACTGAACTTTTTTCTTTTGGACACACTAGTCTTTTGTCCATGTTTAATGGCAATGACGTGACATTGCACTATTGTAGCACCTTTATTGGACTTGGTTGTACAACCAACCTCACCCATCTTAGGAGTTAAGGGCTCCTACAGTGGGTGGCCTTACAGTTTCAATCAGGGGTGTTCATTGTGATCATCGTTTCAATCAGGGTTGTTCGATATGGTTTTTTTTTACTCTAGTAATCAAATTGGATGACACTGACTGAAACAGCAGAAAACTGTAGACTGTAGGTATCCTGACACACCCGTCTTAAACTGACTACGAGGCCTTGACTGAGTTGTACACTGCCTTTTACTAAAGAAAGGAAAAGACGAACTCTCAAGTTTCTATTGGCATGCAAATTACCATGTCATAAAAACTATATAACTAATGTAATCATTGAGAGTGACTAAATATATATATGTTTCTCTTGTAGAGGTTTTCCAGTGTGGCTTCACAACAAACCAGGAATTGAACTCAGGACAAACAATGAAATCTACAAGGTTTTTCTTTCAACTTTCATAGACTTCTGTAGATGTTTAACTAACATACATAGCATTAATAATGTCCATTAAATTTGAGGGTCTCCAATCTTACGACTTGTTATTGTCCCACAACAATTGGTAAAAGTCAAAAGATGTGGTTTCATAACAGTGAGCCCCCCTTCACATACAAGCGTCCTTTTCCTAGGTTTAATTGAGTTGAGCTAAGCCCACTTGCTGAGCTTAGGAGAAAAAAAGTTGTGCGAGTCTGATGTATCCGCGGAGACTAGTAAACCTAAAGCGGTCAATATCATGTATGTGATTGGGATGGGACTTCTTAACATCCAATTCTTTTGCTCACAGAATGAAATGGAAATTTTCACCACTAAGATTGTGGACATGTGCAAGGAAGCCGAGCTCTTTGCACCACAAGGAGGACCCATAATTATTGCACAGGTTCATTTTGTTTCATGAATTCATCAAGTAGGACCAAAATCTCTTCTTTAGGGTTTTTTTTTTTTTTTTTTGATATTAGATTTTGAATTTAGCAGATTGAGAATGAGTATGGAAATGTGATGAAAGGCTATGGAGAAGCCGGAAAGGAGTACGTAAAGTGGTGTGCAGAAATGGCTGTTGCCCAAGATATTGGTGTCCCATGGATTATGTGCCAGCAAAATGATGCTCCACACCCAATAGTACAACTTCGTTCCTTTTTTCTTTTTTTGAAATGGGGAGGAGGGATTTGAACCCGGTCACTAGGAATTCGATATGTTAGAATTCCATTATTTGCAGATTAACACATGCAATGGCTTCTACTGTCACCACTTCACACCCCACAATCCAAAAGGCCCAAAAATGTTCACTGAAAACTGGACTGGATGGTTAGACATCTTGTTTCTTAACCAACTTATCATATTATGCTCACAAAATGACCATATTCATAAGATTCTAGAGAACTTTGTATTTCTTCTCAGGTTCAAGAGATGGGGAGGCAGAGACCCTTACAGAACTGCTCAAGACTTGGCATATTCAGTTGCTCTCCTTTTCCAAACTGGTGGTGTCCTCAATAACTATTATATGGTTAGTTCAATGCATACATATACATACATATATATATACACACACAATGCATTCAAATGACATGGTTTACCATCTTTATTCCCCTGAATTACAGTATCATGGAGGAACAAACTTCGGACGCTCATCAGGAGGTCCATTTTATGTAACATCATATGATTACGATGCACCTCTAGATGAATATGGTAATAAATCTTTTCATTTTCTAATTCTACATCAAACCAAAGTTCTGCAATTGATCCTGAAGCGAGTTTACGATTATTTCAGGTAACTTGAATCAACCAAAATGGGGGCACTTGGAGCAGCTTCATGCAGCTATTAAAATAGGGGAAAAATTGCTTACCAACAGCAAGCCAAAAACCAAGGAATTTGGTGCTGGTGTTCATGTAAGAGATAAAACTAGCATCAGATCAAGATTAGTATTATGCACGTTGAAGTAAAACGATTCGAGGATTAACAAGAATACATGCTTTTGTTGTGTAATTATCAGCTGACTATGTACGCGGATGATGTTACCGGGGAGAGATTTTGTTTCTTGAGCAATTCGAACGAGAAAGTAGACGCTAATGTAGACGTGCACAACGATGGCAAATTCTCTGTGCCTGCTTGGTCTGTCAGTGTCCTTCAGAATTGCAACACAGAAATCTACAACACTGCAAAGGTAGGAGAACAATTAATTTGTCAATGCTAAGAAAAAAACAAGTTAAACGATTTTGGTTTTGTCGGCTCAAGTGACAAACTCTATATATATATACAGGTTACAACCCCAACCGAACATTACAGTGGATATAGTGAAGATTCTCCAAAGCTGAAGTGGACTTGGACACCAGAACCCATGGAAGACACCCTCCAAGGAAAGGGTACATTTACAGCACCAGAGCTTCTTGACCAAAAGAAAGCAACATCTGACAAAAGTGACTACTTGTGGTACATGACTAGGTAATCAATACACATGTCTCTCCTCTGCTGCATTTTTACATTATAAAACATATACTTATAATTAGTATTCTTGTCACAGTGTCAATATCAATGAGGATTCTTTGAAAGAGGCGACTCTCCATGTCAGCACAAGAGGTCAAGTTCTCCATGCCTATGTCAACCAGAAGCTAATAGGTTCCCAATTTTACAAGAAAGCTGATAATGTTCATTCAGTAGAGGGCAATGACTATGGCTTTGTGTTTGAAAGGCTTATTTCTCTGAAACTAGGGGAAAACACCATAGCTCTACTTAGTGCCACTGTTGGATTGGCGGTACGTTTCTAGCAAAAAATGGTTCATAAATTCTGATGTATATGTTGGCTTTAATCTTACTGGCTTCTTGTGTACAGAGTGATGGAGAATATTTTGATAAGAAACCTACAGGAATTGTAGAAGGCCTGGTTATATTAGTCGTAAACAACGTAAAGGGTAATACAATAATCGACTTGACGTCTAACGTTTGGTCCTACAAGGTATCGCGTCAGGGGATCAATTTCCAGATTTTGATTCCAAAATGTGATGCATTATGTGTGTATATACATATATATCACTCCTTTTGTATTTAGGTAGGGTTGCATGGCGAGGCTAAGCATTTCTATGATCCCAAATCCCCTCAAAGTAACCAATGGAGAAGCTCAGAGTCGCTTCCTACAAGCAGACCCATGACATGGTATAAGGTATGTTATCTGGACTCATTTCTCAGAACCTTTCTGTCTGAGTTGGCTAGAAGACTAAACTAGTTTGCAATACTATTGTGTCTAGGCATCCTTCGAGGCTCCTATTGGGACATTACCTGTTGTAATGGACTTACAAGGCATGGGAAAGGGACATGCCTGGGTGAACGGGAAGAGCATTGGCCGGTACTGGCCTACGCAGATTGCTGAAACCAATGGCTGCAGCGACACATGCGACTATCGCGGACCTTACAATGATCAGAAATGTATGAAAAACTGCGGCAATCCTTCGCAAAGATGGTAATGAAATTATATGGTTTATTTAGTGAAACACATTGAAAATCATTGCAAGACAGTTGGTCCCATAAGAGAGAAATGTTGTTTCAGGTACCATGTCCCAAGGTCTTTCCTTAACAACAATGGTGAAAACACATTGATTTTGTTTGAAGAATTTGGAGGAGACCCTTCGAGTGTGACTACAGGGACTGTGAAACTTACTTGATGTCAGTTCTTCCATATTGAATGTAACCAATTGTGGGATCAGAACCACAGAAATAGTGTTTTCCACAATGAGGGATTACCTTAAACTCATATTAACACCACCACTACGACGATTCATCGGTTGAAGGTTTTAATTTTCTTGGTTTCACATGAATGTTTGTCGACCCCAAATACCCAAATAATTTAGGATAAGGCTCGGATGATAATGTCATGGGAAAAAGTGTTTGTTTAGTTAGTTAAACAACATTTGGAGTGACCAACTTGGGAGGCAACTTCACCAAAAGCACAGGCAGATGGTCTCTATTCTTCCATGATGTTGCCATCACTTCAGGCGGAATATATTGGACAATCACTACGCTTCTGATGTGTACTTAATATACATATTACTAAAAGAGAGCTGCGGGATGGTTAGGGTATACTCACAGGTATTATAACAAGGCATTTGATTCATAATTGAATGAGCATGAGTGTGAGGTGAGCATGACCATATTTGACATGAATAACAGAATAATTAGGGAATGATAAATTTCAATACAAGCAGCAAGTGATCAAAACAATGACCAGAAACACATAACGTAAGATAAGAGTCGACACAATTGCATTCTAGCAAAATAAAAATAAACTACAATAAAGTCGAGATAAAGGCAATCAGCAAGCAAGTGATCCAAACAATGACCAGACACACAAAAGAGTCAACATAATTGCATTCTAGCAAAACAAAAATAAACTACAGTAAGGTCGAGATAAAGGCTTTTTAAATGTACTCGTTCATCTGTTTTCTGGTTTTACCCATGAGGCTTTGTCCGAATAATAGCTTCATCCTCATCCTCCCGTCTACCATTGATTCGAACTAGACTCTCAACATAGTACAGAACTTGTGAGAAATTATAAAGTTTAGCCCCATCAAGTTGAAGATCCTTCACCTCTTTAGTACTAGGGTCATACAAGACTAACTGCCTATTTGAATCTTCAAAACACACTTCACCATTCTTCAAAAATCCTATTGGTCTCCCAAGCATACCACATGAGTCGATTATCCAGAGTTTTTCCCAAGACTTTTTTGTTCCTTGCTCAGTCATAACCAATATATCAAAGTATCTGTGATTGTTTTGAATTAGGGTGTGTGTAACGAAAAACGGCAAGAGATCCATGTAACACAAAAAGTTTAGCAATATAGCGAGCAAATCGGAATTTAGGCAGCTGCATAATTTCAAAAACCTCAGATGACATGTCAAAGGACAGGATCCATTGACCATGAGCGCCATATACCCACCAATAACATACTCCATTAATGAACACATTGAACAGTCTAACATCTAGAGTTCCACCTCAGTAGAAAGCATCTCTCTTGGATAAGGTATCTCTCTCCAAGAATCACTCTTTAAAGAGTATAATTCAACCCACTTCTTTGGATTCTCATCATTCTCAGTTGGATCACAAGAAAATCTTAATACTTTGTATTCATTAGTTTCGGAATCAAAACCAAACCCAATGCTGTAAAAGATACAACCGTCAAAATCACACATTGAAGGTAAAGGGAGTCGCTTGAACTCTCTGCAAGCAGGATTCCAAAGGACAATCGTACCCGAAGCATCACATAGACAAAATACCCCATTACAGAGACCAAAAACTGTTGGGCTATCGATAAAGCACCCAGCAAATGGAGCACAAATACGTTCCTGGATCCTGATTTGGCCGTCTTCGTTGAACGATAAAAAGGATGTACAGTTCCTACCACTGACACTATGGTTCACTATTACACTTTCATTATTAAGAGTGGTTTGTCTGCGATAGTGCTCTATGATAAAATCTTCATTTCTGAAAAGATTACACCATGATTTGCATACGCACCTGAATCTTATCAATGCTTTCACTGGAAGCCAAGGAAGTATTTCCGTCACCACCAAATCCTCTCCGGAATGCATCTGGTCTTGATTTCTTCCATGAAAGCTTTGGATTCTTCTTCTTTCTCCTCTCAAAGCTAAAATGGAATGAAAATTGGCTCAAGAGATGTACTAGCTAGGGATTGAATGCGACTGCCGGGAATCATGGAGTGGTATCAAGTGTTTGTGGGCTTGGGCTTTTACTGATCAGCCCAATAGAGTTTATGGGCCTACTTGGCCTGCTTGTCATCAAATCATTTGTTCAATTTTAGGCCTTCAAGAGTTCCAATTGTCATATTTATCCCGGAAAATTATTTCTTCATCAATTTCTCGCCAGGATTTTGGTTGACGGGACAAAAGGTTGGATGTTTTGTGGTTTTAATTGATATCAATCGTATACCACCAAAAGAGTTACGAGTAGTTCAGATGACACTCATATATGTGAAATTTCATACAAGTCACGACTTCGAGCCTCCCTAATCCCCTTCCCCTGCAATAAAAAAAATCTTATACCACCAAAGCCCATAGGCCATCCGGTTTCTCCCAAAATGACTTTCTCGAAAGCGAATTCCTTATTAAATTTTAAGTAGAAGTGAAGCTAAATCCCAGGTTAATGATGGAGGAACTATATACTTTGAATAAATTTGCGATAACCCAAATTTCTTTAAATAAATTTATATTACGAGAAAAGAAATTTCAATTATCTTATCCTTACTATTTGAAGAATCAAAATTTAAATAATCTAATTATTTAAAATTACAAAAGTCAAGATAAATAAAGGAAAAAAAATCATCACCATATTTTGAGCATTAAAAATTGTATTTTAATTAAATTAGCATTCTAACTCTTTTCATAAATCAAACTTGTAATAATATTTAATTAAATATATTTTTAATTGAAAAAGTACATGTCACAAAAATTAAAACACCTATATGTATTAAGGATTTCACTTTTAGCTTTAGGGAGTAATATAGATATCAAGTATCATGTGAATCTTAATATGTTTTGGGACCTCAAAGGTCTTATGGGACCTTAATCCATTCAATACACTTTTTTTTTTCAAAAGAATATATTCTATGCAGATATTGTGCAGCCAAAAAAGGTCTACATGGCGAGTGTGAGTTTTTTTTCACAACCATCACCTCCACCAATGGTGGTGGAATTAGAAGAATCTCAACTTGCGCACCTATAGATGCCCGCACCATTTGCAGATGAGAGAACAAAAATCACAATAAACCCAATGTAAGAATACCACATCGATTAGGTGATGTGCAATCATGTGGTATATAAGTTTATCCAAGTATCTACCATAAATAAGAGGCATTTTCCCTAGTTAAGTGAGTTGGGCCTTGGCCCACTTGTTAGTTAAGAAAAAACAAAATGATGTATCTATGGGAACCAGACAACTCAAAACGGACAATATCTTTGATGTGAGTGAGGGCTTGGCATTTTCAACATAGTATTGGAGCTTGTCTCGGTCGGCTTGGGATTTTCAACATCGGTCGGACAATATCTTTGATGTGAGTGAGGGCTTGGCATTTTCAACATAGTATTGGAGCTTGTCTCGGTCGGCTTGGGATTTTCAACATCGGTTGGGTGGTCCAGTTAAAAAACGGGTCTAACCTCTACCTGTCCATTTGTTGGGTTTTGTTGGGTTTGGCATAACCTAGCCCCGCCAGACCCAACAAGGTTATGCCAAACCCAACAAGTGTGGGTGAGTGTAAGAATATCACATCGGTTGGGTGGTCCAGTTAAAAAACGGGCCTAACCTCTACCTGTCCATTTGTTGGGTTTGGCATAACCATATGATACATAAGCTTGCTCAAGTTCCTACTACACATAAGAGGCATTTTTCCTAATTAAGTGGATTGGGCATTGACCCACTTACTAGCTAAGGAGAAATAAAGTCATGCGACTCCGATGTATTCACAGGAACCGGACAACTCAAAACGGACAATATCTTTGATGTGAGTGAGGGCTTGGCATTTTCAACATAGTATTGGAGCATGTCTCGGTCGGCTTGGGATTTTCAACATCGGTTGGGTGGCCCAGTTAAAAAACGGGTCTAACCTCTACCTGTCCATTTGTTGGGTTTTGTTGGGTTTGGCATAACCTAGCCCCGCCAGACCCAACAAGGTTATGCCAAACCCAACAAGTGCGGGTGAGTGTAAGAATATCACATCGGTTGGGTGGTCCAGTTAAAAAACGGGCCTAACCTCTACCTGTCCATTTGTTGGGTTTGGCATAACCATGTGATACATAAGCTTGCTCAAGTTCCTACTACACATAAGAGGCATTTTTCCTAATTAAGTGGATTGGGCATTGACCCACTTACTAGCTAAGGAGAAATAAAGCCATGCGACTCCGATGTATTCACAGGAACCGGACAACTCAAAGCGGACAATATATTTGATGTGAGTGACGACTAGGATTTTCAACGCCCAACTTGAAACATGAATGGATTTCGTATGAGAGTTGGATCCTATCAAACCTCTTGCAACAACAGAAATAGTGTCAGATCCTACGACAAGTGTGCCAAATTAATACATCAATGGCCTAGTCAAGTTCCAACAACAAGAAGAGCAACGAGAGGAAATGAATTAATTATTTGTCCTAAAAACAATATTGGTTTTGGATATCTAGTCATCAGGAGGCAGGAGGAATATGTTCCATATGAGGATGTAAGAATGTACGCGGCTGCTGCAGCCACCAACGGAGAGTCTTAATTCTTTGTATCCATCGATTTATAAAGCCTGCACAAATGGCACCAGATTCCATCACTTGAGACAACTAGTGTTGCGAATTATGCCAAAAGCCTGCCGAATACATATATTATTCCTTATCACCAACACCATAATGTCCACCCATATATGTTTCAACTCAACTTTAGAATTCTTCTTTTTTTTTTTTTCTTTTCAGGTTGTGAAAATAAGAACAAAATATAACCTCAAAGTTATTTCAGTTTAGAAAAATGAAAAATTAGGCCTGAAGGTTGAATCCATGCCAAACAAATATATGTGACGATACCAAATTCACCTACCATTCTAAAACTATCACGTGACACCCTCAAAACAGACACTCAGAGATACATCTCGGCAAACCACATCTTGGCATGACCTTGATGATCATAAAAGGGAAAGATCTCCACAGCTGAATGTAACTCGACTCCGAGGAGCACATCTCGATCGTAAGGCTTGGACATATAGCAACTCCGAAATACATAAGAAATTGTTAAGAAGCATACTTCTAAATCTACGAGAACATCAAAAGAAGAAGTTTTCTAATTCTAACAAAAGACATCACGCTCCAAATAGAAGTAGAACTATTCCAAGTATTATATAAAGGGGCTACGGTGAAGTAAAAGATTCATTCACGACTTCCGTGTTTTTCTTAAGAGTTCTTACTTTTTCTCTTCCTGTTTTGTTGAATTAAGCATCATAGTGCCTTTTCCAAGGAAAACACCTTAGGGAGACTATGTAGCTTTCATTTGTTCATATTTCAATTCAGAATCTTCACCAGCAACACCGAAATCCGTATAGTTTGGATCAACATGAAACGTTTGTAAGACAAACCAGATTTGCACATCATCAATATGGAATACGTTGTTCGTTGGGTATTCATTAATTAACTAAATATTTCTTCTTTTTCTTTTTGTTTCATAAGCTATGCTTTTAACTATATTCCTAATAAAATTATATATACCAATAACTAAATCCACTTTTATATCACCAAAAAAATGCACAAAAAAAAAAACAGATGGAAGTGATATTGAATGATTTACATATTAATTGATGGGGCGATTTTAACGAAGCCAAAATAATGGAAAGATATTATTGACATTTTTTGTGTACCCTAGGAAGTCTTGGAAGGACAAGTGAAAAAAACAAACAAATGGTAGCGACTGCAAACCAAATGGTCCAAGTCAATTTTGTTGTTTGTGATGAATCTCTTCTCTTGTCCCACTCATTATCCCTTTCACACAAAGAAACAAAAATACGAAAAAATTTAATTAATTGGGTTTCAATATATTAATCAATTAATTAATAATGATAATAACTTGTACATAGAATAAGCTGATGTGAAGCCAGGAGTAGAAGTAGCAAACACACATTAAATTAACCCTAATTGATTAAGTTTTGATTATTTCAGCCAATTAATTTGTAGAACAAACAAATTTGAAGAAAGAAAAATAGGACAAGTCATTATCATTAATTTCAAACTTGGCTTTTCAGGATAACCTAATATCTATCCTTGTTATTTGTGACCTTTGTGGCTTCCAACAATTATAAGGAAGCAAACAAAAAAGTCCCATTACTGACCTGATAGATCAATCAATGGTCGCAAGAGTTGGATGACATATTATCAAGATTAATTATTAATTCCAATAAATTATTTAAATGATTGGATAACGGTTCCTTGGAATTATAAAATTGGCTAAGAAATGAATCTATTTTGTTGTGCGTTCAGTTTCGCTCAACTTATCTTGTCATCAAATGAGAAATTTTTGTCACGAGTTTGACGATCAGGGGTGAAGTCAGGACTTTGTATGAGGGGGGTCGCATTGATGGACAAAAGATTTTATATTGGGGTAGGCAAAGTTAAGTGGGGGTCCGGAGCAGAGCCCTCAGAATTTTTTTTGGTTTTATTTATTAATTATACATTCGAAAGTACAAAATAATTGTCACATGTCTTCTTGCTTCAACCATGAGAATCATTTTTTTATAACTAGGGCGTCCCAATTGAAAATTCAAGGAGGTCTTTTATGTAAATTAGTATATAACTAGGGGTATTAAAAAAAATTTGAGGGGGGGCAACATGGGTAAGGGTAGCTTCGCCCCTGTTGACGATCCAAATTTATATTTATATCATATGTTCAAATGATAAATTTATATGATGTTGTTCTTAGTTAAAAAAAATAAAAGAAAAGAGGAACTCTTTTTTTTTTTTTAAATGCTACTGAGAAATATATGCAGTTGGAATCGAATCTTGAACACACATATGCGTAATCCTATTGATTATCAACTGAGCCACCTCCCATCGATAAAGAGGAGTTTGTTAGTGCAGACTGTGTCACCTAATGCATCATATACACCAGTGTAAATACTTGATCTTTGGAAGATTTTTTTTTAATTGTAATTGCAGTCTTCTGCTAACGTTTGATTTCTTCTAGAAAAGTAAGTGAAGCGGATACTTTCTAGCCAAGAAAATAAGGAGCTTGATAATTTAAGACAGCAACTGAATTATTTGAACACTTTAATTAAAGTATTACACATGCTGTGTATGACACATGCAGCATGCTGCTCAAAAAGTCTTCTAATAGTTCTTGAAATAAAGAAATATATTAAAGTTTCTAATTGTCTGCACATTACAAGACAATTTAATTTAATTTTAACTTTTTTTTAGTAATCACATTAATAATACT
This sequence comes from Tripterygium wilfordii, assembly GCF_013401445.1. NCBI lineage: Eukaryota > Viridiplantae > Streptophyta > Magnoliopsida > Celastrales > Celastraceae > Tripterygium > Tripterygium wilfordii. Next base: position 2,644,130 of record NC_052234.1, read on the forward strand.
TGACATATATTATAAAATTTATAATCAAAATATCTATCAAAATTACATTGCAACCATTTCAAAAAAAAAAAAAAAGAGTTTACATTGCAGCCAAATATGGCCTAAGTCTAATACAATGGCATCAATTGAGAGAAAGAATTGTGTAAGTCATGTCGGAACGAACCATCCTCTATACATAACTAGTAAATTTTAATTTCTTAATGAAAATCTTGCATGTAAAACACAATACATTACATATTATTATATATTTTATAGCCTTCATAAGTTTGTACGTTTCAATAATATTAGATATACTTCGTTAATACGTTGGAGCTAAATTTAAACAAAAGGCATCAAATGTGGAACATACATAATTTATGAATAATCGATAACAATTCACAATTTTTAATAAATTGAGATGCAAAACATTGAATTAAAATTTGGGAAAAAAAGCACATCATTTTTTCCAAGCATATTGATAAGTTTTTTTTTTCTTTTTTCTATTATCAATTTTTTTGGGGGAAATAGAGGAGGAGGATTCAAATCCTAGTTACTAGGATGATACACACCATCCTTACCATAGGATGGGAGGGGCCCCAATTCTTGCCTCCAATTCCTTCCCAAAATTCATGTTAAATCATGAAATCTTTTTTTGAAAATGACATATTAGAGTTTAAGAGTTAGAAATTAGTGTTTAAGGTTTATAGTTTCGAGTTAGGGTTTGAAATTTAGGGTTTAGAGCTTAATTTTAAAATTTTAGGGTTAAAATTTAGTATTTTGATTTTTTTAAAAAATATATTATATTATAATATTATGAACACCAACATACGCAAACAAGGAGCACGTGAAATCGAATCTCATTAATTGAGTGAAGATTCTATCACCTTACCCACTGGTTTAAATGATCTCATTGGAGGTTGCAAGGGAGGTCGTGGGCCACACTAAGAGCAACCAAAATGACTCCATTTTAAGGGGGAATGGATGCCTTTTATTTTCTCTTTTAATATGACATGGGAAAAAAATGCCTCCAATGGTTATAATTTGTTGTCCCAAAAATAAATACTGGGTTTCACCTCTATTACACCAAAAAGCAAGTCAGCAAATTTATATTATTGTACCAATGCATTTTGTTGCCCAAGTCACATCAACAACATACCCATCCACATCAGCAAAACACATATTTCAATGCATTTTGTTGGCCCCAGCAAATTTACACCATTGTAATTGCTTTAACAAATCGTGATTTGATTTATATTATACTTATTTGGCAAAAGATATTTTTCGTCCCTCAACTATGAGATGAGTTTCATTTTCGTCCCTAAACTTTTTTTTCTCTCATTTTCATCCCTAAACTTCTTTTTCTCCCATTTTCGTCCCTCAACTATTGAAAAGCACCATATTCGTCCTTCAAGTAAGATTGAGGTCAAGAAATGCTTGCGTGACACTTATGTGACATGTAGGAGAAATTTGATCTGACGAACAATAGGATGTCACGTAGGATTTTTCGGTCATCAGATTTATTTGAGGGACAAACGAGACACTTTTCCATAGTTGGAGGATGAGAAAGGGAGAAAAAAAATAGAGATAAGGGACGAAAATGAAATCTGATCAATAATTGAAGGATGAAAAATACCATTTTGTCATACTTATTTGCTGGTATGGTCTATGACCTACCGTAAAACAAACTTTTCATTTCAACTCCCCTGCCAAATACATCTTTTAAATTTTAAAAAATTAATTATCTTTTTTTTAATGGTGACGATAGGATCGAAGTTACTTTGGAGATGTATGTATATGTTAGATTAGATTTTGTGATTCGATTTGTATATGAGCTGTGTTTTTGAGATACTTTGGTTGCAATTTTTAATCAGAGGTAGTAATAAACATTATATTTGCCATAAAAATCGTAAGGAGACTAACGAGAGATGACTCAGCCAAAAATTAAAAATTTCAATATGACTGTAAAATATTGATCCCTTTAGATAAATGAAATGATAAGTGGCATTCATTGCGTCCCACTTCAGATCCTATGTATTTCAAATTAATTGTAAGAAAGTGGTCGCATTTTATATTTGCCTAACAAAATTCCTAGACTATGGGTTATCCAAAGTATTTGTGGTAAGAAGTGTTGGGTGTGTCCGACTCAACTGAGAAACCAAACACTGACGTGGATCCCACCGATCAGATTCCCTCTTCAGCCTAATGAAATGCCAACCTCAAATAAATAAACAGATAAATATGATTACATTAATTTATAAAATATATTTTTTTTTATTGCGATTTTTTTTAATTTACTTTCTATAAAATACATCGCCAAAAAAAAATCCCTCTTGTTTCAAAAAATACTATATAAAGCCAACACAACCCCCCGTCTTTCAACCTCTACAATCACAGAGAAACACAAAACAGAGGTAGAGATTTCAACTGCAAGTGTTGTTTTTGTGCGATTGTTGGTGGACATGTCGCTGCTTTCAGATCTCCTCAACCTCAATCTCTCGGATTCCACTGAGAAGATCATCGCTGAGTACATATGGTGCGTCTCTTCTTCTTCCCTTAATTAATCAACTAACAATACTGCTTGATTGCACGAGAATGGTTCAGTTATCCTCAATATTTCCTCTGTCTACAATGATTTTCCTTCATTTTTAGGTTTTGTTCGTTTGAGCTTTTGTGTCTCCCTTATTAGATTGAATTTTCTTTCCAAAATTCTTTAATTTCTGGGCAGGGTCGGTGGCTCCGGTATGGACCTGAGAAGCAAAGCAAAGGTGAGTGAATTTATTATTTTCAAAATATTGAAATATATTCTTGCTTTGTTGTGTGGATTTTGCGATTTTGGTAAAGTGAAATATATGACAAATCTTTTCTCTTTTGTTTTGGTTGTATATGAAAGACTCTTCCCGGACCAGTTAGTGATCCTTCAAAGCTTCCCAGGTGGAATTATGATGGTTCTAGCACAGGGCAAGCACCTGGAGAAGATAGTGAAGTGATCATATAGTAAGAATTCTCATTGTTTTGCTTATCAACTGTAAAATATCATCATCATAGAGTGTTGGATTTCATGAATTTTATTTTGTTTGATTAAACAGTCCTCAGGCCATTTTCAAGGATCCATTTAGGAGGGGAAACAATATACTTGTGAGTACTTGCTCTTCTCTGTTGTATGAATTATTTTTGGTTATATCACTTTTTTTTTTTAAATTTATTTGGGAGTATTTAATTGGATTAGGTTATGTGTGATACTTACACCCCGGCTGGAGATCCGATCCCGACCAACAAGAGATGTGCTGCTGCTAAGATATTCAGTCATCCTGATGTTGTTGCTGAAGTACCTTGGTATAATCACCGAACCTTAGAACTTTTTGTTTCTTTCTTTTCCTTCTTGGATTGTATGATTTACTTTTTTTCATGTAACTCGGTAAGTCAGGTATGGTATTGAACAAGAGTACACTTTGCTCCAAAAAGATGTTCAGTGGCCGATTGGATGGCCGATTGGTGGTTATCCTGGTCCTCAGGTAATGAATTTCACTCTTTTATTGAGCCTCAATTTTGAACGTTTAAGTTCTCTTAGCCGATTTATGAGTTGAAATCGTTTAATACGGTAACAGGGTCCATACTATTGTGGTGCTGGGGCTGACAAAGCCTTTGGGAGGGACATTGTAGACTCCCACTACAAGGCCTGTCTTTATGCAGGCATCAACATAAGCGGGATAAACGGAGAAGTGATGCCAGGCCAAGTAAAATGACAACTTTTGGTCTTTTGTTATTCTATTCCTATTAGTTAATCAATTTAGTTTTCTCATTTTAGATCATTGGTCATATCTATGCAGTGGGAATTTCAAGTTGGCCCTTCTGTCGGTATCTCTGCTGCTGATGAGCTGTGGGTTGCTCGTTACATTTTGGAGGTGAAACTTAAGATACCTGTTTTTGATTATTTTGTTACTAATTCAATATGCTGTTTAATGTCACTAGAAGCCATATTTCTACTTTAGGTTTCCTTAACATTTTGTTTGTGTACAAACAGAGGATTACTGAGATTGCTGGGGTGGTGCTCTCCTTCGATCCCAAGCCAATCAAGGTAAAGATTGCTTTCTTAATATGATTCGATCGTTTGCTTCATTTCCATTTGAATCAAGGCCTTGAAACGTATAGTTTTGATTTAATTTCTGGAGCTCGGCTTGTGTAATTGACTTGAATTCTTTTAAAACCAGGGTGATTGGAATGGAGCTGGTGCACATACTAATTACAGGTAAATATGCAAGCATGATATCTATGTAATGCCTTTGTTGCTAATACCGCTAACATGATTACAAGGGTCGCTCTATTCATGTCTTACTGATTGACAATCTCTTTGGGTAATGCTTCAGCACCAAGTCTATGAGGAGCGATGGAGGCTATGAGCTCATCAAGAAAGCAATTGAAAAACTAGGCTTGAGGCATAAAGAGCACATTGCTGCATACGGAGAAGGCAATGAACGTCGCCTCACAGGGCGACATGAAACAGCTGACATCAACACTTTCCTATGGGTAATGACACCTACTTTGATAACTTTTGCTGGAATAACCTTATTGTTTGAAGATATAACCAGACACAGCATACTCAGGTTGTACATATACACTTTTTGGATTGAATTGGCAAATTGTCTGCTTAAATGCTTCTCTGGATCAAGCTTATATACATTTATTACATAAAGATAAGAAATTGATTGGTCTTGGTAGTTTCATTGACATTTTCACTGGTTGACAGGGAGTTGCAAACCGTGGGGCGTCTATCAGGGTTGGCCGAGACACAGAGAAGGAAGGGAAGGGATACTTTGAGGACAGGAGGCCTGCTTCTAACATGGATCCATACATTGTAACATCCATGATTGCAGAAACCACCCTCCTCTGGAAGCCATGAGTGCTAATCCACTCACATTCACTGTCAAAGATTGTTGTTATTGGCTTACTTTGGCATTAGTAGGGAAAAAAAAAGTGGTCAGCAGTTGTTTGCTCTCTCTTTTGATTCCAATTTGGTGTAGCTTCGTGGATTGGCTTTTTGTGGTTTTGAGTTGAGGTGGGCTTGTTGCTTCCTTGGCTTATGGTTCCACTTTCATGTTTCAATAATTCAAGCACTTTGTATTACTATTCAAAATTATGAAAACTCTCTTATTTCTTATAAGAAATAGCTGAACATTGTGCTTCTTGTTGGGTGTCTTTTGCATTTACCTACTATGTGATGATAGTACAACTACTGTGAAATATCAAATTCCAACTTTTCACCAAAGAGTTGATCATTAATTAATTTCATGATTCATAACACATGAATAATTTTCTCATGAGATCCTAAAATGAGGTCTTAAAATGAGGTCTTAACTTTTATTGCTCAAAACTTTTTTAAAAAAATTTTAAAAAAAATATTTATATTTTGATCTGTCTTATGAACTCAACGATATATTTTTTGTTTTAACAAAAATCAAATTCAACAAGAAAAGTGTATGATAATTCTAGATCGTTAGATATAAAACAAAAAATATTTCATGTACTTTTTTTTTTGTTGTATTTTATTTTTTTTTGAACAAAAAAAAATATGGTTGGGTTCGTAAAACAAATGAAAATACAATTTACACATGGTGGAGAAAACCACCACACAATATGAAGTACTACACCATAAAAATAAGGGATAAGTATCGACGTATCGTAGAAATGCCTAAACTTATCAAAAAAGATCAATTGAGACCCTGTATTTTTTTCGGGCCAAAGAGACCCCTCAACTTCAACAAATGAATCTCATTAGCACTTCCATCTATTTTTCATAAAAAACTGTTGATATGAACGGTAATTTGTGACATGTCTTTGTTTTGCATAAAAATAAAAACTATATGTAAAATGTGACATGGATTTTATAAAATAAAACACTTAAATTAAAAATAACAAACCCTATCTTCTCTTCTTCAAGCTCCACCACCAACCACCACCAACCACCACCTCCCACCACCACCATCATCAATCCTTCTCTGCGCCAACAACCACACCTCCTTGAAACCCCTCTCTAAACCACCTCAGCTCCTCCTCCTTTCAATTGAGCCTCAGTTATGACATTTTGGATGTGGGTTTTGATTTGGTGGTTTTCATACTTTGGGGTTTTTGATGTGGGAATCCATTATGGGGTTTCGATTTTAGCTTTAGGGTTCGAAGTAGGTGATGACGCGGTAGAGTATTAAAGAATGTAAAATTGCAAATTCACAATCTTGTGCTTTGTTGATCCTCACGCAAGAGAATAGCCAAGAGCAAAGAAAGCTATGCCTTGTTGATTCCCACAGGAATGCCAAGTTGATAGAAGGTTTAGAGAAACGTCTCTAGCTTTTATTGAATCAATCAAAACTGTCTCATGGAAGATATAATAGGCACGTATATAATGACCATACAAACCAAACCAAACCCTAGCATAATTCTATACTTAATAGGAAACTAATTATGAAACAAAATAGTTCATGCAAAAACAGGAAACTAATTAACTCGATGTCCAAGCAATCCTGGGAAGTCACGTCTTGCGCTTGTCGAAACGGGACAAAAAGGAGAGGGCTAGTCATTGTAGGGGTCAAATTCAACCTCAGCAAATTATATGAGTCATGTTCAACCCAATCCATATACAAATACAAACAGGCCCCGAAGCCCAACAACATAAAAAGGCCCAACAGAGGCTAAGGCCCCGAAGCCCAACAATATAAAAACGTAACAAGAGGCTAGGGCCCCGAAGCTCAACAACAATCAGACCAGAACTTACAGTCCAAAAAGGACTTGGTCTTAACAAGGCAGTACGAAGCCGATGCAAATAAGGCCAAACCAATAACTAAGGGACGAAGCCGAAGATAAGGCAGTTCCTTGTTAAATGGTAACAGCCGAAACTGTTACAAACTACTGTAAACTCCTCCAAAACTGCCGTAAACTCCTCCAAACTGCCACAACTGCTGGTAACTGCTCAAGAAAAGCATAAAAAGAGTTCATTAGGAGAGTGGAGGGGGAGGTTGATTTCTAACCTACTTTGTAATAACAAGAGAGAAATAAAATACCAGATCATTCTGCACCGTGGACATAGGCTCAAAGCCGAACCACGTAAAATCTCTCTGTTTTGTCTTATATTTACCCACTCATTCTCCACAATTGGATTGTCGATAATTTACATCAACAATTTGGCGCACCAGATAGGGGGTAATAGTTTTATCACAATGGCAAACTCAGAAGATTCACGAGATGATGCGGTAAGCGAGAAGATGAAAGCTTTGATTCAACATTTCGACGAACATGAAAGAAGGGTCCAACAGTTGGAGCAAGAAAATTTGACTGTTCGAAGAGAAAATCAAAAGCTACTTGATCTTATGAATCAACCTTCAAGCCCTCACATAACCAGAACCATTCCTGCAAGTACCATCCCAAGTACTTTTATTCGACTCAATAATGGGCAAACAACGCAAATTTCCAACGCAAGCGTTCCTTTGCCAGGATTTGTGCATCAAACATAATCATCATTGGCATCAACATCAACTCAATTTCTAAGGCCAACGACACAATCCATGGCACCATTGTTTCCTATACCAACTTCATCTTCAACTATCCCAACAATCGGTGCATGGTCAAATATAACCACGACACTATCGGAAATCACGACGCAACGAAGTGTCGACAAAAGATTGGAGGAAATGGAGTCAACATTCTTCAGGATACCCGACATACCCTCGCCTATAAAGAAAAATCGCACTTTCCTCAAATCTTCATTTGTTCATGCCATTGCCATGGAAGAGCTCCCAAAGAAATTCATCATACTACATATTAAACCTTACGATGGTACCACCGACCCGGAAGATCATGTGGATCAGTATAGTCAACGATTGACTTTGGTGTCGTACCCGTTCAACAAGCATGAAACATGCATGTGCTGAGGATTTAGTTCAACTTTGGTGAGACCTCCTTTGAAGTGGTATCTTAATCTTTCAGAAGTGTAAATTGCTTCATTTGCACAATTGGCCGACGCATTCGTTGAACAATTTGCAAGCAGCAGGAAAATAATTCCAACATCTGATGACTTATATCGGCTATGGCAGAAACAAGGAGAATCTTTGCGGTCATTCTTAACAAAATTCAATAAAGAGAAACTGGAGATTCCTGAGTGCTTAGATGAGATTGCAATCAATGCATTTCGCATGGCTCTCCTTCCTTGAAGCAAATTGTATGGAAAGCTTACTCGTTATCCATGTAAATCATTCCAAGAAGTACAGGCAAGAGTAAGCGTTCAAATCAAATGGGAAGAAGATGAAGGAAGACTTCCAGAACGATCAATAGAACAACCGAAGAAATCTGAACAAAAGCAAGTAAGTTCAGAGGCTCCGCGTTATCCTCGCCGAGATCCCAAGCCGATTGATTTCAAGAAAAAATCCCGATCTACTGAATATAATTTGGTGATTCCATTAAATGAAGTCTTATCGGTGTTGAAGAAAATGGGAGATGTTGTTCGATGGCCTGGTAAAGTTCATAAACCGCTAGATCAACGGGATACTTCCAAATGGTGCGAATTTCACAACGATTATGAGCATACAACAAATGACTGTTTTACCTTCAAAAAAGAAGTAATCCAATTGCTAAAGAAAGGTTATCTTCGGGATTTACTATCTGAAAGAGGAAAAGCAACAATGGCTCAAGCCGAAAGATGAGAAGAGGAATAGAAACCACCTCCACCAGAAAAGACGATTAACGTGATATTCAGTGGATCGGAGATTAGCGGAATTACACATTCATCGGCAAAGAAACATGTCAAACAGACAGAAAATTCTGAGGTATGGAATGACAAGCCAATGGTACAATTCACGAGACAAGTCATCAGTTTCACAGACGATGAGATGACGAGATTACTAAATCCGCATGATGATGCCTTGGTAATAACTTTGCAAATTGCCAATTGTGAAGTTAAAAGAATCACGGTTGACGATGGCAGCTCAGCAAATTTACTGTTCATGTCCACACTTCAAGCAATGGGACTTTCTGAAGCTGACATAATCAGAGGTCCTATACCACTCATCGGCTTCAGCGGAGAACAGTAATACACCATCGACTCTATTTCATTACAAGTATACGCAAAAGGAATAAATCTCCAGGTTCGATTTAATATCTTAGATTGTCAATCTCTATATAATGCGATACTTGGACGACCGTGGATTCATGCAATGAGGGTTGTACCATCGACTTATCATCAAGTAATACGATTCCCAACAAGAGATGGAATACAAGAAATATATGGGGATCAACATCAAGCAAGGAGTTGCTATGAACAAGCATTGAAAGGAAAAACCAAAGCTTTATAGCAATTACAGCAAGGGCCGATTCTGAGCAATCAAGAAGAACCGGCTAATAAGGAGACAGTAGAAATCATCATTCTTCCTGATTATCCAGACCAGAAGATTCAGATTGGAGCCAACCTAGATCGTCAACTCTGAGAAAATTTGATTCGATTCCTGCAAAATCATAAACACACTTTTGCTTGGACACATGCATATATGATTGGAATTGGTCCGAAAATCATCACTCATCAGTTGCAAGTCGATGATAATTTCCTTCTAGTGAGGCAGAAGAGACGAAGGTTCGCTCCAGAAAGAAATAAAGTCATCAATGAGGAAGTTCGAAAGCTGCTAGATATTGGATTCGTTCGAGAAGTTCAATACCCAGACTAACTTGCAAATGTGGTTGTGGTAAAAAAGAAGAATGGAAAGTGGAGAGTCTGTATCGACTTCACAGATCTGAATAAAGCTTGTCCAAAATATTCTTTTCCACTTCCTCATATCGATGTACTTGTGGATGCAACAGCAGGGCATGAATTACTCAGCTTTATGGATGCATTCGCCAGATATAATCAAATCTTGATGCATCCAGAAGATCAAGAGAAAACTGCATTCATAACCGAACAAGGTATGTATTGTTATAAAGTGATGCCGTTTGGATTGAAGAACGCAGGAGCAACATATCAACGGTTAGTAAATCGCATGTTCGCCAGTCTGCTTGGAAAAACAATGGAAGTATATATATTGATGATATGTTAGTAAAGACTCTGAAGGACGAAGTTCATGTTGAACACCTCAAACAAGCATTTGAAATTCTCGATGCTCATCAGATGAAGTTAAATCCTCTCAAGTGCGTTTCGGAATCAAAGCAGGAAAATTATTGAGATTCATTGTTACACAAAGAGGTATTGAAGCAAATCCTGATCAAATCCATGCGATACTAAATATTCCTTCTCCCACAAAAATACGAGATGTACAATGGCTGGCGGGAAAAATTGCAACACTAAATCGATTCATCTCCAAACCATCTGAAAGATGTCATCATCTATTTATGGCTTTGAAGAAATCAGCTAGCTTCGAATGGACAGAGGAATGCGAGATGACATTAAAGAAATTGAAAGGATATCTAACCAATCCTCCAATTCCCAAAAACCGGTGAGATACTCTATCTTTATTTAGCAGTTTCTGAACTTGCAATTAGTGTAGTACTGCTAAGAGAAGAGAACAACCGGCAGCATCCAGTGTATTATGTCAGTCGAAGTTTGCTAGATGCTGAGACAAGGTATCCTTTAATGGAAAAGCTTGTTTTAGCACTTATCACTGCAGCAAGGAAGCTTCGTCCTTATTTTCAAAGTCATCCTATCACAGTGGTGACAAACTTCCTGATCAAAATGATACTCCATAAACCGAGTTGTCCGGACGATTAACGAAGTGGGCAATTGAATTGACCGAACATGATATCGTGTATCAACCTCTAACAGCAATCAAAGCTCAAATTCTAGCAGACTTCATTGCTGAATTCAGTCCGGGAATAATGGATAATGCTCAGAAAGAATTGCGTCAAAACAAAGAAGACGATGAAGCTATTTGACAATTATTTGTTGATGGTTCGAGTAATGCAAAGGGAAGTGGTTTAGGTATCATCTTAATCTCACCACAAGGAGATCAATTCCCTCAAGCTGTACATTGCGGATTTCACGCTACAAACAATGAAGTAGAATATGAAGCTCTAATTGAGGGATTCAAACTAGCGAAAGAAGCAAAAGTTCAACGTATCCACGTGTCCTCGGATTCCCAATTGATTGTTAACCAATTGAGTGGAGAAAATCAAGCAAAAGATGAGAATGAACTATTATCTAGAGTTAGCACGGCAGCTGCAACTTGAATTCAAAGAATTCCAAATGAATCAAGTTCCAAGAGAAGAAAATCAGCAAGCAGATGCATTGGCGAACCTAGGTTCATCAATCCCGGTACAAACGACACAGAATATCCCATTGATCCATTTGGAATCACCTGCAATAAACAAAAATTCCATGATGGAGCAATCATTTGCTATTACTGAAGACGATGATGATTGCAGAACACCATTCATACAATATCTGCAAGATGATGTATTACCACAAGATAAAAATGAGGCCAAAGCATTACAACGAAAAGCATCACGTTACACAATAGTTAATGGCATTCTTTACAAAAGATCATACCAAGGAGTTTTGCTACGATGTTTATCTCAAGAAGAAGCACAATATGCCTTAGCAGAATTACATGAAGGTGTCTGCGGAAATCATTCAGGTGGCCGAAGCTTAGCCAGTAAAGTCATGCAAACTGGTTATTATTGGCCTATGCTCCGTGGTGATGCAGCGGTATATGAGGCTAGATGTGATAAATGTCAAAGATTTTCACAAATCCCACATCAACCACCAACGGAGCTGGTCCCAATTTCATCGGCATGGCCGTTCACGAGATGGGGAATGGATATCGTCGGAAAGCTTCCTCCAGCATCGGGACAAAGAGTGTTCTTATTGATTTTAACAGACTACTTCACAAAATGGGTGGAAGCTGAAGCTTATAAACAAGTCCGGGACAAAGAAGTTAAAAGCTTCATCTGGAGAAACATCATATGCAGATTTGGAGTCCCTTATGAAATCATTTGTGATAATGGATCTCAATTCATAAGCCATAAACTTCAAGATTTCTGTAATACGTGGAAGATAAAGCTTTGCTTCGCATCACCAAGGCATCCACAATCGAATGGCCAAGCAGAAGCTACAAACAAGACGATAGTCAACACTTTGAAGAAGAGACTAGAAAAAGCAAAGGTAGCCTGGGCAGACGAACTCCCAGGAGTTTTGTGGTCATATCGAACAACAGTGAGAACTTCAACAGGTGAAACTCCATTTTCTTTAACTTATGGAACTGAAGCAGTGCTTCCAGTTGAAGTTGGCCTCCCAATAGCACGATTTGAATAGAAGCAAGATGAGGAGAATAACATCATCCTCACCAAAGAGTTAGATATGCTTGAAGAACGACAAAATATCTCATCTGTTAAAACAGCAGCTTACAAGCATCGGATCGTAAAATATTATAACAAAATATTCAACTCAAGAGCTTTTTATATTGGTGACATCGACAATGGAGCTTACAAGTTGCAAACCAAAGAAGGGAAGATACTTAGCAACACCTGGAATGCGAAACATCTCAGGTTATATCTTTCCTAAAAAAAATAAAATTTATATATATATATATATTCATAAGGATTTGGATGATGAACCACTGAAATGTATATATTTTCTCAATCAAGTTGAATATATACATATATATGCTTAGCATATATAAGTGCCTGACAGACCGCATTACATCACCCCCATTGTTATATACTTGATTATCTCAGGATCTATTAGCATCTTGGATAAAAATATCAAAGTTTGGACGAAGGTTAAAGCGACAAAGATTGCTGTCCTCCAATTTCCCAAAAGCTCATGTATACTTAACCCTTTATTTATTCTAAGATTCTTATTTGCATCATGGTTAAAATCTTAAGCATATAGTTAAAGCTATGAACTTCAATTGATAAGAAACATAAAGGAATGAAGATTGTATTTAAGTCTACAAGGGAAGGTACAAGATTACGAAAATAAAATATGAGCCTAAATATCGTCTTCGGCTTCAGAAGCGAAAGTTTGCGTTGCATCGATGACCTTGAATTCTTCATATTCTTTGATCATTCGATCAACTTCTTCCTTGTTTAAAGTACCAGCTTTGTATTGCATCATTACTTCTCCCAAAGCTTTAATTCTCTCCTTTCCAGCAGCAAGAGCACATTCTCCCTTGTAGAAATCGAAGTCTTCCTTTGATTCTGTCAACTCATCTGATAGCCGATTTGCTTTCTCAATAGAAGCACTTAGCTCAATTTCACAATCTTTCAACTTAGAATCGACTTCTTACAGATCTTTCAATATAATTTCATTTTCTTGAAATTTGACTTTGAGAGCTGAAAGTTCCTCTTCCGTATCTTTCTGCTGCTGCATTATATTGGATAATTGCCTACCCTGATCTGTGAAGTCAGTTTTCAGAGCAACGTGCCTTCTATCCAATTCATCAAATTTATCTTCAGTTTTCTTTAAAGCTTCAGCAGCAGCATTCTTCGTTTTTTCCAATTGAGCTTCGGCCTCCATCCTTAACTTTTTCTCCCACTCTTCGACCTCCAAAATTTTTTTAATATCGGCTTGTAATAATCTGCTGGAAAGACGAAGACTCTTTATTTCTTCACTTAACTTTTCGACTTCTTTATCAATGTAAAGCTGAACTGACAAAGCCTGAAAGAAGAAGACGAAGGTTACTTTTACTTTAACATAGAAATACAAATAAATTGAGTTTTGAAAATACCTAAAAAGCATGAGAAATGCTATAAAGAGAAGCGTCTTCAAGATTCAATTTAGGAGTTGTGAAACCAATGGGATAAGCCAATTTATGCAAATCAGGAAATAATTCAGCAGGTCTCAAATAAAGAGGGACGTTAGGGATCGACATCTCAAAGCTCCTTGCCGAAAGATTAGACGGAAGATCAACACCCGATAATCTCAACTCTTTCTCAAGCAAAGCTCTCAGAGGTGAAACTGGGCAAACATAATTTTTTCCTTCTCTTCTCATAGTCTCCTCTGTCACCTCATCATCAAGAACTTGAATGATGTCATCAGCTTCCTTGCTTAATCCCGCACTTTCATCTACCAAAGAAAGAGACGATAGCCTGGGTTTCTTTTTCCTTATAAGTGTGGAGTCATCATCAATATTGTCCTCAGGAACCTCAGGAGTCTCAGTTACTTCAGCAATTGTTCCTAACTCACTGTGAAGTCCCAAGCTAGATTCATGTTTTCTCTTCGTCCTCTTGTCCTTAGAGCTTCTCTGGACTTTCTTCTTTTCAGCAATCTCCTTAAGAGTCAAAGGAACAATTACTCTTGGAGCCATATGAGATTCTGTCAAAAGTCGAAAAGAAATTGTTAGAAACAAGAAACAAAATCAAAATCATAAATATTTTCTCAACTTACTTTCAAAAAGATACTTTGAGGAGACAAATTTCCAATCTCTTTTAGGATGAGGAATTGTCTTTAAAAATAATTGACAATTCCTCTGAGCTTCCTTAGTGATGGTTATCTTGGGAGATTTCCCTGCCATAAAAAGATAAATATTCATAAAAGAATTAGATGAAGACAAAAGAAAATTTAAATGGATTATACCTTGAATTTTCCAAGAACTAGGGATAACCTCATCATCTCCTAGAAGAGTTTCATTCCTTAGCAAGAAATACCTCTTCTGCAAGTTATGATCACTAGAAGTAGTCCCAGCGATCAAATTTTCCTTATCCTTCTTCAATAGCATGAATCTACCTACATCCTTTTTATTTTCTTGTCAAGAATAGGCAGCAAGAAATTCATGAAGGCCAAAAGAAAGATTGAATTTCACATTTGAAGCTTCTAAAGATAGCAAAATTCGCCAAGAATTAAGCATAAGTTGACAGGGGGCAACTCCAAAAAATCTTAATACAGATTTAACTAAAGGTCCCACAGGAAACTTTAATCAACACCTCAATATTATAGCATATACCACAGTCCACCCTGAAAATTCATAACAGGCTGATTCGCTAAAACTAGGAATTCACATCTCTATTTCCTGTGGAATTTTGAACTCAATTCTAATATTATCTAAATCCTCTTCCGTTAATACAGAAGCAGGATCCTTGTCTACTATAACCTCTTCCTCAAAAACTTTTTGAGTCTTACTTTTTGAACGGGTGGTTGGTAAAAAGCTAACCTTAGATGGACTAATCATCTTTTGACCCGATACTCCTTCAGATTCAGAATAAGATGAAACCCTAAGGCTAGTGGTTTGATCTCCTAACTATTTTTCAGGTATATCACCTTCAGGAAACTCATCTTGAGTATCTATGACAGCCGGACTTTCACTCGAAATGATCGAGGGACCAAAATTAGATTCGTCCCTTTCATTTTCTCTCTCAAACCTATCGATAAATTCTTCAGAGGAACCAAGCCAAGCCATAATCGAAAACTCAAAAAAGAAGAAGTCAAAAAATGTATCGAAAGCCAAATCGTGTTCTGGAAGTTTTAAGATAGTGGGTGGTTACAGTAAACCCATTAAAAAAACCCCCCAAGGGCTAAATAGTAAATTCGAAATTCAAAAGTTAAAACTCCTCGGAAATCGCTCTTCTACGAACTAATCAGAGCCGTTTGATCAAAAGTAACTTCTCGATAAATGGCGAAAACGGCGGCGCTACATTATCACATCTCCTTAAAAGACTAGTTAGAATCGAAACACGATTCAACTTCTAAAAGTTGCGCTCTTTTCCCTATAAATATACTTAAGAAAAACCGAAGAAGTATCACTCCCAAAACAAAAACCTCTACAGTCATGAGTTTCTCCAAGCTTCCTATCAGGCATGAATATCAGAAAATAATGTCCAAACCACCAACCAAGGCAGATGAAGGACCATCTGAAGTGGCAGAAGAACTTCAGCAATTGAAGTTCTACCCCGATGGTTATGTTCCTTACCAACATGTCTCCGATTTGCAAGACTTGGTGATACGTTTGGATAAAGATCTCCATGAAGCAGAGAGAAGGATAATGGAACTTACCCGAGCGTACAAATTGGCAGGAAGGTCACTTTATCGGCTTCGAAATATGTCAGAAAATGCCGCCATGGAGGATGATCCTCAAAAGCTGCGACAAGCTTTACAAAACATCAATCTTTTTATGAAGATTCACATCATAAATATCGATATTTATGAATCTCACATCATAAGCAAATTCAACTGTATCTAAGGCCGCTTCAACCTCTGCCACAGCTTGGGGACTGAGCAATTGGGGTTATGAGATAAACATAAACATGCTCTTATAAAAAAAATTAACCAAAATTGACACTATACAAGTTTGTTCTTTCTAATATGGATCTAAATTCGTGCTGTCAAGCCCACGCGCATAGAAATTTTCACTTGACGATAGAGTAAGTTGGGTCAAGACCTAACGTGCGACCACAAGGATATTACGCTCTTATCAAACTCGATAAAGAGCTGCTCCTCGAATGCCATTTTACTCATGATGCAATAGAATTTAATCTTTTAAAATCCTCCCAAATTGAGAGATTAGTAAATATTGTTTTGGAGGGATTGTAGGTCCATGAGCCTCTTTAGGTCTTTTTATCTCCTGTCACTGTTGGCCAAGCCACAATTGTTTCTAAAAAGAATTTCTTAAATAGAAATCGATGGAAAGTCTCTTTCTTCTATGGCCAATACTGTGGGAACACAAGGAACCGTGCTGTTTTATCTGATCTAAGTTGAAGCTTATTCAAGTAATCTAAGAACAATTTATATTTATAAGGTCAGCTTTCAATCAAGAAACCAAAAGTATACACTCATTAATTAGTACAAACTAGTTGTCCTAGCTAGGATCGCCATCTTCCATTTTTTTTAACGTGGAACCCATTCAACTGCCCATCAAATAATTGATTGGTAAACTCGGGTCACATGGAAGATTCCGCAATTTCCATTCCACTGTCTACCGAATAATTGATTGGCCGACTCTGGACCAAATGGAAGACTCCGCAATTCCCATGGACTAGTTAATACTTGGGTGGAGGCCCAATGTGAGAGCACATGCTGGGCTGAGGGTTCATCTCACAAATTACGATAATAAAAACATACATGAGATTGAAACTCATGACCTCTCGTTCGCGTGAAAAATTAGCACGGTGAAGTTCACCATATCAACCAACAACTCGTTGTTGACCCCAACCTTCCACCTAACAAGTAACACCATACTTCAACGGGGCCCACCACCCACTTGAACTTCAATGATCTAAGACACAGATGATTAAATTGCATCAAAACAATTGACACACACCTTATAGTTCATACCTTTCTTCAGAGAAGTGATGTGTAAACACCTTCACCAGCAAAAAAGTCACCAAACCTAACCTTGTTTGTAAATTGTATTCATAGCGTGGAACTCAATATTTCCACATATTCCAAACCCCTCTTGATTTTTCATATCATGCGATCTACACCCTTCAACTTTTTTATTCAAAACAAGAACCCTAAACCAAGATCATCATCATCATCTCGTACCAGCACCCATGATTTGGACATAATAAAAGCAGCTGCGTGGGCGTGGTACCAACATGGTTCTGGCTCTGAAGGTAAGATTACGAGAGAGTCTGATGTTTTCAGGCCTCATCGACCTCCCCGGCCGTCGCGGTACCAGCTAGAGGCGATGAGAATATCTCATACACTCTCACAATCACCAACCCCAAGTCCAATCCACACCCCCAACAATTCTCTTCTTGATAATTTTGAAATTGAGAGCATCTCCAAGGAACTAGATTTTCTTATGGAGTCTAGAAAATTTGATGATGGTGGTTCTTATGAAAAGAAGAAGAAGAACAAGAACCAGAAGCCAAAATTTAAAGGGTTTTGGCCGAGGCATGTGGTGACGTGTGGTGCCAAGGAAGACATGGTGGATACGACGGCGTATCGGAGCAGTCGGCAGCCGGCAAGGTTGGTGCCGGTGATGAGACTGGTTACCTCTAAGCCACGGACCAACCATGACTTGAAAACTTAGCAGTTTTGGAGCCTACTTATTATATACTGTAACTGTCACCAAAAAAATGTATTTATGAGTGTTGCATTATGACACATTCAAGTCAAATAAAATACGTATATAGTATTTGTTTTCCCTTTCATTTTCTTTTTTCCTTTCTAGATTTTAATTGAATTTCGTATTGGTATAAATGGTGAAGTAATTAAGGGGCTAATACATAAGATTTCCTTCCTTTCAAGATTATTTATTGTACATAATGTGGATAGAAAATAGTGCAATAAGCTTCATTTGTTGTTTTCAACTTTGTAGACTTTGTTATGTCGTGTATATATGTACATTTCAACAAATTCTATTATGTGGTTCTATTATGCAACACCTCATGTGAAGGTTGATGTTCAATAGATTTGTCCATATCTCATAGCAAAGGAATGTGTACCCTGCCTTGCACCTTCAATCAGAATCAAAGTCAATTTTTG
Source organism: Tripterygium wilfordii (assembly GCF_013401445.1). NCBI lineage: Eukaryota > Viridiplantae > Streptophyta > Magnoliopsida > Celastrales > Celastraceae > Tripterygium > Tripterygium wilfordii. The sequence continues at coordinate 2,662,497 of NC_052234.1, forward strand.
TGGGCACCTGCTTCAAGGACTATCCATGGTGCCCGATAACACATGGCAATCAAATGTAATGATATGTCCGGAATTGCTACGACTTTTTTTCGTGAGTATTTGTTTTGTTTGGATTCAATTCTTGATTTTTTTTAAAAAAAAGATATGTTTATATTGGAATCGAACATTGAGCACACACATGTATAACTCAATCGATTGCCAACCAAGCCACCTCTTATTATTATGAATTCTTGATGTTAAAAGAGTTGTGAAATATATCCTAGTTTGCACGCAAACTTATGTGTTGGGCTTATTGGGTCGCCTACTTTGTGTTGGGCTTATTAGGTCTCCCAAAATAGGCTTGATCCATTTTAAGATTAGTCGCACTTTATTGTACGAGTTAGACCTGTCAATGGTTTGGGTTGCACTTCTTCGTAAGAGTTAGGCCTATCAATGGATGGGTCTACATTCGGCCCAATCAAGATCTGAACTTGTTTAGCCTAATTTTTAGAATTGTGTTTCGATTAAGATCCCGAACCCAATGACATGAGTCTTAATAATTTTGGACATGGTATGCCTACACTCGATCCGTTAAGAATCCAATTCCATACAAATTTTAGAACAAACAGGCAATATGTATTGCATTGCAACAATACATGTGATATATGATCGAAAATGATAAACGTACATATAGTGATTGTCCATACACAGCCATAATCTAGGTGGCATGCCTAGTTACCATGCTTACATGACAAATGAAGTAAAAAAATAACATTTCTCTCTGATTATATTTTGCTAAGCCACAATACCCTTCCCTCTCCCCCTCTCCCCCTCCTCGTCTCTCTCTCTCTCTTTATTCTCTCTCAGACAGGTAAGGTGACGATGGATCTATGAGTTGGTTCCTCCATTGGTGCATTAAAGAAGAAACTGATCCAATGGTTTGGTCTCAGAGCTAAGGGATTTAATTGTCTTCGACAAGATGTTTCTTATATCTCTCAAGGTCATTCCTGATTAGGTCTCCCTTGCGATACATATGTCTAGTGACTCTTTGTGCTGCATTGTTCTTGACATGATTTGCTGGTTGCTAGTTGTAGTTGCCTGAACCTACAATTATTGACAAGTCAACTTTTGATGACGAAGGGTCGTCTACAATATTGGAATTCTGCAACACTTCAAAGAACAAAGTCATTAGAAGCTCTTAAACTGAAATGGAGGTGTCGATCGAAGAGAATCTGACGATCAAGTCAATATAGGGAGTGAAGAATGTGACAGTGGATGAAACTGGCAAGGGAATGTGTTTGGACCATAGTTTTTAAACTCGACCCGTGCATCGAACGGTCAAGGCTGAAGGGTCAAGGGTTTCGAGGTTCAACCGTTATGATGGAGGTTGAATCGCGGATTTTTAATAAATAATAATATTTATAGTTTAATAGTTATATACTATATAGCAAGTTAGAGGATGAATATAATATAATATATTTATAAAATAATAATAATTAGAACTAGATAAACGAATGATTAATTCTTAAAAAGTAATTTTATATATATAATGATTACAATAATAACATAAATATAAAATATTTATATACATTTAAATAAATGGTGAAAAAGAAAGAGGGAAATAAAATCAAATAACAAAAGAAAAAGTAGATGTTAGAGTGAGACCCATGAACTACTATTAGTTGAGAAGAAGTCAAAACACCTTTGAACGCAATTCCACATCGGTAAGATTAGAAGATTGGTTTCACAACTCCATTATAAAAGCAATAGTAGAGAAGCAGGAAAGTTACTATTAACGAAACCATAAAGTAGCGGCCCACCAGACTGTGTGGGCCTCACGAGGTAAAACCCAAGGGGTTTACTATCCATGTGGTTTTTCACTGAACTCGTCAATTCAAGGTTTGACAAGGGTCAATACACAAACGATTTTTTACATACGAAAATCCGCGAAGGCCGCTAGTACACAGGTTTCACAGTCAAACCAACAGGCCAGTCCGGTTTAAAAACTATGGTTTGGGTAGAGTATTTTTGGTAGAGAGTTTGGGTAGAGTGTTTATGTAAAGTGTTAGACTTATTTGTGCATGCCTTTCTTTATAATAGGGAAATGCTATTTATAGGATCATAGGTCAAGTCAATATGGGGAGTGAAGAATGTGACCGTGGATGAAAACTGGCAAGGGAATGTATGTGGACTGAGTATTTTTGGTAGAGAGTTTGGGTAGAGTGTTTATGTAAAGTGTTAGGCTTATTTGTGCATGCCTTTTCTTATGATAGTGTTTTAAACCTTGGATCTCTTAGACAATTGATTGACAAAGGTAATACCTGAAAAGTTGTGTACCAAGATCTATAAAGCAATGAAGAGATAGATTCAGCTAGGTTCCTAGAAGAAGTATATACCTACCACATTCATGAGGAGATGGATGGAAAGTATCCTTATGAAAAATGTGTATGCATGATTTAACTGATAATATGAAAGAAAAGTAATAGTACTAAACGATATCCTACCTTCCCAGTGGGGGTCATGATACAGTTTTCATGTCATTCACATTTTGGAAACCATTTTGTAATTGGTCCATAAGTTGGAACAAGCCACAAGTCGAAATGGTACCTGGTAGTTGTAGTTTGACACAACATCTACACAGTTGCATGCTGGTGTGACATGAATTGTAGGCAGTTTTGTTAGTCTATGATATCTATTATAGGCGGATGTCAGTTTGCATGTTGATGTGACATTTGTTGTGGGTAGCATGAGCAACAAAAGCTTTTATCAAGTCTGATGGATGTCAGTGATGTGAATTCATATGGCACACCCTTCGTCCATATCGCTTAGGTGTAGGCATGTGAAGTGCTTTATATAGGCAAGTCCTTCTTTAACTAGCATAACGTATTTTAAAGTGGTTATTGGGTTGTGATGGCCTAAGACCTACAATATCATGGTGGTTGGCTAAACTTTTCATCATTTGGTATCGGAGTAGGCACAAGCCCACGTGGTGATAGTAGGGTCACACATGACGTGTGTTTGTGAAGGGGGAGGGAATTGTTGTGAATTCATGTGACAAACCCTTTGTCCCACATCGCATAGGTATAGGCTTGTAAAGTGTTTTGTATGAGAAAATCCTTCCTTAACTACCATGACGCATTTTAAAGTGGTTCTTGGACTGTGATGGCCCAAGACCTATAATATCATACTAGTGGAGAAGTTATGTGTGGCCCCACTATCACCACATGAGCATGTGTCTGCTCCAATATCAAATGATGAAAAGCCTACCATCATGTGGGCAGCGGAGATCTAATGTTCTACTTTGCTTGGAGAAGTTGCAAATTGCGAGATTTACAAATACAATGAGAACAAACCAACTCTAGATGCTATTTGGTTGTCTCATAAAAACCAAATGTGTATGTACAAAAAGAAAGTTTGTTTACACCAAAAATACATTGATTATTATTTCTGTTGCTTCTCACTTTCTCTCTCTCTTCACCATCTTCTCTTATTTTTTATTTTCATAAACCCATAAACATGGAACTCTCTTGGAGTCTTAACTCTTCAATGCACTCACCAACACTCTGTAACACCCGAAAAATTTACCAAGTATGTTAATGAATATTGTACGCTTATGGGTTATTGTAGTTGTCCACGTTTAATATTTCTTTTAAGAGAAATAACAACTTTCTCTAACTAGTGCCATATAAATGAGTAAGAAAATGTAGGTTGAAATTATGAGTAGCAAAACTAATCAAGTATTTGTATAGGTTAAATTAAGAAATGCATGTTAGACCATAAAGCATGGGATATATATATATATATATATATATATACACACACACACACAAACATTTAGGAATACGTAAATAAATGGGAAATCTTTGATGATTTGCCGAGCGTATTGAAAGAGTGAGAGTGTGAAATGATTATTGTGCATGAAAAGAGACACTTGTCTAGCAAGGAATAAAATGAGGTGTTAAGGTTTAAAAAATAATAAATAAATATTATGGCAAGAGAAGGACACTTGTCAAGCAAAGGGAAATTTGAGGAGTCAAAGTTGATATATATGAGAGTTATAAGTCTTAGCTATATAAAGAGAGAAGAGTTTGTAAAGTGAAGAAAAGTTATTCGGCAAAAGAATTAAACCGAGAGAAAGAGGAAGCTAAACCGAGAGAGAGTGAGTATAAGTTAAACTGAGAGAAAGAGGGAGTGTATAAGCCGCAGAAATAAGAAGAATTTGAAATCAAAAAAGAATTAACATCAGGCAAGATTTGTGTAATATTATTTTAAGTGAAATGAAATTTTTTGTAGAAATTCCTCTAATGAATAGGGAGCGATTTCTTACTAGGAAATAATGTATATAATATGCCATGTATGTGAAACTAAAATATATATTTGGTTAGGAATCGAGGATGTTGGACCAAATCTCGTGTACAATAAGAAGAAAGAAAAAGCATTCGCCGAAAATTGAGATAATCAACAAAGGTGAGGGTTGCCATTGCTGATACATTTGAAAATGATTTTGACGTGATATACAATTTATTTGATGGCTTATTTGATAAAATAAATATCAATGCGTTTAAATTCAAAATTATGGTTGTTATAAATTTTGGAAACTACTATGTGCGATTCACGGAAATATCTTGGAAAATGATTATGTGATGATTGAGAAATTCTTATGAATTTTTTTGGGAAAAGAAATTCTATTTGAGATGACGCAATTTGATATAAATGGTCATATGATTTCAAACTCCCTGTGTTGAATTCCTTGAATATGTGAAAATGGAATAATATGATTATTTTGTTTGCCTGTGCACATGGCCAGCCCAACCTTAGCCCGGTTATGGTTTTTGATAACTAGTCCCAGGTGCGACTAGAGTGATTGGTCGGAGTAATTTTACTCTCACACTACGTAATTAAATTATTCCACGATCTTTTCAATGGGAAAGCATATCAGTAGGTACCCCACATATTAACCGGATTGACGAATCTAGGTAAAATCGTAAAGTGGGCATTATGAAATGCATTGAATGGATTTATATTTTGGAACGTCGGACAGGGATGATTCGTGTTGAAATATAAGTTCTATGAATTTATATTTATTGCCTTCAAAGAGATTTGAACTCCGGGTTGTGAAATTGTTTACATTTTATAAGAATTGTTTATTTTCATATTTGATAACGATTGCTCAAATAACTTTTGATAAATGTTGAGATTGCTTCTGTTTGGTTATGTTTAGCTTGGCTAACCCTTCTACATGCTTTCCATACATGTAGATTAACAGGAGCTAAGTTGAGGAGGAACCAGGCTAAATAAAGATCGAGATAGTGTAATAGAGCTAGAGTTATGTAAATATTTACATAGAATCTTGTATCAAGTACTTAAGTATATATTTGGCTATTTCGAAATTGTGGATTATGTTATAATATAAAATACTTTGATGTATTGAAGTTAGATAATGATATTCCGATAATATGGGCTTACGGTACGCTATCCTCATGAACCCAGGTAACTGGGAACGTACGAATAGTTTCATGCCGTGTAATTACCCCTGGTGAAGGTTATGGGGTGTTACATTTAATGGTATCGGAGCACCTAGGTTTGAATCTTAGCTTAAGCAAGGACTAAAGTCTAGTTATGGAGGATAGTAAGATGGAAACAAATAGATTTTATGTACATTAAAAAATAATTTGTGAGTAGAAATTTTTGCAAAAATATGACTATATGTGGTGTCTATGATGTAGTACTAATATTTAAAAACCTTTTTATGTTGTAAATGAACTCAGACGGAAAGATCATTTGCATTTCTAAGGTGAGAATGTTAGAGGAGCTGATTAAAGGACTAGGGTAAGGGATTCCCAGGATATTTGACTGTGGTGGAGGAAGGCTTTGCTATCATGATTCTTCGGGTATAGATACCCGTAGGAACTTCTGAGAATCTTGAAAGCTAGCTGAAAGTTCGTATCAAACAGATGGAAAGTGTTGATTTAACCATGGAAATGTTAGCTGAGAGGATGATTCATAAAATCTATGAGTATGTAAATTATCTTGTGGGTGACTACAATCTGGATGAGGTGATGGTGCTTAGAGGGATGAAAAAGACTTGGTGGAGACAATTTAAGAATCTTGAAGATGAAGTAGAGAAGTTGATGAAGGATCAGAAAAAATGGCTAAGGGTTTGGAGGACGCTACAAGACAAAGGAACGAGACTGAACTCAAGTGGCTGACCGGTGAGAATGAGAATTATGAGTTACATGGGAAGGTTGCATAATTAGAAAGTAGGTGGAATGCTCACCTTGCTGGTGAAAGTGAAATTGAGATCGATTCTAGTGAGGAAGAAGATCCAGTCTTGGGGGAGTAGAAGTGGACTTTTGTTTTATCTTGGTGACTAATATTATGAATAAGTAATAGGCTAGTATCGGATGTAGTATCTTAAATTGTATCCATGTTTTGATGTGTCTTTTTACCCACATCGGTGGGATGGATTGGCTTAGTATTTTGTGTAAATACAAGTTTGGTTACAACAAACTTATGGAATGTTATTATGTGCAATGTTATTATATATTAAGTGACCAGTATTTCTATATCTATTTTGAACGGTGATAATACAAGGTTACTAATGAAATGATTGATGAAGACTGTTTCAAAGTTGAACAAGTCAAGCCAACTAAGCATTTCGTCCTTAATTTTAGGAATCTTCCCAAGTTTAAAAAATCACAAAACTACTTACTACTAAAGTGGTGTTAGTTGCTATTTTTATACTTTAAGTTGTTAAGATCATGCCAGTTATGTAAGCCTATAAAAGGCAACTTGCTTTCCATTAATAAGTATGAATAAAATCCATAAGTTGAGGTTGATATATTGTTCTTTAACGATTCTATTTGCTTCTAATCAACTAAAAGCAAGACTTTTCTCCGACAATTTTGGTATCGGAGTGAGGACATCATTTACGCAATTTCACTAATCTCAATCAGAGCTGTAGCAGCAATCTTGCAGCCAGTCAAAGCAACGCAGCATCCAAACCGTTGATGACAGCAAAATTCTCAAATGGCAAGCAATGGAACGTCATCCTCTTCACAACCACTCATACCAATTTTCAATGGTGAAAAGTATGAGTTCTGGAGTATCAAAATGAAGACATTGTTCAGGTCTCCAGAGTTATGGGACATGGTCGAACACGGCTTTGCCGAAGTAAAGGAACCTAATGTAGAAGAAGAAGAAAAACTGAAAGTAGCAAGAAAAAAGGGACGCTAAGGCTTTGTTCTTTATTCAACAAGCAATGCATGATTCCATCTTTTCAAGAATTGTAGCAGCAAACACCTCCAAGGAAGCATGGAGCATATTGAAGAAAGAATTTCAAGGCTCAAACAAAGTAGTCACTAGAGGTCATCATTTCGTCCGTGGGTCAAAACCCGGCCGACACCTTGGGCGGGCTTGGGCTACATTTTTGGGGCTGGGCCCGACACCTCTGGCCAATTTTGGCCCGGCCCAAACCTGAGCCCAACTAAAACCCGACTAGACAACATACATTATTTATATATATATATATATATATATATATATATATATATATATATTATTGCAATGTATGTGTGTGTATATATACATAATGCATATATATTACACATATGCATATATAAAATACATTTTCCTAAAAAAACACATATATAAATATTATATAATTAAAAACTCGGGCTCGGCCAGACGCATGGGCCTAAGGCTCGAGCCTTAAGGGCCCGGGCTGGGCTTAGGCCTCATTTTGAGAGTTAAGCCCGACCCGAAGCCCGATTTTCAAAATAGGGCCCAGGCTTGGGCCAGGCCTGAGCCTCATATTTCTGGGCCGACCTAGCCCGGCCGGATGCCGAGCCCTAGTAGTCACTGTTAAACTTCAAACTTATAGAAGAGAATTTGAAAACTTGCTTATGAAGAGCAATGAAATTGTCCAAGATTATCTGTCTAGAGTTTCAACTCTTGTCAATCAAGTGAAGTCCTATGGTGAGCAAATTTCTGATGGAATTGTTGTAGCAAAGGTTTTGGGAAGTTTAACTCCAAAATTTGAGCATGTAGTTGTAGCAATAGAAGAAGCTCATGATCTGTCTACTTATTCCTTTGATGAACTAATGAGTTCCTTGCAAGCTTATGAAGAAAGACTGCAGAGACCAATAGAAAGGAGTAATGAAAAAGCATTTCATGCCAAGCAAGAAAGTTCAGCTACTGCGGGAAGAGGAAGGGGCAATTTCCATGGAAGAGGTTGAGGAAGAAACCAAGGAAGAGGACGAGGAAGAGTAGGGGATGTTAGACAAAATAAAGTAACAATTCAATGTTACTATTGTGGCAAGTTTGGTCATAGGGAAGCACATTGTTGGAACAAGCGAATAGATGAAAACAACCAAGCAAATTTTGCAAAAAATGAAGAAGAAGAAGAAGAAAGCATGCCTTTCATGGCCTATCTTGATGACTCTTCAAATAATTCTGAAGATGTTTGGTATCTTGACAGTGGATGCTCTAACCACATGTTAGGAACCAAATCATTATTCAGAAACTTGGATGAGTCACGAAAGTCAGAAGTACGATTGGGAGATAACAAGAAAATTCATGTCGATGGGAGAGGAACAATTGCCATCAAGATCAACCATGGTAAAGTAAAATTATTGCATGATGTAATGTTTTTTCCAAGTCTATCTCACAACTTTCTTAGCATTGGGCGGCTTATGAGCAATGGTTATTCAATATTATTTGAAAATGGTTTTTGCACAATCAAAGACAGCAAAACTGGTCACCTAGTTGTTGCTGTTCTAATGGCTTCAAACAAAATATTTCCTTTGGAAGTCTCAGCTATGGAAGAGTATGCAATGCCTGCTAAGGAGAAGGATGAAGCTCAACTATGGCATTTGCTGTATGGTCATCTCAAGATTAAAGGTTTAAAGGTGCTAAAACAGAAGGAGATGGTCGAAGACCTACCACAACAACTAGATGATCTCAGTTTCTGTGAAGGGTGCGTTTATGGAAAGCAAAGTAAAAATTCTTTTCCAATTGGAAAGTCATAAAGAGCCTCTAGTCCCCTTGAATTGGTACATACAGATCTTTGTGGACCAATGCAAACTGAATCTTTTGGAGGCAGTAAGTATTTTTTCTTGCTTATTGACGATTTTAGCATAATGAGCTTGATTTTCTTTCTCAACTTCAAGTCTAAAACATTTGAACTATTCAAGAAATTCAAGGCTGCAGTGGAGAAGCAAAGTGGAGCAAACATCAAGACTCTAAGAACATATAGAGGTGGTGAGTTTCTCTCAACTTCATTTGATATATTTTGTGAAGAACATGGCATTCACAAGGAACTCACGGCTCCACACATGCCTGAGCGAAATGGAGTTGTTCAACGAAAAAATAGAACCGTGGTTGAAATGGCAAGAAACATGTTGAAAGCAAAAGGTCTTTCCAATCAATTTTGGGCTAAAGTTGTAGCAACAGCAGTTTACATCATCAATTTGTCTCCAACTAAAGCAGTGATGAACCAAACTCCATATGAAGCATGGAAAGGAAGGAGACCCAATGTAAGTCATCTAAGAGTTTTTGGATGTGTAGCTTATGCTTTGATTAAGTCTCATTCTCAAAAATTTGACAAGAAAGCTGAAAATATATTTTTGTTGGCTATTGCTCACGATCCAAAGCATATAAGTTGTATGATCCAATTAGGAAGAAAATAATCATCAGCACGGACATCATATTTGATGAAAATAGAAGTTGGAAAGACAAACAGCAGCAAACTTAGCTGCTGAAGTTCCATATGCAGACTCAATTCCAGTTCTTGCACAAACGCCCTTATCCACCTTAGGATGTAGCAGCCAAATTAAATAGACTTAACCGGGACTGATCAATCTTCATCCAACAACTTTAGTCCACGATCAAGAACTGATCAAGCCTCATCCAGCAATTCTAGTACACCGCCAAGAAAGTTAAAGTCTCTAAATGAGATTTATGAATCTTGCACTTTTGCTCTCTTTGTTTTAGATCCTATTTTCTTTGAAGAAGCTGTAAAAGACGAAAATTGGTGCAAGGTAATGGAGGAGGAAATGCTATCAATCCAGAAAAATGAAACATGGAAGCTGGTTGATCTTCCTAAAGGAAAGAATGTGATTGGGCTAAAGTGGGTATATAGAACCAAGTATCATGCAGATGGAAGTATTATCAAGTTTATTGCAAGGCTAGTTGCAAAAGGATACTCACAAAGGCAAGGGATTTATTTTGAAGAAACTTTTTCTCCAGTAGCTCGGCTTGAAACAGTAAGAACTTTTCTAGCTTTGGTTGCTTATCTAAATTGGCATGTTTATCAGTTTAATGTCAAATCAGCTTTTCTCAATGGTGAGTTGGAAGAAGAGGTTTATGTCTCACAACCTGAGGGCTTTGTCATGACTAGAGAAGAATACAAGGTTTACAAATTGCGGAAAGCACTTTTGGCCTAAAGCAAACTCCTCGGGCATGGTATGGTAAGATAGATGGCTATTTTCGTAAGGCTTTGAAAGAAGTTACAATGAACCAACTCTTTATTTCAAGAAGAATGTTGAAAATTTCTTGGATCTATGCATTTATGTTGATGATATAATATATATGGGGGTCGAATGAGTTAACTGTTGCTGAATTTAAGTCCTACACGATGAAGACTTTTGAAATGTCATATTTAGGTCTATTGCATTACTTTCTTGGCCTTGAAGTTAAACAATGTTTGGATGGGATTTTTATCTCATAGAGGAAGTATGCAGTGGATCTCTTAAAGAATTTCAGTATGGAGAAGTGCAAGATAGCAATGACTTCCATGAACATCAATGAGAAGCTGAAAAATGAAGATGGGATTAGTTTTGAAGATGCAACTTATTACAGAAGTTTGGTTGGAGGACTAAATTATTTGGCTCACACTAGGCCTGACATTGCTTTCTCAGTAGGAGTGGTTTCTCGGTTCATGCATAGTCCATCCAAACATCATCTTGGAGCAGCAAAAAGGGTTCTGAAGTATATAGCTGGAACAGTGGAATATGGCATTTGGTACTCAAAGGTATCAAATTTCAAACTTATTGGCTTTACTGATAGTGATTGGGCAGGCTACTTAGATGATAGAAAGAGTACTTCTAGAATCATCTTTAATCTCGGTTCGCGAGCGATTTCATGGAGCTCTAAGAAACAAGAAGTTGTGGCACTCTCAACGGCTGAATCGGAGTATATTGCAACTTCATCCTCAACATGTCAAGCAATATAGCTAAGGCGCTTGCTTATAGATTTTCGGCAAAACCATAATGAAGCAACTGAAATCTTCTATAATAATTGATATGCCAATTATATTCATATAATTGTGCATCATTTTACATGAAATCTTGCATTGTTTAAGAGTTAATTCGAATTATATGCTGCTTAAAGAATGTTATTTGCACATTTCAGGTTACGGAGCATAAATGGAAGAAAAACAGCTTAATGGATAGGAATGAGCAAGAAATTGGACCCGGAAAAAAAAAAAAAAAAAAAAAAAAACCGATCGATCGGCCCAAATATCCGATCGATCGGACGCTGATTTAGCTGAATTGGACAGTGGAGAATTCCGATCGATCGGTCAGAGTAATCTCGCGACTTTTGAGGCCTTCAATTGTCCGAAATTAACCTAAAGTCAAGGGAGACCAGCTCAAAACGACATAGAAGTGTGAGATAAACGACTCTGGGTCGTGGGGGGTATATAAGCTTAGATTCCTAGGGTTTTGGGGGACTTGGACCTTTGGGAGCAAAAACCTAGGGTTTTGGGAGAGACCTCTCTACAGCAGCCATTGTTGCAAGCGAAAGGGGGTTAAGGGGTTTTTCCTTCTCTTCTATTTATTCTTGTATTTTAATGACTGCCATTTCTGATTTTGAATTGTATTCCTTAGTTATGAGGAACTAATCCTCTAACTAAGGATCCTAATGGAACCCTTCTTTGAAGATTAAATGAAATTGGTTTCTTGTTCTTGAATCTCTTTTTTATGTTGTTGATTTTCTGTGGATATGCTTATTGCTTTCAAATGCTTGATCACCATTTGAATGATGTCTAGTCTAGGTTGAAACCGGAAGGATAACCCTAGGGTTGCAAGAATCCATAGAAGACATAGGTTGTATGAACCATAGGAATATAGGTTCAAGACTTATGCAATCATTAATTGATTTCCATTATGCTTAAGGGATTTTTGATATGAAACCGAATGTTAGGAATAACAGGGATTCTATTGAAAATACTTTCAGTGTATCTAGGAATAGAGCATTGGATAATTTGGGAAATCTATTGTCAACAACTAAATTGAGAAGTGAGAATTAATGAACCAATGGAGTTTAGTTGGATAAGAAGTGGTGAAATTAGGAACCTTAGTGTTTACTTTGCTTGAAACAAAATTTCTGGTTGGTTGCTTTGCTAATCATTTAAGTGTACTTAGTTCTCTTTCAATTCACTTGTTTAGTATTAGGTAAAAACCAAATCAACAATTCGCTTGCCATTTTAGTGTGCTAATTGCTTATTTTGTCATTAATTTGAAATTGCCAAAACATCCTTGTGGGACGATACTCTATTCACTCTTTATTACTTGTGCGATTTTGTCCACTTGCGAATATAAATTCACAACAAGTTTTTGGCGCCGTTGCCGGGGATTGAGGCAATTTTATTTTTGGTGTCAATCTAGGTAATTTTTGTGCTAATTTGGTTTTAATTTTCTGCAGAAATTCTTTCTCTTGTATGAGCTTAGGAAGACGTGCTCTTAGCTCAGATGTGATTGATTTTGATCCGGAGATTGAGAGAACGTTTCGTATGCTTAGACGGGAACAACATAATAACCAAATCGAAGGCATGGGAGACAACTTGGAGGGAAGAAATGGTGCGGGTGTCATTGGTGGAAATGGTTTGAATGAAATAAATGATAATGGCAGAGGTACTTATAATGGAAATGGTGGAAATGGAGTCAATGAGGTGGATGGTCCCCCAAGGCAAATCGATCCTCATTCTTTGGAGGAATGTGCTAGGCCAACTTGGGATACCACTCCCTCTAGTATCCGGTATCCGCCTATCAACTCCACTCACTTTGAAATCAAGCCGGCTATTATCACTATGATCTCCAACTCCGTTGTGTTCCATGGCTTTCCTCATGAAGAACCAAATGTGCACATTGCTTCATTCTTGCACATTTGTGCTACATTTGATATTCATGGTGCTTCACGTGATGCAATTCTCTTGAGGTTATTTCCATTCTCATTGCGGGATAAAGCTAAGGCGTGGTTGATGTCACTTCCTCCGAACTCCATCACTACATGGGATGAGCTTTCGGAGCAATTTCTATCTAAATTTTTCCCTCCGGCGAAAGCGGTTCAAATCCGGAATGATATCATGACTTTCTCTCAATTCGATCTTGAATCTTTCCATGAAGCTTGGGAGCGGTTCAAAGCCATCTTGAGGAGTTGTCCCAATCATGGACTTGCGGAGTGGATTGTTTATCAAGCTTTTTATTCCGGATTGAGTATGCCAACGAGGCAAATGTTAGATGCCGCCGCGGGTGGTTCTTTTATGACTAAATCTCAAGAGGATGCTCGAAATTTGCTTGAGAAGGTTGCTAAAACGAATACTTCTTGGCCTACGGAGAGGCTACCACAAAGGCAAGGTAATCCAAGAGATGCCGATGTGATGTCCGCCTTGGCTGCTATGGCGAAAAAGATTGATGCTTTGACGGTGAATTCTTCTCAAGGAGTGCATGCGGTTCAAGGAATGCCTTTCGTATCTTGTGATTATTGTGGTGCTAGCCATCAAACCGGAGAATGCTTGATTACTAATGCATCTTCCTCTCAAAGTGAGCAAGCTAACGCTATTGGAGGTGGGCACTATAATCGGCCAAGAAATGATCCATACTCAAATTTCTACAATCCGGGATTTAGAAATCATCCAAATTTTTCTTGGAGCAACAATCAAAACGTGCAAAACCCTCCTCCTCAACAAATGCAGCCCCAAGAGAAGAAGAGGGACATTGATGAAATGTTTGCTAAGATGGTCGGGAGTATGGAGGCATTAGCCAACAACACAAACAACTTCATCAGCAAGACTGATTCTGCATTACAAACCCAAGCATCACTAATTCACAATCAAGGGGCTTCCATTAGAAATCTTGAGATACAAGTGGGGCAATTAGCTAATGCTTTATCTTCTAGAGAAAAAGGGGGACTTCCTAGCCAAATGGAAGTGAATCCGAAAGGGAAGGATCATTGTTATGCTATTACTCTACGGAATGGTAATCTTGTGAAAACTGCTGCCGATCTAGATGCTGAAAAGGCGAAAAAACTGAAAGATGAAGAATTGCAGAAAAATGCAGTTGAGGAGGGACAGAGCCCAACTCCGATCGATCGGACCTCAACCCCGATCGATCGGACAACTACATCAGAAATTGAAAATGGGACAGAGCCCAACTCCGATCGATCGGTCCCAATTCCGATCGATCGGACCACTGTAGCCCAGAATGAGAAAGTTGAAAAAATGCAGAAAAGCAAGAATTTGGAGTCTCGATATGCAATTGAAATGGATTGGCCCGATAGTTCATTGCCAGCACCTCCGGTTAAAGCGTATGTGCCTCCAATTCCTTTTCCACAAAGGTTGAAAAACACCAAGAATGATTCTCAATTCTCAAAATTCCTTGAGGTGTTCAAGAAATTGCAGATCAATATACCTTTTGCAGAAGCTTTGGAGCAAATGCCTAGCTATGTCAAGTTTATGAAGGAAATTCTTTCTAAGAAGCTGAGGTTGAAGGATTATGAGAGTGTCCAATTAACGGAGGAGTGTAGTGCCATCGTGCAGCAAAAGCTTCCAATTAAGAAGAAAGATCCAGGAAGTTTCACCATTCCTTGCACCATTGGTAGTACGGTAATTGAAAGGGCGCTATGTGATTTGGGAGCTAGTATCAACTTGATGCCACTATCAATAGCCAAGCTCATTGGTTTGCATGAAATCAGCCCCACTACAATGTCTCTTGTTATGACGGATCGGTCAGTTAAATATCCCCGTGGTGTCATTGAGGATGTTCTTGTCAAGGTGGACAAATTGGTATTTCCAGTGGACTTTGTTATTCTTGATATGGAGGAAGATGCCAATACTCCAATTATTTTGGGGAGACCTTTCTTGCGTACGGGGAGAACTCTTATTGATGTTGAGAAGGGAACTTTGGTGTTAAGAATTGCGGATGAGCAAGTCACATTCAAAATCCTTGAAACTACCAAGTACCCGGAGGATGGGGAATCTTGTTTTCGTATAGACACGGTGGATCATATAGTAGCACATACTTTTGCCATAACTTCTTGCAAAGATCCTCTTGAATCTTGTTTGGTGAATGAGGATGCTATAGAATGTGGTGATGATGATGTGGTGGAATTCATGAATTATTTAGAATCTATGAAAGAATCTAAACCAAGAAGGTTCCAGAAAATTGAGCCTCTTGGTGTCTTACCTTCTAGACCACAACCAAGTATTGTGGAAGCTCCGACACTTACTTTGGAACCTCTTCCATCTCATCTTCGCTACGCTTATTTGGGAAACTCTAATACCTTGCCGGTTATTATCTCTTCGAATTTCAATATGGAGGAAGGGGACAAGCTTTTAAGAGTGTTGAGGGAGCATAAAATGGCTTTGGGATGGACAATAGCGGACATTCGGTGAATTAGCCCCACTATGTGCATGCATCGTATTTTGATGGAGGAGGATTACAAGTCTTCGGTGGAACATCAACGCCGACTCAATCCTAATATGAAAGAGGTGGTGAAAGCTGAAATTTTGAAACTTCTTGATGCAGGAATTATTTACCCTATCTCGGATAGTTCTTGGGTAAGTCCGGTGCAAGTAGTTCCCAAAAAGGGTGGAATCACGGTGGTGAAGAATGAGAAGAATGAATTGATTCCCACCCGAACTACTACCGGTTGGCGAGTTTGCATTGATTATAGGAAGCTCAACAATGCCACTAGGAAGGATCACTTTCCTTTGCCCTTTATTGATCAAATGCTAGAGAGGCTTGCGGGGCATTCTTACTATTGTTTCTTGGATGGTTATTCGGGGTACAATCAAATCCCCATTGCTCCGGAAGATCAAGAAAAGACTACTTTCACTTGTCCTTTTGGCACTTTTGCTTACAAAAGGATGCCTTTCGGTTTATGCAATGCACCGGCCACCTTTCAACGGTGTATGATGAGTATTTTCAGTGATATGGTGGAGCACACAATTGAGGTGTTCATGGATGACTTTTCTGTTTTTGGCTCATCATTTGATGCTTGTTTGAAAAATCTATCCATGGTACTTCAAAGATGTGAAGAGACCAATCTAGTGCTTAATTGGGAGAAATGTCATTTTATGGTGCAAGAAGGAATAGTCTTGGGGCATCGGATTTCTCAAAAGGGCATTGAAGTGGATAGAGCTAAGATTGAACTTATTGAGAAACTCCCTCTACCAACTTCGGTTAAAGAGGTGCGAAGTTTCTTGGGGGCATGTGGGTTTCTATCGGCGTTTCATAAAGGATTTCTCTAAAATAACCAAACCTTTGTGTGAGCTATTGTTGAAGGATGTCAAGTTTCATTTCACAAAGGAATGCTTGGAAGCCTATACCACTCTTAAGGAAAGGCTTACGGCAGCCCCTATTATTACTTCTCCGGATTGGAACATTCCATTTGAGCTCATGTGTGATGCTAGTGATTATGCTATGGGAGCGGTTCTTGGTCAAAGGAAGAATAAAATTTTATATGTTATCTACTATGCTAGCCGCACTCTCAATGATGCTCAACTTAATTACACAACAACGGAGAAAGAACTTTTGGCGGTTGTCTTTGCTCTTGACAAGTTCCGCTCATACTTGATTGGCTCTAAAGTCATTGTGTATACCGATCATGCAGCCTTGCGGTACTTACTGACGAAAAAGGAAGCCAAGCCAAGGTTGATTCGATGGATTCTTCTTCTACAAGAATTTGATTTGGAAATTCGAGACAAGAGGGGATCCGAGAATGTGGTGGCGAATCATTTGTCTAGATTGTTGGAGGGCCGGGAGGAAGCCACCATTCCTATCAAAGAAACATTTCAGAATGAACAATTACTTGCTATTCACTCCTCTACAACTCCTTGGTATGCTGATTTTGTCAATTATTTGGCCAAAGAGATCCTTCCTCCGGACTTACCTCACTCACAAAGAAAAAGATTTCTTTATCTTGTTCAGTTCTATTATTGGGAGGAGCCTTTCTTGTGGAAGCAATGAGTGGATCAAATTATTCGCCGGTGTGTTCCGGAGGAAGAGATGGTTAGTATCTTGCGACATTGCCACTCATTTCAATGTGGTGGTCATTTTGGGGGAAACAAGACAGCGGCTAAGGTCTTGCAATCCGGTTTCTATTGGCCTACTTTATTCAAGGATGCCCACTCATTTGTTCTTGCTTGAAATGAATGTCAACGTACGGGGAACATTTCCAATCGAAATCAAATGCCCTTGACCAATATTCTTGAGGTGGAACTCTTTGATGTGTGGGGGATAGATTTTATGGGGCCATTCCCTAACTCTTCGGGAAATTACTATATCCTTGTGGCGGTTGACTATGTTTCTAAATGGGTGGAGGCCATGGCATTGCCCACCAATGATTCCAAAGGGGTGTTGAAGTTTTTGAAGAATAACATTTTTACAAGATTTGGTACCCCGAGGGCGATTATTAGTGATGGGGGTACCCACTTTTGCAACCGGCAATTCAATTCCTTGCTTGCCAAACATGGCATTACTCACAAGGTAGCTACTCCTTACCATCCTCAAACAAGTGGCCAAGTGGAGATTTCTAATAGAGAGTTGAAGAAAATTCTTGAAAAAACGGTCAATGCCTCAAGGAAGGATTGGTCTTTAAAGCTCGATGATGCTTTGTGGGCTTACCGTACGGCTTTCAAAACTCCTATTGGCATGTCTCCCTTCCGCTTGGTATTTGGGAAAGCTTGTCATCTCCCGGTTGAATTGGAGCACAAAGCCTTTTGGGCTATTAAATTTCTGAATTTTGACATGGCTAGTGCGGGAGAACAACGGTTATTGCAATTGAATGAGCTTGATGAAATTCGCCTTGATGCTTATGAGAATGTAAAAATCTATAAGGAGCGGTTAGAGGCCATTGAGATATTTCAGATAGAGACACGTGACCAGCTGGCTGCTATTCGTGCTCAGCAGTCGGAGATGGTTGCTCTTCTACGCCAGCTGTCCATGCAGTCTTCTTCAACGCCAGCTGCTCCTGTGCCTGCTTCTGCTGGGCCATCCACTGTTTCTCTTTCATCCAGGCGTCATTCCTTCTGAGATCGCCCAGGTTGTTTTGTTCCTCTCTTCCCTACTGTGTACTCATAGTTTGCAACACTGAGGACAGTGTTCCCATCAAGTGTGGGGGTGGGAAGGAAAAACTTTTTATTGCATCATGTTTCTTCTTTTTATTGTGTTTTTCTTTTCTTTTAGAACCTTTGAATTTTATGGTAGTGTAACTTTTTCTTTGGAAACTTTTAGTGTTGCTTTCCCCTACTATGATGGTTCCTATTGATGTGTTCATTGCATTGGAGATGAATTGATGAATTGTGGCTTAGAAAGTTGATATTGTTGCTTTTCAAAAACTTGTGGCCAAAGGATCAAATTGAAAACTTTTTGGTAGTGCACATCCATTATTTAGCAAATTGTGGAGACTTGAACCAATGTGAGTTTTTGAGCCATTCGTTTCTTAATGAGTGATATAAATCAACTCTATTGTTTTTATTCCGCTCACTATAATATTTGCTTGATCTCATTATTCTTCATCTCGGTTGCTTACTAAGTACTCATTGCATGACATTACATCCAAATCACTTTCATGTGGGAAATTCAATAGTGTTCTTGAAAGATGAGAGTAAGGCCATTTTTGGATCTATAAATACCTTTTTCATCATATTTTATACATGCTATCCATTGCACCCTTTTTGAAGCCAAACACTGACCTTTTATTCATAACCAATTTCCCTGCTTCTTATTATGGAGAAAGAATTATTTATGTTAAATGAAAAATTGGGATGATATATGCTGAATTTATTTCGGTCATCAAGGGAGTGTGGATGGATGTTGTAGTTTCTTTTGGAAGAAGTGTGGGGGGGTATTGACTGATAGAAAAGAAGAAAGAGGAGCATGCAATTTGATTGTTGTTGGAAAAAAAAAATCAATTGCAATTGCATGTGACTCTATATTTGTGAATTGATTGTGAATGTGAATTGATTGTGAAGGAAAGGGAATGATGGAAGAATGGAAAGATAGTGAAGTATGGAGAAAAATTTGAATGACATTTCTTTGTATAATGATCCTCCACTAATTCAAAATTCTATACCCTTTGCCCTTCTCATCTAGCCTTTACCCTACATTACAAGCTTAAAAAGTCCCACTTGATTTTGAGAATGCTTTGGATTTGAACACAAGTTGGTGAATGAGGATGTTGGTCAATTGCTTGGTTAAGTGACATCCATTCATGAGATCATTTCATTTGTTTCTTAAGCTTTCATTACATTATTGCATGTGGGAATTCTGAGTTCTTGTTTATAATATTCCGCCCACATGCACTTGAGAGAAACACTTAGCCACTTCAGTGCGATTTTGCTTGCGAGTGAATATCTGTGAGGCTTGAAGTTGAAGCTAAAAACTTTGTAATGTGCTGTGTTTTCTGCTAGAGTTTGATTTATGATACTAAGGCTGCTTGACATTTTATAAAAGGTTACTAAGCTACAGTTTTGTTGATGCTTCTCCTTTGTGTTGAATTACTTTCATTCCTGAGAGTGTGGGAAAGTTTTAAAATTCCTTTCATTCTTGATTCTGGAGTTACTCGAGGACGAGCAAAGATTAAGTGTAGGGGTATTTGATATGCCAATTATATTCATATAATTGTGCATCCTTTTACATGAAATCTTGCATTGTTTAAGAGTTAATTCGAATTATATGCTGCTTAAAGAATGTTATTTGCACATTTCAGGTTACGGAGCATAAATGGAAGAAAAGCAGCTTAATGGATAGGAATGAGCAAGAAATTGGACCCGAAAAAAAAAAAAAAAAAAAAAAAAAAAAAAAAAACCGATCGATCGGCCCAAATATCCGATCGATCGGACGCTGATTTAGCTGAATTGGACAGTGGAGAATTTCGATCGATCGGACCAAAAACCGATCGATCGGCCAGAGTAATCTCGCGACTTTTGAGGCCTTCAATTGTCCGAAATTAACCTAAAGTCAAGGGAGACCAGCTCAAAACGACATAGAAGTGTGAGATAAACGACTCTGGGTCGTGGGGGGTATATAAGCTTAGATTCCTAGGGTTTTGGGGGACTTGGACCTTTGGGAGCAAAAACCTAGGGTTTTGGGAGAGACCTCTCTACAGCAGCCATTGTTGCAAGCGAAAGGGGGTTAAGGGGTTTTTCCTTCTCTTCTCTTTATTCTTGTATTTTAATGACTGCCATTTCTGATTTTGAATTGTATTCCTTAGTTATGAGGAACTAATCCTCTAACTAAGGATCCTAATGGAACCCTTCTTTGAAGATTAAATGAAATTGGTTTCTTGTTCTTGAATCTCTTTTTTATGTTGTTGATTTTCTGTGGATATGCTTATTGCTTTCAAATGCTTGATCATCATTTGAATGATCTCTAGTCTAGGTTGAAACCGGAAGGATAACCCTAGGGTTGCAAGAATCCATAGAAGACATAGGTTGTATGAACCATAGGAATATAGGTTCAAGACTTATGCAATCATTAATTGATTTCCATTATGCTTAAGGGATTTTTGATATGAAATCGAATGTTAGGAATAACAGGGATTCTATTGAAAATACTTTCAGTGTATCTAGGAATAGAGCATTGGATAATTTGGGAAATCTATTGTCAGCAACTGAATTGAGAAGTGAGAATTAATGAACCAATAGAGTTTAGTTGGATAAGAAGTGGTGAAATTAGGAACCTTAGTGTTTACTTTGCTTGAAACAAAATTTCTGGTTGGTTGCTTTGCTAATCATTTAAGTGTACTTAGTTCTCTTTCAATTCACTTGTTTGGTATTAGGTAAAAACCAAATCAACAATTCGCTTGCCATTTTAGTGTGCTAATTGCTTATTTTGTCATTAATTTGAAATTACCAAAACATCCTTGTGGGACGATACTCTATTCACTCTTTATTACTTGTGCGATTTTGTTCGCTTGCGAATATAAATTCACAACAATAATAGGTCTGCTATAGCCTTATAAAAGAATCCAGCCTTCCATGGCAGGTCCAAGCACATTGATATACGATGCCTTGTCATGAATCAAGAAGTTCTTTTGAAAGATTGCAACACGGATGAGCAATGTGCAGATATCCTTACCAAGGCATTGTCTTTTCAGAAGCACATCTACCTCAGGAAGAGACTAGGTGTTTGTTGCTTTGAATCAAGGGGGAGTGATGAAGACGGATTCAAAGCTAAACAAGGCAAGTCAACTGAGCATTTCGTCCATAATTTTAACAACCTTCCCAAGTTTAAATAATCACTAAACCACTTACTACTAAAGTGGTGTTAGTTGTTATTTTTATGTTTTAAGTTGTTAAGATCATGTCAGTTATGTAAGCCTATAAAAGGCAGTTTGCTTTCCATTAATCAGTATGAATAAAATCCATCAGTTGAGGTTCATATATTGTTCTTTAACAATTCTATTTACTTCTAATCAACTAAAAGCAAGGCTTTTATCCAACAATGATATGTCCACCTTTGTTTGAAACATATAAACAAGTGAGATAAAAAAAAAATTAATAGTGTTAAACGATTAAATAGTTCGATTCTTGAGATATAGTTAAAGAAAACAAAGCAAGAAGGTAAATAAAATAAAATAAGTCTTCATTTGCTGAGAATGACGCAAGATGATTTAAGTCGCGCAAATAGAAGTCAGTGAAAATTTTAAATTATTGATAAATTAGATCTTGACTTGTGATATTGATTTTGAACAATAATAATAAAAAAAAAATGGTGAAGAAGTTACTTAGAAAATATGGAAAGTTTTGTACCCGGAGGATGAATAAAAAAAAAAAAACAAATTAAGTTGAGAATTCAACTTTAATGATCAACTAGTGCGTTAAGCGATCACGATAGATAGATGAGTTCATCATTGAAAGAAACTATGATAATTAGGTGTCACAAAGTCACTATGATACCACACAAGGATGAATTGTAGTGTTGGCAATTTTGAAATGAAAATGGAATGTAATCCATCTGTTTGGTAGCCCAACAGATTTATTCCATTGATTTAATCAATAAAATAGTTTTATTTCCACTCTTTTATCCCATAATTCAATGTCCAAAATTTATTATTTTAATATAAATTCTATTTTTTTTAAAAGCAAAGTTTAGAATTCATTGTTTTAGTTTTGAATTCATTTGTTTATACAATTTAATTAAAAAACCAATGGAATTAAGATTTACCCAATAAAACTCATCGACAATGGATCTTGTTAGAAGGAGTTTTATGCGCTGATTCTGAATATGTAATTTTTTTTAAAAAATATAACATGTATTTTGAGAGTTAAAACGTTTGAAAATTTCGTTTGGCAAACTTGGACTTTCATAAACTATATCACTATATAAACTACCTAGCATTACTGATTTTGAAAACCTCATAGACGCGTGAAAAGCACATGAGGTTGAGATTTGAGAATAGAATGCATATGCAGTAGAAAATGAGTGATAATCCGGTCAGATTATTTTCTTTGATATGGTATGTGTTCTCAAGAAGGGTATGTTGTCAATGAAAGGAAGGAAGTACTATGTAGGTCAAAAAAAATAAAATAGAGTTGTACATGTGTGTACAGCGATTATTGATTCGTGGTAGAGTATCATCGGCGGAAAGCAAATAATATGATCAAAATATTGAACTGATGGTCAAGGTGGTTGGATAGACTTTTAGCATTTTGGATACTACTAAAGGTGCCTATGACCTTGAAATAGTAGTAGCAGTATCCTAATTAATGATTCGTAGACACTGTTAGTTTAGAAACCGATTTAAGAACTTTGAAGAATACAAGAGTTTCGAAAATACTTACTAGATTGACGGAAAATAAATGGTGAGGAAATCATAGTGGTTGAAACCGTAAAAGATTTTGAATTCATATTGCAAAGCTCACGGGTACTGTCAACATGGTAGTGCACACTCTAAGCAAGAGGTCTAGCCTCGAACTAACAAAGGATAGATATGGTGTAATTAAGACAAGACATGGTTGTTAACGCATAATTAGGAAACAATCATGTACATATCACTATAATCTTGGTGATCACCATAGTTTAGGTATAATCCCTACAAGTTAGCCGTCAGGTATTTTTATCCTTATTTACTTGTGTTCACATGCTGTATATATAGGAGCATACAAGGTCTGTAACAATTGCATCATTTCAATACAATTCTATTTCTCTTTTGGGGTCTCAATTACATTCAATTTTCTTTGATTTCCATCAAGTTTTCAATTCAATCTTACTTGATTCCTATCAAGTTTTCATGGCATCGGAGCATCAGAACCAAGGTTCGACCATCATCACTTCAACCATGTCAACCAATATCTCCAGCTCTATTGGCTCAATGGTTTCATCTGCTTCCGCCTCAGCATCCCTTGATCCACTGGTTCTTTCTAATGCTGACTATGCAGTTGTCAAGTTGATCTCACTTGTGTTGACAGGTGAAGATAATTATCATTCATGGAGCCGAGCTATTCACAAGGCTCTTGTTGGTCGAAACAAGCAGGGCTTGGTCGATAGCAGTATCTCTTCACCGGACTCTTCGGATTCCCGTTTTGGGACTTGGCTTTCGTGCAATAGCATGGTGGTCAAATGGATCAACAATTGCATTGCCAAAGAAATTGTTGGCAGCCTCTCGAATTTTGATGTTGCACGTGATCTCTAGCTGGAACTTGCAGCCACAAACAATACTCATATCTATGAATTGCATCAAGCTTTAGGGGATATTAAACAAGGTTCATTGACTATCACTGAATATTACACTCGTCATAAAGGTTTGTGGGATGAGTTTGTTTACTATAATAGTATCCCAAAATGTTCCTGTGGTGCCGTTGATTGCCTTATGCGATATCAGCAAAAAGAAGGGATCATGTCCTTGTAGGAGAATTTTCGACAATTTAGATTTTGCTTCAAGGCACGGATTAACGCTTTCCTTAAAGTGTTATTTGCCTCCACCAATTGGTGTGCACAGGATAGCAGCAAATACACTTCCAAGATACAATGAAGCACCACGTATTTAACGTTTGATGTTCGGCCTTTGCACAAAGGAAGAACACTCAAGAATGACCAAGAAAAACAGAACTTTAACAAGTGCTTGGAATTCTAGTTTGCAAGAATAGAATCCAAGTTTGAGAGTTTTGGAGATGACTTTTTGATTGATTATTGAATGTCTTGGAATGATGTATTTATAGAGAATAACACACCTTTTGGTGAAAGGTTGTGTCCAAAAAGAAACACACCTTTTTGGTGAAGGGTTGTATCTAAAAAGAAAGACATCTCTTGTCAAAAGAAACACACCTCTTTTGAAAGGTTGTGTTCAAGAGAAGTTTTAAGAGAAGAGTTGTGTCCATTGGTATGAAACTACCAATGTAAAAATTTCTTTATTATTTTGAAAATATTTCAACATTCCTCCACCATTTTCAAAATACGGATGAAAAATTCACTTGTTGTGTTCAATTGAAAATTTGTGCATAAACAAAGGTGTCTTTAGGACTTGAACCTTCATGTAGTGTATGTATATCAAGGTTATTCAGGATGACATAGTAGACGAACTTTGAACTAGTGATCCTTTTCGAACAACCGGACACACAACACACACAAACTTTCGATATAAAGGTCATTCTTATTTGCCGACGCGTGGATTGGCCTTGCGTCTGTATCCTGTTTTAGTGAGCGCTTTAGAGACAAGTCCAAGTCGCATAGAAAGCGGCACCACTTTCGACACTCACATAGGTAAGCTTATCAAAGGTACTCCTATAAGTATAATACCTCACAAACTTTGTTATAAGCTTATTAAGAACTTTATAGCTCAACCTCCTTCTTTACCTTATAGGTCCAAAGCATTTTTTCCTTGGGATGTATATACACTTCAAGTACTTTCCATCACCTAATATGATGTACTTTGCTCATTGAACTCAAGAACATGAAATTTTCAAGTGTTGAGTTGAGTTTCCACCATTGGTGATTGTTTAGTAATGGACTTTAATCCCATCTCTTTTGATGTTTTCCACACCATATCTCTTGCGAGACCTTTGGTTAATGGATCAGCCAAATTTTGACTTGACCTTACAAAATTTATTGTTATGGTACCATCTGTGATCTATTGTCTCACCATACTATGTCTCAAACCAATATGTCTAGACTTGCCATTATAAACTTTACTATAGGCCCTTGATAGTGTTGCCTCACTATCACAATGTATAGATATAGGCGCCATTGGTTTGGGCCAAATAGGAATTTCTAATAATAAATTCCTTAACCATTCAGCTTCTTTACCACAAGAAGCTAAAGCTACAAATTCTGATGTCAAAGTCGAATCTGTTATACATGTTTGCTTCTTTGAGCCCCATGCTATAGCTCCTCCACCAAGAGTGAAAATCCATCCACTAGTAGATGCATGATCTTCAAGCTCGGTGATCCAACTAGCATCCGTGTATCCTTCCAAAACTGTTGGATAACCACAGTAATGGATTCCATAATTCATAGGGTTCTTTAAATATTTTAGAACTCTATACACAGCTTGCCAATGGATATTGCTAGGGTTAGATGTATACCTACTAAGCTTGCCCACAGCAAAAGCAATATCAGACCTTGTTGATGTCATGGCATACATTAAGCATCCAATCACTCTAGCATATTCTAATTGATTGATAGCCCTTCCAGTATTAGTATACAACTTCAAATTTGGATCATAAGGTGTGTTCACAGGGTTACAATCAAAATGATTGAATTTTTTAAGAATTTTCTCAATATAATGTGATTGGGTTAAAATTAGTCCATCTTGATTTCTCAAGATTTTAATACCCAAAATCACATCTACATCACCCATGTCTTTCATAGCAAACTTTGATGATAAAAATTTCTTGACATTTTCGATACTTTCAAGATCGGTGTAGTACCCGGTTTTCGTCCGGCCAAAAAAATACAAAATACAAAAATAATAATAATAAAAACAAATATATTAAAAATATATATATATATCATATAAAAAATATAAAAAAAATATAAAAAAGAAGGAAAAGATAAAGTGGCCGAAAGTAGGGTAAAAAAAAAAGGAAGTGAAAAAAGAAGGAAAAGATAAAGTGGCCGAAAGTAGGGTAAAAAAAAAAGGGAAGTGAAAAAAAGAAGGAAAAGATAAAGTGGCCGAAAGTAGGGTAAAAAAAAAGGGAAGTGAAAAGGGGAAAGAAAAGAGAAAGAAAAAGAATAAGAAGAGGGGAGAAGAGACTTTGGTTTGGGGGAGAGAGAGGAAACAAAACAAAAAAAAAAAAGAGGAAGAGAGGAGGCGTGAGGGAAGAAAGGAGAGGAAGAAAAAGAAAGGAGAAAAATAAGAGAGGAAGAAGAGGTGTTCAACAAGAAGAATGAGAGGTAACGATTCTGTTTCCTGTTTATTCATTTATCTTCGTATTGATACCTGGAATTTGTCTGTTCACTGTGTTAAAATCTGGATTTGTTTGTGCTATGTTGAAATCTGAATTTGTGCTATGTTGATGCCTCTGTTCATGCTCAGTTTATATCTAATTCATACCCGATTATTCTCCGTTTATATCCGATTTAGATCTCCCTGCTTATTCTTTGTTTACTTGGCCATTGTTGTCCCGGTTATTCTTTGGATCTGATATCAGCTTGTGTTGATTCATATCAGACTCTAAATCTGACTCTGTTCGTATAGCTTTTGTTAATTATTTGATATCATTGTGTATGTATATATATATATGTGGTGTGCGTATATATATCAGCGTGTGAGTATATATATATATCTGTATGTGCGTGTCTGTATGTGTATATATATATATATGTAGTGTACGTGTATATATATCAGCGCGTGTATATATATATGTTTGTATGTGCTGTCTATATATATATATGGTGTGTATATGCTGCATATATAGGTGGTGTGCGTGTATATATATATACTCTGTGTGTGTTTATATATATTGTATATGTGTTTGCATACCAGTTTGTATATTTGTATGTGTGTGTTTATATGTTTATGATGTATATGTACTTAATTTGATATTGAATTTTTATGGCATTTGAGTACAACTTTACCCCCTTTATCTTGTTTGTTTTGGATGTTGGCTCGGGCTGGGATATTATTTGGACGAGTTGATGGAGGCTTGAGCAATTTCAAGATTTTGTTTGGTTTATTACAATTTGTGTATATTTGGCCCCCCATATTGTGTAATTTATCTTATTCATGTCGATTTGTATAATTTCGACATTTATTATTTGGATTATTTGTACAAGTGTGGATTATGAATATATAGGCTTAAAATTGAATATAGGTCATTTCAATTAAAGAAATCATAAGTTGATTTCCTTTATTTGAATTATGAACCTTATTTGATTTCATTTATGAATTTGCCATAAGTTGGCAATAATAGGTTAAATTGATAGATGACACTTTTCCAAATAATCATTTATACCATAAGTTGGTATTTAAAATTAAACCTACCAAAAGTTGGTATGTCATTTTATCATTTATGCCATAAGTTGGTATTTAAAATTAAACCTACCAAAAGTTGGTAGGTCATTTTATCATTTATGCCATAAGTTGGTATTTAAAATTAAACCTACTAAAAGTTGGTAGGGCATTTTATTAAATAAACCATAAGTTGGTATCTAAAATTAAACCTACCAAAAGTTGGTAGGACATTTTATCATTAACACCATAAGTTGGTGTTCAAAATTAAACCTACCAAAAGTTGGTAGTACATTTTATCATTAACACCATAAGTTGGTGTTCAAAATTAAACCTACCAAAAGTTGGTAGGACATTTTATCGTTAACACCATAAGTTGGTGTTTTAAAATTAAATCTATCAAAAGTTGGTAGTGTGTCTCCAAATAAAAAAACTATCATAAGTTGCTAGTAATATTACAATTTTTTTTAATGCTATCATAAGTTGATAGTATTCTTACAAATCTTTTCCCAAAACTATCATAAGTGGATAGTGTTATTTTAAACCTATTTTCAAATAAAAACTATCATAAATTGATAGTAATATTCCAAGCTTTCTTTTTCAAACACTATCATAAGTTGATAAGTGTGTTGAAAGTAATAATTCAAACTTTAACAATTACACCTTGCAAAGAGCAAGTTTTCATAAGATAGTCATTAGATTAATCCGGGTAACCGTTTTCAAACGGGAGTTGTGGGGTGCCTAACACCTTCCCCACACTCAATCGATCCCCGTACCCTTTTCTCTGGTTCGCAGGTCTTTTCGGTGTCCAATTGCACCTTAAATCAATTGGTGGCGACTCTAAACATTTTTCATCCTCAAACGCCGGTCCGCGTCGTGACCCCGGTTGCGACAACTGGCGACTCTGCTGGGGACACCAGGTTTTTTAAACCTAAGAGGGTCAAGCCCATATGATTAAATTGATTGGCTACGATTACTTCTTCTTGTATGATTAATTGTTTGTTTCCTTTATATGTCAGAGATGTTGATTTATTTTGTTGTGGTAAAGTATTTGTCATCTCATACATTTACACTCACTGTAGCCTACCAGCTGGGCTCTACCTTTAGTATTAGAGAGGGTTGACCACTATTCTCGTGAGATTCCGTCTCCGCATGGGTAGTGGAAGATATCCTCACCGGATCGACTTCTCTTAAAAGTTAAGGGAGGAGCTTTTGTCCCAATAGTTGGGATTTTAAAAGCAACAGGATCTGGGACCTCGCAGAATAGTTAGATAAACTTACCCAAGCACTTTATAAAGTCCTAGATCCATGCCCAAAACCTCCAGAAATTTAGGTTACCCAGTGTAATGGCATATTCTATTTTTGTGTGATTTACTCATTTGTCGTCGATGTTTTGTCTTACACATTTTTAATTGTAATTTCCATTATTGGTTTCTTCTCTCATGCATTCACGTAGGCACAGTCATTGCATTTTGTCAAACTAAATAAGTTCATAGTCATGCATGAAAAAAAAAAAAACAAAAAAAAAACACCAATTCACTCATGTCTTTGCCATCCTTATAGTATAAGATTACAGTTGTGAATTGCTAAAACAATGAAAATGAACAACAAAAAAAATATAATGGGGCAGTTTGTGAGGAAATTGACTCTTAATTTTTCTTGTTGATCAAGTGGGAATGGATCATTTTATGTCTGATTCTGAGGAGGTTTACGTTTTGACTGTCGATGACAACCTTGTTAATAGACCAATCATTGAAAGGTTGCTCAAGATTACTTCCTGTAAAGTAACTGCAGTGGACAGTGGAATAAGAATACTTCAGTTTCTGGGATTAGACGAGGAGAATAATTGTCCTGTTGGGTTTGATAGTTTGAAAGTGGATCTAATTATCACCAATTACTGTATGCCTGGAATGACAGGAGATGAGTTGCTAAAGAAAATCAAGGAATCGTCTGCCTTGAGAGAGATTCCGGTGGAAATCAGGTCATCTGAGAACGTAGTGACTCGAATCGACAGATGCTTGGAAGAAGGAGTAGAGGATTTATTGTAAAGTCAGTGAAGTTGTTCGATGTGAAGCGCTTGAAAGGTTACATGACCAGAGACGGAAACCAAGAGAGATGCATCAACAACAAGAGAAAGCTTCCGAAGACTTGTGATTTATGTTTATTACCACCATCACCATCAGAGCCATGTTCTCCACCACCGTTGGAATCTCTTATCAGACAGCTTAAAAGGTCCTGCTTGGATTAAATCCTGATCGTCTGTTATGCACCCTGCCTCACTGTGCAAATATTCGTAATTTCTCGGGGAGTGTGAAAGTTTTTTTTTATTATTATTCTATTTTATTTTTATCTAGTTGAAAAAAAAAGGAAAAAAAAAGAGAAAAGAGTCGTCCTCAAGCGGGGAAATGAACAGTTGAGTGTGACAGTTTTGTTTTTTATTATTATCTGGTTGAAAAGAGAAGCAGGAAGAAAAAAAATTCGTCCTCAAGCGGGAAAATAACAGTGGAAGGTGACAGTAAAGTAAATACTGATGTGACAGGCACTGCGAATGTCTTCGCCTATGCAGAGCCATCTTCGTCTTCATCTCCATCTCAATCATTTCTGGCAAGAGCGTGTTTTCTCTCTGAGCCATCTTCATCTCCGTCTCCATCTTCACAATCATACACAATCATCAAAAACACAATGTTGACCTAGACGCTAAGTCTTGGTCCAACACTTTGTTCATCTTCCTCAAGAAATCTTCAAGGATGGATACTCCTAACTCTCCACTTGCAAAAAGGTCTAGAACTGATGAAGGTTCTACTTCTAAAGAAGAGGAAGGTGAAAATGATCCCAGATTCAACCTCTCCCCTATAAGGGAAGACGTATACGAGGACAATCCTCAGAAAACCATCGAATCTCTACAAGAAGCTTTGAGGGAAACCAAAATGAGACTTAAAAAAGCAACCGACAAAGTTCAAGACTACAAAAGGCAACTTATGGTTTCAAAGCATGCCATACAAGGTGTTCGATATATGTCATGGGGCAGACAAGCAAGTACTCATGACCCAGATAAATTGCACGAAGCAATCACTGAGATCACAGTACAACTTGGATCTGTTGCAGATGGAATAGACAATGTTCTTTATACCCTAGAATAAAATTCCTGTCCAACAGTATGATTATTACTATGTATAAAGGGCAGTGGTTTGATATTGGGAAGATCTATCTGGCCACGATCTTCAAAGCCAAGGATTTTGTCGAGAAGAAGCCAACAAAGGCGGGGAAGTTATTTTTCCCACGGCTTATCACAAGGTTGATTTTGTTCAAAAGCATTCGACCTCCTCGGCCTCAAGCATCTTTGGGATATCAGGTCACCATGATGGAAAGAAGGACATGGCGTCAGAGCATCAGTCATTTGAAAACAACTTCTGCTGGAAAGAAGCAGACCTAAGAAGGTCACTCAGCATCACCACCTGGTGATTCCTCATCAGCAATTGCAGCATCTCCACAATCAGATCGCATGCATGCAGCGATAGCCCGACTAGAGATGGGGCTACAAACACTAGAAGAGGGACAGCAAAGGCTGGAGCACATGTTGGCCGCAGTCATGGATATGGTACGGAAGTCCAAACACTAGAAATTTTGGGGAGTTATGTTTTAAACTCAATAACTGGACCAATTTGGAATTGCCAGATTCTGTCAGCAGCCTTCAAGAGTAAAATCCATCTGCACTACCATCTGTGGTCCGGTTCACGGCCATTGATTGGGTTTTAATAATGAGCATGTCTTTACTTTACTTTGATAAATTTCTCTAGTACAGCTTTTGCATGTTCAATGCTTCCAGTTCTCATGTTTTTGATGCTCTGTTACACTCATCATTCCCACACTTATTTGCCCAATTCCCGTGTTTTTGATGCCTTTGTTACATTCATCATCCCACATTTATTTGCCTTTATTTGTCCATCACTTGCAAATTCCAAATCTTGCAAATTCCATTTTGACAGGATTGAAATTGATGATAATGGAAAGATGAACCGAATGAACCAGATTTTGGGGCACCCATTAACAATTTCGAGTTTGACTTGAACATTGAGGATGAATCTGAGATATAGTCAGAAATGTTGAAACAAGTTTAATCAAAAAGAAAAGATAATTTAAATGGATGAGGTTGTTAATTTGGGGTTGGAAATTTGAATTGGTGCAAACTTGGAAGATTAGAGATGAAATAAAGAAGCAATTTGATGTCGGATGTCTTGCTGTAGTAAAATACCCCGAATGATATAGAAATATTGCACCGGTACTGAAAAAGGATGATTGTAATCAGATCACGATGGCACTAGAAGATAAAGAGGAAATTACTGTCATTACTTTATGTGGTACCTTTTGCTATGAAGTCATGCCATTTGGTCTAAAAATGCGGGAGATACTTATCAGCAAACCAAGGTCATTCTGTTTCATGATATGATGCATAAAGAGATTGAAGTGCATGGGGATAACATAATTGCCAAGCCAAGTGAGGATGAAGATCACATGATTAACTTGGAAAAGTTTGTTCAAAAGGTTGAGAAGACACTAGTTGAAGTTGAACCCCTCAAAATGCACATTCGGGACAATTTCAAGGAAGTTGTTAAGTTTTATTGGTAGGAAGAAAAAAAAAAAACCCGTTAGAGTGAAAACCCGCAAGGGCGCTCTAGGCAAAAATAGGGGCAAAAAAAAAATCTGCTAAAGTGAAAAAAACCTCACAGGCGTTTCAATTTGGGCTGCAAGTTCAAATTTCAGATTGTTTGAAGAAGGATGGTTGGATTACGAGTTTGTTGAATTGATGAGTGGTGCCTGAGTTGGCTGTTAACTTGTCTCACATTGACATAGGTGGGAGTGCAAAATTAATTTCGTGATTGAAGGGTTGGAGATCAGTTAATTGGACATGTACCCAAAACTGGGGCAGATTTTGGGGTGCTTTCGATACCATAAGATATTTTACCTTGCTAAGGTGTTAGTCTGTTACATAGAAGAAGAAGTTTGTTGGCAGAAATGGAAGGTTCAAAGATAGCCTTATACAAGCAGATTTGATTATTGTTAATTGGGTGCACACCAAAATTGAGGCAATTTTGGTACAATCTTTGAATTATCACATATTTCATCTTGAAGAAGCTCGGTTTGTCCTTTCTGCCTTTGATTTCTCTACTTTCTTGTACATATTTCATTCTAAAATATTTTATTACCACCCATCCTTTTCAATAAAAATTGTGAGGAAATTCATTTCTTCAATTTTGTTGCTTGTAGTCTCCTTTTACATATCCCAATTCAAATCTCATTTGATACTCCAAAAATCAAATTGTGAGGAAATTCATTTCTTCAATTTTGTTGCTTGTTGTCTCCTTTCCCACATCCCAATTCAATTCTCATTTCATACTCCAAAAAAAAAAATTATTATCATTTGCTTTCAATAATTGACAAGCATGGCTGTACTTTTGAATTTATCACTGACAAAGTTTTGACAGGAAATATAATGAGTGCATCAGGACAGTACTTTTGATAGGAAGTTGATGGATTTTGGCATCCTAAGCTGGAAAGGATCTGAGTGAAAAGCCTGAAGCTGAAGCAGGTGTTAGCAGGAAAGAGAAGCTCACATTCCTAAGCCGTGCAAAAAAAAAAAAAAAAAAAAAAGATTTGAATAAGGAAATTCTGATAAATGGGTAGCTTTGAATTCAGATGCGTACGAACATGCAAATTTCAGGGAAAATGAATTGATTATGGGAATGCACATTGGAAAAGGAAAAGAGATAACTCAAGAGCTGGGGTCCAGAACGGAAAAAGGCCTTCACTAATCAGATTAGAGAAGATACATTGAAAGCTCAGTGAGTCAGAAAGTCAACCCTGACAGAGAAACAAATTTGGTTTAGCAATTCGTAATTGTGCGCTTGTTGGAGGATGGCAAAACCATGAGAAAACATGCATCCATTCATTCACGAGACATTCATAATTGAGCAAAATAGGTCAGTGCATGCATCATCACTGCATAAATAAAAAATTTTCAGCCAAGCCGGGAATGGCTACAATGATCCCGAGTACCTTTTTCACAATAATAAAAAAAATCAAAAATTAAAAATTTTCAGCCAAGCCGGGAATGGCTACAGTGATCCGGAGCACCTTTTCACCAAAAAAAAATAAAAAAATCAAAGATTAAAAAAAAAACATTTGGCCAAGCCGGGAATGGCTGTAGTGATCTCATGCACTTTCTTTTTGTTGGCCAAGCTGGGAATGGCCATAGTGATCCCATGCACTTCATTTATTGTTGGCCAAGCCGGGAATGGCCTTGTGATCCCGTGCCCCTTTATTTTCTTGCACAAACAGTTGGCCAAGCCGGGAATGGCCTTGTGATCTCGTGCCCCTTTATTTTTCTGCACAAACAGTTGGCCAAGCCGGGAATGGCCTTGTGATCCCGTGCCCTTTATTTTCTTGCACAAACAGTTGGCCAAGCCGGGAATGGCCTTGTGATCCCGTGCCCCTTTATTTTTCTGCACAAACAGTTGGCCAAGCCGGGAATGGCCTTGTGATCCCGTGCCCTTTATTTTCTTGCACAAACAGTTGGCCAAGCCGGGAATGGCCTTGTGATCCCGTGCCCCTTTATTTTTCTGCACAAACAGTTGGCCAAGCCGGGAATGGCCTTGTGATCCCGTGCCCTTTATTTTCTTGCACGAACATTGGCCAAGCCGGGAATGGCCACAGTGATCCCGTGCCCCTTTATTTTCTTGCACGAACATTGGCCAAGCCGGGAATGGCCACAGTGATCCCGTGCCCCTTTATTTTCTTGCACGAACATTGGCCAAGCCGGGAATGGCCTTGTGATCCCGTGCCCCTTATTTTCTTGCACCAACATTGGCCAAGCCGGGAATGCCCTTGTGATCCCGTGCCCCTTTATTTTCTTGCACAAACTTTTTGGCCAAGCCGGGAATGGCCACAATGATCCCGCGCATTTCAGGCCCGTACGAAACGCGGTTGACTACGCCTTTGTTTGCCTTTTATTTCATAAAAGACATACAAAGGGGGGCAGCTGTAGTACCCGGTTTTCGTCCGGCCAAAAAAATACAAAATACAAAAATAATAATAATAAAAACAAATATATTAAAAATATATATATATCATATAAAAAATATAAAAAAAATATAAAAAAGAAGGAAAAGATAAAGTGGCCGAAAGTAGGGTAAAAAAAAAAGGAAGTGAAAAAAGAAGGAAAAGATAAAGTGGCCGAAAGTAGGGTAAAAAAAAAAGGGAAGTGAAAAAAAGAAGGAAAAGATAAAGTGGCCGAAAGTAGGGTAAAAAAAAAGGGAAGTGAAAAGGGGAAAGAAAAGAGAAAGAAAAAGAATAAGAAGAGGGGAGAAGAGACTATGGTTTGGGGGGAGAGAGAGGAAACAAAACAAAAAAAAAAAAAGAGGAAGAGAGGAGGCATGAGGGAAGAAAGGAGAGGAAGAAAAAGAAAGGAGAAAAATAAGAGAGGAAGAAGAGGTGTTCAACAAGAAGAATGAGAGGTAACGATTCTGTTTCCTGTTTATTCATTTATCTTCGTATTGATACCTGGAATTTGTCTGTTCACTGTGTTAAAATCTGGATTTGTTTGTGCTATGTTGAAATCTGAATTTGTGCTATGTTGATGCCTCTGTTCATGCTCAGTTTATATCTAATTCATACCCGATTATTCTCCGTTTATATCCGATTTAGATCTCCCTGCTTATTCTTTGTTTACTTGGCCATTGTTGTCCCGGTTATTCTTTGGATCTGATATCAGCTTGTGTTGATTCATATCAGACTCTAAATCTGACTCTGTTCGTATAGCTTTTGTTAATTATTTGATATCATTGTGTATGTATATATATATATGTGGTGTGCGTATATATATCAGCGTGTGAGTATATATATATATCTGTATGTGCGTGTCTGTATGTGTATATATATATATATGTAGTGTACGTGTATATATATCAGCGCGTGTATATATATATGTTTGTATGTGCTGTCTATATATATATATGGTGTGTATATGCTGCATATATAGGTGGTGTGCGTGTATATATATATACTCTGTGTGTGTTTATATATATTGTATATGTGTTTGCATACCAGTTTGTATATTTGTATGTGTGTGTTTATATGTTTATGATGTATATGTACTTAATTTGATATTGAATTTTTATGGCATTTGAGTACAACTTTACCCCCTTATCTTGTTTGTTTTGGATGTTGGCTCGGGCTGGGATATTATTTGGACGAGTTGATGGAGGCTTGAGCAATTTCAAGATTTTGTTTGGTTTATTACAATTTGTGTATATTTGGCCCCCCATATTGTGTAATTTATCTTATTCATGTCGATTTGTATAATTTCGACATTTATTATTTGGATTATTTGTACAAGTGTGGATTATGAATATATAGGCTTAAAATTGAATATAGGTCATTTCAATTAAAGAAATCATAAGTTGATTTCCTTTATTTGAATTATGAACCTTATTTGATTTCATTTATGAATTTGCCATAAGTTGGCAATAATAGGTTAAATTGATAGATGACACTTTTCCAAATAATCATTTATACCATAAGTTGGTATTTAAAATTAAACCTACCAAAAGTTGGTATGTCATTTTATCATTTATGCCATAAGTTGGTATTTAAAATTAAACCTACCAAAAGTTGGTAGGTCATTTTATCATTTATGCCATAAGTTGGTATTTAAAATTAAACCTACTAAAAGTTGGTAGGGCATTTTATTAAATAAACCATAAGTTGGTATCTAAAATTAAACCTACCAAAAGTTGGTAGGACATTTTATCATTAACACCATAAGTTGGTGTTCAAAATTAAACCTACCAAAAGTTGGTAGTACATTTTATCATTAACACCATAAGTTGGTGTTCAAAATTAAACTTACCAAAAGTTGGTAGGACATTTTATCGTTAACACCATAAGTTGGTGTTTTAAAATTAAATCTATCAAAAGTTGGTAGTGTGTCTCCAAATAAAAAAACTATCATAAGTTGATAGTAATATTACAATTTTTTTTAATGCTATCATAAGTTGATAGTATTCTTACAAATCTTTTCCCAAAACTATCATAAGTGGATAGTGTTATTTTAAACCTATTTTCAAATAAAAACTATCATAAATTGATAGTAATATTCCAAGCTTTCTTTTTCAAACACTATCATAAGTTGATAAGTGTGTTGAAAGTAATAATTCAAACTTTAACAATTACACCTTGCAAAGAGCAAGTTTTCATAAGATAGCCATTAGATTAATCCGGGTAACCGTTTTCAAACGGGAGTTGTGGGGTGCCTAACACCTTCCCCACACTCAATCGATCCCCGTACCCTTTTCTCTGGTTCGCAGGTCTTTTCGGTGTCCAATTGCACCTTAAATCAATTGGTGGCGACTCTAAACATTTTTCATCCTCAAACGCCGGTCCGCGTCGTGACCCCGGTTGCGACAATCGGTACCAAAAATTATCATGTCATCAACGTAAAGGCAAATAATTACGCCTCTACCTTTAGTGAATTTGCTATATACACACTTGTCGGATTCATGTATACGAAATCCATTTGACAATATAACTTGGTCAAACTTTACATGCCACTGTTTTGGAGCTTGTTTAAGTCCATACAATGACTTAATCAATTTACATACTTTAGATTCTTGACCGGGCATAACAAATCCCTTAGGTTGTTCCATGTAAACTTCCTCATCCAACTCACCATTTAGGAATGCCGTTTTGACATCCATTTGATGAATTGGAAATTTATAAATTGATGCTAAGGCTATCAAGGCTCTTATAGTTGCTATTCTAACAACGGGAGCATAGGTGTCAAAGTAGTCTATGCCTTCCTTTTGTGTGAAACCTTTGGCTACTAATCTTGCCTTGAACTTATCAATAGTTCCATCTATCTTCGTTTTCTTTTTGAAGATCCATTTACAACCTATTGGTTTTGAACCCTTGGTAAATCGACTAATTTTCAAGTCTTGTTACCCATAATTGATTCCATTTCATCATTAATTGCTTCTTTCCAAAAAACAGCGTCTTGAGATTTCATAGCTTCCTCATAGGTGAGAGGATCCGGTTCTATATTTTGAGAAACCGCTATTTGTCGAGAAAGTGTATCTCTAGAACCTTATACTAAATAGACAATGAAATCCGGTCCAAAAGACTTAGCTACTCTAGCTCTTTTGCTCTTCCTATCTAAAATAGGTTGTATAGGTTGAGAGCTTCCACCACTTTCATTATTAAGTGATTCATCACTTAAATTAAGCGGTGCTGATGTTATTTCATCCAATTCACTAGTTGCACTACGTTTTTGTAGCGTTGTGAATCTTTCCTCGTAAAAGAATGCATCTCTTGATTCAATTACATTATTCACATTGATGGAATCATTTGGTTCAATTACCAAAAATCTATATGTCTTACTATGTTCGGCATATCCAAGGAATATACATTCAATTCCTTTTTCTCCCAATTTCTTTATCTTAGGTTGAGGTAGCCTAACAATGGCTCTACACCCCCACACCTTTAGATATTTTAAATTTCGATTTCTTCTCTTCCATAGCTCATATGGGGTTATAGTAGTCCTTTTTAATGGGACCCTATTTAAAATATGACAAGCCGTTAATAAAGCTTCCCCCCAATAGCCATTACTTAGTCCGGAATTAGATAGCATGGCATTAACCATTTCAATCAAGGTCTTATTTTTCCTTTCGGCTACACCATTTTGTTGTGGTGTATAAGCTGTGGAAGTCTCATGAATCAATCCAATTGATTCACAATAAGAAGGGAATTGATATTCACCTCCTCTATCCGACCTTAAACATTTTATTTTAGTGCCAAGTTGATTCTCAACTTCTACCTTAAAAATCTTAAATTTTTCAAGGACTTCATCTTTTGTATGCATTAAATAAACATAACAATATCTAGAAAAATCATCAATAAATGTAACAAAATATTTTTTACCACCTCTTGTAGGATTGCCATGTAAATCACATACATCACTATGCACTAATTCAAGTAAAGTAGATATTCTATTTACTTTAGAAAAAGGCTTTCTTGTTATTTTTGTTTTCATGCAAATACTACATTTTTCATTCATATCATTAGTGCATGTTGGAATTAATTCCATGTTAGCCATACTATTTAATTTAGTAACATTTATATGTCCTAAATGATTATGCCATAAAGATAATGAATCAATCATATAAAGAGAAACAATATTCTTATTAATATTAAGATTAAACATCCCCTCATACAAATAACCCTTTCCCACAAAGACATCACCCTTTGGCAATACAAACTTATCGGACTCAAATACAAGCTTGAAACCATGCTTGCTAAGTAAACTACCAGAAACAAGATTCTTCCTAATGGAAGGAACATGGTACACATTGGTGAGGGTTAAAGTCTTGCCACTTGTGAATTCTAGAATAACTTCACCCTTTACCGGCACATATTTAGAGAACATAGACTTGTTTTTGCAAACATGCCTAGTTGCCCCAGAATCAATCCACCAATTTGTGTCATCCTCAATAGAATTGATTTCAGAAATTATAGCCACAAAGTTGTTACCTTTTGACTTCTTTTCTTCTTGCTTCTTTTTGAAGCTATAACAATCCTTCTTGAAATGACCACTTTTCCCACAATGGAAACATGTACCCTTGAGAAGCTTCTTGTTCTTTTTGAACTTGGCATTATTCTTCCTTTTCTTGTTTCCATCCTTGAGTGATGTGTCTTGCTTTGAGTTTTGGCCTTCTTCCATCATATGAACCTTTGAAGAATGTTCTTCAATTCCACTTTGGTTGCTTCTAAAAGCCTCTTCAACTTGGAGATGTTGCCCAAGTTGATCCAAATTCATGTCATCCTTTTTGTGTTTTAAGGATTTCTTGACATCTTTCCATGATGGAGGGAGTTTTTCTATGATGGAAGAAACTGAAATGGACTCATCCATATTCATGTTGTGTTGAGTGAATTGGTTAAGAATATGCATAATCTCATGAAATTGCTCCATAATAGATCTACCATCTACCATTTTGTAATTCATGAATTTACCAACAAGAAACTTCTTACTTGTAGCATCTTCGTTAAGATACTTAGTTTCCAATGCGTCCCATAATTCCTTGGCGGTAACCTTGCTTTGATAAATGTCAAAGAGAGCATTGGACATTGAATTGCAAATGTGACCCTTGCATATGTACTCATCTTGCTCCCATTTGAGTCTTGTACGAGTTTGCTCCATGGTTTCTTCATCTTCCTGTGTTGGCTTTGTGGTGGTGAGTACGTACACAACTTTGAGACTTGCTAAAAGGAAATGCATCTTCTTTTGCCAACGACGAAAATTAGAGCCATCAAACCTCTCTAATTTGAAAAAATCTGAAGTAAATTCTCTCAATGAACCAGCCATAGAAATAACACTTTAAGATTGTTGGAGAATTTTCGACAATTTAGATTTTGCTTCAAGGCACGGATTAACGCTTTCCTTAAAGTGTTATTTGCCTCCACCAATTGGTGTGCACAGGATAGCAGCAAATACACTTCCAAGATACAATGAAGCACCACGTATTTAGCGTT
Organism: Tripterygium wilfordii; assembly: GCF_013401445.1. Classification (NCBI taxonomy): domain Eukaryota; kingdom Viridiplantae; phylum Streptophyta; class Magnoliopsida; order Celastrales; family Celastraceae; genus Tripterygium; species Tripterygium wilfordii. The sequence goes on from NC_052234.1 coordinate 2,702,730, forward strand.
TGATGTTCGGCCTTTGCACAAAGGAAGAACACCCAAGAATGACCAAGAAAAACAGAACTTTAACAAGTGCTTGGAATTCTAGTTTGCAAGAATAGAATCCAAGTTTGAGAGTTTTGGAGATGACTTTTTGATGGATTATTGAATGTCTTGGAATGATGTATTTATAGAGAATAACACACCTTTTGGTGAAAGGTTGTGTCCAAAAAGAAACACACCTTTTTGGTGAAGGGTTGTATCTAAAAAGAAAGACATCTCTTGTCAAAAGAAATACACCTCTTTTGAAAGGTTGTGTTCAAGAGAAGTTTTAACAGAAGAGTTGTGTCCATTGGTATGAAACTACCAATGTAAAAATTTCTTTATTATTTTGAAAATATTTCAACAGTCCTTTCTCATGGGACTTAACGACACTTATTCCACCGTTCGAGGGCAAATATTGGCTATGGATCCCCTTCCGTTGATTAACAAGGCCCTGTCTATTATTTTGCATGCGGAGAAACAGCTTTCCGTGGTTAACTCGTCACGCAATCTTGGAGATTCCTCAGCCATGGCTGTTCAAGGCCGCAGATCTTCCTTTCTCTTTAGGTGGAAAGCATGAATCAATCACTTGTCATTATTGCCACCCTCATCAGACAAGAGTGCTCAAGCTCATTATGTTGCTTTTCCACCAGTTCCTGAACAACCTACTGGTACATTGTCACTGTCGGATGATCTTCGTACAGAACTCATGCATTTTCTCCATATTAATTCCTCCAACAATACTGCATCACCATCTCCAGGTAGTGCTACATCTTTGAGTTCCGTTTCGGCTATCACAGGTATTAATCCTTTCATTGCTGCTGCCACCTTATCTGACATTCCTGACATTTGGTTATTAGACACAGGGGCTAGTGATCACATAGTTCATTCCTTAACTTTTCTCCATAAACCGCTGCCTTTGCACAACTCTTTTGTGACTTTGCCCAATGGGGAAAACATCCAGTAACATATCAGGGCACCCTTCATCTACCATATAACATTACCTTGAAAAATGTCCTATATGTTCCCACTTTTACCTTGAATTTAATCTCCATTAGCAAGCTTACTTCTGCTTATCCAGTATCTGTTAATTTTTGTTCCTCATCTTGTGTTTTGCAGGAGCTGGACACTATGAAGAAGATTGGTCTGGGGATATTGCATCATGATCTCTATATCTTGAAGATGTTACCTTCACCACCTTCACTTCAAGCCACTGCCGCCTTTAGTACTACTACCAATAAATCACTGCTTTGGCATTATAGATTAGGTCATCCTTCCGTGTCAATCAATGGGATGCTTCCCGAACCCTTTTGTCCTGCATTTGATTTTTGTTCTGTCTGTCCTCTAGCAAAAAATGAAGCGTCAATCTTCTATGTTAAAGTGTTTCAGAAACTCATGCTCCTTTCGAAGTAATTCATGTTGACGTATGGGGGCCTCACTCCACCACTTCAATTGATGGTTTTCGTTTCTTCCTTACTATTGTTGATGATTGTAGTCGCAATACCTGGATTTATCTCATGCGTTCTAAGAGTGAAACCCGTTCAATCATTCAAAGATTTTGTACCTATGTTAAAAATCATTTCCAAACAACAATCAAAACTTTGCGATCCGACAATGGCCTTGAGCTTCAAATGCATGACTTTTTGCCTCACATGGGATTTTACACCATCGTACTTGTGTTTACACGCCCCAACAAAACGGGGTTGTTGAGTGCAAGCACCAACATATTGTTATAGTTGCCCGAGTCCTTAAAACTCATGCACAACTTCCCAAAAATTTCTGGAGTTTTTGTGTGTTAATTGCGGTGCATCTAATAAATCGACTTCCGTCTCGCACATTAGACAAGTCTAGTCCCTTCCAAATTCTGTTTGGCCAGACTCCCAATTACACACGTCTCCGTATTGTCGGTTGCCTTTGCTATGCTGTCGTCTTACCTCGCCCTCAGTCCAAATTTCAACCGAGAGGAAGAGCATGCCTCTTCATTGGTTATCCCTTCGAAGTCAAAGGTTATCGTCTTCTTGATTTAGAAACATACGAAATATTTCTTTCTCGTGATGTTATATTTCACGAAACGGTCTTCCCCTTCCAATCCACCAAACACTCATCCGTCTCTGAATCTTCTCCAGAATTTGGTTTTGCATCTGCCCCAGTTTCATCTCTACCTATACTCACAGAGTCTTCTTCCAATCTGCTCATAAACAAGACCAATTTGTCTGACTCCGCAACCGTCTCAGTCCCTCAACCACCATCAGGGAATACTAATGCCTCACCTACTACACCTAACATGACCCAATCAATCTTGCCCCTCATCACTTCAAATTTGGTACCCGACACCACTCAGCACACTGTGGATTCACCAATCAGTCCAACTCAAGTGATGCGTCATTCTACTAGAACCCGAAAGCCACCCACTTATTCAAGATTATGATTGCAATGCAGTGACCAATGACCAATCTTCTTCAGGTCGCCCTCCATGCATTCCATATGATCCCCGTAAGTACTTGCCTTTTCATCACTTTTCACCCTCACATACATCTTTCATTTGTGCTATCTCCATGCATCGCATTCCTCCTCACTATCATGCAGCTTTGAAAAATAAATCCTGGCGACAAGCCATGGAAACTGAACTCAAGGCCCTTGAAGCAAACCGGACATGGACTCTCACCAAATTACCACAAGGACGACGAGCCGTGGGGTGTAAATGGGTGTATAAGGTCAAGTATCATTCTGATGGTTCTCTAGACAAATACAAGGCTCGTTTGGTAGCCCATGGCTATATTCAACAGCATGGTTTCGACTATACGGAGACCTTCTCTCCAGTAGTGAAGATGGTAATCGTTCGTGTCTTTCTTGCCTTGGCTACTATGCACAATTGGACCTTGCATCAGCTGGATGTCCAAAATGTCGTTCTCCATGGTGATCTCCATGAAGAGATTTATATGAGGCAACCTCCCAGGTTTCCTAGTTCTGATCCAACAATGGTGTGTAAGCTCAATAAATCACTCTATGGGCTCAAACAGGCATCTCGTCAATGGAATGCCAAGATAAGTGCCTCTCTTAGCATATGGGTTTCATCAATCTCGTTGTGATTATTCTTTATTCACCTTGCATACTCGAGATGGTTTTGTAGCGTCATTACTTTATGTGGACGATATAATTCTTGGAGGTACTAGTGAAGTAATGATCAGCTCTGTTAAGGCACATCTTCATTCATTCTTTAAGATCAAGGACATGGGGACCTTGAAATACTTCCTTTGACACCAAAGGCATGGCACTTTGCCAACGTAAATACACACTTGATCTTTTGGCAGATATTGGATTCTTAGAGGCACAACAACTAAGTTCTCCCACAGAATTGAATTGCTCAATTTCGGCCACATCGGGGTGTCCCCTTTTAGATCCGAGTCAATATCGTAGATTAGTCGGGCGTTTGATGTATCTTTCTCTCACACGGTCGGATGTCAGTTACACGGTTCACACACAAAGCCAATTTTTAGACAAGCCGACAACTGTGCATCTTCATGCGGCACAGAGTATTACGTTACCTTGTTCATGCACCAGGACAAGGGCTTTTCTTTCCTGTCATGCTTTCTTATGAGGTGAATGCCTTTTGTGATTCAGATTGGGGATCATGTCCGGACTCACGACGGTCCGTTAGTGGTTTTTGTATCATGCTAGGGGGTAGCTTGATTTCCTAGAAGTCAAAGAAACAAACAGTAGTTTCGCGATCTTCCGCCGAAGCCGAGTATAGGTCCATGGCCAATTCCTGCAGTGAACTCACTTGGCTCTCATACCTTCTCAAAGAGTTACAACATCCTATATGGCTACCAGTACAATTGCGTTGTGACAGTCAAGCTGCTATACATATTGCCACTAATCCTGTATTTCATGAACGCACCAAGCACATAGAGATTGATTGTCATTTTGTGCGGGAGAAAGTTCAGTCTGGTTTTGTGGTTTTTCAACGTGTTGCATCAAATGATCAACCAAGTGATTTTCTTACTAAACCCATCACTGTACATCGACCACAACAGCTTTTATCCAAGTTGAACGTGTTCAACTTTCACCGTCCAGCTTGAGAAGGGGTGTTAACGCATAATTAGGAAACAATCATGTACGTATCACTATAATCTTGCTGATCACCTTAGTTTAGGTATAATCCATACAAGTTAGGCGTTAGGTATTTTTATCCTTATTTACTTGTGTTCACATGCTGTATATATAGGAGCATACAAGGTCTGTAACAATCGCATCGTTTCAATACAATTCTATTTCCCTTTTGGGTCTCAATTACATTCAATTTTCTTTGATTTCCATCGAGTTTTCAATTCAATCTTACTTGATTCCTATCAAGTTTTCAATGGTTAAGAGCTACGTAAGTCATGAGTGTAGCTAGGTGGATGAAGTAATGAATGAAATTTATATGATCATTTCACCGTTTGACCTACGGTGGATGACAATATTAAGACACCTCACAACCCTAAGATCATACAGACTAACCTGTATAACAGTGCAATGGAAGTTAGAATTTATTAAAGAGTCATAAATAATACGAGAGAAGTAGCTGCATGTTTATACGGGTTAGATTGGTTCTAGCTTAATCACCAGTTGCACTGTTATAGAACCTGACGTGAAATATTTGAGATCAACGGGTGAAAATACCTTAATTATACATACTCAATTAGACTACTTTCAATAATGCTATGTTTCTATTTGACCTTAAAGTTATAGTTTTTGAAATGTAAGAGAATGTAATGAATAGACTACTCTTTGAAATTTAGAGTTTTGCACGAAACTGAGCAACTCTTATTGGATTTGGAGCAGTTATGTTTCTCGGACATGTAATATCAGTGCAAGGAAATTCTTATGGGTGAAGAGAATATTTAAGCAGTTAAGAACTAAGAAGCACCAAGAAACCCCACTGAGGTTTAGAGTTTCTTGGATTAGATGGCTATTACCAGATATTTGTGGATTTCCCTATAATTACTCCTCCTATGACCAAACTTTTTATGCAGCGAGTGAAATACGAATAGACAGACAATTCATAACGGATACATACTTTGGAGGAGATGGTACGATCGAGCTTGTGTTCTGAATTTCAAGGAGGATGGGAGAAACGTAATAATTACCATATTAGTATTGTCATGTTATCTCTTGAGGTTTTATACATAAGAAAGTATTGAACTCCAAATATTATGGGATGAAAAAGTTACCGGAGAACAATTGATGAAATAAATTTTAAAAAAAAAAAGCATTATATAAAATCATTTGAAGTTGTCTAGAGGGTGGGACCCGTGGCTTACAGGTAGACACTACCTCCCAAGTTGTCAAAATTACATGATGTATTTCACGTTTCGATGTTGCGGAAGTATGTTTGTGATGAGGCACATGTACTTAAGGAACCTCCGGTAAATTTGGAACGTCAGACAGGGATGATTCGTGTTGAAATATAAGTTCTATGAATTTATATTTATTGCCTTCAAAAAGATTTGAACTCCGGGTTGTGAACTTGTTTACATTTTAGAAGAATTATTTATTTTCATATTTGAAAAAGATTGCTCAAATTACTTTTGATAAATGTTGAGATTGCTTCTGTTTGGTTATGTTTAGTTTGACTAACCCTCCTACATGTTTTCCATACATGTAGATTAATAGGAGCTAAGTTGAGGAGGAACCAGGCTAAACAAAGATCGAGGTTAATAGAGCTAGAGTTATGTAATATTTATGTAAAATCTTGTATCAAATACTTAAGTATATATTTGGTTATGTCGAAATTGTGGATTATGTTATAATATAAAATACTTTGATGTATTGAAGTTAGATAATGATATTTCAATAATAAGGGTTTACGGTATGTTATCCGGATAATTGGGAACGTACAAATAGTTACCGTGCCGTGTAATTATCTTTGGTGAAAGTTCTGGGGTGTTACACTCTCCCTCTCTACAAACCCCCTAGACACAACACAAAAAGCTTGTCGGTGATGTCCAAGATCACCGATTGCACCACCGCTGGCTAGAGGACGCACCAAGGTGAGCTTTCTCTCTCCTCTCTCTACTTTCATTTTCGAATGGCCTTAGGCAAATCGTTGCGTGCCAACCAACGGGACATTTGGAATCACCATTGTGATCCCCACCATTCTAAGAACACAACCTTGCTCTCGTGATCACTTTTTGTTTTCTTCATTTTTTGTGCATAAGTCATCATCAGTTTTTGTCATAAGTAATATGTTATGTGAGGCTTTTTGATATTTGAGTTTCATTTATTATTTTTTAGTACGAGGAGGATTCAATATGAAGAACTATGGAATAACTTTAGCACATCTTTTCAAGCGATAATACCACGTAAGTACCCAATTCAAATGTTCACATTATAAATTTTTATATTTTAACATACATTTATGTTTTTAGATGTGGATCATTTTAAAATGTATATGGCGTGGATCTCATCCTATTGTAATCGAACTGGGGGATAAATGATATGAGACAAAAATCATTTTGTGACACATGGGTTATAGGTGCGAGACTTGGATGACAGACTTGGATGACATAGCCTTTAAATTCTTCAAGCGATGCATGAACAGTATCCTAGAGGACCTAGCCTAGCTGTTGAGAAGTTTGTGAGTGACATTATTTTATTTTCCTATACATTTAAGTTTTTTAGTATAACACTAATTTTCAATTATTTTTAAACGGTGTAGATTCCCATAAAATTAATTTTAAGAAGAATTACGACGTGTTTTGCCATATTCATCAAGATATGAAACTCAAATCCCTAAAATTTATCGGTATCAATATGAAATGCATGGAGCAGAAACTATAATGCATGGAGCGAGAACTTCTAGGGTTGATAAACGATTTTACTTTGATACAATCTTACACTTGATGCACCATTTTATTTTTTCATGTGAGGGGATTCAATGATGAAGAATTATGTAATAACTTTAGCACATTTTTTCAAGCAATGAATGTCATGTATATAAGTACCCAATTCAATATAATTCAAATGTTTGTTCACATTTTTCTATTTTAACTTACATTCATATTTTAGATGTGCATCATTTTACAACGTGTATGGCGTAGTTCCATTTTATTATAATAGAATTGGGGGACGAAGGATATGGGATAAAAATCACTTTGTGGCACACGGAATACAGGTGTGAGACTCGGATGGCATAGCCTTTATTCTTCAAGGGATGCATGAACAGTATCCTATAGGACCTAGACTAGCTGACGAGAAATTTGTGAGTAACTTGATTTTTATTTTCCAATACATTTAAGTTTTTTAGAATCAAGATTTTTTTTATAATTTTCAATTATTTTAAAATAGTGTGGATTCGTTTATAAAATTAGAATGTATGAAGAATTGCGACGTGTTTCGCCATATTCATCAAGATATGAAACTCAAATCCCTAGAATTTATTGTTATCAATACGAAATGCATAGAGCAGAAATTCCAGTGGTTGATAGACGATTTTACTTTGATGCAATCTTACATTTTGGAAGTATGAATTTTCTTAGAATGTTAAGACGCGAGTGTTCATGTCTTTTATGTAAATTGATATGTATTCGGTAAATAACTATTATTTAGTTGAATATTTTTTTTTTTTGAAAATGAACAAAAGTGTACTAATTTCAACAGGGTTTCAAATTTGATTGGGACTTGCGTCTTCTTAAAAGTGCTAGAAAGTAGGGATGTCAATGGGGTGGGTACTCTTTTATCCATACCCATACCCGTTATATAAACCCCTTACCCGTACATGTTAAAATTGCAGTTGGGTATTTTAATCTTCAGCTCATCCCCATACCCGCAGATGTGGGTAATGCCCATGACCCATCAATGTACCTGTACCAATCAAATGTAATAAGTCAAACTAATGTACATATACTTTGAAATATAATAATGTTTATATATAAGTAATATATCAAAGTCATATATATATTTAATTATTTAGAGGAATTCAGGGTGTAAAAAAACGCATGCACAAAAATCAAAATATGCTCTCATGAATAGATACACTTACCAAGAATTTGAACCACATCTCAATTCATTTTTCACATATAAATCGTATTATTCTCAAGATCGAGTAGGACTTTTTAAGCATGTAACGTAAATTCAAAGGTAGTGTGAGTGGTAAAAGAAAGGGAATGAGAAAACAAAAAGGTAGAGTAAAAAAGTTCAAGAAATCACCAAAGGATATGATTTATTATTCTACATCTTCTTTGAACTGAAATCCCAAGATAAGTTTCCATAATTCCTTGACAATCAAGAACCTCCTCAAATCAACCTTGCGAATTGTCTAATTTCCTCCGGTTTGAGTAATCTGGAATCGAAGTTCGCATATGAAGTCCTGAATTGGTTTTTAAACATCTACTCTTGACTATTTTGCTAATTAAAATACCTTTGGACACATGTTGTTAGTGCATATACAATGGATTTGAAGAAATTACTTTGTCTTGATCCTCCTATTATGAATGGGACTGGGGGAGGGGATATATAGTTGATCAATAAATTGGAGTTGAAGACAAGTTTTGGCATTTGCAGTTTGTCCAAACCATAATAAGAGACTGGAAGCTAGGGAACTTCTTGGGTAGGGGCATGGGCAATTAGGCGTGATTGGTGGACATATAGAATACTCTCACTCATTATGTGCATGGAAGGAGCAATAAGTGACAGCTTTTTATGGTCTGTAAGAGATAGTACAAGGTTTGTGTATGGGAGTAGTCATATGAAAGTCCAAAGGGAGTTGTAGACGTAGTATGGACATATTGTTCACCCACTTCGAGGTAGCCGATATTGTTGGGTCCAGCAAAGAAAAGAAAAGCTTCCCAAAGAAATCAAACCCCGTGTTTCTATTGTGGGTGTAGGTAAGGTGACGACTGAGGAAGCTTACCTACAATTTATGCTATTTGTTTATTACCAAATTTGTCGCTACTAAATTACTAATCTTAAAAAGAAGCCGATAATATAGTTGCCTTTTGCATCACAAAGTAAGAAATATCATTAAAAAGAAGCCGATAATATAGTTGTCTTTTGCACCATTTTGGTGTACTAAATTTTTCTTTTTGAAAAAATAATAAATATGTAGTATTTAGAATGATGAATCTAACGGTATTTTTTTTAAATAAAAATCAAAAATAACATAAAAAATGCATGATAAATTTAGATCGTCGGATATAAACTCAAAAGATTCGATTTTCATCGTGATGAATTTGATTTTTGTTTGTAAAAAAATTATCATTGAATTCGTCAAGTTAAATATTTACACATTTATAATTTTTTAAATTAATATGGTGCATCGGCTGGGTCTAGTGTTTTTCAACACTGGACCTCCCGTGGATCCATCGTTAAAGTAGGGGATCATTGACGCGTTTGGTATACCCTTTGACAAAGGAATGGTAGTGGTCACTACATTATGGTTTCATAAGCATGGTAATAAAAATTGTCATTCTCTTAATAGACATAATGGTTATTCATCTCCTACTCCATGACTCCTTTCTTTTTTACTGGTATATTCTTTTTATAAACATTATTTTGAGGTCTTACATTTATATTGTACAATAATGATCCAAATATTTTTTAAATTTGTATTAAAAAATAAATATAACAACATAATATATAATTTATAGTTCAATAATATATTACTTGATTTTATTTGACCAATTATAATGTAATTAGAAATAATAATTTTAGATTCTAGTAGTATAATAATAATAATTTTACAATAAATATAAAAATATAATATATATTACTTAATATTATTTGACAAATTTTAATCTAATTAAATAAATTATAATTTTATTTTCAAATAACATAATAATCTTACAATAATATCTGAATACTATGATATAATATTTAACAACAATACATACATATATATATATATATATAATATGTTGTATTTTAATTTTAGATCATCAAAAATATTCTATAACCACGACTTATTTATGAAGAGATAAAGACATAAACAAATACAAGTATTTCGGTCAATAAATATTTCATTCACATCTCATTCTTATAAATATTATGCATATCAAACATTATAATATATCATTACTATCATTATTTCTGATGAAACCAAATATTTCATTGTATGTTCGTTCTCACTCCATTTTTATTTTCATTTTCATTTCAATTACCATTATCATTCCATAAGGCAACCAAACATACCCTAATTACTTGCAAATGTGTATGTGTGATTAAGGAGGACAATGCCTGAAATCTAAATGTGTATGCAAAAATCTTTATGTATATGAAAATGTGAATTATGAGATTTATTTATTGAAGCTTTTTTTTTGGTTTAATATGGCACGTTTTTCTAGTCCTCCATTATATTTGAATACTTATGGGGTTTTTATTCTACTTTGTTTACTGTAAAAAAAGCGAGGATGTGAAAAGGACTTGAGAAGAAGAAAACAAGGAAGAAAGCTGGACTCCATGAGCAAGTTGCGATACATAATCCTAAAGGGCGTGCGCTCCTGCTCTGCTGTGCTGTGTTTTTGGTTTTCGAGTAATTTGCAGAAAGTGATCTCATGGTCTCCTAACATAATGTTGACTCTACAGCAACCATTCTCGCCCTTTGCCAGTTGTTTTCTCTTTTCTTTTTCTTTTTATATCTTTTAACGCATTGAAAATGCTAAGAATCACACTGTTTTTTTGTCATAGTTATCTCAAATATTGAGATAGATACATATGATTCATATGAAATCATATGCGTCCGTCTTAATATTTGAAGTAGTTATTGACAAAAATATCGGGATCCGTGAAATTATTATTAATTCAATATAACAGTTATAATTGATAAATCCCTGCTATGCTGACACATGGTTTACCTTTGGATGGAATATACCGTACAACATGAAGCAGTGACTTATGTTTGTTCCATTTGGACAAACCAGTGCTACACATCTTTCGTTGTCACACAGTTTAGGCCCCACAACTTCATTAGTAATGCAATTATTCACTAATTCAATGTATACTTAAATCCACCAAAAAATAGGAGTTAAAAGCTTGGTTCCTTTAATAAATTGACTAAGGTCGAGCCAATACAATCAATTATATTGTCTGTTTGGAATTCCAATTTTCATGAATACATCGAATTGTCCTAACATATTTGTTCCTCTTAAGCCTAATAAATGAGTTAAACCAAACTCACTAAGTTAGAGAAAATACCTAGATAATTGGTAAAGGGTGACTTGATTTTATAAATGACACTCAGTTGGGTCTTCCAAAAGGGCGATGTGGGATTGTCAACAAGGTAATGTTCATTCTCAAAGAAAAGGTATTTGGAGTGACGAATCATGATGGTTAAAAGTGAGTTTAGCTAAGTAACCGACATATCATAATTTACCAATGATACAAGACTAAGGTGGACACGTGCACAAATTAAAGAAATAAAGGGTATAAAATCATATTATAATCAAGTGGGGAGTGTAGGGAATATATGGAGGCAGGATGACCCCATTTCCTACCAAATCTGTGTCGCTCTTACATCTCCGTGGCCGCCCTTGGTTGGCTCTTTTAGTTTTTTTTTTTAATTTTATTTTTCGTCACAATTTTGCATTATTATGTAAATGAAATTATATTAGGTAGCAAAATTTTATTATTATAATAAGAATCCTACAAATCCTCGATCTCTTAAGAGCATAAAAGTCTCACATTAACACGAGTCCATCAATAGACTTATATAATTATATGGACAAAACTCACTCTAAACAAACAATTAGACATTTTCTTAAACTTAGTGAAATATATCCATAGAAATCAAAACCCTAAACTAGATAATATAATGGATTGTTTAGGGTGTAGATTTTCGATACAATTATAACTCTCGTTACACTTCCAATGTGACAGTTTTTGATTAAAAATACACATCATCGAGGGTAAAACTCTATCTATGTTCTCAAATAATTCTTCTTAAAACTCTTATCTATGTTGTCTTAATCAGTGCATCAAGTCGTCACAAACGATGATTAATTTACAAGGCGTGACTTAGCATCACTTCACTTGGACCCACTGAACTAAATCATCAAGATTCAAGATGACCATAATAGTACTGCTCATACTCTCTTATTGTTCAGTGTTTAGTCTTTCTACGCCTCTGCTTGGCTTATGATCTGCTGCACTCAGCTTTTCCAAACCCCACTCTGCGATTCGCCAGATCATACTCCACCCATAGATTTTGCTGATGAATGTTACCGATTATGTTACTAGCAACCCCTAGCAATCCTGACCGTCCGACCCCTACACAGTGGACCCCACCCCCAACGTCAGCTAGCACCCTCTCTTTCTCCACTACTATCGCCACTCCCTTATCAAACTCCCACACCATGTCGCCCATCAACCGTCCGATCTCAATCGGGTTTCCAACGAAACACATGTCCAATATTTCACCGAATACGTACCCCTTCTTCAACCTAGGCCCCACCAGTCTCACTACTTCCTCCCTCACCTTATTATATGCCTCATCCACCAAGAAAGTGTACTCGGTACCCGAGTCAATCATGGTCTGGCCCGACCCGCTTGCATCGGGTCTAAAAACAGCGGGCGAGATATCCAGCTTCTTGGCTCCAATTCTGATTCCTTGCATTGGGAGAGTAAACGCCAAGGGATCCAAATTCGGCATGCGCTGACTCTGAGGGAAGGTCAAAAGGTTAGCGTACTGAAACCCTCGTGAATTCGGGTTCTCACCCAAGAAGAACGACCCTGTGCTTTGACTGAGTCGGGTCGGGACACAATACGAGAACTTGGTGATTTTACCTTGGGAAGAGAAGGACAACCGCCCAAGATTCATCCCTAAAATACCCCTGTCTTCAGGGGTGCCCTGTGCACAGCCCAGCACCAAGGGAGGGGTACTTTGGGAAGTAGAGAAGGTGAATTTTTCTCTGACGAGATTACCCTCGGCGAAGGTACCGTCGGCGTAGAAGTAAGAGTAGTGGCACAACCGGTTCTGGTCACAAGAAGTGGGGAGAGTAAAATCGGGAATTCGGGGCTTACACATAGGGTGATTACATGGCAAAACAGAGAAAGTGGAAGAGAGGGAAGGATTGAAGAAGTTTGTCGGAGGAGCCTTGTCCTTGTGACAGTGGATCCAGGAGAGTTGGCTGCCTGTGTCCAACACCATCTGTTGGGGCTGTGGTGGGGTTCCTATTGGGAGAGACACAATCAGAGCCATTGAATACTTGAAGCTATATTTGAAATTGTACGGGAAGGATTGGAGCGTTGGGTTCTTCTTTGTCTGGGCAATAAAAGAAGGGAAAGATGATGATGGAGTTCTTTGTGAGAGTGGGAGAGAAGTGAGAGGGAAAGAGAAGGAAAAAGAATTGTTCTTTTGGGTTTCATGTTGGATAGAAAGAGAGACAGATAGCGAGCAAATCAAGAGAAAGAGAAGCAGAGTTTGTGTTTCTGTGGAACAAGCCATCATTGGTGCTGGTGCTGGTGCTGGTGTTGAAGAAGATGGTGGGGGTGAGGAGGTATTTATACCACAACAAGTAGAAGGAGAAGGAAAAATTACCAAAAAGCAGACGCGTTTTCTTAATTAGGACGGTTACATATATTTGATGATGATTTTTGTGATTCATAATTTTGTGTTTTTGGAAGCTTTTGATTCTTTCCGTCTCTGAATTACAACCACTTTTGTTTTGTTTTTCTTTGTTCTCATATTTTGCTTTTTTGTTATATGATATTTGAATTTGTAAAGTTAGTTACCACTTAAAATTAAATGGTACTTTTTTAAGGTAAGGCCTAGTTCTTACTACTTACACGACAATGGGGGACAATGGGGGTGGGAAAATTCCAACACGTATGAGTAGGGGCGAGGCAAAGTCTCGATTTAATATGAGAGGGTCACAATGACAGACAAAAGATTTTATATCAGGGGGATAAAACAAAGCGGGATCGGCAGTACCTTCAGAATTTTTTTGGATTCTCTATTACTTATACATTAGAAAGTATAAACAATAATACTAAAAATAAAAAAATATATATAAAATATGATAAGTAATAATAATTCATGGGGACTTTTATATAAATTACTATATAATTAGGTTATTAAAATCTTTTTGAGGGGGTCGTCAGCTGATCCTCCTCACTATAAGGTGGCTTCGTCACTGTGTATGAGAGTCGAACACTAATATTATTGAAATACACATTATTCTAGCCACTACCCCAGCAGCTCAAGTGTTTAAAAATTAAGTGGGACTTAATTATGGGTTACCCAGTGCACATTCAAATAATGGTTATGGGTTATCCTAACTCACAATATTGTATAAATACACTATTGCTATTACCTAATATATATATATATATAATAGTATAAAATTCGTTACACACATGAAAATATATGATAAGTTAGGACATAAATATGTGTAACATTTTTAGCGATTATATGACATGTTTTTCATAATATAGCAAACTTTTAAAATGAGTGGTTGATGAATAGGAAGTTTTTTTTTAATATTAGGTAAAATGGTCTCCCAAAACAAAACAAAAAATTACAATAAATTAATTAATTGAAGGATATCTCCCGAAGGGACTAATTGAAGTATTCCTCTTGTCTCTAACCACTATGAGTTGGCATATATATCAAAAGTTCAAAGCTCTGTTTTAATATATTATTGCTATATTACTGACTTTTCTATTAATATATAGTTTTTGTTCTTTATGGAAGGTAAGGTATTTGCATGAGGAATATATATAGTTATTAATGCAAAATTACTTTATTTCTTTTCCTAAATATGTGATGGTTCATTGAAAATCACGAGTAGCTTAAATAACATTTACATATGTGGTATTTTTTAGAAACCTCAAGTTCAAGCCTCTCCAATCCCTTTCTTCTATTAAATTTTTTTGTGATGGCCCGTTTCATACCTCCTTTGCATGGAAAATCATATGGGACCAGTTGACTTTTGAGGCCCCATTAAACGAAACACTCTTTTCGATTTACATAATACATTTGTATGGGAATGGGAGTAATGCTTTGTATTTAATATTGTGGTATTAAAACACCCAAACTACTAATTAGAGTGTTAATTTGATGTGTATCACCTTGAAAATTAGGGTTTGAATCCCCTCCCCATTTCAAAAAAAAAAATAAAAAATAATTATGGTGTTAAAGGTTCAACAAATTTTATTGCACAAAAAATAAAAGAAGAAAAGCAAATTTAATTAACGGGTGTCAATTGGACTTCTACCCAAGTGTAAATGTAGATTGGTTGTGGCCTCCATCCATGTTTTGGGCCTTTGACGTGTTAGTCTGGACCCACCACTGACTAGTATGCATTGTTAGGAAACTTTAACAACTATACCCCTAATTGAGAATAAGAGTTAGCTTGGTTGGTCAGGTTGTCTGTGTAGAACCTTAAGGTTCAGGGTTTTATTCTCACCAGAAGGGTTGGAATTTGGATAGTTTTCATCCACTATGATGGCCTTCATGCCCCTCAAATATAGCTTAGTGTGTTTGTGGCCTATGGACTTTTAAAAAAAAAAACATATTCCCCTAATTAAACATTTCTTCAAAAATCAATTTTTAAACTAATGGTTAGTGGAAACTGCAGGTAACCCTTAACAATTTTGTGTCTCATCGTTTGATTTGTTTCAACGTGTGGGGCCCACGTTGCTTTAAATTCAAAAAATAGATTGGCGGATGAGATAGAAAACTGTTTGCAGTTTGCAGTTTGCAGATACCCCATATGTAATTGTTAGGGTTTAGGATATAGGGGTGAGTCTTTTCTCCGAAGGTCGTGGAGTATATAAAATTAGTATGTACTTGGCGTGTATAATTGGTGGACTAATATGCGAGTTCATAGATTTATCCAATGTATTAATGATTGACAATAATAGTAAATTCCCATATTATCAAATAATTAACACATTGTGTCACAAATATTGGATGCAAATTAGTCATACTCTCATCTTAATTTTTGTTTGTCGTTGTCCCTTCTTTTCTTTACCTACTTGCATATAGAAAGTGACACGAGTGTTGATCTAAAAAATGAGTCATCCAGTCCAGTCCATCATTTATTTCAATCAATAGGATTCAGATTTGACACTTTAATTAATCTAACAATCATCTACTCTATGCTTCAATTTCAGAGCATCAACTATGAAGGCATGGAAATTAGAAGGGTTTTTGTTCTCAACTGGAATTTTATAATTTAATAAGTGATGATTTTACGAAACCCTCAAAATATATGGTTTTTTTTTTGAAGGGTGAGACTCTGCATTTCATTTCAAGATAATAAACGTTAAACCTAACATCACGAAAGTAGTCTAGGAATTTATAAACGCAGGATAATATCAAAATAGACTAAAAAATTACAAATACCATACGACACCGGAATAGATAGTTGAAGGAGCATGATGATATACAATCCATGCATTCATAAATTAAGAAATTGCAAATTTATCCTCGTTTAATTGCTCAAGAATGTAGATAACTTATAACTAAGTTTTCTTTAATGCATATATGGAACTTGGTAAACCATCCGGAGGTAACCAATAGATCATTATTGTCAAAAAGCCAAATAAAATTAATGAAAATGCCATAAAAAATAGCAGCTCTCAGTATAATTATACACCAACCAAAATATTTGATTTTCAACATTTTGAACAGTCAAGTTTACACCAATTTAATTCACTCAAGATTTTTTTTTTCCATTTGTCATAATTTGTGGGCCCCATATTCTCCCTTTAAGTAATCACAATGGTGATTTTTTTCTAGGGCAAGGATAATGTATGAGGATTTGTATTTTGTTGATGTGGCTGTATTAGGGAATATGTTTTGTTGATGTGATTGGGGTAACAAAATGTATTGGTACAATGGTGTAAATTTATCAACATAATTTTTGTGTAATAGAGATATAACTCAATATTGATTTAAAGGTAAAAATGTGAGTGTGTGTGAGATGTGGGTCCCATTTTGGGCTAACATGGAGATATGCAATGTTCCATCCCCTCATATTGAGACAATTAGAAAGAGGCCCAACAAATACGTCTTATTGGAGCACAAAAGTTTTTAATGAGTCAAGAAAAAAGTCATTTTTTGTCTTTCATGCAGCTTACAAGGAGAAATCCACATCATATAAACAAGCCCAAGCTTGTCAACCAAAGCGATATGGGACAAGAACCATGCGATATGGGACAAGAACCATGTTCTGATGCTCCCCCACACATATGAGATGAAAATTCAACAGCTCAACACGTGGAGGATAATACGCCCCATTTAGACCCTAGACCCACTCTGATACCATATCATAATTTGTGGGTCTCATATTCTCTCTTGCAAACGGATTTATAAGAGGAAGAGAAACTCACATCATATATATACAAGCTATAATTTATAAACTCAAGCGATGTGAGAGAATAACCATTTTTCACATCATTGGAACGCTTTCTTGGATTATGTGGTTGTTTTGACTGTCTAATTTAAAATTTTCACTCATCACCCCGTTGATATTTGTGTTTCTTTAGAAAGGACATGCCATCAAAATCAAAGTCTGTTGTCTTAATTGAATTTATGTCTAGAAATTGAGTAAAAAAACAGCAGTTCCACGCAGTCAACAATGTAACACCAGCTGTGCAGCACCACAAATACACCAAAAAAGTAGTGAAATCCAGCCAATTATATAAGTCGTCGAAACAATCACAAATTCCACTAGGGTTTGAACGCCTATCTTGATTTGGCAAAACTGAAAATCATAAACAAACACCACCAGATTGGAATTCATTCTTGGTTGAACAAATTTGGTGAAGTCAAAAGTTTTATCTTCTTTCTTTTGCTTTAGAATAGCTTGTAATTCAGTATTTATTGTTGAAAAGCTTGTAAAGATCAAGCTAATAATGCATTAATCAATATCAAGAACAAGAGTAGAGAAGATGAGAAACTCAAAAGATATCAATTCAAACTTAATTCAATCATTACAAAAGCAAGGGGAGAGGAACTGGCCAACCACGGAGATCAGTATATCTCTAGGCATAGGGATGATATTCGGCATGCCACTAATATCGGAAGTTCGAACCAATTAGAATATATATTTTTCAGGTTCTCGTGAGTTTTAGAGCCCACTTCCAAAGAGGGGTTAGGAACCCAAATTTCATTAGCGTGAGTTTTGATGCGGTATTACCTATAACGAAGAATGCTGCAGACTATTATGACGATTCGAGATTTACGTCTACTCAGTTGTTCGAAAGACACACCAAGTGATTCCTCAAGTATTTAAAAAAAAAAAAAACACATTGGCCACATAAGCAAAAGACCAGTTCAACGGCTAATGCTCAATCAGTCAACAATGGCTACAAAATCAAGACGAAAAGACTAAAATGTCCTTTGACAATAAAGTAGTCTAACTTGAGAAGGGCAATAAGAGACTCAAATTAAAAGATTAATACAAATACCAATTCTAATCGAATTGGTGGTAACTAATAAACTGTGATTTGTTCACGGATCATACTGTAACATATATATATATATATATATATATATATATATATATATATATATTATTCACGGGGTGTACGTTCATCTAAGTTTCTACTATACGACACAGGCTTCATATGATCGAAACACAGACAGATATCAAACACTCGGGAGGTTCAGAATGAAGGGCACATCTTTTCTAAGGCAAATAAATAAATATCCCAGGGGTTCACGGCCTGTGTATCCTTATCATGGAGTACCTACCCTAAATCTTTCTAGGACATTGCACGTGCACACATTCACATGTGTTCCATCCCCAACACCTTAAAATATGTTGTCAACTTTCACATTTATGTTCACGGGTTTTTGTCTTTGTTATTGCAGTCTTTTTGATGAATGATTTATTGGAAAATTTGTCCAAGATCCTCTTAAGAAAAATATCACATGATAATAGAGAAAAAGAAATTGAGAATAATAACACAGGAATATATGTGAAAAAATTTCAAAACTGAAGAAAAAACAACGGATTTTGTCAAAAGACAATTAAAGAATCTTTCACTGTGTAAAAAAAGATAAAAACAAAGGGGGCTTGTAGTTGTTTGTAATAGCTACAATATTATTTCTTGTGTATCTTTTTCTCATTTAGCACTAATACATTTATGATTCCAAGTTCACTTGGCCACTAAGGAAATAATCAAAGAATTATTCTAATTACAAATAATATTGCTAATTACAAGGGATTCCTAATTACAATAATTACTGTAATATTTACTAGTCATATATGGAGCATTGACCATGCTAACATACTCAAATTTTCTCTCACCAAAAAACCCAGTTAAAACCTAAGAATAAACCCTCTTATTCTTTCTCAATCCTCACCGCACACAACCCTTTGTTTATCTACCAAAATACTCATGAAACGCTAGTATATTTATAGAAGAACAGTCATTGAGTTTAATTCTACCTAGCAGCCTCTCCCCAAGATATTTTTGGTTACAAATATGATAGCAATAAGGTTCCTAACTAGAGACCAACTTAAAAAATGAGATTTGTCAAAGCAAAGACTCTTTGTAGCACAAAAACTCGTCCACAAACTGAAACTTTCCGTCAGCTGTCTGGATGGCTACTCAAGAAGTCTGGACATTTACACCTCTATCCGAGTCTGTTGTCCGTGTCTGTTGTCTCGATGGTAGATCTAGTCATCCGGACGAATTCACCTGTGCCAAATTCCTTCGGTTTTTGACCCCATTTTTTTATGTCGCGTGAAACACTCCATATTTTCAAAGTGAATGAATAGGGGAACACAGGCAAATTTATGTCATGTGAAACATGGCCTACTCTCCGAATGAATGAATATGAGACACGAACATATTTATGTCGTGTGAAACACTGATTATTTTCGAGTGAATGTTACATGAGTACATCCTCTACCACTTTCATGCGTTGATTCTAATGGTTGTGTGGAAGTCTTATGAATTATGATTGTGATCCGATGCATGAAAGAACTTTTGGAAGACTTGAAGTGATTTTTGGAAGAAAGTTTAATGAAGCATGATCATGATGTGGTCTGGAATAGTCATCTCGACACACATGCATGTATTTTGAAAAGTATTTTTATGATCTGATCTGATGATGGCAATGACTCTTAATATGAATGAATTTTATTTTCTTCTAGTTCCCCTTAATGACTTTTAACTCTTCAAGCTTTTCCTTGATTCTTCAATCTCCCTTTTTCTCTGATCTTCTTCTCTTTTTTCTTTTTTTCCCTCACAATTCTCCTCGAAGTCCCAAAGTTTAGATCCAAAGTAATATTGTTCTCCTCCCCAAAAAATACTTTTTTCCTACCCGTCAAGTTACCTTTTACTTTTCCACACTGTTTGGCTCACTGTCTCCCACTTACCTCCATTTAATGTATTGAACCCAAATACCTATTATCATCCTAGTCAGGCGGTCGCCTATCTTAAGTTGCTATGACTCGGAAGGCTATGACTCGGACCGAATCAAATGAGGGTACTACAATAATCGAGAACGATACCGTACAAGCTTGTCTTTTGAACATTTGATTTGAGCATAAACTTTGGCCGTAGGCCCACGTTCACAGAAGTTTCCCACATGATGATAAGATAAGTTTGATCAAAAGCTGTTGTGAAATTATTCGCAAGCGGACAAGTCGCACAAGTAATAAAGAATGAGTAGAGTATCGTTCCCACGAGGATATTTTAGCAAATTCAAATTCAAAGTCAATTCGAACAATTTTTACACTAATTGGCAATGCGAATTGTGATTGTGGTCATTCAAAGCTAACAAGCAACTGCAAAATCACTAAGTAAGTAACAAATTGAACAATTAACTAACAACAAACGACAATTTGATTTCCAAGAAAGTTAAACACTAGGGTTCCTAATTTCACCACCTCTCATCCAATTGAACTCCATTGATTCTTTAACTCTCAATTCTCAAATTAGTTGTTGACAATCAATTTCCCACTCTATTCAATGTTCTATTCCTAGATACATCGAATGTGTTTTCAACATAAATCCGGGTTATTCCTAACACTCGGATTAGTACATTGTAAACCCATTAAGATCAATGGAAATCACTTAACAATTGCATAAGTCATAAACCTATATTTCTATGGTTCATTCAACTTATGTTTTCTATGGATTCTTGCAACCTTAGGCCTATCCTTCCGGACTCAACTCAAGCTAAAAATCATTCAAATGGTGATCAAGCATTTGAAAGCAATAAGTGTATCCATAGAAAATCAACAACCATAAGAGAGATTAAAGGCTAAAAATCAAGTTCATTCAACATTCAAAGAGGGGTTCCATTAGGACCCCTAGTTAGAGGATTAGTTCCTCATAATCACGAAATACAACTTGAAATCCATACTAGCAGTCATTTAATACAAGAAATGAGAAGAAATTAGATGAAACCCCTGAAATTCCAGCTTGAGCTCCCAAGGGTTGCCGTCCAAGCTTGAGAGAATTTCTCCAAAGTTCCAACCCCTCAAAACCTAGCAACTTATTCCTTTTATACTCCCCATGACCCAGAGTCGTTTATCTCACAGGATGATGTCGTTTTGAGCTGGTCTTTCTTGACTTTAGGTTGATTTCGGACATTTAAAGGCCTAAAAATTCGCGAGACTACTCTGGCCGATCGATCGGTTTTTGGCCCGATCGATCGGAATTCTCCACTGTCCAATTCAGTTAAATTAGAATCCGATCGATCGGGATTTGGTCCGATCGATCGGTTTTTCCCACGGATCCAATTTCTTGCTTATTCCTATCCATTAAGCTGCTTTTCTTCCATTTATGCTCCGGAACCTGAAATGTGCAAATAACACTCTTTAAGCAGCATATAATTCGAATTAACTCTTAAACAATGCAAGATTTCATATAAAAGGATGCACAATTATATGAATATAATTGGCATATCAAATACCCCCACACTTAATCTTTGCTCGTCCTCGAGTAACTCCAAAATCAAGAATGAAAGGAATTTTAAAACTTTCCCACACTCTCAGGAATGAAAATAATTCAAGACAAAGGAGAAGCATCAACAAAACTGTAGCTCAGTAATTTTTTTTTTTTATAAAATGTCGAGCAGCCTTAGGATCAAAAATCAAACTCTAGCAGAAAACACAGCACATTACAAAGTTTTTAGCTTCAACTTCAAGCCTCACAGATATTCACTAGCAAGCAAAATCGCACTGAAGTGGCTAAGTGTTTCTCTCAAGTGCATGCGGGCGGAATATTATAAACAAGAACTCAGAATTCCCACATGCAATAATGTAATGAAGGCTTAAGAAACAAATGAAATGATCTCATGAATGGATGTCACTTAACCAAGCAATTGACCAACATCCTCATTCACCAACTCGTGTTCAAATTCAAAGCATTCTCAAAATCAAGTGGGACTTTTTAAGCTTGTAATGTAGGGTAAAGGCTAGATGAGAAGGGCAAAGGGTATAGAATTTTGAATTAGTGGAGGATCATTATACAAAGAAATGTCATTCAAATTTTTCTCCATACTTCACTATCTTTCCATTCTTCCATCATTCCCTTTCCTTCACAATCAATTCACAACTATAGAGTCACATGCAATTGCAATTGGTTTTTTTTTTTTTTTTTTTTTTTTTTTAAAGAAGAAACCAATTGCATGCTTCTGTTTCTTCTTTTCTATCAGTCAATACCCCCCCACACTTCTTCCAAAAGAAACTACAACATCCATCCACACTCCCTCAATGATCAAAAGAGATTCAGCATATATCATCCCAATTTTTCATTTAACATAAATAATTCTTCCTCCACAATAAGAAGCATGGAAGTTGGCTATGAATAAAAGGTCAGTGTTTGGCTTCAAAAAGGGTGCAATGGATAGCATGTATAAAATATGATGAAAGAGGTATTTATAGATTCAAAAATGGCCTTACTCTCATCTTTCAAGAACACTATTGAATTTCCCACAAGAAAGTGATTTGGATGTAATGTCATGCAATGAGTACTTAGCAAGCAACCGAGATGAAGAATAATGAGATCAAGCAAATATTATAGTGAGCGGAATAAAAACAATAGAGTTGATTTATATCACTCATTAAGAAACGAATGGCTCAAAAACTCACATTGGTTCAAGTCTCCACAATTTGCTAAATAATGGATGTGCACTACCAAAAAGTTTTCAATTTGATCCTTTGGCCACAAGTTTTTTTTTTTTTTTTTTTTTTTTAAGGCTAAAAATCAACTTTCTAAGCTACAATTCATCAATTCATCTCCAATGCATTGAACACATCAATAGGAAGCATCATAGAGGGGGAAAGCAACACTAAAAGTTTCAAAAGAAAAAGTTACACTACCATAAAATTAAAAGGTTCTAAAAGAAAAGAAAAACACAATAAAAAGAAGAAACATGATCTAATAAAAAGTTTTTCCTTCCCACCCCCACACTTGATGGGAACACTGTCCTCAGTGTTGCAAACTATGAGTACACAGTAGGGAGGAGAGGAACAAAACAACCTGGGCAATCTCAGAAGGAACGACGCCTGGATGGAAGAGAAACAGTGGATGGCCCAGCAGAAGCAGGTGCAGGAGCAGCTGGCGCGGAAGAAGACTGCATGGACAGCTGGCGTAGAAGAGCAACCATCTCCGATTGCTGAGCACGAATGGCAGCCAGCTGGTCACGTGTCTCTATCTGAAACATCTCAATGGCTTCTAACCACTCCTCCGTAGAGCGAACATGTGGTGGATCAGCCGGACTGGATGGGGGACTAGAATCAGCCGGCTCAGCAGCCGGATCAACAGCTGGAGGGAGATGACCTGTACGCAGATTCCAGTCGGCGGGGGAGAGCTCAGAAACAAGAGGATCAGCATCACCGGTCTCTGGTAGCTGGTGCCCCAAATGACTGAGCAAACGAGTGATCAACCGGGGAAAGAACAACTGCATCTTCTTCCCCTGACGCACCTCCGTAGTGCATTGCAGCATGGAGCGCACAAAATAATAGCCAATATCAAACCAGCACTCTTGATGGAAGAAATACAGTAACTCCAAGGCTGGGCCGCGTCTCTCAGATTTATGGCCATGGGGCCATAAATTTTTCTTCATCATACTGTCAATAATCCAAAGACGAGAGGGAATAGAGCCTCTCGTGGCAGCATGCCTATTTCTCTGGCGTACAACTGGGTCGGGAACTAACGTGTGGAACATGGTAGTGTGATCCACCTCTACCGGAGGGCCGACTGGAAGATCCTCTGAATAAGAAGCAGGATAGCCAAGAGCATCACAAATATCAGCAGTAGTGAATGTATAAGAAACGGCTCCTTTGTCTATCTTGGGTATTCTCACAATGTAATGCTCGGGGCCGTCGTCGCCCTCGCTGGAATCAACCGTGCGTAGAGTACGGTAGAAAGCACGAATTAAAGTGGAGTATACATCAAGCCGGAAATAGCGGTAGTTCCACAGAAAATCTAGCCGAGCTCGACTCAAGTACCCCGCGGCCCAAGAATTCAGTGGCTCGTCCATGATACGGGAGTCGAGCCTCCAATCATTCGCAATGCGAGCCGAAGCAAAATTATCCTCCGATGGCCGCGGACGCGGAGGTGCCAAAGTTTTCTTCTTAGTGCCCCACGCTCGCTTGGGGGAGGGTGGAGGTGTGGTGGAACCGGACGCCTCAGCTGCCTTGCGTCGTCCCATGCTGAGAGGGAGATGAACCCAAGTGAGAGAAATGAGTGAATGAAAGAAAACGTGAAAGAAAAATGATGAAAAATGGTTGATGGAGTCGGGTTCGGGTGAGAGAACAAGAGAGAAAAGGTAAAAGGGGAAGGGGCGCGGCGCGGGCTGGGGTCTTTAAAAACCCTGGCCCGCGCGTCCGATCGATCGGAAGTAAGGTCCGATCGATCGGATTTTCCCACGGGTCCCCCCCTTTTTTTTTTTACTTACCCGATCCGATCGATCGGATATATGGTCCGATCGATCGGACTTTGTCTCTGTCCATATTTTCACAATTTTGCATATCCTGCACCATAACACTTCCAATCCAACCCAGGCAGTTTTCAAAACAAGCAAAACAAATATGTACATGAAAATAAAGCAATGCAAAAGAAATTAGGGAACGAAAGTACCCCGGTTGGGTTGCCTCCCAACAAGCGCCTAGTTTATAGTCGATGGCCCGACTATGGCTTGCTCATTGTTGTGGATTTTGGAGAGGAAGAGTGACCTTCCCTCCAGAAAATTCAGCTTCATAATAAGGCTTCAATCTCTGCCCATTCACCTTGAATGAAGTTCCCATGGTTTCATGCTTGATCTCAACGGCGCCATGAGGAAACACCGTGGTAACTAGAAAAGGTCCGGACCATCTCGATTTGAGCTTGCCCGGAAATAGACGGAGTCTTGAATTGAATAACAGCACTTGTTGCCCCACCTTGAACTCCTTCCGAACAATGTGACTATCATGCCATTTCTTGGTCCGCTCCTTATAGATTTTTGCATTCTCATAAGCATCAAGGCGAATTTCATCAAGCTCATTCAATTGCAATAACCGTTGTTCTCCCGCACTTGCCATGTCAAAATTCAGAAATTTAATAGCCCAAAAGGCTTTGTGCTCCAATTCAACCGGGAGGTGACAAGCTTTCCCAAATACCAAGCGGAAGGGAGACATGCCAATAGGAGTTTTAAAAGCTGTACGGTAAGCCCACAAAGCATCATCTAGCTTTAAAGACCAATCCTTCCTTGAGGCATTGACTGTTTTTTCAAGAATTTTCTTCAACTCTCTATTAGAAATCTCCACTTGGCCACTTGTCTGAGGATGGTACGGAGTAGCGACCTTGTGAGTAATGCCATATTTGGCAAGCAAGGAATCGAATTGCCGGTTGCAAAAGTGGGTACCCCCATCACTAATAATCGCCCTCGGGGTACCAAATCTTGTAAAAATATTCTTCTTCAAAAACTTCAACACCCCTTTGGAATCATTGGTGGGTAATGCCATGGCCTCCACCCATTTAGAAACATAGTCAACCGCCACAAGGATATAGTAATTTCCCAAAGAATTAGGGAATGGCCCCATAAAATCTATGCCCCACACATCAAAAAGCTCCACCTCGAGAATATCGGTTAAAGGCATTTGATTTCGATTTGAAATATTCCCAGTACGTTGACATTCATCACAAGCAGAAACAAATGAGTGGGCATCTTTAAACAAAGTAGGCCAATAAAAACCGGATTGCAAGACCTTAGCTGCCGTTTTGTTACCGCCAAAATGACCACCACATGGAAACGAGTGGCAATGCTTCAAGATACTAATCATTTCTTCCTCCGGAACACACCGACGAATAATTTGATCCATACATTGCTTCCATAAGAAAGGCTCCTCCCAATAATAAAACCGAACAAGATGGAGGAATCTCTTCCTTTGAGAGTGGGATAAATCCGGAGGAAGGATCTCCTTGGCCAAATAATTTACAAAATCAGCATAC
The DNA here is from genome assembly GCF_013401445.1 of Tripterygium wilfordii. Classification (NCBI taxonomy): domain Eukaryota; kingdom Viridiplantae; phylum Streptophyta; class Magnoliopsida; order Celastrales; family Celastraceae; genus Tripterygium; species Tripterygium wilfordii. Next base: position 2,729,127 of record NC_052234.1, read on the forward strand.
CAAGGAGTTGTAGAAGAGTGAATAGCAAACAATTGTTCATCTGGAAATGTTTCTTTGATAGGAATGGTCGCTTCTTCACGCCCCTCCAATATTCTAGACAAGTGATCCGCCACCACATTCTCGGATCCCTTTTTATCTCGAATTTCCAAGTCAAATTCTTGCAATAGAAGAATCCATCGAATCAACCTTGGCTTGGCTTCCTTCTTCATTAATAAATAGCGCAAGGCTGCATGATCAGTGTATACAATGACTTTAGAGCCAATCAAGTACGATCGGAACTTGTCAAGAGCAAAGACAACCGCCAAAAGTTCTTTCTCCGTTGTTGTGTAATTGAGTTGAGCATCATTTAGAGTACGGCTAGCATAGTAGATAACATACAAAATTTTATTCTTCCTTTGACCGAGAACCGCTCCCATAGCGTAGTCACTAGCATCACACATGAGCTCAAATGGAATGTTCCAATCCGGAGAAGTGATAATAGGAGCTGTAGTAAGCCTTTCCTTGAGAGTGGTATAGGCTGCCAAGCACTCCTTTGTAAAATGAAACTTAACATCTTTCAACAATAATTCACACAAAGGCTTTGTGATTCTCGAAAAATCCTTGATGAAACGCCTATAGAATCCCGCATGCCCCAAAAAACTTCTCACCTCTTTAACCGAAGTTGGTGGAGGGAGTTTCTCAATAAGTTCAATTTTAGCTTTGTCCACTTCAATGCCCTTTTGAGAAATTCGATGCCCTAAGACTATCCCTTCTTGCACCATGAAATGGCATTTCTCCCAATTGAGCACTAAATTAGTCTCTTCACATCTTTGGAGCACCATAGATAAATTTTTCAAACAAGAGTCAAATGATGAGCCAAAAACAGAAAAATCATCCATGAATACCTCAATTGTGTGCTCCACCATATCACTGAAAATACTCATCATACACCGTTGAAAGGTGGCCGGCGCATTACATAAGCCGAAAGGCATCCTTTTATAAGCAAAAGTGCCAAAAGGACAAGTAAAAGTGGTCTTTTCTTGGTCTTCCGGAGCAATGGGGATTTGATTGTACCCCGAATAACCATCCAAGAAGCAATAATAGGAATATCCCGAAAGCCTCTCTAGCATTTGATCAATAAAGGGTAAAGGAAAGTGATCCTTCCTAGTGGCATTGTTGAGCTTCCTATAATCAATGCAAACTCGCCAACCAGTCGTAGTGCGGGTGGGAATCAATTCATTCTTCTCATTCTTCACCACTGTGATTCCACCCTTTTTGGGGACTACTTGCACCGGACTTACCCAAGAACTATCTGAAATAGGGTAAATAATTCCTGCATCAAGAAGTTTTAAAATTTCAGCTTTTACTACATCTTTCATATTGGGATTTAGTCGGCGTTGATGCTCTACCGAAGACTTGTAATCCTCCTCCATTAGAATACGATGCATACACATAGTGGGGCTGATTCCCCGAATATCTGCTATTGTCCACCCCAAAGCCATTTTGTGCTCCCTCAATACTCTTAAAAGTTTGTCCTCTTCTTCCGTATTCAACTTCGAAGAGATAATAACCGGCAAGGTAGTAGAATTTCCCAAGTAAGCATACCGAAGATGAGACGGAAGAGGTTTCAAAGTGAGTGTTGGAGCTTCTATGATACTTGGTTGTGGCCTTGAAGACAAAACACCAAGCGGTTCAAATCGCTGGAATCTTCTTGGTTTAGCTTCTTGCATCGATTCTAACCAATTCATAAACTCTACCATTTCATCATCACCATATTCAAGAGCATCTCTATTCACCAAGCAAGACTCAAGAGGGTCTTGGCAAGAATTGATGGAATAAGTATGAGCCAAAATATGGTCCACCGAGTCTATGCAAAGACAAGATTCTTCGTCATTCGGGTACTTGGTAGTGTTAAACACCTTGAACGTGACTTCTTCATCCGCAATTCTCAATACCAAAGTACCTTTTTCCACATCAATAAGAGTCCTCCCCGTACGCAAGAAAGGTCTCCCCAAAATAATTGGAGTATTAGAATCTTCTTCCATATCAAGAATCACAAAATCCACCGGAAAAACCAATTTGTCTTCTTTGACAAGAACATCCTCAATGATACCCCGAGGATGTTTAATAGATCGATCCGCCATGATAAGAGACATTGTAGTGGGGCTGATTTCATGCAAGCCAATGAGCTTGGCTATCGATAGTGGCATTAAATTGATACTAGCTCCCAAATCACATAATGCCCTTTCAATTACTGTACTGCCAATAGTGATTAGACTGCACAATTAATCTGGCCCATAATCAGAAGAAATTATATCACACTTTTTGAACTATGTCGAAATTTATTATATTAAGTCAATGAACTATTACCTGACTAAGAGATTGATTCATGTAGTGTCAATGGCGACTATAGAATAAGTATTTTCATTTATAATTTTCTATAAATGGTCCTAAAAAAGAAATTTCGGGGGCACTGGTCCCAAACTCTAGCAAACTTTTTTGCCTCCCTTTCTCTAAAACCCTGGCTCCACCCCTAAATCCAAGTATGGAACTCTAAGAGTGTGTTTGGATTGAGGGATTTGGAGAGAAGGGAAAGAGAGTTTCCTTCTAATTCCCTTGTTTGGATAGTTTATAAAAAATTGAGGCAAGGGATTTGAGGGGATTTGGGAGGAAGATTTCATTAAATTTTTGTCAAAATTCTTTCCTCCCAAAATGGAGTCATTTGGAGGGAAGATATTACTAATTAACTTACTTATAAGTTTAAAACATATTTTACCCTTGAACATAACACTTAAACATAAAAGATAAGGATAAACTAGTAAATTAAACTCCTTTTCTTTCCTTTCTTTTTTTATCTATCCAAACATGAGATAGAGAAATGTATTTTCTCTTCCATTCCCTTCCCCCCAAATCCCTCAATCCAAACACACTCTAAATTATATATCCATCATATTTGGACCCAAACCTGGATATTGGATCATTTACGAGCCTACATGAACCAACTCACAAATAAGCTTGACTATAACCAATTCTTCAAAACAAGCATGTGAACAAGCTTGAACTGGCTTATTCTTTAAAAAGTTGAGCTCAAATAGGATTTTTAAAACTTGATTAATGCTCTAGTGCGACTTGAACTGGTTAAAAATCTTAACAAACAAACACAAACACTTTTCAAGTACTAATATATCTCAGTTTACTCAAAAATGTTAGGGATCCCAGTCATCCTAGTAATAAATATTATCTCTTGATTGATGTAAGTGTAAGAGTCCACAAAAATTGGTAATTAAATGAGAGAGTGACACATCCTTTACTAGGATAACTAAGATCCCTTTTATTGAGATCCATATCACTTCTGTAGTTTATTCCCTTATCTGTATTAATCCTCACTGGAGAGAGATTGGTCAACCAATATGTCTAGTGATTGGTCAACCAATATTGAATTGCAGGTTTCAGGTTGGTCCCAATTAGAGTTCCTATCTTCAAGAATTGAAGAAAAAACACAAAGAATCAAATTAAATACATTATACTGTGACAACAACAGATACACATCCACTCTTCCAACTACACATGTATATGATAGTCAACAAATTAATTAATCTTCCTCTCTTTAATTATTAAGGTCTTTTTAAGTCTAGTAGCCCATGCTCTCTTGGACCATTCACATTGGCAACTCATCCTTGGTGATTGCTTATCTAAATCCCCCATCCATGCTTATCCGATAGAGTTCTAACTTCTTAAATGCCAAGAAAGAAACAAAAAGTATAATTAACAAGTAATCTTACAACTGTAGGGTTTAGGGTTTAGGGAAGGGTGGTCTTGAGATTTGCGTGGTAATTGGACGAGCTCTTATGTTCGAGTCATTGTTAAGTTGAGTACCACGACTTTTATGATATAAGAGATGTGAGACCAGATCCTATGTTCTAAGGCAACGTTTGGTAGAGTTTATAAAATGTGAAAATAAACTAGTTTATAAACTGTGAAAAATAAGTGGTAGATGTTTGGTGAGATTAATAGCTGAAGCTAGTTTAAAAGGGATGGCAAATCTATTTTGATTGTAATTATAAATTCATAAGTATAACTTTTTATGAATTTCATTTACTTTATTATAATTTATCATTAAATTTAAACTAAAAAAAACACAACCATATACACTGCTGTGGTAACCCTAGGCCCCCTTTGGCATAGCGGTTATTACAGTCCCAAACGGGCCCTTTTATTCTGCCTGTTTCGCAGTCCCAAACGTGCAAAAAACTGTAGCGGAACCGTTGCCGCTACAAAACCAGAAGCTCGGGGTAGGAGTTTTCGGGGCGTTTAATGCCTTTGTTTTTTTTTCCCTTGAAAAAGTCAAATGGGTCCACTAGGAGACTCACTTTTACAGAATTGGGACCCCAATCAACATATTTTAACAATATATTAAATTTATATTTCAAAAAGTGGGCTTGTTTAATTATTTTATATTTAATAAAATAATTATTTATAAAACAATATTTACATTTTATAAAATACTTTTATAAATTAAATATAAAATACTTATTAATTAATATAAAATTTTAATAAGAAAATATTTATTAATTAATACTTAAAATTAATTTTAATATGAATTATATTTATTAGATTTAATTTAATATAAAAATAAAAAATCTAATATTATAATACTTTATTTCAACAGTTTTTCAGCTGGCGTCAGTTTTTACTTCACCAAACATCTCGCAGAATATTTCATAACTTTAAGCTCAGCTTTTTTTTTCACAGCCTTTCCACTAGTATTGAAAATAAATCTTTCCGCTCTACCAAACGGACCCGATACATTGCAAGAGCGGGACTCAAAATACGCTGACTCAGGAATATTACTATTTTGTTAATTTGGTATGCCTAACTCTATGTGTAATTTATTGGAAACAAAGCCTATCATTGACATTTTTTGGGTATGTGATTGTGAACTCTTAAAATACTGTTGGGTTCTACTAGTTCCAGCTAGGGCTGTTATTGGTACGGTTACCGTTACCAATCACGGAATACCGTTACCATACCAATTCTTTCGGTAATTCAAAAAATGTTACCGTTACCGTTACCGGAAGAGTCGGTATACCGATGGTCGGTATACCGATCGATCGGTAATGGTAAGTCGGTAATTGGTAAATTTACCAATTCTTAAAACCTATTTAAAAAAGAAAAGAAAAAAAATGCATCAAGTAGCATTGTGCTTAATAGTCATTGTATGAAATAAAAATGATAGATTAATGAGAAGGATCATTGTGCCATATGTGAATAAGAGAAAATACCTATCAATCAGTGAAAAAAAGAAAGGATAATTCACATAACATTATTCCAACAATCTATAACAGAAAATCTATTTTTAGTATCAGAAGTGTTTTAAACTCCATGGCAGGAAAGCTAGAAGAAACAAGATAAATAAAGATAAAAGACCATAATGGAAAGGGAGAAAAACATGTAATCAATACCAACAAAGCATTTTGTTATGTAACAAACACTGCTTTAAAGTTAATGAAATTGCTACAAGTGATATATAAATGATAACCCTAAAAATAATCAATGGTCTAGATTAAATTAGATCAATCTAATGGTCATAATTAAATAAAACTAAAACTAAAACTAAAAATAATATTAATATATATTTAATATATATGTCGGTAATCGGGAAATTTACCGGTTTTGAACTTTGTTTACCGTTACCGTTACCGAAATCATCGGTAAATTTACCGTACCGAACAATTGGTAACGGTATACCAATCTTCTGCTATTTTCGGTAACCAATTCGTCGGTAATGGTATACCAATGGATAATTTACCATACCAGTAACAGCCCTAGTACTTCCAGCTTAATGGCTTCGAATTATGGTTTGCCCTCACATCTGTTATTTATGGACCCAATAAACTATCATTGACATTTTGGGTATGTGGAACTTATCCTCTTGGAATACTGTTTGTTCTGCTAGTACTAGTGTAATTGTTGTGAATTATGCTAGAGGCCTTCACTAGAAAATGGAGATAAAAGATCAAGCAATAAGTTTTGTGAACCCTATACTTCCTATTCACCAAATCACAACACATTTATAAGCTTTCAATCCCTCCATGGATGTAATGAAACAGGACAAGTGCTAAGATGAATGTCTTTGCTGCATGAATATGCATCTACATTAATAGGGAAACTTGCCAGAGTAGTGAGACTGAGTCTAGAATAACCTGTTTGGGGAGTTTCGACCGCTTTCTGCTTATTGCTTGGTTTCTCTTTTTAAACAATTTTAGGCTTCTTCAAACTTCTAACATAATTATAGTTGTTGCACACTTGAAACCATAATAATATTGCTACTCAAAGGCTACTTAGTCCTACTCTCCATCAGATGAGAGTGTAATAGATAGCTGCACTGACAATTTTGTAAACGGTAATGCAGTGAAGAGAGCAACTTACACTGATTTTGCGCAGCAAAATAGACTTTAACAAATCCTCACCATGCAATCATCCTCAGATTTCATCTCCACATATTAATAAATTTCAGCACCTCAAGACAATTCACCTTACCCACCATTTCCATCAAAGATCATCATCATCTATAATACAACCAAGGGGCTTCAACTGGACCATAACAGCATCCAAAATCTCAAATATATTACTTGATTCAGAATGAGATTTGTCGAATGCTGTGAACTCATGAATGACACCATTCAATTCAATCCAGCTAACGCCAGGAATCTTACCAATGCCTTTACCTTTCATTAGCTTCCTTATGTGCGCAGCTGCATCCCATCTATGATTTCTTGAGTACAAGTTTGCTAACAGCGTGTATCTGCCACTATGATAGGGTTGTAGATTGATTAGATGTTTTCCGACATATTCCCCTAGCTTATAGTCCTTGTGTATCATACAGGCTCCAAAAAGAGCTCCCCATATACCTGGAGTAGGCTTCATTGGCATGTCCTCAATCAACTTCCTCGCTTCATCTAAGTACCCTGCACGACCTAATAGATCTACCATGCATCCATAGTTATCCACATTAGGCTCCAAATGGTAATTGTGCCTCATTGACTGAAAGAACTTACGTCCCTCATCTACTAGGCCTCCATGAGAGCATGCACTAAGAACACCAATAAAGGTGATTTCGTTGGGCTGAATCCCGTTCTTCACCATGTTTGAGAAGAAATTCAAGGAACTGGAGGCATCTCCATGCATTGCCAACCCATTAATCATGGCAGTCCAAGTACATATGTCTTTTGAAGGCAACTTCTCGAAAATCAATAAGGCCTCATCGAGACATCCACACTTAGCATACATGTCTATCAAAGCAGTTCCAAGCGCCAAGTTGATTTCTAAATTTTTTCTATATATGTAACCATGTATCCACCTTCCTTGAGCCACTGCCCCGAGTTGTGCACAAGCAGTTAGAACACTTGTCAATGTCGAATGATTAGGCTTGATAGCCTCCATCAGCATTTCTTGGTAGACAAGCAGGGCATCCCGAAACCTATTACATTGCACATAACCAGCTATCAAAGTGGTCCAGGAAACCACATTTCTAATTCTCATCCCATAGAAAACTTTGGAAGCATCATCAGAATAACCAGACTTTGAGTACATATCTACAAGAGCACTACCGACATAAACATCCCACTTCACTCTCCCTTGCTCCACATAAAACCCATGAATGCACCTCCCAAACCAAATATCACGCACCATTCCTGCGCCGCTAAGAACACTAACAACAGTCACCTCATCAACCTTCATGCCCGTTGAAATCATCTCCACGAAACACCGTAATCCTCCCATGGCACAACCATTCCTCACATGCCCATCAATTATTGCAGTCCATGTGACCACATCCTTCTGTGGACATTCAGCGAACACCTGGCGTGCAAAATCCAAGCACCCAGAATTCACAAACGCCGAAATCAACGAATTCCCCACGAAACAGTCAGATTCCCAACCAAACTTCACAATGTGAGCATAAAACTGCAATGGGTTCTCGTTCCTCAGTTTGGAAAATGCCTTGAGAAGCAATGGGAATGTGTGCTTGTCCGGGAAGACACCGTCTTGGCGCATCCTCGCATAGCAAACAAGGGAACCGTGCTGTTGAGTACTCGTAGAGAAGTATCTGATCATGGAGTTCCATAGGTGAATGCCGGGTCCCTTGATTTGGCCGAAGAGATGGGTAGCGTAAGCGAGATCGTTTTGTGGAGAGAGCGTGCAGAAATTAATCAATTTGGTTAGCAAGAAAGTGTCTTTGGAGAGGCCAAAGGTAACAATGATGGAGTGAATCTGCTTAACATGACTCAGAGACAATGCTTCATGGCAGTCGAGTACAGAAAGGAGTGTGCCACCAACTATGGTTCTTATCTTCCTGGTTCTAGACATCAGCATCAATACTGTATATAGACATTAACATGAGTATATCTGAGTATTTTACCGTACAGGCATTCTGCATAATTTTAAATACCACAATAGCTCTGTCTTCAAATTATTTCCCATTATGGCATTTAACACTGTTGAAAACAGCATTATCTACATTGACGCTGTTTCGAACAACGTCACCAATGTTTTTCAAAGAAAATTGAATCATTCTACAGCATCAATCAATTTTTAAATAATAATTAATTTTTTTAAAAAAATTTAGTTTTACTCCACGGGAACTCCAATGACTTCTCGACCGACGCCCCACCAGATTCGTTGAATTCCTCCAGATCTTGGCGATCGTCCTAGATTCAACAAAGTTTCACCAGATAAAACCTTTCACCAGATCTCCATAGACTTTAAGCTGTTTAAAATTCCCGATTCAGGCATTAAGGACCTAGACACAGTGTGTCCAAGTTCTACAACTTTCAAATCTCATGAGGTAGTGCCCAATCTTTTATGCTCAAACACACAAATCTCTCCCTCAATTAGATCACCAACCTCCTTTGGACAGATCTGCTTGTTGTGAGAAGGAAGGGGGAGACGAAATTCTAGTCAAAACGATGCTAGGGAGCCTAACAGAGAACGCATGGAGAAATAGAGATGATTTTGAGGAATTTTGACACCTCTGTTTGACTTTTTTGAAGGAAGTCATGGAGCTTTGTTGAGGATTTTGCGAGGCAGGAACATCTGCATTCACCACCGCCATCAAAACCCATACGGCGTCGGCGTGAATCTGATTTTGTTTTTTCAATTTTATGATTTTTGTTTTTTCTAATAATTCAATATATCAATGACGCTGTCCAAAATATTGTATGATTTGCAGTGACGTTGTGTGAAACAGCGTCACTAGTGTTTTTATTATTTTAAGTTAATGACTTTAAGTTAATGACGCTGTTTCAAACAGAGTCATTAGTGAAAAATATTTAAATGACGCTGTCTTTAACAGCGTCAAATGCTATAGTGATAAATAATTTGAAGGCAGAGTCATTGCCTGTACGGTAAAAAACTCAGTATATCTCCACTAACTTAGCCATCGATGCTCATCAACCGTTGATAATATTTTAAACAATTTACAACTTCCATCAAATACATCTTAATTCTTCTGTCAAATATTTTTGATCAAAACACGGCCTTCTCCTCCCTACTCGATCTGCAGCCGTGACATGTCAAGGTTTCAACGATTTTGTGATTTGGCGGCCATCAAAATTTCATGTTTAAAAGTAAGTGTTAAGGTTTAAGTGCATTAATTAACTTTATTCTGTGAATATACTATGGCTTAGTGATCCTCTATAAATCTTTTACCCGAACTCAGCAACTCTGTTCTTGAGTATGGAATAATTGATTTTTTGGAAAAAAAAATTTTTGTCATTTGTGATGTATTGTTCTATTATGCAGTCTTACAATTGGATATGGGTTCCTCTTCGTCGAATGATCTTGCTTATGTTCTTCAAATAAGGTTTGAACAAATCCTAAAGTTGGACTAGAATTTGAATCATTAGATGAAGCTCAAAAATTCTACAATGAAGAACAAGAGTAATGAAATTGCATGAAGGTATTTGTTTGCTATAAGCAAGGGATTCGACAAGCGGAGGAAGTAAATTATGTTCCTAAACGGAAACGTGGTTTAACTAAAGAAGGATGTAACGCTAGCATATCTCTGGTAAAGTCAAATCCTAAACAATGTTCCATTGTTTCAACATTTCACGAGGTTCATAATCATGTCCTTGCAATGCTCAGAAAAGTGCATTTACTACAGTCTCACCTTTTTATGTGTTTTGCTAAGAAGGACTTTGACACAACAACTTAGTGTAGCAAATGTGTCAATTCATTAACAAATTAGTATTTTGGACTTAGAAACAGGAGGTATCGAGAATATTAGGTGTATTGAGAAGAATTTCTACAATGCTCGACGAGATGAGGTGAAACTATATGCTGGACATGATACTCAAATGTTATATGAGTACTTTGAAGCAGAAAAAGGAAAAAAAATTCGGATTTCTGTTTGGCAATCAATATTGATGCAGAAAACAAGATCGCTCATTGTTTTTGGGCAGATGTAGAATGCAGGAAGGCATATCAGGCTTTTGAGGATGATGTAGTATTTGTCTCCTTTATCGGAGTCAACCATCATGGACAAAGTACCATATTCGCATGTGCATTCTTTAGTGATAAAATAACTGAGCCATTCCTGTGGCTTTTGAAACAAGTCTTGTCAGATATGCCAATAGGTCCATCCAAAATGATTATAACAGATCAAGATCCTACAATGGGTAAAGCTATAGCTGAATTTCTGCCAAACACTATACATAGGTATTGTACGTGGCATATTCTGAATAAATTTTCAAAAAAATTAGATGCAATCAAATGGAGAGATCATTACCCACAGTTTCGTAAATACATTTGGGAATTCATAGAATCCATAAGAGTTTGAGGCTGAATGGGCTAAGGTTATCGAGTAAAGTGGGTTGTTTACAAATGAGTGGATAAAATTAGTGTACGACGTCCAATTCAAGTGGATTCTTGCTTATGTCAATCACGAAATCGTCGAAACCTTGACAAGTCATAGCTGTAGGTCAGGTAAGGAGGAGAAGGTCGTGTTTTGACGAAAAGGTTAAGATGTATTTGACGGAAGCTGTAAATTGTTTAAAATATCAACCATTGATGAGCATCGACGACTAAGATTTAGGATCTCATGAAAGAATTCATGTATATATATATGATGAGCGTTGCTCTGGTGCGGGATCCATCTAACACTATTCACCCTCGATCCCTGTCATGTGTGGGACTACACTTACACCAAAATGAATGGTGTTTGGACCCCACACTTTAAATAAAATGCGGAATCCCGCACTAGAGAATGAGCGTATATAAAACTCACTATCTTTTGCTTGTACTTATACACCGGATAAATCCATAAATTTTTGAATAGTCGTTATTGTACAGATTTAGGATAGGAATCAAATTAACAATTTGTAGAGAGGAAAAATTATCTCTTGAATTCAATTCTTATCTCGTGAACTGAATCTGGATATTGGATTCTTTAATTATTTCCAAATATTTCTGTGGTGTAAATCATTAAATGTGGAGGCCTAGAAGGTTGAATTTAGATGTTCCTCGCTAAGAGCATCTACAGCAGAGAAGTTAAACCTAAACTGGATTGGTAATATCCATTTCAAAAATGACATGTAGCCATGAGAGTCCAACAGATTTATTCCAATGATTTAATCATTGAAATAATTTTATTTATACTCTTTTATCCCATAATTCATTGTCCAAAATTTATTCTTTTAATATAGATTATGTTGTTTTTTAAGCCACAATTTAGAATTCATTGTTTTATTTCTGAATTCATTTGTTTTTGAGATTTCATTGAAAAAAATAATGGAATTAAGAAATTCCATTGAAAAAACAATGGAATTAAGATTTAACTGATAAAACTCATCGATAATGGATCTTGTTCGAAAGAGTTTTATGCACTGATTCTGAATATGAATATTTTTAAAAAAATTTAACATGTATTTTGAGAGTTAAAACGTTTTAAAATTTCATTTAAGAGATTTGGACTCCCATGGGCTACCACTATATGATTCACCTAGCACTGTTGTTTCCATTTTTTGTGTACAAGTTTCGCTAAAAAAAAGAGGCATATGTGATATATAAAATTAAATAAAAAATTTCAGATCAAGGGAGGAGGATGGTGTCGAGCTTCTCTCGCCTTTCTTCCTCCTCCCTTATGTATAGATCTATTTTCTCTCTCTCTTAGGGCAGCCTTAGTATGTTTGCCGAATAAATTGAGTTCTATGTGTGTTCTTTCTGTGGGTTTGCCGATTGACAATATTGTACCGAAAAGTTGATGATGATAATATAATAATCTCTATTTTGATCTACATCCAGATCTACCTCTACTTCCAATTCTGCATGGATGTTGACTTAAATTATCATATATGTTTTGGATGTTGGCTCAATCTAATAGATCTGGACCTGAACATGCAAGCTTGTTATTTCAATCCTACTTTAGTGTGAAAACTGGAGCTCTATGTTTGTTTTATTTTTTTTTTGTTTTATTTCCAACGTCGGGTGTATATCCCGTTGTAGTACCTCTGGTGTTGTTTGTATCAGGAGAGTATAGTTTTTATTGGGTTTGGGGTAATATCATTTTTGGTCACTGAATAATATGATCCAGTTCAATACGGTCATCCATTTTTCAAAAGTTTCAAGTTGAGTACCAAAATTTTAAACTTGTTTCAAACAAGTCACACGTTTGGAACGATGAAAAATGGATGACTGAGTTAAACTAGGTCATATTAATCAGTGACCAAAAGTGTTATTACCCAATTATTTTTTAAAGTTTCCTTACTAACATTAAAGGAAATCCCTATGTATATGAAAATATAGAGCATAATATAGGAAACGTATTTCAAAATCAATTAAGTTTCGTCGGTCAAGTCAGTCAATGGTATGATAATTGGCACAATATAACATTTTGTCCCTCAACTATACCCCAAGTTTTACTTTTGTCCTTAAACTTTTTTTGCTCTTAACTTTGTCCTTCAACTATTTTTTGCTCTTAACTTTATCCTTCAACTATTGAAAGGTATCTATTTCTCCCTTCAAGTGAGAGAGTGGCTGAAAAAATTCAACGTGACATCTATTTGTCATATCGGAGTAATCCTAATCGGCAAACTTTGATAAATGTGAACGATATTATCCCTAAGCTATATTATAATATCTAGCATTTAAATAGTTTGGGGATTTTGAAGATTTAGGTATTTTGGAGATTTTATGAGATGACAGGTGTAAAATTTAAGTCAAGGGGGATAACAGGTATAAAAATTACGTCAACTAGGATGCCACGTATGATTTTTCGGATGTCGAAATCATTTGAGGGATGAACGGGGTACCTTTGAATAGTTGAGGGACGATTTTAAGAGCAAAAAATGTTTAGGGACAAAAATGAAATCAAGAGTATAGTTGAGGGATCAAATGTATATTTTTGTCTATGATAATTTGTAGTGAGAGAAGCGAAAGACTTTTAGAGAGAGTGAGAGAGAGATACCAAGTAGTTGAGAATGAGAGAGTTAATAAGGTTGAGACCTCACATATTTATAGTAGTCTGGGTCACGTGACTTGCACGTGTCAATCGTATGGATGGACATTGGGCTTTGATTGGGCCCAAAGACGTTTGAGAGAGCTTCCTAACCGTGGGTCTTGAGGATTTGCAGAATAAAAGTGCCTTTTGGTGGCCTGCTAGGCATTGCTCTCATGGGCTTCATTGTAGACCAAAGCTCTTGTGGGCTTCATTGTGGACTGGCCCAGGCTCTTGTGGGTCCCTTGGAGGCATGGCTAAAGACTCTTGTGGAGTCTCTCCAGAGCAACACTTTAGCCTCTCGTGGGTCTAGTTGTCAATTTAATTAGGCGTCAGGCCTATCGAGCTCAACTTAGACTCTCATGGGTCCAGTAATGTCGGTTGGATGTTGGACCGTGAACTGGCGACTTACACTCCATGAATCTAGTATTTGTCGATTGGGGCTCTCATGGGCTTCATAATGTCAATTTGCATATGGATTTTTTTTTTGGCTCATATAGATAGCATTCTGTATGTTATAATAAAAACATCGTTGATATAATGAATTTTTAGTGCTTGAATAATCTGAGCATCACATGGTTGAATCTTTGATGTTGTATTAGGAAGCAAGAAGAATAGTTCAACATTTCACAAGGCTTCAAAACTCTTTGGATGGATTGGGCAATTGTCAACTATTAGGAGAACATTTCTACAATTCTTTCTCTTGTCAAACTCTTGAAAAAGTAAACCATTCATCCATCTTCTCTTGTTTGTTCGATAATTAGTACGATTAGATTGTTCATAATCACATTTGGGTATGAGTTAATGTAATGAAAATATTCTCAATTAGATTAAAAATTTTACTTAGCCAACTATTAATAATTTACTTTGATTTAATTAATTTATTTATTTGAGGTGACAATTGAGTCTTCTTCTAAATTGTTATATATCTATACCTATATATAAAGCAAAGGCTCTCAACAAGTGGTATACCACTATATGCTTTTGATTTTCTTCTCAAATCTCAGAGAAAGTTTCTGATGGTTAGATAGTTTCTTATTCACCTTGACTCTTTAAGTTTTTTTGTGTTTGTTCATATTTCTTGAAATTGTACACGCTATCTCGCAAACTGGCATGTAACAAATTCTCTGCTTAGAAGCTATTAAGTCCTGCCAGGTTGGGGATCTTCCATGATTAGCACATGGAACCAATTTTTAGCTCCAACATACCACAAGATGACATAGTTGATCTAATATTCATATTTGCAACTTTGTTACAGGCACAAAATACCAGGGTAATGGATCAAATAGGGGTAAACTATCGGTTGATGATTTTCTTTATCTAATCCTCAAGGTACTTTTAATCGAAAGTTTTTTTGGTTGTCACAATACAGGATGTTTGACCAGATGAATTAGTGCTTACTTCTCTATTTGAGATGAATTATTTGCTTAAATTCCATCTATGAGATTACTGTCTGAGGTTTGTTACAGTTTATGGTCTTTGTGCCTTTTCTCTCTCAATGTTCATCTATTTCTGATTTGACATTTCCTATTTATGGGTTTTGACTCTTTTTTTTTGGGTCCTTTTCTATAATGTTCCAGAAGATTCATCAGGATGTGGAGGAGCTTCCATGCACTTGGAAACACTATTTTAGCCTACTCATACTCTATTATCCTAATTGAAATTCAGGTACAAAATCAATCTACCCAAATAGCCAATTAATGATGGGTCATTCATTACTTTCCATTTACACTATATTGTTCTCCTGCTTGATAAATTAATGGTGCAACATGAGCTTTATCTTGCTTTGTGGACTTATATTTGTGTTAACCAGTGACCTAATACTTCTCCTGTCTAGGTTTTGCAGCAGTGGAAAATGAAGGTTTGGTGATAGAAGAACTTTTACTATATGAAGTGGTATAGGCCCTGTTGATATAAATGGGGGTATCTTCTGGATGTAATTGACTTGGTGTCCAGTAGAAGATTTGTAATAGGTAAGCACCCCCTTGGCGCCCTTACTAATAAAGTTTACCATTCCGAAGGTGGGAAATATTTTCTGTTTATTGGCTTCATTAGTGTTAGT
Organism: Tripterygium wilfordii; assembly: GCF_013401445.1. Classification (NCBI taxonomy): domain Eukaryota; kingdom Viridiplantae; phylum Streptophyta; class Magnoliopsida; order Celastrales; family Celastraceae; genus Tripterygium; species Tripterygium wilfordii. Next base: position 2,744,660 of record NC_052234.1, read on the forward strand.
TAAATGGTTGTTCTCAACTCCATCTTTCTGTGGTGCCAGTAATTTATAACCACTATTGACAGCCAATTAATGATTGAACATAGCAAATGCAGTAGAAGATGAATTCTTTTATTATCTTATTTTTGTATTTGGGTTTTTGTCTTGATTGTTGCAATTTGATCTTTGCACCAATCTAGAATTTAACTCATGTTTTACTTGCAGAGACTAGAAACGGTTAAGATTGATGCACATAACGTTAATGGGGCAACATTTACGATGAATTTTTCGGACCTTCCTGCACGTGTATTTCAACATGAATATTTGACCATTTACAGGTACCTTTTCTCCAACATAAATGTGGTCTCTTTTTTTTTTGCTGCTTTGATGACAAGGGATCTAACTATTAGTTTGTTTATGGATGGATTTTATATAGCTTGAAAGTTGGATTCCTGGGAGCAAAGTTGGTTTCTTTTTGAAAAAAAAAAATTGTATTATGCCTTGGATTATTGGAGTGCCTGCAATAGGAAATTTACGAGGAATATGTTATATTAAGCTCTTATGAATTTGAATTTTAATATGGTTTTGTAAAATAAGGGTGCAAGGTCAATAATATTTTCACTGGTGTGTGGATGATTCCTACAACTTCATATGTTTGATTTTCCAACCTACTTTCATATGCATATCCTCTAGAAATAAGCCAATCATGGCGGGATGCTTTTTTTTCTCTGTGCAATCTTACTTAGTCCCTTGAAAATTAATGACTCGACCCTTTCTGCACTATTGGAGATGAATAAGTCTGTCCCTAATGTTAAGGTGGAAAAAACTGGTAAACTAAGAGATTTTCTGTAAGTGCTTCAGTAGCTGATGTTTTAGGATTTTTATTATAAATCATGCATATTTGTCTTGCTAATTTATCTCCCTGCCAAAATTTAATCTCTACCAAAAAAAAAATGTTATTCCATGGGCTTATATAATTGTAAAGCAATTTGAACTTGCCATGTTTGTTTATGTTGAAAGTCCATTGCTTTTGATTTTTTAATTTATTCTTAATTTCTGTGTCCTCAACACCATTTAAACCCAAGAGCTATTTATATTATGAGATCATTTCATTACAGGCTTTGGATTGTTCAAGATAGGCCTGAAGTTGTTGCTTAATTTCCGACCTTAGGATGCAATGTTTGCCGGGGGCTACCTGTCCAAGATATCTCTGTTTTAACATTTTGCTGAAGTTATGGGTTGAATTTAGTTCTCATTATCTCAGGTGGGACAGAGGTGCATGAGGTGTGGCAATCTTTTGGTTTTCGCTCTGTTCTTGAGAAAGTAGCAACACTGTAAGCAAGTTTGTGGGCTCTTACATTCTATATGTTACATTGTTACCATTTTTATTCACTCCATTGTTTGCCATTTGTAATTTCTTAAATGATTTTATATGAATGGTTGGTCACATGCACTTTCCTCCCGCTGGAATATTGATAATATTGGCCAATGATAAACTTTTTCTTGAATTGTTTTATGTAGCATGTTTTTAATGTTTGGAATCAAATTATACATGTTTTTGGATTAGAAAAAATAAGCTTACTGGCATTGAAGCAGGTGTTAGAACTGAGAAGTCCAACTTCAGAGATGCTAGGATGTATCAAAAATTATAATTTTGTTTTTTTTTTTTGTACATAAACGACTAATTATTTAATACAATACATTTCCAAGCTTTTTACAGTTTCATTTGAGACCTAAATTATATATTTTGTGGGCTTTCCAAGTGAAATTTCTTTGAAACCTAAAGGTCAACGAAAATGGCAATCAATACGTATGACTTAGATTTAGGCTTCATTTTGGATTCCAGTTTCATCTTCTAATTTCTTTTATTTATTATGGGGGAACTTTGTTGGGAGAGGCGATAGGGGTTTAACTCTTCAATATACAATGTTTTAGCTTGATTTTCGAGAATATTGGAGAACAATATGCCAGTAAAGGAGAGGATGTTAACCGACCTTTACTTCCAAAGCAAGCTACTTTTTACGAAGATTTGGTAATTTGGTTGAATTATTCTTATTATATTTTATCGTACCATATTTTATGTTGTACGATCTGAGAAATATAGCACTAAAATATATGTGACATGCTATTGTTGTTGTTGTTCAAGCATGTGTTTCTGTGGACAATATTTGTTTTTGCAAAGGAGTACTCAGATCTGACTTCTCCTAAGTTTCTTAATGTCAAAAGTGGCTGCTCATTGTTTTTGAATTCAAATACTGATGACTCTCCTACACTGCTTTAACTTCTATATATTTTCGTCTTAACACTTTTCGTATTTGTTAAATTCCCTATTATAGGTACATGGTTAAAGTAAGGTCTAATTTATATCATGCCGTGGTGCATGTTAATTTTTTTGTGACTGATTGATTTGGGATAGAATAATCTCTAATTTCATGGTTTTGAGTTGACATGATTTCTGATTCGTCTACAGTCATTTGTGGCAACTAATGTATCATTATCAGATTTGTGGGAAAACATTCCCTAAATGCCTTCTTATACCTAAATCAATATAATATTTGCATTATACACCGGCAATGAAATTACGTGCAATACTCATTCGTCAAAGCATCATGGAATTGATGGGAGAACCATGATACTCTGAATTGAGAATTGGGTGGTTGCAATTGAAGTATAAATGAAAAATACAAAAAAATGGATAATAAACAATTAAACATCATCATTTCTATATCAAATATCTGTCTGTCCTTTGAAAAGTCCGATTCTATAAGTTGACATACCATTCTATGTTTCCTTCATTCTATTCATTTGTGCACTTTATATGAAAGTAATATTTTGTAATGTTGAGCGAATGGGTTTGAAATGAAATTGTCATTCATAGGTTCTAAGCAATGGCTGCTCATTACAATCAAGTCGGTAATGACGATTAATATTACGTCATTTTCGTTGTCCAACAAAACTATAAATTGGTAGTAAACAAATGGTAAGAACCATTCCATTATATGGTTAAAGTTATAGTATGTTACTATAACTCAACGATAAAATGTCTCCTTAATGTTAAAGGAATCGTCACTTCAAACCTTATATTCAGTATTCATATACGACACACGTAGACATAGGTAGGCTCTTAATTATCATGTTATTCATGCTTTCATTAATTGTTTTTGTTTAAGGTAGAAAGTTGGCATTGGAATGGTTCAGAGAAATACATTCGAGGAAATATGGAGCTAAAATAAACATGTATAAAATGTAATATAGAGGTGGAGTTATATAAACCAAGGAAAAATGTGTCTTGACTAAAAGAAATGCATTAAAAAATTTAAATAACATGTTTTACAAATTAATTTATTATTCAAAACCATATGTATTTCAATAAAAAAAATAACAATGCAAATTCTTTCTAATTATGAAAATTAATAGATTACAAATAGATTTGGATTAGTATGATATCATTCCTCATAAATAACAAATCGACACTCAAATAGTTACTTTTTTCCATATCATAGCAAGTAAAACTTGAGCAAATAAATTGAAAAAATCTAACATGTAAAAATCTAACAAATAAAACTGGAAAAAAAAAGACCATCGCATTGCGCGGGATCCCTACTATGTATCTAAAGAGGAAGCTCTAAATAGGTGTTCTCTCTATTTGATACCTGGACTCTTCACATTTTGTTAGGAGTCCACGTGAACTCCTAAAATTTCTCTATTCCTTTTACAAGCCTTAAGAGACTTTGAAAGCAAATAATTCAAAACATCTAAGAAATTAATAACAAAATAAAAAGTAACAATTGTAACAATTACTATATTTACACAACAGTTATGAAATTTAAATAGTAATGAATGTTTGCTAAATAAAAATATATTTCATTTATTATATTTAATCAATGGTTATGGAATTTGATAAGACAACAATTAAATAATTTAATAATAATTTAAGCACATTTACCAATATTACATAGGTGAAATATATAATACATGACATATCATATAAAAAATATTTTTTTTCATCCAATCTAATGACATATTTAACTAATGATAATTTATATAATTATTGTGATATCTAAATATAAATATGCGTATTATAAAATTTTAAAAGGTATATATTTATAATCTCATTTTAAAAAAATAGATTAATAGTTTTGGTATAAACACTATTAACACTTAACTTTTATGTAAAATGGAATCAATATTGGCCTCCTTATCCAAGAGAGATATAATGAAGGGTCATAACTTTTGGTCAACTAAAAGGGAAAAAATGACAATGAAATGTGATTAAAAAAATAAAAAAACACAAAGAAAAAGGAACGAAGACAATAAAAGAATGTAGAAGCGCATTAACAGAAATGCTGACGATAACAAATCGCAAAAAAATCCTGGTGATTTACTATGTATTGAACAAGGAAGTCGACATTGTAATGGTTCAGAAAAAATACATTTAAGGAAATATGGAGCTAAAATCAAAATGTACGTAATATAGAGCTAAAATAAAAAATGTACAAGGTGCAACTTAGCACTAAAGTTGTATAAACTAAAAAAAAGTTGCTTAATCATTAAAATAAATGCATTTAAAATTCTAAATATCATGTGGTTTAAAAATTAATTTATTATCCAAAAACATATGTATTACAATAAAAAATACCACATCAATTTAGATTAGCAATGCAAATTTTTTTAATAAAATACAACATCTAAAAAATATCAATCAAACAAAAAAACATAAAGCCGCGCATCGCGCGGGATTCCGACTAGTTATTATAGATCATGAAGTGAAGAAATAAGGAAATTGAGATTAATTTCTTGAAAACCCTAGTGAGTTATGTGCATTTATTTGATCTATTGAATCTTTGGCTTCCATTAGCCATCCTCAATTCGGATTCGCTCCTTTTAAGACCCACCAAAAAAAGGGGTAATGCAAAATCGAATCGGTAATCTTCGGTGGCTTAAAATCATCCACATCCATACTTAAAAAACCGATCAGATAAGTTATGTTGACACTTGAAGAATACATTCTCTGCTTGTAATTGTATACTCAAAAAACCGATCAGATAAGTTATGTTGACACTTGAAGAATACATTCTCTGCTTGTTTAAGTTATGTTGACACTTGAAGAATACATTCTCTGCTTGTAATTGTAGACTCAAAAAACCGTTCAGATAAGTTATGTTGACACTTGAAGAATGCTTGTAATTGTAAACAGAATCTTTGTTATAAATTGGGCTCACACCTAAACACAACGATTTGTCCGTTTTGGATTTAGAAGGCCCTCACAGATTTGTCTCCCCTCAGTTAGGCTAGGTAAGCCCTACCCAATCAGCCTCCAAGCTTTACTTAAAAAACCGATTGTTGTAAGTTAAGGGAGTGGACCATCCTTATATGTTGAACTATTAGTCCAATATCTATCGATGTGGTAGTTTTTACAACCTTGAAGAGGAAAAAATTAGCATCATTTGCGATTTTTTTTTACGAATCATTTTATTAATTATAATTAACATGAGAGTTAACTCAAACCGGAACCTCGCCCAAACTTAAATTATAAAGAATATGCTAGTACTAACTCCTAACCTCTAGGCCAAAAATTCTAATTTTTTTTCATTCTTCATAGTTGTTTTCCATTTAATTTCTTGTAATTTACCATCGACCGGTGTTACAAAGTCCACATATAATCAAGAATTGCGAAAAATTACAGGAAAAAAAAAACGGAGAATCTGAATTGGCCATGATGAAACACTTTAAATACACTTTAAATAAGATTCTCAACCAATAAATCTTTTTGACAGTTTCTCACGCACCTTTCATGATTTGTATCCCGGGACCAGGAAGGAACCCCAGAATCGTGTTCCCGGGACACACCAGAACCTTCCCCATCAAAGACAATTGAAATGACAAAAGTAACCAACCACATGATACGTCTTTGGTACGTATTCTCACCGAAATAGCGTGTCCGGTTCAACAACAGATACGGACTTTGTCCTCCCCAAACTACGCTTTTTCATGTAATTTTCCTATTATACCCCTTTCTTCATCCTCAACTACACAAGAAGTTTCGCGGACAATGTCGTAAATTGATAATGTAAACAGAGTCTTTCTTCTACGAAGCGCGTCCAAAAAGAGCAAAAAAGTGATCTTTCGCAGTAGCTACACGCACACTTGTGATTTCCTTATAAATAAAGCTGCTGTCGCCCTTGACTCTTGTTTTCCCGGAGAATCTCCGTTCTCTAGGAAAGTTTCCATTTCTCCGGCCACCATGTACCTTACTGAGATCTCCAACTTTCCTTCTTCCTTCTCTCTATTCAAGAAGACCAAAGCCAAAACTGGGGCCGACGGCGGATTTGATTTCATTTCTCGATCCTTCGACGAATCTCTTCTCCGTCGCCTCAAGACTCTCGATCCGCCGGCTATCAGCTTGTCCTGGCTCTCCAAAGCCGTTGATTTCCTCTCCTTTGTACATTCGGAAGCGAAAACGCTTGTGTCACGCCTTGAAGTCGCTTCTTTCGACGAATCGTTGGCTCTGTATCTGGAAGATTCTGCCAAAGTTTTAGATCTATGCAATTTTATTTCGTCTGAGATCGAACGGATACGCCACCGTCGTCTCTCGATTGGTTTTGCGATTCACCTGTTGACCACATCCGAGTCCGGTCGTAATCTGGAGAAGCTGCGACGAGCCAGGGACTTGCTTTCCGGATCGGTGAACGGCGTTGGTTACCCGGAGGTTAAGAAGCGTAGATTTGGGATCGGGAGCGACGGCATCAAGGATTTGGTGAAGGAGTTGGCTCTGCGGCTTGAGCGTCCGCCACGTGGAAAGATCTCTAGCGCTAATAGGCTTGTCCGTCGCACGATCTATGCAGTCGGATTAGTTACTGTTTTTGTTGCCGGAGCTGTCGTTGCGGCGCTGCACAGATCAACTGAACTTATCTCCGTCCGCGCACCGTCCGATTTTAGTTGGGCTGATTCCGTCAACGGTCTCGAGGCAGCGATTTCCACGGAGTTGAGCCGGCGGTTCGCTGATAAGAACGAAAAGAAAGCGCATTTTAGCGAGCTTGATGACGTGGAGAGGCAATTAAAAGAGTTATCTGACGTCATTGACGACGTTACTGGAGGAGAAAGCGTGGAAAATAAGAACAAAGAAGAGAGCTTTGACGGGGTCGTTAAAAAATTGGAAAGGGTGACGGAGGTATTAATAGAAGGATTAGACGGTCTAAGTAACGGCGTCAATGGGTTGTTCAATACGGTTTTGAGTCATAGAAACGGCATGTTGGGGAAATGGAGAGTGGACATTGAGAAGAAATGATGCTGAATGCCTAAAAGTGATGACCTTGCCTTGTAATTGTTTCACACTGATAAAAGAGAATCAATTGATCACTAACTTAAGTGTGACATGATGTACTTGTATGAACTATGAAGCAGATCCAATACAAAGCAAGTTCCTTCTTCAAAAAATTTAGTGAATGCATAATCTGAGGCATGTTAGTCTTTACATATTTCATAATGTTCTTAACAAGTATAATTGCTTTGTCTTTTTGATTGATTTAGTTTTTTTGGTTGATTTAGGTTTTTTTTATTGATTTAAGGTAAGTATGTACAATAAGACCCCCCATGGGGCTTACCTATATCCAAAGCAGATCCAGCCTCCTGAGCGTATGTATGAGGAAATCAAGACCTTACCTAGGATGGAGTTCGGGGTTCCATCATCGTGACTTTATATATAAGACCCCTTACCAACATCATCAAGTCTCCACAATTTATAAGGAGTACTCCAACAAAATGGACATCTTGTACAGGATAATAGACCGTTTCAAACATGGGATCCATAAACAAGGGGGGGAGCTGCAACAGACGTGGTCCTTAAGCTCTATACTCATGTGTTCATGTGGCGGAAGTACTTTAGAGTTTAGAGGCAAGCAACTTAAAGAGCATTAATGGCACTTTTTGGTATGCCAATTCACATGAGGATTTGGCATAAATAAATGTAGTGATGTGTAGCCTAACCAAATCACTTTCTTATACGAGTTCTTATTGTGAAAGGGTAAATGAAGGCAACTAACCTCTCAGTCCTATCTGGGCCTTGAGGTTTAGACACTTCTCACTCGCAATTCATGAGTATAATTCAAGTAGCAATTCAAGCTTTGAAAAGTTTTTTTCAATCCAAGAACTTTTTTCACCAAGGGGATGGGGCTCTTCCCCAAGACCAAGAGGATTACTTCTTTTGTCTTCACTTCCGTACCCCCAAACTTAGTTGATAAAGATAAGTTAATTAGGTTGCTGCCCTATTAAAAAAAAGTTGGGTAGATTGTCCAGACTAATTTCTAGTAAGGAAGTTCTTTATAGAAGATGAGGAGCATTTAAGACACTTATGTTTCGTACAACTAAATCCAGAGACAGGGTGGATGTCTAGCTTTTCTTTTGACATTTCCAACGTTAGCTTTCTGTTCTCAATTCAAAAAACATACGTTTCACTTCCCTAATATCTGAAAAAAGTCCAGGGGAGACGAAAATATCTGGATTGACAACACTGGTCACAGCAGTTACGTGCCCTCATCATACAGCAAAACAGGGGCCTATTGTCCTCAAAATTCATTTCCTTCTTACTTTACAACAACAACTCTAGGGCTCAATCACCTACAACTACAATATAACAGATTAAACAGCTTTGTTACTTGAAACTCATATGATATTCCTTGTCGTAGCTAACAAGACAAGGTCCTAGTGGTACATCTCTGCTTATGCTCTGTGGATTTGATAACTGTTAAAGAGAAATCGGAATTTATGAGTTGCTATTCTGAAGTGTTTGTGTCGAACATCTGTGTTCAGTCGTCTGAGAGTTTGATATCTTGCTAAGGGAACGATATTGCAAACGAACATTCTCACCACTGCCCACAATCTTAAGTAAATACCTGCAAGAAAGAAAGGGTATATTGGCTCATATTCTGCATAAAACTAAAGGCCTAATTCTTTTCTCCTCCTTATGTACCTTCTTGTTATCGTTATTAATTTATATTATTTGCAAAAGAAAGAAGAATGTGAGATTAAAGGGCACAAGGGCAGTGTTGCCCATTTACAATAGAGGAAGATGGTCAAATAACAAGGTTCATAAAACTCATGACTTTCCCATCTATATTGCTTTTAACCAATTGAAATAGGCAGGCAAGCAATCTTCGTACACAAGGCTCTCACAATGGAGGCAGCTCAGGGAATGGCAGATGTATGCAATCTAAACGTATGATCCCTAGATTGCAGCGAAGCAAACTCTGCCATTAGGTCAAGGTTTGCCCTTGAGGTTAGGCACTCATTTAATGAAATCCAAACCTTATCATAGAAATGTTATCAAAAGGTATGCTGTTTTATAGATGACATGAAAGAAAGTAGATCTGCCAACTTACCAGCCATTGAGGCATTGGGATGTGATGATTGCTTCCTTACCAACAAATTTTTCTGGCGTCCTCCTATTTCCCTGAGCAGTTCAGTTACATCAGATACTCATAACTAATCAAGTTGTAGCAGTAATAAACAATCAAAACTATTAGAGGAAAAGAAACTTAGAAAATTCTCACCTTAATTAACACCTTCTCATTTACAGAAAAAGGATACTGCACCCCTCTCTGCAACCCATCATCAGGAGCATGATCCCCATTTTCCTGAAGACACAAAAGCAGCCAAGGGATGAATGTTGCTGCAACCGTGTATTTACTTGAAACAATGTAGAAGTTGTAATTTGAATCCAACAATTGGTTCTATATAATAGAATGTTCTGAAATAAAATATTTTTTGTGAAGTTTCTGCTAAATTCTCGTCTTCTCATACTTTGGGCCAATAATTAACTTAGTCGATTAGCACAGTAAGTTAAAACGATATACAGCAACTGCATTGGCATTAGGAACTATGTATCAAAAAAAAAAAACAGATTTTACAACATGGATGTTATAAAAGATTGTATTAACTCTACAATAAACTTGAGGAAAGCCTTTTTCAAGGTGGATTTTTATCTTTAGCAGCATTAAGCAGAAATTTTTTGAAGAAGAAAAGCTATTGAGCATCTGAAAACAAAGACAAACGTCTACATTTCAGATGAAGCAGTCCTCATTTAGGATTTTCATACAAATTTGAATAAATGGTTTGCAGTCTCTAATTGATTTATAGCTAAATTTGTTACATCTACAATTTCTTTTATCATTTGAAGGTTGCCACACATGCTACCTCATTTTACTTCCTCAGCAAGTCTTATCATACAGCTTTGATAGTATTATCTCTTGAGACAGTTGTGCAACAGAAAAATATTGAAAGAACAAATAAGGAAAATAGAATCCCCTACCCCGCTCGTTCTTCTAATCGAATCTGTTTGGTCGCCCATTTCTTTGCGACGCTTACGAAGAGTAGCATTGTGGAATAGCCTTCGATCGTCTTCATGCTTTACAGCTGCAGCTGCTGCTCTAAGAGCTGCAAGCAAAAGTTGTTTGTAAGAGCTTAAGTCTCAGAAAATAAATGGATTGATATCATAAGGATAGAAAAAGTTAATTACGATAGTCAGAGAGAGTGAAAATTTCATGAATACAAGTAGATTAAAAAGTGAAGAAGAATGTACCAAGATTAGGGATCAATAACCCAGTCTGAATTTCTGCACTGCAAAGGGTACACCTAGACTGTGATGCAAACAACAATTATATATTGTTCAATTTGTTGTCAAAAAAACATAGCACGTAAATTGTAAGAGAATATTTAACATTTCTGTAATGTCAATCTTCATTATCATTTTATCATTTAGTAAATATCATAACTCAATTGGGATATGTAGGGGAGGTGGGAGTGTGGGCATGGGAAAGCGGCAGCATTCACTTCTTTATTAGTTATACTTGAAAACCAGATGTCTGCGACTAGCTCTAGCTAAGTCAAAGCTAAGTAATCTCTCAAATTTAAATATAAATTGGCTCAGGCAGCAACAACAATGAAGCTCCCGCAGATAGGGAATGCCAGCCAGGCCCTATGCCCGTGGCCGGAAGGAAAGTTTTTAAAAAGTGCAGGATGAAGTAGGGAGATATCCAGCCTAAGCTTAAGTCTTCTATAAAAATAACAATCTTGCTTTTCTACTAACAAGAAGTAGGCCTACCCCAAGGGAATTAATAATGTATTAGGAGATATTGGTACTAGAAGCATGTGCACACTTTTTGATATTTGACAAGTAGAACCAGTCAAAGCTGGGTGTACAAGTGATTTTCATAGTAACTGTGAAAGAATTCATGTGGGTCTACTAGGAAAATATAGGCCCACTCATTCAGGACATTCTACCAATGTCAAAATGCTTTTGATAGGCGGCATAGGCATTGCGTTGCCAAGTCCATATAATTATAAAGATCAAAATCCCCTTTGATCATCGTGTCAAGGGTTTAAGCCAAAAAAATTTGTCTGTCATATGAGGGTAATGCTACGTACATGTTTGCTCTCCGCAGACCAGCAGTGGCAAGAGTTGTGCACTAAGTTGCTTTTTTTACCGTAAAAAAGTTTATTTCCTTCGATTTTGACTTTCATGAGGTAAAATATACATTTTCACAAGAAAATATATTCATCTCTCTGAAACAAATCCATAATATAGAAATTTGACAGCAGACCAATCTGGAAACAAAAGAGTCAATTCTAACATAAATAGAAACTTAGAATCATGGTCCAAACTCCAAAGTTGCAATGGCTACTATTTGGGTGCTTAAGGATAATTTTCAAGTTAGATTCCACCTTTATCTTTCTTTAGACAAAATAGCTGCTGGATTGGTATAAATTTTTGTTAATGTATACGTTGGTTATGGTTCAATGACACTTATGTTAGGCATATTGATTTTTCCAAGTATCATATGCAGTAAAGAGAAAAGACTCAAAGAGAGACCGGTAAAAACACGGAATGATCAGAAAACACATGCACTCAATAAGATTAGTTGAGCGCGTAGTTTGTAAGGGAACAAATGGTGAAGGAAACTTCACTGAAGGGATTCTCAGCAATTTCTTACATGGGCTCATATAGCCAACCCAAATAGTTTGGGATGATCTCTTTATAGTTTTGGTTTAAACTGACTAACTTAACAAATTAAGTTGAAAAACAAACAGTGAACTTCGATATGTATTGTCCTCCACCTTGCACCATCAACATTAACCAATTTCACCTTCTCTTGACTAAGTTTTCGATTTTTTTTCCCAACTTTATTCCATGCATCACATTTGTCATCTACGTAATTAGAAATGTCTATAGGCGGAATGGTATCTCATAGTTTGTAGGAACTGCACGAAATGCCAAGATGTCATTCCAGTAATATATTGAATACTGGTTTACATCCAACAATCTGCACAAACAACACTCCCAACTCCAAGAAGGGGAGGCGGGGCCCCAGGGGGGGGTGGGTTTGTGTCATTGGACATGCAATTTCATCCAAGCCCCTAATATAACACTTAGTGATGTGGGAAATGAAATTGTTTCTGCCTTACCGTATCAATGACTCTTCTTAGCATGAGACCACCAAATGAATGTCCACATGAAACGACCATTGCATCTTCAAGGAATGTACCACTGAAACATTGACAAATCACCCAAAGATATATCTATTCAGAATTAAATATAAACCCGGGAATTATGATGTTGAATTGTGTTTTTTTTTGTAAAAGGAACAAGTCAAACCAATCCACGGGCTACAGATACCATTTTTAAAGGAAGACAAAACTAAAGTAACAAAAATAGTCAACAGAAAAGACAGACGATTACATTTGCATCTTGAAGTTCCAAAAGAAAGTTCACGTTAGGTTTTCAAAATTGGATGATGCATCTTCTAATCTTTCCTACAAACTTTTTAGTCTGCATGGCCCAAAACTATGCTTCAGCTCCACCACTGAATGCACTCAGCCACTGAGAGCGATATATAAATCTTAAGATAGAATTTAAAGTATCTGGAACTACGAGTTGCTATTCTTCGAGGCTTGCAACTAGGAATAATCTCAAATCGGTACAGAAAGGCAATATCTGTATGGCTTCTAAATTTCACTCCATATCAGCAAAGGGTTAACTAGGATATTTTCAAAAAAAAAAAAAAAAAAAAAAAAACACTACCATAAACAATGTGAATGTTTTCCCTTTTTTTCAAGGATGAATTTTTTTTTTACAAACAGTAGGGCACGGGAGGGTGCTACATGACCACTGCAATCTATAAGGCCAATGAACAATGACATTCCACAACAACTCTCATCAATATCAAGTTGGTCACCATGCCAATGCCAAAGATTCATTAACCGACTATACCTTGACTTCCACAATTAAGATCTTTTTCATCAGATAACCGCTTATTGCTATTTTTACATTTTTTGAGAAGGGCATATTGTATTTTGTATATAATTTAAGAAGGCAACAGAATGAAACCTTGTTTTCCTCTTACTTGCAAACTGAAAAAAGAGAAACTGAAGAAGCCGACATACACACACACTTCTCAACTAATGTTTCCATGTCCACATTCCAATTATAAATTTGTAAGCAGAAAGGGATCTGGAAAAAACTTAAGAATGATAGCAAAATAACATTATCAAAAGATGGTACAGGTAATATATGCATCTATTTCATTTTCTATTATATTAAATTCTTTGCATTTTTTGCAGCCAGAATAAAGGTTTTGAGAGGAATATATCTCAATGAAATAAGTGCATCAAATATGGAGACGTATTAAAATTACTATCTTTACTGATTAGCATCACCCTTCAAAACAAGGCTAGACAATGTAACTGAAACAGTACAAAACATCAGTCTGGCTTCATAAATGGCAAAAGCAATACAAATTGCAAACTCATAATAACTTACGATAAGGGATCTGAGAGAACACTTCTTAATGAAGGTTCCTTATTCAAACTGTCTCGAGAGACCTGCACAAGCAACCCACAATACAATCACAGAAATTTAGTCAAAATAAGTGAGAGTGCAACCTAGAATTTAGCAACAAGATGATTGTCACAATCAACATTGAGAAACTTCTGGAAGAAAAACACTACACTCCTTAAGATCTCCATATGATTTAACTATAACACATTCACTACTTCTGCAACTAATCATAATTTTCTCTTAACGAGCATAAAATGCATCAAACAATGAATGTTCATAAACAAAACCTTGACAAATCATAGTTCAACGATTAACAGCATATTTTAATATACTGTTGCTTAATGGTTCACCTTCCTTCAAATATCCAATGAAGAAAAGAGAAGAACTCAAAACCATACATTTTTTTGAAGGAATATTTTTATTATTTGAGAAGAAAAGCATATTTTACTGAACAAAATAAAGTCGTTTTTAAAATTAAAATTTTCTTTTTTAGCAGTAATCTGATGTTAAAACCTTGATAAAAGCCAGAATAGATCCAGTTCAAAGCTAAAAAAGCAAAAGAAACCAAAAAAAAAGAAAGAAAGAAAAAGCAGATAGAGCTTTTTATCGCGCTTCTTTATTTAGTTTTACCCTTCTACTGTAATTTCAGTGCGTGAGTTTCTCAAAAACATGACTTACATAAGTATTATCACATCGATTGTAGGTTATATCCTCCTCAGCAGAAAGGTCATCCATAAACTGGCTAACAGATATAGGTACATAGCTCTGAGGAATGATATGACCAGCGGCAGCAATTGGGGAACAATCTAAGATAGCATTGCCCTGTGGCATAAGCTTGAATGCAAGTGACGTCCTGCAATAACAAAGTTCAGCAGATAATTTGAAATGAAATCTATTTGATACAGCCAAAAAAATTCATCTCTAATCTCATGCTTAACTCAAATTAGAAGTACCTCCCACAGCTATTGGTGCCTGAAGAGCAATCGGGAGCAGCTCTACATGAAGCAGCGGGACGAAGGCCAGCAGTAGCATGGCTAAGTGCCTTGCCTGTAATGAGTAATAGATCTCCTGGTGCACACCCACTATCTGCTAGGTACCAGCGACCATTGGGATCACAAACCTAAAATCATTTATAAATATATAAAGTTCGAAAATGCTTTTAGGACAAAGTTGAAGAACACCATATGGATAATGTCAATTATGCCCAAGATCCAACTTTAAAAAGAAAAGAAAGCATTATGAAGACAAGCACATCACAATACTTCAACTAATTACTCCAACGGTAAACGTTTTATTGATGAGACATAAAGTTTATATAACAACACCTGCAGACCAGGACTGTCTGAAGATATCAACGTCAACAAGCCCTTTTCGACTTCACCATTAACTGATGCCTTCCCTCCCCCAATGGCCCCTTTTCCACTTTGCAATGACACAACAGAGCAGGCAGCAACAAGTATTGACGAGGAAACCTCATTAGCAGGCAAAGGGGTGTCGTCAAGCATATGGTTAAAAACACTGCATAATTATATCTTATGAGTGCGATATATTCTGGAAATAAGAAAAACAAAAGCAGAGAAATTTGTATCAAAAGTTCACCACGACCATTCTTACTCGCTCCGTAGACGAAGATGCCTAGCTATTGCACACAGAGCAGCCCTAGCTGCCTTTCCCATGCACCTAAAAATTTCAGCCATGCATGGGGGAGATGAGTCCCAATCTTCCAAAGACCTTCATCAGACAAGCTTAGGATATCAAAATTCCATCTAAATTAACAAAGAAGAAGAATGATGGCCAGAGTCCAAGCATGAAAAGAACAAGAGAATCATCATTTTATTCAATGAAATAAGAAATTACAAGATGGATTGAAAAATCACTACAAGATAATGGTCAATGATAACAATTAGTTAATACATCATATAGATTATAGGGGCACTTGTATGAATGCAGTTCATGCGCCCAGGAGCATGAATCCGTGCATTCAGGCTAGGGAAGATTTTTCAGGCAGGCATTTATTAAATGAAAACTCAAAATTTCAAATTTATAAGATGCTGGTTCTAGTACTACTGATTTACACAAAAAATGTGCTACCTTCGCAGCAGCCAGTACTCTAGTTCTATAAACAAACAAAAACCAAATTTCTGGAGTCAAAAGAATCGGAAACCTACTACAATCGAAATATAGAATAATCTTTTATTATGCAAAGTTTCCATACCTGCCTGCCCTATACATGTAAACCCCCCGACTTCCCTTTCCAACTCCTTGAGCTCTACTCCTGAAATACAGTCGAGCAGCCTCGAGACCGCACCTCATCAGCGCAGCATCCTCAGTTCCCATCTCGATCACCGCCGCATTGTGCCTCATCAGCGACCCTGAAAGAGCTTCCACGACCTTCAGATAGGCCCCGCCAGGAGCCCCATCGTGGGGAATTATATCAGATAGGCGCACCCTGGCCAACGGGCAGGCCATCGTCAGCGCTGGCTCGGCCGCGATCGGCGGCACCGGCCCAATTGCATGATCAGTCGGACGGTGAGCGGACAGTGGGGCAAGGGATAGAGGGGACGGGAGCTGAGATTGGGTGGGAGTAGGTGATCTAAGAGAGGGAGTAGTGGTGGCGGAGGTGATGGTGGTGGAGGGGGAAGGGTTGGGGTGTGACGCCAGTGCAGAGGTGGTCTGCTGCGGCTGCATCATAATCAAAACCATTTATCATTTCTAATATGCTTTGTTAGGGTTTAAGGAATTTCATTTGAAAATCATTGATTCGATCGACGTTGGTTCTTGTTTGCTTGAGGGGAGAAGTTTCAGGGTGCTGGTGCTGGTGCTGGAGCTGGAGTCACTAAGAAACAGCAGCAGGAGTGGGAGCAAAACTGCTGCATCATTGCCGTTTCAAAGTTGAAGATTAGGTACATACAGTGATCTTGTGCTGTTCGTACAACCTATGATCATCACCGTTCGATTTCAAGACATTGAGTGGGACACACGTTGAAAAGATTCAGGCCCGACACAGGCCACAATGGTTCAGCACTTAAATTTGTCCAGAGAGTGCTATTAAACCCGGTCTGTGCATCGATCCGCGCGATGATCAATTTTGAAGGTTTAATGGATTAGTTGAAAAGCTGAAAGTTAAATTGCATATTTTAAAAATATTTTAATTTACTTATAAATAATAATAACACTATAATATTATAATAAATATTGCTTATATGGTAGATGACATTAGGGTCTGGCATGGGCCAGGTCGGTTGGATTATCGATCGATAATCCAACCGACCCGACCAACTGACTTTACAAGATTTGAAAATCCATTATTAGCCCGCCTTTTGAGATTTGGATATTGGTTGGCAACTGATCAATGGGTTGGTTGATAGTAACAACTGACAATCGACAATCGACTTGGAAAATACATAGAATAGTTAAACTTCTCAATCAAATTGAAGAACTTGGAAAGAAATATCTCGAATATTGATGTTCACAATCATAAAATAGTCTGTATCAAAGCTAGAAGAAAACTCATAACTCAATGAACGCATGCAGAGAGAAACCCATCCATCGAAAAGGGAAAAGAAGACAAAAAATAAATCAATTAGTCAATTGATTATCATGATAAAACTTTTAAATCTACCCAAAGTCAATCCTCACTTTGGGTATCTCATATCTGTCTGAAGGACTTTAATCACAACCATGGGTACCAAACTTTGGCTAATCTCATATCTGTCTCTCGAATCCCCAGTGCTTTGATTCAACCACCATCTATTTGGCATTCCGAAGCTTGTTAGCCCAAAAATGAAATTTCAGTTCCACTTTTGCCTGTTAAGTCTCAATTTAGTGTGAGAATTGTGTACAAACTTTGGCATATGCAATCTAATATGCGACATGATTTGGCGACTTTAACGGTTAAATATGAGTTTATGCAATTCACATGCATTTGCTGTATACACCTATAAATATATATTTGTTGCAGTCGGTTTGTGGTTTTCACGATTCGACCGACGACAAGACACGGTTCTGAAAACTAGCTTTCAAAATTAACAGTATAATGGAGTTCTAACACTTAACTAGTTGTGGATTTATATTTTTTTTAGGTTTTGGCTCAATTCCTTTTAAAAGTTGGTTGGCCGATAATTTACTTATCTTTCACTATAGATTACAACTGATTAGGTGGTGCTAATTTTGTAGTCGATTTGAGTTCCACTGTATTGATTGTAGCATCCTCGACTACGTTTTCATTAATATAGAATTTCATTCAAATGCAAAGATAATTTATTGAATGGTTGATAAGGGTAATCGAGTCACCCAGTAAAAGCTAGAAAATAGGTACAATATCTATACCAAAAAAAGTAGAAATAGTTAGTTGATAGCTGGGATCCTAATAAGTTGTCATAAGACCTATAAAAGAATAAAATATGTAATTATCGACAGATACGATCAATTTTTTTTTGACTTATATTATTCTCTCTTTTTTATGAAAGTGATATTTCATATTACAATTGTATATTGGTGTGTTAGTTTTGATTGTATGTAATTGAGTTAAAACATAAAACTCACAAATCAAATTCCTCTTTGAATTTGAAAAAATATATAAAATAAAATTACACTATTGCTCTATTTGTATTTAGCTTCCTAGAAATGTTTAATGAAAAATTTTCAATTCAAAATTCATAAAATTTGAATTTGCTCAGAACTATTGATTTCATTTCTTCTCTAAATTTGAATTACTTCTCTACAAATATTTTTGACAAATGATACAATTAGTATATTGGTATGGCACATCATACAGTAGATGATTTTGTTATGTTGTGTGAGAATATATGTTTTACATTGTTGTTGTCACGCCCCTCTCTCCTAAGGTATACCGAAGTGTACCTAAACCCATAAGAACGTGACCGGCAGGGGACCCCATCCTCCGAACCAACCCTTAATCCAATATATCTAAATCAATATATAAAATAGTAACAACTCCTGAAATATAACATGGGCATAGTCTCTCCAGAATACCACATATATACACCTATCGAAAACATCGGAGTATCTATACAACAGCGGAAATAAGAAGACTTATCTACCCGAGATCAGACTGAGCAAATAAGTAACATATATACAAATACAAAACCCCAAATCCTCAAAACCTGCTAAAGAAACAGCTCGAGGCTACACATCAGCTCATGCGTCTCGCCGCTGACCAGCATCACCTAAATCCAACTCACCTGAAAGGGAAACAAGAAGAGGGGTGAGCCAAGAAGCTCAGTAGGGCATAGAAAGGGAACACCGATATCCAAAAAAATAAGAAATCCAGGAATATGAAGCATAATATGCAGCACAATAAATCTACAATCATTGGCAATTCAACCAAGTAATATGGTCTCCGATAAGGCTATACAACACCGTAACCACAAACACTAGTCTCCGATAATCCATAATCCATAATCCACCCCTGGACCCACCCTAATCCCCGTAGGGTGTCTCCTAGTCCAGGTCCACACCGAAACTGGATGAGGATCGGATATCCCGATAGCATACCCTACACCAAAGAGCGTCCCCCTGTGATGCACCTCACCTCAGACGGTCTACAGGTACGTACCCGATTGATTGTATAATCCATAATAATCCGATATATTGGGCTCCTATATGGGCCCCACAGTTTACATGAATCACCTCCAATCACCTCACTCCTAAAAGCATGTCAATAATGATAATGATAATCAACAGAGAATACGTATAAAACATACAAACAGGTCGAATTTCCACCCCTGGAAACTGACAGAACCACAATATAGTAAGAGTCTGTGAAACCGGAACTCTAGAATCACACGCAAGATACATAGAAAACCCCTACCTGAAAATCGGAAACCGAATACCACGCACGCGTCCCTAATAAACCCCTAACTTTGAAAGTCAACCTGCTTCAAATCTCAACCGCGATCACCGTCTACATCGAAAAACACATTATACGAAAATACAGTTAAAATACGTTCGGTCAACTACGGTCAACGGTCAAACCGGATCAAATGGGTCAAAACCGGGTGAAATGGATCAAAACCGGGTCAAATGGGTCAAAACCGGGTCAAATGGGTCAAAACGGGTCAAATGGGTCAAACCGGGTCAAACCGGTCAACACATTAGTCAACCGAGTCAACTCGGCCTGACTCAGTCAACTCGGTCGAAACCCATTCAACGTCACCGCAGACGATCCGGCCACCCAAACCTGCCAAATCTTATATCAAATTGAAGAGCTCGATGAAATGAACTCATAGGTACCTGAATCAAGCCAAACCGTCGCCGGAATCGGCCGGATCGACCAAAGAAAGTTCACGGTGGCCGGAACTTCAATCTCATATTTCTCCCAAACCGGAGCTCCGATCGATGTGATTCAAGTTGGGTTACACTCGTCTCGTCCGTACGCTTCTTTTGATACCAACCTTGACCATCACCGTTGCCGGAATCATGAAACCACAGTTGAACCCGTTTTAGAGAGAGAAAATCGTGAGCAAAGAGGGTATTTTTGTAATTTTTTTATTTTGTTTTTATTTTCTTTAATTTTCTTTTATACAATATTTTACTTCAAAAACACCCCTAACTAAAATGTTCAAATTAACTTCATAAATTTATAATAAATCCAATTTAAATCCGATTCGAGTAATTCTTACGTCAATAATTTTCTTTTTAAATCCCCCATTTATTAAAAATATTTTCATAGTTTTATCTTGATTTAATTTTTATTCTCCCTAAATCCCGATTCACGATTACCGAGATTCACTCCACCTCGATCAACGTGTCAAAATACCATAAATAGTGTATAATCGGGTCAGGATATTACAGTTGTTATATGTTGCACATATATATTAGGCTCCTTATGGCAAGACAACTACTACATAGTCATTGAAGGAAAATATCTCTTTATAAGTGGAATCTTGCACATTTAGATGCTCTTGTATTTGTATATGTTTCTAATTTATGAATTTAGCAATTACTTAGAGGGGGAGCCTTCATGCAGTGGAAAAGTCGCTTCAATTGTAATTTAGACATCACAGATTTACACCATTGAACAATCTGTTGACATCGCAAATTTTCAGCTTTACCAATTTCTGTTCCAACTAGAAAGCCCGTATTTCCACCCCTAGGAAAACACGTGCGCAATGCCTTCTACACAGTAAAAACTTAAGATTACCTCCATCGTCACGAAGAATCTCACCTCAAATGTTATTTCGTACAATTGCAATGTGCAAACGAGTTACCAGTACCAAATTCAAATTAAATGTGTAATACACTACCTACACCAAAATAAGCTCTGACATGCAAAACACTACCGACACCAAAATGGCTAAAGGTGTAACGCACTACTGACACTAAAACCAACTCTGATGTGCAAAACACTATCAACCTGACTTATCATGTAACATACTACCAGAACAAAAATCGAGTTCAATGTGTAAAACACTACTAACACCAAAATTAGATTAAACGCGCAACGTACTATCAACACCCAAATCAAATTCAGTCATAGGGATCAACAACCTTCAACTAAGAGAATAAGTGAGCAGACAATGAAGGAAAATCGACTATTATTCTACAAATTGAGCTACACTAAACTTGAAGAGTGGGGAGCATGTTGTAATGACCAAAAATTATCAGTCCACTAACTCAAAATAGATCAAGAACCAACAACATGTGTGACCATATAACTTTAAATCTATTATCCTCTTTGTCATAACTAATTTCGACCACCTCTTTTGATGCTACCTTGTAATTCCTTTCCTTTCAACATGAATTTACTCGATCGTAAAGAAGAAACCCCATGTCGTCGACATCAACCCCTCATGTCAACAACATTAAATCCACGTCCTTTGCGCCAGAATCATACCTTCTCAGCTTTAATTCTCTAATCACCTTAATCTCAACCTTAGTCTTAACTTCGACCTCACCTACACCTGACATAACTTGCCATCATATAAATCCTTGGTCAATATCTATTATTGTAGCTGTGACGTCAATCACTCCATATTTACCTCGAGATGCTTAGTCATTTCACTAATAGCAATAAAATCAGAACGTTGAACTTGCTTCTGACAAAGGACAGATTTCGAGAATTTTGTCACACGCTTAATGCAAATCCTCTGACCTAGTTAATTCCAAGATGCGTATCTTTAATGAAAAAATCATATATCTCCACTATAAAAAGAGGTCCCCACATCATGAAGTCGAGACGAAAAAATGACTGATTATGAAATATAATAGAAAATACTTGATAGAAAGATACATGATTGATTTGATCATCGGAGCTTCCTTTATCGGAACCCCTCTAGTCATGGAATCTTTAACATCTTCTGTGATTTTGTAGGATTGCCGGTGATCCTAGTTATAAATCATTGATTGTGGAATTATACCTCCACAATAAGATCTCCATATCTCTCATAAGAATAGAGATCTTTGGTATGTAAGACGTGTTAGATGATTGAAGTGAAGTCTAAGAGAGAATGAATAGGATAAAAACCATGAGACTTGATAAGTTCCAATTGAAGTGTGAAAATGTAGAGAACATGTTGTTGGAAATAATGTATTTGAGAACATAATTTTATGAGTATAAACTCATATGTATGTCAAAAGTGTTCCATGTATAAGTCGAGCATTTACTAGAATCAAAACACATGATTAGTGTGAATGAAAAGTTACTTAACACATGTGAATCTTAAGGAGATAGTGTTCAACACTAGACTTGATCATATACGCGTTCTTGATCCAATTTCATTCAAACAGGTTTTTACTCCTATACTATTCTTGTTTGATTTTCTTTTCATTTTTGTTGTTTTTTTTATATGATACAATACAATAGTTGGTTTATTAAATTCATTATACAATCTATTAGGCCCCAATATCATAGCCTATATATATATATTATCATTTATACAATAGATGTAGGTAGAGTATGGTTAACTAAGCTATTTAAAAAAATTATTAAGACCGTATGATACCTGTTGAATGGAAACGAATACACGTAGTGAATTCTCGTTAATTTTCTCATAAACCCATGTAAAAGCACTCACAATGAAGCACTTATGCTGGCCCAAAAGTGCAATATAATGTCCATAATGATGGGCCAAGCAAAAAACTGGGCTCCAATGGGGCTTCCAAGAAAGGATGTTTCAATGCTTGTTTGCACACTGCCATTTAGGGTCCACCGAAGTCCAACTACCAATTTCATATACAAAGCAAGTGTTCTTCGTCTTTATACAAAGTCACGGAACCGACGTCTAGAAATCGCATGTGATGTACACAAACATATATATATATGAAAATTCTCAAGTGAGGATCCCTCACTTTATTTAAAATGAGGGATCCATCTAACACCATTCATTATGTGTAAATGTGACCCCCACATGTGATGGGGTCCGCACGTGAATTGTGTTAGATGGATCCCGCACTTTAAATAAAGTGAGGGATCCCTCACCTGAGAAGCCCTTATATATATATATATATATATATTCTCCTATGTGAACCAAAGAAAATTTGTGGTCCCCACCTTTATTTTGTTTTATTACAATCATTAGATTTGAAGTTCACAAAGTTGGTTCACATAGGAGAATTTATATATATATATATATATATTAGATATATATATATGATATACATATATTCTATATCTATATATAGATATGCATACTTGTGTATATATATATGTACAATATATGGGTATTGTACATATATAATTAGGTTGGTTGTATTTGACGCCAAAAACGTAGTAAATTTACACCATTGCACAACTCCAAAAGACATCTCATTTCTATTTTCAGCCACATCAACAAAAACACGTCTCCTAATACAGTCATATCAGTAAAACACAATTCTCAATGCATTATTCATGCCCAAGCAAAGAGCAACCACAATTGTGGTTGCTCTAATCGATCCCAAATTTTTTGGATAAATGCTAAGATGATGAGTCTTTCGACTATGATAAGTAAAACTATATTGTCATAGAAAAGGATTGCATTTGTCGTTAGGGAAAACCAAAGACGAAGCCAACTAGACTTCTCAATGGATGAACTTAAATGGGTGCTAATTGTCACTAATTGGTTTTCCCCCAAATTGAAGTGCAGAATTATTTTTCAGTGATTTAATTGTAATTAATTTGGTCTTTTAGTGACCATATCAGGAAAAAAAAATTTCTTGCAGTGCCTAAACAACTGAAATCAACCTAATTTTTAGGTGACCGAAATTATAAGACCGACCCATTTCATGGCAGAGGAGGAGAATGGATTTAAATCCAGTCCTGTGAGTATATGAACAATCAAACTTTTACCAATTCAATGCTTACTTCTTTTCATAAGCAATGCCCCTACCTAGCGTGATACTAATCGAACTTGGGTTCTCCACAACTGAGACAAGAACTTGTTCCCCACTTCAATGCTTAATTATTGTAGGAAAAAAAAGGTTTTAAGGCAAAAACAATCCCTGTGGCTTGGGAATTACTTTCAGAATGGCTCGTAGCATTACCTTACAGAAGACTTCCACAAGCATCTACAATGGATGCCAGAGCAGAATCCAATAACAGAAGTTCACAAATGAGACCATTGAGCTATATACTATGGGAAGTTCCTGGTTAAACACGGCTGTACAACTGGATCCAAACTTATCAGCATCGCTTATCTAAGCACTGCAGTAAGGCACAAGTTTGTACCTAAAGAGCAATGTTCCAAAACTTGCCTTCATGGAAGGCCAGAAGTGATGCTGGTAAACCCATAACCAAAACAAGTCATTAAGGAAACATGTTACACCATCAGATCAAAGCTGCCAATCTATGGGAAGAATCCCCATTTGCTCCAAAAGTTTGTTTGCACGAGAAAAATGCCTGTCCACAAACAAAATTACATTATTATTTTCTTGATCTTTAGGCTATTTTCTCCCATATAATGCATAATATCCCCCCCCCCCCCCCCCCCCCCCCCCGGCTCTCTCTCTCTCTTTTACACACAGACACAAATCCCAGATAAGTACACACACGTGCAGCCAAACTAACCTGCAGCCAAAGAAACCTCTGTTTGCAGACAAACCAGAAGGATGTGCTGCTTTAAGAATATGATGTTTGTTTCCATCGATCAACCTGCACAATAATACCCCATTATACAACCATTGTAACAAAAATTTTCAAATACCTCAACAAGGAAATTTTAATTTATCCTGGATGACTAAGAAAATAAGCATAATCACTCAGAAATTTATGCGTGATTTTCTATATCATTTCAAATTCTTTTAATGATCCTAACTGAATTGCTCTACATTGGAAAATTTGGATTTATGTCACTATACTTGGGAGGGCAAGTGAAATGATGTTCTTAAATATTCCATACCAATATAACTTAAATGAATTTCTAAGCATCGAACGAACCATAAAAATGCGAATGCTCAACCACAGGGTGATAATGTGAATGTCTCTGGATATCTTTATATGGTAGAGAAAAAGCCAGAGGAGAGCAGAAAGTCCATTTTCTAGGGAAATTCATCAGCGTAGCAAACTAGAGATGAATTTTGAATAAATTCTCTAGCTGTGGAATTTGGTTTTTGCATAGAAATCAACCTTAATACCTGGATTTCTCTTGAGCAGAGTTTCCCCATAGGAGAAATATAACTCCCTTCTTCTCTTGTGAAATTGTTTTGATAACAGCATCAGTAAATTGCTCCCATCCTTTCTTAGCATGAGAGTTTGCCTGATGATGCCTAACTGTATAATGTAAACATAGAAGTTATAGAAGCACACATCCAAAAGGTCAGATTAGACAAAACTTATCATCCTTAAAGCAAATGTGAACTGTCTCTCTCTCAAGCTCTCTCTATCACACATACAAGAGCACGTACGGTCATGAGCACACAAAAAAATCCAGATGCCACCTGTTGGAATTATGAGAGAATATTACGTTTCTTGTAATTATGGGTTGTAAATATTCCCTTTAATTACTTTGATTTAGTTTCCTAGAATTAGGTTGATTTGATTGATTTAGTTTCCCTAATTTAGGGCTTTCAATGTAACTATATAATGTACAACCTCACAACATGAATATACAACACAAATTATTCAATTCTTCTTGGTATCGGAGCCTTAGGGTTTTCTTTATCATCACTGTTCACGGCACTGTTCACCGGTGCTATTCAGACTGTTCACCGGCACTGTTCATCGACTGTTCACGGGCAGTTTTCTCGGCTTTTTCTGGCAGCACGTATCTCTTTTGTTTTTCATTGGCTTCGGCAGCTCTTTATCTCAAGCGTGACTCTGTTCGCACCTGTCTCTTTTCGCACACATCTATCTCAAACATATTTGTGTGTATCTGTCTCTGCACGCACCTGTCTCTCGTCGCGCGTGTCTATCAGCTTCTCTTAGTGAGTGTTGCAAGTATCTTTGTTGGGTTATCTTTGGTAAATCTCTGTCTTGGCGTATCTCTGCCAGTCGTGATTATTTCACGAATTGATTCGACTACTGCCTAACTTTGGATAAAATTTTGCGATTTCTTGGCTTGTACTGCGGCAATTTATTTTTGCCGAGATGGATTATAGTCATCTTTCACCAGATTTGAGCCAGCTCCAGTCCCAGATTGCTCAACTCCAGTCCCAGATTGCTCAGCTACAGTCATTAGCTGTTATCGCTACAGGTACTCCTACTGCTTTCCATGGTAAGTCAGGGAATCCCACTTGGATTTTGGATTCTGGGGCTAACAACCACATGACTGGTGAGCTTTCCACCTTCACCTCTTTTGTTACTCCTATCAACCAATCTGTCTGTATTGCTGATGGTACTTCTCTCCCAATTCGTAGTCAGGGCAGTGCCCGTTTGTCTTCGGATATTACTCTTCCTTCAGTTTATTATGTTCCTAAATTTACATGTAATCTTCTCTCTGTCAGTCGCCTTGCCAAGCACCTGAATTGTGCTGTTGTCTTCTTATCTGACCGTTGTTTTTTACAGGACCTGACTTCGAAGAAGATTTTTGGCAGGGGGTTTGAGCATGACGGCCTCTACTATTTTGGTGACCCACCTTCATCTGATGTCTCATCGTCTAGTCTTCAAGCTTCCACACTATCGGTTCTAGATCCTTCTACTTTATCTTCCTCTATTTTTTCCCTTGCTACTGTAGATTTGTGGCATGCTCGTCTAGGCCATGCGAACTTTCAATATCTATGTTCGCTTTTTCCGCCTTTGAATAAAGCGTGCAAAAATTTTAAATTTCATTGTGAGGTTTGTGAATTGTCCAAACATACACGCACTTCTTATATTCCTCGCATGCGTCGTTCTCCCGCTGCATTTGACCTTGTTCACTCTGATGTCTGGGGACCATCTCCCACTACTGCTTTTTCTCAACATCGTTATTATGTTACCTTTATTGATGACTACACTCGATGTACTTGGGTTTATCTTATGAAAAACAAATCTGAAGTCTTTGATCATTTCACTAATTTTCTTCACATGGTTAAAACTCAATACAATACTGTTGTTCGTGCCATTCGGTCTGACAATGGCGGTGAATATCTCACCAATGAGTTTCGCACTCAACTTGCTCAAAATGGGATCCTTCAACAGCTCACGTGCCCCTACACACCTGAACAAAATGGTGTCGCGGAACGCAAGAACCGTCACATCATGTCTGTCGTTCGATGTCTTCTTCGAGGTATGAATGTCCCCAAAACTTTCTGGCACTTAGCTGTTCTTACTGCCACGTACCTTATCAATCGTACTCCGAGTCGGGCACTTCAGGGTGCAACACCCCTTCATGTCCTTCGGCCAGGTACTACTCTGTTTTCTCTTCTTCCTCGTGTATTTGGTTGTACCTGTTATGTTCAAAATCGTAGTCCCTCCCGTACCAAACTTGATGATAAAGCCATTCGTTGTGTTTTTACCGGGTATTCTTCCATGTCTAAAGGTTATCGATGTTATGATCCCGTTTCTCATCGCTTTTATCACTCTTTGGATGTTACTTTTTTGGAGGCTATTCCTTTTTTCTCAGGTAGCCCTCTTATATCAGAACCGGCCGTGGAGCCTTCTCTCACCATCCCAGATCAATCATCACCTCCACGACCGATTTTGTTACCCGAGTCTTCCTCTCCTTCACCTTCTCCTGACTCATCATCTACTCCTAGTGCACCATCTCTCGTTCCCTTTGATCAGGTCTATACTCGGCGCCCGTCTGCTCCTGCCCCTCCGCCAACGTCTTCTCCGGAATCAGGTACTTCCCTTTCTCCTGTTTCTGTTCCTCGTTACCCCACTCGTGATCGTCATCCCCCTTCCCGTTTTGGATTTACGAGTAGTACTGACCATCCCATTGCCAAGTATTTGTCTTATCATTGTTTTTCAGATTCCTATAAGACCTTTCTTGGCAAGATTGACTCCGATTTGATCCCTCGATCTGTCCACTCCGCTCTCCAGAATCCTAAGTGGGTCTCTGCCATGGAAGCAGAGATGGATGCCCTACAACGTAATCATACTTGGGACCTTGTTGATCTTCCTTCTGGTGAGAGCACTGTTGGTTGTAAGTGGGTGTTCACTATCAAGTATCAGGCTGATGGTTGTAAGTGGGTGTTCACTATCAAGTATGTCGTCTCCGGAAATCTCTTTATGGCCTTAAGCAGTCTCCTCGGGCATGGTTCGGCCGCTTCAGTGAAGTTGTGCTTGCTATGGGGTTTGTTCAGTGTCACTCGGATCACACATGTTTCATTCGTCGCCAGTCTCAGGGCAAGTGCATTATTATCTCAGTCTATGTTGATGATATCCTTATTACTGGAGATGACTCCCCAGGTATTGTTCAGGTAAAGAATGATCTGCGAAAATCCTTTGATACCAAGGATTTAGGTCCCCTCCGATATTTTCTTGGCATTGAGGTTGCTCGTTCTCGCCGTGGCATATTTTTATCCCAGCGGAAATATGTTCTTGATCTTCTGCAGGATACGGGTATGCTTGGTTGTAAACCTGCCTCTACTCCTATGATTCCTAACCTCAAGCTATCACCAGACTCAGGAGATTGTTTATCAGATCCATCAATGTATCAGCGTCTTGTGGGACGTCTTATTTATTTGACAAACACAAGACCAGATATCACGTTTGCTGTTAGTGTTGTTAGTCAGTACATGCATTCTCCACGTACTTCCCATTTGGATGCTGTTTATCATATTCTCAGTTATCTCAAATCTTGCCCTGGTCTCGGATTATTCTATGCTTCTGGAGAGATGTCAGGTCCACCATCTAGTCTCTCATGCTATATACCATCTGATCTCTCGGGCTACACTGATGCTGATTATGCGGGTTCCATAAGTGATAGGCGTTCTACCTCTGGCTTCTGTACTTTCCGGGGTAATCATCTTATCTCATGGAAAAGTAAGAAGCAAGCAGTTGTTTCTCGATCATCAGCTGAATCTGAATATCGTGCTATGGCTCAAGGTACATGCGAAATCATGTGGCTTCGTTCTCTCCTCACTGAATTGGGTATTTCTATAACAGACTCGTCCTCTTTATTCTGTGATAACAAGTCTGCCATCATGCTATCATCCGACTCAGTTCTTCATGAAAGAACTAAGCATATAGAAGTTGACATCCATTTCATTCGGGAAAAAGTTCGGTCTGGCATTATCACTCCTAGGTTTGTTCCTTCATCGGCTCAGACTGCGGACATGTTTACTAAACCAATAGGTCCTTCTTTACTTAAGTCATCTCTTGTCAAGCTGGGTCTCGTCAATCTCTTCGCACCAGCTTGAGGGGGAGTGTTGGAATTATGAGAGAATATTACGTTTCTTGTAATTATGGGTTGTAAATATTCCCTTTAATTACTTTGATTTAGTTTCCTAGAATTAGGTTGATTTGATTGATTTAGTTTCCCTAATTTAGGGCTTTCAATGTAACTATATAATGTACAACCTCACAACATGAATATACAACACAAATTATTCAATTCTTCTCCACCAATGCTCTAGAAATTTCAGTAACTTGTTTCTCAACTGCAAACAACATCAAAGCCAATGAAGTTGGATAATACCAACTTCCAAGTAATCAAGGCTATAAGCCTATAAACTCTCCACAAACAAATATAGTCCACAATTATACCCCTAAGTACTATGCACATCAGTTTAATAGAATCGGGAGCTTCCTGAAATTTCTGCCTCGATCATCATTTTGAAACTAATTATATTATTTATATAGTTAGAAGAAACTTATTTGCAAAAAAAATAATCTAGATTGATATGATCTTAAGATGATAAGGCAATTAAAGCTCAAATATAATGAAGAATTGTACCTGTAAGAACAGTGTTGAGCAGTAGAACACCCTACAATATCCAGGAAGTTGTTGTCAGAATATAATTTAGCCAAAGGAAAGAACAACAGCCAGCCCGAATCAAATATAAAATATATTCTATTTTATCACCTTTTACGAAGCTTTGTGAACAAGAAAAGCATAAACTATAACATAGAATATAATCTAATAAGGGGATGGAGGAACCTGCATGTATAACACATTTGGCAACTCATGGAGGCTTAATAGTTTAAAATATATTTCAGAGAGAACAAAATGTAGAAACTTATATGAGCTGATCCTCATTAGAAGATAATGGCTTTATATGATATCTCAGTCCTGTTTTTCCTAACTTCTAGCATATAAAAGAAACATTTGCAGTGAATGTCCGTAAAATTGGCCATGCCCCTATATCTCCTTCTAAGGGACCAGCTGCAATACCAATTATAGTGCCATACCACAATACGCTGATATAAACTAAGGCAGTTTCCCGTTACACTTCACCAAGATGTATTGCGTAAGTGGTATACTTCACAAGTCCCAGCTGTTATCATCAGAGAAAATTACCACATGTAATCTTCTTTGTTTTATCAGTTTTTTTTACACTCTTTAATACCATTTTGGGAAGAGATTGCACATTTCCTTTTGGATATGCCTACATCCCATTCAATTCAATCTCATCTCAAGTGATTGTTTATATTTCACCATTCTGGTTCCTTATGAATTCTTACCACCAGGCAGAAAGTATATGCTGACCCACAGAAATTCAGGCCCTCCATTTCACCACTTTTTTTTTTTTTTTTCATTTCTCAGTTATTTGCTTCCCATGAATGCAGATCAGCAATTCAGCAAATATACCTAACTCCTCCAGGAGGAACTGATCCATAAACTAGTAGGCCATGTCTCCATCCTGGATCATTTAGGACAATAATGCTGTGACTTCTTATTGTAGAATATATATTGATGTTTAATTGAATTTGATTTTCTAACTCTTATGCCTTTCCAAGTTTCAAAGAGAAGCCAGTAACAGTAACAATAAAACAAACGTTGAGAATTCATAATGCTTCGCGACAAAAAAGAATGGGCATATAACAAAATTCCAAACATATATAAGAAACGTCAAGTCCTACCTGAATAGCCCATCTCTCTAGATTCCCATTAGAAGGAATGGAGCAGCCAAGATCTTTTTGAAGTTCCTTAAATATATTAACCAGGCTAGAAGGGACCTTCACTCCTTCTGGCACAGAGAATGAAAGGCCCATTGCCTGACCAGGTCCATGATAAGGGTCCTGCCAACATCGACACTTGAGCACAATAATAACAGCCTTTCTTAATCAAATGGCAACAGAAGAAACAAAAGCTACCTGCCCAATAATAACAGCCTTGACTCTGTCAAAGGGTGTGGAGTTAAGAGCATTGAAAATCAAGTGCTGCGGTGGATATATAGGCACATTGCCACCACATATCTCTCTTTCAACGAATTTGCAAAGATTCCTGGCGTAGGGCTTTTGCAGCTCCCCTGGCAGCGCCTCCAACCATGTCTCCTCCACCAATAGCTCCTCTAACTTCACATTCCCGACGCCCTCTCCTGAAATGACACCACATTGTGATCCCGCACTCATTTCTAAACAAGTGAACAAAAAAAATTAGGGAATTTAAGAACACAAGAAAAGAACTAAAATTGAGGATACGTTTGGCCTTGGAGAGCTTATCGAGACTGATTTTGAGGTTCCGCTTGGATTTGGCGCGTAGTTTGTTGAACTCAACACGAGATTGTTGGTCCGGGGTGAGAGCAGAAGAGGAAGAGCAGGAGGGGGGTGGAGAGAGTTTTAGGCGCTTGGCAGGTTGGAAGAGATCCATTAGGGTTTTCTGGGAAGCCATTTGCTTTGTTGCTATTCAACAGATTCGCTAGGCGGGAAAGGAAAAGTATCGGCGATGTGGAAGAAGGCGAAGGGAACAGCCACTACTATTACTGGCATACTGCCCCTATTGGGAACCTTTTTGAAACAAAATGGTGACATTTTGCTCCTCAAAACACAGAATTGAGCCTCCAACTAGGAGTGTACACCAGGTTGAGTTCCGGGCCTGACCCTATATTTTATACGATCAATCTTAGAAACCTCCAAAATATAACTCTAAAACTTTTTTTAAATCTATGTGATATTAAAATAGTTATTGATTAAAAACGAACATGCATGACTCATTTCACATCCAACACTCCACATTAAATGAGGATCTTTTAGAGGTCACTTTTTGGGGGGTCTAAAGCATTATGAAGGGAGCCCCTCGATTGGTAACCTTATCAAGGTTTATTGGGTCACGGGCAGCCAGGCCATTGAGTTTTGGGTGATCCGATACTCTTAAGAATATCTCCAACCCAAAGAGTATCTCAATGAGACCCACGAAGTCTCAACCAAGCCCATAGGCCTATGAGAGTCACGATCAAGCGCAACATGCCCACTATCATAGCTGTCTACTCAACGAGACCCAATCGAGTCCATGGGCCACGATAACCATGCTTGAGCCCAATAGGTCCATGGCCTGGCCGTCTACTCAACAAGGCCCAAGGCCTCCATATCCAACCTGCAAGCCCAAGGCTAGGAAGCTCTCCTATTAGCCTACCTACAATGGGCCTAGCGTTTGCCAACTCATTGATCACATGCCCATCACGTAATCGATGAGCCTATAAAAACTGGAGGACTCCATTTCATTAAAGGATTTCAACTTCATGGAGGTATCTTGTTCTCCCTTTATCTTTAAAAGTCTCTCACTTTTTTTACCATAAATCATAGTCATCGCTAACTAACTTGACCATCAAAACTTCCCCGGCCAATACCACACAAATGTCAAGCTTCACGGTCTACCTTCAGTATGATCTTTGCAAGATTGTTGAAGGTCTGGCTTGACAAATCCCAATTGCAGATCTTTAGGTTCACTGATATATTGGGTTGGGTTTTAGTGGATTGGTTTTGGAGTTTATCAAGGCTTTCATACAATGGAGAAGGAATTGGCATGTTTTATTTTGAACATGTTTTAATTCAACTAAGAGTAGAATAGTCAACAAATTAGTTACTTAACATTCAATATAATCAAAATTACAATCCAATATCTTCAAGCCAAAAAAATTAATGTCTGAAATACAGTAGCTATATATATATATATATGTAGTATATAATCATCATCACGCCGGAAACCAACAATAAAACAGTGAATTGACAACCCATAATTAGGAAAACAACATCCTGACAAGAGTAGCAATCATGGGCACCGTCCACACATGGAATTTCAATGAAGCATCTGAAGTGGGGATTGGAGAAGATGCTGGGGCTCCCTCCGATGGTAGCACAGTGATGGCCAGCTTTTGTTTTCCTACCTCACAATGCTTGCCCACACCACAAATGTACCATTTCCTTCCAGGGCTAATCAATGTCACTACGTCGTTACCACTAGTTAGCGCTTCAGCGCTAGCTGGTGCAGTGCAATCCTGGAACCCAGTTCCATTAACCTTACGAACAGTGTGCACTCCTTCTGAATATTTGAAAACTACAACAAAGAAAGAAAGGAATTTATTCAATCACATAAACAAAAATTATATATATATATATATGGTTAACGAGCCCAAGCTTATAAAGTATATTGCTGATTAATTTACCAAGTTTGTCGCCAACGCGAAACTCCTTCCCGTTAGCCCAAGCTTGGTAATCGAAGTTATTCCTCCAGCCACCATCGTCCCCAACGATAAAGTCAGTTGCTAAAACCGATGGAACAATGACAATGGCAATGATGGCGAAGAAGAGTTGGGAAGAGGCCATTAGTGAGCAATAATAAACTCTAATTTGGTGTATTGTTGTAGAGCTGATCGCTTTAATTTGTACAAGTGCTTTGTGATGAAAGAGTTGAAATGCAGGGTATGTATAGATTTCCAATTGGGTGCATTGTCCGGCGACGGTCGGCACTGCCGAATGGCCAGATTTGCATCAATTAAGCGGCATTACATAATTAATTTTTGTTGGAAGCAAGATATACTTGAGCTTTTGTTGTTGACTGATTCAATAATTTTAACTTTTTTGCGTTAACATTAGGCACTTGTTAGCTGCCAAGTGCTGAAAGAAAAAAAGAGATTAACTGTGTCCATCCTTATAACAACACAAGTAGGGAATATAACTGCAAGCCAAAAAAACTGAACCCAGTCTACTCTAAGATATGGGGGCTCCACAATTCGTTTAAAATTATAGAGTTTACAATTTGAATTCAATAGTTTGAGAAATGTGCCTATCACATCATACCACATTATTGTTTTATTTTTTTTAAAAAAAAACTTATTTGACTTTTTCTCCGCTATTAGATTTGAATTATAAATTCTAAGGAATTACAGAACCCCCAAATCCATGTATCACTGACATTTGGCATGACATCGCTAGGGGCGAAGCCAGGACTTCGTATGAGGGGGGTCGCATTGATGGAAAAATGATTTTATATTAGAGTGGACAAAGTTAAGCAGGGGTCCGGGGCAACGCCCCCAGAATATTTTTGGATTATTTATTAATTATACATTCAAATGTACAAAATAACAATAAAAATAAAAAATTTATAAAATATGATACATAATAATTGTCACATGTCTTCTTATTTCAACATGAGAATGATTTTTTTATAACTAGGGGGATCTAAATTGAAAATTCAAGGGGATCTTCTATATAAATTGACATATAGGGTATTAAAAAAATTTGAGGGGGTCGGCTGCCCCCCCTCCCCCCAGGATAGTGTAGCTTTGTCCCCGGGCATCGTAATGTTTTGGCACGTGCTGGTCAGTGAAAAAAGGTTGATTAATAGGAGTTTACGAGGTATTTCATAGTTTACTTAGAACTATGATTATAATTAGAATCATAACATATATATACTTTAGGTCCAAGTTAACATACTATTTTTAATAATGTATAGTTTAACACAAAACCATATATACCTCGACATTGGGGTTAATCAGAGTATAAATAGGTCCAAGTTTGTTACAATCAATAGCTAATTGCTTTAAGTACCATTAACTTATTATGACCCAAAAAAGAATACCATCTCGTGTTGTTGACAATAACTGCATATTCGGGGGAAGATGTCATTAGCATGTATCAACTAATAATACACAGCATAACCAGAATTTTCTCCCTACGTTTTGCCAGATGATAATAAAAGGTAGAAAAGAATTGTTCAGGTACTGACAATAATGCGCGACTAGCAGTAGCACAAGTGAAGGATCCACACATTCAGGTTGCACAAGCGAGTTAAATCACTAGGTTTCAGCAAGCATAAGAAATAGCTCCTCGTCAGTTATGGCTCCCATCTCCATTGCTCTCTCCAATACACTTAAGCCTCCGCCATCTTTAATTGATGGGCGCGCTCCTCTGCATAATTTGTGCACAACATTATTATCGACTAGTATTACAAAATTAGTCAGACTTATATATGCACAAGTCAAGTCAGTATTATGCATGTCGAAATTAGTTGGAACTTGTTCGCAGAAAAGGGAATAATTGTCAGTCTGTTATCTCTCAGGCAATCAAACTGTTGTCCTGTCACCATGACCGCTACTCATGAAATCAAGGAAATTCGAGTAGCTACTTTTGTGAACTAATTACGTGAAGCCTTTGACTATGTAAGTCAGATATGAAATCAGGATGAGAAATGGTTTCTGCTATACTTAAGCAAATCAATGCATTTCATTGTTTGTAATGGATAGAGAGTTAGCATATAATAGAACTATTAGTCTATTACCTTCTAAGTAGTAACTTTGCCAACGAGTTCTTTCCACAGGAAATGCAATGGTGCAAAGGAGTCCTTCCATGATAGTCACGTAAATTAACATCAGCACGAAATTGCAGCAATAGTTCAACCATTACTGGGTTGCCACTGCGACATGCCAAATGCAATAATGAACAGCCTTGAAGACAAGTCCCCAGATCATTGGAATCTTTTATTCTCTGACAGGTCGCTGGATCATACTGTTTATCTTCAGAGATGCAGTGATCAATTGAGTCTTGAGCACCAACAGAATGGTGATACAAAGCAACACCCACCACATCATTAAAAGTGGTACTGATAATATTCACATCAGATGTAACAATAAGCCGGTATACTTCTCGCAAATTATTTGTCTCAACAGCTTGCCAGATGCTTATGCCAGCTGAAGGAATGGCAGAAATGGCCGTTTCTCGGATGATGAGTGATTTCTCCACATACTGATTAAAACAACCAATTAGGCTTTCTGTTAAAAAAAGCCTGAGGTGGTCCAACAAGATTTGAATGGAAATGATAAAACAAGAGACAAAAACCATCTGATTAGGGGAAAGTGGGAAACCATAGCTTTGGACCAGAAAGGAATGATGAAGAAGAGCAACTAATTTTTCTTAAGGTTATACACAGCCAAACAGTGCTTCAATGGCGTTGATGATAGTTAGGTTTCATAATCCAATGTTGCTTTTGCTTTTCAATCAATAGCAACACACCAGGCAAAGAAAAATCTAAGAAGCCTGGAAATATTTGGTAAAACTGAAGATCTTGGTTTCTTTCTTCACCTTTACACTCATTCTTCTCTTGATTTATAAAGCATCATTGACATGGTCTATTTTAGAACCCTCATCATGATTGCTTTTGAGAATCTTCAAGAATAACCATAATAACTTTAAAAATTTTAAGACAAAAAAATTTGCCACTAAACTATGACAAAATGAAAAATAAAGAACATGCACAATAGAAGACAATTGTATTGAATCAATACCTTTGCTTGTATGTATCTCTCCTTCTGGTGAATATCATCTCTAGGGTCTGGTTTCATAATTGAGGTGATAGTAGCATTTTCAGTCATTCTGCACATATACCATTAAAGAAGAGTTATGCATCAACAAACTTAACTATTTCAAGGAAATTATTAGATATAACCAATCTACATTTAAGGAAAGGAAAGGAAAAGAAGAAGCTAAGGAATGACTGGTCAACCACCCTATCCAATTTATTTTCTCTATGCTTGCACAACCCAATCATATTTGCAGGGTCAGGTCAAATTTTAAGTAACGAATGATATTTTTTCTTCTTTTTCAGTTTCTCTTATTTGAATTCACTCAATAGCTCGCCGAAAAATCATACAGTCCGTCCGGTTTCATTTTACATATTTGCAGCATTGGTGGCCATTACCTGCTATCCTTACCCGTATAAGAAACCTTTTACAATGGTCTCGATACAGATATAAAACATGTATAAGAATAATACACTTAAGTTTGGGGAAGGCGTGACAATCGGGAGAAAACTTTTTTATCCAACCAAACATTGAAAATGTTCAGAAATACCAAGAGTTAGTTTATTTTATTTTAGCTTTTTAGGAGATCCTTGTTAACATAAGGATCAGTTTTGAGTGGGAGAGCAAAATCGAACTTTAAAATTCTTGATATGTCTTTCCATATTATTGTCATTCCTGTCCTTGTATGTTAAATCGCACACATTTCACAAGCATAAAAAAAATTCAAACATGATAATCATAACATAGAACATATCCTCAGGTTCAAAATCTAACGCCTGACACTCTCCATTAGAAGTTTTCATGTGAAAATCAAGTTGCTATTAGGATCTCCAGGATAATACCATAATTAGAAGAAAGGCAATGAAATAATACATGGCCCCCATCTTATATAACTCATGATATCCTTACCTTTCCTTCTCAAGTAGAAGCAATCCCTCCCATATAGAGTTACAAAATGTGTTACCCAAGGTGCAGAATAGGTCCACTATCGTAGGTTCCCAAACCTTGACATCCAACGTAAGCGACCTGACCTGCAGCACAACACAGAGTAATGCTTCAACCCTAGGCGAGTGAAAGGGATCTAAAGGCGTGATATTGGTTATTCTGTTAGTTTCTATAGTTCATGTGTATCAGAAATGGTAAAATCAATCAAAAGTTGGATGCTGCATAAGCTATCCTTTTAATAGAACTATCCATGTGAAAGAATCAATAAGTATATTTTCCCCACAACTGTGACAATGAGATGAAATCCTGCAGATTTATTCTTGAAAGTTTGACAAGCAAATTTACAGCATTTCTCAAGTTCAAATAAAACTCGCAGATCATGTTTATTCAATGACATATGGACTTTGACATGGTGAACATTTGGCAGAACCTTCTTGAATGTATGTCTTTTACGAATGCATTTTCATTACAAATGCCTTCAGCTGGAACTAAATAACTTTTAGTAGCCGATGGCAGGTATCGTATGTTCAAAACATTAGTTTAATGCGAATGCCAGAAATATAATGCAGTATTTCGCCATTAAGCATCATTTTACCTGGTGGTATGTACGCGTGAGAAAAGTGGGGATGGGGAAGTGACTACTCACAACCATCAAGTGCCTCTTAGCCTAACAACCATTCTGTTGCTGTACTCATAAACTTTCACCATCTCTTACTCCTCATTTACAGACTCAGACCAGTAACATACTAAGTACTAACATTTGGCCAATATAATATGTGAAACACCATATAATCTAAAAGCAGGTGAATATATTCTTTTTAATTATTTAAAATTCTTACACTCCCATCACGTGGAGTCTGGAGCCTGGAATTACCATAATTACATTCAATATTTAATTTTAATTTGGAGGTTCAAGTTTCAAACTAATCACCTAGGCCTGGCATTGACCAAGTGCCAACACTGTGTCGAGACACCAGCTAACCCAAAAGATTAAGCTAACGGGAATGTAAATTATTATTATCTAATTAATATTACAACATAAAATACTGAAGTCGTAGCCATCTTTCACTATTCACTACGCAGAACTGCTTCTCTTGCTCATTGAAAGGTCAAATGCCAAGCAGCGACACTTATTCTATCATCATCATTATCATGTCAAACCCATAATCCCAAAAAAAGTTGGCTGTATGAATCCATAACTGTAAATTACTTGTCTAAGCCAACAGACAGAAAGATTAAAGGAAAAGAAAAAAGAGTAGGCTGCGAAGAAATAGAGAAAGTATAAAGAAAACAAGAAGATAAAAGAGCATTAAAGCAATTTGGCTGAGAGATTCCACAAATGAAAAAAAATAATAAAATCTATGGGAGTTGCCTGGAAGGTCAGGTTCTGGGTCTGGGAAAAATATTTTACCACTGGAGATATGTGTTTGTTTTCCCGCTGGCCACAAAATTTTCATTCTTATATGCTGCATAGTTGTAAATTCTAACTTCTACACCATTAATTTCTTTTCCCTTTTTTTGAATGGAAAAGTAATTAAAGAACCCAGAAGTTGCAAGAAAGAACATTACAAAGAGGGTAAGTTAATGGCCTCGAGAAATTTGTTGCAAGAACCAGAGCAAAAAATTTTCAAAGAATGAGAGCAGACACAGAGAAATCTATCTATAGAGATCTCAGAGCAAAAAACTTCTACACTTCCAACTTTCAATAATATTACAGAGCTATTGAGCCTTGGACAATATTCTATACAGGATAGTAATACTAGATAAAAAGTTATAACTTATAAACTATGAGGTTCAATTGGGACATTATGCGTCAGATGGGCATGTAGCCCGCTTCAGGAATAGTCAAAGATAAAAAGTTATAAACTATGAGGTTCAATTGGGACATTATTTATCAGATGGGTATGTAGCCCGCTTCAGGAAAAGGCTGACTATTCCCATGTTGCAGTTGCAGGCATCAGTAGCTTGAAGGTGATATTTTAAGGACATTTTATAATGCCCTAGATTACTATGAATATTTTCAAAGTTATAATTTCAGTGTCACAAGTGTATTAAATTATAAAATAAAGTCGTATTGAAGATAGTTTGGTAAATTATATTAGCAATGCTCTGAGTTGGTTTTGAAAGCTTGACTATTGCTTAACATTATTTTTATACATTTTGCACGCATGAAAGGTGAACTATGAGGCTTAGTGTAGTTGTAGGGTTGCTTGATACTATCTAGGCATCAGAAATTCAAATAAGAAACAGTCTCTCCATAATACAGCACAATATTGCATAGATAGCATCCCACAAGAGTAGCCTCGTGCACTAAGCCCCATTAAAGATAAAGTACGATCCTAGCAACTGACTTGTGATTGCTCTGGTTTCCAGGTGTGAGATTAGCACAAGGCGCAAGGTTCAATTCCCTCACCATCAAAAAATTTAAGAATATAACCCCATGACTTTTCAATCAAAAAAAGTAGGACTCTAAAGAAATATCATGTCAAAGCATTGCATCTCAATTGCAAAAATTGTAAACAACATTCTACATCCTTACTATAGGAGATCATGAACAGATACTGCTAAAGGTTATAAAAAGCATAGACTTGAAATAGCATAAAAGCAGCAAGTTCATTCAAACTTAAATTCACCTTTGAAATATGAACACCAAGATTCCGATGAACACCAGAGCATCCGATGCACAGTAATATGCCGAGATTAAGAGATGCCCAATCAGGTTCTGGAGCACCGCACTCTGCACAAATATGATTCCCTGGA
Organism: Tripterygium wilfordii; assembly: GCF_013401445.1. Classification (NCBI taxonomy): domain Eukaryota; kingdom Viridiplantae; phylum Streptophyta; class Magnoliopsida; order Celastrales; family Celastraceae; genus Tripterygium; species Tripterygium wilfordii. The sequence goes on from NC_052234.1 coordinate 2,785,209, forward strand.
ATTTCTCTGAAAACTCTAGAAACACAATCTGCTCCATCAACTGTTACATCCTGCTCCAAGTATTTACGACTGTCAAGCGATCGAGAAACACAAGAAACATCACTAGCATCATTCTCCAGACGCCTGATTCCAGGATGTGGCTGCAGAATTTATAAGTTTGTTTTTAGAAAACATCAATCAAATTTTAATATCATTAATTAAAAATGGGAGCAAAGACATATGGTTTGGCTGGATAACCTGCTGCAGGAAATGGAAATTTAGAAGAGATGCAATAGCTCCTGTAATTTTGTTTACCCAAACCATCCTATCTGTAGCATTCTCAGCCTGACAGAACAAGAACAAGGTGAAAGAAAATTTTGGTTTAAATTTCTATGAGCGGAAAACAATATTCAATCAGTGGAATTAAACCCCAAAATAAGAAATGTAAGGAGGGTACAAGAGAAACACCTATTCCAAGGAAAGTCCTAGAATGCCAATAATACCTCTAGAAGATCAACTAGCTTTAATACTATACATATTACTAAAATTTACTGGTGTACAGGCCTGCTGTGATGTTCTTCCAGCATGACAGTGCCCTTTCATATTCATGTATATACATATTCTTTTCTGCATAAAGTTGACTGATTGTAACCTAAGCATTCACTGCAGGGTAAGGCACCACCACTGAGGTGGCTCCGTGCATCATTGTGGTGAATATATAATGTGCCATTTATTAGAAGTTTTTACGTAATCAGAAAATTCAAAACCACAATCCCAGCTTCGCATTAAATATGAATAACTGCATCTAGGTCTTTTGACTCTTTTTCCACTTTACTACGCATACCAAGCTCCACATTTGACAAAAGTACTATGATAGAAACTCCCACATCGGAAAGATGGAAGAGTGAAGTCATGTTTATAAGGAGGGAAAATGCCACTCCGTAACATGTCCAATAGGTTTTCATAAGAGCCCATGAAACATTGGTATTGTGGAGAGCCATTGGACTACAGCCGGTTCGTGGGTGTGTGCGCCCATGGATGCGGGCTGGGCCTGTTGGACTGTTAAAGGTGGGGTTTGGGCCTGGACTCTCCAAAGCCCATGAAACACTGGTATGGAGGGGTCCTTATCATACTCCAGTCTGGCTTTTTGTTGGCTATGCAGAACATAATCTTTAGCGTACATGTTGTCATGCTCTCGTTATTGTACTATGAATACTTCAGCAAACCTTAAACTATGGGTCAAAGGTACAAGTTAAAAGAGCCAATAACAAGATTGATATAGGTTACATTACTTTCAATTGGTAAGAGAAATGAACAAGCTTGAACAAGGTTCTTAGGATTGCTTGACATTTATGTTCTTTGCTAGCAGGCATGTTTGGATTCAGTTGTTCACAAAAAGGCTTATTCAATTTTTTCATAAACATGCTCACATGTCTCTAATGAACAGGTCCATTTATGTGTTGATGAACATATTTAACTATATGCTCATGAACAAGCAAAATTAATCATTGCACAATTACTAGTTCATAAATGACATAAATAAAGCATTACAACTGCTGTGTTTACAGCAATATTATTATTGGTGAGGCTTCTTTCATAATTTTATGTTCCTAGACAAGCTTGAGAACAAGAAAATAAACAATTTGAATTTCCACTGGACATGCCACTCTATAAACTTGATAGGGAGCTTGGAAAGAGTTTAAAAAAATGAGTCCTAAAAAAGCTACCAAAAAAAGCCTGTTAAGGAGCTTGCTAACAAGCTTAAGGTCAATTGTGTCCTTAATGGACGATGTAGAACAGGATTTCCAAAAAACAGTAAAAGCTTGAGCTCAAGCTCGATAAATGTTCATCATGAACAATCTTGAACATGGAAAAACTCGGCCCTGCTCGTCTAAAACCCTAATTTTAAAGGTTATGGTCAAATGAGTGATGTACGTGGAAAATGAATGACAAAAGGTAAAACAATATGTCCAGTAACCAATTAACTGTGATACCTGCAATGTGTACGTTTTTGATGGAGAAATTATTCTGAAGCAAAGTCGTAGATCTGTATCCTCCGCATCCATCTTTATCGTTGCAGTACGAAGATCGACAGTGCAACAGCCCAGAGTTTCTTCACCAAATGAAGATGACCTGTTGTGCTTTGAACGAAATCTTCCAAAAACACTACTATTGTTATCCACAGAGCCAGTCAAACGATGTGATTGGGAGCCCTGTGGGGAAAAACAGGAAAAAAAGAAAAAAAAGAAAAGTATATTCAATTCCTCTTATCTTGATCCAATTGATTGGAACAGCTCCATCTCAGAAAATCTTAGGCAAAAACTTAAATTCATAAGTATTATTCCAGAGAAATGAAATGGAAAACATTGTCCCTAAAATTTTTGAAGTAATCTGAAACACATAAAGTACCATTGGTTTCATGCCCTTGCTTCTGTAATAATATAAAGTTGCTTGACCGTCAAGTACAAAGAACCTCCTCTTCCAATCTCCTCTCAAACTAGAAGAACGTTTTAAGAGATATCCTTGTTTAATTATCTGCACCTAAAAGATGGAAAGATTAAAATAATTGAGATTTTCGTGTAAAACTCCGAGATAATATAAAATGATGTCGCCGTTTAAAATGGCAAACAAACCATGCAATCTAAAGAAAGATTAGCTATGCCTATTACAGATACAACACTCATATGTCCATGTGTTCAATGAATCTGACAAAATTTGTGCTCAGAAAATGAAAAGTACTAAGAAAGGTTTTATTTTACCAGTCACCAGTGAAATAAAAGTATGTAACAGTATTACCTCTCCCTTTATGGTGGACTGCGTTATTGCTTCTATATTTTTGTACGAGCCCATATCAGCGACATGAATGCCATCAGCACTTGTTGATGGTTCTTTGTCACCGGAAGCTTTTAAATTGTCCAACTCTGATTGGGTCCTAAATTCTTGAATTCGTTTTGCAAGCTTATCTTGTTCAATATTGGCCTGTTCTTTAGACTGTTGGGTATATGTCAATACCTGCTTTTAGGAAACACATTACGTATCAATCGAAAACTCAATCTTCCTGAGGTAATTCAAGTTTGCCTGCAGAAAGAAGACAGAGAACTCGACAAGCTGATAAGCATAAATCAGTCCACACTCAGGGAAAAAGTCCACACTCAGCATAGAATGTAGCAATGACAGGGCGTGCAATATTTTTCACAAAATTTTAACGTTCTCATTTCCTTTTAACTAACTAGTTTTGTGTAAAACAAAAAAAAAATTGATCAGGCAAAGCTGGTGGGAAACGTAGTCAGACATTGCAGTGTTAGCTTCTATATGTCACTTCATGACATTGACATCTAAAAAGAAAATTGAATGAAGTTTCCAATCAACTAATGATTGTGAGATTCTTCAATCCTTTAACAGGAGGAGAGGCAAAAAGTTTAAAAGCAAGCAACAAAATATATAAAAAGAAACTAGGATGGAGTTGATGATGTGTGGCCAAGGAGTAGCTTCCCATAACAATTTATGCAAACTGTTGCTTGAATTATTGGCATATCAATTTCCCAGCAAAACATAGGAATATGGCCCACGAATGCCAAAGTCTCATAGGATAAACAGTTAAAATAGAACATAAGGTACTAGTTCAGGTGGGCGGGATATTGAGTAAGCTCTGAACATACAAATATGAATAAGCAGCTTGACTGCTACTGTTTATCATACACATAGGTCCAAAGCTATAGCCCTAGTACCAAAACAATATGCAAAATAAATTATTATGTGTTGCACATGAAAATTGAGATAATGGCCCATTAGATGTGAGCTCAGTGATGACTACCTCCCATTGAACACAAAGGACAAAACAAATTCAATGATTCCATATTTCCATGTAGTAAATTAGTCAAGCACCCTGAACAAAGGACGAAGTAGTTGGATGATTATGCATTTGCCAGAATATATAAATGTTAATTAGTCACTTATTCTTTAGAGTTTCTGAAATAGCTCCTTGGCTCCACTTGATATAAATGGCACTTACCATTTTGAAAACATGCAACTGATAGTAGAAGGTTTTTTTTATTTGCTGAGACTTGATCAATTTGTTTGTGGAGTGTCAAGTCCTGTTTTGCAAACAATCTAGGGGGGCATTTGAAGCAATTTCCAGCCCTGGAGCAGGAATGAAACAAGGGATGTGGACATGAAGAAAGTCAAGATTTTTCACGATGTGAAGAAAAATTGAGTATGTGATTTGGAGACAAGAGGAACAGAAATGAAGGATATTTCTGTTATTGAGCGAGTAAATTGAAGACACACAAGTATAAATGAAAGGGATTGTAACAAAGCTTTTTCATAGAGTGGGTAGTTCTCATTATAACAAAAAACTTACTAGAAAAGGAAAAGAAAAGCAGAACTTAGCACTAAGAATGAATTGGGAAAGAACTTGCAATCCTTTGATAAATCATATTCATACACATGAGGATAAAAAAAAAAAAGATGTAAAACTCCTTTATTTCATTGAAGGAACAGGATTGGTTTGGTAACACCCCTTGACACAAAAGGTATGTAAATTTCTTGCATTTTTTTGGGGGTTTATTAAATGAAGTACCTAAAAGAAAGATCATTTTAAGTGAAAGATATTTAAGTCTATTAGTTTGTAAATTGATTACATAAATAATTCCTGAAGTGTCAGTTTGTTGCCATTAAACATATCTTAGAATTGTAATCTCACTTTCATAATATTTATTCATGGTGAAGAGAATACCTTTTTTCAAAATAGTCATGGGTTTGAGATATTTTTGAATTACACCAGTTGAAAGGGTTGAGCACTCTATCGTAAGGTCGTTAAAAGTATCATCCTCAATTTTTTCATGATTTCTCAGGTCAAATTTTCTTCTTTTTAATATTTTCCATTGGGAAAGGGGCTGGGTTGAGGGCTTTCAACAATACTATTCCTACATCTTCAAAAATACTTTCACTCAGTTGCTAGCTTTCCCATTTTCTATCATTTTTGTGGCGTCATTTTATATGAATTAGAATATCAATATTTGCTTTGTGGTAGAAAATTATCACATAGAAGAGAAATTGAACTGTGAAACCACCCTTCAACTATTGTAGAATTATTGCGACATTTTTTCATTCAATACAAAGTTTCTACTTCAAGGAAAAGATATGAAAGAAAAGTCAAGTATTGAGAAAAAACTGAGTCAAACAGGTAACAAGAAGATCGAAGTTCTGAGAACTACAGAAAGGTGAGTGTCTGATTATGAAAAACTCCACGTTATACGTGAAAAAATCACAACTAAATTTAGCTTTAGAAACTCTTCAATTAACCTAGTGCATGGTTATGGAACTGTTGATCTCTACCTCTGACAATTTTACAAAGCACCTATATGTTCATAATCCAAGGTTAAAAAAGCACCATGTGTTTACCTGGTGAATATATGGTTCCATTTGGCTCAATAATTCGTACCCCTATAGCATAACAAAGCAATTATTTTCAGTTGCACTATGTGCATAAGTCAATGAAGTCAAGTCATACCAGCTTAAAATATATTTAACAAGGGAATAAGCAATGAAGTTCAAAATATATTTACCAGCTTAAAATATCTCAGATGAGCATCCATAATTGCACTTATGGATTCCAGGAATTGGTACTTCTTTTTCGCTTCAATGTTCATAAGAGCACTTACCTGCATTTCTTAAAGCCAAGTAGAAGAAGTCAATATATCTAACAAGATGGAGGAGTAAATGACTTGGGAGAATAATCAAAAGTATCTCATTTATGGTGGCATTACTAAATTGAAGCGGCTTCTCTCAAATGTTGACTTTGAGTTCTGAAGATCCTGTAATAGATAATGGACAGTAACAGTAAGCAACTTCATTTTTCCGATAAGCATGTTCCATAAAGATAGAACTCACTCAACTCATAATATTTTCCCTCTAGATAGTTATCTCAATTACTCAATTATTTGTGAACATGTGCCAAGCTTATACACGAGAAAGAAAAATGGCAGGAAAATGCACTGCCATCTCATGCATAAAGGGATATTAAAATACTAAAGACAAGTGTCAATAATAATACAACATGGATATTCTTTCAGTTACCAAATTCCATAAAAGGGGAAAGTCAAGAAATGCAGCTTTTGTGATCAACCTCAACTAGCTGGGGTTAGGACTGACATGTGGTCATGTGCCAACATTGCTGCTTCGCAATAAATTTATTATAGGAAGAAAACATAAGGCAAAGATAGAAAAATTCACTTCTTGAAAGGTGGTGCTTAATACCACCCAACCAACATCACATCTCAGCCAAATGTCATGTTAAATCGAAAAATTGCATAAGACATAATTCACTTATTCACAAAAGAAGTTAACAAAACCCACCAAAAAGTGATTCAATTAAAAAAAATACTGCTTCTTAATCAGGAAAGAGACCCATCCTCCAATCCATCGGTAACTGACCTCTGATTAGAGGGTTCAACTCCAAAACCAGAGAAAGATGTATTTGCCTTTGAGATGCTCAAATAGATACGACTTTCAATGATATTTATGGTCACGTTCAAATCTAAATACAAAAAATTAGAGCCTGATAGAGCTGTGGTCACCAAAGGATATGCAAGGAGAGGAGCACGACGTGGCAGCACTTGAGTTGTCCATGTAGCTTGTTATTATTAGCTTAACTTTTCTGAATTCTGTTACTGCGTGTGTATATATGGTCTGTCAAGAGTAGTGGGGGGGGGGGGGGGATTTGGTGTCTGGATATCTCTGAGGAGATTGTGGAGGTCCTAGACCTCGAAACTAGGGTTATCTCACCTGTTCTTGGTTCTTTGAATATTGGAGTTGTAATAGCTAGTAGTTGGCATCAGTAATACAATCAGTGTTTATATTAAAATTCCTGTGTTGCAAATCTCTTCTGAGTTGTTTCAAAACAGAGTTCCATCATAGGTATCGGAGCATCTGGTCCTTGATATGGTTAAATCCAGGATGGAAGGTCGCGCAGATGATTTGGAGCGGGATGTCGGAGAGTTAAAAAGCACGATCGGGGATCTCAAATCCGATATGGAGACATTGAAGTTGTATATGGCGGAGATGCGTGACATGTTGGCTGGTCGTTCTGCAGTGGATAAGGGCAAGACTCCAATGGAAGGGGATTCTTCTCATGTTCCTGATGTGATTCCTCCACCAGATCGTCGTCTTGTTGCAGACATTGAACCTAACCATCGTCGATTGGAGATGCCTCTGTTTTCGGGAGATGACCCATCTGGGTGGTTGTTCCGGGTCGAACGGTATTTTACAGTGAACCAGGTCATTGAACAAGATAAGGTGGCTGCCGCTGTTGTGTGTCTGGAAGGTAAGGCTTTGGGCTGGTATCAGTGGACGGAGGTTCGAGACCCTATCGAAACATGGCCGGCATTTCGTGTAGCCCTCTTACGAAGGTTTTGTAGCTCACAAATGGGCGGTGCTCATGAACAATTGGTTTCTCTCAAACAAACAGGCACTGTGGCGGAACTACGGGAACTCTTTGAACAGGTTTCTGCACCCCTCCATGATGTAGGGGAAGAGATGCTTGTGGCATCCTTCATGAATGCCCTCAAGGAACACATCCGGGCTGAAGTTAGGCTGAGTCCACCTTCCACATTGGCGGGCCTCATGGAGCTAGCCCAACGCATAGAAGATAAGAATATTGCCTTAGCCCAAGCCCACAATACTGCTTCGGGGGTTCCTTTTCCAAGAACTTCATCATCTACGTCCAGTAGTGTGTCCACCTACCCAGCGAGTTTAGGTCGCCCTCCTGAATCTGGTCGATCTTCCTCTGAGCCAAAATCTACACCTCGTGAATCCAAAATACCCCCTCATCCCACCGCTCCAATCAAGCGCGATTCGTTTCGTCGCTTGTCTGAACGAGACGCCCAACTCCGTCGCGAGAAAGGACTTTGATTCCACTGTGATGACAAATATCACCCGGGTCATCGGTGTAAAAACAAGGTGCTTCAGGTTCTAATTGTGGCTGATGATTCTGTTTCAGAAGAGGTGGAAGAGGTACCTTTGGATGTTCCTTCGGCTCTGGAGAAAACAACAGAAGATGAGAAGGTTGAACTGTCTATGAACTCTATCATTGGAATATCTAGCAACAACAGTACTCTCAAGGTTCGTGGCCATTTGGAGGGTAGGGAAGTTATCGTTTTGGTGGATAGTGGAGTCTCCAACAATTTTGTGTCATCAGAAGTGGTGCAACTTTTGGAACTCCCGGTGGATTCGAGCCGCAAGTTCACTGTTCAAGTAGGAAACGGGGTTTGTGTTCAAGGGGGAGGGATGTGCTATGGACTCTCGCTTTTGATTCAAGGGGTACAATTGCAAGAAACTTTTCATGTGTTGGATCTGGGGAGTGCCGATGTGGTGTTGGGTGTGTCGTGGCTCCAATCTCTTGGCGATATCTCCTCCAATTACCAAACGTTGACTATGAGTTTTAACTTAGAAGGGAGAAGGGTACTGTGGCAAGGCGATCCAACTCTCTCCAAGACAATGGTGTCTCTGAAGACTATGTTAAAACTGTTGAAGCATGAAGAATTAGGATTTTTGGTGGAATTTGGGGCTTTCCAAGTGCAAAAAACTGCCGCTGGGCCAGAGGTTCTTTCGGCCTTACCTGCCGCATCACTTCAAGAGCTGCAATCCATTCTGTCTGAGTTCGATCCAGTATTCACAGCAATCCCTGGTCTACCTGTCTCACGTCACCATGACCATGCCATTCGCTTGTTTGAGGGAGCCTCTCCTCCTAACATTCGCCCATACCGTTACCCCCACTATCAGAAGAATGAAATAGAGAAATTGGTCAAAGAAATGTTAGCTGCTGGCATCATCAAACCGAGTATCAGCCCCTATTCTAGCCCTGTCCTCCTAGTGAAAAAGAAGGATGGAGGATGGCGAATGTGTGTCGACTATCGGGCATTGAACAAGCTCACTATTCCCGACAAATTCCCTATTCCCATTATAGATGAGCTGCTGGATGAGCTCAGTGGTGCCACATTGTTTTCAAAATTGGATCTCAAATCGGGCTATCACCAAATTCGGATGCGAAGTGAGGACACGGAAAAGACTGCCTTTCGGACACACGAAGGCCATTACGAATTTCTGGTCATGCCTTTTGGTTTGTCAAATGCTCCATCCACCTTCCAATCGTTGATGAATGACATTTTCAAGCTCTTCCTACGGAAATTCATTCTTGTGTTTTTTGATGACATACTGGTTTTCAGTTCCGACTGGCCTACTCATGTACAGCATTTGCGCATAGTTTTTGAGATCCTTCTGAAAAATGCTCTGGTTGTTAATAAGAAGAAATGTGCATTTGCTCAATCTCGCATCGAGTATTTGGGCCACATTATTTCGGCAGCTGGAGTAGAGGCCGACCCCTCCAAGATTCAGAGTATGATTACTTGGCCTTTTCCTACTTCCCTTAAATCATTACGTGGTTTCCTTGGTTTGACAGGTTATTATCGGCGATTTGTGCGTAACTAAGGCAAAATGGCTGCTCCACTCACTTCCCTATTAAAGAAAAATGCTTTTTCTTGGGATGACTCAAAGCGTTTGGCTTTTGAAGAGCTAAAGCAAGCCATGGTGAGTGTGCCGGTGTTGGCCTTGCCTGACTTCTCTAAGTAGTTTGTGCTGGAAACTGATGCTTCGGGGACAGGTGTGGGGGCTGTTCTTATGCAAGAGGGGCATCCAATAGCTTATTTCAGTAAAACTTTGTCACCTCGGGCCCAAGTTAAATCTGTGTATGAGCGGGAGCTTATGGCAATTGTATTTGCTACTTTGAAATGGCGACATTATCTTTTGGGGCGGAGATTCATTGTTCGTACGGATCAAAGTAGCTTGAAATTTCATTTGGATCAGCGTTTAGTGCATGAAGGGCAGCAGCGTTGGCTCACCAAGCTTATAGGTTTCGACTTTGAAATTCAGTATCGCCCGGGAAGTAGGAACAAGGCAGCTGATGCCCTGTCACGAAGGGATGAGACTAGTAACCATAATGTTACCAGCTGCCCTGTCACGAAGGGATGAGACTAGTAACCATAATGTTACCACTGTTTCTACCATTGCTATGGCCAGGGGGGACCAAGCCCACTTCAATGCTCTCTCGCTGGTTACTTGCCCGACCCTAGTTGACTTGCAAGAGGAAGTTATGGGAGATCTTGCTTTAAAAGAAATCATTCAATCTCTCACTTTAGCTCCCACCAGTCGTTACCCTTTTTCTTGGAAGGGTGGGTGCCTATTGCACCATGGTCGCTTAGTGTTGCCCAAAAATTCACCCCGTATTCCTGCTTTATTATCAGAATTTCACTCCACTCCGCAAGGGGGTCACTCCGGATACTTGCGCACCCTAAAGAGGGTTTCTCATGTTTTTTACTGGGCTGGTATGAGGTCTGATATCAAGGAGTTTGTCACTAAGTGCGAAATTTGTCAGCGGCACAAGTATTCTACACTTAGCCCGCAAGGTCTCTTACAACCTTTACCCATACCCACAGCTTCTTGGGAGGACCTTAGTATGGATTTTGTAGGTGGTCTACCACGGGTACGGGGTTTCGACACAATATTGGTTGTGGTAGATCGCCTTACTAAATATGCCCATTTCTTGTTGTTGGGACATCCTTTTACTGCACAGGAAGTGGCTTCTCTCTTTATTCAGGAAGTGGTTAGGTTGCATGGCTTTCCCAAATCAATTGTTTCCGACAGAGATAGAATTTTTATTAGCCAATTTTGGACTGCTCTGTTTAAGCTTTCGGGAACTACACTAAAAATGAGCACCGCTTATCATCCGCAAACGGATGGTCAATCTGAAGTAGTGAATCGTTGTATGGAGGAGTACTTACGTTGTTTTGCTAGCAGCCATCCGAAGAGTTGGATTAAATGGGTACCCTGGGCGGAGTTTTGGTACAATACTACTTATCACCGAGCTGCTGGAATGACTCCATTTCAGGCACTTTATGGGCGCCCTCCTCCCTCTATTATTAAATATTCAGGGGATCCCACGGCTGTAGAAGAGGTTCGTGTTCTTTTCCAGAATCGTGATGCTATTTTGGGTCAATTACGTGACAATTTGGCTAATGCGCAGAATCGGATGAAGCAATATGCGGATGGCAAACGTCGAGAGGTCTCTTTTAATCCCGGTGATCAGGTATTTCTTAAGCTACAGCCGTATAGGTTTCGTTCTTTGGCACGCCAATCTTGTCTCAAACTTAGTCCTCGTTTTAATGGGCCTTTTGCTGTTCTGGAGAAAATTGGAGAAGTGGCCTACCGGCTCGATCTGCCTACGCACTCTGCTATTCATCCAATTTTTCATGTTTCTCAGCTTAAAAAAGCTTCCTCACTGGATTTGGTCAGTCAGCCTTTACCGGCTTATTTATCTGATGGGTTGGATTTCATTTTTGTTCCAGAATCAGTTCTACAGGTGCGTAAACTACTCAATGGAACTACAGAGGTTTTGATTAAATGGGCAGGGGTCCCTGAGTGTGACAATACTTGGGAATCACTAGAAGCTATTCAAGCTCAATTTCCCTCTTTCAACCTTGCGGACAAGGTTGCTCAATTGGCGGGGAGTATTGATAGAGCTGTGGTCACCAAAGGATATGCAAGGAGAGGAGCACGACGTGGCAGCACTTGAGTTGTCCATGTGGCTTGTTATTATTAGCTTAACTTTTCTGAATTCTGTTACTGCGTGTGTATATATGGTCTGTCAAGAGTAGTGGGGGGGGGGAGATTTGGTGTCTGGATATCTCTGAGGAGATTGTGGAGGTCCTAGTCCTCAAAACTAGGGTTATCTCACCTGTTCTTGGTTCTTTGAATATTGGAGTTGTAATAGCTAGTAGTTGGCATCAGTAATACAATCAGTGTTTATATTAAATTCCTGTGTTGCAAATCTCTTCTGATTTGTTTCAAAACAGAGTTCCATCAGAGCCTAAGAGGGAGATAATGAGATATGTATGACTTAAACAATATCAAGATCACATCTTAAACATGGAACAATAGCAGCACATAAATAGGAAATCCCAACTGAATAAGCACAACTTGTTAAGAAACAGAAAGCAAAAAACAAAGCTAAGACTATCCATATTTTGAACTTATTAAAGCAAAAGCAAGAATTACACAGTTTATGTGACTAAATGGAACGGAGTGCTAGAAGCGTATAATCTTTATTGCACAGCAGATTTGGATGGCAAATAAAAGCGCATACCTCTTCCATTTCTTCAACAATATCCACTCGTGTATTCTTCTTCAAAGAAACAAACTTCTCTCGGGCCTAGCAATGGTAAATAATAACCAGCAGTAAGTTCTAAATAATTGAAAGAGAGAGTAGCGCCACCCCTACCCGCAAACCCAGGAAAAAAAAAGAAGACAAAGGGCTTTGTAAAAAACAATAAAACACCCTTCCAGTAGCAACAAATAAGAATTAGTGCTGCAACGGAAGGAAAATGAAGACAATCCAAAAGAGGAATACATCAAAGAGATAAAGTCTAAACCCTACAGCCTAAACAACCAAACTTATGAAATCTTGAAGGGAAATTTGTGAAAATTCGGAGAAGCATGAGGAGGAGAGTGACAAATTGGAGAGGACATCTACATCGGACTCTGTATATGTCAATTGTTTCTCATGGCAAAATCTATATGTTGTCAAGCGCAGAGGCAGACCCCTCTCCATCAATTCATATGCTTCCGAATCTGCCTTCCCAGCAGAACAGCAGTTGTAGCACAATTTAGTCACCTTCTATCCACTAAAGAAGAGGCCAAAAGGAAGAACACTAGAACCCCTCTTTTCTTTCTAACCAACCAAAGCCATAAAAAAAATGTTCCACCAACCCCAAATATCCACCTATCTGTGAAATTCGCAAAAGAATGCAACTTTGAAACCATATCTTACCATACTACACTAATGAACTATGATTATAAACTAAAGGACCTAGGACTTAAGGCTTCAAAGAAATATAATTATTTAAAAAAAAAACCCTCTTGGGAGATGGGTTGGGAGGGGTTTGTCTCCAACGCCCGCTTGGCAATCATAACATGATGTGTTCGGCAGGGTTTGTGAACCCAGCTGAAACCCCAAAACAAAGAGTTCAGCTGGGTTCAGGCAATTAACATTTGTAAAAGTTACAATAATATACCCATTCAATCGTCCAAGGGGAGCAACCCAAGAACAAACAGGAAACAAGATTAGAATTTCAAACAATCAAAAAAAATAGAACATGTTTCACTCAGAACTCAAGCACAGAAAGCCTACTTATAGGTTATTATAGAACATTTAAATTCAGCAAACACCTCCCAACCCAGCACTCTCCCAAACAGGTGTTCATACTCATAAAACTAGCTCTTCCCAACCCCTCACAAACCAACTTTCTGCAACCCCTCCCCCAACCCAACCCCATCAAACCCATCTCCCAAGCAGGCCTTAATATCTTCTACAGGAAAACAACAAATAGCAACCCTTTTTTTACGTTAAAAATGAATGAGTGAAAAATCCATATGGACCTCACCCTTTTACAAAGTAATTAGTTGCATCCAAAAGTGAATCGGCTTCTAAATTAAATTGTTTGCTACGTCAATACAAGAGAGAATTTAGCCACCAACCAAATATCATCAACATTGAGGATTCCCCTCCTTCAACGGCAATTTTGTTTCGCTGCTTTCAAACTAATTTACAATATCCAAGGGTATTCATGCCTACACTATTGAAATCCTTCTGTATTCTTAACTTACACGCACTAAGTTCCTTTTCAAATAACTATGTACCACCATCCGTGAAACACCAATTATATAGAAAGTCAAGTTCCATACACTTCTTACTCACTTACAATTAGCAAGATGATGTTGACTACTTGGTTGATTGTCCCTCTTCCTTGCCAAGAACACATCCATTTCCGAGCATAATACCTTTCTTTCTAGAAGTTTAAGAATCCTTTCAAATGAAAAGTACAACCTACAAGGCTCAACTCAGTTTACCTATGGAATCTTCAAATTAAAATCCCTTAAACCTTCAAGACCCTCCAAAGGAGCTATTCCAAAAATCTTTACTTTTAATTTGTTAACCAATTCTGCATGAATTAATAAAATGATGCCCTTCAAATCCACGACATCTCTTATGAAATTCGTATTCCAGTTGTGTACAGTGTATACCATTTATCATTGCATAATTCAATCAAAGTGAGGCTGGCCTTATTTTACCTAAAGGATAGTGAAACACAAATTCAAAGGTTCACACTCACATCAAAGTATCAAACATAATTGCAAAGAGACACTTTAGAGCATTTTCTCAACACAAAGTAAACAAATGAAGTAATGAACAATCTCCCCATTTGTGTTGTAGCATCTTCTACAGGCGAACATATGGCGCAATGGGAGAGTTACAATTGTGCAACCTAGAGGTCACATATTCAATTCTTGGAAACAGTTTTTTCCTATGACTTCGCCCATTGCGGGAGCTTTGTATACAGGAGTTGTTTACCATCTTCAACACGTACCCATGGGGTAAACTCTAGCACATGTAGCATTACTTTAACTTCAATTTTTAAGTGCTACACTTGAATTCAATTTCAAATCATTACCAATATTTTCTACATTATGTTTTAAGGGAGGCAAAAATTAATCAAATGTGTGTGCCAGGGGGAAGGTCTTTTATCTCTCTTAATTTAGTCTTGCGATCATCCCTTAAACTTGTTTTGATCTAAGAACCCAGGAAATTACTAAGTTTGAGACAAATAGCTTCAACTATGATAATTCCCTCTTTTTGTTAGTCATGATAATTCCCATTGCCATAATATTTATGCCTATCATACCCGGACTCTTCACTTTACCATGTTGTACAGGTGTCGGGTATGCATGACATAGGTATTGGTATGATACCCGGACTCTTCACTTTACCTTGCCTCCCTCTATGGCAGCTTTCACTTTGAAGAACCGGACACACTAATACGTACCCATACCCAACACCCGTACCCGAGTCCAGGTATCATAGATTTTTGCTAGACTCCACAAGACGAATGAAGATGACACATATACATATGAAGAAAAAAAAATCTTCAGATAAATATCTTGTTCCATACTGCAATTCACTTTAATAGTAGGAATATTTGTTTGATTTTCAATACCTGATCATAAGCATGCACATATTTGTCAAAGCGTCTGCGGGACTCCTAGAGAAGAAGAGAACTTAGCATGTGAATCAAAAAACCAAGTAATTAGAACTTAGAAACATTGCCATTAAAACCTACAAAGGGGGAAATCCAAAAATGGTACTGCCTTTTCATGTGTCAAACCAGAAATAAGACATATAAATGAAAATGGTAAATTCCGCTTCTTTTCCGCACTAAATTAAAAGTTTTTGTTACTACTCCCTTCCCATGCATGCAAACTAAAACACCTTGAAATACAAAATGATTGACTCAAATTATAAACAAAACCAACAAAAATACAAGTATTGTGTTCCATAGGTATGTTAATAAATAATAAGCTAAAGGTTGCATGACATCTAGCTTTCGCTGTGTTGAACTATGGGGTTCTGCATATATAGCAAGCTGCAAGTAGGTGTCCACCACCTAGGCTACTTTCCAATAAAATTGTTCCTTTCTCCCTCTCAGTCTTTCTTAATAACTTTCTTCAACTATACTAACCTGGTATATCTGCAGATTCTGCACTATGTTTAAATCAAGTGCATTCCTCGAGTCATTTTTTTCATTTTAACTTGTATGTTGATATGCTGAAGTAGGCCCTAAAGCCCCACGGTAATGATTTCTTAAATGAGAAGCAAGTGTGGAATTCAATTCTTTTATTGGTGCCATAAAACTGGATCAAAAAATAGTGTAAGTAACTGTTAAATAGAACTGATGCCCAAATTACAAGGCACTAATAAACACTCCAAATGGGTTGGACTTTAACCTTTAGACGAAACATGTTACAAAATATATCCAGTTCTAACACCTCTCATTTGAGTTCTTTCCCTTGCACTTAAAGAATCTTCAACATCATTAATTCACATTTCATAAGTACTATTCAAATGTATTCAAGAACATATGTCCTGCTGCGAGACCAGCCTAGCCTAGTGGTATTGGAAGGGAAATCTAGAATCAGCCATAAACTCACAGGCTTTGCATTACTCTGGTTCAACCTAGATTTAACTAATAATTGTGGTTTCAAAGTGATGGCCAACATCCAGAGTTTATTCCGCAGGCGGGACTTATGCTGGTCCTCCCTAAGACGGATTCCATGTTCTCAAGTGTATATTTCCTGCCACGCATGTTTTGCTAAGGTGAGTCTTGGACTGCCAAGCATCCACTAACGACCAGCACCTTAAAGTTAAAGGGGGTTTAAGAAAGGCCTGATACTATCACCGGTTTCGTTTTTTAATATTTTTATTTTTACTCCTCCTTCATATTTATCAAGATGCAAAAATATTTCTTTACATACAGAACGTCATTTTGTAGCCAATAGTGGGCTAGAAATTGCTTGAATACACAAACTTAGGCTATATTACCTTCTGAGCGATGTTTTCTTTACAAAAAAAAAAATTAAAAGTAATAATAAATCTAGCTCAGGCCTTCTATCAAGTATAAATATCTGAACAATAAAAGCGCCCCGTAAGAACCAGAATAAACATAACAGATGTTACTCCACATATAGTACGACATTAAGTGGTCAGGGGTGACTTCCATAAAAAAAAAATGCACATCTGTCTTTAATTCCATCATGGAGCCACCGGTAGAAATATTCAAGAAATTAATTATGACAGGGTAGATAGAAACATTGGCTATCCACAAAATAGAAGATTACCTTTGCATCTTGAAGATCGACATTCATAAAGTCCATCAGCCTATCAGTTAACACATGCTCCACCTGCGGCAGACAATTTGCCACATCTTATGAAAAAAAAAATCAAACTTTCCACACGAAATATAACAGCATTACCGCAAACTTCTGTGAAAAATATATATCCACTTCGTAAGATCCCTCTTTAAATGTATAAGCCTAATATAGGGTGGGCATTATCCAGGCTGTACTGAGCTTGAAGCAGGCAAGCTACATGAAACCCAACCATAAGGCAAGCCGAGCAGCCTGACCTCTGGCCAACCATCGAAAGTCCAAACCCAACCCTGAAGAAAATGTACGCTGGCCAACCTTTCTTCTAGAGTAAAATGGTCTTTGAAAGGAAAAAAAAAATGTTCTATAGTAAAAGTTCTAGTAGATGAAATAGACAAATTACAAGGTCCAACAGCCCAGAAAAAGAAAAAAAGTACGGCTAAAATTAAAGCCTTTATCATAAACAGTATGGTTAATATTAAAGCCTTTTTTCTTTTAATTTCTGAATAATGACTAATGTATTACATCAACAGTATTAGAGCCCATGTCCCAAACAATTTGAGGTCGGTTGGGTATCTCTTTCACCATCCTTTCCTATCAAGAGCTTTATCCTCTGCTAATTCTATAGAGCCCATACTGTCCATATTACTTCCATCCATGTCTTTTCCGATCTCACATCTCATTTCCATGCCAGCAACTTTACTTTTGTCAATCTTCTCACTGTTGTTTCACTATCTCTACACTGTACATGTCCATACCATCATACAATTATCTTCAATCATCTACCTCTATCTCTACTTTGTTCACTACGCATCGAACGCAACATTTTCATTTATGTTATTCATCATTCGGGTACGTTGTTTCTTAAAAGTGCAATATTTGTGATCATACATCAGTACATGACAAATAGTAGACCTAAAGAATTTTTTCCTTTTAACTTTTGGAGTAACATTCGAGTGCACAAGCCCGTCTTTGTACTTTTCCATTTCATCCATCTAATAGTTTGTAATTTTAATAGCTATACTCATTCCCCCATTATATATAACCATCTATAACATTCCCTTTTTGTCTAACAACTCACGTCCTTGGTTCACCACCATGTTTTCCTGTTGGGTACTAGACCATTATACTCTCCAAGTATATCTTCAGAAACTTTCCTTAAGATGACCACTATCCCCCTCAGAAAGGAAATGGATCAAAATATCTTGGAAGAAGCCACTTCATATCTTACCCAACATTTGGTGGAAATTATCATGTGCATAGTCTGTCTCTTGTCACTTACACTAAAAATACCAGGATAACAAATCTATCAGCAAATTTTAATTTCAATAGACTAGATAAACTACAGGTGTGACTTGTGAGGCATCATTTTCTAATTAAACCAATAGCAAATTAGAATAGAAAAGTCAGAGCAAAAAGTATACTAGAAAAACATCACTTATAAATATAAGGACTAGGAAGGGATTCATTGCATGGCGCAGAGGTAAAGTTGCCTCATTTCAACCTAAGCATCATTATTCCAAACCATGGAAACAGCATCTATGCAATGCAAGAATAAGGCGACATACATATACCCTTCCCATGACCCACCACCGTTGCAGGAACCTTGTGTACTAGACTTTTTTCTGTATAAATATAAACTTGGCTGATGTATTCTACATTGCTCGGAGGGGGAAAACCAAAATTGTTAATTGGACAAGGTCTGTACTTGCGCAAGCATACAAGACAAGTACATCATTAAAGTTAAGACAAGTACATCATTAAAGTTTTCAGATTCTGATTTCTAGCACCAGTGCCATCACACTCTTGCTGTATATCAAAGGCATTTATCAATGGCAATTTAAGCACTCACTTGGGAACGAAGAAATTCTTTATAAGTAGCAAGCTCGCGAAATGCATTTATAAACTTGGATATAACTGGACCTGCAGAAAGAAACAGCCATATAAGAAGCATGTCAAACAAGAGCTAGTATTCTTTTCATTTCTTTCATTTCCCTCTTTTCATGGCTTTTCGTTTTCTGGGTTTGGGTGGGGGGTGTGTACAAGACAGAAATGCTAATATAAGTGAGCTTATTGAGTATCATCAACAAACAAACTTGGACTTAGTTACCCTGCAATGGCTCTTGCCCTGGAAAAACAAACAAAGTTTGGATCAACCGTTCAAAATTCAAGTTTAAAAGGAACGATAAGATGAATCTAGTATTAGAACCTGAGTCATCATTACCGAAAATTTGAAATTTAAGATGGAAAATCCTACCCTTGACAGTACTTGGTTCAACCATTTAAAATTCAATTTTAAAAAGAAACTGGAACAAATCTAGTTTTAGAACCTGAGTGATTACCAAATGTTCAATGCCTAAGGTAGAAAATCCTATCTTTGAGTCTATGACAATATTACTGCTCATCAATGTTGTGACATGGAAAGGAAAACTAGGGATCTAAATCATATAAAGTGGATCAAAGATATAGATGATAGAGTTTTCGTGAATGAAGTAGAAATTAACATGAGGTTGAGAAGTTACTTCAATCAGCTGCTTAATGGCAGCCACGAAGGGAATATTGAATGTTGAATATTGAATATTGAATATTTTCATCTCTCTCATGAGAAAAAGGATCTTTGGTAGATAAGACGTATTAGGGTGACTGAAATGAAGAAAGCCTTAAGGAAAATGAAAGAGCATTGTGGAAATATGTAGATGTATTGTAGGTATAGTAAGGCTATAACTAAGTTATTTCATTAAATTATTAAAACCCATAGGATGCTTGATGAATGGAGAATAAGCATTATAATACTTACATACAAGAACAAATGTGATATTCAAAATTGTAACAATTATAAGAGTATCACGCTTATGAGCCACACATTGAAACTTTGGGAATGAGTTGTGGAACGGAGATTGAGATCAGTATCTCTGATATTCAAAAACCAATTTGGTTTTATGCCAAAACGATCCACAATGGAGGCGATATTTTTATTAAGAGAACTTGTAGAAAAATATAGACAGAAGGGAAAAAAAAACATCCATATAATATTTATAGACTTGGAGAAGGCATATGATAGGGTGCCTAGGGAAGTAATATGCTGAATTTTAGAGAAGAGAGGAGTTTCAATTAGTTATATTACTATGATCAAGGATATGTATCAAGGAGCCTAACTAGTGTTAGGACTAATGGAGGAGTGTTACAAAGAAGTTTTCCGTCATAATAGGTTTGCACCAGAGGTAGGCACTAAGCCCATTCCTATTTATTATAGTGATGGATGAACTCACAAGGTGTACCCAAGGTGAGGTACATTGATACATGTTTGTGGATGATATAGTTCTAGTGGATGGGACAATATTAGGAGTTAACTCAAAACTTGAGGTATGGAGGTAAGCCACAGAGTCTAAAGGATTTAAATTAAGTAGGACTAAAACAAAATATATAAAATGTAAGTTTAGTAAGAACAGACAAGGGAACAAAAAAATTTGAATTGGATGGCAGAGAGTAACAAAAAGTAAAGTTTTTAAATATCTTGGCTCGATCTTCCAAGATGATGTAGAGATTAGTGAAGATGTAGTTAATAGATTAAAAAGGGTAAATGAAATAGAGGAGCGCATCCGGGTTTTATGCAATCGAAAGATCTTATGGTAAAATTCTATAGATCAGCTATACGACCCACAATGATACACGGTTCTGAGTGTCGGGCCATTAAGAGACTATAAAAAAAATGCATGTAGCAAAAATGCGAATGTTTCATTGGCTATGTGGTCACATAGATAAGATATGATAAGAAATGAAATTATTAAATCTAATGTAGGAGTAGCACCAGTTGAAGATAATTTGTGAGAAAACCGCTTAAATGGTATGGCCATGTTCAACATAGAGATAGTGGTGCGGTGGTGAAGAGAATAGAGAGGACTTGTACAGCAGAGAGTAGGAAGCAAAAGAGGATAAGAGAAAAAGACATAGCTTAAAGTAGTAAGAAAGGATATGGATTCAATAGAAGTTGATGAAAGTATGATCCTAGATAGAAACGAATGACGGAAATAAATTTATGTAGTGGATTCCCATTGATTTTCTCATATACTTATGTAGCCAACTCCAAATTTTTGGATGACAGCTCAGATAATGATGATAATAAAACTTGTGGCATTATGACAGCCTCGGTGCTCATATATAAATGGAAATTGTTTTCTATGGTAATATATTGAAAGATTTGATCCTATTGGCATGAGTTTACATCTACACTAGCAACTTTATTAACTCAGTGACTCTAGTTCTTAAGTACAACATAATGGTGAAAATGTCTCAACCTCCTATTGACACGCTAACCGGATCATCTTGTCCACCGCCAAACGCTTCTAATGAATCTGCAAAAGTGGTGTCTCCAATACATGCTTCTCCAAGGGCTGCCCTGTGAAAGACCAAACAAGAAATTAGCAACTTTCTCTTCCTGGCTTCACATTTTCAACTTCATTATAACTGAGAAAGAAACAATTAGAATTAGCAAGAATGAATGTGGTACAAAAGTGTACGACTGTTTTTCAATCCTTTAAGTAGATTAAAATTTATGGCCTAAGCTGTCGTGGGGAAAATACTCCTGCCAAAACGCTGGAAAAAGATCCCCCAGGAACTATTTCCCAAACATTAAAAAGGAAAAACTACAACTTAATTACATTAAAATGTACGTGAAATTAGCTCTGAAAGATAATGTCACACAAATTGTATTGATTGTCAAGTTCTGATAGAAATCGGCAGCTGAAGGTCTATACAAGAACAAACAACAAAAACATTTGCAAAGACTTAAAACTTTGATTGGGCGGGATGAAAGTGATTGAGGCTTTGCCTGGAAATTGAGCTAATTTACTATTTGTACGCATTAGTTTACCAGTAATGTTCACTACACTGTTACAGTGCATTGTTGATGAGCATTCTAATATAGTAGCAGGACAATGACCACAGCTGGAAATTACGTTTTACTTTCTTATTCTCTGTACAACTAGTAGGTTTATGTATGTCTTTTGACTTTTTCAGGGTCTTTATTGAATATTTATTTGTCAAAGTAGTTATATACTTATATTTTCTGGTGCAAATTAGTTCATTTCACTAGTCAAGATACATCATTAAAAGTAAATATTATTGAAACAATTAAGCTCCCATTAAATTTGTGTTGAACTTCATTCAAATTGATAAGAGTAATATCCAGAATATATGTTACTAAACCACAAGAAAGTGCGGGACTTCCATCCTAGCTGCCTGAAACCAGAGAGGAATGAGACAGGTAACTTAATTTGTAACTTCTTGATGTCAAGGCACTAGAAACTAGCATTCAGGTAATCTATGCATTTTAATTAAGCGATTCAGCCAAATAACTTTCTACAACATCTTGTTTCATCGAAGTGGGGAAAACACTTCACAATAGTAGATATGCAAGCAACACGGCATCACATGGATCTCTTACCTATACCGTGTAGCTCTCTTCCTTGTTCATGATCCTTCATGAAATATTCCACTTTCTATTTGTAGATGTTAAATCATATTTTTGCCTTTATGATGCTTTCTTGCAGCTCTTTTCTTATGTTTTCTTTTTTTTTCTTTTTTTTAAAGGTTGCTGGGGGATCGCCAGCTTGGTCATCCAATTGGCAAGCCACAAAATGGCGTCATCATCGTCCATTCCCTTGTAATCCCATAAATCCTACTCTATCATATGCAGGATTAGATCATATATCTTCGATATTCTATCAGCTAAACTAGTAAGCACTTTGATTGTTTGTAGCATCTTATATAGGTATACCATCCAAGTGGCATGCTTACATAAAATGTTCGATAACTCAAGAAATAAAGAGATTTTATATACACACAAAGGAAGATTCTCATCTGAAATGACTACCAACTTCAATGCAACTACTAGTAACATTATGTTGTCAGTAATAAAAAATAGATAATAAAACAAAAACAGGTATGATATTCATCAGTTATCCCAAACTCAGTTAATCACATGTTTCACATAGCAAAACTAAGTACTAAGATTAGATTTTAAATATATAAAAAATTACTGGAAAAAGTTAGGGCATATGTCTTCACTATAATTATGTTAACAACAGAATTTGAATCAACTTGCTACAGAGAAAAGAGATGATATAATGAATTTGGAAATTGAATGAAACAAAAATATGGGAGCAATTGAGATGCTTACATGAACTTCTTACATCCTTTGTGTAAACTTTGACAGCGATCTTTTAACTCATCAGCAGTATTTTCTAGAGAACATATCTGTTCAATTAACACAAGATACAAGAATGAATACAAACAGTTATTTGGAAAATCTCTCTGGACGACAAGAATTATCTTGCAAGAGGCTAATTGGTCATTTGCTTTGTGGCTAGAAGTGTTACGAGCCAAAGAGCAGAATAGTCAGAACGGCGAAAACAAAAACCATGAGATAAATAAGTCTACAGGTCTTTCAAGTATGGCAAACATGCTCAGCTATTCCGTGGGGGTTAAACAGGAGAGGAAGTCAAGTGCTGCCAAATTTAGGAATTGAAAAAAAAAAAAGGTAAGAACTAGAAATATGTCATTACAATTACAAAAGCTAGCTAATTACATATGATTACAAAATATATGGTGCTCTGGCCCTCATAAGAACTTTCTTTAGCCTATTAGCTTATCAATAGGGTTTTCATGATACGTTGACATCGTATCACACGCAGGAAATAGAAAAATTAGCAACTAAATATATCCTGAACTCTTAACAAAAACTATAATGCAGGAACAAAAAATGCCCCACGAAAAGGCTAATAAAAACCATTGAGAAGGAATAAGCATGCATCTAGACCCCAGTGTATACTTCTATTCCCTTTTAATATTTAATGGGTGATACAACATATTCAAGCAAATTCTATAATCAAACTAGCCAAATAACAAGCGCAAAAGGCTCTCTCAACACAAGTTAAACTAATTACTCAGTCACGGGATTTTTCTTCCACAAACAGTCAACAAAGGACCAGGTAACGAAGCAAGACTATATTATTCATTGAAACTCATAGATCTGCAATTTCCCTGACACAAAACAATGTATTAAACAACCAAAGATTCACTCAGAAAAGGTAAACACTCACATTGCTTCATAATTTAGAACACTCTCAAAACAAATTCGGAGAACAGTTCAATAATCTTAATCAATGGCACAGCATTTCCTTTGTATAGAACATGTCTCTCACATTGAACCAGAAATTGACAACCAAAACTGTGTAAACGCGTAGGTTATCACCTGCTTCTGAAACATGGGTGAATCTTCTAGTTTGATAAACGTCGCCATTGCTGATGTCTTCTCGGCTTTTCTCTTGCAGCTAGAGCTTCTTTTTCTCAGATCGGAAGGGAACGAATGAAATTATTTGATTCGGCGGGGTATGTTTGTAATTTAATCCTTTCGATGAGATGGCCACTGGACACGTCAGCAAATTATGTCAGTGACCCCATGTATAATTAAAAAATAATTGTCGTACATTAATATATGTATTTATAATATTAAATACGAAATTATATGTGAATTTTAGAATTTTAGATTCCCATTGGACTGTCTGAGTGGTCAAGACTTCAGGCAAACCACTCAGTGGACGGAGATGATAGGTAAAGTAGGCTTAAACTTTTGAATCTCATCTTTCTCATCATCGTTTATGTATAAGAAAACATATAAATTTAATAGATATTTATAAATTCTAAAAGATTGTGATTAAATGTTCATATTATAATCAATGGTTATGGTTTTGTGCTTGTCCAAACCAATTCAATCCAATTAAAGTTTTTATGTTTATCCAGAAATTTAATTATATATCCTTTTTCAGAATTTAAATTCTTAAATGGAATAAAATATACAAAAACAACTTTAATAGAAACCTCTATCTCTATCTGCAATCCCCATGTAGGGATGGCAAGGGGTCGGGTACCCTTCCAATTAGTGAATACCAAAACCATTTCCATTTAAGGTACTCAATACCAAAACCGTTCCAAAACCGTTTAAAGAACCATTTAAATTTCCAAAACCGAAACCGTTCCATAACCATTTATCATCGGGTACCCGTTTACCATTTAACTTTTAAATTTTTTTTATTTGTCTATAAATGTATAATTCAATTTCTTAAAAAATAATATAACTTATCATGTTGTTCAAGTTTGAATGTATAATCTATAATTTTATTATATTATTTTATTTAATATGCTTGATCATGTTAAATTTATCATCCTAATAATATATCTTTACATATATGATTTATAATGTTATTACTATAATTCACTTTTTTAATTAAACGGTTCGGGTACCCTAAACCCGGCATCAAAAACCAAACCCGACCCTAAACCGTAACGGGTTTGAAAATCAAAACCAAAACCGTTTCCAAACCCTATAGGATCGGTTTTCGGATTTTAAAAGGACCGGGTATCCTATGGATAATGCTCGGATCGGTTTTTTTTGTCATCCCTATCCCCATGTCCATGCCATTAGAGGGGAGGAGGAGCGTCCCCCTTTTCCTCCTCCCCTCCAGTTTCCACTTTCTCCTTTACTCTCTTATTTCTTTATGAGTTTCTTTCTACGTTATTCAATAATGTTTTGATGTATCACCTCACAAATTTGGTGATTTTGCCTTCAGATCTAGTGGTTTTTTGTGACGATGATGTCCGTCTTTTGGTAAACTCTGATCAAGGTTGTGAAGGATATGTCTCAATGCTGCATCACATGCTCCATTCTTTGGCGAGGTTTTAACGCAATCCCTCATCGTGCAACGATTGCACCAAGGGCCCTGCCTACCTCTCAAAAAGAGTATCATCTCTTTGTTTTTATGGTCTACTTCTTACATCGTGATTCTACAAATAAATTTCATAAAAGTATTTCTACACTTCTACTTTCAAAGTGTATACACCATGAAAGTTAAGGGACAAAAATAAATCTTACAAAACATTCATATAACTTCGATGCATACAAACAACCATTCCAGTACAGAGGATAAATATTCCTAATTTTTTTTGAATCGAATTTTTTTTATTAAGAGCACTAAGGGAGTGCAAACCCATCAACTACAAGGCTGAAATGATAATATGATTGAAAACATTCCCAGAAAAAGACATGCTCCAAAATTTAATGTAGTCAAACCATTTATCAATGAAACTATCTAAAGAAGCTGCTGAATGGAGGCGTCCTTATGAATGGTCAGGCTATATAAAGTGGGAAATGAGTCTCTGAAGGTTGTTTCACCAGCCCAAGAGTCATTCCAAAAGCTGATCGAATTGCCTCTTCCAGCTTGAAAATAAGTCAAGCCAAACCAAACATTCCAACCCCCTCTAATGAATTTTCACAAACTGCACCCATATGGATTTCTGCTTTGCTTGATACACCATCCATATTTCTATGTGCCATACTTATAAGCAATGATTTTAAGCCAGAGTTGGTCCTTATTGATGGCAAACCTCCATAGCCATTTACCCAGAAAGGCCTTGTTCAAGGTGACAAGGCACTTTATCCCAGGACCTCCAGCTTCTACAGGAAGCTTAATGCAATTCCAGTTAACCAAATGAACTTTTGTCTCCTCAATTTTTATCACCCCACAAAAATCTTCGCATGATTGACTCTATCCTACCAGCAATGGAGGAGGGGATGGGAAGGATGAACATCATATAGACAACGAGGTTAGAGAGAGTGCTTTTGAGAAGCATTAGCCTCCCAGCTTTTGATAAGTTGTTTCAGCTCCAACCTGACAGCTTCTTGTCAAAGCTAGCAATCAAAGGGCTCCAAATATTTTTATCTTTGTGTTTTGCCCCCAGCGGAAGTTCCGAATAATTTGTAGGCAAGCTGCATATGCCACACCCCGGTGCTTCAGCTAAAATATCCACATTCATAACACTTCCCAAGGGGATGATATTACTTTCGTTAAGATTAACCTTCAACCCCGAAATAACTTCAAGGTCTAAAAGGATAGCGCGAACGTTGACTACTTGTTCCACACTTCCACCAAAAAAACATAAAGTGTCATTAGCATATAATAGATTAGAAATTGTGAATGAATATGATATGATGGTTATGTTGGCCCTTTCGATATTACCATTAGAGATTGCGCTATCTAACATGAACCTAAGAATGTCCATTCCGAGAATAAAAAGAAAAGGTGATAAGGGTCGCTCTATCTCACTCCTTTCGAAGAATTAAAAATTTTTATAGCAGCCCCATTTACTAGGATCGAAAAATATGCGGAGGTCACACACACACTTTTCAATCTAGGAAATCCATTTACACCCAAAACCCTTTCTTTCCATCGCCTAGAACAGAAAATTCCAACTCACATTGTCAAAGGCTTTCTCCATATCAAGCTTACACATAAGACCAGATTTCTTAAGTTTAGAGTAATGATCCACAATCTCATTTGCTATCAAAGAAGCATCGATAATCTATCTATTTTCTACGTAAACATGCTGAGCCTCATTAATAATACCACCCAGCACTTTCCTCAATCTTTTTGCAAGAACTTTTGCCAATCATTTGTAGCTGCTACTAAGCAAACTAATCGGCTTGAAGTCTCTGATGTTATGGGCACCCGCTTTCTTAGCAATTAGAGTGATAAAAGTGGTATTCATTGATTCCACAAACTCTGGGTTCCTATGGAGTTCATTAAAGAAATCCATAATGTCACACTTTACAATGTTCTAGGACCTCTTGAAAAATTCCATGGTAAAACCATCTGGACCTGGGGCTTTATTACCCTTATAACTATCAAGTGCAGTTTTGATTTCTCCTTTTTCAAATGACCTTTCTAACTATTGGGCTTCATCCGAACCAAAGGCACTGAGGGGCAAGTCATCAAAAGAGGGTCTTTTCTAAAAATCTTCATCAAAATGATCCTTATAAAAGGCTGCAATATCTGATTTTAGATCACCTTCTATGGAAATCTCTCTTCCATTAATGCACATGGATCTGATATAGTTTCGATTTCTGTGAATAGAGGCCATCTTGTGGAAGAATTTTGTATTTTTTTCCCGCTGCCTTCAGCCATCTAATTCTGGATTTTTGCCTCCACAATAACTCTTCCACATTAAGAAGATTAGAAAGCTCTCTCTTATTTGCCTCACTGACAGCTTGGTCTTCTCTTGAAAGAAAGCTCCTCATATTCTCTTGATCATAAAGAGAGTTAATATCTTCTGATAAGCTTTTAATTTTGAGACTAACTTTGGTATACTTACTCCAATCTTTCAATCTAGTCTTTAAGAGCTTTAACCTCTCAGTTAAACGAAAGCTAGCATGACCGGTTGGTTGAATAGAGTTCCATCATACCCTTACACGCTCTTCCAGGATATCATTTAGTAGTCAGTGGTTTTGGAAGCGGAAAGGAGTAGAGCCCCATTTCACAATACAACCTTCTAGAAGAATCGGGTGGTGATCAGAAGTATGCATAGGAATGAGGGATTGGAAGACGAAATCTAAGTGATCTTCCCAATCAATAGTTATTAAAAATCTGTCTAATCTAGAAAGGGAAGGGTGATGATGCAGATTCGACCAAGTGAATTTACCATTTTGAAGCAGAAGGTCTCTGAGGTTATTCCTGAAGACAAAAGCTTTGAAATTCTCTCATATCCATTGAATTTGCGCTAGTCCCATATCTCTCATGCGTATACAAGACATCGTTAAAATCACACCCAATTACCTAAGACCCATTACACAGCACTCTGAATCCTACAAGCTCCTTCTACAAAGTATGGTTTCTATTTGCAGTAGATCCATAAACACCAGAGAAAGCCCAGCTAAAGGACTTAGACTTGGAACGAAAATTTGCAGAGATAGAATGCTCCACGATTTTATGGCTAATCAACTCAAAAAGGTCATAATTCCACAGCAAAACAACTCTACCAGAGGGTCCCTTTGCTGGGATAGAAAGCCAATCCCTATGATTGCTACCCCAAACTGACTGAAAAATAAAGGCATTAAAATCAATAATCTTTGTTTCTTGCACGCACGCAACCTGCCCTTTCCATTTGTTTAAGTGGTGCTTAACCACAACCCTTTTGTCTACCCCAAACATGTATGCCTGACATGAGAGGTTGTCACTAGAGAAGCCCATGACCCCTCGGTTCTTGGGTGGGTAGTGGTGTGAGTTTTTGGGTTTAGATGTGGGTTTTTTGTATGGTACTGGGTAGGCAGGGGTAGTGGTGTGAGTTTTTGGGTTTCAATGGCGATAAAGTTCAATCAGTTTTTGATAATGAAATTCATATATTCTTAAGACTTCGAAGAAACTGAATACAACAATCTAGAGCTACAAAACCTGTAATTCATTCACTATATATCTAGCCCCTCCATTCCTACCAAGTATATGAACTCTAATTAATTGGATTTCGAAAATATCTCCCCGCCAGTCTCGACGGTTGCAGCGCCTGCTTCATACAGTGCTTGAATCAGGCTCAATTGTTGACCTTAACCCACCACGTATCATCATTTGTGCATAGAACTCTGCATGCTCCTGTCAAACAAATATATATTCCAGTTATTATTCATTTTAGATGATTAATCTGACTGAAAGAGACTTTATCCAAAAATATTTTAACATAGAAAGTTGTTGGTCCATCCATAGGAGGAATTGCCCAAGAAATTATTTTTGCTTTAAATGTAAAAAGTTGCAGCTGAGAATTTCTTTGAAGTGTAAACGACCTGAGACATACTACTTGGAAGCAAAGAACGCAAGCCATGAAACCAAAAATATATCTTTGTAGGTATCCATCCATTCAACAACCTGTTCACAGTAGCCTGAAGATCCATGAGGATGACAGTCATATCACTTACATTCTTTTTAAGAGATCGCTCCTAACAAAACCAATCTACCCATTGAACTAAAATCCTAGGGAATAGCTCAAACAGAAGTCTCGAGCCATTCTGATTACAAGACCTCCCAACAGACGCACAACAAATGGTCAATTCAAGAATTACAAGTCAGCAAATGTGCACCATATATATTTCTACAGTAGAGTCGATTTCCCTTTGACAAAAAAATTGAAAGCAGAAGTCCCAACGAGGTTGGATATTTTGGAATGAGATGCAACAAGGAAAACAAGCTTAGCCATTGAAAATCTATAAAAGAGAAGTATCAACATGGATGACGTTTGTTTTCTTTGTAAAGAGAAGGAAAGGAATGTTGAGGTTTGCAATTTGGAACACAGGCTCTAAGCTCATGAAGTAATTTGGTTAAGTGCAATGAAGTATAGAATGAATAGGTAACTTAGAGCTATAATACAGGAGGTAGCAAAAATGAAGAAACAAAAACAAAAACAAAAAAAGGTGTAAATTTTCTAAATTTGACCAGCCAATTTTTTGGACCATTTAGCCTTCAAGGGAGATTGCTCTTTATCAGTTCATCTTACTTTTTGGTTTTGGGAACAACATTGATTGTTGGTGATAGTCTTCTTTTTGATGTAATTGTCTAATTGAATAATCTCTAGTAGATAAGCTTCTAGGTTTTTAATTTGTTTCACACCCTTTCCAGCTTTTCAATGAAATTATTCTTTGATGCTTCAAAAAAAAGAGCCAAATCCAACAATCTACTATTCTAAAAGAATAGATATCTGCTGACCACTTTTAACCTCAGTAGTTCAGGTTTATAACCTCAGTTTTGTGCAGAAAAAAGGAGAGCTTCTCACCATAAAGTGGATGGAAAGTAAACTCTTGATAACTTGTGACAATAGCCAAAATAGAATTCAACAAACAGATAATTGGGTCATAAAGTTGAGAGATAAAACAACATTTGCGGATGCCTTCATTTGGTATATCAACAGAAAGGTTAAACAGCAAAAATTCACCAGAAAATGAAGTAAAAGGTTCAGCAGGCAATGATCAATATTTTGAAATATGTGATTAATGAGTTCCGATCATTAAAGTACTTAAGATATTCAGAATAACGAAGCGTCAAAAGAATTCAGATATACTTTCCATATAAGTTAGTGCATTGTATAGACCTCTAGCGTAAACACCAGTCTTCTTCATTCTTTAGTTGTGTGTTGCGAAGATTGTCTTCATATTGGAATCTTTGCACTTATCTTTGTTTGCTTCTGAATTTATAGCGTGTCCCTACCATTTTTAGACCTTAATGGGCATGTTTACTATTTGTTCTTTTTCATATTTTTTAGGGCATGAATGATGTCAAAGCAACTTTTTAATTGAGTTTCCATGTGATAGGAAGATTTTAAATACACACAGAAGTCACTTTAAGCCATTACGGAGCCCTTAACCCTATAATGGAGTACGGGGAAGAAACAGGTAGTTGCTATTTGACAATATCATGCACCTTAATTAAGACATGACCAGAAAACAACTACACAGTATTTCTAAATAAGCAAAGGGAGCAACTATTTCATAGTAAGAAAAGTAAGAAAAGAAATAAAGTTCACATAACAAATTTAACGGTATTGATCCCCTGTTGAGTCCTCAATAAATGGACATGAATAATTAGTGGTCAATTGGCACTAGTGTGGCTTAAAACATTTCAAGGATACCTAATATGGTGATCGATATGTTTGTTGGTAGTATTGGGTGATTAAGAAAACCAAAGACACTGAAAGGCAAAACCTAAGTTGCATCCAAAAGGAAGAAATTGCTGAAATTCCCACAGATAATTAAAATTTTGATTTCTAAGATCATATTATAAGAGGATCTAACTTATCTGATCCATATTTCCATTCCCAAATGCAGAATGTATGTAAGCTTGCATGCACAAGGGCAGAGCATGTCTTTTCGTCGTGTGTTCATACAAGTGTGCACGTGATACACATGAACATGTAAGTTTTCCTTTCCAACATCAATAGGGTTCATGGGAAGATTCTTCGTATTGGGTACATTCAACAACCTTAAAGTGTGGCGGAGGTGATTAGTTTTTTTTTTCCCACTTTATCACAGTACCACAAGCAGCACTTCAAAACTCTTCCTCAAAATTTTCAAATACCTAAAAATTTTACTTCTGGTGCAGCAAATAGGATGAACCGATTAAGTTACACATGCAAACTGACACGTTCTTTGGTATGTGAAACACTAAATTATGTGAAGCAAAAAAAAACGTATAAGCAGCGATTGTGCACAAACTACAGGATGCCAAAAAAGCACGAGAATTTACCTTAACAGTGACAATAACAATTGCGACTCCATTTTCACGAGATACTTGGAAAAGTCTTCTTGCATCATCAGGGGTAACAGATGGAACAACATGGGGCAGCACCTTTGCAACTACAATAAAATAGATGCAAAATAAGTAAGCAACTTAAAAGAGGATTACTATCTCACTTTCCTGTCCGAAACAAGACTGTGAAACATTAAAAAAGTTGTCAATCAAGCAATCGACTGTTGGCTTATAACCCATTCAGTATATGATGTTTGTTTTTCATAATCACCAGAAAAGTCTTATCAATTTTTTTGGGTTACAGTAGTGAAAATTTGATCAAATTCGAATAGCATTGGCCACAATTCAAAGACTTGCGCTAGTAAGATACAAAATTTAGTCACAGTAGAGGAATCAAAAGAGTCCGGAAATGTAGCAAATGTTCACATAATTGAGTCGTTCTCAGAAATTCATATGCCAAAATGAATGTTACCTAACTTCTCGGTATGACGAGCATCATCAATCAACAGAACTCTATAACTGTCTCCACTCCCAGGACCTTTTTTGTTCTTCAATCGTCCAATATCTCCTCCTGTAGTCCACAAGAACCAAACGGCCAGAGAATTACAATCTCAGCAACTAAATTTCATTTCAACACACCTATCAATTTGAGCAAAATCTTCAATCAAGAAAGACTTAGAAATTAGAAGGGAACATAAAAATATCAAGCAGAACACTACAAGAATGGAAAAGAATTAGAAGAGCCAGGCAAGAAACGAAAACCTTCAAGAACTTGTGTAGAAGGGTCGAACTGTGACTGATCGAAGGTCGGTCGTTCCAAGACACCGGCACCACCCTTGGAAGATCCAAACCTGGCATTCACACTAACAGATTGACAAACAACCCATCCTTTCGCCGCAGTTGAGACCATGTTTTGCTTCTGAGTCGGAGACACAAAGGGAAGCTGCAAATGCCGTATTTGCGTTGGCAAAAACGATGTCGGCAATGCACCGGTGACGGTTACGGCCATTTTCGACATCCCTATCAACCACAATAGAGAGAGCGTTTGAGGGTTTTGGTCCTTTTGGACCTTTGGTTGCTTTGCAGTTGCGGACTCCAGATGCTTGGGGATGACAAATATGGAGTTGTGGGCCACTTTCCATAAAAAAATCTAATGCCGTTGTTTTTTAATATTCAAAAATCAAAGAAACAATTATTAAAAGTTAAATTTTTTTTATGTCCTTTTAAATCTTAATCAATTCCAAATAATGAATTGTGCATTGGTTGCTGTTTTTTTAAAAAAACTTAGAGAAAATATTTTCTTTAAATTTAAATATTGTTTTATGATTATTTTTTTTTGTGTTGGGCTCAAATTGCAATAGATTTTATAGCTTTATTTTTTATACTTATGTTTTTAATATTTTGGAAGGAAGTAGTGTAGGATTTATTTTTATTTTTTTATTGCTAATAAATGATTGGTGTGGGATTATTACAATATTTGACTGCAATGAAATTATGGAAGCATCTTGAATCTTTTTCATGATAGCCTTGTGGCCAAAAATTTTGGTCCACATAGTATTGTAGCCATGTTTATGGTTATTTGCCAAAAAAAAATCATACAATTGATAATCCTATTGAGGAACAAATAATATTAGATCACGCCAATTTTTCCTTATAAATAAGGATTATAAACTTACGTGATTATTGGCCTCTCCTACGCCTGGGCGGGAGATCATTCAGTTCTAGTGTTTGGAGATAGGAGTTTATAATGTGATGAATCTATAGGGTCTGATCGTGGTAGAACTTGTTGTCAATCCAAAGAATTGATAGGGGATTGTGCACCAATATGGCTGTCATGAAACAGACTGTATGTAATTTGATAATACAAAATTGATGGTTCGAGAGTGCTTTCCTGAAAAAGATTTAAAATTTATTGAGTGTCACGTGAAAAAAACAGGAGATAGACGATAAATACCGAAATGAAAATATTTCTATTGAAATAATAAAAATAATACATCACTGGAATGTATTGGAGTTTTCATTGGGGAAACGTTGTTGAAATATATGGAAATGCATGCTTTACAAGCTAAAATAACATAATAGTGTTGGAGGCTACATCCACAGAGGCGTGAAAGGAAATAAATTGAATATGTAAATAAACCTTCTTAGTTAAGCAATCCATCCTTACCCGATTACTAATTGACCAATCCATTCCTTGTATTATTTCAAATTTGACAATTGGTGCAGGTATAAGGTCAACCTTAAAATAGACTGCCCTATTCATAATTCACAGTTCTTATATACTATAGTAAGGGTTACTGACCTCCCAAAAATTGACGTTACACTTAATCCCTTGTCTAACAATCCTAGTTTAAGATAAGTTCTTAAGGAAAAATCTTCTTTAATGAAATAATGTGTGGCTCCAGAATCTATTAAAATGATAACAGGGATGTCAAATAACTTCAATGTACCTGCAATAAGGATTTCGAAGTCCTATGCTTCAACCCTAGTGACATCATAGATCCTAGCAGTGGTGGATCCATAAAAAAGATTAAGGGGGCTAGGTTAGCGTTGAGCAGGGGGCAAAAGTTGTTGCCCTTGAAAATTTTTTAGCGCTATTTACTAAAAAGTGACATCGAGTAAGTAATTATCTATATAGTCGTTAAATTACACACCACAAATTAAAACATAAAATATTCTAAGATAACAAAAAAAAATCATTTAAATTGTGCTCGACGATTTTTGATTGAGCATAAATCATCTATCATAATATATGAGAGTGTATCAATTTAATAGTTATATTTTATATGTTAACCATACATGTTCTATGGTTATTAGAAAATATAAGTATTTTTGATAATATATGTGTAAAGAAAATTTTTCCAAATTTAAGGAGCTAATGAGGAGAAATGCATGTAATTTTACAAAAAAGTATTGTTTGTCTCACATTATAAATAGTGTATATATATATATATATACACTTTTTTCAAAAGGTCAGGGTGAGCTTGAGTCGATCTTCAATACAACATGACTCCATAAGTATATGTATATACATATACATATATAATCAACGAGAGGTGGCTTGGTTGACAATCGGTTGGGTAGGCATATATGTGTGCAAGGTTCGATTCCAACCGCAAACATATTTCTCTGCGATATTTCAAGAAAATAATTTTTTTAAAAAATTTTTAGGCCCACCCTGAGATATGATGGATCCTAGATCCACTTGTCTGATCATTCTGTCTAGCGAATTGATTTCCTCTATGTAACACTCGAAAAATTTACCAAGTATATTATCGAACCTCTGAACACGTGTAGGATTCCCAAAGTGGTTCACGTATAAATTTAGCACGAAAAAATTTAAATAAAGAAAATGGAAGTTAGCGAATAAGAAATTCACTTTGACAACCACATGTATGCATGCACAAAACATAAACTCGGGTGTTTAGCGAATGTCGTGCACATGTTGAACATTAGATATTTGAAAATATAATAACAAGATAGTTAAAGTTAATAAATAATATTAAACCATAAATTGATACAAGGTGATTGTTGTAACCTTGATTACGACGTAGGTGTGAGTCTGAATGTGTCATTATAACCCACCTGAGATTCACTAGATACATGGATGACATGAGCGGTATAGGAGACTCGAATATGTGTAAGATGTGTGAGGCTCTACCTGTTTCTGTGTGGATAAACATGGGACACGTATGAATGCGTTATTCATGAAGAGCTACCTACTATGAAATGATGGAATAGGGGACGCGAACGATTGTCACGCATGATTTGATCCAGTGTATGAGAAGCTATATTGATATGCGCGAAAGCCACATATGGGTTGAATGACATGCAAGGATTCTAGAAAGCTAGATAGAGATATTTTACGGGGTGCTTCTGATTCTCGCTTTCATGATGACATCCAACGGCCATCAAAATATTCCCCTCCTTTGATATCTCATAAGGCTACATCTTATCAGTCAGAAGTGCATACCTGAATGGAGAGGTTCCCGCTGTAATGATTCTGGCGGGGAATCTCTGATGGCTTCCTTTTGCTTGACTCCTTGATCTTCTTCTTCCTCCAAATCTCTCTTCCCTTACTTTTCCCCCGAAAAGCCTCCCCCTTTCTCAGTGATCCTTTGTGCTTATATACACCTTTTTGGCTTCCCTATCATGTCTTGTTTTTCCTCCTTTTTTGGCCAGTTGTCCTATACTTTTTTTTTCATGTTCTTACAGCTCCTCTTTGGTTCCTATCGTGCCTGGACTAAAGGACATCCATTTTTTCCTTTACTAAAAAACCTTTGTTAGACAGCCACCTGTCCCTGGATGCCGCCCCTTTCTTGGTTGTCATTTCTGTCTGGAGTGGTCGATCACGTGGACTGGTTCGCTCCTAAAATTTGATGTGAACTCTCACTTTACCCTGAATGAATGGGAAGTGGTTAGGTCTAATTCTTAATGGACCGCGCTAGGTATTGGACTGGATGTATCAGGATGTGTGGGCCTTTTTGATAGGCTCAGTTGAGAGTCAAGGGCATTGTTTTGTTTATCTTTATTCAAAAAATCATGCATTTCTAGAAGTTTGGGGAAAAATTCATAATTATTCATAGGTTCTTAAGCACATAATAAAAAATGTAATATGTGAAATGAAATAAACATAAAAACTTATTATTTGTGTAATAAACTAATAATATGGTTATTACAACAAATTTTAATAAATTTTTTTTGATAGGAAAGGTAATTTTATAACACACCATAAAACATAACCTACAAACTAGACATAGCCCAAGCTGGAACTTTCCCCATCCACACTCTGGTACCTAGAGTGCGATGAGAGTTCCTAGCCATGAAATGGGCAACCTGATTCAAATCACGTTGTTCATGAGAACACAAAGACACACCTAAATTATCCATTAACAAAACGCACGACTGAAGCACCGCCCTGACGGAAGCACGGTGGAAAGAACAGTCAGAAAGGAAGCGGCACACTATAGCTGAGTCTGATTCCAGCTGAAAATCATGAAAACCCCTGTCTTTGGCTACTTGTAGACCCACCAGAACAACAAGAGACTCAATTGCCACCGAGTCCTTGCCTATAACAAGAGAAGGCGAAGCTTACTTGACCTCTATCATCTCGCATAACACTACCAACACCACAAGTACCTTTGTCATTAAAGCAAGCTCCATCAACATTGAGCTTAAATAGACCACTTGGTGGCGGTGCCCAGACTACTGCTGTACTTACTGTAGGATCACCATGCCTAACATCTTGGGTTGCCATAGCTTGCCTATAATCTTCAATGAAGTTATTGCCCAACCTTACCATAGTAGCATAAGAGGTCCATTTTCCTTCAAAAATAAAGTCATTCCTTTTTTCCAAATAAACCATGCAAACACAGTGAAAATAACCTTCACTGAGGTCGTTGAATAAGCTAAAATGTGGGCAGCCCAATCAATAAATTTTAAGTGACATCCCCCACTATTGTACTCCGCAGGAAGAACACTAGACCAAACCTCCTTAGCCATTTGACAAAGTAACAAAATATGATCTACAATTTCATCCTCCTTGGCACATAGTATACACCCACTAGAAGGAATGACTCGTCAACGATGTAAATTTGAGTTACAAGGGATGCAGCCATGCGCAGCTCCAAACAGAAAACGCTTAATTTTACTTGGCACCTGAATGTCCCATAATGCTCTCCAAGGGAAGGAGCAACCATGATTAGATGAGGAGCCAACCATGCTTTGCTCCTTTTTCAACTGCACAGCTAATTTGTAACCAGATTTGACATTGTAGCAACCATTTTCTATCCAGTGCCAACTCATCACATCCTCCACCGAGTTTACTCCTAATGGGATTGTCAAAATTAAACTTGCCTCTTGTGGATCAAACAAGTCATTAACAAGATCATGCTTCCAAGTTCCCAAGTTCTCATCAATCAAATGGTGGATAGTTGTTGAGTGCCAAGTCTCTGGGAGATGTGAGAAAATTTTAAAGGTGGAAGGTTGTGAGTAGGGATGACAACGGGTCGGGTACCCTTTCAATTAGTGAATACCAAAACCGTTTCCATTTAAGGTACCCAATATCAAAACCGTTCCAAAACCGTTTAAAAAACCATTTAAATTTCCAAAACCGGAACCGTTCCATAACCATTTACCATCTGGTACCCGTTTACCATTTAACTTTTAAATTTTTTTAATTTTTCTATAAATGTATAATTCAATTTCTTAAAAAATAATATGACTTATCTTGTTATATTTTGAATATATAATTTGTAATTCGATTATATTATTTTATTTAATATGTTTGTTCATGTTAAAATTTAACATCCGAATAATATATCTTTATATATATAGATGGTTTATAATATTATTACTATAATTCACTTATTTTATTAAACGGTTCAGGTACCCTAAACCCGGCATCAAAAACTAAACCCGACCCTAAACCATAACGGGTTTGAAAATTAAAACCAAAACCATTTCCAAATCCTATAGGATCGGTTTTTGGGTTTTAAATGGACCGGGTATCCTATGGATAGTGGTCGGATCGGTTTTTTTTGCCATCCCTAGTTGTGACAGCCAAGGATCATCTTTCAATAGAATGGACTTTCCATTACCTACTCTCCATCTCATACCCCTTTTCAATAGCCCCAACCTAGCCCACAGACTCCTCCAAGCATAAAAAGGGTTAGAGCCCAACACTACCGTCATTATGTTACCATGGGAAAAATATTCAGCTTTGTAGATACGATGGAAGAGGGATGATTTATTTGTCAAAAGGCGCCAACCCTGTTTTGCTAGAAGCGCAAGGTTGAAAGACTCCAAATCACGGAATCCCAATCCTCCCTCTTCCTTTGACCAACACAATTTCTCCCAAGCGTGCCAATGAATTTTCTTTTTTTCTCCTACTTGCCCCCACCAAAAATCTGCTATGCAACTTGAAATTTCCTGACAAGTAGATTTGAGAATTTGAAAACATAACATTGTATAAGCTGGGATTGATTGTGCTACTGCCTTTATCAGAACCTCCTTACCACCCTTAGACAACATTTTTTCCTTCCATCCACTTATCTTTGCTTGCGCTCTATCCTTCAAATTCCTAAACATGATCTTCTTAGATTGGCCAATCAGTGAAGGGAGACCCAAATATTTCTCACGTAACACAAAGGATTGCACTCCAAGAACTTGAAGCAAAGTCCCTTTCAATTGATTTGAAACACCTGGGCTGAATAAAACACTAGACTTATCTGCATTTATCTTTTGCCCTGTGGCTAACTCATACGTATGCAACACCTTCTTAATCTCAGCACACTCTTCATCATTTGCTCTACAAAATAATAGGGAGTCATCCGCAAAAAATAAGTGGGTCACCTTTGGTGAACTACGACCCACACCAATACCCTCGATAAGTTTCTTTGCCATTGCATCATTCAACATATTTGTCAGAGATTCCGCACAGAGAATAAACAAGTAGGGTGATAGGGGGTCACCTTGTCGCAACCCTCTTCCAGGAGAGAAAGAAGGGGAACTGGTCCCATTTATAAGCACAGAGAATGAGACAGTGGTAATGCGAGCCATTATCATACGCACCCAGTGAGAATCAAAATCCATCCGAATCATTATAGCTTCTAGGATAGGCCATTCCACTCTATCATAAGTTTTACTCATATCTAGCTTAACAGCCATCATAGGATTAGCGCGTCGATGGGGGCCTTTGACAAAGTGCATTAACTCCTAAGCCACCAATTATCAGTGATTAACTGCCCTGGAACAAAAGCACTTTGGTTCTCAGAATCAATATTGTTAAGTCTACACACATTGTAACCATAACCCACAATTGTCTCCCTTCCCCTCCTTTACCGATTTCACCATTAGTAGACAGCAGCTCCCACTGATTATACACACCATCGTCGACTTGCATTTCCAACCAAGAAGATGCCAATATCAAGGTCAAACACTGGAGATTGAGTAGAGGTAAGGCCATTGATTTGTAAATCTCTCCAATATGTATATTACTGTTGAAAATCTCTCAAATCGAACAACATCGGTTAAGTAATTGTTATATAGCGTTAGTGGGTGTGTATAATTATACTCAATATGCTGATTTTGTGTGAAAAATTGTTGAAACGAGAATCGGCAAACAAGTTCTTTTTTTTTGTCCAGAAATCAATGGGGTCGTGTTGTTTTTTTCCAAAGTAAACGACACAACTTGATTTTTTTATCTCAAAAACGGAAGCATGTGTCTTTTTTTCTCAAAGAAAATGACACAAATATGTCTTTTTTTCATAAAAAAATAGTTTGTGTCGATTTTAGGATCTACCAGCACAGTTTCTGCATACACATTAGTAAACAAATTATTATTTACATTAATAAATATATAATACATAATTTTATCATATATGCACAAAATGATTTTCGTTAACAAAATTCAATGCTATCATATTCCTAACATGATAAGGTTTCGGGCGACTTCGAGGTAGTAAGAATGTCAAACATTGATGTTATGACAGTAATATAAGGACAACATTATAGCGACTAACTATCAAGTGTCTCATATCTGGCATGTGATGGATCGTACTTAACACAAGAGGGGGGGTGAATTGTGTTCCCAAATTCCGATAGGAATCTCTTTTTATAATTTAAAAGGAAATCAATGTCAATTAACAATTAGCACACAAATTTGAACTCTAATGATTATCCTAATCAACATTCATTTCAATGCAAGATGTGATACAATATGGTGAATGATCAATTATCAAATAATCAAGGAATTGCAAAAACAGATTTTTTCAAACAACACATTGCACACAGATTTTACAACTCAAATTTCACCTAGCAAATCGAGTCAGAATTCAATGAAATTTGGTATGCAGTATCACAACACCCTAATGAATACTATATCAAAAATTCAGATTAAAATTCAAAGTTTAGCTATGTGAACAGTGCACGGACAGACTAGTGGTTCAGAAAATTCTGCAATCAAAACACTTAATCAATCAACAAGCAAGCAATGCAATTAAGAAAGTCCACACAGCAATTTATAGTAGTTCGGAGACTCTTCTCCTACATCTACTACCTAGGTTCACCAACCTAGGATTTTCCAACCTCCACTAAGGATGTGGTTTTCTCAAGAGCTCCACAAAACTCACAAGGGTTTTTAGGTCACCCTTAAAACTGAAGATTTCAAGACAATCTTCAAACTTTACAACCAAGGGTTTCAAGCACACCCTTAAACTCAACCTCAACAAGGTTTTTGCCCAATGAAGGGACTTTTACAAGTGTTCGGTATAAATGGTTCACTCAAGGTTTGCACTAAGCAAATAGGGTTGAGGAACACTCAAGAATCACAATATCACCTCACGGGTTGGATAGAAAATGAAGAATAATGAGGATTTTCGAATCTGAAAATAAGAAGCCAAATGAGAAGCACTCCCTCTTTGCAAAAGCAAAATAGTGAGGAGGCCTTTAGAGTGGCTTGGGTAGAAGCTTGGATTCAATGGCACAAACTAGCTTGAAAGCTTTGAGAGCAAGAATTTCTTCAATATAATTTTGGCTTCTCCAAGTTGGAATGAGGAAGAACCCCTCTTTATAATTTACCAAGCTCTTGTGATTTCCACCATTGGATCTTTTTCTATCTTCAAATCTCGACCTTCAATTACATGTGCAAATCTTGGCCATTGAATGAATAGATCATTAAATCTTGACCTTACAATATGTAGCCGTTGCACTTGCATTATTTTCCAAGTCTAGCTTTCCAAGATTTGAGTTGTCATGTGCACTTGCAGCCATCTTTGACAATTTGATCAAACTTGCACCAAATCTTGACCTTGGTATCTCCAACAATTTTGTCATCTTTGACCATTTGATCAAACTTACACCAAATCTTGGTCTTGGTATCTCCAATGATTTCCTACAAAATGTGTAACAACTTGCAACCATCTTTGACTCCAAAAATCAAGTAAGATCTTCTTTTAAGTCAAAAATTGCAAGCAAGAATATGGTCTTATGCACAACCATTGGATTCACCTTTTAAATGGTCATCTTAACCCTTCAAGTCTTGTTGTAATCTGATCCATTCATAATTCAAAACAATTCAATCTCGGCCATAGATTAGTGTACCGTTGGAGCTTGTAGTCTTCAAGAATATCTTCATAATCTAAGTCTTGTCTAGTTGCAAAATATACTTTCTCATCTCTTACAAATTTCAACCATTGCATTTGTCCTTTAGCTTCATCAATTTTCTTCTCACAAAAATCTTATCATTGACCTCAATAAAGGAAGCATGTGCAAAATCTTGTTTGATGAAGATAAGAGATCCTTCACATGACCAAACATGTCCCAATAGCAAGGCTGACCCTTCACACGTGCTTGCAATAACATTCTTGAAAAGACCTTGTTGGCAACTTCATAGCCAAGCAAATTTAAACATGTATCTCTCTTGAATTCAAATGAGCTCTTTAACATTCCCTGCAATCTTTAAGCAAGCTCGGTTTCTTGATTTCAAATGTGTAGAGACATTTTCCAAAGCTTGAGACATCTTCTAGAACATTAAATCAATTAATTTCAACTGCTCTAGACTTCATATACTTGGTCCGTATAGCCTTCATGCACAAATGTCTTCATGTGGCATATATTGCTTAAATCGGACACCTTGTGTAACATTTAATGTCCATGTCTGAATCTTGACTTCAAACTCTGAATTTGACAGCACCAATATATCCATATTATACAGCTCCAAGGCTAATTCCAATCATCAATCAAAATGCCTTAGTGGAAGGTTGATGAACATAGGTTTTTCTTGGTTTTCTAGAGATCCAAGCTCATACTCGAAAACCGGACTTCAGTTCACTTGAGCATATTGAATTCTGAGTCATATGAGACCACAATGATGATTAACCTACAAGGAAATAGGAGGTAGAACTCCCCAATTGCATGTAAGCTCAAAGAGCTTCATATAGAGCGCATAGGTTAATTACATTAGAAAAACAACCCAGAAAATTTGTATTACTGCATGATAAATCATTTTATATATATTAGAATGTCCACATAAAATTTCATAACAATCGGAAATCGTTTGGTCACTCAATCAAGCAAATAAGTCACTAATAGTGAAACCGATAAATTCTAAGTGTAAATTCAATGTTATTTTGCAAACTCAGTGTAAATGACATTTTCTCTTGAACTTTACTAAGTCAAATATGTTCATAGTGATGAAACTAAGATGCACACGAAATTTCATTTAAATCGGAGTTCATTTGGTTCACCACGTTCACAAAGAACACATATGCACAAAATTAGGTAAAACCTAGTTTTGGCGGAATTTAAGCATATGACCAAATATATATGTGATGCACTTAATTTATCATGATTATAGTCCTAGAACATATATTAGACCTTTATGTGCATTGGTTCAAGTTTCAAGTCATTTGACCTAAGTTGGTTAAGATAAATTATGATCATTAGAAGATTAATGCCCTAACTTAGTCCATGTATGTTTGTTTTCAAAACTAAATTTTCAGCACTATCTCAAAAATATATAGATATCAAATTCACACAGAGATATGCATAAGCCTTCATTTAAGTGTATATGCACAATTAAGATATTAAACAATTAACCAAATAACCATTTAAGCATGTTTTCTAGCATTTTAGGATATGTTCAAGTCAAGCATGCTCACACACATTTTAGTATACAATCATACACAATCATCAAAAACACAATGTTGACTAGACACTAAGTCTTGGTCCAACAGCATGGTCATCTAATACTTATTATATGTTGGAGACTCATAATAATCAAGCATTTTCAAGAGATTTTTATTATTGTCATCGAAGATCTGTGTGTAAAATATCTCCCACATACTAGGCTCTTCAAATAGTGCATGTCGTATAATTTTTTAACCAACAACAGCTAAGTATCCACAATTACCATCAACGACAATGTCGGTAATGTCATTGATGTATATCTCTATCGCACAGGGGAATTGATCATGATATAAATTTCTCCCCAAACGCTCCTCGGCAACAACCACAAATGTACTACGCATGCTGCGCCTAACCTATTGAAATCAAATTAATCGATGTTTAAATAGAAGTACATAGTTCAAAAAATATAAAAAAATATTTCACTATTAAATAATGGACTTATTGTTAATTTATTTCTTGCTTGCGTCATCCGATTTTTTTTGGTAATAATCTTCTGATTAGTTGATGCCGGTTTAGATATCTGCGAAGATTTATTAATACATGTACCATCCATAAGTTTAAATGCAGAAGGTGCTCAGCATGTAGGCAATTCTGACTTTGAAAGTCTTCCACGTGTTTTCACTTTGTCTTTCTCTGACAAGTGTGTGGTGTTCGGATCAAAAATCTCTCTGATTTTTCTTACGTAATATGACCACTTTGAACTATCTTTCTTTAATATTTGCTCCACAAATCTAAGAAAACCATTCAATGTAAAAATAATTAAATTAATTGATTGTCAAACACATAAACAAAATTGTTTAAATATAAGAAAATCCACCTGTTTAACTCAAGAATAAAGTTAGGAATTTATGGAGGATCACATGGTATAATTTGAAACCGGGTCTAGTGTGTGTCCAATGTAGATAAAGGCATTGGAACATCATCTCGCATGTATCGAGCCAGCTCATGCGAGTATGGAATATCGTATGTGCGTCTATTCACACTACAACACGATTATGATGATGCACATAAACTATCTACAGACTTTAGCTGCTCACTGATAAGTTCAAGTGTAGAG
Source organism: Tripterygium wilfordii (assembly GCF_013401445.1). Lineage (NCBI taxonomy): Eukaryota > Viridiplantae > Streptophyta > Magnoliopsida > Celastrales > Celastraceae > Tripterygium > Tripterygium wilfordii. The sequence goes on from NC_052234.1 coordinate 2,829,858, forward strand.
ATGGATACAAATATTCAAATACCTTTGAAAAATGTTGGTATGAAATTGCGATAGACTACAATCTTGCTCTTTTCGAACGAGGCCTTTATCTTAGTAAATACAATTTAAAGAGTGAATAAATCTTTAACTATGAAAATTAGAAACTTCTTTGTGAAGAACCCAATTGTCGTTTAAGTTTTACATGTGCACTTTCAACTATGTAAATAACAAGAAAAAAAATACTTAAAATACCCAGTGATTACACTATATATGTAAATAAAAGGTGATAATTTTATTACCTATTTGTCGTTGTATTGTCAAAATGCATACAATTATTCGTGAATGCAGCAACGATATATTCAATGGGAGCGGGATTCATTTTGAATGTCGTAATGAGATCATCGACTCTATGTACATAATCAGCGTCATTGTCTACCAAATCAACAATTCCCCATATACTCATAAACAACTCCCATGTGTCCTTGTCCCTAAGCATTTTATTGCACTTTGTCAAAATATTTTTGTTGATATGCCATCGACATAACAAATATTGAGCATCGGGAAAAATAGTCTCGATAGCACTCATAAAAGACAACTCATTATCTGTCACAATCACTGATGAGAGCCTACTATTATTATTTTCCATAATTGATCAAAGCCTTTGAAGTATTCAAAAGTAATTGTCTATATGCTCACCACCTACGTAGGCGAATGCAATTGAAAATGTAAGACAAGTCAATGTAATCCCGACAACCTCTAACGATGGCATCCGATATCAGTTAGTTTTGTACGTAAAGTCTAATAACAACACACAAGGAAAAGTACTTAGCAAATCAATGTATGTCGAATGGGCTCACATCAAATCAACGACTGTGTCTATACCATCAATGGAAGATCTATGGTGCTCAAAATACTTGTGCTCGAAAAGGTTACTCAATAAATATTGCATTTGTTTTCTGAATCTTTGCCTCTGGCGCGCTTTATAAATTGTTCTAAGTGTGGTTACATTTGATGGAAAGTGATTTTTTATGGTATAAATAATTTCTTTTGACCGTACCAAATTCTTAGACATGTCTATCAACATCTCTGTCTGCTCATGTCAATCTACCAACATAACTATGCCTCTCATAAGTAAGAACGAACCACCGCATTTTTTTGGTAACGGTAGATAGACATTTCTTGACATTCTTTGAGTCATCACGAACCATGGGCTTATATGAACCAAATTGTTCACAAGCAAGCAATACTCGCGGCTTCGTACCATATCCATCGCAATTAGAGGCTCTAATTGTAAGGACATGTCCACTTCGTGTAGCAACCCCTCGAGCCCAGGAAATCAAATGATCTTAATTTTTGTATATTGGCTGATAAAAACAAAATTAGTTTATAAAAATAAACAACTGAAGTAAATATTAAAATTGATAAAGTCATACTCACATCATATGTGATAAGTTTGCTTGTATAATCATCTTTATTAATTCACCACTTATGACTTCCTACGAAGAAAAAATCAACAAGTGAGCGTTGATTTTACTATAGTAAATCGACAAAGGCCAACCTTTTTTGTGGAACAATAAACGACATATGAGACTGTTTTATTCATATATAAATGACAACTTATGTCGTTTTTAGGTTCAAAAAATGACAACCTATGTCATTTTTGGTTCAAAAAATGGTGTCCTATGTCGTTTTTTGTTCGGAAAAATGGTAAGCTATATCATCTCATATACACAAAAACGATAAGTGTTCGTGGATCGTACATAAAACTAAAAAAAAACTTTAAAAACTTACATTTTCACCATGACCATTTTTTTCATTACCGACAATATTGTTTTCGAGATGTAATAGCTAATATTTATTCGTATAATTCTTTTGTAATTTGTCATCTTCCATCTTCTATGATTTTTCAATGAAATCGATATTGCTTTGCAAAGTCTTTTGGCGTGTAAACTGTACATGTTTTTTGAAGAATTGTGGTGTAGACTTAATACTTTCTAATTTAATATGTAAATGTATATTTTTTATTTTTATTTCAGCAACGCTAGGTATTCCTAACAATTCAGTCTAATTAGTCATAATATGTAATTAGACAATGTAATAACGAAAGTCAGTGTAATTAGACAACGTAATAACAAAATTCAATAGAATTAGATAACATAATACTGTTATGACGGTTATGGATGAAAATATTAGGGATATAAGTCATTTTCGTTTTTATTTTAAGAGTTAATATGTTATTTTAAACAAGAATATTCACGTAAAATTAAAAAAATTAGAAGTGACGTAAATTAGAAGGGTTAAGTCAACTTTTGACCACTGAAAGATACTCAAAGTTTCACTTTGGTCATTCAAAGATAAAACGTTCCAAGTTGGTCACTTAAAAATTTTTTTTGCTACATTTTGATCACTCGGGCACATTTGAGGTTTTTGGGGCAGTTAACCATTTGACGTGTCAAGTTGACCGTTATTACACCGTTTAATATAGCTCAATTGACATAACGGCGTTAAGGGTGTGTTAAACATTGGTGACCTGGAAAACTTAAATAAAAAACTAAAAGAAACAAATCAAATACTAGGTTTGTTTAATATAAAACTTAAATAAAAAAATTAAGCCGCTTCTTCGTCACGAATTGAGACTAGGCATCTCTTCACCTTCACCATCGCCGTCGCCATCTTTTGTCCTTTGCCCCAAAGATTTCAACTTGATGTACCAGTATTTGAAAGGGTTTTCCCTAGGTACCTATATCAGCAGCTTTGAAAGTAATCAAATTTTACTTCACTAGTCGCACAACAACAGTTCTTACTTGGAATCGATATTGTGGCTGACATTCTTCCTCATCATCATCGTGATCCTCGTCATCACTATATTCATCTTCAACTTTGTCCCATCGTGCGTAATCCAAACCAGAGGAGCAACCACAGCTCTTACTCGGAATCAGCTTTTTGGTTGAGACAGAACTCAGATCTGTCATGGCCCGTGGTAACATAGCTCAGATATGCCATTTGGTTCGAATAAGGGCAGCGTTTTGGGGCGGTGAGTTTGTCACTGGTTCTGGTTTGATTTATAGAGAGTGGATTTTTAGATTTTGTTTTCCTGTGTGATGAAAAGTTTAGATCCCTGGAGTATGGGGTTTTGTTAGCTTTAAGGATTTTTGTTATCCTTCTTTAATCTTGTTAGTTCGTTGTTGTTTAAGCTGTTGATTTGGTTTCTCTGGTTGTTTGTGGAGGATGCAGCGGAGGGAAGGGCCATGGAGGCTGGTGGTGGAGGAGAAGAAGTCAAACCTTATCAATGTTGATTTTCAGGTTGGGGATCAAGATAACTTTAGCCGTTCGATCAAACAGATGTATAGGTATGATTTTGCCATTTGGTTTAAAAAAATTAAAATAGTTATTGTCCACTTTGGATTTTGTCATACCACATAAGCAAAAACACAATTGGAATTGACGGTCAACTTGACACGTCAGATAGTTGACTGCCCCAAAAACCTCAAATCTGCCCGAGTGATCAAAATGTAGCAAAAAAATTTTTTGAGTGATAAACTTCGAACGTTTTATCTTTGAGTGACCAAAGTGAAACTTTATGTATCTTTCAGTGGCCAAAAGTTGACTTAACCCTAAATTAGTACTTTAGTGGTTTGGAAATAAAAAAATTCTTTATATCTGATTTTATAATCCCAGCAATCAAAAGATTCAAAACGACAAAAAAGTATTTTTCATCCCTCAATTATGGGTCGGGTTTCATTTTCGTCCCTTAACTCTATTTTTTCACTTTTTCGTCCTCCAACTATGAGAAAGTACCATGTTTTTTCCTCGATTAAATCCGGCCATTGAAAAATCCTACGTGGTATTATATTGTTCGTCAGATCAGGTTTTTTCCAACCTGAATCTCACTTAAAATGATGAAAATGATACTTTTCAATAATTGAGGGACACAAATGAGAGAAAAAAAACTTAGGGATAAAAATGAAACTCGTTCCATAGTTAAGGGACGAAAAATATGTTTTTACCGATTCAAAACACAAATCTAAGTATAACGGATTTCATCCTTCCTCCGGCTTTCTCCTTCTCTGCGACTTACCCGGCAATCTAACCCTAATCCACATCCAAAGAAGAACAATTGCAGTGCAGTCACAGGTATTTTTTTCTTCCTCTTCAGTTTTGGACGAATTGTTTGCAGATCTTTGTAAGTACCTTACATCTGTTATTTATAGCAAGGGACGATACGTTAATGGTATCGTCCGAACTATGCATCTTTCGCCGATACATTTACACGATACGCGACGTAATGAAGAATTTCCGATATGTATCAGACGATATGTATGAGATATCACTCTCTACATTGTTCTGCTTAAATGATCTGGAAGAACAGCTGGGTTATTTTCCTGAAACTGTAACCACTTTGGTCTGCAATTTATTTATTGATTCTCTGCAAACTACTGAATAACTGGGCTCTATCTGATATTGGATTCTCTTTTTTGTATTTAAGGGGAATTCAGGGCTTAGCATGTGGATAATGATACATGAAAAGCTTATAAGAAGAAAGAAACGATTGGAGTTACTTCAGATGAAGGATGTGGGCGAGGATGTTTGCCACTATGGATGCTTGGAGTATGTGGTGCTGGTAAACTAAAGAAGCATGATAATGGAAATACAAGCAACAATTCTTTAGATGAACAACTTGCATCTGAAGCTTTACATCCCAAGGATGAAACTGGTTCAGCTCAAAATGTGGCTGCCATAGATGGGAAATTAAGTATTGAAAATTTTTTACATTCCCTTGCACAATGTGAACCAAAGAGAAGGAAAAGAAACTCATGTTGACAAGATACAGATAGGCTGGCTGCTCAGGATCCTTCCAATAACAAAAAATGTAAAGACTAGGTAGGAAAGTTGAGGAATGTGGTCCTGGGAGAAAAGGCAGCAATGAAGTTGAATCTCGGAGTGACGATGATAATGGGGAGCTCGCAGCAGAGATTTATTAAGCATTGCCGAAGAGGTGAGTTGCAAATCCTCTAGCATTGAAAGAAGATTAGGGATCTTATTAAAATTTTCGTATCTCGTGATATGCTATCGTCTTGGTAGAATTTTAAGGTTTTCATATTACGCATGCCTTATTGACAAATGGAGAGACTGATTTGCAGCTAAGCTGTGAGTTTGTAGCTCTGTTTCTTTGTGTAACTATGTAAATTATGACGTTTGCAGAACCTCAGAATTAAATATGGAACCTCAATGTTCTAATAATATCAGTAGATCAAGTACTCAAGAAAAAATGAGTAAATGGCCAACTCTTGTTCAGCTATAGATCTGTCAAGCAAACAAATTTTCCCTGATACTGGCCGAACTGGTATCCTGCACAGGACACGCTGGTCTTGTTTTTAGGTCATTTGCTTAAGAAAAGTCGAGAGGAGGAAAGAAATTCTGAAGTAATTTCAAAGGATATGATGTTCCACCATGATTTTCAAAAGGAAAGTCAAAATGATGTCTAAGGGATAAGGTCTCATGTTTACTTGACTGAGTAAGATATTCTTATCTGATTTATTTATACTCATACGCTACATGAAACCTGAAATTGTGATATGTGATATGCAATATTTTCATAACATATTCATTGATCTTTTCTGGAATGATATCTCTAGGTGCAAATCTTCGACCACTAATCTTGATCTCCCAGTAATATGGATGATGTATACGATGTTCACAAATCCGATAGGGTAAGTGCATATAGAGATGTAACATACTTGAAAATAACAAGGACTGGATATATGCAAAATTGTTTGTTAGTGCTACTGTCTTGTTGCGTCTCTGGATTTTGTACTTCGGTAGGTGTTAAAGATGTTTAATCAACTGCAGACTCTGTTCCTTGCTATGGAAGAGGCAAAAGTTGTTTCTAAATATTTATCATGCCTATAAGTTGTTAGTATTTAAATAAAATTTGCCCTCTTGGTTAACTTTGGGAAATCCTAGATCCTCTATTCTTTAAATAGAACTTTATTTTCAGTACTGTGCATTTTAAACCTACTAAGGAAACCACAAATAAATGGATAAGCATTAAAATAGGGTTATACAAAATTGTGTTGTTTGAATGGCGAAGCTTAAATCATTTAGTAGTGATGGAATATCAGCTGACTCATGAGTCTTTGTCAAGGAAAAATAGGTGGAACATTTGAACTTTGAAGGAATTCAATGTTGATTATCCAGGCCTTACTATTTCGTTTCTTGTGCAAAAATGTGATATGGTGTTGTTGTAATGTATTCTTGTGTCCCTTTTATCCATAGTGGGCCTCTTGTTTATATAATCATGATCGGCTTGGTCTCATCTTATTTGTCTTTGCAAGCAATCTATCCTCATGCTGTAATGTTATGGAATTTGTGGTGTGGGGGTCAGCGGGAAGCCAGCCAGGTGGGAGAAGATATATTTCCTAGATTTTGAAACACGAACGAAATATAAACAAATTCCTGATACAGGACCCAGGTGACTTGAGAGGATAAATTAATGATTTGTATATAAATTATGATGCTTACTTGAGGATGTGTTGTAGTAGATGGAATGCTTTTCTGGGGTTGGATGTAGTTGAAATAACAAGAACCCCTGTGGACATTAACCTTGTTCTTTCTGGGATTTTTAGACCATGCTATACTGCTACACTTATTCATTTGATGATTGATTTCGGTAAAGCCTCCCCGTAATAACTTGGTTGCTTGGTAAGTGGATTTATAGCAAATTTTAGAATCCAATCTGTTATGCTATTTAAAGATTCTTCGTCTTTGTTTGCTGAGAGGTCTCCACCCTATCTTACTGTCTTGCTTAAAAATTCTTCGTCTTTGTTTGCTTAAATAATAATCTTTTTATCTTGAAGAATATGACTTGCTGAGGATCTATATTGTATTTGCATATAACATAACCAGTCAGCTGTTTATTTTATTTTTTTTCAGTTGCCTTTTTAACATGTTCTGCCTTGACTGGGTTAGAGTTTTTGATTTTTGGAAATGTTAGTGTGCCCAATGCTAGCGTGTCCAATATGTTCTGGTGATTTGATATTAGTCTTACTTTTAGCAATATATTCTCCTTTTACATGAATGTTTACTTTTTTATTTCATGATGGATGTCTATTTCATATGGCTTTTTCCAACCACATCTGGGGTTTGATATCAGATGGTCTTTTGCATGACGTATGCTTGCTTGAAACTTCTTTTATGAATAATAAAATGATTTTCTGCATTAAAATACACAGTCCTTTTTGGAAGAGCCCAGGTTCATATTTCCATATAGGCGAACATGTGGCCCATTGGTAGATTTGCAGGGGTGGAACCTAGAGGTCAGTAGTTCAATTCCTAGAAACAATCTCTTCACATATTATGGGGGGGTGAGATCTACATACAACCTGCTTGCTTGTTTTTGATCCCGCCCACTGCAAGAGGCTTGTGCATGTGAGTTGTTTCCTATTTTATTTTTTTACTTTCTATACAAGCTATTGTATTGTCTCTATGCTTTCTTGTATGATTACACAAATTGCAATGGTATTTCTTCTTCTTTGTATCCACTCTTTCCTTCAAAACATCTATAGTTTTAGCAAAGCTCTTGAGCATGATTCTCAGTGGTCAAAATTTGAAATCTTGGTAGCCCAACCTTATGCCCAGTTTTCTTGACGTCTTCTCGAACTTGTTTCCTATATTCGCCGAAAGTAAATTTTCTATATATGGAAGGTTCGTTGCTACTTCCAATCAATGAATCATAAGAAGGACATAGGAAGTAAGCAACTGAGTATCTTTCCATCTTCTCGTTGGCGACAACCCTGTGCTCTACACTTTTATATACGTCATTGCTCCATGCCTGTAATTTCAGAGAGCAAATTCTATAATAGAAGGGGAAAAAAACCCGATATTTGTCCTGCGTATGCTTTTTGCAAAGTAGAAGTTAACTACTAACTTGTGGGGCAAGTTGCGCAAAATGATTGTGAAAGTAAGCATAATGCGGCCTTTTGCATTTGTTTTGATCTTTTCTTGTAATTGTTATTATTGTCATACCGGGGTTCTCATGTTGACTGACATGCAGATCAGCCAACAGGGCGTTTGTTAAGTATCTACATGGGAGACATCATGCGGGTTAAGCTAAAAGTCAAATGAAGCTTGATTTTACCTGGAAAAGATCTCCGATGTTGACGATAAGAGCATCTTGATTTGGTTTTACGGCCACCCATTTGCAGTCTTTCATCAGTTGAAGTCCACCAACTTGATCTTGGTAAAGGATTGTAAGGAAATCACTGTCAGTGTGGGGCACAAATGCTGAAATATTTGGTGATACAGGGCAAACTGGGTAGTGGTTCAGGCGTAGAAAGCAAGTACTTTCATGACAAATATCGTCAAACTCCTCTCTTTGGCTACCCAAGTTTTCTGCCAAGACACCTGCAAGCAGCCTCGCAAGCTTTGACATTTCTGTGGCAAATTCTATCATCACTTCCCTATTGACAAAAAAGCAAGAAAAAACTTGAGAGTCTAGCTCGGAAGGCATTACAATATCACCAAGGTAACTTAAATTTTTTGAACAAAGAATTGCTTGTGTAAGTTGTGAGAAGGTTGAAAATGTTATATGTTTTGCTTTAGAAGGAACATACCTTAGAGAAGTGAACTCCCCGTAGCAGGCTGGTTCCGAAACTTTATCAAGGGGAACATGGAAAGCCTCAGACCAGGATAACTGCTTGAGACAAGTAGCAGTTGGTGATCCCCACCTGTATGAATTATTTAGAACCCCACAAGTAACCTTCTTCTCAAAGGGTGTCAAAAACAATCTCGCTTGCTCTCTCCTCATCTTCCTGAGGAGCTCGGTACTTATTCCATGATTCACTAGTTGGAAGAAACCCCACTCTGAAGAAGCTTTAGATATGGCTTCGGAGCAAGCTTGCCTCTCGCTTTTGTCTAGACTGTTTAGAGCATTGAGGTCTATCAAGGGAAGTTGGCACTCTCTTATAACTAGCTTGCGTTCCTCATCATTGCAATCAGGAGCAGAAATTTTGTTGGAATGCTGCAGATAATTGTTTAATAGAGGTGGATTTGATTCGACCATTATGCCCGTAGTTGAACCACTTCAAATATAGGATCAAGGTCTAGTTTAGTTTAGTTGTGCTAGAAAGGTAGTATTGAGAGTGCAGCACCAGATAGGAAGATGTTGAGCGTATTTATAGTCATAGACAGAGAGAGAGAGAGGCCTTAGGAGGAGCACTAAGAAAACAAGGAGAAAAGAACAAGAAGAGGGTGCTCCCAAATGGTGACAATTGTCACCAGGAGAGCGGTTTACTCTGAAAATTGTCTAGGAGAGACCAAGTCTACACGTATATTCTATTATGAAATGCATGAAACCAAACCTGAGTTGATTTGTTTTCTACTTTTCTTTTTGACTTTTGTTGGGAATAGACTATGTTTTCTTTTTTTTAATCAGATTCAGTTGGTAGAGCCTTCCTTTCCCTTTTGGTTTATTGAGAATGGTAAGAATTGTTTTGGAATTTAGGTGAAAAATTCCCTTTTCTTTTAGTGTTCTCTTTTCCTGGAGTAAAAACTTTCAGATATCCATTTCATCAGTAATTCAAGAAATACAGAAACAGCTGGAGACAAGACAGGATGTTAAAACTTTATGTTCACCTTTGTTGATTATGGAACTTGAGTTCTTAGGAAATCTTAGTGACCTTAAACAATAAAGAAAAACCATTTCGTGGTTGGAGCTGTCAGACAGGTTAGAATAAAATAGTTGCTGCTGCTGCTTCTTGAATTACTGATGAAAGTATCTTTCACTCAGCTTTCTACATCTTTCTTTTGACCAACATACCTACCAGATTCCTTGTGCCATTTAATCTATTCATTTCCACTCTTATGGCTTCAAATCTTCTTTTATTGGTGAATGTTGAATGGTGAGAAAGTAAAATAGGGTCTCTGATCTTTTAAGCAACTTTTTTGCCAAGAAAATACTAGCTAGTTAGTTATCCTTAATAAAGTACTTTATTCTCCTGTTCAAACTCTTCCTTTTCCAATGTTTTTTCTCCCAATATTTGACTATGGAAGCGTCATTATGTCTGCAATCCAACTTGGTAATTAGGTTCATAATCTACCTACAAATTCTTTTTAATAACTAATCATATGTTATTTAAAACATCCTTAAAAACACATCAACCTTTTTTCACCAATTCAACCTTTCTTTTTCATCTGATCTCTTTTGGCCTAAATAAAGTGCAGTTACAGGAAATTAATACATGCACCTGCACAAACAGTACATGTGAACTCATGCAAGATTCAACGATACAGTGCCGCCCAAACAACCGTACTGGTAGTAGTATAACAATGTTAGTTAATAATTGTGGTGCCGCCCAAGCGCAAAAGGCACACTATGTGGGTGTTTGACAATGCGTTCGCATTGCGTTCAGTTGTACCGTACCTCACAGCATCATAGTTTTTTGTGACACGTCAAACAGTTTTTGCGTTTCAATTCACCTTACAGCACCACAACTTTTTACCTCACAGTACTTCACCACAGCTCACAACATTTCCAAACGCTTACAATATATGTTGAATTGTCCTACGTAATCAAATTAGGTCAATTATTTTATTTTAGATTAATGTATAATGTAAACATTAAGTGATTTTATATTAATATTATTAGTCATCTAATATAACCGTAATTTAGATACGTCAAATTCATCTCACGGTACCGCACCACAGTTTTAAAAGTGATGCGTCAAACAGTTTTTTACGTTCCAACTCACCTCACAGCATCACAATTTTATAACTCACAGCACCGCACAACACCTCACAGTAGTTGACAACACTCCCAAACAGGCCCTATGTCTCCATCAAACCATCTTCTTAAAGGGTTTTTATTTTATTAATGTTTTGTTCATATACCGTATGCCCTCGTGGGGGGTTCAAAGACTAAGCTTATAATTTTGATTTAAATCCAACTAAACCCAAAGACTTTCTCTGCCTTTTGTCTTGGAGGAATTGTATAATACAAATTCCATGGTTGTTTGCTTGTGCATATATATATATATGTTTAATAAGATGAGAGAAGTTGTAAGTTGTAACCATTTCTGCTTGGAAGGACTTGTTATTTGGACCTATTGAAAGAAACAAGCTATGTGGTTGTTCTAGTGACTCTCATGTCATGACAACCCAAAACCTAAAATTCTGATTGATCAAAAAGATCAAATAGTAAAAAGCTGAAAATGTTGCTTTCATGGAGAAAAATCCCCACAATGTCTCTGTGAAATGGAAGTCAATTTGGAATTTAAATTGAAACTGACTTCATTTTTGTCAGTTTGTGGATTGGAAGTTCATGGAGAAAATGTTAATATGGAAGAAAAAGTCAGGGAAAAAGAATCTGGGTCAGACATTACATGATGGTCTTATAAATGACAAATGTTCATTGCATGATGCCCTTAATAATTTGGGGCATTACCAGGAAGCTAGTGGTGAGGTCTGGGTTTGGACCCATCAATTGTTGTCTTGAACCTACCATCACAAATACAACATGAAAGAAAGGCCAAAGGAGGATGTTCATTAGCCAGTCGTAGCTGCAATTATTTGCTGAAAAAATGTGCGAGAAAAAAAAGGTGAAAGATTAGTTCCACCAATAATATGCATGATCGCTCAAGCGATTTGATTATCATCACTCTCCTCATGAGCTGTTTGTTTTTTTTTTTTTCCCCTTTCTCGCATACGGCCCCTACTCCAATTCCCTTCCTGCTTGTTCCTTAAAAGAATAGAACACCAACAATATCTTCATGATAGTGATGACAATTATACTCGCACCCGTTGGATATCGGCATACGCTACCAGCATGCGTAGCGTATTGGAGACGCGAAATGTGTTACGGGTGAAAATATGAATGTTCAAGTGCATATCCGTGCAGGTGCGGATATGTTCGGCCGCCTACATAGTAGAAAACAAAGCTATGGACATTAGCGAATCTAGAAAATGGATATTGAGGGGATGTTAAATAAAGTGGCTCATATTATAATAATTACTTAATACTTAAGAGCTCTAGAAAAGGGGGTATTACTGATGTTGGTTATTTTTAGTATAGGGAATATAATTGTATTTTTGGTTATCCAAGTAAATTATTAAAAGGGGAAAACCCTAACTCAATTGTACTACTAGATTTTTCATGGTAAAGACAACCATAGACTCTGTGGATGTAAGCATTCTTGCCGAACCACGTAAACCTTGTGTTCTTCTTCTGTCTCTCTATTTCACTTGTTCTGTTTATTACTTTATTGTCTGTGTGTTGTCTGCAAGGTTTATTTACAATAATTGGTATCGGAGCTTGAGATTTAGTTTCTTGAGCAACTAGGGTTTCACAGATAGGTGAGTGGGTTGAATATGCATGCCAAGTTCAAAAAATTTGATGGAAAGGGTAACTTTTAGTCTATGGCAGATGAGGGTGAGTGATTTGTTGATGCAACTGAAGGTTCACAAGGCCTTAACTGGAAAGAAATCATAGCAGATGGATCCAGATGATTGGTAGAATATGGAAGGTATTGCTTTTAGCACAATTCATATGCGTCTAGCAGATTCAGTGGCTTACGATGTAATTGAGGAGAAGACAGCAAATGGTTTGTGGACAAAATTGGAGAGTCGGTTCATGTAGAAGAATGTCACCAACAAGGGGTCCGCTTGGTAGAGCGGTTGGATTGATTTTCAATGCTAGCAGAAAAGCTGTGGAAGAAAAGCTGAGCTTAAAACTGTATAATATTATTTATTATTTAAATTAATTTTAAGTATAAGCATTAAAATATTTTTAAATCAAAATTAAAATGATTATCTTAAAAGTTAAAAAAATATATCAATGTTTATACTGATTATCCTATATATATTATAATTTCTATATTAATAAAAAATATTAATTAATAAAACATTTTAATAAATCATTTGTTAGGGGCGATGTTACAAAATTTCTTTAAAGAAACGTGGGCTCCACATTAATTTGACATGTCTAACAATTTTTCTTTTAATTTGGTGGGCCCCACATTAATTTTTTTTAAAAAATAGCGGAAACACCTTCTGCTACAAAAGGAGCTTCTTTTTTTGCAGTGAAACCACTAGCAGCCATTGTGGTGTTTGGCGAGACTGATGAAGACTTAGGTCGTGAACTCAAGATTGCATACAACCGGGCTCACCGTTATAAGATGAAGATGGACCGAGCCCAATCGATCCATGCAATGTCATGCAGCCCAAGATGGACGAGCATTCTAGCTAGTCATCCAAGTCAAAAGAAGTGCCGCCAATCAAGGAAGTTGTCCTGAGTATCAACTTCCATGAATTAGAGACTTGTTAGTCTATTACTAGCATTACTTCTAATTTAAGTAGGTTTCTTTAATATGTTTTCTATTAAGTATGAACTTCATATTCTAGTAGGATTGTTGTTAGTTGCTTGGTTATATAAGACATTTAGAACATTGAGTTCAGAATCAATCAAAAATTAAATAAAAATCGAATTTTAAATTAATTTTAAGTATAAGCATTAAAATATTTTTAAATCAAAATTAAAATGATTATCTTAAAAGTTAATAAAAATATATCAATGTTTATAATGATTATCCTAAATATATTATAATGTCTATATTAATAAAAAATATTAATTAATAAAACATTTTAATAAATCATTTGTTAGGGCCGATGTTACAAAATTTCTTTAAATAAACGTTGGCTCCACATTAATTTGACATGTCTAACAACTTTTCTTTTAATTTGGTGGGCCCCCTATTAATTTTTTTTTTTAAAAAAAAAGGGGAAACGCCTTCCGCTACAAAAGGAGCTTCTTTTTTTTAGCGGAACCACTGACAGCTGCTGTGGTGTTTGGCGAGGCTGATGAAGACTTAGGTCGTGAACTCAATATCGCATACAACCGGGATCATCGTTATAAGATGAAGATAGACTAAGCCCAATCGATCCATGCAAAAGCATCTTCCAATGTCATACAAACCAACATGAACGAGCATTCCAACTGGTCATCCCAGTCAACAGAAGTGCCGCCAATCAAGGAAGTTGTCCTGAGTATCAACTTGCAAGAATTAGAGACTTGTTAGTTTGTTACTAGTATTACTTCTAATTTAAGTAGGTTTCTTTAATATGTTTTCTATTAAGTATTGAACTTCGTATTCTAGTAGGATTGTAGTTAGTTGCTTGGCTATATAAGTCACTTAGACCATTGAGTTTGGGATCAATCAAAAATTAAATAAAAATCGAGATTTGTTCTCAAAACCGAGAGTTTTCTCTCGACCCAACCTTGTTATTAATTCTGTTAAGATCAAGGTTTTCATCATTGGTGCTTTCATTGAGAGGCTACTTTGAATGGTGACCGACGAGGAATGACTCGATTCATTGGAGAATAACCTACAGGCTTTACGCCTAGCGATTCAAACCAATATTCGAGATAGTATTCGAGATATTCAACAGCGATTGGCTCACTTGGAAGAGGTGATCACTGCAAACTTGAAGGGACGATATCGACGAAGGAGTACCCACAGAAAAACCCCTCGTCACTCCCATGCTAGTGATTCCCGATCATCATCTGATTTTCAAGATGACACTTCATCGAGAAAAGATGAGATAAGCACTGACGCTACAATTGTCGATATACTCATCGAAAAAGAGAGAATCACAAACAAGAGAGCAGTGAAGCTAGAGAACCCATCTCTAAATGATGCCAATATTCTGGCCCAAACATTCTCTCAGTTTTCTCCTGTAGTGATTTCGGCCCCATCAAAAAATGATCTTGAAAAGGAAAATCAGGAGAGTCTCTCCCAGTCTTGCTCGTCAAAGATGAGGAAGAGGCAGAGATAGTGATAGTGATTAGTCTAGAAGTTAGTACAGAGGAAAGTTGAAGCAAAAGGCGAATAAAGGGGGTGCTTTAAGTGCCATAAAAAAGGCCACTTTAAGAAAGACTGTATTGAAATTCTTCAAATTCTGCAAGCATGGTGATAGAAACCTTGGATGAGGAAGACTTGATGGTGGTTTGTACGGCAGGTAAAAAAAACTTATGCTTCTACTGGATTCTAGATTCAGCATGTTCTTCGCATTATAATGCACATAGGGACTGATTCCATACTTACAAGACTTATGAGGCAGGTTGTATTGGGTGGTGGGTATTCTTCCAAAGTTGTGGGAATAGGGATTGTAAGGATCAAGATGTTTGACAATGTTGTAAGGATTCTGGAAAATGTAAAACATATTCCAGAATTGAGGAAAAACTTGATCTCTTTAAGGGAACTGAAAAAGACTTCGCATGATTTGTCAATAGCTTCGGGCAGTGAGATTCTTACGGTTTTCAAAGGTGTCATGATGATTTTGAAAGGGGAAGTAAAGTGAGGACGATTTGTACAAGCTGATTGGGAGTACGATTATAGGTGATGCTCTGTAATTTCTTCAGATTAATTAAGCATAAATACATCTTCTCTTTGGCATATGCGACTAGGGCATATCAGTGAGCAGAGTGAAAATTCAGAATTCCTTCTCTAATTATTATCGATCCTCATATTAGATTCTTTATCGACAATGCTGGTTAATGCTATAGGACACGATTTAAGTACGGTCATCAACGATTTGCACATCTTCTTGCAAGTTAAATCCCTAAGAAAATAGGATGATAAGAGAATCTAGTAAAGTAAACACATTAAAATTATGGATCAAGAAAACGAAATATATGCCGTGAGATTTATATGAATGTCTTTTGCCTCGTTATTTTCACTTTGTTTTACAGCGGCTAGAGTAGGAGCATAATGCCCTGTATAACTTTGTTCGATTATGAAGAGGGAACTCCACAAAAGAAAGCTGTTGGATGGAGTAAAATAGTGTAAGGTTGATTCCTATGAATTATGTGTTTATGAAAAATAGAATAGAGTCTAGTTCAAGCTGTCGTCACATAGGAGTGGGGATATTCTGAAATACGTATATTATGATGTTTGCAGCCTAGCACAGGTACTAGCAAAAGGTGGAGTTAGATACTTTGTGAGTTTCATTGATGATTTCTCCCGAAAGGTTTGGGTATTTTTCATGAAGAAAAAATCAAAGATATTCTCTAAGTTCAAGGAGTGGAAAGACAAGGTCGAGAAAAGGACATGGAAATAGGTTAAATACTTGAGGTCTGATAATGGTGATGAGTACACGTCTCAGGAGTTCAATGATTTCTACAAGAAGGAAGAAATTGAAAAGAATTTCACAGTTCCTAAGATGCCCAAGCAGAAAGGATGAACATAACACTCTTAAAAAGGACTATATCGATGAGGATACAAGCTGATCTACCTAAGTAGTTTTGGGTAGAAGCAGTTAACACAGCTTGCTATATTGTCAACAGATCACCGTCAACTTATTTAGAGGGAAAGTCTGCTGAGAAAATTTGGACAGGTATTGATGTTGATTATTCAGTTCGTTGATTTTTCGGTTATCTAGCTTATGCACACATTCCTAATGATGAGAGATCAAAGTTGGATTCAAGTAAAGTAATACAATTATTTTATCCAAAATTTTTTATGGTATCGAAGCATTAAAATAAGACAATGACGAGTCATCCTTTACTTCTGCCATGGCTACCTGTTATACCTCTCAATCACTCGCAACTACTATTTCACTTCCTATTTCTAGTTTCAGTTCCAATATAACTATCCATACAATTTCTCCAATACCTCTAAAACTTACGATTACTAATTTTACTTCATGGAGGTTAGAATTTCCTCTCTTTTACGGGCATACAATCTATTGGGTCATGTAGACGGTACTCGTCCATGTCCACCAATTCCTGATGAGTCCTTTTATGATAGTACTACTCAGATTCCCTATCACACAAGGCAGAGTCAGGAAAAATTTATTCTCATTGCTATTGTTGCATCAATTGATGCCATCGTTATGCCTTTCGTTGGTTATGTTCGTAATAGTGCTACTGTTTGGCAAAAAGTACATAAACTATTTGCAAGCAACTCAAGGTCATGTGTTTATGTAGCTCATATTTCAAATTTCATATAGTCAAAAAAGGGAACAAATTAGCGATTGAATATTTGTAGGATGTTAAAACTCTAGTAGATGAGTTGGTACTTATTGATAATCCAGTTGCAACTGATGATCTAACTATCTATATATTATATGGTTTGGGCAAATATTACATTGGTATGGTAGGTTCAATACGCACCCGTGAAAAGTCCTTCACTTATGAAGAACTTAAAGATGTGCTCATAGCTCAAGAAGACTTTATAAATCGCCTCATTGCTACTTCAGATTTGTCTATTGCCACAACCAACTTCCATCAGCGTCAAACCAATTCAAACTTCTCTGGAAGGGAGTTCCAATCAATTCTACGATGGCAACAAATCTAAAAATCAACAATCTGATACTCAACCATTTTATCAAGGCAACCATGGTTCTAGTCATTGATGGAGATCTCAACATTCACAGTGATTATAATGGCACTGATGAAGACAAGTTTGCATATTACACATATAAAGGCACTGATGGAGTTAGGCGAGTTGTTATATTTTCTGGGAATCCAAGTATTAGCTACATCCGATGGTCTATGCCTCTCTCAATAGAAGTACATTCGTAACTTACTTGACAAGGATGACATATCCCTATGTCTGATCTGACTAAATATTCAAATTCCTGGAAGTTTGCAATACTTGAGCCTCACTTGATCGGATCTCAGTTTTGTAGTGAACCCGTCTAGCCCAATTCATGAGTAAACCTATTGATACTCATTGGTCACTACTCAAGCAACAGTTAAGGTATCTGAAAGGCACATTCAATTATTGAATCACAATTTCAAAATCCTCTACCTTGGAACTTCAGGCCTATTCCAATTTCGACTGGGCTTGCCATCTGAATGATAGATCATGTACCTCATCAAATGTCCTCTTAATTTCTTGGAACTAGCCCCATCCATATCTTGGAAATCTCAAAATCCAAGAGCTATTGTGCGTTCATCCACTAAGGTAGAGTGTTAAGAACTACGCTAGGTGTGCGCCCATACACACCTTTAGAAGGCCCATACATTCCTTAACCAACCATACAAGCCCAACCACTACCCACATATAGAGGTGGCAAACCGGGTCAGACAACCTCAGATGTTTACGAAATATTTATATGTTCAAACCCTAACCCGGATTGATTTTTAGACGTACTTAATTATCCAAACCCAGATTGGTTTAAATCTGGGTTGTCCGGTTTGTCCAATTTGTCCAAATTTTTTCTTTACAAAATATAATTATAATGAATTAAAGTACAAAACCATGCAGCTGCTGGTTCAAAATCAAAGGCAACATGATGCTCCTTTTGTTAGATGATCACGATTGACATACTAATTAGTAATTACTACATATGATGATATGAATATACGATCCAGAAACTTAAAATTCCAAAAAAGTAACATCTCAAGTTCCAAAATCCAAATAAGCTTGCCCGTAAAATCATCAGAAATCATCAATCAATCTCGATATGGTTTGAGTCATAAGAAGATATATTTGGAGGACCCATTTGAAGAATTATAGAAGGTTCTTCTGCCTCCTCCACTATCCCGTTGGGTTTCTCTACAATTCATAACAAACATCAGTTAGTTCTAAATGAAAAAAATATTAACTATAAATGACAAACAATATATGTTATGCATCAACTAAAACAATACTCAAGTTATCACCTTGATACTCAAACACCCAATTTCTTGTGCATATTATAGCTTCCTCACTATCATGAGCAAGAGAACTGCGAGTTGGTGTGAGTACTCGACCTCCAACACTAAATGCTTGTTTCGAGACAACACTTGAAATAGGAATAGTCAACAAGTCACGTGCCATAGCAGCAAGATGTAGAAATCGAAATTGAATAGATTTCCAAAATTCCAAAACTTCTATGTCTTTCTTTCTCTCCATGGGTGGTTCTTGTAAATACAAGTCCAACTGTGATTTTTCTTCTTGGAATTGAGTATCTTGGCTTTGAAAAGAATTATAACCCTACATAAAAACATAAAGAATAACAGTTCATTAACACATGATTTAGCAAATCTTAATAATTAAATTTTAAAATATGGAAAGAAACATTAGAATCTTACCACATGATAAGGATCAATATGGGATAAAAGACGACGAAGGGTTAGGGCTTGGAGTTTAGGGATAGTTGGATAAAGACGACGAAGTCAAAAGACTCAAAACATGTGAATTTGTGTGAAAAAGAGATGAGCTTTGCCTCCTGGAGTCTTGACTCTTGGGTTTCATTAAGTCACAAGAAGTCTAGATGGGCTTGTATTGTAGTGGTCCAATCAAGAAGCTTGGGCTACATTTAACCATGTGAAAGAATTGAAGATGGGCTCACAATATGGACTCAAAAGTATTTAAATGATTCAAGTGTATATATTTATATGTATATAAAATATGGGATCATATGGTCATTTCTGGTTTGTCCGGATTGCTAAACCCGGACCCGATTTTCAATTGAGACAAATATTTTTGTTTGGACCCTAATTTCGGACGTATAATTGTTATTCGGATTTGGTTTAATTTGAGTCTGACAAATTCAGACATTCGGACTGGACAAAGTTTTGCCGCCCCTACCTACATATGGGCTGGTTATAACCAACTAGCCCAATAGATCACTACCTAGAAAACTTGTTAGCTGATTGAGGAAGGCATTTGCCCTCCTTATCAATAGATCACAAGTCCCCTATCTAAGCAATGTGGGACATTCGTATCAATACCCCCGCTGTATTGAGCCAATACCCACTTCGGCTACACTCAGTGAGGGTCTTTCACTAGGCTGGGGTCCTTACTAGCACCACCAGATACACTGGTAGCCTTTTCCGTGGAGACCCAATCCAGTCCCATACCTGGACGAAGCCGACGTCCACGTTGGCTGCACTCAATGGGGGTCTTTCACTGGGTTGGTGCTTACCTGTACCACCAGATCCACTGGTAGCCCTTTCCGTGGCGACTTGGTCCAATCCCATACTTGGACGAAGGGAGACCCAAACACCCACATGTGCAAATACCAAACACCTCTGATATTGTGGACCTGGTCGAGGTTGGGCCATTTGTCATATAAAAAATGAATTAGGCCTTCTATGGACACATGCAAAGTTCATACGTTCAATCTTATGTTTGAGAATTTAGTAACCATCAAAATTCGGAAAAATTCCAAGTCGGTTCCATTTGTGAAATTTTTGAACACTTAAGTTCAGTTCAAAAAACTTTATTCCTCTAAGGTACCACGAGTATGCTAATTACTTTTTTACCTTTGTCTTCTTCCTCTCACAACTACACTTCTCTTCTTCTTCTCTCTCCTTATTGTTGACGGTTGGTATCCAACCTAAATTGAAGCTCACATCACCATGAACATACTCCGATCGACCTTCCACCACCATCAACGACCATCCATTTGGCTCGGAAAACTATCAAAAAGTCGAGACCGCCGCAACACAAAAGCCTTAGATCCGGCCGATTTTGGCGACGGTTCGCTACACCACCACAACCATTGAACTCCCCTCACTGAGACGCATAATGCCCAGCAAGATACTACCCAAAACGGCCACCGGATATGCCCTTTTTAAAACAATAACATTGGTCGGTCAGTGTTACTAAGCCAATGTTACTATTTGGAAAAAAAAATTGCGACTGTTCGCCATACCACCATCACTGTTGTACTCCCTTCATTGAAGCACACAATGTCCAGCCATATACGATCCAAAACGGCCACCAGATATGTCAGTTTTAAAATAGTAACATTGGTCGGCTAATGTTACTGTTTTGAAAAAACTTTAGATCCAGCCAATTTCGATGACAATTCACAACACCACCATCACTGTTGGACTCTCCTCACAGACACACATAATGCCGGCCATAATTTTCTTCTTAAGAGCTCCGACTTATGAAGTTCTTAACCCTTTGCTTTCTCACTTTATGACTTAAGTATCAGAGTGTCTTTTCCAAGGAACACACCTCTGGGAACCTCTTAGCTTATTTTGCTCACCTTGCCGTCTTAACATCAAACAAAGAGTCTAGTTTGAACCGACTTGGTACGCTTTTGAAACGAGCTAGATTTGTACGTCATCATCAAATACCATAAATATTGTTGTACACATAATTCTACATTAACATATACTATAACACATGACACTTAATACAACCCGCAACCTCCAAATATGAAAGGTCCCTTCTAACCAATTAGGATGAAAATTGATTTCTAAATTTTTTGATATTTATACCATAAACGAGACGAGAAAATAATTAAAAAAAATAAAGTGTATGTTTTAGGATAAACAATTTAACATTTATATCGTTGATACTATGGAATAATATATTTATCTCAATAAACTGGATTTCTAATGTTACTATTACATATAATACCAAAAAAGTATCTAATTATTTAGATTATATTCTAAAAACGGTGTTGGGGTTACTACCACTATTGGTCATTGAAAGATTACCATTATTCCAATTTGGTCACCGACTATCAAATTGTTCCAAATTAGTCATCGACACTTGAATTGGTGCCAATTAAGCCACCCTGACATAATTGGACAATTTCGATCAGTCAACCTACTGAGGTGGAAAGTTGACTGTTAATCCAATATTAAATAAGGTTGATGTATCAAACAGAGCATACATGCGGCAAACGATGCTTCATAACCCATATAAACCTAAAAGTTGCATTTGAACAATTCTTGGAACAAGATAGACTGAGAGTGCGAGGAAGCATTGACGTTCGTAGGAGGCAGAATAGAAGATCGGCATTGGAACTCTGAGAGATTCTTCTTTATCTCCTCAAGAGACGCGATCTTAGAGGGCCTGTTGAGAGGTGAAATTTTTTGTTGTTGTGGTTGTGGTCGTCTGGCATATTGATTTTGCATTTGGTTTTCCATCTATTGATGTCGCTGCTACCGTCTATATTGTGAATTGACGATCAAGGCAGTACGATTGCATTAAAATATCGTGAACCGTTGATACCCTTAATTTATCCCTAACAACCTCCAGTGTACACCCTTGATTTGAAGTTCTGCTTTACTCAATCAATATACCTTTCGATCTCCTCCATATCTCATTCTTGGATGGGTTGGATTTCACTAGGACTGGTGTGGGTGATGGGTTGTGGATTGGTGCCGGTGAATGGTTGGTTTGTGGGTGATGGGTTGTGGATTGGTGCCAATGAATGGTTGGTGGTGGGTGGTGGGGTTCATTCAATGTCTAGTGAAGCCATTTTTGGTTTATGCTTTTGCTGAGAAGATAGGATGGTAATGTGCCCGTTTGAGCGTGTTGTGAACTGTTGTGCGGCGCTGTGAGGTTTAAAACTGTGGTGCTGTAAGGTTAGTTCAAACGCAAAGCTGTTTGGCGCATCACTTTTAAAACTGTGGTACAGTGTTGTGAGGTGCGTTTGGGGTATCTAAATTATGGTTATATTAGATGACTAATAATATTAATATAAAATCACTTAATGTTTACATGTACATTAATCTAAAATAAAATAATTGACTTAATTTGATTGCGTTGGACAATTCAACATATATGTATATGTTTGGCATTACGTTTGCACTGCATTCAGTTGCACCTCACCTCACAACACCACAGTTTTTTGTGACATGCCAAACACTTTTACAACAAAATTCACCTCATAGCATCACAACTTTTTATCTCACAGCACTCCCAAACGCTTACAATATATGTTGAATTGTCCCACGTAATCAAATTAGATCAATTATTTTATTTTAGATTAATGTACAATATAAACATTAAGTGATTTTATATTAATATTATTAGTTATCTAATATCATAGTAATTTAGATACGTTAAACGCACCTCACAGCACCGCACCACAATTTTAAAAGTGATGCGTCAAACAGCTTTTGCGTTCCAACTCACCTCACAACACCACAGTTTTATAACTCACAGCATCGCACAGCACTTCACAGCAGTTGACAGCACTCCCAAACAACACCATATTGTAAGCTTTTGGGAGTGCTGTGAGGTGAGGTGAGGTGCTGCGAGGTAAAAAGCTGTGGTACTGTAAGGTGAATTCTGCTGACAAAAAGCGTTTGGTGTGTCACAAAAAATTATGATGATGTGAGGTGAGGTGCACCTAAATGCAGTACAAACACACTACCAAACAGCTACAATAACTTCTATTCACCAGAAGTGGTGAATATGTCCTTTGGGGATTTTTGAATTGTTGTTCAAATGGAGAAGTTGTTGCATCAATTGGGATATATAAAAGAGCAGAGATAAAGGGAGCTCCTTTGACAACCACAATCTGTTGTTGGTGGTGGTGAGACGCTTTCTTAACCATTTCTTTGGTCGAGTCTTCAAATGGGTCTTTGGGCGATGAACGAAGAAGAAGAAAGTTGTGGTTGCAGTGGTGGTTGCTCATTATACCACTTATGAAAATTTTCAAACAAAAATTTAGTAATATCCACATTGGATATGATTTTTCATATGCAACAGTTGGTTTAACAATAAACCTGCCACCTCAGCAGGTTGACTGATCGAAATTGCTCAATTATGTCAATGTGGTTTAAATGGCACAAATTGAAGCGTCGATGACCAATTTGGAATAATTTGACAATCGGTGGCCAAATTGGAACAATGTCCATCATTCAGTGGTCAATAGTTGTATTACCCTCTAAAAACGATATACAAATATCATAAGAACTTACCATAAGTATTGATCTAATCCAAACTTGGGACTTCAAAACCCAAACCCAATCCAATATAAGTTAATCAAGATTATGCAAATTAATATTGTATATGGTGCAACAACACAGAACTGTAAGCAAACTCTATACATTTACATACGTAAGATTGGTGGCTCCCGCACCCTATATCAACATCAAGAATCACACAATCACAGCTTTGTAGTTTGTAGTACTGTAAAACAAAACCGTATGTATGCAAGAATTGGTCAGTGGTTTCTTATTATGCTAATACTAATAGAGGACAAAAATGTCCGAGGAACCAAGCAGCCGCTTCCACCTCCTCCTATTAATGCTAACCAAACCATCTTTTCACTCATTTTTAGCCTCTAAAAAGTACAAAAACCAATTACAAATTATTCATTTTTGCTCATTCGATGCATTTTTAACATTGAAAAACTTGTGGGTTTTGTGATTGCTTATGCTCTTTCCTTTTCGTAGATTCGAGGGGGTGAGAGTGAAAATCGATACAACCATTTGGGGTTAGCGAAACATTTGGGTTTATGTTTGTTTGTGTATACAATGATGAGATGGCAAGACTTGGTTGTAACTCATGAGTGTGATATTAAGGATTATTTAGATGTATTATTCTCCTTCATCCTCTTCATATCATCAAAGCAAACCGAACCCTATTTTTTTGTGAGTTTTATTTTGTGTGTGTTTATATACATGTTTGTAGTAGATATTAATTAATTAATTGTTGTCTTTTTCACCTGCAGCCCTTTGACCAGTCTGTATTCTTCATATGTACGGACAACGCACTTATTCTTAATCAATCAAGGCAAGTTTTCTCTTTTCTGGCTTTTGCTATTCTCTCTATGCTTTTCTTGACATTTTCAATTGCTAAAGTATTTACCTTTCCTTTTGGATTCTTGCTTTTAATTTATGGGTATTGCTTATATGTATGCATACATGTATGTCCACTACTTGAATGTTGAAGAGAATAGAAATATAGAATTAGCCTTTCTGATTTTATGATGGGCTAAATTCAAAATTTGATCATAGATGAATCTCTGAGAAGTTTTGATTATGCGTTGTGAAATAGTTAGGCACTTTTGATTGATTTGATTCTTTATATGTAAATCTGCTGAATCAGTTCTGTTGTGAAAACATTTCTGGTTCTGTTTGGGCGTGGATGTTATTTTTTGTAATGATACCCTCAAAACACAATTTCTGGTAAGTTTTGCAAAATAGACATTCAATATTAGCCTCATAAATAATATGAAATCTCAAAAACTGAATTAGCAACAAATCAAGCTTGGAACCCCCCTGTAATCGCACTAGTGGGGGTTGATGTGGGGGTTCGCTCTTTAGGTTTTAATTGCAAATCTCTTTTTCCAAAAATTAGGTTAATGTATTCTTTATATCTGTATTGATTTGAATTATGGAATTTTACATTCTGTTTCTTGGGAAAATGAATGTTTATTGGTTTAATCTTTTGCTTCTCTTCGCATCTTGTTTTCACATCTCATTTTCATTCTACCAAACAGTAGCTCCTTTTTGTTATTCTCAATAGCCAAACAAACCTTTGATTGCCTTTCCTTGTCCTTCCTCATCAACCAACCAAAGGCATATATTGGTCATTTTAAGATGGAAAGACTGAACCCCAAACTGACCAATTTGGGCCCTTTTTTCTCTCTGGTCATGTACTTCATATTCTTGCAATTAGCTTACGAATATGCTTAAATCATGGTGTGCCCAGATGTGAAACTTTGCAGAGAATTAACGCATAACCTACCCTCTAATACATGCAAATGATAAGGGTGTCTAGTGCATAGGCAATACAGTAATGAACATAATATTCCAACTTTTTTTTAGCATTGGTGGGAATTCACTATCAAGTAATGTAGAAAGTATCCTTTCACTACAAAAAGTTATTGTATTCTATGGTGAACTTTTCTATGGCTAGGGCCCATTGATTTATAAAGATACCATGTTATGAACACGGTATCATGTTATGAACACATATTATAATGATTTGTGCTTCTCTTTTTATCCAAAATTCTTTCCAGTAGATGGGTAGACCTTCAAATCAATTTTGAACAAATAACAATCAAGAAATTAACTTAAAGATTGGTATCTGAAGCCTGCAACAGTGCAACCTCTCAATGCATAAAAACTTTATTCTTTTATACCAGGAAAAACTCTTATAATCAGCTAGACTTTTTACCTTTGTAGCTTTCCTCAACGTCAAAGGTTCTGATAAGCGTGTATACTTTTTTATGACATGCATGAAGAGGAATATCTTTTTTCCCCTTTTCTGCTTTTTTATAGTGACCTGTATGACGATATATCAACCTCCTATGGGCTTTGGCTACGTTATTCATTCGTATAGTCTTATTGTGTATAGGATATTAAAGATGTTGGCTATGGAGTCGAGTGGAAGTGCTACGCGAATTAAGAAGTGTGCCTTTGACTTGCTGTCAATCGGGGATGACCTTATGGACGACGCAGACTCTTGGGATCTATTTAGAAGGGATCTAACCCTGAAGTCCACGTTTTTGTATTGTGATTTCAGTCAGATTATCTCAAATGCCCCGAAGGATCAAAAGAAGGCTCTTACTGAACTTGGTAATAAGTTGTTTTGCTCCATTGAAGAGGTAGCTCCATCCTTGATTATAGTTTTTCTTGTTATTTTTTATGTTTTGTTTCCATCCATCCTCTGAAAATCCTTATTGAAGAATAAATTTTCTTCTAACCAGCAAAAAAAAAAAAAGATTCTGAAAACGTCGTACTGAACGAAGGAAAGTTGTCACATTACTTTTGTGGATCCTCAGATACTACCTTAACATTCATGTTATAACGTGTATATGATGCTTATTATTCAACTCAACCTATGCATTACCATCCTATATGTTTTCCATGGATAGCACCAACAGTACTTTGAGTCCCACCCTTTGCAGAATCTTGGAAGCTTTTTTACCAGCTCTCAACCCCAATAAAAGAAATAAAAACTACAACTTTAGTCTTTATCAGTTAAGGTTTTCCTTTCATACGATATGAAGAGAATGGTTAATATTGTTATTCGCAGTTGGACCGAGCAGTGAAGATTCAAAACATTTCTTTGACCCAAGACCGTTACAACGATGCTGCTGTCATTTTACAAGAGGTGATGGCGATCATACCTTGAGAAATTTAAGCTTGATGGCTTCTGCCATATATACGATCTTGCTATTACATATATAGTCAATAAATAAGTCTTCAAGTTGTACATACAAGCTTATGTTTTAGTTTCTACACATAATCAGCATATGTTCAGTTTTACATAGAATTAGCTTATGCTCAGTTTCTACATAGACAAAAGCATTGTCATCCCGAACAACTAGTGTTTGAACCTGTGCAATGCACAAATAATAAAAGAAATTTATAATTTTACTGAAATACTTAATCATAGAAAAATTAAGATATAAAGTGGGTGTCAAGAAAAATATATGCATATATAATTTAGTTTGTTATGAAATATTGATCTAAAAAGATATTGTTAAATAGGAATTGGGTTAGGAGGACATAGTTTCTTTGAATACCTAAAGTAAACTTTCATAAAAAAAAATAAACATATTACTTTTTGAAGTTTTTATGTCTTGAGAGAGAGCCTCTAGAGACACTTGATCAATGGAATCACACAATTCAATAATTGGGTCAGTGAGATTCTCATCATTAACTCAATCTGAAGTACATGATCTTCAATGATGAATTCTCAAAATCATTCAAGGAAAAATAGTTTCCAGGCTTCAAAGTCCCTGTGAACTATATCAGAGTTGTAAAGATATAAGACGACTTAACAAATGTTAAAATGAAAAATAATCTGATGAAATTATTCCAATTTAGAACAGATAGCATCGAGTCAAATATAGAACAAAGCAACTTTTGCTTTGTTTTGGATCAAGTAAAAACTTCACAAAGAGCTAAAACATTTAGGGAAAAAGTAATTGTTAAATACAATAAAACAGTGTACCTCTGTCGTTTGTTTGTGGATGATGATCTCTTAACACTTATTCCAAGTGTCTTCAGCTCTATTGGCTCACTATATGTGACATAAATTCCTCGAAAATCATTAGATAAAATAGTAGAATAATTTCTAAATTATATTATACAAAATTATAGTATACTAAATTTAGTAGTTTTTGTCACAAACAGTTGAAATAATTTCCTAGAACATGATATAGTGTAAACTTCATAATTCTTTTTTCAATCAACTATGGAGAAAAACTATTGCATTGTTGTTTTATTCATTTTTCTTGATACAATTCCATATTGCTCTCTCAGTAGAGTGTCATCTTTGTATCCATCTTCATCATTATGAAAAATTAATGGACACTACAAACTACGATGATTTATATATTTGTCAGAATTTTGTGTAATTTTTACTATATCTTTTAAATTAAAGGTGATGGAAATTAAAAATCACAAATAAAGTTGATTATCCTCCATTTATTATTTTAAGAGAGATTTGACAATCTCACTTTCACGTTGTTTGATTCTTCCGCTTCTCAGTTGACTAATGATGTAAAGCATTTCACATAAACATAGTCCATAAGATTCTAGAAAAAGAGTCAAACTACAACATTTGCAACATTTACAATACTTAAATTTAGTTAGTAACGTATTTTTAAGGTTTAAAATAGAATAATGCTGATTTTACAACTTAACTTATTTTATACCCATAAAATATTTAAATTTAAAAAACAATAATATTCTTCATGATAATTTTTATGCAAGAAATCATATTTATAATAAATTATACAAATTTAGAAAATAAAATTTTTTCATATAATACAAAACTATAATTATTTGTATTTGTCAGATTTTTGTGTGATTATATTAAAACTGAAAATCGTAAATAAAATAAATTAAAATAGAAAAACGCAAAAAGAATTTGCATTATTAATTTTGAGATACAATACCAATTTATCCTTTAGCAACAAAAAAAGAAAATTTTATTTCATTCGTATAATTAATGGTAGATAACAATAAAGCTCTACTATGTTTAATATGTGTAAGAAAATAATTAAAAATCATTAAAATAATAACTTAATAAGAGATAATGAAAATCTTATAAAATATGTTTTTTTAAATGATGTCAAATGATTTGTTGATTATTATTCTTAGTTAACAATAAATGATAAAATCATTTTACCTAATGATTGCTTTAATCTCAACATTTCACTTTTAGAAACTTGATATAACCATTCAAACACTCCGCCACAACTCCAAATATTCACGGTTTCACTTTATACCGTTCTTCATCAATTCTTATTTCGTTTCTTTTGTTAGAAACTTCTTTAATAGTTTTGAGGCATTGACAAGTCAACCAATGTGTATGGCCTCTTATTATTTTTATTGATTATCTTTTTTCTACCAATTTACCTCAAATTGTTAAATAATGATACTTAATATTACTGAATCTTATCATAACTAAATATTAACAAATGAAATTTTTTTAATTAAAGTTAAAAGGGTTCAATTTATTTACTATTAACCTTTAATTCTTCGGTTAAATGGTTGAACCTTCAAAAATTATTTTACAAGTTGATACACGGGTCAATTCTGATAACAATGAATATTATCTTATTTTTAAAAAATTATGTTTAGAGACAGTACTATCCTATTTGAAAAAATTTCTATAATTTTAAATTATTAATGCTTGATGGGTTGGCTATCACAATTTTTGAATATATTTAATTATATTTTGAAAAATCGTATAGTTGGTTAAAAGAATATTTTATTGGTTAACATTCTCTGTCATATTCCACAATCCACTATCTCTTTAATTTAAAAATATTGAATATTAATTTAGGGACGAAAATTTTAATTAAGACTGTAAAAATCTTACAACCTCACTTTCACATTGACAAATTCTTCCACTTCTCGGTTGACTAATAATGTTAAACATTTCACATTTTGTAATCCATAAGGTTCTAGCGGAACTGGCAAATGACAATATTCAAAACACTTTGATAAATAATATTTAAAATACTTGCGTATTAGTTAATAAAGTGTTTTAAATGTTTAAAATAGGATAATATTACTTTTGACCATTAACTTATACTTGTTCCAATAAAATACTTAAACTTAAAATTAAATTTAATAATATTCTTCCGTAATGTTCATTATATCTTTTAAAATAAAAAATAAAATAAAATTATTCACCATTTATTCTTTTAGATAGAATATCAATTTATCCTTTTACCAACAAAAAAAGAAAAACTATTGTAATACGTATGACTAATTGTATATAATAATAAACTAAATTATGTTGAATATGTGTAAAAGATAATTGAAAATTATCAAAATAATAGCTTAATAATAGACATTAAGAAACTAATAAATAAAAATATGAATTATTTGGGTGATGTCAAATGATTTGTTGATTATTACTCTTGGTTAACAATCAGGGTGTTGATATTTTCACCAATTTTTCTAATTGTTACACCCCTTTTGGAAGTGACACACTCATTTTTATAATTATTACACTCTTTTGGAAGTGACATAATCAAAAAAAGGACGGTTGATGTAAACTTTATCAGACACCTTCTTCCCTAGCAGGGATTGTAATGAGGAGTAGAGGACTTGACAATCCTTTTTGTTCTTACTTAAATCAGATATTTTAACTTTTAATGATGATAAAAATTTTGTCAGGTATATTTTGCTTGCTTTTTCAAAGATTCTTTTTACTTTTCAGAGATTCTTTTGACCATACTCCTATTTTTTATTATAATTTTAAAATTAATACTTTGATTTGTTTCCACTTAATCAGCCACATTCTTCCCTAGCAAGGATTGTAATGAGGAGTACAAGACTTGACATTTTGTTCTCACTTACATCATATATTTTAATTTTTATTGATGATAAAAATTTTGTCAGGTATATTTTGCTTGCTTTTTCAGAGATTCTTTTCACGTTTAAGATATTCCTTTTACTTTTCAGAGATTCTTTTGACCATTCTCCTCTTTTTTATTATAATTTTAAAATTAATATTTTTATTCCAATAAAGCCCCTAATATCTCTTCTATAAAAATATTTCCATTATTCTACAACAAGAGGAGCGTCTACTTTTTCAGCCAAAACTTCTACTTCAACCTGCAACATCAATACTAATTTCATTATCACTAGAGGTCCTTCCTGAGTTTGGAGATAGTTGAGTTCGGTATATCTTCTTTTTGGTTTAATTTAAAGGGAGCCTTTGTATGACGTTTAGTAGAAACGATTAGACACTCATTTTATCTACTTACTAATGCAGATTCCGCATTAATATGGATCATCGGAAACTTTGGGTGATTCTGATATTATCTTCGATGAAATAAAACAAGAAGAGGAACTTCTGGATGAGAGCGAAGAAAATATTGAAGTTGATGTTACTAATGAATTTTACATCGACATGGTATGCTACATAACTAAATTCATATATGTTATATTCTGTTAATTTATACCTAAATTATGACATTTTCAGGTATTCAATTCATGTCAATCGCTAATTGAATGAGTTCAAAATACTGAACACAATTTGGGATTTGTTATTGTTACAAAAAGGTTAGAGATTGGTGGATTGGAGAGGAGACACAAATTATTGTTACAATATGAACGTGGTGGCACCTACAAAAGTAAGAAAACCTGCACAAGGTTAACTGACACAAAAAAAATAGAATGTCCATTCAGAGTGAAAGGGTTGAAATTGAACACAAATGATAATTGGATGGTAAGTGTGGTATGTGGAACGCATAACCATTTTGCGGCATTATATATGGAGAGTCATGTATACGTGGGTTAGCTTTTTGCTACTGAAAATGATATATTGGTGGATTTGTCTAAGAATTTGGTTAAGCCATGAAACATCTTGTATACGTTGAAGAACAGGGATCTGAACAACATGTTCACTATTAACACTATATACAATGCACGTCAGAAGTTTTGGATTACAGAAAAAGCTGGTAAATCCCAAATGCAACAACTCATGTTATTCCTACACCAGTACGTGTATGTTTTCTTCAATCGAAGTAACGTTCAGACTGATGAGCTTGAAGAATTATTCTTTGTACATCCAAGCTCATTGGAACTATTGCGTGCATTCCCGCATGTGTTACTGATGGATGCTACCTATAAAACTAACAAGTTCAAGATGCCTCTATTTGAGATTGTCGGTGTGACTTCAACGAAGATGACATGTTGCATTGGATTTGTATTCTTGCAATCAGAAAAAGAGGACAATTATACTTGGGCACTGAATTGTTTACGGTCAACAATGGATGAATGCACTACTCCAAAAGTTATAATCACCGATAAAGTTTTGGCATTGATGAGGTCGTGTGCCCAAGTGTTTCTCGAGGGGATGAAACTGCTTTGTACATGGCACATCAACAGGACTGTTATAGTCAGCTGCAAAAAATCATTTCAAGACAAGCAATCCTAGGATGCATTCAACTCCATGTGGCACACATTACTGGAATCAGAAACCAAAAATGCATATCTATACAATTTATCTGCTCTTGAGGTAAATTTACAAAGCTATTCCAAGGTCGTGAATTATATTAAAGATGTATGGTTCACGTCATATAAGGAGATGTTCATATCCGCCTGGAGAGATACATATATGCATTCTAAGTTGAAACAATACTTGGGCATATCACAGTCAGACTTGGAGTTAGCAGTGTCATCTATTCATCAGCTCCTCCAAGGTCAGTTTACATCAATAAAAGCTAGTTTGGAGAAATGCAAAAATATTGTCCAACATCGATTCAAGACATAGCAATTCCGAGAATTACATGGCTTTGTTTAAATTGACACATTGAATCTGATTTGGTTAGAATTTGAGTGGTCTAAAGTTGTCGGAGAAGACGTCTACTCTTGCAGATGTAAACTTCGTACGAGTAATGGACTGTCATGTGCGTACGAGCTTGCAATATATACAAATGAATGTCATCCTATATCACTTGCTTGCATTGATAAATCTTGGAAGAAACTTGACTTATTGCCATGTGTTTCTCCTGAAGATGATGATCTCAATCGTGGTGTCGAGCTACAAATGTTCACAGAATAATTTAAGCATTAGTCAAGGCCTGGTAAAGTCAGTCTACTAAGGAAGTTAAGGGAGCTAATTAATCCATCAATAACTGCACTTCTTCAACCTATTGTTAAGACTGATATTCATGGACACCCCTCCTCAAAAAAGAAAGTGGATAGATCTACTCATGACAATCCATCTGTATTCAAGTTCGTTCAACATGATTTGAACCATTCTGAGGAACCAAATAGACACAATTGTTCATCAGTAGGCTCTTCCTCAAAGAAGAAAATAGACAAATCTACTTGTGGTAAAACGTTTGAGTTTATTCAACATGATTTTCTTCATTCTCGGGAACCAGGTAGACACAGTTGTTCATCCCTCTACAATATTCCACCTCTCCCTACACAAAAGATTTCAAGATCGAGTTCAGTTAACCATGAGCATGGATATCTTAGTCAGTTCCCCACCTACATTGCATCCTTACATTATGTTCGTAAAAGATGTAAGAGCTGATGGAAATTGTGGCTTTCAGACTATTGCTTGGTTTTTTCGAGGATGCATGGATGCACGTCCGTCAAAACTTGATTGACGAGTTGAGAATATTCTGAGCAAAGTATGTTGATCTATTTGGTGGTTATGATCGAGCGTGTTCCATTAACAACTCACTGAACTTCTAGGAATCAGATAGACCAGCACGACTTCAGAACTGGATGATGATGTCTAACATGGGTCACTTGATTACTTCAAGTTACAATGTCATATTACATCTTCTTAGTTCTGAATAATGCTTGACATTTTTGCCACTGCGATCAGTGCCTCCACCGTCGCATGAACATGTTACTATCACTATTGGGTTCGTTAATAATAATCACTTTGTCCAGGTTGCCTTGACAGAGGGTTACCCGATACCTCCCATTATGATTCAATGGTTTAGGTACAGGTACGATTGCATTGCTACATGGGTTACATCGTATACAGAACAACTTGCATCATACATTCAGTGTACTCGTTCTATATTTCCTTCTGAAACCATTGTGTTGTAATTTACATAATTTGTAAGAGTGGTGGGAGATTACATTGAATATCTAAGCTTGATAGAAAACTAGACAATTGAATTTCGTAACTTGTCCTTTTTGCTTGAGAAACTTACATAGTACGAATCTCTCTCTCTTCACATCAAGTCATCATTATTTTATTGAAATTAATATAAAAAATAAAAAGACAAAAAAAATACAATTTCAAAAAGACACTGTGGTGTTAATGCAAAAGGCACTATTAGAGACATGATTTCTACACATTAATTACTTGTACACATAATGTCTCTGACAAGGTGTGCAACAAGTAAAAATGTGGATGTAAAAATGAGCACCGTAACAATAAATGATCAAATCATTTTACATAATGATTGCTCTTATCTCAACATTTACTTTTTAAGTACTTGACCTAACAATGTAAAATTTATACAAACAATCACCGAAAATTAGTGCTGTAATAAATTAAAAGTAAATAATTTTTTTATCTAATATACTTTTTGGCTGATAAAAATTCACAACATAAATTTAAAATAAAATTGTAAAAGCAAAATTTTTTTGTAAGCAACATTCAAGTGGCATGTTAAGTATTAATATGTCGTTTACATAAATTAGAAATAATGATTAAAATATGCCAGCTTAATATACTATTTTATTTTTTTGAGTACAAGTACAAACACAATATACGACACACCACCAGATCAAGCCTCTGAAAGTACAGGTGTCAACAGGCCCCACGCAGGAGGCACAAATCAAGCCCACGCAGGGGCAGACTATCAAGCCCACATAGGGGCAGACGAAGCCCACACACCTCCTTGTAAATATTCGGAGGAGGTGAGACTAGAACCCATGACCTCAGTCAGGGACATGCAAAGTCATTGCCACTCAACCAATGGCTCATTTGCTAATATACTATTTTATAACAACTTATAAATAAGCGCAAAAAAATATTCAAAAAATAATTTATGAATATTTTTTCGAAAAAGGGGAAAAATACCCCGTAACCATTTCAATATGATCAAATCAAAGGATAATGCTTGAGATTCTTAAAAAGTGACCCCAAAACACCCTTATTTAATGTGGAGTGTTGGATGTGAAGTTGGCCCTACGTATGTGTTTTTAATCAATGGTTATTTTAATGCTACATATATTTGAACGAATTTTGGGAGTCATATTTTAGGGGTCTAGCATTGTCCATAATCAAATCAGCCACCTAGTGACACACACTTAACACGTATGTAGCACAAGAATTTACACTTACAATTAGTAAGACAAACACCATGGCTGCGTTTGGTAAAGGTTTTTGTGCAGCATTTATACTACTTTTGAGTATAAATGTTGGTTTCAACCAAACAATAATTTAATAGCACATAGTTCGAGAGACTTTTATGTAACATTTTCATCCAACTTTGACATGCTACTCTTAAGGAGCTTTTCTGGAGCATTTCGAAATTGTTCACATTATTGTCCCCAATAATTTAATGTTATTCCAAGATTACCCCTAATTTATTGACACGTTTTGGTGATTATAGGACTATCCTACCAGTAGGATACAATATGTAGCATAGTGATAGGATACTTAATGTATCCTACCGGTAGGATACGGTATGTATCCTAGTGATAGGATACTTATGTATCCTACCGATAGGATATTGTAATTAGACGATACTTAGTTATTCCACGATTGAATTTCTAAGATAAATTAAATAATAAATAAATTAAATTCAAATAAATTGATAATTTATTAAGTAATTTATAATTTATTATTATCTTTAATTAATTTAAAAGTCATTATATTATTTTTAATAATTAAATTGTTTGTTTGGATACAGCGTATACAACAAATATGCATAATACCCCTGCATGTAATTTATCACAAAATGCTACACAGCACAAATGTTAATAGCAAAAGTACAACCAAACACCTACTCAGCATTCAGCCAGCATTTCTGCTACTAAAATTGTCCAGCATTTCTGCTACCACCATTTCTACTGGCATATCTGTTACTTTGTAAATGCTCTACCAAACTAGCCCCATAAAAACTCAAAACAACTTATGAGCTTCTAGACTCTGCTTCAACCTCAAACCTTCAATCTCATACTCTCCTTTGCTTTACCCTGTTTGGGGTTTATGAATAATAATTATCTTCATTCTGACCTTCCTCTCTCAACTATCTTCAACGATATCATTCTAAACCATGATCCATGCCTATTAGGAATATCAATGATGATCAAATTCAATAAATTTCATGATAATTGCATCTAGTAATGATAGAGTCAAAGTATTGAGATCACAATGAGTCGATCCTACAAAATAAGGCGAGAAAAAGATGTGCCAAATGATTAATTAGAAGAAAGTGAAAAAAAAAAAACGTTAGTTTAATAAAATTAAGGTTGAATGTCATTGAAAAGATAAGCTAATACTAACAGAGAGGAACCAAAATGATACAACTCGAAATTGGTAATTGGTGACATAAATTCCCATGGCTTGCTTACCCTTTTAATATTTATGTTGATTGAGGAAGGAAAAAAATTAGTATTGTAAAAATTTTGGTAGTTTCAGAGAGGAAAGAAGATGAAGGTGTCTTCTACTTTTATATATATATATTCACTTGAAAAGGAAGTGGGTCTACCACTATTCACTTGCAGAGGTGAAAACACTGTATAGACCATAAAGTTTGAAAAGAATGAAAATCCCACATCGAAAGAACAAACATTCACGTGATAAATTCTTCTATAAAATGCGTGCGCATAAGGGTTGTTGGTGGGTCCGGGTTCATAAATTGAAAAGTATAATATTAGTTAATAAAATGTTTAGATATTCATATTTAAGAGTTCAAATCATATCCAAATATATAAAAATAGTCAAAAATTTTAGTACTCATCAAACATTGGATTTGATTTAGTTTGTTCGAACCAATTGGGTTCGCCAATCTATATAGATATTTAATTATAATTTTTTTAGTTTGAATATTTATATTTAATTATATATATTTTTTAAAAAAATTTAATTATAATTATAATCATAAAATTTTGAATATTTGGATATGATTTGAACTCTTAAATATGAACATCCAAACATTTTATTAACTAATATTATACTTTTCAATTTACGAACTAATATTATCCTATTTAAAAAAGTTAACATTTAAAGGTTGTACCACCCTATTTCAAAAAATTAATATAAATTTAAAGTATCTATTTTTATATATTTTGGAAAATTATCACAATTTTTTGCATATATTTTAAAAAATTAATCTTAGTCATCGGTCAGATTCAACAAACGCACTTACTGAAAAATTTATCTACCTATACATGTATGACTAGTTTTACAAAATAGAGTACAACGAAGTCATCTTAGGGATCCAAATTTAAGTGGTTGGTCTCATTGGACATTTCCTCTCACATAAGACAAGTTATCTTGCCCCGCTTCTCACTGCCAAGAAACTTTTTCTTGTTTCCAAGCTTGTGAATGGACTGTCCACTCAGGGAATTAAAATATTCACAAGGTGGAAAACAGAGGCCCAAGCCATAAAACAACAGTGTACCCAAAAGAATAAGAAAAGGAAAAACAACCTCCCTAAGCATATGCTTGTAAATTGATTGATCCTAAGGACAACCACCATGATATGCTAAAAGTAGTTATAACTCATGCACCAATAACTCACTCCAAACTCCTGTATAATAATTATAATTTGTTCACAAGAATCTTTAACTCAAAAAAGAATCATCTAAAACACAGCAGTGATCTGGTTAGAGATTCTCTTGCAGATTTCTTTGGTTTTATTTAAGGGATGGTGGAGTTGGTTCTGACATCTTGTGAGCTATTTCAGGTACCAAAAATGGGATCTCTACATCTTCTCCATTGTGGGACCCAAAAACTGTGGCTGAGTATGCGTGTACACAAATGGAAGACTTGCCTCTCCCTATCAGCTTCTTAGCATTTACAGCAGAAAAATTATGTACTTACAGAATCAGTGGATAAACTGCAAACATATGCCTCAACAATATGCTCCATCTCTTGGTTCCTGCTTCAGTTGGATCCCGCTTGGAGAACCAAACGTCATTGACTGGAGATGCACAAGAAAAACACTCCAGGTGAAGCAGTATATAATGCGATATTTCTAATTCAACACTTACAAGCTTGATCACAAGGGAAAAAGAGTAATCGCGTATCCAAATGTGTTATATCAAGCACATAATTGAACCAAACTGTCTTTCTTACGACACAGATGGAGGCAAAGCCTACCCTTAGTATCACCAATGGAGGCAAGACAATTTATGGAGTCTGCAGATAGCCTGCAATGGAGGTGGGATCAAGGGAGAACTGTATGCAGCTTTACATCCCCGCATAGCGGAAAGGGTGTTTCCACTAATTAATCCCACAACCTCTAGGTTTTGATGAAGCAATCTTACCACTAGGTCAAGGGTTACCCTTGTAAAAAATCATCATGAAAAGCTTCAAATTCTGGAACTATATTCATTGTTGAGATTAAAAAACACAAGACTAATAGGTGGAAATTTCTAGATGGGCAGCTGAGTCACTAAATAATCTGAAACAGTCAAATTCAACTGTAAAGCAACACACCTAAGTTTAAGCTGTCAAGAGGTGAAATTTGAGGAAGCCAAAGGACCAACAAAAAGAACAAATCTAGGTGCACATGTAGATCCTATCGAAGTGCATACGAGCTTACCTGCGACTGCAATGTATTAAGCAATAAACTATTCGCAAGTTCCTCATTGATTGAAACGGGCAATGGTAGCATATGGCTCATTATGCCAGGCATTTCTCTCATGCTGCAGATAAAAAATAAAATAGCTTAGTATTCTCAAAAAGCAAACACCTTGCAAGATAAAATAAAGTAAACCTAGGGTGGCAACCCCTAATATTGCCAAACATTCAACATATTTAAGAGAATAAAAACATACTCATTCAAAATGGCTGTGATATTGTTCCTTGCATGACAGAAGAGGTCAATGTTTTCCTGTAACTGCTAAAAAAGAAAGAAGTAATAAATAAACCTCAAACAAACATGCACAGATCTTAAATAAATAATTCTGAGAAGAAAATCAATGGTGACTTCATGGACATATACAGTGAGACTTTGCATCATTCATGCCAGCATATAATGTGATAAGTGAAAACCACACACTCATGTGCAAAACTTCCCCACCAAACTTCTGAAGGTTACACATAAAGCAGTGGAGTTTTATTAAAGACTAAAGTGCCATTCAATGGAAAGAAGTAAAAGGAAGGATGTCATAGTAATTTCTGATGAGGGTAAAATACCAACAAAAAATTACTAAAAAAGTCATTTTCATCTTTACAGACACAATTAGAAACGGAGCACATGTTATGGGAATAGATGAATTGAGAAGCACTATGTCTACTGATTCAATAATTCAAATAAATCCAAATAAAGAACGGTAAAATTTGTTCGCCATCATCTTACAATAAAAAGAAAAAACATGTATGCTACAAAGCTCTACTACATATGATAGGTTAAAATGTTTGGAGAAACTTTATGCCTTGTGATTTGTTATTTACACAAAACTAAAGGAAAATTTGCATCTGAGATAAAATTGTACCGCTGCATATCAAAATAATTTGCCCTAAGTCCGTCTCCAATCTATTAAGGTCTTTAGAAAGGAGTTCATCACACCTGACTTCCTGAAATCTAAATAAAACCTTTATTTCTTTGAACAGAGGTAAGATGGAAGAGCACAAACCCATTCCTTCTCTCTTAGTGTGTTTTTTTTTTTTTTGGTGACGGAGAACACACCCAAGAGTCGGCCCACCCCTGTATGGTAAACTCCGGAGACAGCAGTACACCCCAATACAAGTCCCAGTTCAGTCATGAAAATAATCCTGAGCACGGAATTGAACCCGGAGACATGCATGACTCGTCTAACCCACACATACGAAGATCCACCTTACCATCCAGGTTACTCCACAGGGAAAACCTATTCCTTCTCCCTCATATGCAGAGTACATATATAATGGACGAGCACATAATGATATTGAAAATTTAAAAGACCATGACGGTTGTATGGGGCAAGAGATGTAGCACAACCATCCGATATAAAAGTTATAGATTCCATGAACAATATTTGATATGGAAAATAGAAATGCCGCCATATACATGAGGGGCATGAGTCCACCGCAAAACAGAGGCTTAAACAGCCAGCCAAGTAGTAATGGATGATGGCTGCATCACTAGTATCCAAGTTGCTGCCCAAGTGAGAAGTTAAAGTATGGAAGGCCTATTCCCTTTGTTAGAGTATAATATTTTCTGTTATTGGTTTGTGGGCTAAGCCCATCATGTATAGATGAATCTATTAGGGTTGTCTATCATATAAATAAATGGCTCTCACTATTGTGAGAGTAAGACTTTCCAATCATATATCGGAGCATGTGAAGATGGGTGATATTGTATTAAAGCATGTGAAGACCAATGATCAACTTAGTGATATTTTTACCAAAGCCTCAGCTGGTAATCGGGTTGAGTATATTTGTAACAGGCTAGGCATGATCAATATTTATGCTCCAGCTTGAAGGGGAGTGTTAGAGTATAATCTTTTGTGTTATTTAGTTTGTGGGCTAAGCCCACCATGTATAGATGAATCTATTAGGGTCGTCTATCATATTAATAAATGGCTCTCACTATTGTGAGGCTAAAACTTTCCATTCAACACCCTTTAACATTTACGTGGCACTCACTTTATCCAAAAAAAAAGTTGTACTTAGAAGAGTGGGTTGGTTGGATTAGAAGAGCTTAAAAACTAAGTGGGACCTAGAAATGAAACCATTTTGAAAGTGAATGAACATTAGAGGCTTTACATGTTGGCTAGAAATCTAAGTCAACTAGGATCCGTGGTGAATAAATACATAAAAGGAGATACATTATTGGAATAGAAATAAAATTAAGAAAATGAAAAAGCAAAGAATATAAGAGTGCTAGAAGGATGAAAAAATGAATAGACTAGTCAAGATTGAATGAACAGGGACAATACTGAAATGATTTGATATAATTTTTGAAACTGAATATGATAAAATCTTTTCAACAATTGGCAGAGTAGATAAAATTCTCACAGAACACTACAGCATGTCACAAGCACATAATAGTTTGTAAGAATGCAACTATACTGACTTGCCTCAACAAAACTTTCAGTTAAAACAATATAAAAAAAAATCAAATAGAGTATTCACCTTGAATGTAGAAAAGTTGGCTGTAGAAAGGTTGGCTGTAATTTGACTTAAAGCTCGAGCATTCTTTTCCAAAAGATGTCTGGCTGTGCCACTTATTCCTGCAACTACCCAGCAAGATAAGTTAATAAATGGGGGAAGAATCGAAATGACCCCTGAACTTTCATGACTCAATCGAGTCAGCCCTTGAACTTCATTTCGGGTCAAACAAACCCCTTAACTTTGATGAATACCCTCCCTTACGTATTTATGACACCCTCCACCCCAACACAAGGGCTTATTTGACCCAAAATAAAGTTTAGAGGCTGACTCGACTGAGTCGTCAAAGTTCAGGGGCCATTTCGATTATTCTCCCTAATAAAAATCATGAACTTCCATACAATAGTTCTTAGATACACAAAGAAACATCCATAAGAGCAGTCAATAAACTATTCTTTGCTTGCAAGTGGATGTGCAAATTTTTGCCAATAAATCTGCAACCCAATTTGCATAGAAAATAAAGGCTAGTTACAAAACATAAGGAAAATCTAATTAATTACTATTGTGTCCTTTATTTTTTGCGAATAACATAACCCATCCAAGATCCAGCCAGGTAAAGTAAGGAATGGACTAAAATCTGAGCCAGCCATCCATGTTCAAGGATAGATTTCAGAGATTGTACATGCAAGTGCGAGACAACTTGCCTTTCTTTAGGGAGGAACACTTGCATGTGGTTATAATCTACATTCAACTATGCAAGACGCCAACACAACCTATGTATTCACCACATCGAAAGTTCATTTAAATCCATGAAAGACGTTCAATAATTATTCCATAGTGAAATGTAAATTTTCTTCAGTATGTGAACGTATTTAAGGAAAGAGGGAGTATTCCGCCTTGATCTTAAAATGCTAGAATATGGAATATTGCCCTCAAAATAAACATTTGTATAGTTTTCTCACCATTGTTATCAAATGCTCCATGAAATAAGCTTTGACGATTTTAAATTAAATTTTCACACTTAATATTGTTAATCGAGAACAGGGGAAGACGCAAACAGAAAATGTAGGTGTCAAATGTTTCTTAGACCAAGACTCCATTTTCCTCAAATCATGTACATGAATATTTAAGCAGATTGCAATGTTAAATTCAAACGTTAAAAACTTATCAATGAAGAAACTGAAAGGAGATGCAAAAATTGAGGAAGTTATTAATCTAAGGGTTAATAACAATTGTGCAATAAAAAGAAGTTTTTCAAATGAGAGAAATATGAAACGCTAACCTTCAAAAAGCATATGCTCACTCTGGCCGACATGTTGCATCAGGGTAGAATATGCAGCCACATTCTGTGGAAGAGCCGAAGGGACGTTCATCTTAGAGGATGATTCCGCTAGCTTATCCTGAAGAAGCATGATCTTTAGAATACTGGTTCTTCAATCAACATTACATCCTAAAGAGATTAATTGATTCAATAAATTAAAACAGGAATCAGACTTATTGCGTTAAATGTAAAGTATATTGAGTAAAATGATACTTCGTAGAAGGAAATATTTAATTCCTAGAGATAAAATAAGACATGGCAGATATTTAAAACCAGTGATTCATTTGACAGGAAAAACTTGCAGATAATGATGAGGAGGAGGGAACGAGGAGAAACTTGCTGCAAGTTTCTCTAGATGAAACTACGAACAAGTAGACACCAACAAGAAACCGAGCAGGAGGCAAATGAATTATTTTGTTCGATACGAAACAAGAAAGGAACCCGAGATAGTAACTCATGTCACCTTTCTCTATTTGCTCTAGGCATCAAGAAACTAAGCAAGAGGCGAGAGAGATGTAGTCTCAACTCTCAAGACATCATTTTTGGGGTGGGGGCATGCATCTAGAGAATGAAGACACTATTCATTCCTAGCTTTATCCTTGCGTGATATAGAGCAGCATTGATAACAATTTATTGCTATATCGCCTACATACGATATGGGATCAACACACACCACATCACAACCTTGAGACAGTCTCTCGCTCCATTGTTAGT
Source organism: Tripterygium wilfordii (assembly GCF_013401445.1). NCBI lineage: Eukaryota > Viridiplantae > Streptophyta > Magnoliopsida > Celastrales > Celastraceae > Tripterygium > Tripterygium wilfordii. Next base: position 2,872,785 of record NC_052234.1, read on the forward strand.
GACCTTGCCAAGGGGTCAAATTGAACCAAAGGCAACTTTGTCAAGGGAGATAGATGTGATCCCCCCAATCCGCTTGGCAATACCAATACCTCTAACATGGTTACAATACTAAAGGTAACCAGAATCGGCTTCCATCCAAAGGATTAGCTTATGGATGATATTAGCCCTTGTTTTTCAAGCCAACCACTTGTGTATGCCTGAAGTGGGATCAATAAACATCATATCACAACCTTGTGAGAGAAGGAGTCATACGGTTGAGTGTCCAATAGTAGCCTAATAAATTGGGAAGGGGTTGTATTAATCCTAACTCCCTTGCTCATTTGGTGGATAATTTGGAAACAAAGGAAAGAGAAAGCCCATGAAGTGATGGTAGGATATAAAAGCGCCGTATGTTGACTACTCATTGTTTTCTGGGCTAACAGTAAGCTGGTGAAATTGAACAAGTTCTTTTGCATGCAATGGATCCATTTTCTTTCTTTAATGCTTTTCTTTAATAAGATTTCTTTCATTGTTTATAGAAGAGAAACTAATGCACTTGTTGGACACAATTTTGGGAAGGAGGAAAAATAATTCACATACCTTTCTATTGTTCGCCTTCTTCACTGAATTATGATCTTCCGCTTTCCTCTGCTTTCTCTGCGAACACCTCATGTCAGTTATTTTAACCCAATCAAATAGACTTTAAGGCAAACTTGTCAGTACAAATACCCAGCAACAGCAGATGAGTCATATAAGTATTCTACAGTACCCATATATAATGTTTTTTCAGTGAATAATTATAAAAAAAAAAATTAATCGCCCGTTAATACCATAGGTTTATTAAACTTCAAGGATATAGTTTTATAGTGTATCTTAGGCTTCATTGCCAATAGGAATAAGATTGCAAGGCTGTGAATTTGTGTGTTCTATCATGAGAGTTTCCTTTCAATTTTTGTTTGTTAAGGCCTGCCTTATCAGTGATGACTTCTTTGAGAGGATTGGATTCCATAGGAAGCAAGGGAAAGGGAAGTAGGGGATACCTTTTCCAATTGTAATGGAATTTATTAATTAGGAGGGTTAAGTTCTGGTCTGCATACAAATCCTATCTGTCCCTGACCCAGCCCACTGCGGAGGGGAAGGGCGTTCGCAGGTACTTGATCCCTAGTCTCATAATTCTTTGGGGATGGGATCCCAAGTACCTATAAGTTAAATTGATTTCACAATTTTATCCACTAAAATAGAAGATGCTGTTAAGACTAACAGTATTATTTTTCATAACATTCAAATCATGTGCCTTTCCTATAATCAAATTCCCAAAGAACGATAACAAGGAGAGGTTAACCATCTCACTGTACCTCACCCTCCTCTCCCATACCCTCCCCTACCCTCCAAACTTCCAAACAAGCCCATGATCTCATCATCAGTAGTACGAAGGGTCTTATACCTTAGACAAAGGCTGTTGCAGTGAATTTGACAGCCGTTTCACAAAAAGGAATTCCTAATTTGTAGATGTAAAGTTTCTATTTCAGAGGTGAAATATGGATTTCTAGTAAAAGATACTGTGTGGAAAGTCAATCCAGCTTGATGAAATGGCATAGAGTGCTTGACTCCACAGGGCGCAGATATCCACACTCCGGAAGTCCGTATGAAGATGAGAAGAAAAAAAACACCAAGAAGTAAACATATGAGTAAGAAATGAGAAATGAAAATGGACTTAAAATTACCAAAGGACATCAACCAGCACAAAAAAAGAAACACCAATAAACAGGCAGACAATATGCAGTATCAGCACTTGGGTTTGCTTCCCTTGCTACTCAGTTATCCCTAAGATTCAGTAACTGAAATAATTGGCTGTTCACTGGAAAAAGAGAAAATCAACACGACTATAATTGGAAAAAACAAATCAACATGATTATAATTTTGTAGACCTGTGCAAAAGACAGACAGGCGAGGGTCATAGCATCCGTCACACATATTTCAAACAAGATTAATGAAACCCAAAAGACATCATAGAAGGAAAGTGAGAGCCTACCTTCAACCACCTACACCTCAATGCAACATCCCTAACAGTTTTATCGGGCAAGGTGGCCGCAATCTTTATGTACCTCATGATGCTGGGTTCATCAGCATACCTATAGAATCACAAAGAATGAGGATAGCTGAATAAGGACCTCCCAGACATGAGAGTAACAAAATTAAGCACCACGAGAGAAACGAAATTACCACATGAATTCTAAGGCAAACAACTACAGATATTCCCAAGTAAGAAAGGAGTACCAAACAAGCATTTAGCAAGCTAAACAGCAGTAAATTAAGACTAACAAAATCAATGTTATCCTTATAAAACCATATAATACCAGCACACCATTCAACATTCAAACAAAACAGAAGTAAATAGATGCTTAAGCCCAGCAAGACCCCTCCCCACCCACTAGATGCATTTGCAGGCAATCAAAAAGTCGGTAGAGATTGAAGTAAATAGTGAAAAAAAATGGAAATTTTCTATAAAGAGAAAATAAACTATGGAGGATAAACTACTTACTTTACAAGGCCTTCATCCAATTTGTACTGTTCCTGTACAGACCACTCAACCGCCAAGCCTGGCCCTGGCACCGAATCAGGAAAAATAGAAGAGGAACCAGACGAGTTTCCAGCTTGAACCATCCCATGACTATTATTGATTATGCTCGAATTCCCAGGCAACAACATGCCCGTCGTCGTCCCAAAGTAACCTCCCATCGGTATCATCTCTGACGTGCTGTTTATAGCCCCGGATTGGAATGATATCGTGTGACGATTCAACGCCGAACCCAGTGTTTCGTCGCGGTGAAAACCGCTGTTCGACTCCGCCGCCATTTCCACAATCCTTTCTTATCTCCGACCACAGCCCACAAAAGCAAACCAATAATTATTCTAAAATCCCCAGAGCCGCCGCAATTAACATCGCGCAAAATCACCGCCCGACATATCTTGGACCCAAAGTGTCAAAATTCCAGAATACACAAAAAAACAGGAACCCGCTACCGCTTAAAGAATCCCAAAAGCAAAGCTCCCAGAAACCCTAAAATCCATGCCTGAAACACGAATCAGAGCTCAGAATCAAAGAAATGCCGAAATCCACCAAATTGAACCCTAGATTCTCCAATGAAACAGAACAATCCAAGATTAAAACTCAAACATCAGAGCTTTGACTGGTTTAGCTTTAGCTCATGCTGGACAAGTGAGAATCAGAGTTAAAAGCAAAGCTTCAAATGGCAGGTAATGCAAGACACTAACTGTACAAAACCCGACGTGTGGCAGTGCGAGAAAGACAGAGAGAGAGCAAGAGAAAAGCTTGAGAGAGAGAGAGAGGTTTTGCCTTTTGTGAGCTAACTTTCCGACGAAGCCCTGATTGGGCAATTGTCACTACCTTTTCCTCCTTTTGCCTCTCTCACACCAAGCACAACTGCTACTACTGCTCCTTCCACACAACTACAACGACAACAACAATACTACTAAGCAGTAAGCACTCACAACTTCACTGTATTTGTTTAATTTTCTTTTTCATGTCTGGCCAAACAAGAGATGGCTTTGAGGAGCACCAATGAGGAAGCAGAGAGGCTGTGAATTCTAAAATATTAAGAAAAATAAATAATTGACAGATCTTGGAATTCAGCAACAGTGCGAATCCCCATGAGAGCATTTGATGCCAATTATTGTGGACTCTCCACCCTTCCTTTTTGTTCCTTCACTTTTCCTTCATTTTCTTTCTCTTGGCTTTTTCCTCTTATCACTAGTGCTGCTTCTTGTGGCAAAAAAGAAAAGTTAAAATCTATATAAAAATAAAAACTACTAGTTGCAACCAAGATTTTCCTGGAATCCAATCAGCTTAACTATACCCAAAGTATCTTATAGTAGCTTTTACTTTATTTACTTCTTTCTTTCTTCTTTTTCTTTTTTTGGTGTTTGCCATGTAGACCTTTGTTTTTGGAAACATCATGCCAAATGTAGAAGATTATGATCATGTAGTCAAACAGATTTGTTACATTTTGTATGGCCTAATTGTGGTTAATATTTAAAGGGGATGTTCTACTTTTTGAGCAGTTGGGTGTAATTAACAAAACATTGTAAACTGAATAGCCTAGTCATTTTTTGGTACGTCTCTCTCACTAGTAGTAGTTGGTCTAGCTAGTGGCACAAGGACATCCTGCTGCAGCAAAACCTTGAGAAAAATAAAACAATGCCAAACCTAGCCCACTCAATCCATGAAATCAAGAAAATTAGAAGGATGAGGTGGAAGAGGTTTGGCCCAAACCTAATTTGGTTGAGATATTGTTCGCTCTGGCTCAAGACCCGCACGATCTTGTCCTTTAAAAGTGCCCTTAAGTGTTTAAGGTTGTGTTTCATCTTATAAACCACAACCACATCACTTGACTTTCACCAAGCGACAGGGGGTTAAGCCAGAACATAATATGAGAGGGTCGTCAGGAGCGGACACATGATTTTATGTCAAGGTGAGCAAAGCTAAGTGGGAGTTCGGGGGTAGTGCCTTCAGAAAAAAATTCTGAGGTATCTATTAATTATACCTTCGAAAGTACAAAAAATAATACTAAAAATCAAAAGTTTATAAATTAAGATAAGTAATAATTATTACATGTCTTATTATTTCAATCATTTTAGCATGATTTTTTGCAACAAGAGGTTTTATTAACAATTCAAAGGGGTATTTTATGTAATTTACTATATATTTAAGCTTATTTAAAGTTTTTTGAGAGGGGTTAGCTGATCCCCTCACTTGAGCAACCACAAATCCACAATAGTGTAAATTTGTTGGGGCCAACAAAATGTATTGGTATTTGATATAATGATGTAAATTTGCTGGTTTGATTTTTGATTTTTGAGTGTGGTGGTTGAGGTGGGTCCCAAATGAAGCCAACAAATGGGCAATCCAAATATTATGCCCCCTTGCTTGGGCCATTGAAAAAGAGACAACAAAATATTATTGTTGTAGCCCAAATGTGATGCATGTCACAATTTGTGAGTGAATGCTCAGGAGGCTTCCGTTAGGGCAGGCCCTGAGCACGGGCCGGCCTGGGGGACCGCCCAGGGCCCCCAATCTGGGGGGCCCCAATATATATATATATATATATATATATATATATATATATATATATATATATAAGTGTATACTGAAAAAGTTGAAGAGTATTTTATACAGTTTTTGCAAGTAGATGATACATTTAATTTGGATATTTTTATTGAGTTGATTGAAGTGTTAAAGTGCCTACAGCTTGACTTTGATAATGTGAGGGGGCAAGGATATGATAATGGGTCTAATATAAAAGGAAAACACCAAGGTGTTCAAAAGAGATTGTTCAAAATGTTGTGAGGTGATATTATGTGATTTCATGTAATTTTCAAAGTGTAGAATTTTTTTTCTTTTTCCAATTTTGTAATGACTGATTGTAAATTTTATGTAATGAAATTCAAGGCGTGCTGTCCTAGCCTCTCAAAATTGGATTCCAACCATCAAAAATTTCATGTGTTATATTTTATGTTTTTTAAGGATTAAGGGTCTCCAAATAATTTTTTGCCCAGGGCCACCAAAAGGGCAGGACCGGCCCTGGCTTCCGTTTGCTCTTCTGTGCTTAGTTTGCCCTTAACGCCTTTGTTTACTCTGTTGGGCATAGTTTCTTTATTTGGGCTCTTTGTCTTTTGAGTTTCTTTTGGACTTGTCTCTACTCTCTAGTGAGACTTATTCCATTTGGGATACTTGGCCTTGTTTCTTTGATCTTGGGGAATGCCCCTCCTACATTTTACATTTTTTTTTTCAATGAATCTCTCACTTTAAAAAAAATGAAGGCAGTAACCAAAAATAGGTATTTATCTACTTACTTCATCTATTCAATATGAGCTGGGCTGCTATTCGGGTGTATAAATTGGGCTTCATCAAATGGGGCTGCCATGAACGCAGTTTCTTGGAAAATTGAGCTTTACCACAAACATTTTCAATCTAACACAATCTTTTCTTTTTCAATTTGCTCATGTTTATCTTCTATTTTTTTAAAAAAAAAAAAAAACTACACATCTCTTTTAAAATTTCGAAGGCATTAGCGACTAAATTATCAATAAAATATCATCATTCTTTTCTCAAAAAAATTTAAAAATAAAAAATCGCATACAAGAATAGAAAAATCGAAAATGTTAAACTTACATAGATAACCTTCTCCATAGAGCTCCATAATCTAGCTGGCAGTACAAGTCAGATGTCAGCTGGATAAATTGTCAGAAATGAGCTAGGTTTTCAGCTTATTTCTCTCGCTTCTCTCTCATGATCTCTCTCACGTGTTTCAAAACTTCAACTTTGATTTACTTTTTCTCTCTTATGCCTATCTTTATGTCAAATTTATTTTTCTTTCTCATACTTTTTTCAACTCAAATTTACTTTTTTTCTCTGTCCTACTTATCTTCAACTCAAATGTACAGTTTTCTCTCTCCTCCATGATAGACATGTCAACGCATAAATCAATGTGTTAGCATAACCACAATAATGTAATTAGAAATTATCATTGTGTAATTTTGAATTGAAATAATGTAATTTATCAACTATTGTTTTGTAATCATCCAAACGGTTTATGAGATATAATTAAGACAATATAATAAAAAGTTATAAATTTATCCAGTGTAATTTCTCAACACAAATGTACATTTTTGTCTCTCCTCCATGAGAGACATGCCAACGCATAAATCAATGTGTCAGTATGATCACAATAATATAATTGGAAATTATCATTGTGTAATGCCAAATTGAAATAATGTAATTTATCCACTGTTGTTTTGTAATCATCCAAACTATTTATGAGATATAATTAAGACAATATAATCAAAAATTATAAATTTATACAATGTAATTGGACTTGCAAACAATGTAACTGCATATATATTGCCAAGGGCATCAAAAAAGAAAACAAATTGGATTCACATTGATATTTGAATGTTTTGAACTCAGTATTTTTGATGATTCCATAGATTCTTATATAATTTTGAGAAAATCATTTTTAATTACGACATTAGAGCAACATATTGTGAATTGTGTAAGTATGACCACAATAATGTAATTGAAAATATCAATGTGTAATTACGCATTGGAATAATATAATTATTCATTTGTTTTGTAATTAAAAGTTATCAGTGTAATTACGGATTAAAATAATGTACTTAAAACTATCAATGTGTAATAATGCATTAAAATAATGTAATTAGTTAATAGAGATTTGAATGTCCAGAGAAAGAGGAGAGCATTCCCACCAGCTCTGAGGCAAAAACAACATAAGCACCAAAGACAAACAACCCCACAACATCAAATATCTCAAACACCAAAACCACAACATGAAATACCCCAAACAAACAAACTCACAACATGGAAGATCCCAAACAAACAAACCCCCAACTAGCCAAGAAAGAAAAGCAACGACCTATCAACCTAAACAAATCAAGCTGTGAAGATATGACTGTCTCATTTTACAGAGGTCCTAATTATATTGTTTCGATGATAATTACACAGTATATGACCTAGATTAGATTGTTTAGGTTGATAATTACACAGTGTCTAACCTTCAATCTACAAATTGGTTTTCAAATTTCCAAAATCAAATCAGGACCAAACAAATATGAAACTAACTAATAAAATTAGAAAAAGTGGTGTGTTACATGTTTCTTCCTCTACAAAAACAAGGTCTTCACTCTTCTCGGTGATAATACTAAACGAAATCATTTTTTTTTTTAAATTTGATGGGAAGTATACTCTTCACTCTCTTCCCTTACATTAAAAGGTCTCACCTTTACAAATCTTTGAGACTACTACCAACCTCTACTAGTGCTTCTCAACGGCTTCCTCATCACCATCTAATATTAGTGATGTCATCTTCCTCGGATCTATGGCGTCATCTACAAAAAAAGAATAGAGAGAGGTTGCAGATGGCGAGTGGTTGGAGAGGGAGAGAGATTGTAGATGGAGAATGGTTAGAGAGAAAGAGGGGTTGTAGATAAGTATTAGATTTATAAGAGAGAAAATTTTGAATTTCAAAATATTATTTAGTTTTGAAACTACCATGTCATGTGACTGATGTGGAATGACAGGTGTATTAGGGATAGTTAGGGATGTTTGAATATGTATGACTAGTACTACCGTAGAAAAATTAGGAATAGTTTGTTCATATCCAATGAGGGGCTACATTTTTTTTCTTTTATAGACACAAGAAAAATTAAGAATACTCTACCCTAATGAAAAGAGCACCCACAGATTTTTCTTCCCAAATCAAGGTTTTCCCCCACAAATCAAGGTTATGTCTCCTCTTATCTGATGGGCACATGATATATTTTTAGTATTTTTTTTAAATACAAAAACAAACAAAAAAAAACCTAAATAAAGGATTGTTCTCATTCTGCAGGCGGACGCCCAAAGTGTGTTTTTTTTTTTCCCTTTGATTTTCTTTAAGATCAAGAACAAGTAAATACAATGGGCACCCAATTTTTCACTTTTTAACCTTTTTTAAGCGCTCTGCTTGGATTTCAAAAAAGAAAGAGGTTAAGTGAGGGAAGAGTTAATGATGTGGTAGTAATCTTGCTTGGAAAGGAGGTGGAGTTAATAAATTAATGAAAGTTAAGGAGAGTTGAAAAATACGAGTTAAAAAAATTCTTAAAGTTAAAATGAGTTTAAAATTTGAATGGACAATTTGGAAATCAAGAAACAAAATTTTCTCTTTATCTCACTAATCCCAAAATCTGAGATCCCCAAATCAAGAGGTTAAAAACACTACAGGAACTGGATGCTATTACGACATTTTTTTATCTGCGCTTTTGGAGAAGCGTCGACACTCATTTATTATATCATCGCTTATTTATAAAGCGTTGTCGTATCAAAAAATAATTCGCGTGAAATGTTTGGAACGAAATATATCGCGGCATTTAAAGCGTCGTAATATTCCAGCGCTTTAAAAACAAACGTTGTGATAACTTTTCTAATAAGCCGCGTCATAAATAAAATAATAATAATAACAACGTTTCTAAAAAAATATATCGTAACATTATCTATATTAATGATGCTTAAACTCAAAAGCGCTTTTAGTCTTAATTAAATAAATTTTGATTTATAAGCCTTCAGATTAAATCCACATACTTATATCTACAAATAAAAATAAATATGAACCAATTAATATGATAGACTTTAAATCATACCAAAATATACACTTATTACATACGTTAGCCTTTTATGTACACTCATAAGACATATATACATATAAAAATTTAGGGCTAACTTCGCACTATATGACCTAATTACTTTGTTTGTGTTAATTTACAGTGATAGATGCATCAGATCAATACTAATATATAAAAATCAATAAGAGTTGTTTGTTTAGGTCTAGGTCTATATAAGGGTTTGTAGTTTAATTAACATGAAGGACTATGTTTAGGGTTTAGGATGCTTGACATTCAAAGTTTAGTGTTTGGGTAATGTAAAAATTATTTGTTTTAAGTATAGGTTTACATAAAGGTTTGCGTTTATATATATATATATATATAAACGCAAACCTTATAATATATATATATATAATATATATATATTATATTTATATAATATATATATATATATTATATAAATATTTAATATTTAATATGTATATATATATATAATATATATACATATATATATGTATATATATATATACATATATATAAAAAATATATATATATAATATGTATATATTTATATTTATATTTATATATAAAATATGTATGTATATATATAATACACACATATACACAGACAGTGCATGCACTGTCTGTGTATATGTATATATGTATGTGTATTATATATATATATATATATATACACAGACAGTACATATGTATATATTTATATGTGTGTATATGTATATGTGTGTATATATATACATACGTACATATATATATACGTATATATATACACAGATAGTGCATATGTATATATATATATATGTGTGTGTGTATGTATGTATATGTGTATATATATATATGTATATATATACACAGACAGTGCATGTGTGTGTGTGTATATATATATGTGTGTGTATATATATAGCACTGTCTGTGTATATGTATATATGTATGTGTATTATATATATATATATATATATATGTATATATACACAGACAGTGCATATGTATATATTTATATGTGTGTATATATATATATACATACATATATATATATATATGTATATATATACACAGATAGTGCATATGTATATATATATATATGTGTGTATGTATATGTGTATATATATATATGTATATATATACACAGACAGTGCATATGTGTGTGTATGTGTGTGTATATATATATATATATATATGTGTGTGTGTGTGTGTGTATATATGTGTGTGTCTGTGTGTATATACATATACATATATATAATATATAATATATACGTGTATATACATATATATGTATATATATAATATATATGTGTATATATAACTTATGGGCTTTTAGAATTTTTTTATTTAAAGGGGTAATAGGTTGGAGTAAAACTTCTCATTACTTTTTATTACCCAGGTCCCCCCACTAGTAAACTTTATGTGTAAAAAATAAGCTCAATTACTAAAATTTATTACAGGAGTAAAAGTTATACTGACATAACAAACACAAGTAAACTTAAAATTTAATTACCCTTGTAACTATTACACCCCATTACCCTCGTACCAAACGCAGCATAAGGGTATCATGTTTAGATTTTAGAATTTAGGGTTTGACATTTAGGGTTTATGTTTAGAGTTTGGGATATGAGCATATATAGTGCATGTACTCATTTACAAACAATATAATATTTCTTAAATATCAATCATAACACAAAATTATTATTATCCAATAGTTTAAATTTGAAACCTAATTAATCAAGATTAAATGAAAAAAATAAGTTTATTTTATTATTAAGTGGCGCTTAATAAGCGCCGTTGATGCAATAATATCATGGCGCTAAATCCTTTAGAGTTGTTATATATTTAGACTTAGTATCAAAAATTGGAAAACGAGGACGTTCTTTTTTATAGCTATTAAATTTAATTATTACTATAAATGTAATTGTCTTTATAATTTAAAAACACTTTATTTTTGAAGTGTCGTAAAAAGCAATCTTTCAATGACGCTTTGTTGTTAAACATCGTAATTTAGAGAATATTACTATGCTTAACTTCTTAAAAGTCGTGTTACTGGTGAAGTCGACAACGATGATGAAGACGAGATGGAGAGGCTACAAGTGCCTTGAAAAGAAGTTTTTTTTTTTTTTTTTGAAAAACCGGACGATGTTCCTGGAATGGCATTTATGATAAACTTGTAAGTGGGTAAAACACTTACAAATGGTAAGACTCATGTAGCAAAAACAAAAACAAAAACCTTGAGAAAAAAAAATGAGACACGATAAAAGATCGAAAGAACTACTGCCTAAAGTTCAAACTTTACACCTGATTCATGCAACTTTGATCCTTAAGAATCATTGACAGAAGAAAATTAGGGTCATCTTCAATCCCGAGCTTCCATATTTTACAGCCTCCTTGACCAAACAATGAGCAGTGGCATTACCATCTTGACGCATGTGAGAGAAAAGGTGCAGAGTAAAGCTATTTAGGCGTCTCTTCATTTTCTTAATAATCGCACTCCACCCAATGAGATATTCTTCATCAGCCTTCAACTCTTGAATAACCGTTAAGGAGTCACATTCCAGTATAATGTTCCTAGAGCCCAAATCAATGGCAACCAATTTAAAAGAAGTCTGCAGAAGAAGTGGAGAGAATCATAACAAACCAAATTAACGAAAGAGATTTTGACATTGATTTGAATTAAAATAGTTTAGAGAAAACCTTATCAAGTCATTGATTTACCAAAAACTCTAACCTCACATCATCTCTTTAAGGGTTTTTTTTTTTATGGATCATCTCTTCAAGGTTAATTAAGAGATTCTCTTGTATATGCAATATCATTTGATTAATTAATTAACCTAGTCCATATGGTTTAGGGCATGTATCAATCATCAAGAGACTCAAAAAGGACACACATCACAATAATGACACTCAAAAGTACACTTGTCGCATAATTGTTAAATGTTTTTAGAGAGAAAAAAAAATATGTTATACAATTATAGTCGCCAGTATAGAATATTTTGTTAATTCATTCAGTATTACTGAATTATCAATACTGAATTAAGATGATAATTTCACTATTTATATCTAATTTTTTTTATTTTCTATTGAACTTCTATGCTAACACAAATAAGATTGTATTTCAATATTAAAAATTATATAAATTTATACATCTGATTTCTCTGTTTCTATTTCTTCTTCTTTTTTAACACCAGACATCATATAGATATGTAATTTAGATTTTTGTTTTTAATGAATTTTATTAAATATTTTTAGGAATAAATGTAGGGGCCAAATTTGGTAATAGGCCCAAATACAACCCAATAGTCCACAACTCAAACAATTATCAACCTAAATCCTCGTGGCACAAAGGGGTGTACAAATCTAATTACACTTATGATGCTCAAGGCCTAAATCTATGTCCAAGAGACACCTGCACAAGCAAATATGGTTCTAAGATGCCATCAAGCATAGGTATCAACATGCTGACAAACTTCATTATGCTCAGTAGGCCCAAATGCTTTGTCTTTTGCGAAGCCCACTACCTCAAACACACATGCACTCACTAGCTTTAAAGATTTGATTTTCAGCAGAATCTCGGGAGCCACTCGTGCAATTAACCACGAAGGGCCTCTAATGGTTGGCTGATTCTGAGATTTGAGGACGTCCTTATCCTCATGAGCTACCCATCGGGTCCCTAAACTACTATAAATAGGATCTTGGGGTGTAGAGTAAACTATCCAAAATTTCAATATCATCATTCTACTATGAACTCTCTAGCACCCCTAGTCTAAGCCAAGTCCTGCCTCTAGACCACCACCGATCATCATGGAGATGCTACTCAGAGCACTCCAGATTGTGCTCACTACGACGGTCGCGGTGAACTCTACTCACTTTCTCTTTCTATCTCTCTTTATTCTCTACTTATTTCTTAGTACTGCATTTCTAACTTGACCGTCAGAGGTTCATTGGCCGGTACCACACTAGTGTCAAGAACACTCACGACTTTCATTCTCTATTCTTTTTGTAGATTATTGGTAGCCATCATTGATAGATCATCAATTGTAGATTTGACCGTCTAGAGCAACTAACTAATAACTCTTGTATTAGCAAAAAATTATAATTTATTATAATAATTAATAGTTACAAACTATCATTTTATATATTTTTTATGTATATTCTTATAAAATAAAGAAAAATATTAAATATGGGCTTCAATTGGCAAACATTTCTAATAATAGTTACCGTTATCAGACATAGAAAATTGTTACCATACCGATGATTTTGGCAACTCAAATAATGATACCATTATCATTATCATTACCAATAATGTTGGTATACCGATTGATCGATAATGGTAAACCGATAATTAGTAAATTTATCAATTCTTTTGAAAAACTTTCAGTATTCAAAATCTTGTTAAGATGGAAGAGGAAAAGAGTTGAAGAAGAAGAGGTTGAGAAGGATGAACTATGAGTTCTCAGCTGATAGCTAACTTAAGTATGAAGCATGAACAACTAAATTTGAATACAATAGAGATTGAAAATACTAATAAAAGATAAATATTCATTTTCTAATAGTTGCAAGAATAACGTGGCCTTGAAGATATGAAAGCCCAAACTAATATAGAAATAGCTTAACCTAAAGACCCAAAAGATTATAAGACCATGAACCCAGTTGAGATAACAAGCCCATAAAATAGAAGTTCAGTCTTCAAGTAAAAAACTTTCAACCAGGGTTTTTTGATAAGTTCATATATTCTCTCATTTTAATACTCTCTAAACTTGATTTTTGTTAGAGGATTGGCTTTAAAAAGGACTTATTACTTTGTTTTCTTCATTTTCAGTTTTCTCGAACACTTGGATGGTTTTTGATGAAAAAGGGTCTATTTTGAGTATTTTGAAGAACCGTCAATTGGAGAATAAAGCTAAGACCTTGACGAATGTTGGAGAATATTTTGGGAATTTTCGGTGAAGCCAATTGATCCAGAATTCGAAGATAAGTTGATCTGAAATATGATCTCTGTAGAACTGCGCTATCTGTGAAAAAGTGGGTTTAGAAGATTCCACATAGTTTTTCTAGAGACGTGTGAGATAGCCCTGGAAAGCTAAGACATCAAGCTTCAATTTACATATTTTTGGAGATTTTTCTGAAGGGAGTAACATGGTAAAAAAGTCCGAGACATCCAGCAGTCCAGTTTTCTAATCAAAGAAGAAGTCAACCTCTTTCCTTTTTGTTGGGTTTATTGTTTTGGAAACTAGGAGTTGCTGTGAGGTTTCCTTGGAGTTTTAGTATTTGTTTTAGAGGAAGTTTAGGGTTTGAAAGAGGTTACAAAAAGGAGGACTTCATAAGACTTTTTTTTTTTCGGGAGGTTCAGACACTCAGATATTCAACCGACTTTTCTAGGGTGTTCTCCAACCTTTCTTGTGGTTTTCATTCATAACTATGCGTAACTAAACACTTTTACTAGGGCGTGATGAAATCTTAATATGATTCTCTAGTTTGTTTATTGTTCTTATCTTTGATTGCACTTTTGATGTTGGATTTCTAATCAATGTGCTATATATACTTGTTTGATTGTTTGGATGATTGGCCACCAACTAAGTTTTCAACTAAGTAATTTGATACAAGCTCACGTAGATACCATACCGGGTTTGGGATCAGCTTCTTGTGATTAGGAATTGGGAACGCCTAGGGTAGATACCATACTCCTAGGGTTTACCTGGCATGTTAATGAATTCTTGAACTTAAGGAAATCTTGCATGTTCATATTTGAGTTAGATACCATAACCAAATTGCATGTTAAGATAAAGGAATTAGCCTAGATACCATAGGTAATTCACGCCTTAGTGGATTCGCCAACAACATCGACTGAGTGGATTAAAGGTGAGGTAATCAACAACTAGAGAGGATTATTAAGATGGATTCATTGTCCTAGTACTTTCATAAATTTGCTTTCACAATCGAAATCAACAATTTTGTATTTTCTTTACTTCGTTACTTTGATTTCATCGCTTGCTATCTACAATCAACCATCTCTCAAGAATTGTTTCTTTTGCTAAGTTTAGTATAGTAATTAATCGTATTGTTTGTCCAATCCTTGTGGTTCGACCTCGTTCTTGCATAACCTATTCTACTATATTCTTGTGGGCTTGCGAGTATTTTAATTTGGGATTTTTGTTTGCTTATTTTAAGTGATCAAAAAAATTTGCTATCATTTTTCTTTCAAATGAAAACCCTAGCATAAGAAAAGGGAAGAAAAAAATGATTGTTTTTTTCTTTCAGTTAGAAGTACTTTGATCTCTAAAAAGATCTTGATACTTGTAGTAGGGGGATTTGGATTACATGCAAGTTCCATACAAGGATCGTACATTGATCATGCAACTTTTCCGAGACAATCTGACACTTTGGACTTATGATATTAAGGTTTGTTACTTCCTTATTACCCTTGATGTATTTTTTTTTTTTTCTGTTTCTTCTCCTCAATTTGTAGGAAGTTTAGATGGCATATATTTGGTGATCCTTAAACACCCTGGCAATTATATGGTGTCTTACAGTCTTCATTGTTTTGTGTTTTAGGATGATGCTGGGGATGAAATAAAGGAGGCATCATCCAAACGCGTATCTGGCGAGGGGCAGCAGTCACGAATTTCAATCTCACAGAATATTATATTATGTACTCTCTCTTTTTTTAATCTTGCAACCTTTACTTAGTTTTAGATGCCTTATGGGTTGTTGTAGTAGGATTTCTTAATGAATTTGGTGATCTTGATTGTAGACAGCTCCTAGGTTTTATATGTTCCGGTAGATCGTAAATGTGCTTTTATTATTCTAGTGAACTTCCTGCCATACCTATGAGATCACATAGTTGTTGGGATTCCAACTAATTCCTTGCCATTCTTTTTCAACGAGATTTGGTTCGTCTCAACGAACTTCATCCTTTTCCTTACAAGGTCTTCCATCTTAATGTCACATGTTATGCTGACTAGGCATGAGTTGCATGACCTTTATTTGTTTATCCACACTTACAAATCTTGTGGCTTGACCCATGATTGGGGGAATTGACATAAGACTCAGCTTGAGTGGCTTAAAACCACTGCAATTTTATTTTATTTTTGAAAAAATCATAATTGTGTTTTGATCGGATTTACGAATACAATAATTTTTTTTTTCTAAACAAAAATCAATTTATAGTCAATAGTCAATAATTTCATTTTTTTTTCCAATTCAATTTGATTTTTATTTGATAAAAAGTATATTGTTGAATCGGTAATAGTAATAGTGTTGAAAAAATCATAATTGTGTTTTGATCGGATTTACGAATACAATAATTTTTTTTTTCTAAACAAAAATCAATTTATATTCAATAGTCAATAATTTCATTTTTTTATCCAATTCAATTTGATTTTTATTTGATAAAAAATATATTGTTGAATCGGTAATAGTAATAGTGTAATACCCCATCAAAACACATCCATGATGTATTTTTAAAAAAAAAAAGAAAAAAACTTTTTGTAGTGGCTTTAAAAGCCATCATCCATGATTCGGACATTAGAGGTTTGTCACTTTTAGGGAATCGAATTTACATATAAACACCACGTCCACAAGGCACTAAATCAGTGCCTATATTTCTACACGGTCTCAGCTCTCTCTCTCAAGACTCTGAATTCACTGAAGTCATTCTCTAACATGGCTGCCAACATCTCCTCCGTCATCGCCTGGTATCTCTCGTTGTCTTCCCTTCTTACATATGTGTATCCATGTAGTTTATGTACTTGCTTCACCCGCTAATGCCTTCTATTTCTCGATATTCAGGGGCTCAGGAGAAGACGGACAACTAGGAATCGGCAGCAACGAAGAGAAAGAGTGGGTCTGTGTCGTCAAAGGACTTGAGCCCTACAAAGTCCGCTCCGTGGTCGCCGGAAGCCGAAACTCCCTCGCCATTTGCGACGACGGCAAGGTCCTCTTTTGTCTTCCTGATTCAATAAAATGTTACTCTATGTGTGTGTTGATGAGCGACTATTTTGTACTAGACAAGTCCTTACGTGTGTTGTGTGTGTGCTTTGAATGAACTGGGTAATAGTTGTTCACATGGGGTTGGAACCAGAGAGGGACCTTAGGGCACCCGCCTGAGACTAACCAAAACTCCCAAGCACACCCTAAAACAGAGAACATTCCTAGCCAGGTTAAAGCTCTCGCATATGTCAATATTGTTCAGGTAAAATTCCACTACCAAGATTATTGGCCACATGAAAAGAGTTCTTCTTCTGTAATTTTTTTTAGAATGAGTTTCGGATTTGTAATTTCAGGCCGCTATTGGTGGGTGGCATTGTTTGGCTGTTGACGATCAAGGCAGAGCCTATGCTTGGGGTAATACTATAATCAAGTTGGTTCTTTTTATTTTTTAATGTTCTCCTTTGTTAGTGACCCCTTTTTTTATGTCTTCTTTGTATGTTTGTTGGGTAAGTGTATGGAAAGAAAACAGTACATAAATAATAAATTATGCTTCAATTATTGATAAATTGTATAGCTCATTTTGCATATTTAACGTGTGCGTGATTTTGAAACAATAAATGTACTAATTTGTCACCACTTTCATCTGCTTTCTTGGTAAGAAAACAGTTAGACAATTTCTTTGCCTTGTTGCCTGAGATTGTTTAGGTATATTTGCGATGAACCTAAGGGCATGACATGTATATGGTGCAGGTGGCAATGAGTATGGTCAGTGTGGTGAAGAACCTGAAAGGAAGGATGACACTGGCAGGCCCTTGAAAAGGGATATTGTGATTCCCCATCGTTGTGCATCGAAGCTTGTGGTTCGCCAGGTGACTACCTTTTACATTTCAATGGTAGTTGGCATGTGTAAAATCTGATTGCATCTTGACCTTTTCCATGCTAGAAGTCACTTGACCTTTTCTCACTCAAATATATATTAGCTTAAAACTGTACAAAGTCCCTGTAAAAACCTTTTTTTTTTTCTACATAAAAAGAATGTAATACACATGGAGTTGGAGCAAACTTTCTCCATAATTGTTATGTGGAGGAAACCAAGTTGGTGACTGTATTTGGCATCCTCTATATGTTCCTTATGTAGCGTAACTTCAAATTTTTCCTGAGTTATTTTTGTAGTTTCTCCTAGAATGGGTTCTTTTACGAAGTATTCGTAGCTGCATTTTTGTGTAGGAGAGCTGATTAATGCACAATTGGCCCAGTCATATGATTTCCCTATAAAAGTATTCAAATATAGATTTCTCAGACAGGAAGTGGCATGATTTTGCAGTTTTGTAAGCTCTACTTCTCTGATTCTGGATTTTGCATTTGGAACCGAGATAGATAATATGAGGCCTACATGGATTTTCAGCGAATTCTAAATGTTGATGAAACAGGTAGCTGCTGGTGGTACTCACTCTGTGGTGCTTACACGTGAAGGACATGTATGGACTTGGGGTCAACCGTGGCCTCCTGGTGACATGTACAGTCCCTTTTGGCTGAATTCCCTAAACTCATCTCACGCATGTCTAGTGTCTCTCCTTTTTACTATCCTCATGAGAGTACTTTATGGATTTCTTTGTCTCTTTTTTCTTTTCTTTTTTTCCTTTTGGTCTCTACAGAAAACAAATTTCCATTCCTGTGAGAGTACAAGGCCTTGAAAGGGTGAAGCTTATTGCAGTGGGGGCATTCCATAATTTGGCCCTTCAAGAGGATGGAACTTTATGGGCATGGGGTAATAATGAGTATGGACAACTTGGTACCGGGGATACCCAACCAAGATCACAGCCTATTCTTGTTCAAGGGCTTGCTGGTCTTAACTTGGTTTGTATCATATCCTTCTTACTGTTTGTCAGCTCTTGCCAAAATTTTTTTTCCCACAAACAACTGAAACCGACAATACTAACATGATTTTCAATTTTGTCTGAATTTTCAACTTCTGCAACATTCTTTTTGGTGTTAGCTTCTGAGTTTCAAGAACAAGTTAAGGTAATCTGTCCTCAAAACCCCTCAGAAATTCAAAACAATATTATGCTTTGGTTTTCCCAAATTGCTAAGCCCATAGAAAAGATTCAATGTTTCTTGGTCAGCCAAATAAATAGCAACGTGAAATGTATTTTCAGTTGTACTAGATTTAGAGTAAAAATTGTGCCTTTCCTTGACTAGGATAACTTCTTCAATTTGTGACCAACTTTATTGGGTGTTGGACTGCATTTGGTGAATTTCTTTAAAGTCTTGAGACCATATTGCCTTCAGGGTGGGCCTGAAATTATTGAAGAATGGTTCTAAGCAAGTCAGGAAAGGGGGATGAGGAGGGTTTTGTTCACTTATCTGTGCATAAAGATGTCATAGCTGTTATTTTGATCTGACCTATGAGGTTTTTTTCTCACTTAGCAGTGCATCAAACTTTTTTGCTTTTTTATATATGTCTTGTTTTATTGGTCTGGAAGTTATTGCTTGAACTCTTTTTGGTCAGGCCAAGCAGCTAGGAAGAAATGTAAAGAACGAGAATTGTTGAAACTAGCATATTGGAAGATCAATAGGCTCTGTTTCAAATTTACTAATCTTTAATTTTGGTTACTGAAGTATGGTTAGATAGTTGTTGTTCTGGTGGTTGCTTTGTGTTCTGATGGCTATAGCATAAGAAAGACACTTCTTCCACTATTTCATATCCCTAAGGCGTTTTGTATGGAAATCTAGGTTGATATTGCTGCTGGAGGATGGCATTCAACTGCATTGACTGATGATGGAGAGGTATGCATACTTTTGATTTGGGCACTAATTGGAATCATAATAAACTTAAAGGCAGCCCATTATTTTAGCCATCGAGCGTTATTTGACACACCACTTATGGAAACAAATGTCCCTTTGTCAGATAAACTCTAAGCCCTGTGACAGCTTTAAAACACGAGAGTGCATCTCCAACAAAGAGAAGATGAGATCTTTAAAGTTATTCCCTTCACTAACTTTAAACCTTTCCAAATAACTTCCCTCTTTTACCTTCATCATAATTTTTCCCAGGACTTCCATCACAAGGATGGTTTAAAAAAAGGTGATCAGCTCTCTTTGTATTAGAGTGTTTCTAGAGTGGAAAACCTAGAAGCTTTCCCATTTATGGTGATCAAAAAAGGAGTAGTAATTCAATTTTTTGATCCATTTTACACATCTTTCACGAAAGTCCCATCAGCATATCCCAATTGACGTGATTTAAAGCCTTTTTCGATTCAAGTTTACAAATCAACCCTTTACTGTCCCTTTTGCGGTAAATGTGGATAATCTCTTTTCATATTGCAGTGCATCATATATATAACAACCTCCACATGAGCTCATATTCTTTAATTGTCCTTTTCAGAGATTTGTCTATGAAACTCTCTATAGGCAATTAAAATACAAGAAGTTAAGTGAGTGTCTGCGTGTGAGCTTTACTTCTTTTTTATTTTATTTATTCTATTTTATTTTCTCCCTATTGTATACTTCCCATGGACTAGGCGCATGCTCTTTAGCTAATATTATGAAGTGCTCTTGTTTGTTAAGTCTAAAACGGCATAACATGGAACCCTGCTATGCCTATTGCCTGAGCCCTTTTTAACAAAATGAATGGGTTGTTCAAGTTTTAAATCATTATGATAGATAACATATAATATCCTTCGTTCCAGGTGTATGGCTGGGGAAGAGGGGAACATGGGAGGCTTGGATTTGGAGATAGTGACAAGAGCAGTAAAATGTTGCCTCAGAGGGTTAATCTTTTGGCAGGGGAGGACATTGTTCAGGTAACAACAATGTGAAGAAATAACCTTTCTAATAGCTTATGGGATACATTTTTACCAAGATCAATTTATGAAAAGGTACATTTTTATTAAGAACCCATATACGAAAAGAGCGCCACATTGTTTGCTACTGAGGGTCTGGTCTTACACATACAGACAATTGTGTGAAGACAGGAAGCACGGACACGGACACAGGACATGACACGACACGGACACTTTGACACTGCAATTTCAAAATTTGCAGGACACGGACATGGCAAGGACACGCATACATAAATAATATATATATGTCATATGTAAGAAATAACACAAACAAATATTTTTCTACTCTCACTTTCACTTGATCTTTGAACCCTAACAAGTAACAACTATTTAAGGTAGTGCAACTCTTTCTCATTTGATTAAGATAAGAGCACTTTTAATTGCAAAAAAGGTTTTTTGAATAAAAATCATTTATGGGTTCTCTTCAAGATAACAAAAGCATGTAATGGATTACAACTACTAACTCTGTATGATCTTGAAATTAGTGTCTTAAAATTAAATCTACGTACATTAGTATAGTATAATTTCTGTATACTTCCATTTTAGGTTGGTGTTGATAATGTATACTTCCATTTTAGGGTGGTGTTGATAAGGAAGATTCCAGACTTGTGATTCAAACCTTACTGACTTTGTGTAACTTGTATGTTGTCTATTGCTGTGTCCGGGAAGTGTCCATCTTTAAAAAATTTAAGAAAAAACAACACAGCTTGGACTCGTGTCCGAGGAGTGTTCGACACGGACACGTCGCCATTTTAGGAGCGTCCGTGCTTCCTACTGTGAACTTATATGCTTAAGATCATGGTTACCTTGTAATATTAGAAAGAGTTTTATAACCATAGAATGAAAATATATACAATCGTTGAAGTTGAGTCTACTTGGTATAAACATACAAGAATGCTTTTGATTTGCGAACTGGTGCTTTAATTGTGGTCTCCTGTAAATAGTGGTGTTGCCAAGTAGTTTGTGGCTTGTATCTTTCATTGGTTCACTTTTAAACCTTTTAGCATATGATTGATTTATTTCAAATCCAGGTGTCTTGTGGTGGGACTCATTCGGTTGCTTTGACACTTGATGGACGAATGTTTTCGGTACGTATATTTAACATGTATTGTACTAATCGTATGGGAGTCATGGAATTGAATTCCAACCTCATCGAATAGTAAGCAACCAGGCATTAATGTCTTCTATTTTGCTTCCCTTGATCTGTGCTTGGTGTTTTCAACTGGCAAGCTTAAATTGTCATAATGAATGATCTCTTCTTGCAATTCAAAATAAATTTTTTGTTGATGGGTTTTCTTACTGCAGTTTGGTCGAGGTGACCACGGGCGACTTGGATATGGGAGGAAGGCAACTACAGGCCAACCAATGGAAGTGCCTATAAACATTCCACCTCCAAAAGATGCTGATGCTGGTGCTGACGGACATTGGATTGCTAAACTTGTTGCTTGCGGAGGACGCCACACCCTTACAATTGCAGAATGGCAGATTGATGACTCAAAACAATCATAGAATACTAAATTCTAGTGACAATGCTAAGATTGGGGTTGTGTAGTAGACATCTCATAACCCCTTAATATGCATAGGACAGATTGGGAATTAAGAAGGTCGATATTTGAGGCAACATGCTTGCTTTGTTTTTTCTCTCTCTTTTAGGTTAAGTACTGGATGAAAACCCAGTACGGAAATAATGTCAAATCACGCCCACTATGAAAATAATGTCAAATCACGCCAAAGTGGGCGTTAGAATCTGTAATCTCCCACGTTAAGGGATCAGAACCAATGTTTTTTATTATTGAGAAAGCATAATAGAACAGTCGGTCATGCTTCTTATGTTGCTGCAAAACTAGTTTTATCTCTTCTTACCAGCTACATCCACATGAAATCCATACAAAAGTGTATTTCAAACACAAATTACACAACCATATCTAGCTCTATTAGCAAATTCAGCATTCACAAACCAGGGCATAAATGTACAGGACTCTCTTTTAGGTTATGGTCTCAGTATCAATCTTTTGAGGTTCGCGAGACGTTTCTACGAAACCATTGCCGCCACCGTGGTTGCTGCTGTAACTGCGATAATCAGGCCCGTATTTGCTGTAGAACATCCCAGCATGAAGAACGTACACATGTAGCAGTTGACTTGCCATCGCTATTATGATAAATGCTTCTAATGTTTGCTGCAAATCAAGCCAAAATGTCCTGTTTAATCAACTTCCATTGTACTTGGTTGTTTGGCCAGAAAATGAACGAATCCGAATCTCAATCTCAAATGGATACAAGAATTTTAAGAACATCTAATTAGCTACATGAGGCATATGTACACACTTATTTAAGGCTGCAATGGGATTCAAAAAAATTATTATCAGTTGCTTTCCTCTGTGCCTCCTAGTATTATCTCCTTGCACACTAGTCTGCATCAAGAAAAGCCCAAACAACACAACACAAAGAAAAAGAAATCAGCGCAAGAAATATATTTCCGAATCTACTGGGCATGGGAGTTAAACTTACGACGCCCAAACAACACAACACACAGAGAAAAATGAATCAGTGCAAGAAATATATTTCAAAAACTACTCAGCGTGGGAGTTGAATTTGAGACGCCCAAATAACACAACACAAAGAAAAAGGAATCAGTGCAAGAAACATATTTCCAAAACTACTGGATGTGAGAGTTCAACTTACAACCTCTTGCATTTGCAAAGAGTTAGGTGACTAGCACACAATGATACCAGATTCAGGTCATGATTAAGTCCTAATAGAATAACAGTTAATCATGTCCCACATAAGAAATTAACGCATAATACTGCTTTGTGTATATGATGTTAGGATTGGATGTAATACCCAAAAGCTAGAGCAGTAAGAGCCCAAGAAATGATTCCCAAAGAAAATGCTTCAGCCAAACTCTCATTTCTCCAAGCATAAAAATGCATGATCCCAGCTATCACTGAGCAAGCCCCAACCACTCCAGCTATTAAGGCAAACATCAATACAAAGCTCGTTGTTGTATTACCATCCAAATCTATGCACAAAACAGTCTTTTAATTTTTACACATTTTGAAAGTCAAAGAAGCAATATTTTTTGGTCATTAACAAAACCCAGAAGAAGAAATTGAACCAAAGAGACATACGTGGGTGATTCTGTTCACCATCGATGTATTTGTCAAGAGACCATCCAGCTAGTCCGAGAATGATGACATTAGCCACCAAGTTCACTGCTAAAAGAATACCCATAAAATCCCTACCATCTCTTCCAACCGCCATTACTAGAACTCGCTCGATATTCACTTCAATCTACACTGAGGCAAAGACAGAGAGGCTCATGAGGTTTATGAAAAATATAAGAAAAAAGACGGCCTTTTGCGTAAGGGTTTTTTTGAAAAATAACCCTCGTTTATAAACATTTTTCAAATCTAACCCATCTTTTTAAAACACTTAAATATAACCCTTTTGACAAAGGAAAAGATAAAATTACCCATTGCACAGTTCAAAATCCTAAAAGTCAACAGTTATCGTCTCGAATTGCGTAAAACCCGTCCTTTCATCTTCTTCTTCGTTTATTCACACACGAGCATAAAAAATTCTCTCACATCTGTATCTTCTTCCTTCAACTTCTTCGTTCTTCCGAGAATATTATTTGTTGGAATTTCTTCTGGTTTTTTACGAACGAACAACAACAACAACAAACGCGACTCTAAGGTTAGTTTCATTTCATGGATTTACGGTGTTTGAATATTCGTTCATATGTATGAGATTTTTGGAAGAGGTTAGAGAAACAGTACAGTCATGCGTGTAATATATATGTTATAGGGTGTTGGGTTTCGTTGGTAAAGGCGTGCATGTTCGTTGTTATCAGTTTTGCAGTACACGTAGAAAGTTCTTGTACTGTTCATGAAAGTTTGTACCTTTTTCGTTGATAACTGTTTTTATTTATGTTGACAACTGTATTACTTTTTGGTTGATAACTGTATTAATTTTTGGTTGATAATTGTATTACTTTTTGGTTGATAACTGTATTACTTTTAGGTTGATAACTTTATTACTTTTTCGTTGGGAACTGTATGACTTTTTCGTTGATAAATACATATATATTTAGTTGATAACTGTTTTGGTTTTGTGTTTATGTTTGATAAACTTATTTTCCACCTTTCATATTCATGCAGATTTGACATAAAATGGCATACAAGATTCCCATCAACGAGAGATTTGGTGCCAAGGTTCTTTCTTTTTCAAAGTTACATGAAACAATAAGCGATATTAGGAGTAAGTTGAGCGAAGATCAGCTGACTTTGTTTAGGGGAACCTGTTTTGGTACTTTCTTACAACTGAAAAACATTAAATGGGCTCCACAGATTGTACACCAACTCCTCCTTCGGCAAGTACAATCAAAAGAGGATGAAAAGAAAGGGAAGTTGGTGTTTTTGATTGGTGGAAGAGAAACTAGTTTTTCAATAAGGGAATTTAACATCATAACTGGATTGAGGTGTCATTCCCTACCAGACATCTCATTATATTTGAAAGAGATGGAGAAGTCTGGTGAACCTAGGGTGGGCTTGCAGAATAAGTATTTCAATGGAAGCTATCATATTTCATGCCAAGAGTTACGGAGGACTTTTATGCAGTGCCAAGATCCAGAAGATGTATATAAGTTGGCACTTGTATATTTTGTTGAGTATGTACTCTTAGGTAGAGATGTGAAGCTGTTGATTGATGTTGATTTCTTGAATCTGGTTGATTATGTTGATGAGTTCAACAAGTACCCATGGGGGACTTTGTCCTACAAGAAGACAATACAGTCCCTAACTAATTGTCTTGTTGGAAGGTCCGACAAATTTAAGGCCAAGCAGAATGATTTTGAATGGTACAATCTATTGGGCTTTCCTTGGGCTTTCCAACTATGGGTATACGAGGTTATTCCAAGTATTGCAGCAAGTTTTGCAGACTGTGTTGATCTGAATTTGTTGCCTAGAATGTTGAAATGGTCATCAACTAAGGCACCAAAGTCCAAGACTGTCAACGATATATTGGAGGCGGATGAGGTAATTATATTTTTCTGGTTTATAATGAAAATGTGAAGTTTGATGATTTACAATTTATATGTTTTATTTGTTATTGAGAATTTTACGTTGGTATTGTATATAGTTTACGTTGGTATTGTATATATTTACGTTGATATTGTATATATTTACGTTGGTATTGTATATATTTACGTTGATATTTTATTTTTTTACTTTGATATTGTATATATTTACGTTGGTATTATATATATTTACGTTGGTATTGTATAATTTTACGTTGGTATTGTATATATTTAAGTTGGTATTTTATTTATTTACGTTGGTATTTTATTTATTTACGTTGATAATATAATTTAGATGTTTTATATTATATTATTGTTTCATCTTCAGGTTACAGTCTTTGAAATGGTCAACACACACTCAGAAAGTGAGCAAGACTATACATTTAATTGTGAAGGGAATGTAGGTGTCTTGTTAAAGAAGGCAAAGAAAGCCAAGCAACCCATTCAGAACCCTGGAGCTAACTCTGATGTCAGTTCAGTTAAAAAGTCAGATGATACATTTGAGATGGGATTGCTTGTGAGTTCGTTGATCAGGGGATTGGTCAATCATGATAAGACAATTGATCTAAAAACAATTGATGCAAAAAAGGATTGGTTTGATACAATCATCGACCAAAGCAAGTGGCTACTAGACACGGTACGCACTTATAACTCTTAATTTGTATATTACGTTTTCTGTTAATGATATAGAAATTTATAAATTAGTTATTATGTTAATGAAAGTTTTTAAATTATGTTTATAACTGAATTACTTTTACGTTGACTACTGCTTTTATTTAGGTTGGTATATGCATATAGATTTGGTTGATATATGCATATAGATTTGGTTGATAACTGTATTTGTTTTGGTGTTTATGGTTGATAAACTTACTTTATTTCTTATAATGATATAAATATGTTCTGCAGCATCTTGACGTTGCATTCGAGTTCATTCGTAAAAGAATGTCTGAGAATACTGATATTTTCAGACAAAAATGTGCGATTATGGATACACCTTTTCATGTAAGTATTTTAATTCTCGTTGATTTTATCTATGTTTAGGTTGACATTTATATTACACTATTCGTTTATAATATACACTTTTTCGTTGATAACATAAATATTTTTTCGTTGATATTTAAATATAATTTTTTTTCCAGACATATCTCAACATCCGTTACAAATTGCACGAAGAGAACAATGAGCCTTCACATTGGGACCGTGATGATCTTCTACTGCATTTTGTTGACGGATCTTAGGAAAATATGGTCTCTTGGTCCAATTTGGATAGGGTTTATTTCCCAATTAATATAACTGCTGATCATTGGGCTGCTGGTGTGATAGACCTTCAAGAAAAGAGGATCATTTGTTATGATTCACTTATCAAGCACACCAGACAGGAGACATTTAGTAATGAAATGAAATCCATTGCAACATTGATCCCCAAGATGCTGAAGCGGGCCAACGTCATCGACGATGAATCTCCATGGACCATAGAGCGTCAACCTGAAGTTCCTCAACAACAAAATGGGTAAGGTTTTATATTCCTTTAATAAATAATCTTCTAATAAATAATTGACCTAATTTCGCTTGCTTTTTCGTTCAGTTCGGACTGCGACATGTTCTGTATAAAATTCATAGAGTTTCTCTCAGCCGATAAGGACGTGACCATTTTGAAACCTGAGGACATGGGATTTATTAGGAAAAAATTTGCAGTCGAGACATGGAAAATGGGCACGATGAGAATGTAATTTCTATTTGATTAACATATTATGTTTATTTAATATATACAACTGTAATTATTTCATTTATATATATGATATTCTATATTTACCAACGAAGACAGTTTGAGTAATCAACGTTACAAGTAATAGTTATCAACGAAAAACTATACACCATAACATAACTACCAACGGAAACAGTAAGACTTATCAACGTTACGAATAATAGTTATCAACGAAAAACTATGCACCATAACATAACTACCAACGGAAACAGTAAGACTTATCAACGTTACTAATAATAGTTATCAACGAAAAACTATGCACCATAACATAACTACCAACGGAAACAATAAGACTTATCAACGTTACTAATAATAGTTATCAACGAAAAACTATGCACCATAACATAACTACCAACGGAAACAGTAAGACTTATCAACGTTACGAATAATAGTTATCAACGAAAAACTATGCACCATAACATAACTACCAACGGAAACAGTAAGACTTATCAACGTTACTAATAATAGTTATCAACGAAAAACTATGCACCATAACATAACTACCAACGGAAACAATAAGACTTATCAACGTTACTAATAATAGTTATCAACGAAAAACTATGCACCATAACATAACTACCAACGGAAACAATAAGACTTATCAACGTTACGAATAATAGTTATCAACGAAAAACTATGCACCATAACATAACTACCAACGGAAACAGTAAGACTTATCAACGTTACGAATAATAGTTATCAACGAAAAACTATGCACCATAACATAACTACCAACGGAAACAGTAAGACTTATCAACGTTACTAATAATAGTTATCAACGAAAAACTATGCACCATAACATAACTACCAACGGAAACAATAAGACTTATCAACGTTACTAATAATAGTTATCAACGAAAAACTATGCACCATAACATAACTACCAACGGAAACAATAAGACTTATCAACGTTACGAATAATAGTTATCAACGAAAAACTATGCACCATAACATAACTACCAACGGAAACAGTAAGACTTATCAACGTTACTAATAATAGTTATCAACGAAAAACTATGCACCATAACATAACTACCAACGGAAACAATAAGACTTATCAACGTTACGAATAATAGTTATCAACGAAAAACTATGCACCATAACATAACTACCAACGGAAACAATAAGACTTATCAACGTTACAAGTAATAGTTATCAACGAAACATGAGATAGCCTAACAAATAAATACCAACGATCAAGTTCAATCATAACTCATTGTGCTGACGTGCTAGGGTGTAAACAAATGGGCTCGCTACAAGTTTGACGGTTGTGACCATCTTGTTTGCAACGACTGCATTTTCTTTTTTGTATTTGCTCACCGGATGATGGAATTCGACGTTTCTTTGGTCGTCCACTTTTTCTCCTGGTTTCTGGAGGTAAGACAACCCTCAATTCCTCAGTTAGAACATTAGCGTCTGTGTTCAAGACAGGGTTGATTGGTTCTGCGTATGCCAGCAGCAGCATATCAGTACGATAATATTGCGAACACAATGAAATTATTGGTAATTTTCTAACTCTACATGCTGCAAAGGCGTGGATGCAGGGTATATGGTCAATATCAAAAACTCTGCAGGAGCAAGTCTTGCTGGCCAAATCCACTTGTCCTCCATCATCACCATCTTTAACAAGAAAAGTATTTATACTAATAGGCTCCACAGTCATGACCCTAGCCCTGAAAAGTTTCAAAATTTTAATTATCAACGATAAAATTGTAATAGTCAACGAGAAAATAATAGTTATCAACGAAACTTTAGTAAACGAAACACACAAAATTCTCAACGAAATATATAAATCATCAACCAAAATCATCAAAGTTATCAACGATACATTTTATCAACTACAACAACAAAATTCTAAACGAAATATTTAAATCATCAACGAAAATTCTCGAAGTTTTATCAACCAAAATAACTAAATTCTAAACGAAATAAACAAATCATCAACGAAATTTCTCAAGGTTATCAATGAGAATTAAATTACTTTAAATACCTATTCCTTCTTTCTTCTGCAACTTTATCGTAATAGTCAGTCAGTTCACCTTTCATTTCAAGAGCTATTGATCGTCTCTCATGAAACCATCGTTGTAATAAAGATTGCAGATGATCCATCAACTTCGTAATAGGTAAGGTTCGAGCATCCCTCAATATTCCATTTAAGCATTCAGCTATATTTGTTGTCATGATGTTATACCGTTGTCCAGGAAAATAAGCCCTAGACCATTTCTCAAAACCAACTTCACTTAAATACTTGAAAACATTACCTGCATCGAATCTGAGTATTTGATTCATGATATGGTGAAACTCCACCTTATTGTATGACTTTGCTGCCTTGTAGAATAGAGGGATGACGGAATCACTAAACTTTTTGGACTTCAAATTCTGACCAAGGTGATACATACAAGCACCATGTATGGCCTCTGGAAAAACTCTCCGGATACTTTTTTCAATACTTGCATTCCTATCCGATATAAAAACAAGTGAATCCATGCTTCCAATAGCTCCATTCAATTTTTCAAAGAACCATGTCCACGCATCATCATTTTCTGAATCCCCTACTCCAAAAGCCAAAGGATAAACCTGGTTGTTTCCATCCAAACATGTGGCAACAAATAATGTTCCAAGATACTTACCTTTCAAATGAGTTCCATCAACACAAATTACACGTCTTATACAAGTACGAAAACCTCTTAATGATGGTCCAATGGCCATGAAACAGTATTTGAATCGATTGATAGAATCCAACTCAATATGTGTAACCGTTCCTGGATTGTTTGATTCCAATTGTGCAAAAAAAGAGGGAAGTTCAGCAAAAGATTGTTCTGGCGTACCATGTAATGAATGTAGGGCACTTTCTCTAGCCCTCCAAGCTTTCCCATAAGTGATTGAAACTCCATGCACTCTCTGAAAATCCTTGACAATGTCATTTGGTCTATAAATGCAACTAACCCCCTCATATTTAGACTTAATGCATTCCCCCACAACCCAACCTGTTGCTTGACGAGCTTCATGAAATTCAAAACAAGAAGAAGACAAATGTTCGTCACGATATACCTTTATGACGAAAAAACAAGTGTCATCAACTCTCGTTGCTCGAAGCCACCACTTGCATTCACTTACTTTGCATCGAACAACAAAAAGAGTTTTTGTCGATCATCAGGTTCTTCAAACAATTCTGTATCTGCAATATCATATCGATCATCATTTAACTCAAAATTTACCTCAGTATCATCATCATATACCTCTCTATCAGTGTTTGAAATGCATAGAGATGTCCCAGGTATGTTCTTGTCGCTGTTGCATCGTACAAAAAAATGAACATCCCTGTCACCTTCAATCTCAACAGGTTCAGTTGGACCATGGACATTGAAAATATACTTCAATTGGATGTTATGTGTCCGACGATCGATATTCGTCAATTCGTACACCATATCCAATAATTGGTTGTAGGAAATGTCATTTGGAATGATCATGCCCTTACTCTTCCCACCCTTATATGCATAACTGAGACCAACCTTTTCCCAAGACCCACAATAACGAACCAATATGCTAACCTCTTCCATTTCTGAATCACAAAATAAGTGAGTATTCAACCAAATAACTCAACGAAAAGTAACAGGGTTATCAACGAAACAGACATAAATTATACACGTTTAGCAACGAAAATTTAAACAGTTATCAACGAAATAACTGCAATTGGTATGATATAAGAAAAGTAAAACAGTTATCAACTAAAAAAGCTGTCGATATCAACGACAATACAGTCATTTAGCTACGAGATTACACACGTTTAGCAACCAAAATATACACGTTTAGCAATGAAAATACACAAGTTTAGCAACGAAAAATATTTACTGGAGTTTTTATTACACTAACAGAATGGTGAAGTGTAAGTGTAAACTTTCTGCCATTTACGATTGGTCGAACATCTTCTGCGCTATACATCTAGCCATGGTTAAAGTTGTTGGGTGAGAAACCCACTTCATTGAAATCGTTATATTATCAACCATATAAATGTTTTATCAACGAAAAATTGTCTGAGTTAAACGAAAACTAACGAAGTAACCAACGAAAAATTTGTCTCACATCAACGAAAAATCATTTATCAACGAAATATTTGTACTGGTATATTAACTCATAAAATGCACTACACTAACCTTAGTTTGGTGCTATCTGCCTTCTCGACTTAAATGACAAGATGTTTTAGCACAAGATGTTGTATGGTAAAATGCAAACTCGCTGAAGTAGGAGACGAAGGGTTGGACATGTAGCGACCACGGTGAGCACTTATATGTTCTAGGGGAACGAATTCGGAGATTGCGTTGCCGACTTTAGGCTCGTTTGCGTCTTCGACGACGTCGCTATGGCAGCTTACCGAGCTTATACGTCCCGATACTTCAACCTTGAAGATTTGAGCTTTTGGCTTATCGATTTCACTAGATCTGTGACAAATTTCGAATGAAAGAGGTATACATGGGCGGTTTTACTGGGTTTGAAGGAGAGAGAGAGTGGTTTCGCAGAGGGAGAGGAGTGTTTTTGGGAGGGAAAATCATTTTTAGGGTTTAAGAGAGAGAGGTGGTGCATGAAAAGACGTGAAAGGATATGAATGTCTTTTCCTTTGGCAAAAGGGTTATATTTAAGTGTTTTGAAAAGAAGGGTTAGATTTGAAATTAACCTTTGTTTAAAGAAGTATCTTCACTGCATGTTAGGAGCACTTGATCCTTAATTGACTGCAAAGTGTCTGTAAAGACCCATGTCATGCACAAGCTTATGGTACGGGATTCTGTAGGATTAGAGCTCTATTAGTCTATTCAGCTTAAACGTTGTTTTGTAAAATTCTATGAACTATGATGGCATGACATTCATGATTTTCTGGTGATAGTGAGGCTTTCTACTCTCTTCTACGCTTTTCTTTTGGATAACACTGGTTTCTCTGAAGGATTCTCTTATATTCCTTGAGGGCCTAACACCTTTCTGCTGGCTTGAAAGTTATGCTCATAAGAATGCTATTTTTCTGATGTTATAGAATTTCTTACCTTGTGAAGACACTGTAGTTTTTGTTGTTTCTACCACTGGCCAGGGAGATACACCAGACTCAATGAAGGTTGGTTGAGATTTTATTTCCCTCTTTCCTCTTCAGGGTTGCCTCTTTTCATTCATTTGGGTGGGGCAGGAGACCTGAGGTCTGTGTATATTTCTTTATATCAACTCACCTTTTACTGTATATAGGTCTTTTGGATGTTTCTGCTGCAGTGAAATTTAAGTAACCATTGGCTGGAAGGAGTGCATTATGCTGTGTTCGGATTAGGTGATTCTGGTTACCAGAAATATAATGTAATGCCTTTAAGAGTTCTATGTGTTACTGGGGAATTTTATATTTATTCTCTCAGATTTTTTTTACGAGAACTTACTTTTTATTGAAAATCTATTTCTGATGAGCTCTCAATAATTCAACACATATTAAAATTCTGAATTAGTCATAGAGTGTACTATATTTGTTCTGAGG
This sequence comes from Tripterygium wilfordii, assembly GCF_013401445.1. NCBI lineage: Eukaryota > Viridiplantae > Streptophyta > Magnoliopsida > Celastrales > Celastraceae > Tripterygium > Tripterygium wilfordii. The sequence goes on from NC_052234.1 coordinate 2,906,063, forward strand.
TTGTGCCAGCTTCTTGTTGTTTTCTTAAGAATGAAGGTTTTTTTTAGCAAGTCATGGGACATGTTATTAATTTTCTGAGGGAGGGGGACCCTGCATCTTGAGCAAGTGATGAAGAGGAAGCTACCACTAGACCACTTGAGCTCCGATGGAGAAAGTTGTTGACATAAGTTATGTCAATCATATATTTGATTCTTTACCGGATTCCCTTTCTGGTTTTACAAGTTAGAAATGGGGGATGAAAATTCATTATTTGAAATAAAGGTTGATGCTTTAGAATTTTTGTTTTATGTTTCATCGAGGTCCTTTACATTAGGTATGTTGTTGTTTGACCTCTACAAAAGTTATGGATGCGTTTGGAAACTCCTGAAACCTTTCAGTGACATTTTTAGTTTTTGACAAATAATGTATAAAAAAAATAATAGTTTTGTTTCTTATTAAAGAAAGAAGAATTTTTTTTATGCAAATTATATTTACCTTGTAGTATTAGAAAACTCGTCTAATCAAGACCTCAAATTCCTTGGGACCTTCTTCGAGTTTCTATACCATTAAACAATCTATTTCATATTTACCCCAATTAGGTATTTCATTTTGGTTATCTGTTAAAGGGCTGTTTTGTGAATTCTTAAATTTTCCCATATTTTACTTGTATTCTACTCCTTGGATTGCATTACTTGCCGGTGGTTATTAGTTTTCATCCAAATTATTGATAATACAGCAGAATCGAGTAGTTTTTCAGGGGAAAAAAATGTTTCTTCTTGTTACATTGCATATAAAAAACAAAAGGATTTACTTTGATGTTGATCACTGCAGTTTGTTGCTAAAAAGCTCGACAGAAGACTTTCCAATCTTGGGGCTTCAGCTCTACTTGAAAGAGGTTTGGGAGATGATCAGCACCCTTCTGGGTATGATTTCACTTGATAACTTATGAAATTTTCTTAAAACTTGAAAATAATATATTGATAATAGCTGCTGGATTTTTGGTCGTACCTGTGCTGCATTAGTTAGATGTGACAAGGTCAATTGGCCATTCGCACGACGTGCTAATGACATGAAAATATTGACCAAATTTCACCACTGTTCCAGATGATCCTCTTGAATCGGCTGATTAGTTTCACCCTAGTTGCTTTCTAACTTACATTCTCCATAATTAGCTGTGTTACAAAGGTAAAATTGTATATGTTGTGTAACAAATGAGTAATACATGAGTATATAGACAAGAGAATGAAGAGAAGACCATACTACCCTTCTATACTAAAAATATACAAAATACACATCTCTAACACCCCCCCTCAAACTCAAGGTGGGTCAAACACCGAGAGTTTGCCAATGAGAAGCTGATGACGAGAAACAGTGTGAGACTTCGTGAAGAAATCCGCCAATTGTGCAACAGAATAAGTGAAAGGCAAGGAGAGAACATCCGATAGAAACTGCTCACGAACAAAGTGACAATCAATCTCAATGTGTTTCGTCCTCTCGTGAAAAACAGGATTGCTGGCAATATGGATAGCACTCCTGTTGTCACAATGCATCGGTGTGGGTCCAGAAATATGGACACCCAAGTGACTAAGGAGACGACGTAGATGAACAATCTCCTTAGCCGTAGTGGCCATTGCACGATATTCCGCCTCCGTGCTAGAAAGAGAGACTACATTCTATTTCTTGCTGCGCCAAGAGATGAGAGAGTCACCAAGAAACACACAGTAGCCTGTAATAGAGCGACGAGAAGTAGGATCACCTGCCCAATCAGCATCTGAGTATGCCTGAAGAGTGAGAGGCGAGGATGATGATAAGTACAAGGACCTAGTTATAGTCCCACTGAGATACCTAAGAATCCGAAGGAGAGCACCATAGTGAACTGAGCTGGGAGCAGACATAAACTGACTCACAATACTCACAGCATGAGCAATATCCGGACGAGTGATGCATAGGTACACAAGCTGACCAACAATCTGCCTGTAGCGAGTCGGATCAGGAAGAGGCTGACCATCAGTCGGACGGAGCTTCACATTAAGCTCAAGAGGAGTGTCAACACTGCGAGTATCTAAGAGAGCAGCCCGACTGAGGATGTCAGAGAGATACTTCTGTTGGGACAGCAGAATGCCATGATCAGAACGAGTAATCTCAATACCAAGAAAATACCTGAGAGAACCAAGATCTTTCATCCGAAACTGAGACTGAAGGTGTCGCTGAAGATACTGAATGGCAACGGTATCATCACCTGTAATGATCATATCATCCACATACAACAGCAGAATCGCCCGCCCCTGAGGGGATGACCGAACAAATAGAGAGTGATCCTGAGAACTCTCAGTAAATCCAGCCTGAGTCACCACCTGACGAAAACGCTCAAACCAAGCCCGAGGGACTTGTTTGAGACCATAGATAGCCCGACGAAGGCGACAAACATGTTGAGGAGGAGTCCGAAGTCCAGGAGGGGGTTGCATGTAAACAATTTCTGAAAGATCACCATTGAGAAAGGCATTCTTCACATCCATCTGAAGAAGAGGCCATTGACTAACTGTCGCAACTGCCAATAAAGTGCGAACTGTAGTCATCTGAGCAACTGGAGCAAAGGTCTCATCATAATCAATACCATGCACCTGAGAAAAACCTCTAGCTACAAGACGCGCCTTATAGCGCTCAATGGACCCATCAGGTCGACGTTTGACCCGGTAAATCCATTTGCAGCCAATAGGCCTAACACCAACAGGAAGAGGAACCACATCCCAAGTCCGAGTCTCCCGAAAAGCCTCAAACTCCTCAGCCATAGCCTGCTGCCACTGAACGGACTGAGATGCCTCAATGTATGTACGAGGCTCAGACTCCGAATGAAGAGCAGTAAGAAAAGCAGTAAACTGTGGAGCATAAGTGGAAACAGAACTATAACCATACCTCTCCACAGGACGTCGCTCGCGCTGAGGATAGCGAGGTGCAGGAGGATCCGTACTAGCAGAGGATGGACAAGTGATCGAGGAGGATGTGGTAGTATCAGAACTAGAAGATGGGACATAGTCAAGATCACGGGTGTAGTGAAGAGGATAAGGAGTAATACCAGATGAAGGAGGAGGAGGAACAATATCAGTCGAGGACGATGATGAAGATGGAGATGGAGGATCAGGTACAGGGGGAACGTGATCAGGGCCAACAGAGGACGAGGAAGATGGAGGATTAGGCTCAGTAGGAGTAGAATCCGAGGGAGTGGAAGAGATGGAAATATCTAGAATGGAGGTAGAGGAAACAGGAGGAGAGAGAGTAGAAATTTCAGGAGTGGGTAAAGGCGGAAGCGTAAGAAAGGTAAGATCCTGAGATGTCGAGAAGAAATAAGGAACATCCTCAAGAAAGGAGACATGACGAGAGATACGGACGCGCCGAGTCAAGGGATCGTAGCAACGATAACCCTTATGTTCAGCACTGATACCGAGGAGAACACATTTGACAGAAACAGGAGACAATTTGGAACGCTCAGGAGGAGGTAATAGGACAAAACAAGTGCAGCCAAATGTGCGAAGACGAGAGTAGTCAGGTGGGGAGCTGAAGAGCCGTTCATGAGGAGAGATACGACCAGGGAGAACTGAAGAGGGAGTAATGTTGATAAGATTTACTGACGTGAGAACAGCCTCAGCTCAGTAAGAACGAGGCACAGAAGCCGAAAGTAGAAGTGCCCGAGTAGTCTCTAGAATGTGTCGATGCTTCCTTTCAGCAACACCATTCTGCTCATGTGTGTGAGGACATGAGTGTTGAAAAATGGTACCGTGAGAGGAGAGCAACGAGCGCATACTAGAAGACAAGTACTCAAGAGCACAATCAGAGCGAAGCGTCTTGATGCGACGACCGAACTGAGTGAAAATCATAGTGGTAAAGTGCTCATACACAGAGAGAATCTCAGAGCGATGTTGTAAGAGATAGACCCAAGTATAGCGAGTAAAGTCATCAATAAAGGAAACATAATAACGATAACCACAAATAGAAGGGAGAGGTGCAGGGCCCCAAATATCTGAATGTAGTAGATCAAAAACACTAGAAGTTTGGGATACACTGGGGGAAAAGGGGAGTGTTGTAGCTTTAGCAAGCTTACAACCAAGACAAGGACTCAAAGCAGAAAAAGGACCACGACCGAGAGCTCCAGACAGGGAGAGACTCTTGAGTCGCGATTCAGAAATATGACCTAATCGTCTATGCCAGATATCAGGAGTAGGAGAGGCAAGACCACAAAAACTGGGACGCGAGGAGGGAATGTGGAGGGACTGGAGATGATAGAGGCCACCCACTCTACGACCACTGCCAATCACCCGGCTGGTAGACGGATCCTGCACACGACAAGAAGAGGGTGTGAATAAAACATCATAGCCAAAATCACATATACCACCAACAGAAATAAGGTTCATGCTCAATTGAGGAGCATGAAGAACAAAGGGTAGAGAGAGATGGCCGGAGGGCTCTGAGGTAGTAGTAATAGAGCCAGCCTGAGAAACTCTCAATGGAGAACCATCAGTAGTGTAAATAGAGGGAATAGGAGGTGCGGGACTACAATCAGTCAACAGTGAGGCATCAGAGGTCATATGATGAGAGGCCCCAGAGTCAAAAATCCAAGTACTAGACATACCAGTGGCTGAGAAAGCAGAGGGTGCAGGAGTGCTACCAGGGCTAGAAGAAGTAGTCATCTGCTCAAGACGCTGCTGATACTGCTGGAACTGCTGGAACTGCTGAAAGTGCTGAATATCAATCTGAGGCAAAGCAAGAGCAGGAGCAGGAGCAGGAGAAGGAAGTACATGAGTAACAGCCGCAACAATGGAAGTGGAGGCACGGCGGCCGCGGCCACGAGGTCCAACACGACGCTCAGGGTGGAGCTTCCAACAGTCATCTATAGTATGACCTGGCCGCATGCAATGAGGGCAAGTAGGACGACCAGATGGAGGTGACGGAGCTGTGGAAACACCAGAGGGAGCTGCAGCAAGAACACCGGAGAAACTAGAGGGTGCAGGAGTAGACTTGACCCCACCTAGTAGGCGAAGACGAGTTTCCTCGGCGACTAACTCAGCAACTGCAGTCTCGAGGCTGGGAGGGGGGTCGCGATGTATAAGCTGACCAACCAGAGGACCAAACTCGGGGCGGAGAGCCATCAGAAACTCGTACATGTGACGCATATCCCGAAAAACCACATCAGCAGCAATATGACTGCCAGCAGGGAGAAAAACCTCCAACTCACGCCAAAAACCACGCATGTGGTGATAGAACTGCTGAATAGACCGATCATCCTGACGAGCAGTAGCAGCCTGAGTGAGAAGTGAATACTGACGAGCGCCACTGCGCTCAACAAAACGAGCGGTAAGAGATCTCCAAACAACATGGGCAGCTTGAGTAACTAGATCAGGACGGAGAGCCGGGTCGAGAGACTCAATCAGATAACTGGAGACCCGGTTAGTTCGAAGAGTCCAAGCAACTAAAACATCATCAGAACCATCAGCAGGTGGACCATCTGTGAGATAAGATAAGAGCCCTCGGCCAAACAAGGCATTACGAACCGTGGCACTCCAAGTAGGCCAGTCGCCGGCTGAAGTGAGCCGAAAATCAGTCGAAGTGGGAAGAAAATCCCGAGGAAGGTCAAGGGTGGTCAAACCAACGGTCGTCGATGATGATGAGAGTGCCGTAGTAACAGCCGAGGTCGACAAAGACCGAGTGGCAGAGGAACCAGTCCCCGTCAAAGGTGGAAAATCAGCACCAAGAGTTGCCATCAATACAAATGCAATTTCAGAAATATGGAGGGCGAAACTGCAATGTCAGAAAGCTGGAGGGACCAAACTGCAATTTCAGAAATATGAAGGGCCAAACGGCAATGTCAGAAAGCTGGAGGGACCAAACTGCAATTTCAGAAATATGAAGGGCCAAACTGCAATGTCAGAAAGCTGGAGGGACCAAACTGCAATTTCAAAAATATGGAGGGCCAAACTGCAATGTCAGAAGGTCAAAAAACAGATCTGGCTGGGTTGCGCGTTGAGTTGCAGAAGTTGTACTTGCTTTCCCAAAATAAGAAGGACCTTTCGCCTGGGACACACACGGCAGTTGTGCAGGAGAGAGATCGCCGGAGAAGCAGTTGAGCAGAGTGAGCAGGAGAGAGAGAGCTCACCGGAGAAGTAGTGAGCAGGAGAGAGAGAGAGCTTGCCGGAGAAGCAGTGAGCAGGAGAGATAGAGCTCGCCGGAGAGGGGGAGTGCCGGAAGGAAAGAGGCGGCACGAAAAAAAATTTGAGAGGAAATAAACCTAGCTCGATACCATGTTACAAAGGTAAAATTGTATATGTTGTGTAACAAATGAGTAATACATGAGTATATAGACAAGAGAATGAAGAGAAGACCATACTACCCTTCTATACTAAAAATATACAAAATACACATCTCTAACAAGCTGATTTATTTTGGTATTCATTTAAGACCAACCTTAGAGCGAACCTTTCTGCTTTCATTGCCCGGTGAACCAAGGGATAGTTTTAGTTTGCTCATTCAGAGAGAACGTAAGTTTGAAAGCAACAGGGGTGAAACTTTATTAGCTGTTTTAATAGTATTATTTGGTAATTCCTTGACTAAATAGACATCTACTACATTTCCATCACAATTAACATGCTCAAATTAGGTTAAAGTTTAACTGTTTTATACAGCTAATTATATATATATATATATATATATAGACACACACACAATACAATTTCGAGAACTAAATCACAAAAAACTCGAAGTCAAATGAAAATTTCCTAAAATGATCTGGTGTTGACTGAAATCACTTGTTTAAGCATTTAGGTATTTAATGTAGTATCATGTACTTGTACAAAATATATTAGTTTGAGTGATTGAAGGGACTGATGTGAATTTTTCCTGTAAGTAACTGTTCAATATCCTCTACACAACCTCAGAAGAAAATGTGGCCAAAATGTCACCTAATACCCTCTACTCATACTAGTTGTTTGCATGTCAGGGTTTTGCTTTGAACTAATTCCAGCCATTCTTTTGTTTCATTAACGACCAAAAAACATGAGTACTCCTTTTTCTTTTCCTTTTAATCAAAGTAAGTTTGCATTGTTCTTTTCCTTCCCCTTCCTTGTTTAGCATCTCTAAGCCTTGAGTTTTAGCTGCATCTTTTGTAGCCAGTGATGCTAGTTTGAGAAAAGCTTTTGGTCTTTCAAGATAGCGATTCCAATTGCAGGTATGAAGGTGCTCTAGATCCTTGGATGTCGTTGTTGTGGAGTATGCTGTACCAGATCAATCCCAAGTTCTTCAAAGGTCCAGATTTTATGGTTCCAGATATGAAATTGATTGATCAACCAAAAATTAAAATCACTTATCATGACGCTGCCAATGTGTTTCCATTGTCATCTATTGCATCAGGTAAACTAAATCAATTAAATTTCTTTCCTTTTTAATTGCTATTTTAACTTAGATAAATGATATGTTGTCGTTGATAGTATTGCTTTTGAGAAAATGTTATTTTTCGCTGCTGTTTTCTCAAGGAACATGAACTCTTATTGTTTTCTATTGCAGCTAATAAATTTTCTGTAGACTGTGATAGCTACTTGCTTTGGTTTTCACAGATATTGAATGTATGGAGATGCAAATTGAGACAGCCCGTTCAATGCATCCTGGAAAATTATCACATTCGGGGATGCGACCTGACTGCTTTCTTAAAATGGTATATGTAGCATGTATTTGGACGTACCGTTCTTTTTCTTCTCCCTCTAATTGATTGTTTGAAATTTGAAGCCACAATTTCTCTTGCAAAGTTGCAATTCATTAGAATGCCATTGTAACTCAAACTTGTGTGAGACTTGGGTAAGATGGAGCATTTATGTTGCCGAAACTTGTCAGAAATATAAAACTACTTGTTTGATTTTGAGATTGCTCCTAGTGGGTTGCATAATCCTGGCCAGTGTGTGGCTAGTTTTTGTATCCATAAACTTATTATCCCTTCCAGCTGAGCCCCTTGTTTTGTCAAATACCTCAAGAAACAGGAAGTATTACAAGCCATCCTGATCAGGAGATTGACATACATTTAGTGATTGACTTTTGCATGTGAGAAACTTGGGAGTTGTTGTTAATAACCACTAACAAGTGCCATCTGGTGTAGAACATTTCGTCAGAAGTAGATATGTATAATAAAACAATCAATTCCTTTATTGTCAGTTTTGCTAATATTTGACCTTTACCTTTCTGATTATAGTGTATGGGTGATCTTTATGTCATGTACAAAGCATAAGAACTGCATGTTAATCCAACTTCTTTTTTTTCTTGATTTACATTCCATTTTGAGTTGCCATTTTTAACAAGTTTATATATTGGTGATCTTTGACTTGCTTACTCTCTTCTTTTCTTTTCTTTTCTTCGCATGTCATGTGAATAATGAGAAATAGGATTCCTGTTACCTGAGCGTGTAAAATTCTCATTTCTTGATCAACATCTTACATCACTTTGAATCTCATGTAACCTTGTTTGTTTCTGGGCACCTCCTGGGTGCTGTTATTCTATGAAATTTCATTCTCCAATAAAAAAATTCTTACATTACTTTAGGCATTTCTGCTTAACTATTAGACCTGAAGTATGCAATATTTTTTTCAAGCGCTCTCTCTCTCTCTCGCTCTCTCCCCTTTCTTTATATGGGTCAACTGCCACATGTAGATCAAGAACCAATTTCTGACAAGAGCAGGTTGTGGAAAAGATGTGCGCCACTTTGAATTTGAGCAAGTTTCATCCGTAAGTACTTTTACTATATGTTCTGCCCTAACTGGAATTCTGGTTGTTTTTACATCATTGTTAAGTATTTTTCTTCTAATTTCATCCCTGTTTATATGTGAGTGAAATTGCACTTTCTAAATTTCAGTTGGTTGAATATGAAGTTGGCGATGTCGTTGAGGTTCTCCCCAGTCAAAATCCTGAAGCAATAGATTGTTTCATACAGCGTTGCAGTTTGAATCCTGATGCTATGATCACCGTACGTATTATGTTGTATATCTGTTGATTATTAATATCCTGTGGAAATTTTGCTTGGATAAAGACTTTCATTGACCTGATCCTATCTAAGATAACTTCACTGGGTACATTTTATGCACTAACACACTTCATGGACAGAGGGGGTACATAAACATGGGTGATCTTAGCCTTCACTATATTGCATAACTTTTCTCTATATGACTGCATTACCGGAAGTTAGATGGTTGGCGTAGAGTGTTATGTGTTACATTTTAGTTAAAATTGAGCATAAACATAGACATTTACATATAGCTTCCACACAAGTCCAGGAAAACCTACTGAGAAAAGCAGTTACAAGTAACATGACTGTGTTAATATATGTTACAAGTGAAGATATTAAAATGGTTGGGAGAGCTTAAAAGTATGGGAGTTGATTTTGTAGAAATTGTATAAGCTGAACTGCCAAGAGGAGATGACTATAGTTTGTCAGACAGAAATTGTTAACAAATATTGTTGCTATCCTCTAAACACTTTGTGTTGTGGCCTTTTTTAAATTCATTGACATAATTACTCTCTTGTTTTCTAAAAGTTTATTTGCTGAAATAGATGACCAGCATCGTATAAATTTTACTTTGTACTGTATTATGTTAATTTTGAACAACATATCCATCTCAGGTTCAACCTAGAGAAGTAGAGAATGACCTCCATACTCAGATTATTTCCTCAAAGGTGCCTGTCAAGTTGAAAACTTTCGTGGAATTGACAATGGATGTTGCATCAGCTTCCCCTTGACGCTATTTCTTTGAGGCAAGAATCCTTTTTTGCATATGTTGCTTTTGATCACAACCTCTTGAGTAAACTACTTGGTTAAGTTATGTTTTTGCTTCTTTTATATTGCTATTCAGCCCATGGAAGCATACTCTTTTCTAATTATTGGATTTGGGCATGTGAATTTTAGGTATGTTTACCTGTCACTTATATGTTGCAAAACAAACAGAATTCTGTATTGGCCATATTATCATGTTCAGATGTGAGATTCCTATAGAAACTGTTACAGTGAATACCTCGTTTCCAGACTCACACCAGAAAATGGAATCTTCCTTCCTTGTGTCAATGGGAAATTTATACAAGTACTTCCAAAACATGTGAAATTTTTCCAACTCCCAGTCAAAAGCATTCCGATTGAAAGTGACACTCCATGAGGACAATTAGACCGACAATCAGCAACACAAGCATCTTTGTACCAGCCTAAACAGATCAGAGAAAGCTTCTCTGAGAGGAAAATCACCTGCCCAGTTGTCATGCCAAAATAGGAGGTTTGCCCCATTGCCTACATGGAAATAAGTATGTTTTCGCCACAACCAAACGCCTCCACATATGATCCTTTTCCTTTGAAAATCGCCAAAGCCATTTTTCAAGAAGAGTTTTATTGAAATTTGTTAGGGATTTAATTCCCAATCCTCCTTCCTGAGTAGGACATTTGACCAACTCCCATCGAACCAAATGCGGTTTTATTTTTATTTTTATTTTTTATCAGTGCTATCACCCCAGAGAAAACAACATTGAATTCTCTCAAGCTTGTTGGCCACTGATACCGGGATAGGAAAGAGGGACATAAAGTATGCAGGAAGACTGGATAAAGTGCTTCCAATGAGAGTAAACCTACCTCCTTTAGATAGACAAGACCCTTTCCATCCCGAAAGCCTTTTTTCAAACTTTTCAATGATAGGATTCCATAATAGATTCATTTTGCTTGGCTTCTAAGGGAAGGCCAAGATAAGTCATTGGCAGAGCAGAAATAGTACACCCCATAACCCTAGCCAAGGCAGTCACATCAATACCATCCTCAATAGGAACGATATTACATTTGCTCAGGTTTACTTTCAGACCAGCAACCACTTCAAAAGCTAGAGGAATGCCCCTCAAACTAATGATTTGATCAACATTTGCTCCATAAAAGACCAAATATCGTCCATGAAAAGGAGATGAGAAACTGACACTCCAGCCTCAGCTCCTCCCACCTTAAAGGCTTCAAGGAATCCTTCTTCCACCGCTCTATCAATCTTCTTGCTTAAGACATCCATCCCCAAAATGAATAAGAATGGGGATAAGGGGTCCCCTTGGCAGATACCCTGAGAGGAGCGGAAAAATTCAGTGGCAGCCCCATTCACAATGATGGAGAAAGACACTGAAATCCAAGAGCACCATTGATCTCGAAAACCCTTCCTCCTAAAGACAAATAATGAAATCCCAGTTTAGACGATCATACGCTTTTTCCATGTCGAGCTTGCATATCAAGCCCTTTTTTTGGACTTTAACATATGATCCACAATCTCATTAGCAATTAAGGCTGCGTCTTGAATTTGTCCTCCCTTCACACAAGCATATTGGGATGTCCCCAAAACTACTGGGGGGAAAATAGTTGTGGAAAAAAATACGGTACCAACAACGATTCAAAATGGAACAAAAAATTTACTAGAATATAATGGAATATGCGTTTAAGTGAGAAAGCTCACCTCTTTCTTTAGATAAAAAAAGTATTGGGGGGAAATTGGATTCTCACTTGTCTTTTATGGCCTAGTGGTACAATGTTCAATTCCCGCCTCCCTTTAAAATTATGAGTATAACCCCATGACTTACTGCCATCAAGTAGCACCTAAACTTCGTCCTGATCTAGAACTGATGAATATATGGTGATGCCGAATAGTTTCTTCGAGTCTTTTTTCTTAGAAGTGAGGTCTTTCATGTATTTTACCCTAAATTAACATTGATGCTTTGTGCAATGTAAAATTCTCATACTCGAACTTCTGTAAACAATTTGTACTGAGAGAACTCTGTTCTTCCAGGTCATGAGCTTTTTTGCTAGTGCTCAACATGAGAAGGAGAGACTTCAATATTTTGCCTCACCTGAGGGGAGGGATGACCTATATCAATACAACCAGAAGGAAAGAAGAACTGTTCTGGAGGTAATGTGAACAGAAAAAAATTAGAAGGATTGATACATTTAACCTCTTGCTTGCGCTCTACATAATTTTATGTCATCCTGTACGATTGTGTGACCCATTTAGAATATAAAAATTTTCTGTTCAGTTTCCTGTTATCACCTTTTTCTACATTGTTTCTTTTTCTTGGATTACATGAAGTTGATAGAGGCATAGTGGCTTTGCAAAGTAGATGTGGAGTTATTTGGCCTTGCTAATGCAGCTGTTATTCAATAAAATTGTCTTCCTCTCTTCACTTTGCTGGGCTGGATTGGATAATTAGAGTTTTCATCATTGTCTATATTTTGCAGTTTTCTAGAAGAGGCGTTATTGTTCTTTTTGTGCCCTTATTTTCCTTCATTGTTGGTTCTTCTACCGGAAAAGAACAATGAAAAGAAAAAGAAGAAAAAGGGAAGAGTGTTGTAATACAAGATGATAGATGAACATAGCATCTCTCTTGGACAGAAGCAGATTGGGAGAAGTGAATAGGATTTAACGAGAGAGATTATGTTTTTATTTATCTGTTATTATTTATTATCATTTCAAGGATAAAATTTACTGGTACTCTGTACTCACAGAATTGGACCTTGATGTGTTATGTGCTCAAAAATGTTTATTTTGATATTAAATGATATGTTGAAAGACCAACCTAGATATCTTTTAAGCATAGAAACCTAAGCCTTTTAGCAATTAATAATAGTACTTTATATGTATATTTTGTTAACAGAAAATTCAGCCTTTTATTTCTTTGGATTGTACTTTCACCTTCCTCCTAATATCTGCAAGTGTTACAGGTATTAGAGGATTTTCCTTCTGTGCAAATGCCGTTTGAATGGTTGGTGCAGCTTGTTCCTCCACTAAACCAAAGAGCTTTCTCCATTTCTTCTTCCCAGTTGGTTCACCCAAATGAAGTGCATTTAACTGTGAATGTTGTGTCATGGACAACACCTTTCAAGCGGAAGAGAGCGGGTCTGTGCTCAATGTGGCTTGCTGGGGTTGATACCAAACAAAGTATGACAATGTGAAGACCTAAATCTTTTTTTTTATATGAACTAATTAACTTGTATCAGCTATTGTGAACATATCAGCATTTTGGGTGTAATAACGAAAATTTTATTGTGTGCATGGACAGGTGTTTATATTCCAGCATGGTTTCACGAAGGATCCCTTCCTTCTCCCCCACCATCTCTGCCTCTCATTCTTGTTGGGGGTTCTTGGAGCAAAGAGCCATACAGGATGCTTCTGGATCGGCTACTCCAGTTATATTTTTCTTTGGTTGCCGAAATGAAGAGAATGACTTTTTGTACCGGGATTTTTGGTCGTCTCATTCGGAAAATGGTGGTTTACTTTCAGAGGGAAGGGGTGGAGGTTTTTACGTTGCGTTCTCAAGAGATCAGCCACAGAAGATGTATGTGCAGCACAAGATGCAGGAAAGCAGCCAGCGAATTTGGGATTTGCTGTTAAAGGGTGCTGCCATCTACGTTGCAGGTTCTTCAACCAAAATGCCTGCCCATGTATTGTCAACTCTTGAGGATATTGTATCCAAAGAGGCTGGGGTGCCGAAAGATTCTGCTGTCAGGTGGCTTAGGGCATTGGAAAGGGCTGGTAAATACCTCGTTGAAGCATGGTCCTGATTTATAATTTCGGCCTCATGAGCACTTATTCATGAGGGATAAGAATTGATTGTTTGAATGAGTTTACGCTCCCTGGTTGAGGTAGAGAAGGTTGCCAATGCTCAGATAAATCATCTGTAATTTTAGTTAGCCATCAGCTCAGCCGAGGCCCTAATTGTTTCTGTGTTTCAAGACGTATGATTCTCTCAGTTGACAAACCATATTCATAGTAGACTTCGTGTAATAGATTTTTTTGTTTTTATTTCAATAGAATTAAAAACAAGATTTATTATATTTTTTGTTTAATTTAAATCTTTTCATAATAAAAAAATTGAATCCCTTCGCAGTTCCTTGTCGTAGGGATGTAAAAAATTATCGATATATGTGAATTGATGGGTTTTTTTTAGAATTAAATCTGCTTGGGAATGTAATGCATTGTATTTTCAGAATTCAGATGTTTTCTCAAGAAAGATTTTAGATTTCATTTCCCTGAACTTGCTTTGAATTGATTTTTTTGTGATTCCCTGTTAAGTGGAATGTAAATTGAAATAAAATGAACTTTTGACTTTTGGAATGAACTACCAAGAAAGTTGCACTTCATTGAGATTTGAGCCTAAATGCTTGTATAATTTCTTGGCTGTGAGGTTTTGATTTTTCAAAAATATAATGTTACTGTATGTTTTGGTTTGTTTCCTCTCTTACACTTTCTCAGTTACTGGAACAACGATTCTAAATTTTTTTGTGAACTTTTATGTTCCCTTGGTTCTGCAGAAGCTTGGAGTGGCTGTAAAGCCAATGGAGAAACCACGGCTTGTCTTGAAATTTATTTGGATGGAAAAGAACATTGGCATTTCCCTTGATCAAAGTATACCTGGGCATGGAACAATCCCACTCAGCCCTTACTATTTTTGGCCGAGGAAAGATGCTTGGGAAGAGCTCACGGTGTTGCTTGAAAGCAAGCCCTGGATATCCCAGAAGCAGATGATTCTCCTTCTGAATCAGGCTACAGATATTATTAATTTGTGGCAGGCAAGCCGCAAGTGGTGGCAATTTGTCGTAAGTTTATAAATTATATGGGATTTGTGTTCCAAAATCGGTTTTCCTACCTTTGCTAGTAGGAACTTGATTAGCTGACAATCGAAAGGCCAAGTTGACAATCCCGTCATTATTAGAATTATAACATTTTACATGCCATTTTCATTTTAAAAAAATAAACCAATTTGTACCCAAATTAAATCCATAATTTATAACCCTAATTCATCGAACTTTGTTAAACCATTCCGATACCACTTCTCAAGACCGTCGTGCTGCACGTAGGTTTGGACTTCTGGTTGTCATCTGATCAAGTTTTGGAGAACAAAGGTCAAAAAATTGATTTCAGGATACAAATAACTAGTTATTTGAAACTTCAAGGATATTATCGACAAATTTTAAACTGCAACGACATAAACGAGAAAAGCGTACGACTTTGAAGGCATAAAAGTTGGTTTAGCCCTTCCGCATCATCCGCCTATTTGGCATAGCGGATTCGTCGACTTATGGAGCTTCCCTTGAGCGGCTGCCGCTTATTTATTTTTATAAAAAAATATTGATGTAGGACCCATGTTTATATTACTATTTCTTAACTTAACATTTTTTATTAATTTATTTTATTATTCTATTTAAAATTTATTTACTTAACATTTTTTGTTAAATTTAATTTATATTATATCGGTGATCTGGACCAAAGATAGTTTTGTCCCCTAGCTCTATGTATATTTATGGTATTTAGACTATTTCATTGGCTTTTTAATTTAATATTCAATATAGTGAATTGAATTTACGTTTCTCAATTCAAAATTCGCTGGTCCTACTAGATTTTTTCTTTTATCTATAACTCTATATAAAAACGGAAAATGACATAGGTACATAATTTTTGATATTCATAACATACATAATCTATGTGGCATGCCAACTAAGCATGCTACATAGATTTATGTAATCATAACCCTAAAGTTGAATACTACTTTCCCTCCTTTCTCATCAGATATTTTTTTACATGTTTTAACTTTCCAAAATGATATATGTCCATAATTTTTCCATCCATAAATTTACATAATCTAGGTGGCAAGTAAAAAAGACATGCCACATAGATTAAAAAAATAAACAAACTTTATTAAAAAAGCCACATAGGCATGCCACATGTTTATGTAAGTTTATGAATGTTTATTTTGTGGATGTGTAGTGCTTCTGTTTAACTTTTTTGGCCTCACTTTTTTGGTTCTCTCTCCCATTCTCTCTCTTCAGAGATTACACACCACTTTTCTTCTCTCTCTTCGTTCCAACTTCTTCCTCTTTCATCTCATATCTCTCTTCTCACTTGAGCTTACCACTACTCACATGACATCTTTACCGTCCGACCACCGTTTGTGACACGACTGGTTCCAAAAGAACCACAAAGAGATGAGGAAACTGAGACCACCAATGGACTCATCTCGATGAATAGTATCTAACTCACCATATTTTTGACCGAAAATTTTGTCAAAGTGCGACAATGTATTAAGGCACTCTATTCATTTGATAGCGTAATAAGTCACCTTTTTGGATTTCATATCCCTTTTTTGTTTTTTTTGTGCATTTTACGAGAGGATGTGTTACATTGTCCCATTTTGATTGTATAATAAGACACTCTGTATGTTGGATTGCTATGTATGGTGATAATGTCTAATTACATTGGCACATTAGACAATGTGATTAATCCCATTGTCTTGACATTCTACAGTCATAAAAAAAACTTGATAAAGGATTACCATTATTTCACAAGAATTATGAAGCTGAGACTTTAAAATGTTGTCACTTTTGTTCTTAATATTTACAGAAAATTTATTTGTTGTGTTTTTATTTTGGGTTTATCTAAAGTTAAAGGGCTTTAGATTTTTTTAATTTTAATTTAGAGAGAAATGAATGTATAAATTGAACCAATATAAATCAAATAGTATATCTACACAAAAAGAAAAAATATTTATTGAAAAATCGACCCAAACAAAATTAAGGTATTACACCAATTTTTTGGGAAGTCAACTCATTGATGTGGTATAGAAAAGTCAATATATTTGTTGTTTTAGCTTATGTGACTTAACAAGTTTGTGACTCGATTATTTTTTTTCTTTTTAAAAATAATGACACCTTATTTTATCTTCTTTCCCATTCAAAACTCTCTAAAAATCAAAATACTCAAATCAAAACTCCAAAATATATCAGAATTCACAATTAAACTCCACTAGAGGGATTCAGTGTTATTTAACACTAGACCTCCCCCGAATGGAAGAATGTGAGGCGCAAGGAGTCAACCTAGATTCACTCGACGTCCTTCAACAATAATTGGTCAAAGTTCAATCACTCTAAGAAAATCTCATCCAACTACATTATTAACTCTAATTAATGAAACGCAACTAAAAAGTACTCTTGTGGTTGTCCAGTACATCTATGTTATATATACATGAGTGGTATATTTTTATGATAAAATTAACACTAATGGGCTCTATATATTGACGTCATAGATTTCACTATATTGTGCCACGTGAAACCATCAAACCAGGAGTTCTCGGGGGCTGCTGTAGTAATAACTACAGCAGCCCCAGCTGTAGCTCTTTTTGAGCTGCAAAATATTTTTATTTTTATTTTAAAAAATTATATATGTGTAGTATTCGGAGTAACGATTACAACGACATATTTTTTGTTCGAAACAAAAATCAAATTTAATGTGAAAAATGCATAACAATTCTGAACCGTTGAATATAAACTCAAAACATTCGATGTTTCGATCGCGATGAATTTGATTTTTGTTTCGAACAAAAAATATGTCGTTGGAATCGTTAGACCGAATACTACACATATATAATTTTTAAAAAATAAATAAAAAATGTTTTGAAACCCAAAAGGCCTACAGCGGGGGCTGCTGTAGTTATTACTACAGCAGCAGCCCCCATGAACCCTCAAACCAGTACTAGTAAAAGGATGCCGGGGTCTGCTGTAATTTTTTTTACAGCAGACCCCACTTTAATAAATAAGAAGTATTTAAAATTTTTTTAAAAATAAAATAAAATTATGAATGTATTTTGATCGTGTTTACGAATCTAACGGTATAATTTCCATCCCAAACAAAAATCAAATTCATCACAAGATAGACATATAATGTTACGGGTTTATATTCAACGGTTCACAATTTTCATCTCTTTTTCATGTTCAATTTGATTTTTGTATGGGACAAAAAATATACCATTACAGTCATAAACCTGATCAAAACACATCCATAATTTTTAAAAAATAAAATAAATTTTTTTTAATCCCTTTAGATTCATTACAACGGGACCTGCTGTAAAAAATTTACAGCAGGTCCCAGCCACCCCTAGTAAAAGCATGCAGACCCTTTTGGGGTTTTGTAATCAGAAACTTAATTAGCCTCGATATCTTCAATTCAATTGCCTTGACTTTGAATCCATGAAAACCCCATTTATAATTTCTTATTAATTTATTATGTGTCACATTGTCTCTCTGTTTATGTTCATGATCCACCAGAGTCCAGATCATTTTGTGAGTGTGTAATCTGGTTTTAATTGGAGGACAAAAATGGAGGAGTCCTTGCTTTGTAGAAGTGAAGAAAAGAAGGAGAGATGGGATGGTTCTGGGTTCTTGAAAGAGCTAAAGAAGCTGAGCTACATAGGAGCTCCAATGGTGGCAGTCTCAGTCTCTGAGTACCTTCTTCGGGTTGTATCAGTCATGATGGCAGGACATCTCGGACAGTTATCTTTATCCGGGATCGCCATGGCAGTTTCTTTCACTAATGTCACTGGATTCAGTCTCCTGGTATGGTGGTATATGCGTAGTTTCTGTTCAAAAATTTGTTCTTTAATAGATAAAATCTAATTAGTCCTCTTTGACATGAACAGTTTGGTTTGGCTGGAGCATTGGAGACACTGTGTGGACAAGCTTATGGAGCAAAGCAGTATCACAAGCTTGGAACCTACACATACTGTGAAATGATATTTCTGGTTTCAATTTGTGTCCCAATATCAATACTTTGGATATTCTTAGACAAAGTATTAATATTTGTGGGGCAAGACCCTTTAATCTCCATTGTAGCTTGTAGATTTGCTATTGGGCTTATACCAGCTCTATTTGGTTACGCTGTTCTTCAATCGTTGATTCCATACTTACAGTCTTAGAGCTTGATTGTTCCGATGCTTGTGACCTCAATTACAGCACTTTGTGTACATATACCTGTTTGTTGGGCTCTAGTGTTTAAACTAGGATTGGGAAGTACAGGTGCAGCCTTGGCTATTGGTTCAATGTGTTGCTGCTTGCATTTCACATGAGGTACTCTTCTTCATTGGAGAAAAGCCGAACCCTGATTTCGAAGGATATGTACTTGAGCTTTAAGAGTTTGATTAGCTTTGGAATCCCTTCTGCTGCTATGGCTTGGTAATTTATTTCTCAAGCACTTTGTATGCAAGTTTGCGCTCGTTTTGGTTAATCGGTGCTTCCTAATCGTTTTTGTATTCATGATCGTAGTCTTGAGTGGTGGTCTTTTGAGATTCTTATACTTCTGTCTGGGCTTCTACCGAATTCTAAGCTCGAAACATCGGTTCTTTCAATATGGTATGCTCCTAAGCCTTTAATGTCTGTGTCTGATTCTTTATGACAAGGCTTCTAATCAATCTTTGGGGCTTCATGGGCAGCCTTACAACCACTTCATTTCACTTCTTTGTACCGTATTCAATTGGTGCTGCTGCAAGGTTTGGTACACGACTCTTCTTCAATCAAATTAACATAGACATTCTGTGTCATATGAGCTTGACTGTACAGTGTACTCTGTGTGTGTGAATATTAATGTCGCAGCACACGGGTTTCGAATGAATTAGGAGCTGGAAATCCAGCGGGGGCTCGAGCAGTCCTGTCTGTTGCAGTGGTTCTGACAATTGCAGAGGCAGCTGTGGCTAGCACAGCCCTCTTATGTTGCCGTTACATTCTCGGATATGCTTATAGCAATGACAGGCAGGTAGTCAATTATGTTACCGAAATGGTTCCCTTGTTAAGCCTCTCAGTCATCATGGACAGTTCTCAAGCTCTGCTTTCTAGTAAGCTTTGTTCCTTAGCTCTTCTGAAACACAACATATATACTTTTTTGTAATGCTCGATGCATCGCATGAACAACGGTGCTATCGATGATCAACTTGTTTTCGATCTGCGACGACGCTAGGGGTCGCCCGAGGGAGTGGATGGCAGCACATAGGGGCATATGTGAATCTTGGAGCATATTATGTTGTTGGGATTCCAGTAGCTGCTACATTGTGTTTCTGCTTAGGTTTCAGAGGAAAAGGCCTTTGGATTGGACTACTTGCAGGGTCCACAGTACAAGCAACATTGTTAGCTATCATAACCTCCCTCACAAATTGGCAAAAACAGGTTCCACTTCTCTTGCACTTTAAACAACAAAAACAAGACAAATGTCTATAAGTATTCATGTTCAGTTTCAGTTTTGAGGAGGAGTTCAGTTGAAATTCATTGAAGTCATATATATGAGGTGGTTTTGCAGGCTAACAAGGCAAAGGAGAAGCTATCAGAAGAAGCAACCTTAGTTAATTAAGTGGATGAGTGAGCAATCATGACATTTTTGGTTTTCTTAGAAATGTATTGACACACTCAAAATGCTGATGATTGAGAGAATTATCACTGCAATCTTGACCTCAATCATAAACTTTTATGTTTGCAGGAGGTTGAATTATAAAATCTATCTCCTCTCTAAAAACATAATCTTTTAAAAACAATGTCTACCATTTTGACAAATATGTTGTTTTTTTTTTTTTTTTTTGTATAAACAATTGACAATGGAATTTAAGTATAATATAATTGATATGTGTCATTCAATTAATTAAAAAATATTTGATTTAATATAATCAATTCAATTTATGAATGTTAGGAGAGTTAAGTATATTTTCGTTACCGAAAAATTGATCATTTTCTAATTCATTTATAGAATGTTCAATCAAGGGTGTCGTAGTAAGTATTTTCACAAAATTTTTAAAAAATATATATATACTTACTAAGCAAATATGACTCACTGGCCTCAGTCTTCCAACATGTGGCCCACATGATGTGGGATTCACAATTGTTCAAAACAACTTTTTAATACTCCCGGTCCCACAGTGTCTACTTTTACTCTCTCGTTTTCACCTTTTCTTTATTCATTTATAATTTTCCAAAAAGAAAGTCAATCACTCACACTTTTATCATTATGACCTTGCAGTATATATGTACATGTGTCTATGTATTTTTAAACTTGTTTACATGTTCATTTATAATATCATTTAATGAATTCTTGTCGTAATATAGCCTTAAAAATTTTTTTCGAGACGCTGTCTCCAAACCCCCGCTGAAATTTTTAACAGATAGTCCACTCCAATATCATTTTTTGACTTCATCCTTGTGTTCAACCGTTACAACTTAGTAACATAAAGTTTGAATGTGTTCTAGTATAATAATTCAGACATATTTTGATCTTTTCAGAAAATCAACGAGACAATGTGGCGTTGAAAAATTAATTTCAACTTTTTTTTTTAATTGGTATGGCCTGACAATTACAAGCGTGGCACTCAAATCAAAACCACAAAACCTAAATCAGTCAAAACCTAAACCTGAGACAATATAAATAATAAAAAAATAAAGAATATAAGAAAAATAAAGAATCAAACCTAAACCAGTTGAGAGAGTAGTGCTTCTGGTCCGGCTGGAGAGTGACAGTAAGAAAAATCCATGAGATCTCAAGATTTTTTTGAAGCACTTTTCTGGCAAAGTTGAGAGGTTCACATGTGACGACTAGGGGCTTCATTTCAAAGCAGAGGGAAAGTTTCGCGACGATGGCTCTAGGAACCATTGGAGTAGGACGACAGCTCTAGGAATCATGATTCCGCGACGGCTCAAGGAACCATGATTCGCGAGGATATAATCCAAAATGGATAATATTGTTGACGGACAATATTATTGACATGTATAGGAGTGTGAATTTACAACAATTTACAATGAGGGGCACTGACAATGAGACCAACATCCATATTATGACTTAAAATGTAGAATATATATTGTCAGTGGTGATTTAGATTTTGATTTGAGCCATCACATTTGAGTGGTGGAAGCTAGCGAGCTTCTCCAATTCTTGTTGTATCTTCTTCTTGATGGATTGACATTGTGTTTCTAGTGAATAAAACTGATCAAATAGAGCACTAATTTAAAGAAGAGCGCTTCATACTTTTTTGCATTCATTAATCGTATAGAAATCATAATTGAAAATTTCAATCTTACTCATGATAAATCATATTAAGCACATGAGAATGATCATATGAGATTGTATAGTAAACGGAATACATATGATCACTCAAACAATACAATTTTTTGTCAGGATCTTTGATTTTTTGTCATGATCATTGAGTCCAGTATGAACGCTTATGGACTATACGAAAGTAGGCCCACAATCCACCTTATGTATGACGGCCATACACTCTACTTTTATTGTTCATATCACGTGCATGATTAGACACTCTGTTCACACCACTTCGATTCAAGCTACTTCCCACCACTATGTCTCTTTCACTTTGCCTTCATCATTGGCTCTAGCCATAATACCCAGGGTTGACCTTAGGGTTCGACTAATCACAGATCGTTCTTTGGCATCAATAATGTTAGGTCACCTACCACATGCAACCTTGAAACTTGCACCCATCCTATCACGGAGGACAAGCCACAATTGGTGACATATTATTTTTGTTACCAATCACTCAACCCTTCTTTCTGATACACACCACTCTCAAATCGTTCTTTTACAGGACATCCTTGAAACCCAAACTATCATTTATTTTACCTAAACTATAAAAACCCTTTTTCTTTCTTGGAGAAAGAGAGAACAAGGTCAACTCTCACACCAACCAGAGTACAATCTTCTTCATCCTCCTTCCTCTAAACACTTTCTTCCACCGCGCTTCCCTCCATGGGCACAACCACCCTACTTGCATCTACTGCATCTAACTTTTTCGCTTTTCGTCTTTATTGACTTGATCGTCAGTGCTTTTTTGGCCAACCCTCCACTGAATGCCAAGGGCTTTCTGATTTTCTTCTGCTTATGTGTCTTGCAAGTTGTTGGTGGCCATCTTGAATTTTCAACGATTCACCTACACTTATTCAATTTATTTAGTCAACTTTCCCCCAAGAACTGCCGCTTAGCTTAGCTCGACTAACCGGACGATCTCGGTGAGATAGCTTTCTTAAAGTTTGGCTTCCTCCAATACTTGAACTTGGGCGTTAAAAAGCCTTCGAGCCAACGTTATGTGGGAAAATATATGCAAGGACGGGCAAAGATGGCTCATGTCCCAATTGTTCGCCTCTATGTATGATACTGAATTTCTTCATCGGATGATGAGGTAATGACAGATAAATTTAGCAAATCTATTTCTCTTATTTTCACAATTAATTTTACTAAATGATTATGCTTAATATACATAACTAGACTTCACACTCTGCGTAATCTAATGATTGTGCATGCATCTTTTTTGTTAGATTATTACCATTTCGATGCTTTAATTCTAATTAAGTGTTTTAAAGTCTCTTCATAATTCAAGTTGCGAACACATAGGAGCCACAAAACAGACACAATTTGTTGTCATCGTACTTTCTAGGATAATAGGATTACAACTTTCTCTTGCAATACTAGGTTTCAAGTCTTGTGAAATAGTTTGATTGAACAGAAAAGCAATTGAGAGAAGAAGAAAATTTTATTAGATCATGACTGAGCAAGTTATCTTGCAACGGTAACAAGCCAAGCTTTAAGTACAGAGAGTTTCAACGGTAGGGATGACTAACGGTCATCACACCAATAAAATAAGTATATTAGTAATACAAAATTCAAATGAGGTGATCGCGTTTTGTTGGAGAAGGAAAACGATGTCGTAGAGCAGATCGCAGAGATAATGAAAAGGTGGGAACTATTTGTACTCCCTAGATTCTCATTGACACCCAATTTTCCCCAAAGTCTAAACGCGGCCCTTAGCCACCCTGAGTCTCTAGCCGGTGAACTCTAGTCAGGCATTTCAGTGTTAGTTCCGGCTGGTCAAGAGGTAGGTCTGGTTCGTCTCTGGCCAGTGAACTCGTTGGTGGTGGTGGTTCGTCGTTTCGTCGTCGGATTTAGCCGGATCAAGGCTTTTTTTCACGATGGCCGCGAGCTTTCAAAGACGATTCCGGAGGCTACAGGTGACGGTTTGAGACGACGTTGGTTGGGTTATGCTTGTGAGGGTCGAGAGAAGCTTTTCGGTATATCAGTGGCCAGAAACGGTGGCCAGACCAAGCAGTGGCAGTGGTGGCCTGTGATGGTGCTCGTGAGAGAAGAGAGGGAAATGGGATGTGAATGGGGCATTCTGGTGTTAGTTTCGACAGGCCTTGGGCTGGGTCAGGTTCTTCTTTGGTCGGTGAACTCATTGGTGGTGGTGGTTTGCCGTTTCGTAGCCGGATCAGAGCTTTTTCTTCACGATGGCCACGAGCTGTCAAGGACGATTTCGGAGGCTACGGGCGACAGTTTGAGGCGAGGTTGGTTGGATTATGCTTGTGAGGGTCGAGAGAAGCTTTTCGGTAGGTCAATGATAGAAAACGGTGGCCAAAATAAGCAGTGGCAGTGGTGGCCGGTGATGGTGCGCGTGAGAGGAGAGAGGAAAATGGGGTGTGAATGACTTTGTTAAGGGCGTGTTAGGTGGTTTTGAAAAATAGGAAGTCAATAGAAATCAGGGGAGTGCAAATAGTCTCCACCTAAGGAAAAGGCAAAACAAGAAAACGAGAAAACGACTACGTTCTGAACCACAACAGACAGAACTGTAACATCTTGTAGACATGAACATGCATACATTGCCCAAAAAGTGCTTGATATGATACGACATACACCATATATGAATTATCAATCCAATGGAGATTTGAATATATTCAAATGACAAAAATTCAACTTTTAATTTAGGGAGAATGACCTAAGTCGACCTGACTCAAACATGAATCGCAAAAAACCTAAGAAATTAACACTTGAAGAATCAAGTGTGCATTCCTATTCCCATAGTATATCCCAACACATGCTACAAATTGTAGAATAATCAAGGGTCAATTCCTTACCGTTTAGTGAATAAAATGATGCAAGGGTTTCCAGATCTACAGATGACAGAGATGGACGGAGAGGCGGACGAAGAGACGGAAGAGAGGTGGAGGCAGAGGCAGAAGCGGGCTGAACTCAGACAGGGGAGAGAAGGTACGGAGAGAAAGGGAGAGAATGAGCGCAAGTGTACCATCTGCGAGGGAGTGGGGTGATGGGGGTCAATATTTTAGGGCTTTTCGTCGGTCTAATTTTTTCCAGAAAAATTAATATTCGCAAGTAAAACAAGCCCGCGTTGCGTTTTGCTGACAAAACATGATATAAAAACATTTGTCGGTAAAATACAACTACTTTACCGATGAAATTTCAATACTTTGTGGTTAACATAAACCCGACGAATATTTTTGTCAGCAACATGGTCGGGATAAGTTTCCCATCAATAGAATTTTTAGCCCAGTTTTTTACCGAAGAAACCAATAAATTTGTCGGTTAAAGTGTTTCAGCCGACAAAATTTTGTTTTGTCGGCATAACTATTATTTCTTGTAGTGATATATAAGCCTGAACCAACCACCAAGTGTTAGGTTGAGAGAGGACATATTAAAGCAGAAAAACAAGTGTCAATTATACCAGTTGGAAAGCCATGCATGATTTTGATGGGAATTAAAGAGTGTAGGTCTATTATTTCTTATTAGAGGGCATCCAAGATGGGTTAAAACCCCTCCAATAAAGTTATAACTGCACATGACAATTGTAGGGAACTCGCAAAGGAGAGTTACAACCCCATAAGCATGCACTTTGTGTGCATACCAACACTAACAATGAAAATAGACATAGAAATTCTCCAAAAGGCTCTCTCTCAAGAAGGATGACACTTAATCTATGAACATCATGGGACACTCCATCTATGTAATGTATCTTTGATTAGCGTGCATTTGATCTTGAAAAGTAGTCAAATTTAGATTTTGTTCATGTTTGATGCTTAGATCATCTTACAGAGAGGATGAGTGTCCCTTTCTATCAATTGCAAGGGTGCAGTTTATGAGTATCAATGTGCTCATACTTGACCTGTATCCGCTGAAATCAATTTACTCTAATTATTATTCTTCAATTAAATGCCTCAATGCACAAAATTAAAATAAAAAATTATTGATTAAGAACTATTTTTCTGACATACCTACGCATTCGCAAAGATGAAGAGGATCTTTCATGGGTTGATGGTCATTAAGCGGCTAAACCTCTTTTTCCATCCACAACTTTGGAGTAGTTGTGGATGGAGCAAGAGCTTTGTTGAGCTGCTTCAATGGCTCCAACTGAGAATTCACTAATCCAAGAGAAAAAATAGTTAATCAATTTTAATTGTAATTAAGTATGCCTAACTAATAAGAGCTAATAGAGTTTGAGTTGGTTGAGAATGAATCTTTCTAATTAGATTATATATATACACAAAAAAATGCTCACATACAGATGCCCATAATACGAGCGTACGTGTTTTTGCCTTACTCAAATGATTGACTTAGGATTTTTCTATGGGGTCCACAGGTTTGGGCCCCACAGCTATGAATAGAAAAATGTCGTCCATAACTTTGTAAGTTACGGACATGCGTATATGAGCATAACTTTGATCAAGTTTTCAACAATTTTCTTTGACCAATTATACTTCCTTACTTGCTCCAAGTCCCCGACATAAGAAATGAAAGTCCACGAAATGTGGTCCGCTCTAGTTGAGAATAATAGAGTCAAACATGTGTATAGCATCATAAGGCATGCAACATCTTCCGCATTGCTATCTTTATCTCCGTCGATTGCGTCTTTTAGTACCTTTTTAATACTTGTGGACTTCATGTTATCAACATCATTGAATCTCCTATCCACAAAGTCAAAGTTAGTAGGTTTCCTCATTCTCCCCAAATGAACATCCATATTACCAGACACTACACTAAAAATTAGTATGATGTCGTTCACAGTTAGTTGAACGCTTTTCTTCCCAATCAAGAAGACACCCTTTTCCTCACTGTATTTGTCAACTTCACCATTCTCCTTCAATTTTATCTACTAACCTTTCCTTGTATTTGTCAACTTCGCCATTCTTGTTCAATTTTATCTTGTACACCCACTTCACACCAATTGTCTTGTGTCATCTTGGAAGATCAGTCAACTCCCAAGTGTTCTTCCTTTCAATGGATGCAATTTCAGCATCCATACATAGCCTTCTGCCACTTTGATTCTTTGACTGCATCATCGAAAGTTACTGGATCACAGCCTAAAAATAGGGCAAAATAGGTAAGTAAATCCTCAAAATGATTAATTACAGTTACCTCATAGTCTTGCATCCACGCTAGTCTTCTTCTAACATGTTGAAGGTGTGAACCTGCTATAGCATCAACATGTTCATCATATTCTACTATTGCCTATGAGGTTTTAGATGTTGTAGGAACTTCATTTTGAGGATCTTCAAGAGTAGAAACTGCTGGAGCTTGTTGTTGATAAGACAGTTGTATTTCTTCTTCATTTTTACCATCAAAATCTGCTACTATTGACTGTCCAACACCATTGCTACTCCAAGATCAGATTCTATCTTCATCAAATATAACATCACGGCTAATGACAATTTTCTTGGTGATAGGATTGTACAATTTGTATGCTTTTGATTGATCACTAACACCAAGAAAAATGCATTTTTCTCCGCACCATATTCAAATTTTGGAATGCCACTACTCATTTTGAACTGAAAAAGTTGTCTTTCGATTCCATGGATCTCACAAAAATTTAAAAATTCATGTGAGATGTATTCTCCACCATGGTTAGTGTGAAGAACTTTTATTGGGCATCCAATCTCGTTGTCAACAAGTGTTTTATAGTTTTTAAAGGCTATATAAAGGTTTCAGATTTTTCCACCACGAAATAAACCCATGTCTTCAGACTAAAATCATCAATGAAGGTGATTATGCATCTTTTACATCCATTAGAGGATGGATTTATTGGCTGGCAAAGATCGGAATGTACGAGCTCCAATGCTTTCTTTGCTCTCCATGATTGTCCTTTCAGAAAAGGATCACAATGTTGTTTGCTAACAATGCACCCTTCACAAACTTGAGAAGGACTTGAGATTTCAGGAAGCTCAATCACCATATTTTTCTATTGCAATGTCTTTAATCCACCAAAATTTAGATGTCCATAGCAAAAATGGCATAACAATGCCCTGTCTTTCAATCTCGCAGAGAAGCAAGAATTAATAGTATCTTGCACATATAAGGAAAACATTCGGTTTGATGTCATGTTGACTTGAGCAATTAAGCCTAATTTGTCATCTAGAATTATGCAAATTCCGCCTTTGATGGAAATTTCATCCCCTTTTTCTTGAAGCTGGCCGACACTAAGTAAGTTTGTTCTCAAATCTGGAACAAAAAGAACATTAGAGATAGTCTGAATAGAGTTTCCCTTGGCTTGGATTGTTATCTTCCCTTTGCCCATGACATGAGCTTCGAAATTGTCTCAAAGTTTCAAAACATCTCAAAAAAGTTCATCCAAAGTAGAAAATACAAATTTGTCTCCACACATATCTGTAAGGCTGTTACGGTAACGGTAACCGTTATCGGTATCACATAATTAGTATCCGTTATCGTTACCGGTAACATCGATTAATAGTAGGTCAGTATACCGTTTAATCGGTATTGGTAGCCGGTAATCAGTATATTTATCGATCTACAAACTACCAACAAATTAACCTTGAAAGTTTGAAACAATACCATATTACCAGTGCTTCCAAATAAGCATTCAAAATAAGCAAATTTACCAATCCAAATAAACAAATTTATACCTGTCAATCAACTAAATCTAGCAAGTATCAAACATTCAAACAAGTGAAATAATCAAAATTTTCCAACATTTAACCACTGCCAGTAGCCTAGTACTACAATAGTGTAGTACCACTGCTTGCATAAATTAATAATAAGATTACAATATTACATTAACCAGATACAATGCTTGAGTAGTTGAGCAACAATGGCCGATTCACGTTACTGGTGATTCGCGTCAAGATCAAAGTGTAGAGAGATTAGAGAGAGAAAGAGAGAGTGAGAGATATTAGAGACGTGTGCTTATGGTTTAACCCATAACATATCAACGGTCCTGATTTATTTAACAAATAGATCTAATGGTTAAATATTAATCTACATAAAATTAAAAAATAATAAATATTGTATATATGTATCAGCAACGATAAATACCGACGGTTTGGAAGCTCAAACCCGTTATCAGTACCAATTATGTTGGTAAACTTACCATACCGTATCATTGGTAACAATATACCAGTCCATGCAAAAATTCAGTAACCAATGTTTCGATAACGGTATGTTAAATCGGTATTTCGCGTTACCATAATAGCTCTACACATATGGTTGCTGCAACCGGCGTCTAAATACCATCAATTCTTGTTTGTCACCTCCTTTACATGACAAACCATCAACAAAGATATTTCTTCCTCTGTTTCTATAAAATTAGACATCTCTCCTTGTCCTTTAGACAAATTAGTTCAACATTTTGACTTGTAATGGTCATACCTATGGCATCTGTAGCATTCTACATTAGACCTATCTCGGCCTTCTCTTCCTTGAGAATCTTGAAATTGGTTGTCTTATTGTTGATGGTTTGTGTGATCCATGTTTCCTCTACCTCTACCCTTCCTCTATTCTGTGTCGAAGAATTGTTCCTCCATATGACCTTTAATGCTTAATCCTCTTTCTCATGCTGGTTAATTTTTTGTTCATGAACTTACAATGAACCTGTAATTCATCAATTGAGAATTCATCAATATCTTTGGACTCCTCTATAGAGCAATCAACAAAATTAAACTTTGGTGTCATGGATCGAAGAATCTTCTCAATGACAATGACATCCTCCATCTTGTCGCCATGGATCCGTATCTTGTTAAGATTGCCATTGTCCTTGAAAAGTAACATGTAATCGACGCTCTTGATTTCATTCGAAGCATTTTGAACTCCACATGAAATGTTTGAAGTTGCTGCCTCTTTGCCCTTGCTAATCCTTGGTACTTCTTCTTCATGGAATCCCAAATCTGCTTGGAGGTGTTCTTGGAAAGAATGATTTCCAATATCGAACGATCAATATCTTGTAAGAGATAGTTCTTAACCTTCATATCCTTTAACTTCAGTCCCTCAAACTCAGTTGTTGCTGATTCTATAATACCAACATCAACCACCTGCCAATATTCTTTGGACCTCAAGATTCCATTAGCATGCTCCAATGGTCATAGTGACCATCAAAGCGAGGAATAACTTCTTGCACAAAATTTTTGAAAGCCATAACGGAGTTGATTGTACAAGAAAAGAGAATTTTGTTTACTACATTCCAGCCAAGCTCTGATACCACTATTATACGTAAATTATATGAAAGAAGAAATTTTGTGCACTGATATTCATTCATAGAATAATAAGCCTTTAAATGGGCAAATACATCAACGGATAGAAGCAAAAAATTAGGAAACAAGCTAGTTACTGGCATAGTGCAGCAACAATTGTGGAACCACCTAAAGACTGGATTGAGGGGGGAACCGATGCAATAGTGCACTGGTTATTAACCTGCTCAGCTTCTCCACCGTCAGATTAAAAGATTTATATCTCATGGTTATAACTTTGTTTAGTAAAAAATTCATTCTTATCTCAATTATCTTCAATTTCTCACTTCTCTCCCTTCGGTTTGTATTCTCTGTGCATCTTCAATTTCATGACTTATCTCTAACTTCTCTCTCTTCTGTTGTATTGTATTCTCTCTCTAACAACTAGATCTTGACCTTGTATCTAGAGAAGAAAGAATAATCAGCTTTTGAATCAGAGATTTCTTTGCTTATTTTACACAGATCTTGGCTAATAATACAAGGGAGTCTTCTTCAATTAAAGATAGAACTCGTTGAAACGTGATTCATTGTTAGGAACACCTATTATTCCCTCTCTCTTTCTGGTTTTTGTTTGGTTAGGGGGTGCTGAGGAGAAATCGATAAAAGCTCTTCAACATCTATGTGTTTGATTTTGGAGAGAGAGTTCAACCAGAAGATAGAAACCTAAAAATACTCAAAATCAAAAGCTTCAGTGATCTATGTGTTTGATTTTGGAGAGAGAGAGTACAACCATAAGAGAGAAACTGAGAAACCTAAAAATACTCAGGATCAGTGTTGTGTTTGATTTGGAGAGTGTGTGTTCAAACAGGTGGTCTTACTAATTTTTCCCCAACAAAAGCAAACCTCCAAATAGGGAAATGGAAACAAATTTGACAAATGGAAACCACAATGGGGACCATTGGATTTATTGGTTATTCCTGACCCAAAAACACCAACAACCTTGAACACAGTTTCTCATAGGGGTTGAATTGTGCTCAGATGGAACAAGACAAGACGATTTGAGTAAGAGATGATAATCGTCGGCCTTCGTATACGATTTTACAACTCAAAATACTTCTGAATCAGGAAGAAACGTGCCAGAGATGAAACTTAGGAAGTCTGCTTCGTAAGAGAGATCTAGGTTTTCTTGATTGCGGTTTTTGTGTGAAATGGTTTTATCGAGAATCGCCCCTTCTTTTTTCAATTTAGATGACATGTCTTTAATTATTTGAAATTGTCAATGTCACTTGCTTAGTAGGATTGTCACGTTGGTTATGGATGTTCTATGTACGTATCCATAAATGTAGCGTTGCCGTTAAAATATTTATATCTATTGAAGGCATAAGTTGTTACCGGTTAAACAATTTGATGGTTGTTATTTACTTACGTGATCGAACGGTTTTAAAACGGGTGGAAGGATGGTTAGGTTTCAAGAGGGGCGGGATTGAAGTTTTTTTATTTATGTTGTGAGAAAACTCTGGTCCTTATAGGAGCAAGTATTGTAGGAGTTTACACTCCCTCTAACTTACAAAAGGGAAAATCAACGACAAGTCCCTCATTGGAATAATCATTGGAAAGTTTTATTCCAATAAGGACACTCTTAAAAGTCTTCTTCCATAAAGTCCATGTAGTTTGAACTAATATTCCAAAAAGGACAAAAAGTCATAATATATGATTTTATTGTCTAAAATACCCTCATCTTCATCCTCAAACATGACACATGCCTGATGCACATGATTCGTTTCTGACATTCGTCGAAAGCGAATGTCAGAAACGAATCATGACTTATTCGAGAGTTCTATCATCTATGACATTTTTTAGTGATTTTTCATCCCCTTTTTTGTTGTATTCGAACTAGATCTACTCATACTTACCACGAGACTTGTAGATCTTGCTGTTTTCCTTCGATCTATCATCACATCATTATTTTCGATAGTTTTCGTGGTGATTTTCGTGATTTTTTTGTTTTGATTTGGGTATGCATATTGCAGGTGATTTGTTATCTATTTCGATTAATTTGATATATGTCATAATGTTATCTGTCTTGCTAAAATCTTATCTGTCTTTAATAAAATGTTATTTGTTTGAAGTTCCAAAACAGATAACATATTAGAACATATTCGAAACAGATATAATATGTACGGATTCATATCCGATTTCAAATAAAAAAAGAGTTCGAAAAAGTAATAAAACCTCAAAGGTGATGCGCCTTGGTTCGTGGAGTTGATTGGGGGTGTTGATAGTTTTCGGTGTTGGTCGTATTGCCTGAATCTAGCTCTTTTCCAAACGGTGACCTTGATTTCATAAATCTTTTTCGGTGACTCAAGTGATTTTCTATTATCGGTGATGACTGGGCTTTGATCGAGCTAACCTAGAGCTTCATTTAGGTAATTTGTTCGTCGAAAACGATGGTCGGATGGCCATCTTTCGATATGATGGCGCAAGGAAGGAGGAGGAAGAAGGAGAAAGGAGGAGGGAGGGTATTTTGATAAGTTGGCAGACTTTGTCATTTTTTCTAAAAAAAAATTTTAGGTTGTCCTTGTTGGAATACAATTTTGAATTTTTGTGCATATGAGTAAAAACCCCCGTACATAATTTTGTCATCAACAGGACTTATTTCAAAACATCGCTTCCAAAACCCTTCATAAACTCTTATATAACTATGATGACTTTCCAGCACTGGAACTACACAAAATATATACCTATGAACCCATTCCTAAGCTGATTTGGAATACACTCCGCATCCGAGTGGGGAGTCTCAGACACCATGCAAAAACAGGAAAAAGGGAAGAGACGTTTCCACATAACTGGAGTTTGTTTTCGCTTTCCCAGATGTAAATTTGTTGCCCGAAATTCAACAGAGAAGAAATATTAAAGAAAATATCCAATCCTTGTAATTCAAAATTCCTATATCTTCCTCTGTGAAACCTCTGCTCAATGGTCAAGCCAGGTTCTTCTATACTATATGATATCAATCCAATTTTCTCTCTCTCTCTCTCTCAATAGCATATCCAATAGAAAGACAAGTTGTAATGATCAGGAATTCACAGACCAATCGTAGTCTTGGTACACAATGTTAATTGGCCCTCCATCACCCAATAGATGCATTAAAAGACCAGCCTTTGTTGCATCCAAGTAATTGATGATCCATTTCAGGATTTCTTTCTCTTGCCCAAAATCAGCACTGAACCTGTGTCGAAAAAATTAACTAATAATCCAATTAATTGAATGAGAGAAACAATCACATATTGTTTGAAGCTACTGTAATGGTTTTCCTAGTCAATAGTTTATATAAGCAGAAAAGAGATTAAAAATATCTTTAGAATAAGGCATGCTCTTATCACTCACCACTTAATGATCCGTGTGAGATGAACTGTCCTCTTTCCCAAGTCCACCTCCATTCTACTCCTTTGAAAGAAGTCTCTTGCAGCATACCGTAATTCAGGTTCAATCCCTTGGGGTGTGAAGAACCTTACTATAGGACTCGACCTTGTTCCATTGCAAAGTCCAAAATGAATTAATGGATTCACTTTAGGAAGAGCGATCTGCAATATAATATCACAAAAATAAGGCCTATGGAGCTTCCATTAACAGAGTTGTTTTGATGAGTAAATTATTTTTCTGCTTCGTTAAAATGTGTAGAAAAACAAGTTTAATGTTTTTGTATCCTTCCATCTGGATGAGTAAATAGAAAAATATGTTTCCGGATGGACATAAATACCTATTTGATTAACTTATAGTTCTCTCAGAAAGTAAACCGATGGAAATTCTTTACCTCTAAACGCCTGTCTCCGGTACCAAAGGGCTTGACCAAGGAGTAGGGTGCTCTCCGGTTGCTTCTGAGAATACCGTTCTTTATTGTATTGAGGGAATATGGATACCCTCCTACAATATACTGGAAGTCAGAAAAGAAAGATCTACTATCATTCACCCCTTCAGGACGCCCTATCCTAATTACAGCATGGATCACCATGGCATTATGCAAATTCAAAAAGAAGGCCAACTTCTCGTCAGATGACAATTCAAGGAGTTTTAACCTTTGAAGATCTTGAGTCAAATTTACATATCTGCACAAATGATAGAGAAGAATCCTTTAGAGAATTACCGTGCTTAAAAGATTTCGTTTATGCTGGCAGTTTCAGAAGCTAGGTATTTTGTTTTGATGGAATATGTATAAATAACGTAAATTCCAAGAGAATGAACAAATGCATCCTTAAATGGACTCAGCACAAAAATACAACAAATTCCTCCACAGTTTTTGTTCCCCTAGGGTTTTTTATGGACTCTTGGACGAACAAATCATATGATGCTTTGAACATGTCCCAATTAATTTGTTGAGAGGTGCGTGACATGATATAAGTTTACAGTCCACTTAAGGAACAGTGGAATTCCCTACTGAAGAGCTACTGGATCCTAAACAAACTGTTATGTCTTTTAAATGGTCATACTCAATGCCTCAACAATAAAAGGAAAAGAACGATTAAACTCTGCGCCATAGTCTCTCAACAAAATACAGACAAATTAAACAACAAGTAAAGAGCAAGCATCAGAATATAACTACTCAAAACCACATCCGAAATTAAGAAAACGAACACATCTTCATGCA
Source organism: Tripterygium wilfordii (assembly GCF_013401445.1). Classification (NCBI taxonomy): domain Eukaryota; kingdom Viridiplantae; phylum Streptophyta; class Magnoliopsida; order Celastrales; family Celastraceae; genus Tripterygium; species Tripterygium wilfordii. The sequence continues at coordinate 2,940,757 of NC_052234.1, forward strand.
AAAAAAAAACAAACTAACTCATCCTTAAAACACAGTTCCGTGGCTCTCGTACATTCTCCAACTAATAATATTGCTTGATACATCCAAGAAATACTGTTTAAAATGAAAGGGCTTCTTGCATAGATGATGATACCACATTAGTTCGCAGTAACCACATGATTCACAGAGACTATATGGTATTCCCATTTATGATACAATTCTATATTTGTATTGTTTAATTTTCACTAGAAGTTCTGAAACATTAGTGCAATTATTGTAATATGCACTTAACACACCGACATACATATATGTGTGTGTGACTGTGTGAGTGTATTTAGTTATTCCTATATGTATGCCAAAGAAGAGGGGAAAGAGTCTTAGAATCAAGTGAAATTCTCCCCCCACTCATGAAGATGGTCCCTCCACGTAATTAATTGATTTTCCTATCATATCAATTATCACATTAAAAAGGAAAAAAAGAAAAGAATCTTTCACACTTATTTTTGCAGCCTAGTAGATGTCCATGACCTCATCTATAATCCATGAACAGATTAAACAGCATTTATATCAATAAATTTTAGTTCACTTTCCATAAATACACAGCAATGGCGATCTATTTCGCCATTTTCAACTGATAAATTTAAAATAATATTTCTGTTCCTAGGACTAATCCTACCAACCCTCACTGCACTGAACACCAAAGCAAAAATGAACTCATCGACTGCCCTCTTAACAATCTTAGTTGTTCCATTAGATCCATTTGAATGAAAAGGTTTCAAGACACCAGAACGTAATTGGTTCTTCTTCGAGAGGTGACCAACTGTGCCAATTCAAATTTGCTAACAGAAATTTTTGCTGCTTACAGTAGATCAAGTTTAAAAGCTCAAAATTAAAAATAGAACTAAGATGATCAAATATTTCTCATTTGGTCAGAACTCAGAACTGTCTAATGGAATAAAGGAATAAAAAGGAAGCGTACGAAGAGTATGAATTGAGATCATACCTTCGGAATTCCTCGCTCTTGCTGATGCTTGTATAATCGACATGGCACCTGTTGTCAGAGGCGTAGGACTCAAGTATGGCAGCCATTATTTTGGTGAGACTTTGACCAACCATAGATGCTGGCTTGGGCTCACTATCATTAGTAAATCCTCGGAAATTGTAGCATTTGGGAATAAACGGTTCATGCTCTAGGAAACGGTAAAAATGGTTTCCATCTTCAAAATCATTCTGCCTATTGACATGAAAGTTGAAACATAACATAAGAAAAAAAAGAACTTGTAAACTTTAAGAAACCAAACCAACAACCATATAGGTTCATATATCCTGAGACTTACCCAAATACATGATGGATGAAGTGCTTCCTTGCTATCTGCTTTCCAATATCAACGGCCTACAGGAGTTGTCATACAAAGTAATATCATCATTTATAAAAGAACTTCGTTCAAGATCCAAACATTTCAAATTGTATTTTGTACAATCGGATGATTCAGAAGATCCCAGTATTCATAGTGAAACACAGTTCAACAGCACGAATACTGTTGGATACGGAAGCTATGAAAAAATGATACTACACGCAAATCACCTCCCAAAACTAAAATAACTTCAACTTTTGAAAAAATAAGTACTGGGAAACAAAATTAATTTCAAAATCTGAACTACAGTCTACCTTAACTTGAACTCACTAAATTTAGCAGTCCAGCATATGTTTTCTGTTGTACTCAATGGTCACCTAAAATTGTACAGAATCTTCTAGTTCAGCTACTAGTTTGCTAAGATCCCATCTAATCTGGTTTGACTTTTCAATCGGTTTGGCAATAGATGTTCACTATATTATGTTTGATCACTATGATTAAATAAAGAAATACGGGAAATGTTTATGATGCCAAAGAAAATCCAGAATGACGATAATAAAGATATTAAACAAATGTCTAAGAGTTTAGTGCATTTTTCATTTTCATATTATATGGAATTCCTTTAATCGGTGATTGTCATGCTCAGGAGAAAAGGGAAAACAAAAAAGGCTTCTTTCTCCAAACCCAGGGAAAAGAATTTAAAACATAAAAGGAGTGAGTTTTGAATGAAAATCAGAATTTTGGACAATAGCAGTTTTATAATGAAAAGAACATGTAGAAAAATTCTTAGAAGGGTTGTGATGAACTAATTACAACCTAAGTGTTTACATCATGCAATATAGATCTGGAAACTCATTAATTATTTACTTCAAATAAAAAAACTACTCCAAGTGGAAATTCTTGCAATTCATTATAAATGAAAAGGAAAAACAAAGTTTAACAAATGGGGCCCGAAAGAAGGAAAAAAAAATTGCCAAGTCATAACTGTACGGGTTCACTTTTTTTACAAGACGAAAGTTGAAGGGCAACCAACTATTGAAATTGTTCTCATGATAACAAGTCCAGGACTCAAAACAGATGGATATTCGTGGTTTCAGACTTCTTAAAGAATCAGTGTAGCTCGCAGGGTTTGGTAACAAAAGCAGGGAAGTCCACGGTATTTGGTCAACTTGTGGGCACAATTTTGCTGTTAGTTTATTAACCAAATGCAGTTGTTGTCAGATTCCTCAGAGAAAAAAAATCAAGGGGAGTCATGTCCTAAATGAATAAATGATCAAATCCTAAAGTGGACCCAATAATAGACCACACTGCAATGGACACCCACAAACTACCATTATCATTTCCATCATTCTTGGTTAATGATTCCACCCAACTAACTACACAATTCAATGACGTTTATTACGCTTAACAGGACTTCTTTTACACAAAAGTTCACTTTGTGTTTGTCTGCCCTGTCTTCTTCTGAGTTAATCTGGAATACAATAAACGGATTATAATTTCCTTATGTATTTCTAGGGAGACTGCCATCATTAGTGTTTTGCCATAGAAAGCAAGCGAAATTGAGATTTGAGACTCTTTTATATTTCTAATTTTTTAATTATTATTACCACTTCATAATTTATATTGATTATTCTATTCGAAACATAAAGTCAATAGAGTCAGCAATTTTGGTCAACGATGCAAGTCTAAGGTCAAATATTTTATTGGTGATAAAATGTGGAGTACGTTTTCTTTTTGCGACACAGGTAATCAAGCAAACTGACATATTGAAACAACAGTAAAATTCGTACCTTCCGCCTGCCACAGTCCAGGTGATGAATCAGCACCTCCACAAGCTCAGCCCCTGCGAAGCAATTCTTGACGATCTTCATCTTCATCAGACGGTCCTGGATGGGTAATTTCTGACGCAATACCCTCACGATCGCCACCATCTCGTCCGCTGACTCCTCATCCGGATCATCAAACCCGTACACAGGCGGTGCAGGGGCACTGTCCGGACATTTCTTCTCTAACATTTCTCTCAACCTATGCTCAAAAACCCCGCTGTCCCTCAAGGAATTCAACGCCACAAGACCTCCAAACAGCTTCTCGTTGAAGAAAATCTGCGGCACCTGTGAATTGCCTTTCCTGTCAATCAACTCTTTCTCTCTCTGAGGATAAACGTCGACGTTGATTTCAACGAACTTCAATCCTCTCTCCCTGAAAAACGTGCGAACTGCGGTGCAGTCTCTACAGTTGGATCTTGAGAAGAAGCTTATGCGACCTTTCAGCTTTTCGTCTTCCTTGTTGAGCTTGACGATTACTTTGAGTCCGGAGATGTTGAACTCTGTCACTTCCGAGTCCACCGAGTTCATTTTCGAATCGTCAAAGTCACCGCTATCTTTAAGAGACGACAAACGCTTCGCGATCGCCGCGGATATGCTATTGCTTCTCTCTCGTATAAACTTCCCGATCGCCGGCATGTCGACGTTGAAATTCTCCGTCAAGGATTGCGATCGTATCAACTTGTTCGAATCGTCTTCGTTATACGGAAGCGGTGTGGTTGAGATGGATACGCCGGGTGGTGCCTCTGGCTTCGGGAGCTGCACAAGAGGCTGCTCAATCCCTTCATGCCCCCTGATGTCTTTCTCAACGGTTATGTCATGATTCTCGCGAATCTCGGGGGCGAAATTTTCTATTTCCAGCAGTCGTTTCGTTTCCGAATCGTTAACAACGATATCTTCTACTTCGCTCTTCTCCATCTCGATTTCCGATAACTCTTCCTCTTCTCGTTTCAAAAGGTCTTCCGGCGCTTGAAAAACACCATTATCAGAGTCTTGAATATCTTCATCTACACGATTCTCGCCGTTTGAAATTTGAGAATCGGAATGCAAATAGTGAACGTATCCATTCGAAATTTGCTCAAGCTTCCCGTTGATTTTATTCCCGGCCACAACTTCATTCTCCGGCGTGTTCCCTTTCTCACTGTCGACGGCGTGTTCTCCGTTGGATAAGCCCATTGATTGAATTTAAAAAGAGAGATTACTTTAAAAAGACAAAGATGCCATGGGAGGACGACAAACCGGAAAGCGAAGAAAGCAATGGAAAGGAGATGGTCGAGACTCAAGAGAGAAACGAAGAAACCGGAGGGGTTTTATGGAGGAGATTATGAGAGGTTTAACCGAAGAAATGACAAGAGGAAGTGGTCAACAACGTGAGGACATGACATGAAGGCTCGGTCAACAGCTCAGCTCAACCGGCGAAACCGAACACAGTAGTGTGACGCCGGCCCGTGAAGATATTTTTGGCCCCACCTTGCACGTTATTTTAAGTGAATAGTGAAGGGCTTTAATGTAAATAAGAATCAAATAGCGCTAATATAGGACTCAAGAGTTAAGTAAATTTACCCAACTAGGCTGAGTCGAAATTGATTTTAAAAAAGTCAATGCAATCCACTAACGATTGTGATGATTCGGGTGGATGGATATAAGTGGGCTTGAATAAGTTGATCTTTGGTAAAAAGGTTTTTTTTTTTCCGTCCTTCAATTAGTTATGCGAGTTTCATTTTCGTCCATAAACTTTTTTTCCTCTCATTTTCATCACTCAACTATTGGAAAGTACCATTTTCATCATTCAAGTGAGATTGGGATCGGGAAATGCTTGTGTGGCACCTAAGTGGTACGCCGGAAAAATATGATCTGACGAACAACAAGACGCCACGTTAGATTTTTCCATCGCCAGATTTATTCGAGGGACAAACAAGGTATTTTCTCATAGTTGGGGATGAAAGAAGGAGAAAAAAAAAAAAGAGCTAAGAAACGAAAAGAAACCCGATCAATAGTTGAGGGATGCAATTTATCATTTTGCGGTTGATTTTTAGCTCTTAAGCATGACGATAGATGATGTATTTGATTCAGTGTTATTAATATCGAACACTGTCAACTAACCATAAAAGTAACGGCGTATGTAAGGGCACTACCTTAGGTTGTAGTCTCTCAAAATTTTGGTAAAAATAATTATGTACTTATACATTTAAGAAATTAATCCCAACATATTGGAGAAAGATCTTCGTCTTCCGATTATATTAGGCTTCTTATGTGGATAAAGCTGGGCTTTCACCTTGCCTTCCATCAAATCCTTACTTGGGCCATATTGAAATGGGTATGCATGTTCTTTAGTTTCTCATTATAAAAACATCCCAGCTTTTCTACATCTAAGGGTGCGTTTGGTAAGAGGGTAAGAATTTGGGGGTATAATTTGTTACTCATGTAAATGTTACAAGGGTAATAATAATTATGGAGAATAAGTGTTACCCTTGTTTGGTAAAGAAGGGTAAAATTTACCCAAGTATTCATTACTCTTGTTTGTTACGACTATACATTACTGGTGTAATACCATTACCCTTGTTTGTTATTATTGTAATGAACCAAACTAGAAAAAAGTGAGATTATGTTTTTTATTGTTACGACTATCATGTACCAAAAATTTAAAAATATAGATACATATGCATATATATACACACACAGCCAGACATATATATATATATATATATATAATAACAATTGTTAACAATTTCAACAAAATAATCTCATAACATTCAAATCCATGACAAAGACGTAACACAAGAGTGGGGGTCATCATTTGGCCCGCGGGCCTAGATCCGAGCTCGGCCCTGCCCGACCCCTTGGGCGGGCATGGGCTCCATTTTTTGGGTCAGCCCAACCCGAAGCCAGACACCTCAGGCCAATTTTGGCTCAGCCCGAGCCCGACCCAAGCCCGACATTATTTATTTATATATATATATATAATATGTATATGTATATATTTATATTTATATTTATATATATATATAATATGTATGTATATATATAATACACACACATACACAGACAGTGCATGCACTGTCTGTGTATATGTATATATGTATGTGTATTATATATATATATGTATATATATACACAGACAGTGCATATGTATATATTTATATGTGTGTGTCTATGTATATGTATATGCATATATATATGTGTGTATGTATATGTGTATATATATATATATGTATATATATACACAGACAGTGCATATGTGTGTGTATGTATATATATGTGTGTGTGTATATACACACAGACAGTGCATATGTGAGTGTGTGTGTGTATATATATGTGTGTGTATGTGTGTGTATATATAAATATATATAATATATAATATATACGTGTATATATATACATATATATAATATATAATATATATGTGTATATATGACTTATGAGCTTTTAAAATTTTTTATTTAAAAGGATAATAGGTTGGAGTAAACTTCTCATTACTTTTTATTACCCAGGTCCCCCCACTAGTAAACGTTATGTGTAAAAAATAAGCTCAATTACTAAAATTTATTACAGGAGTAAAAGTTATACTGACATAACAAACATAAATAAACTTAAAATTTAATTACCCTTGTAACTATTACACCCCATTACCCTCGTACCAAAAGCACCATAAATGATATTTTGTTTATTTTTTATATTGTCTAAATCTGTGTTAGTAACCAACATAGTTCATACAAAGCTTGTATATATTCAAAGACCATAGCCGTTGTACATTTCAAGTTGAATAACATGATAGTTCAATTGCAAAACTATGTCCGTATTGTTTCGTAAGTTCGTCTCAAGACTCTCAACTATCGGTAAACCTAAATGTCTAATCAGTTAATCTTAATAACATGTGATGTCAATTAAATAGATGTAATGTTATAAATAGCCCTAAAAAAATTTCCAGGGGTGTTGCCTTCGGACCCCTATAAACTTTTAACAGTCCCCCAATATCAAATCTTGACTCCGCCTTTGCGTAAAGGGATGTATTGGTCACTAGGCGTTGTTACGGTTCTAGTAAAATACCACTCCTGCAAGATATTTGGATAAACATGTAAAGTCAAAACGATTTTATGATCATTGAACTATGGCGATAAAACCGGACGGTTTTTCAAAATATTTTTTGAATTTTGAATTATTTATTATATATTGTTAATTTACGATGTGAAAGTTGATTTCTATATATATTCGATGTATTGTTCTGTATTAGATATGTGATGTGAACTTGATTTTCTAATTTCTTAAACTTTTAATGGATGATCATATGATATTATTACTGTATTTATTTTTAATATTAATATAATTTTACTTTTTTAATTAAATTTATAGCTCGATCGACACATTGGTTGAATTAGTGAACCAATGACTCATTCCCTCACCTGAAGCAATGTCTGACATGATTTTTATAACATTGATTTAATATCATCTTGAACGTGTCAAGCAGGCACACACTCAGCCATGGTCTATATTCGTGACCTGAGTGAATTTGGATTAATTTTTATGGTATTTTTTATTTGATAAATTTTATTTTCACACTATCTTGATAGGAATAATATGCTAAAGAATATTATTTTATGTAATATTCAAACTCGATTTATTTATTTGAATAAAATATATTAGCATTTAAAATGAGAAAAAACATATTGGCATCAGTGTCTTTTATTCTATATGATATATGAATTGGTGTGTAGAGTCTAAGCTCGCACACAAAAGATCAATTCATAAGTTCTTATCGAATATAAGTAAGTGATCACAACTAAGGCAGAATTGAACAAACCGTCGGCTTGGCTGTGGTGTGATATTTCAGTATACATTTCTTGGTTACGAAGAGCTGCAAAGCTTGAACTTACTATACCAGCACAATCGGAGTGTGTTGATCAAGACTACGTGTGAGTCAATTTTCCGAGTTTGACTATATGGAAAATTGTACACTCACACACGTTATAGAATTGTTCATATTTTTAATCTATTAAAGATTATTAGTGCATGTGCATTTAATGTACGAGACTTTGATTTACTAAAGGGTGAGGTCTTTTTGTACAGGCCAACAAACACCAAGTGAGTTGGGTCACCACATTACATGTACGATGAAAAATAATTTGTTAATAAAATTCATGTCCAATTATGTATTGATGATACCCTCTTGAGAATGCTTATAGGATTTGAGATTGTGTCAAAACCCTGCAGGTGGATTTTAATTAATTCGACACATTCAAATAAGTTAAGCGGTAAGTTCAAGGAAATATTTAAAAATGTCAATTAAATATTATATGTCCGTGACATATTTAATTGGCGGGTATCTGTAACTTAACGTGAGGAATTTTATGAACAAGTAAAACGAAAGGCTCAGATTTAATTTGAGATAAAACAGCAAGTGCAATTATAATATTTTAGTGAAATATATTATAATTTATGAATTATAATTATGTACATGGGTTTGGGCTGATAATTAAAATTCATAGAAAGTCCATGTTTTATTTTTCCTAGTTGGTCTCCACTGTAGCTCAAAAGCCCAATACTAAAAGATACAGGAAAACCAAAACGGACTGAAATTAAGAGAGGGAGAGGGATAGGCGCCGACCCATCTAGGGAGAAAACCCTATTTGTGGCCTAACCCTATAAGTACATGTGTTTTTTTAACACAAGCTTTGAGACACCAGTTGAACTCTCTACTCTCTAATCGTTCCCACTAGTTTTGGTTTGTGTTCTTCAAGTTTTTTGAGAAAAAAGACCACCCTCTCAATCCAAGTTTGGGAATTGGTGCATACGGTGGAAGATCCGCAGGTATGAGCTTAGTAACAAACTCGCTGACTTCATCTTTCGTTCCTGATTATTGGAGATCAAATCAGAGAGATCTCAAGGTAAATGATCTACTTGCAATTAATTGATATATAGTTTATGCTATGGTGATTAGTATTTGATAAGAAATTTTTGAAACTTGTCTAGTTATCGTTTATGTCTATGAGATCCTTATACGCTTCCGCGAGTTGCATGTTTTCAACACATCTAACTACCAAGTTTACACCACCTACTCCAACCGTAGAAATTTACCCCCAAAATTTAATAAATAGACCAAAGTGTCATTTACTTGTAAAATATGAAGTTGTCAAAGTTTACACCACTAATAAACAAAATCCACAACCCTCCACCGAGTTCAAGAAGATCTAGCCAACACATACATTATTTGTGTTTATCATATGCATCTAATTCCTAAGTGAAGAAAATTATAATCGTCAAATTAAAGTCTGTGATCTGCACATCCACTTGATTGATAAGTCTCGGATCTAAGGCTATTTATACAACTATATTTGACAACGAAGTCTGATAGAACACTTACAACATTGATGTTCATGGAAGATCCAGGTCCTGCAGGAAAAAATTGGCAACATAATTAGATTGCTTGATCTACTTTAAGAAATTAAAGCATTTAACTACGAAAGTGCAACAGGATCATCCCAATGTACCAATCTCAAGATCATGCCAAGGATCTGCAGCCACAGATCTCCTTCGCAAAGATGAGAAGATTCTTTACTAAATTGTTGTGTAAATTTAGTATTTTCTAATTCAATATGTAAATATCTATTAATTTTTTATTTTTAGTAAAGGGTTTATATGTCATTATAAATAGGAATATATGTGTAAAAGAAAAAACTTTTAAAAACTTATTATTTTGATGGTGTACAAATAAAATTTCTCTTTTTATTTTAGTTACAACACAAAGAAGACCGATGTTTTCCATTTCTCGTTTTTCGGGAAAAAATTGAAAATAAGGTGACAAATAATTATTTGACTTGGTGGTACAATATAGCAAAAGCAAATTTGGAATCAATTTATTTAATCATAAATTATGGAAAGATATAAATGATGCAATTTTGAATGGTGACATATTTGCTCGAATTCTGTCTCAAGACCTCCAGTAGTGTGCCATTTCTGAGTAAAAAAACCCAGCAACTCCATGAACAGCGAAACAACCACCACTCAAACTGCAGGGTAAACAGCTTTCTCGGAGAAGTGAAAGCCCATCCGTTCTAAATTCTTGGTGTAGCTGCAGTTCATAACCATATTCTATTGTAGGTTGTTTAAGCAGAAAAGGAATAAGAAATGAGAGACAAAGTTGATGGGTAGTCGAGGTTCTCTTAAATTAATAATATCAACTCCAAATAAGGTTGTATTCACTCTTGATTCAGACTCAATGCAAAAAAAAATGCTAATTTAAGCACTCGGGAGAATGTTCAAACTCAATATCCATTGAGGGCTAAAGCTTCGTGCAGATAAAAGAGGAATTCTAACATCATATATATGAGCTAATTAACCGAACCAGTGGTGGTTGGCCTGTGATAGACACGCCTCATTATTTCAAGTTGAATAGATGAACAAAACAACATTTTTTTCGTAAGCTGAACAAAACAATTCAAATAGGAAAGGAATTGAAAAACGAATACAAAGCAAACTACACAAATAAAGATTGGAACTTACAGCCCAACAAACACTTTGAAGGAATTATATATCCCCAGTAAGTGTTCCAATCATAACAATCTGAAGAGGGAGGCCACGGGTAAAAAGACCCCACAATCTAAGCTTCTTCACATCCTGCAGTAGGTAATGCCCAAGAAATCAATGGAGTTCAAATCATAGGAAAAGAAATACATAAATCCATACATATATAGCTATATAGAAAACAGAAATGTGAAATAAACACTCACATTACCAATAGTTGCTCCCTTGGCATTGTTGAGGAAAAGACACAAGATTATCAGCAAGGTGTGAGACAATAGCACACAGAACTCCAGCAACATATCTGTCATCAAAACTCACACCAAGCTGCAGACTCTTAAAGCACTGATTTAACTAAGAAAGGATATGTATCTCTTCTTACTGTAACCCTCCATATTCTTATTGTAAGATTATCAACACACTCAACATACCATCACAATAAGACATATCAAAGACCAAGGCATAATGAGATTTCAGAGAGAACCGCAGCAACAATACTTCCTGTACTTACTTACACTAAGAGAACATTACAGACCTAAAAGGCCAAGCAAAAGAAACGACATGATTTTGACAAGAACTAAAATGACATAGTTTAATGAAAGACAGATTAAAAGGAGAAAAGGCATTAGCTTCAACACTCCCTCCTGATGCTATTTCACTCCCACACCAAGTTTAGCCCTTGAGGCAACAAATTTGAGTTTCTGGAGACCCTTAGTAAAGCAGTTTGCCAATTGATCTTCACTTGCACAATGAGATAGAGATATGACTTTGTTGTTCACAGCTTCTCGCAAAACATGATATTTAATACCAATGTGCTTGCTACGGCTATGGAAAACATGATGTTTAGACATATAGATGGCAGACCTACTGTCACAAAGAATATTGGTAGGCCCTTTCTGTTTTTCACCAAGATCTTCAAAAACATACCTGAGCCAAGCAGTATGATTTGCGGCCAGAGCTCCAGCCACATATTCAGCTTCAGCTGTGGACTGAGCTGTAGTTTTTTGTTTCCTTGAGAGCCAAGTAAAAGCTCCAGAGCCAAGATTAAAAACATATACAGCTGTACTTTCAAAATCATCAGGAGATCCTCCATAATAACTGTCAGAATAGCCTTGGAAAGTAGCCCCAGGTTTGTGATAATAATGGATTCCATAACCTAGAGTACCTTGTAGATATTTAAACACTCTCTTAACTCCACTGAGATAAGTCTGACTAGGAGCTTGCATGAATTGTGAGAGAAGATTTATAGCAAACTGTATGTTAGGACGAGTAGAGGATAAATAGAGAAGGCTCCCTATCATACATCTATAAAGACCAGGATTAGCTTTAGAAGACCCATCTTCTTTGTAAAACTTTTCATGAGATGCAACACGAGTAGCTACAGCCTTGCATTCCTCCATACTAAACCTGCTCAAAAGCTCTTGAGTATATTTGTGCTGACAGATAAAGACATGTCCTTCATGTTGGTTAACTTCAATACCTAGGAAGTATGTCATGAGCCCTAAATCATTCATTTCAAACTGATCCTTCACATTCTTCTTGAAATCTTTTATAAGCCCTTCATCATTTCCAGTTAGGACTAGATCATCAACATAAAGAGATACTATTAATTTACTCCCATTCCCTCATTCTTTAACATAGAGAGTAGATTCACTAGGACTTTTCTTGATCCCTTGACTGGTAAAATATTCATCCACTCTACTGTTTCAAGCTCTTGGAGCTTGCGCATTATTCAGCTTAAAAACTCGAGATTCTGAACCTTGTTTGATAAACCCTGGTGCCTGTTGCACAATGACTTGAAGGTAGCCATTCAAGAAGGCTGATTTTACATCAAGATGGTGCAATTTCCATTTTTTTGAGCTGCCAGAGCAATGATAAGTCTAACTGTTTATATGCGAGCCACATGAGCAAAAGTTTCTTTGTAATCCTTTCCAAATTGGTGAGAGTACCCTTTGGCCACTAGTCTGGCCTTATATTTCTGATCTGTATTATCATGATTTAACTTTGTTTTGTACACCCATTTCACACCTATAGCCTCCTTGCTTGCAGGAAGATCCATAACTACCATATTTCATTTTTCTCAATTTGATTTAACTCTTCTTCCATTGCCTCCAGCCAAACTCTATTCAGATTTTCAATGTTCAAATCAACATATATATATATATATATACACACTCCGGTAATAAAGAAAGTTTTACGCACTTCAATCTTCACTCGAGAATGACATCTTCTAACATCTTTCCTCCTCCGCGGGAATATGTAATGTGTCGGAAGTAAATACTCATCATTTGCCAGAAGGACAGTTATAGCATGCCTGCACAAAATACCCTTAAACTCAAAGTTCAAACAAGAACACCCAACGTTAAGTCCATCATACATCACAGTGAACATAACTTTCTTCTTGCCACATTCACCATTAAAAATGTCTTCGTATATAATGTATTGTGTGCCTAATTCAACGGTACACATTGATTTGATACCGTAATACATCACCCCACTCAATTCCTTCTGAAGCTCTAAAAACTTCACGTGGGTCACTATGTTTGGCATTTGCATTTGCATTTCATATTTTGTAACACACACTAACTTCTTGTTGGCTGAGTCAAAATCTGCCTAGCATTCCTTCTCAATTTTCTTCAGCAAAGCATTACTATATTGCTCGACAAGGGGCAAATGACATATCATACTTGTTAGTTAGGTATGTCTATCGAACGTAACGATATCACCAAATTCATGATAAGCTGCCCTGTTGCGCGGATCTGCCCAAAAAACGTTCCTTAAACGTTCATCATCATGTCCTCGACCACATCAATAAATTTTACTAAAGCCCATGCTAACGCATCTGCACTTGTCGAAAAAAACAAAGTAAGACATGTGTATAGCACAAACAAACGTGCAACATCTCTTACATCCTCGTCAGTATCACCCACCAAAGCATTGTCAATTGCTTGCTTTATGTTGGGCGATCTCATCATATCAATTCCATCAAACCTTCGATTCACAAATTCACAATCATCGGGCTTATTGCTTCGGCCTATCTTCAATGGAATATCTCTAGACACTACTCCAAATATCAAAGAAACATCATTCTCTGTAATGGTAACTCTCTTACCTCCAAGAATAAACGATCCACACTTATCGTTGTAGGTGCCAATAATGTCTTGTACGATCAAATCGTGTTTCTTGGTATTTAATTCCTTATGCTCCTCCTTCTTCAACACTTTGTACAAGTTCCAAAAAGATATCATTTGCTAAAACTTTCTGTGACTACTCTTCAATCGAACGCTTCTAAATAATGTCGCTATCCTTTGCAGATTAGATCGGTATTGTAATTTGGCCATACTAGAACAACAAATTTTAGTATTAACATTATGCAAAAACAATCGTGTATTATACAAACTGGTAATGTATTATACAATAAAATAAATCATTAAAGCCAAAAAGTAAACCAATTACATTATGCATATTGTACTATACCAATACATTCTTCAAAATACTAATTTATTATACACTAGGGGGAGGTTTTAATAAATTCAACCCACCCACCAATTGAAGTAAACCATTCAACCCAATTGCATCATTAATTACCTTACTTTACAGTAGTGTATTATACATTTTGCATCCACGAATTCAAACACTCACAAATCGACAGTGTATTTATATACCCAACAAAAATGGTAATGTAATCAAAGTTTTTAGCTACCTAAACCGAGCAACACAAACACATTCAAACACACAAATCTGCAGTCTAGTCATATTCCCACCCAACATGGTAGTGTAATATAAGTTTTGAGCTACCTCAACAATGGAAGTGCGAAAAAAAAATCAACAAATTTTTCTAAAGCCCATGGTAATGCATCAATAAATTTTATTAAAGCTCATGGTAACGCATCTGCTCTTGTCGAAAAGAATAGAGTACGACATGTGTATAACACAAACAAATGTGCAACATCTTTTGCGTCCTCTTCAGTATCTGATATGGATTTAATTGCAAGCGCACAAATCGCACAAGTAATAAAGAGATGAATAATTAAAAAGAACAAAGACAAATCAAACACAAGTATAAAATCAAGGATGAAAAGCACTAGGGTGCTTAACGTCACCTCACCTATCCAATTCAATTCCCTTGGTCCTTTAATCCCTAATTCCTCTCTCTATAATGATAATCGATTTTTCAACCTATTCAATGTTCTATTCCTAGACACATCAAACGTATTTTCAATATAAATCCACATTATTCCTAGCAATCGGATTAATATATCAAAAACCCATTGAGAACTATGACAATCATTTAACGATTACATAAGTCACAAACCTGTATTCCTATGGTTCATGCACCCTAAATCATCTGTGGCTTGAGGCAAACCCTAGATATCTCCTTCTGGTCTCAATCTAGGCAACAAATCAATTAAATGATGGCCAAACATTCAAAAGTATTAATCACACCCATAGACAATCAAGAGAGAGAGAGAGAGAGAAATCAAGAAATAAGGAAACCAAGTTTATTTAATCTTTAAGGTTTGGTTACATTAAGACCCTAGTAAGAAATCTAGCCACTCATGGAAGCAAAATACATCATTAAACAAAGGAAATCAACCATAGAAACTAGGATATAAAAAGGAGAGAGAAAACCCCCTTGTAGACCCTCTTCTTCTCCAAGCTCTAATGGTGGCTCCAAGATCTCCAATGGTGGTAGAATGTGTAAAAATGTGTGAGAGTCCCTCTAAAACCCTAAAAACTACCTATTTATACTTCCCTAAACTCCTATGTCGTTTCTCATACAAGTTGGGGTCGTTTTGGTTCGGACCCACTTGAATTCGGAGTTTTTTCGCGAAATTTGCTGTGTTGTGAATAGTAATCCGATCGATCAGGAATATTTCTGATCGATATGAAATACAATCTGTCTCCATGAGTTTTTGGGTATTTTGGCAGGTCCGATCGATCGAGAATGGCTCCGATCGATCGGAAATCATTTTGCACTATTTTCCTAAATTTTTTTTCTTGGCACCTACAATATGCAAATAAGGCTCTCTTAGGCAATATCAACTCTTAATCAACTCAAAATGGGATGAACTTAGGTGTAAAAGATGCATAAATATATGTATATATTTGGCACATCAGTATCCCCCACCAAAGCATTGTCAATTGGTTGCTTTATGTTGGGCGATCTCATCATATCAATTCCATTAAACCTTCGATTGACAAATTCACAATCATCGGGCTTCTTGCATCGGCCTATCTTCAATGGAATATCTCCAGACACTACTCCAAATATCAAAGAAAAATCATTCTCTGTAATGGTTACTCTCTTACCTCCAAGAATAAACGATCCACGCTTATCGTTGTAGGTGCCAATAATGTCTTGTACGATCAAATCGTGTTTCTTGGTATTTAATTCCTTATGCTCCTCCTTCTTCAACACTTTGTACAAGTTCCAAAAAGGTGTCATTTGCAAAAAAAATTTATGACTACTCTTCAATCGAACGCTTCTTAATAAAGTCGCTATCCCCTGCAGATTAGACCGGTATTGTAATTTGGCCATACTGGAACAATAAATTTTAGTACTAACATTATGCAAAAATAATCGCGTATTATGCAAATGGGTAGTGTATTATACAGTAAAATAAATCATTAAAGCCAAAAAGTAAACCAATTACATTATACATATTGTACTACACCAATACCTTCTTCAAAATGCTAATGTATTATACACTAGGGGGAGGTTTTAACAAATTCAACCCACCCACCAATTGAAGTAAACATTCAACCCAATTGCATCATTAATTATCTTACTTTACAATAGTGTATTATACATTTTGCATCCACGAATTCAATCACTCACAAATTGACAGTGTATTTATATACCCAACAAAAATGGTAATGTAATCAAAGTTTTTAGCTACCTAAACCGAGCAACACAAACCCATTCAAACACACAAATCTGCAGTCTGGTTATATATCCACCCAACATGGTAGTGTAATCTAGGTTTTGAGCTACCTCAACAATGGAAGTGCGAAAAAAAAATCAACAGATTTTACTAAAGCCCATGGTAACGCATCAACAAATTTTATTAAAGCCCATGGTAACGCATCTGCTTTTGTTGAAAAGAACAGAGTAAGACATGTGTATAGCACAAACAAATGTGCAACATCTTTTGCGTCCTCTTCAGTATCCCCCACCAAAGCATTGTCAATTGCTTGCTTTATGTTGGGTGATCTCGTCATATCAATTTCATTAAACATTCGATTCACAAATTCACAATCATCAGGCTTCTTGCTTCGGCTTATCTTCAATGGAATATCTCTAGACACTACTCCAAATATCAAAGAAAAATCATTCTCTATAATGGTAACTCTCTTACCTCCAAGAATAAACGATCCACGCTTATCGTTGTAGGTGCCAATAATGTCTTGTACGATCAAATCGTGTTTCTTGGTATTTAATTCCTTATGCTCTTCCTTCTTCAACACTTTGTACAAGTTCCAAAAAGGTGTCATTTGCAAAAACTTTTTATGACTACTCTTCAATCGAACGCTTCTTAATAATGTCGCTATCCCTTGCAGATTAGACCGGTCTTATAATTTGGTCATATTGGAACAACAAATTTTAGTATTAACATTATGCAAAAACAATCGTGTATTATACAAACTGGTAGTGTATTATATAGTAAAATAAATCATTAAAGCCAAAAAGTAAACCAATTACATTATGCATATTGTACTATACCAATACATTCTTCAAAATGCTAATGTATTATACACTAAGGGGAGGTTTTAACAAATTCAACCCACCACCATTCAACCCAATTGCATCATTAATTACCTTACTTTACAGTAGTGTATTATACATTTTGCATCCACGAATTCAATCACTCACAAATCGACAGTGTATTTATATACCCAACAAAAATGGTAATGTAATCAAAGTTTTTCTTTGTTCTTTATCCTTCTCAACCCGGAGCAATTTAAGAGCATTCGTTTTAGACTTCAATTCTTTCTCCAATTCTTGTATTCTTTGGGATGCTTCAATTGATTGTTGTCCTCCAGGATTTTTTTTCAACATTATTATCACTGCCATCGTCAGTTTCAGATGATGGATCACTGTGAACTGAACTAATGCTTGGTGTGTCCGCATCAGAACCTTCTTCCAATGTCACACTATCATTCCGCAGAGCTTCTCTCTCTTTTTCATCCACGGACAATTCACCTTCAATCACCTATTAACGGATGCATATAAAATATGTGTTAAATACATTCTAAGTTGGTATTGTATTTAAGACATATGAACAAAATAAAAATAAATACATTATAATTTTGTAATGTATTTAATTAATGTTAACCAAAACAATATAAATACATTATAATTTAATAAAGTATTTAAGTACTGTGAACAAAAACAATATAAATGCATTATAATTTGGTAGATTATTTAAGTATAGTGAAACAAAACAATATAGATACATTCTAATTTGGTAGAATATTTAAGTTATGTGAACTAACATTACAAATACATTATAATTAAGTAAAGTATTTAAGTATTTTGAACTAAAAAACATAAAAATACACTATACAATAGGCAAAGTAATTATAAATGTAGTTTTAATTAAATGTAGATAAATTTACTTAATTAACTAACCTTCCCCCCACCAAAGTGCGTATATACTGTTTTTTGAAGTCCTTTCGCCATCCACTTACGTCCCACTTTTCAAATCTTGGGAACACGCCAGACTTTATAGGGGTGAAAATAGTTGTGTGTTCACAAAACCAATACTGCATGTAAATACACATAAACTGTCACTGTAAATACACATCAAGTACTAATCGCACAAAGTAGTTATTACTTACCGAAATCAAAGTTGCACAACCTGTAACTTTGTTTGTTTCCTTTTGGTACTTCTTAATTGATTGCAAAATGTTCTTTAAGATTGCCTGCGACCAATTCCATTTCTTCATGTCCTCAACCACATCAACAAATTTTACTAAAGCCCATGGTAACGCATCTGCACTTGTTGAAAAGAACAAAGTAAGACATGTGTATAGCACAAACAAACGTGCAACATCTTTTGCGTCCTCGTCAGTATCCCCCACCAAATCATTGTCAATTGCTTGCTTTATGTTGGGCGATCTCATCATATCAATTCCATTAAACCTTCGATTCACAAAGTCACAATCATCAGGCTTCTTGTTTCGGCCTATCTTCAATGGAATATCTCTAGACACTACTCCAAATATCAAAGAAACATCATTCTCTGTAATAGTAACTCTCTTATCTCCAAGAATAAATGATCCACGCTTATCGTTGTAGGCGCCAATAATGTCTTGTACGATCAAATCATGTTTCTTGGTATTTAATTCCTTATGCTCCTCATTCTTCAACACTTTGTATAAGCTCCAAAAAGGTGTCATTTGCTAAAACTTTTTATGACTACTCTTCAATCGAACGCTTCTTAATAATGTCGCTATCCCTTGCAGATTAGACCAGTATTGTAATTTGGCCATACTAGAACAACAAATTTTAGTATTAACATTATGCAAAAACAATCATGTATTATACAAACTGGTAGTGTATTATACAGTAAAATAAATCATTAAAGCCAAAAAGTAAACCAATTACCTTATGCTTATTGTACTGTACCAATACATTCTTCAAAACACTAATGTATTATACACTAGGGGGAGGTTTTAACAAATTCAACCCACCCACCAATTGAAGTAAACCATTCAACCCAATTGTATCATTAATGACCTTACTTTACAGTAGTGTATTATATATTTTGCATCCATGAATTCAATCACTCACAAATCGACAGTGTATTTATATACCTATTAAAAATGGTAATGTAATCAAAATTTAGCTACCTAAACCGAGCAACACAAACACATTCAAACACACAAATCTGTAGTCTAGTTATATACCCACCAACATGGTAGTGTAATCTAAGTTTTGAGCTACCTCAACAATGGAAGTGTGAAAAAAAAAATCAAGCACTCACAAATCAGTAGTGTATTTATATACCCATAATAAATGGTTGTGTAATCAAAGTTTTTATCTACCTACACAGCGGAACAAAGCAAAACAAATCCATTAAAACGCTTAAATCGACAGTGTATTTATATACCCACACAAAATGGTTGTGTAATCAAAGATTTTAGTTACCTACACAATGGAACTGAGCAAAACAAACCCATTAAACCTCTCAAATAGACAGTGTATTTATATACCCACACAATGGTAGTGTAATAAAAAAAAATCAATTTTTAGCTTAACAAATACAACTATAGATTCACTTTTAACAGTTAGTTGGCTGAATTCAGTCCATGATTATAACTAAAGACCGAGACTGCTTTCCCTATAATTTTCTCACCAACCAAATAGTGAACAAAAAAAGCCCTAAAAGTAATCGCCCATAACTGTACTCACCTCGCCCTCACTTGGAAGCTAACTCCGGAGCTGAAGACGGGGACAAAGAAAATCCGGATAGCGATGAAAATGGTGGCACCACACAATGGTAGTGTAATTAAATTTATTTTCTACCTACTCAATGAGATCGAGTAAAAAAGATCATTAAACGTCAAATAAATTGTTTAGAAACAAATTATTCACTCAAAGTTCATACCTTTAACTTCGATGTGGGTTTGCTTGTCGATATTAACCGAACTACAGCAAGACCAGGCCAGAGAACGGTTGTCACGGAGATGCCGACAACGGTGAGCACAAACGATTATCACCGGAGATGAAAAAAACTCACCGGAGGTCTAAACAGGGGAGGAGTGATGGACGACATATTGGGATAATTTTGGAAGTTTCTCTCCACTTGCGATTACCGAGGTTTTGAAGGTTTTTGTATTGGAAATAACAAAGCCAGCTTAAAATAATATTTTCCCTTTTGAGATTTTGAATTTTAAAATTGCACAGTCATGATCCTAATCACCATGCCAAGTCATTATGTATCTTATGTATCCAAACTTATGTATGAGTATTATAACCGTTTATTTGATGACCAACTTATCTTTTGTAGATTATAAACATTTATTTAAACAGGAGTTGTGGAGTTATGAAACAACTTTTCATGGGGTGCCAGGGATTTCAATGTTAAAATAGCAAACTCGATTCCTGAAGGCTTTTGAAGGACTATTAGGCTCTAATGAGGTCAGTTTACAAGACTAGACATCATTAAGACTTCTATACTTTCTCATTGGAGATTCAGAATAGATATCAATAAGGCTTCTATATTTCCTCACCAGAGATTCAAAGCTAGCATCATCAGACTAACCCCTTTCAAAACCCAAACTATCATCATAATCTTCTGGGATTGGCTCAATTACCTCCCCTGCACAACTGTCCTCATTAGAAGCAACAGAATTATGGCCTTCATGATCTCCAGCAGAACAGTCATATGCCTTTCCCACTTTAGTTTGCGAAGTATCAGATTCAACATTAGTGGGATGTGTAATAATATTCTCAGTCCAATCCCAAATTGCCTTCTCATCAACTTCTACATCACGAGCAATAACTAGCTTATTTGTTTCCAGATTATATACTCTGAATTCTTTAGAATGATTATTGTAACCTAGAAAAATACCAATCTCACACTTTTTATCAAGTTTGCTTCTTTTAACATCAGGAATGTGAATATAAGAAACACTTCCAAACACTTTAAGATACTTGGCTAAAGGTTTAGTACCTGACCAAATTTCCAAAGGAGTCCTGCCCTGCATTGCACTGGTAAGACATCTATTTAGCAGATAGACAGAGGTATTGGCTACTTCTGCCCACAGCCACTTGGGAAGTCTTTTTCCTGCCAATAGTGTTTTGGCCATCTCCATGATAGTCCTATTTTTGCGTTCTGAATCACCATTATGATCAGAAGCATATCCCACAGTCAATTGATGATGAATGCCACTGCTTGTACAAAACTCATTAAACTCTCTAACGGTGTATTCACCACCTCTATCACTTCGAATCATCTTGAGTATTTTGCCTGATTGAATTTCAACAAAAACTTTGAACTTCTTGAATATATTGAAAATCTCATACTTTTCTTTTAAAAAATAAACCTAAGTCATCCTGGAGAAATCATAAACAAAGAGTAGAACATATTTGTTACCTTCTGAAGTAGGAGTGTGCATGGGGCCACACACATTAGTGTGGACAAGTTCGAGACAGTCTTTGGCTCTCCAAATTGAATTATCATGACAAAGTTTACGCTTCTGTTTGCCTTCCATGCAACTGCTACAGATAAGAGGTTTGACATCAAATCGAGGTAGGTCAGTAACCAGCTTAGGATCTTGAATTTTCTTCAAATTTTGAGCACTTAGATGGCTGAGCCTTTGATGCCATAGATGATATTCTTCTGTAGTCAATTTCAAAGCCAGTTTCTGAATGATTCTGAGACACTAATGGAAGATCAAAGTCCAGTTGAAAGCTTCTTTTCCTCTGCATCTTGACTAAAACCACCAATTTTTTGTTCTTACTTCCATCTAGAATTTTGCAAGTATCACCTTCAAAAATTAGGATGAACCTTTTTCCATCAATTGTCCGACACTAAGTAGATTAGAATCCAATTTAGGAACATACATCACATCTCAAATTAAAGGACTTCCTTTTATGGCATTGACAAATACAATACATTTACCTTCAACTTTGACTGATTCCTTATTTCCCAAAACACCTTGAGTAGTGAATGAATGATCCAACTCATTAAATAGGGATATATTGACTGTCATATGATTACTTGCACCAGAGTCGAGAAACCAAGCAGAATTCTTGGTTTGAACATTTTTAAAACATGCCAGAAATAAGAATTCTTCATCATCAATCTCCTGAGCCAGATTAGCCTATTGTTTATCTTTGTCTTTACTTCTACATTCTTTCCATAGATGTCCAAATTTACCACAGCCTCTACACTGAGGCTTTCCTTTGTTCCAACAATGCTCCTCCATATGGCCTTCTTTCTTACATAAGGTGCACTGGGGATTTGCCTTGACCCAACATGACTCCTTTGAATGTCCTTCCCTCTTGCAAAAGGAGCATTGAGGTCTGGTTGCTGACTGTTTGCTCCACCTACTAGAGGAGACATTGTTGCCCTGACTTTTCTGGCTTTCTTAAGTCATCCTCATTTGATAAGCACTTTCCATAGCATCAACGTGGAGGCCCTCTATCTTTACCCAAGTCTCATGAGCCTCTAATGAGCCAATTAAGTCACTGACAGTCATATTCTCAAGATCTTTTGTTTCTTCCACTATGGTCACTATGTTGTTATATTTTGGAGTTAAATCGATAAGAATCTTCTCTATCACCCTCCTGTTAGGCATTTCCTCACCACAAATTCGTAGATGATTCACAACATCCATAACTCTAGTATAATAGTCTTTTATAAGCTCACCTTCCTTCATCAATAAATTCATCAACTCTCTACAAAGATTATGGAGTTTGACAACCCGTACCTTGGAGTTTCCTTGATACTCGGTGCTAAGAATATCCCAAGCCTGTTTTGCATAGTTAGCATTAGATATACGTGGAAAAATTACTTCAGCCACAGTGGTTTGAATAACGAAAAGAGTTGTATTGTTCTTTTCTATGTCCTTCATCACAACATTCTCCTTTTCAGTCTCCTTTTTTTTATCCTCATCAACAACACCCTTGTCATACCCCTTTTTCACAGAGGTTCTGCTGGATTCAGTTTTACAGCCATACATATAGGATACCCAAACTTGATGAACTCCCATAGCCCTTTCAATTTAAAATAAGCACGAAGAATGGTAGACGAGTAGTCATACTTCTCACTTGCAAAGATGGGCAGACTGATGGTTGTTGGATTTTCTGGATTCGTTTGAGAAACTGAGATGAAAACGAAGATGAAAGTTGCAGAAGTTCAGCACCAGACGATCTTTGCTCCGATACCATGTAAGATTATCAACACACTCAACATTCCATCACAATAAGATAGATCAACGACCAAGGAATAATGAGATTTCAGAGAGAATCACAACAACAATACTTCCTATACTTACTTACACTAAGAGACCATTACAGACCTAAAAGGCCAAGCAAAAGAAACGACATAGTTTTGACAAGAACTAAAACGACATATTTGAATGAAAGACAGATAAAAAGGAGAAAAAACATCAGCTTCAACACTTGTTGTCATCACTTTTTCCCTTTATTTGCCTTTTTTAGCACAAGGAGCTTTTATCCTGAAACTTAAATCAAGGTCGAACAAATTTCACACAGTAAATTAAATAAATAAAAAGGGATACATATCCATTTCTAATAATTACTCACATGATTTGACATCGATTACCATATAGCACCAGCAACTTCACCCGCCTATGTTATTTCAATACATAGGTAGTACAATTAAATGATAAACAAAACTATGACAAACATCTATTAGATGACTGAAGGATTGATGTCGATAATGATATACAACGTGAACAATGGTAGCCCGTAATGCTTGGAAGGTAGCCCTCGACGAACGACTGTATGAAAATCGTGGGCTTTGAAACTTGAAAAAGGAAGGGAACACTTCAAAAACCTAATGTTGTTTACTCCAGGGTTTGTTTTCCCAAAAAAAATGATGTGTTTTTATTTTTTTAGTAAAAATACATACTTGCAACATAATGCTGACTCGGCAAAAAATGGCACATGACACTCTGGTAGACATGGGGCATATTCCGATGATTGACATGCCGTGAGAAAAATTTCACCGCTTAGTGACTAAGTTGAGAAATTTGAAATGAGGCGACCTAGTTGAAACAAGGCGACCTAGTTGAAACGAGGCATATCTTTCAGTGACCAAAATGAGTATTTACTCATAGTTATACTATTATATGTTTTTCTTTCCTATCTTAAATTTATTAATTATCTTTATTGATCTATTTGGTATTTAGTATTTTGTATAAAAGTCACACAAACATATATAGTTAAGTGAAGATTATATTTATTATACTATTATTATTATTTATAAATAAATTATATTATTTTAAAAAGTACGGTTCAACCCTTGATCCATCTGGCCAACCAATTGAACCTTCAAAAAATTCAAGCACGGGTCAGTTTTGATAACACTAAGTAAGAGTGTTTTAACTCTTTAGTGCTACTCTTTAGATTGATTGATTGAGTCTACTTGTTTGTCAATTTTCTCTAATATTAATGTATAAACCTAATCTCCAACTTTCCGGCTGATAATTAATGCATATATATTGGATTGGACTTGCTCACCTCTAAAAAGACAAACATGTAATCTAGTAGTAGATTTTGCAGGGACGTAACTTAAAAGTCACAAGTTCAATTTTTAGAAACAGTATTTCCGCATATTATGTAAGGGTAAGGTTTATGAAGATCCCGTTTGTCTTCGACCTTGTCCACTGTGAGAATTTTGTGTGCAAGAGTTGTTTACACACTCATATACCCACCTCTCAAAATGTATGTGGCGAGTTTCGTCACTGCACTATGTCTTTACCAACACTTATGTGAAGTTGAGTCCCTAATTGTATCTGTGTTATTAAAAGAATCATTGTCATTTTGCCTTTTTTGCCGGATAAAGAAGCAATCGAGTATCTTATAAAAAATGAGGTTTTTAACCATAAGGACAAAAATTAAAAGTTGTATTCCAACAAGGACAATCGAAAAAAAACTTAAGAAAAAAGGACAAAGCCTATCAACTTACCAAAATACCCTCCATCATTATTCTTCCTCCTTTCTTCTTCTTCTTCCTTCTTCCTTGCGCACCATATTGAAAGTTGGCCGTCCGACCATCGATTTCGACGAACGAACTAACTATCGAAATAAAACTCTAGGTCAGTCCGATCAAAGCCCAGTCATCACGGAGAGTAGAAAATCACATGATTCACCGAAAATGCTTCATGAAATCACGACCATCATTTGAAAAAGAGCTAGATCCGGGCAATACGACCAACGCTGACGATCATCAACACCCCCAATCAATGTCACGGACCAAGGTGCATCACTTTTGAGGTTTTATTGCTTTTTCAAACTCTTTTTTTCTTTTGAAATGGATGTGAATCTGCATATATAATATATGTTTCGGATCTGTTATGATATGTTATCTGTTTTGGAATTTCAAACAGATAACATTTTATGAAAGACATATAACATTTTAACAAGACATATAACATTTAGCAAAACAGATAACATTAAGACATATATCAAATTTATCGAAACAGATAACAAATCACCTACAATCTATAGATCCCAAATCAGAACAAAAAAACCACGAAAATCACCATAGAAATTGTCAAAAATAATGATGTGATGACAAATCAAAGCAAAACAATAAGATCTACAAGTCCGGTGGTGAGTATAAGTAGATCTAGTTCGCATACAATAAAAATCGAGATGAAAAATCACTAAAAAAATGCCATAAAACTCTTGAATAAGCCATGAGAAGGGAGACGAAGCTTTTGACGGTGGAGAATAAGCTTCTGGCGGAGGTCAGAAATGAATCATGTGCAAGAGACATGTGCCATGTTTGAGGATAAAGATGAGGATATTTCAAATAATAAAACCATACATTTTGACTTTTTGTCCTTTTTGAAATATTAGTTCAAACTGCATGAACTTTATGAAATAAGACTTTTGAGTAGTATCCTTATTGGAACACAAAACTCTCCAATGAGGACTAATCCTTGATTTTCCCTATGCATATTTTACTCATTGCTTGGAAGTTGGTGTTAGGAAATAACAATGGACTCTCTATTCCAAATTTGACTATCTTTGTAAGATATTGTCCACTTTCCCAAGTCCAAATACAAGCCCAACCCATCACAAGGCTTCTAGGACTTTAGGACCTTCTAGGGTCTTTTAGGATTCACGATTTTAAAATGCGTCTTACTAAGTCAAGGCAACATTTGAGCTTATAACACATCCATTAGATCAGGGGCGGAGATGGATGGGTAGAGTGGGGTCAACTGACCCCACTCAACTTTTTTAAAAAAAAAATTTAATATATGTAATAGTAATACTATGTCGTTTTGAAGAATAGAAGAAGAGAAGTGTAACCTAAACTCTCTCTATCGCTATCTCATCGTCATCAAGTTTCTCTGGACTCTGATCTCCCTCTCGAATCTCGCTGTCTTGACCTCTCAAAGAAAAGTTGTTGGCACTGCCACTGCGCATCACGACGACTGGAGTACTGCTGTACTGGTCCCGCTCTGCTTCTGCTCTGCTACCTCGGTTACTCTGTTACTCAGTAGTGATGTGCGTAACAATGAAAAAATTTCAGGTATCAAAGGTATTGCGGGTCTTGCTCAAAAGATGGTAGAGACAAAGAAGAATGTAGTGTTTCCGTTCGTGTATACGCTTATCACGTTGGCATTGATCTTACCGGTTGCAACTGCGACTGTGGAGAGGGTGTTTTCTGCTATGAATATTGTGAAGAGCCGATTGCGTAACCGAATGGGAGACAAATGGATGAATGATAGCTTGGTTGTCTATATTGAGAAAGAAATTTTTAATAGTATTGATAATGAGACTATTATGAAGCGATTTCAGAATATGAAGACTCGTAGGGAAGAACTGTAATTTCTTTGTTATTTGTCAAACTGTAATATTATTTTGTCCGCTTAGTATGTTATTTTGGCATATAATTGTTTATCATTATAGAAAGTGCGACCCCGGTGACAATTCATCCCAACTCCGCCACTGCATTAGATCTGTATTTTAGTGATGTGAGACTTTTCATAGCAATCTCCCCTCACTTGTGGTGACCTATCAAAGTCATTCCAAAACAAGAGAAGGAATCACATGTGGGCCATTCAAGTTTCATTAGGGAATTTTGAGCTTCACGTGAGAAGCTCAAAACAAGGGAAATCAATGTGGATCCCGCTGGTGAAGGAACCCAAGGAGACTTGCAGTGCACGGCAAAGTGAAAAAAGGACTAATTGAAGGAAATGTTTTGGCAAGAAAGAAGGAAACAAAACAGAGTCAAAAAAGGAAGACCTGACTTGCAACAATTAAGAAAATAAAAGAATATTTTTTATTGGTTCAATTGAAGGAAACCTCCGATTGGTATTAAGATTTAGGAGTCCTAGTTTCACACTACGAAGGAAGCTTTTGTTATTATATAAAGGAGGTTCACAGGTACAAGAGGAAGAGAGTTGGAGAGTCGCACTCTCTAGTTTTTGTTCTTGTTCTTCTCTCTAACTTTTCTCTTTGTTCTTGTTCTTGTTCCTGTTTCATGGATTTCTCATATTTAGTTTTCTTGTGTTTTTGTAGCATGAGCAGCTAAATTTCTTTGTTAGGGTGTGATGTAGCCTAGCATGACAATTACAAGTTGATTCAATTTTCAAGTATACAATTTTGATTCATTGATTCATAATTTTAATCTTTGTGCTTAAAAGTTTATTGTATGTTTGATTGCTTGATCACCATTCAAGTTTGCATATAGACTAATCTAGCCAAGACTAAGGAACGACTAGAATTCACATGTCTTAATGGAATTGAGATTGAAAATATTAATTGTCGAAGGCCTAGGCCACGGTTTAGAGGATTAATTGATTGTATGGTTCTTTAGATCTTAATGGGTAATTAGCTTTGTATTAACAACTGCGACCGAACATGATTAATTCCCTGCGTAATGATATTTATTGGCACCGCGACTGAACGAACCAACACAATTGAGAAAGAATCAACCATTGAATTGAAACTGTATTGTATGCTTGATCTTTATGACTTATAATTGGATTGCTTGGGAAAATGACTACCCTAGTATTTTCTCCTATTGTCTACAAAATCTTCAACAATAATCTGAAATTTATTTTCTTTCTGGCTAAATTTTCATTTTCTCTCTCTTCTCTTCTTTCTTTGTTCATATCACTTAATTTATTGAGGTAGGGAACAAAGCTATACTTGTCTCTATCGGATTTGACATCATAGTTGCATTATCTATATTATTTCAGTCAATTGTGTACTTGCGACAATTATTACATCAGGGTCAAGCCCACTAAGTGAAACCAGAAATCACACATATACAACCCACATTCAAGCTAAATAACCTCGCTCCGATACCAATTGTTAGAAAACAACAATGGACTCCCTAACCCAAACATTGTCGTAATACCTAATGGGATAATTGCCAAAATGGTGTTCGTGATGAAAGTTCTCAACCTAACACCCTTGATCCCGAACCCTTCTAGCCAAGTTGTCAAAATGTTACCATCTTACATTTCTTTGTCCACTACCTTTATTTATGTAATGGATAAATCTACGAGTTAGTGTAATAGCCTGCAAATTAAAAATGTCAAGCGAGTATATAGAAATTTCATATGCGTGCAACCTCCAAAAGGTAAAAACTCTATCTGAACCATGAATCGTGGAAGATAGTTTATGAGAAAGTAATTTAGTATCAATTTAATAGATGAAAAACAAATAACAATTGACAATGCATTATATAATGTCACGTCGTATCAATGACATCAATTTAAATGACCTGCCTCATTATATGAGGCAAAAGCCATAGATTTCAAAAAATCAACTCGTAAGATAGTGATTGGGAGTTCTCATGTGAAAAGAAAATGATTTCACCTTATAAATTATAAGAGCATGTCCAACAAGTACAAAAAATGGATAAAAATCCATTTTTGTGTATCACATGTTCAATTATAGTCTTCCAACAAGTACTTAATTGGATACCCTATTTTTTTGGGTAATAGCAATTTTCGTCACTGAATAATTTGACCCACTCCAACTCGGCCACTCATTTTTCAAAAGTTTCAAATTGAGTATCAAAATTAAATTTGTTTCAAACTCATCACACAGACAAATTTCTACCTTTTCGAGCAATCAAACATCTGATGGGAGAAAATAAAGTCAAAAACAACTAATTTAGGCTGATGTGGCCTAACAGTTGGTGACATGGATTTTCATTTGAATATTATTTATGTGAAAATGTATGAAAATAAAATTTCAACCTTACACCTGGCACGTTATTTTTTCTCTTATGATCTAGGGGGCAAAAAAAATATCAAAACCTTGACTTTGCTTCATTCTCCGTATACTCCCGAAGCCATCTCTTTCTCTACCCATACACTCTCGTTCCCACAATTTCTCCATCGTCATCATTATTGTATGGGCCAAAAACCGTTGGCCCAAGATATTTAAGCACAAGTCGAAAGGCCCAGTGAGGCCCATGGTTGGACCGGCCCAAAGCTCCATCAGAAGGTACGATTGGCGTAAGCCCAAGCTGAAGGTCAAAGCCCACAGTTAGATAGGTACAATACCAGGCCTTTTAGGCCAAGGCTTTATGTGTCAAATGAGACTCAGATTGGGCCACGGGCCCAATTACGGCCCAACGAAGAAGTTTAAACATACGGTCTACATGTGTTGATCATGTGACTTGGAACACTACAAATAGGAGAGGACCCCTCCTTATTTACTCTCTCAACTACCTGGTATCTCTCTCTCTCTCTCTAAAAGCCTTTCGCTTCTCTCACTTAAACATCTCCCACTGTTAATTGACTTGACCATCGGAGCTTATTCTGCCGACACCACACCGGTGTCCAAGTTTCAACCCTTTTTTTTATCTTGCAGGGTTGTCATAGGCCCCGATCGGTGATAACAAATTGATTGCAGTTTGGTGCCTTAACAAACCCAGATATTTTTGGGTTCGGGGTGACATGGTTTTCGGTCCAGATGTGTTGGACGGAATTCCCTTTTCCTGGCAGCTTGCAAGTGAGTGATTATTCAAAGTTCGGTCATTCGGCTTTCACTGACAAATACTCATATTTCCTTTTTTGCAGGTAACTTGGGAACGGTACCATCCTGCGAGGATTTCAAAAACAAATTTGACCGGTTCATCCATGGTTTGCCAGACGAAGAGCGAGACTGGAAGGTGATTTTGAGTGAACGAAATCTCCTCAACAGTGCTCTTTGGTCGAACATTAAAGCGATACAAGAAGGTATACCCGTCCCTAAGTTAAAAGATCTGAGTGTTGTTTTATGTTCTACAAGGTCGTGCGAACACTTAGGATATAAATTTTCTTTTCTTGGGCACTTATCCTTAGAAGAAAGAGGATTGGCAGAGGATTCGATGGCGGGCCCCGCTGAAGTAAAGGATCCGATGGACGCGTTTGAGAGGAGAAAAAGAGTTGCCTAGGCTGCCAAAAAATTTAAATCTTCGGCCGGAAAAGGTTCCCAAAAAATGGTTGCGACGAAGAAGACTTTTGCAGTCCCTCAATCGACCGAGCCCGATATAATAGTAGTCGAGCCCTCTTTACCAAGGGATCCAAGGCCAAAGAGAAAAGTAAAAGATATTGAAGAACCGACCGACCAGGTCACGTTCTCCTTCCCGTCCGGGACTTCTTCTTTTTCAGATCCTAAGAAGTTTATGACGGTAGCTAGCGGATTTATGCTCCCGACCGACATTCCAGAGTTTGCTGATTATACTCCAGAGAGCATTGCCGATTTCAACGCTACACAAGCTTTCCGGGTAAGCCTCGTTTGCTCGTGATTCGATGTTATACAGAGGAGAACATGTTTAATTTTTATTTGTGCGTTCTCTAGCTGTTTGAAGGTTGCCTTCACATGCGAGAGGAATATTTGAAGATGAGGAACAGTATATAGCCTTCGCCGTGAAAGTTCGTGATCTATCAGTCGAAACTTCGATCATGTGAAAAAACGAAGAGGAAACTTTGATCCCGTTGATTGAATGCATAGTTTGACGTAGGAACTCTAGCATTGCTTAGGTGTGTCGTTTGTTATTTACGTAGGAATTCTAATTTTGTTTGGCCATTTTGGTCTATCCACTGCGTTTGGAATTTTCTGAGAAGATTGAATATTTTATCTTCTTAATGTGTTGATATGATTTGCACTTTCCTTCTAAATATAGCGTTGGTTGATGTACTCATCTATAGCATGTCCAATTACTCGAGTAAAGTTATGATCAAAAGAGGGAGTACTTAGTTAAAAATGATACAATTTGAGATGGATATCGTTCCAACTATTGTTCAACTCCCAACCGTCTTTGGTTGTAAGCTTGTAAGCTCCTTGTCCGACAACATCTCTAATTTGATACGGTCCTTCCTAAGTTTGTCCCAGTTTCCCAGCTCCATGCTTTTTGGTGTTTTGAAAAAATTTTCCATGTACAAAGT
Source organism: Tripterygium wilfordii (assembly GCF_013401445.1). Lineage (NCBI taxonomy): Eukaryota > Viridiplantae > Streptophyta > Magnoliopsida > Celastrales > Celastraceae > Tripterygium > Tripterygium wilfordii. Next base: position 2,972,540 of record NC_052234.1, read on the forward strand.
CTCCAACACCGAACATGCTAGCTCGGATGTTTTTGTTGTAGTGATGCGCCACTTTTTGTTGATAAATAGCTGTTCGAACCCTGGCTTCTTCTCTGAGTTCATCGATTGTGTCAAGATTCTTCTCCAATAATTCGTCGTTTGTGCTCTGGCTGATCCATTGACATCTGGCTTAGGGAAGCCCAACCTCAACGAGAATGACTGCTTTCGATCCATACACTAGTGAGAATGGAGTTTCGCATGTCGGAGTTTTGGCCATCATCCGATAAGACCATAGTACACCTGGCAATTCTTCCGCCCACTTGCCTTTAGTGCCTTCAAGCCTTCTCTTTAAAGTGCTCATAATGGCTTTATTGGAGGACTCCGCCTGTCCGTTCGATTGTGGGTTGCGCGGAGTGGAGTAATGTAACTCAATCCCATATTTGTCGCAAAAAACTTGAAATTGATGACTCAAAAACTGTAAGCCATTGTCGGTCGTAATTTTTTAGGAATACCGAACCTCCAGATAATGTTCTTCCAGATAAATGTTTTCACCTCATTATCCCGAACTAGTTTGAAAGCCTCTGCCTCTACCCACTTCGTAAAGTAATCTGTCAAGACGAGGACATATACTCTTTGGCCAGAGGCAACCGGTAACTTGCCAACTATATCCATTCCCCAGTGCATGAAGGGTCATGGTACGAGCGTGGGATGAAGTTTCTCAGGATGAAGATGAGAAACTTGGGTGAATCGTTGGCATTTGTCACAAAGTCGGACGAAGTTAGTAGCATTCGCTCTCATCGTAGGCCAGAAATAGCCGTTTGTTAAGGCTCGATTGGCCAGAGTTCTCCCTCTTGAATGGTTTCCACACTCCCCTTTCATGTAATTCTGAGAGAACGTTTCCACCCTGCCTGGTGGTCACACAATGGAGTAATGGTCCTGAGTACGACTTCCTATAAAGTTGACCCTCGTAAAGGGTGAACCGGACAGCTCCTACTTTGATTCGTCAGGCGGCATTCTTGTTGAACGGCAAATCTCCTTTGTCAATGTACTTAATCAAAGGGGTCATCCAGCTGTTCTCAATGGAAATTGCAAGGACTTTATCAACATCTTGGGTTGCCGGGACTTCTAGGTGCACAACTGGTATCATTTGGGGTTCGCTCGTCTGTAGGGCAGAGCCTAGGTTAGCCAATGCATCCGCATGCGAGTTTTTGAGACGTGGCACTTGTGTTATAATGAATTCCTCGATCATGTCTCGAAGTTTCTTTGCTAATTCTAAGTATGTTATCGTATTGGTTCCGCGAGCTGGATAAGTCCCAAGCAACTTATTAACAACTAACTATGAATCTGACCGAACGAAATTTTTTTTTACTTTAAGTTCCTTTGCGAGCTCTAATCCAGCAATAAGGGTTTCGTACTCAGCTTCGTTGTTTGTGGCTCGGAACACACAACAGATGGATTGCTGCATTATTTCTCCTAAGGGTGAAATGAGTACAACTGCGAGCTCGCTTCAGTTCACGTTGCTGAAACCATCGACCGAGAGAGACCAAGTTCCTCCTAGATGCTCCGTCAGGCATAACAATTCGTGTTTTGCTTGGATCTCGATCGGTGGAGTAAAGTCAGCGACAAAATCAGCCAACACTTGAGACTTCATCGTCGTCCAGGGCTGGAACACAATGTCATGTTCGCTGAGTTCCACGGCCCATTTTGTCAATCGGCCAAACAATTCAGGCTTGTGGAGTATGTTACGCAGCGGGAAGGTTGTTACCACAATGATCGAGTGACATTGGAAATATGGACGCAACTTTCGAGCGGCTACCATGAGTGCTAAGGTCAACTTCTCAAGTTGGGAGTATCATGTTTCGGCATCGAGCAAGCTTTTGCTGACATATACTACACTAACAGCTGTTTCAGAAACTGCAAGATATAACAGAAGTGACTCACCCTGCTTTGGTTTGGATAGTAGTGGTGTCGACACTGAATATTGCTTCAGGTGTTGCAAGGCTTCTTCTGATTCGGTCGACCATTCAAAGTCCTTGGACTTGAGAAGAATGCTAAAGAAACTGAGACACCAGTCGGATGAGCGAGAGATAAATCTACTGAGGGCCGCTACTCTTCCAGTCAGCTTCTGCATATCCTTCCTGCTTCCTGGCGATGGGATCTTAAGAACTGATCGAATTTGGTCCGGATACGCTTCTATTCCCTTCTAAGTTACCATGTATCCAAGGAACTTTCCGGCCGACACTCCAAAAGAGCAATTGCTTGGGTTTAGCTTCATGTTGTATTTTCGAAGTACTTCGAACACCTCCCACAGGTGCTCCAGATGGCATTCAACTTTCAAGGATTTCACCAGCATGTCATCGATGTAGACTTCTATGGTTTTGCCCAACATAGTAGCGAACATTTTGTTGGCTGACCTTTGATATGTCGATCCTGCATTCTTGAAACCAAAAGGCATGACTTTATAACAAAAAATACCTCGTTCAGTGATGAATGAAGTTTTTTCCTGGTCGTCCGGATGCATGAGAATTTGGTTGTAGCCCGAGAAAGCATCCACGAAGCTGAGGAGCTCATGCCCAGCGGTAGAATCGACCAGCATGTCGATGTGCAGGAGAGGAAAGGGATCTTTTGGACATGCTTTGTTCAAATCAGTGAAGTCGATGCAGATCCTCCACTTTTCATTTTTCTTTTTAACCACAACTACGTTCGCTAATCAATCTGGATATTGGACCTTACGAATGGAGCCTATGTCAATAAGCTTCTGGACTTCATCGTTGATAATACGGTTACGCTCAGGCGCAAACTTTCTTCTTTTTTACCTGATAGGCTTGTGATCTAGATCGACCTGAAGTCGGCGTGCGACCATGCGAAGCAATCATGATTATGCGTGAGAAATTCAATCAACCTTGTTTGGATATCATAGTCAAGGCGCGTGCCGATTTGTACTTTGTGATCCTCATGGTCTGGATGGATCTGTGTGTCCTCCAATTCTTCCATGTCTGGCGCACCTCGTTCGACTGTGGCTGACTGGTATTTCGAGGTCGCTAGTTATTGTAATTACTATAAGTCATTTGTTTTGCCTTTCAAAGCATTGGTGTAGTAGTTCTAGGAAGCAAGTTGCTCTCTCTTAATTTCCTTGACCCCCATTTCGTAGGGAACCGTATCAGCTGATGGTACGTGGAAGGTACTACCTTCATCTCATGGATCCACGGTCGACCGAGTATGATATTATACGGAGAGGCACTATTTAGAGAAGTTAGGGTTGAGGTTTATCCCTTCGGTGTAAATCGGCAAGGCAATCTCTCCCAAGCTATAGACTTGCTCTCTACTGAACCGCAAGAGTATTGTTGACCCACCGACAATGTTAGATTAGTCGATTTTCATTGCTTTGAGACAACTTAGGAAGAGGACATTCGTCAAGCTGTCATTGTCAATTAAGACACGTTTAATCATATAATTAGCAACAAGAATAGAGATTACAAAAGCATCATGATGTGGATTGAGTAATTTCGTTGCTTCATCATCAATGAAACTTATAATCTGACCGGACGACGGTGTGACAGGTTCTGTGGATCGGAGGATTGGATTGACAGCCTTTGGAGCATTCCTCTTTGCAGCTGAATGCGATATGCCACTTATCTCACACCCACCGATAATTACTCCAACTGACCCCTTCGGCTTAGGGTGAACTGGTGGGTAATTCTCGCTCCTTCCTTCTGACCATGGTCTCTTTACCCTTTTCGATCAGCACATTCTTGAGGTGTCCACGATTCAACAACTCAACCACTTCATCATGCAAACCCCGACAATCTCGAGTGGTGTGGCAGTGGTCTTGGTGGAAGTCGCACCATTTCGACGAGTCCCGCCAATCCGCTGGGGACCTCATTTTGCTGGGCCACTACACTTTGTTTCCCAAGCTTTTGAGAGTGGAGATCATTTCAGCCGGTTCAATATTAAATGCGTATTCTGGCTTCCGAAAGCTGAACGAAGCAGATCGAGATCGATCGTATTGTCGTCTGTCATGTCGCGATCGCTCTGACCCTCGGGGTCAATGATCTGGGATATGGTCTTTGCCTACCCCGGTATTCTTGGAGCTTCTCTCGATCGAAGGTGGTGGTTGGTTGTTTTCATCTTCATCCTATTTCACCTGGGCCCATGCACGAGCTAGTATATCTTCCATGTTGGTGCACGAGAACTTCGTCAACTCCTTGTCGAGTTCGTCGGAGGGTGACAAACCCTATTTGAAAGCCATGACAACTATATCTATGTTGCAATTAGGGATCAATACCTTCTTCGCTAAGAAACGGTCAATGTATGAACGAAGAGATTCGTCCGGTCGGCGTTTGATCTTATAAAGGTCGTCCGAAGCCTTGGGCAACCTCCTACTGCTGGCAAACTGTTTTATGAAAAGATCTGTCAGCTGGGCGAATGAATTGATGGAGACATTAGGGAGGTTGATGAACCATTGTAGTGCTGGACCGGTAAGACAACATCCAAAAGCTTTGCACATGCATGCTTCGCGAGACTCTCTCGACACAGTAAGGGTGAGCATCCTCTGTCTATACTGAGCCATGTGGTCGTCCGAATCGCTCGTTCCATCGAAGGAGCGCATGTTAGAAAGATGAAATTTTTTCGACATTTCCACCAGTGTGATGAGATCGGCCAATGGAGAGTCTGAATAACTGTCAGGCAAGCTTTATTGGATCGACATCGTTACTCCGGGAAGTCTTCCGAGGAACGTCTCGACTTCGGTCAGTCTCTATGTGTCGGTTAAACCCTCAGAGGAGTAAGATAATCCGGCACTGGTTGTCATGGTCGGACGAGTTGGTAGGGGCGGAGGAAGTCCGTGAATAGCATTAGATTGTTCACCGACCGACAGAGGGTGGTGCGGGGTATTAAATGACTGAGAACGTGGCTGACAAGAAGTTTCAGCTGGATTGGGAGAGTCCAGCGACTGCATCGAGCCGATGTTGAGACGAACCTGTGAGGCTGGGGGCGGCGTGGAAAGCTGGGCCATCAACTGCTCTACCTTACTTCTCAGGGTAATGTTTTCTGCCCGGACAGAGGAACTCTCGACCTTTGCTACAGCCTTGTCTTCCGCCATTTGAGCCTTCAACGCAGCCAGCTGAGTAGCGAAACCATTTGAATCGTCAGAAGACATAGTGAAATGGAGAGTCGTCCGGAAGTATTTGATCTAGCCGAACCCCCTGTCGGCCGAATTCAACTCCAAAATGGGATGTTCTTTCTTATTCCTAAAGAGATTGAATGTATAGCGACCTGCATCCCCGTGATGCTCCTTTACGTAATAGCAATTCAACAGCTCAGATATCCGAACGGATGACCCATTTTCTTGCTCAAGCATTCAACTGCAAGCAGTAGTCTCCATCCGTTCGGCATTATCTTAGTGGAAGCAATGCAAAAATATCTCAATACGTCCCTTACCAGCTTCAGAATGGGGAAACGCAAACCCAACTTGAACGGTGCCTCGTACATAGCGACCCAACCTAGCACTTCCCAATCGACTCGTTGGTAGAAAGTGGAGGCCTTTACCTCAACTTTGACCAAAAAATTATAAGAATATCTCAATCTAAGCAACTTATTTCCATCTAACACCGAGGCTTCATTTTTGACTAGGAAGTTCAGGGCCTACCATTGACTACAATCCCTTCGAACGAATGATCGACAATAGGAACTGCTTGGCCTCCACTTGGGCCAGGTTAACCTAAGGCCTTGGCATAACGTCTGCCAGATGAATGGTGAGTCTTCCGTGGATGGCGTACCACTCGTAATGGTGCTAGTCGATCGGAATCTGTCTCGTCATCCTATTCTTGCCTTGCCACAGTAACATTAGTATCGACTGATACTTGATGATCGAAACCCTCTACATCTACAGTATTAAACCTCCTGTCTTCCATAAGCTCGTCTAAATCGGACTCTCTGAGATTGGCAATCTCCTCCAACCGGGAAGGTGAAGCCATTGAACCCGCCTGTCGAAGAACTCCACCCAATAACAAGGTTGGTGGCAGGACGCGATGGGAGAAAAATGGAAGACTGGCTAGGGGATAAACCGAAATAAAAGAAGAATTGGCAAAGAACCACCGCGAAAAGAAGAAGCGAGACGAAGACAAGAAGAAATTCAAGAAAAATGCCAAATAATTCACCTGGGAATAGAAGAGCGAGACCTCGAAGCAGAGGAGGACCACGAACAAAGCAAGAAGAAGCTCTAGAGAAACGTCTGCAACGTAAAAAGAAAAATAGTCTGTGTACCTTTATAGGAAGAAACACAACAAACTAGGGTCATTTATTGCCTAGATGATGATTGCCTAGAAAAATGAAACGGCAGCTTCTACCCTGCACCTCTTCTGAAGAGACATGCACGAAGGGATACATTTAATGCCCTAAAACCCTTAAGAGATAACTTTTGGCAAACCAAACGTCAAAGTTGGTAGCCAGCTGGCAGCCTCATTTAATGGAAAAGTCACAAAAGGTTCAACTCACAAGCGGCAAAAATAAACATTGTCAAACGAACAACTAGACCCACGAGGGTCTAACGTTCAAGCCCAAGTGGCCAAGGACCTTCGTCCGACAGAACAACTAGACCTGCGAGAGTCTAACGTTCAAGCCCAAGTGCCAAGGGACTTCTGTCCGATAGAACAACTAGACCCGGGAGTCTAACGTTCAAGCCCAAGTGACCAAGGACTTCCGTCCGACAGAACAACTAGACCCGCGCGAGTCTAACGTTCAAGCCCAAGTGCTCAAGGACTTCTGTCCGACAAAATAACTGGACCCACGAGAGTCTAAAGTTCAAGCCCAAGTGGCCAAGGACCTTCCGTCCTACAGAACAACTACACCCACGAGTCTAACGTTCAAGCCCAAGTGGCCAAGGACTTCCGTCCGACAGAACAACTAGACCCGCTAGAGTCTAACGATCAAGCCCAAGTGGCCAAGGACTTTCGTCCGACAAAACAACTGGACCCACCAAAGTCTAACGTTCAAGCCCAAGTGGCCAAGGACCTTCGTCCAACAGAACAACTGGACCCGCGAGAGTCTAACGTTTGAAGCCTAAATGGCCGAAGACCTTCGTCCGAATTGACGACCTAACTACTCTCAAAGTCAAGAAACTTAACTTTGAGAGTGGGGGACAAATTGTATGGGCCAAAAACCGTTGACCCAAGATATTTAAGCAAAAGTCGAAAGTTCCGGTGAGCCGGTGAGGCCCATGGTTGGACTGGCCCAAATGTCCATCCGAAGGTACGATTAGCGCAAGCCCAAGCTGAAGGTCAAAGCCCACCATTAGATAGGTACAATACCAGGCCTTTTAGGCCAAGGCTTTATATGTCAAATGAGCCTCAGATTGCGCCACGGGCCCAATTACTGCCCAATGAAGAAGTTTATCCGTACAGTCTACATGTGTTGATCACGTGACTTGGAACACTATAAATAGGAGAGGACCCCTCCTTATTTACTCTCTGAACTACCTGGTATCTCTCTCTCTCTCTCTCTCTGTAAAAGCCTTTCGCTTCTCTCACTTAAATCCCACTGTTGACTGACTTGACCGTCGGAGCTTATTCGGCTGACACCACACTGGTGTCCAAGTTTGACGGTCAACCCCTTTTTTTTTGATTTTGCAGGGTTGTCATAGGCCTCGATCGACGATAACAAATTGATTGCAGATTTTAGGATCTACATTTATCAAATTGAAAATGACATGTAGTCCATCAGTATGATAGTTCATGAGAGCCCAACATGTTTACGCCATCAATTTAATCAATGGAATAGTTTTAATTCTACTCTTTTATCCCATAATTCATTGTCCAAAATTTATTGTTTTAATATAGATTATATTGTTTTTAAAGCACAGTGTAGAATTCATTATTTTAATTCTGAATTCATTTAGTTTTAAAATTCCATTGAAAAAATAATGGAATTAAGAAATTCCATTGAAAAAAGAAATGGAACTAAGATTTACCCGATAAAACTCTTCTATAATGGATCTTGTTAGAAAAAGTTTTATGTGCTGATTTTGAATATGTAATTTTTAAAAAAATCTAACATGTATTTTGAAAGTAAAAACTTTTTAAAATTTCGTCTAAGAGACTTGGACTTTCATGGGCTACCACTATATGAGCTACCTAGCACTACTGTTATCAATTCGACTTGAATCCATGTTGATGCAACAAGTGAAGGCTTCATTGTGCCATTTATCATGATACTTAAACTGAAACGTTTGAAAAATGATGGTCGAGTTATTGGATCAAATTATTCAGTGATAAAAAATACTATTAACCCTTTATTTTAGTTTTTGCGAAGTGGTATATCCCAACTTTGAAGCATAGTTTTTAAACCTGACCCGCGCATCGAATCGTCAAGGCTGAAGGGTCAAGGGTTTCGAAGTTCAACCGTTACAATGAAGGTTGAACCAAGGGTTTTTAATAAATAATAAAATAATAAATATTTATATACTATATAACTATATACTATATAGCAAGTTAGAGGAGAATACCTGTACAATTCAGCCTTAATTTTTCTGCAAAAATTTACCAAATTCTATAGCAATAGGCAAATCAAATAAACAATTCATAAACCAAACACAAAATCCAAATTCATTAACAAAAATAAAATATTTTTGTGTCCATTGAAAGTAAATTACATATTTGGCTCACAATTCATTAACAAAAATAAAATATATTTTTTTAAGTCATTTTACAATAGATGCGGGTTTTCTTTTCACTCGTCGGATTTCGGGTTGTCGGATTTTTCGGTTTAACCCACTTTTTGACACAGGTTAATGCACAAACGATTTTTTTTAAACAAAAAATCCCAAAGACCACATGTTCACGGGTTTCACAATCTGAATCTGACCGATGAATCGGTCCGAGTTTAAAAACTATGATTCCAAAGTATGCCAAGAGTCAGTCAAATGTCATAAACTTATTTTTTGTTCATCCTCTCTCTTGCATCCTCTCCCATGAGTCATGGCTCATATGGATTTTCTGGAATTATGGGTGGACATCATTGTTGTTGGGCTCTGCTTGCAAGCTCAGGTGCTCAGTGCGCAGAACCTGACATGCAATTTGGTGGATTTGAGGGCATTGAAGGATTTCTGGAGTGCTTTTGAATCAGGGATTGATGGGTGGGGCTCTAATTCTTCGACTGATTGCTGTAACTGGGTAGGTGTTTCTTGCAACTCTTCCTTGTCTCTCGGTTTAAGCAACGATCCTATTGATTCTGGTAGAGTAACTAAATTGGAACTCTTCAAGAAAAGATTAACAGGAAAACTCAGTGAATCGTTAGGACAATTGGATCAGCTTAGAATCCTGAATCTCTCTCAAAATCACCTCAAGGAGTCACTGCCACAATCCTTGTTTCATTTGCTCAAGCTAAAGCACCTAGACTTGAGCTCTAATGATCTCTCTGGTCCTTTTCCACAAAGCATAAACCTTCCTTCACTTGAACAACTTGACATCTCTGATAATTCTCTTGATGGGCTCCTTCCCACACGAATTTGTGAAAATTCTACTCGAATCGAGGTTATTCGTTTGGCATTGAACAACTTCGCTGGGGAAATTTTACCTGGACTTGGGAGTTGTAGTGTCCTAGAGCACCTGTCTCTTGGTGTGAATGATCTCACAGGTGGGGTTAGTGAAGATATATTTCAGATTCAGATACTAAAGGTACTGAATCTCCAAGATAACATGTTTTATGGGAAGCTAAGCTCTGGAGTTGGTAACCTCTCTAACCTTGTTTTCTTAGACATTTCATCAAACAGGTTTTCGGGTACAATCCCAGATGTTTTCTATGGCTTGTCAAAGTTTGAGGAATTTGTAGAACATTCAAATAGGTTTGAGGGGACCATACCTCGTTCATTGTCAAATTCGCCGTCCATGAAGTCGCTTAATTTGAGGAATAATTCGTTGGTTGGTTCTATTGATGTTAATTGCTCGGCCATGATTAATTTGACATCTCTTGATTTGGGTTCCAATAATCTTAGTGGGCGGGTGCCTGATTATCTTCCCTTTTGTAGAAAATTGGAAAAAATAAATTTTGCCCGGAACAGTCTCATCGGTCAAATCCCTGAAAGCTTCAAGAGCTTTGATAGCCTCTCTTACCTTTCCCTGACAAATGTCAACATATCTAATATTTCCTCTGTTGGAAAACAATCAAGAATGACAGTGCATAGAATATTGAATTTAAAGAATTTATTAAAACAAACTAAATACAATAAATATACAATTACAATACTGACTTGAATTGAGATTGAGGATAGCGCAATGCTATGTCCTATAGCAGAAATTCGCTCCTACTCTTGTGCTTGTAGTTCAATGAGCGTCTGCCACCAGGATTCAACAATCTGTAGCCAAGAATTTTGCACTTGATTCTTGGTCCTGGCGAATTTACTGGGTGCTTTTTCTCTCAAATCAAAAGGTTTGTGGTGAAGGTTTGAATGTCAGAAACTCTGATATATGAAAACCATGTTATTTATGGTATTTATAGAATAAGACAGAAGCAGTTTACAAGCAGTTTTTGTAGAGAAGTTGTGTTGATCAGACAAACACAACTGTTAAAATAAACTGTAATTGGATAAAAAATAAAAAATAAATAATATATCTTTTGATATATATATATAGCCCAAGCATATAGCCCAAGCCCATCTATGAATGTTTATCCAATTTAGTAAGTGTGTTAAGTCCACACTTATAAACTACTCTTTCTTTCTATACTTGTCCAATGTGGGACTTTCTTATTGCTATACAAAATCCAACATCCTCTGCCCTTCAAATCCTACAAAACTGAAAGAACTTATATACCCTTGTACTCACTGCAAACTTTCCTGGGGAAGCAATGCCGGCTGATTCTGACATACGTTTTGAGAAGTTGAAAGTTGTTGTTATTGCCAATTGTAGACTCACGGGTTCATTGCCGCAGTGGTTGAGTGGGTGCACCAAATTGCAGTTGTTGGATTTATCATGGAACCATTTTGGTGGAATGATTCCGGGATGGTTTGGAAAATTTGAGGATCTCTTTTACTTGGACATATCAAACAATTCTTTTACTGGGGAGATTCCAAGAAACTTAACTGTGTTGCCTAGCCTCATTATCAGGAATTTCTCGTTTCAGGGGCCTTCCTTGGATATCCCTTTTTTCATGAGAAGGAATATTGACAGTGGGGCATTGCTGTATAATCAGCTTGATAGATTTCCACCAACTCTGGATCTCAGTTGTAACTCTCTTACTGGACCAATCTGGAGAGAATTTGGAAAACTAAAAAAACTGCATGTTTTGAATTTGAGGAGGAATAAATTATCCGGAATGATACCTAGTGAATTGTCTGGGATGACGAGCTTGGAGAGACTGGATTTAGCTCTTAACAATCTTTCAGGTAATATTCCTTATTCCTTGGAGAAACTCACTTTTCTGTCAAAATTTGATGTTGCCTACAATCAACTCGACGGAAAGATCCCCATAGGAGGTCAGTTTTCAACATTCCCAGATTCGAGCTTTGAGGGAAACAATCTTTGTGGTGACCATGGTGCCCCTCTATGTCCAGAGAATATCAGGACAGAGAAGACCTGGATGGAGAAAAAGCATAGAAAAACCAATACATTTATTTTTGGAATAGCTGTTGGGTTAGTATTTGGGATAGTATTTGTGTTTGCACTTCTCGGTGGTAGGTATTTAATTAGTTAGGTACGGGTACTTAAGTATACTACAATTTTTGATCATTAATGTTCGTAAAATTCTCGTGGAAATCTTGAAAATACGTCATAGGGTTCTCCATACATATACATTTATTGAAATGAAGTGTATGGATACCCCATGGGATTGTCTTAATACCTCAGACTTCGTTTGGAACTTTATATAGGATAATATAATTTTCCTATCCAATGTGTAATTTAATCCTTGTACAAGTTGATGTATAATTTAATCTTATCCGGTGTTTGAAAATAATATGATATTAGGCTTGTATAGTATAAGATTTGTGATAATATATCTAGATTACCCTCAATTAAAAGTGAAAGTGAGGGTCTTTTTTTGTCATTTGACATGTTATTTCTTATACAAAGCGCTCCGTATAAAATTAAAACGAGTTGAAGGTGTTTTAATATATGGTCGACATCGTATAAGAACCATTTTATATAAAGTTATTCTATTCCGAGGATTTTAAAAATCGTCCAAACACTCAATAAGTTCATTAAAGGATAATTTTATACTCTATGGAGTCTTATCCGCTCATCTAAACGGAGCCTGAGGGTCTTTTTTTGTCATTTGACACATTATTTCTTATACTAAGCGCTCTGTATAAAATTAAAACGAGTTGGAGGTGTTTTAATATTGTACGGTTGACATCGTATAAGAACCACTTTTGTATAAAGTTATACTATCCCGAGTATTTTAAAAATCGTCCAAACACCCGATAAATTCATTAAAAGATAATTTTATACTATACGGAGTCTTATCCGCTCATCTAAACGGAGCCTCAAAAGCTTGAGATTATGTGGGCAAGGCTTAAGTGTATTATATATTATCCAATATTAATATAGATAAATATTAATGTTGTGATTTGTTACCGTTGGAAGAATGATGAAAGCAAGAAATAATAAAAATTAAGATACGCAAATTTAATTTACCTACATTCATGGGAGAGACCGACTGATATTTCACTATTAAATCAATATATATTAACCATAAGAGATAGATAAATAGACACATCCCATTGCACTGATCGGGGGCGTTCGTAGTGACTGAGGGGGTCGAAGACCAAGAAGTGAGTTATTTATCAGCCAAGCATTTTTCTTGTTTCAAAGGGTGAATCTATAAAATTGGATTAGCCATGAGTAATACTAACGTTGGTGGATTTGGTCAAGGGGATGCGGAAATAGTACTTCAAGACCCAAAAACTGTTAAAAGGCAAAAATTCTTTTTTTCCCCTTTATTCTCTTTCATTTTGCCTTTTTGAGGGCATTGGAGCTTAGATCTGTGCCAAGGTTTAAAGCGAAAAGGGTTAGGATTTTTATCTTCTTCCTTTCGGGAAGGCAGGGTTAGGAAAATCCTATTGATTGCGGCTTTCTCCAGACCTCCGGGAAAAGACCTGATTTCGAAAGCCTTTTTCAAAGATTCTATATAAAATATAGAAATTTATAGATTATAAAGATTTATATATGAAACCGAGATAGTTACCTTTCAGAAAATTCCAGGGATAAATGATAAAGATAAACACTAATGGAATACTTAGGCTTTGTATACGCCATTCCGAAGTGATCTATTAATCAGCTAATAAGTCCTTCCCTTCACTCCCTTGTCATAATAGCTAATATCGTGAAGTTCCCGCAACTTCTCTCGTGCATAAGCAACATTCTAATACTTCAACTCCAAGACTTAAACCTAATGATTATTTTGTTATCTTGAATATTTTATGTTTTAGATTTTGGTGTGTAATGTAATGACAATGTAGATGTTCGTTCGTTCTCGATCACTTTTCAATAAAATAATCCTAAACAAATTTTTTAGAGGCACTACACCCGAACTCATGTTAACTTTTGGCGCCCTTCTATAAATTCCTCACTCTGTTACTGCATATAACCATGAATTTTGAGGTGGGTTTCCTAGTTAAAAGTAAAAAATAGAAATGCATAGTCCCATCCTTGTAGCCAGGTCAAGAAGAAAACCCACGGATGGTTGCAACCAATTTAATCATCATGGATTTTTTAGTGCGAATATGTTGATCAAATAATTATGTGCCTTTTACCTCCAAGTAAAACTCTCTAGTATATTTTTAGTCAATCTATTTATTTTCAGTCTTGACATGCAAAAATAATAAGGTGCAATTATCCACACAATGTGAAAGATTTTCCAATAAGAACAACCTAAAAAAATTATTAATAACGATACAACTAGGGGTTACCAGTCGTTCCATCCAACAACAAGAAAGTGGTCTTACTACGATCCCAATGATGTATCTCGTCAAATACTTGAAGAACAGAAGAAGTGTCCATCACTTGGCACTATGAAAGAAGAAGAAGAAGAAGAAACAACAAAACACCCCGCGTCAAACACGGACCCAACGTCTTCAATCCTTATTTAATTTCTTAGGCATGGCTCCGACCACTTATCCTTTTATTTAGCATGGCTCCAAGCCAACTAGTTATTAGATTTATCTTTTCAGCCCCGCTACTATGTCTTTAGTTTTAGTTTATAAAGCACGCCTACATCCCAGTATGTATCCCTTTTTAGTGAAGATCCTGATGCATTCCAGCAATGTGTTGTTTCTAATTTCCTTTCAATAGAAGCCCTTTTTCATTCCAGTGATAGTCTTCTATTTCCTTCTTTTTCCAGATTGACACTACAGGCATTTTAAGTCCTTTTTTAGAAAGGCAATCCTCGAGCTAGCAGCCTTGTATTCTCTAGCTGTGCATAATTCGTTTGGTGCAAAGGTCAGATTCGGTGTAGAATCATACAACAATCCTATTAAATCCTTTGGATTGACAGCAAGCCTTGACATACCTGCAAATCCTACATCTCTATTAACAAAACTCCTGTTCCCAACTGCCGAAATTGTGAGATCTTATGTCCAGAGCAGAAGATAACCAACATATTTTTTGCACACCTGGTGGGACATGAAGTGTCAGTTACTTGTAGTCATGACAAAAAGAACTAGAGAAGCAGCAATAAGTGAACCAGTTGCTAACTCATCTCCACCACTTTCACCAAGGGAATCACACAACTTTCAACCTACTCGTTCCGACAAAGGTGAAGGAGAAGGTAATATAAGCCCTGTACTCGTCAAACTCATGAGCCAGGAAATCTCCTCAACAAACCATAGTTTGATACAGACCATGGAGCAAATAGCCAAGTTGCATTTTCAGCACCTGTTCTGACAAGTTCTTCAATCAATGCAACAAGGCTCACAACAAGTTGCATTTTCAACACCTGTTCCTTAGTTGTCGATGTAGACTTTTCAACAACTAGCTTTACCTTAATCGTCGCCACAATTCCTAACAGAGCTAGCTACTATGATGAAGATCGACCAATCGTCATCAAATCTCAGTAGCAGCAATGGCCACCCTGTTGTGACTAACCTAGCTACAGTTTCTGCTGCTATTCCTTCAGCTCCTATACAAAATATTCCAAACCTTGGAATACAAGACAAAAGTTTTTCAGGTGATGCCTTCAAGCTCTACTTCTTTCGCTCCACTTACTGTCATTCCTATCATTGACAGCAGGTTGTTCCCTTGTGAACAATGGTAAACGAGCAGAGGGATATGAACGAGGCAAACCAGAGGCCCCCTTAGGTGATACCTCTTGTAGATTTTTGGAGAGAGCATTATTTTCAACCACAACAGCAGCAACACCAACCTTAGCTCCAGGCAGAACTTGGGGGGAGTAAGGTTCGTTTGATTTTCAACAAAATTACCTCCAGCCACAGATGATTCAGCGACAACCTCAGTAGGCGATGAACAGGGATCAGGTCGTGAATATAGTTCAGGACATGCTAGGCCCTACGCGTTTGGGGAAACCCATGTACCGTAGGCTTTCTACTGAGAGGGCGAACTATATTTCACTTCCCAGAGGTTTTTGGCCTCCTGATTTCTCTTTGGAAAAGACGCCCAATCAATCATGGAGCACATAGCTCACTTTACTATTCAGTGTGGTGAAGTTGGCTCGGAGGATGATTACAAACTCAAACTATTTGGTAACTCTTTCACGGGTACAGCCTTCTCTTGGTATATCAAGTTATCCACTAACTCTATTGATACATGGATAGAAATGGAGGAGACTTTCCATAAGCAATTCTACAAAGACTAACATAAAGTCACGGTGACAGATTTGTCAAGAATCACTCAGTTTCTAGAAGAGGCAATTGAGTCGTTTCTTACCAGATTCAAAGAAGCTAAACTTCGATGAAACACTGAGATTCTAGAAGGAAAAGTGGTGGCCTTGGCAGTGAAAGCGATGCTCGTTAAATTCAGGAAGAAGTTCGATGACTTGGACTTCCAAGACTTCTCTCACTTGACCGCCAGATCTATCTGCTACGAAAGAGTCCTTAAGGAAGAACATGACATGATCAATTCATCCAAAGGAACCTACTATAGGGATTCAAACTATATGGTGGCTAATGTCGATGATGATCTTAAATAGAAGGTGGTTGTAGTAGAAATTTTGTGCAAGAAGTCCAACAT
Source organism: Tripterygium wilfordii (assembly GCF_013401445.1). Classification (NCBI taxonomy): domain Eukaryota; kingdom Viridiplantae; phylum Streptophyta; class Magnoliopsida; order Celastrales; family Celastraceae; genus Tripterygium; species Tripterygium wilfordii. The sequence continues at coordinate 2,988,694 of NC_052234.1, forward strand.
TTGCAAAGATATTTGATATCTAAGGCCATATATCCATGTTGCCCTTGCCGGAGAGTATTCAGATAATGGAAAGATTCATCAACCATAATTAAATTGTCAGTTTTGAGCCTTCCATGAATAAAGGCACTCTACTAGTCTGAGATTATCATTGGCATGACAGACTTCATCCGGTTGCTCAAACATTTTGAGATGATTTTTTAAATAACTATACACAAACTAATCGGTCTTAACTGAGATGGAATTTTTGAAGATTTAACTCTAAAGGTCAAAATCACAAGGGTATGATTTATTGGTTGACTAAAAATGCTTCCATTTTAAAATTCAAAACTACATTTGTTACGTTTGGGCCGACAAGGTGCCAGTAACCCTGTAATAATATTTCTTCACCTCCGCAAACTTACTTCTTGATGAAAGTATCGTGTATTTTTATCACCAATGTTTAAGCCAATTCTGTCTTGATCGTTGGCATGCGATCTCCTTCTGGTATAACAACTCATTTATTTCACTTCTTGAGTTTGCCATTATTGGCAGCCTCTTTTGTATCCTTGAGCAATGAGTATGTCCCCTACTGAACCCAGTAAGGCCATCACCCAAGACATTACCATTCTATATCTGAGCTAAGTTCTCGATAAACGATTCTACTCGAGTTCAGAATTTTTCATAGTGGAATCGCTTTGGCCGAAGCTGGTTACTTGCCATTGGAAGTCCTAGTTGACAAGCCATATTTAGCAAAATTGGACAGTGATCAGATACTAAACATGTAAAATGATGAACTTTGGAACTAGAGAAAATATCTCGCCAGGTATCATTTGCGACTACTCAGTTAAGGAATTCTTATAAGAAGTTAGAATCCTACCTTTGGTTAGTCCAGGTGAATCTGTGGCCTAAGAAACCTAAATCATGGAAGTCGCAGTGATTTGAAGCTTCTCCGAAGCTTTGCATTCTACTGTCAGGTTGGGATGTTGAACTAGATAACTGAGCAATTGAAACCACTTCATTGAAATTCCCACCACACACCCATGGCATATGCAGTTGATTGTCGTAGAAGATTCCATGTTTCTTCCCTTCTAACAATAGTTTATTGCCCATATATGCCTATAAAACGCTAAGCTATATCACCATATCACCTTCCTCAATTGTCATATCCACATGATTGAGAGAAAAAGATTTAATTGTAACATCAACATATGATGTCTAGTGCACAATTAATCTACCACTCATGCCAGAGCAAGGGACACAGAAACAAGATTAGCATTGTAGCTAAACACAAAGAGTGTTGGAAGAAGAAAGAGAAAGCTTAGATTCTAAGAGAAAAAAGAACCTCAGGGTCTTGATTTTGTATAATCCTATGGAGAGCCTGAACTATCCGAGGGTTTTCAAGCCAGCCTTTATCCAGCAACCTCGCCTTAATAGGACATTTAGATCAACCATAACCTTCAAACGTAGGACGCGCTTGTCAATTTTCATGATTTTTCAGTCATCTGCTTTTAAATATCCTCCCATTGATCTTCTAATGGCTCCTGCAACTCCTAGTGAGTGACATATCAGTGGGACACCCTAGATCTGGATCCAGAAAGGAGTGTCGTTAAAATAGATATTAGCTGTAGTCATACCCAGCTCAAATCTCCTCACGACCAGTAAATGATTGTCGAAATACTACGACACATCGTTTAGCGTATGAGGCAGTGACATTTCATTGGGAACATGAACTGGTATAGAGTAGGACCAATATCTACTAATTTGAAAGCATCCCCTTGCCCCCACGCTTGCCTTAACGAAATGCCCACTACAAGTTTGTTAGCTACTCGATGGTACATAACTTTACCGATTAAACTCTATGCATTTTCTTGTACATTTTCTTCAATTTTGGATGAATCTAGTACAGTAGCCTCTTCCTCAGCCGTTGTTAGGGAGAAATTCTCCATAGAGTGTAAGATAGAATTCATCTTATTTCCACATGGGAATAACGACACTCACAGAGACGATAAGCCAAAACCCTAACTAGCAGGGACCCTTTTTGGTTTCCTTCAATTGAAACCAAAGATTCTCTTAAGCTTTCTATTGATTTTCTTCTCCTTTTTTAGTTGGGTACCACCTCTTCCTTCTTTTTATTTCCTTTTGTTTATTTGACTTCTTTTTTATTGGACCAATCCTCTTTGTACTCTTCATGTGAGTCTAGGCCTTCTTTGATTGGGCCAAAAGGAGCAAGAGTTTTGCCATTCAATCTCCAAGTTTTACTTGTAAACCTTTTATCTCAAAGCCCAACAATGATATAACTTTGTATTCAAATATGGCATTCTACCCCAATTTTGGATAAATATTCCTGAAAATAAAAAAACCAAAGAGAATTTTACGTATTATACATGACTATTTCAACAAACATGGATAAAATAAAGTCAAAAGAGGAATAAATCTAAGCGTAATATTGTGTTATGAAGACCCAAGACAATTTTGGACGTCATCTACCAATAGTCACGTCTTCTCTAGTCAAATGAAACGATGCAGCTCTTTTGAAGAGATGTATTAGTAATTGTGTCTTTTCACGAAAAACAAATTGATGTAGTTTATGGGTCAGGTTATTCGTCGAACAGTTGAAGTGTGATATGACAAGATAGTTCTCCAGTATCCCTACTGCTCTCTCGGATGCAGGAGCTTGCTAAATTTCGTGGGCTTGGGCCCTAAGTATTAACCAAACAAATGGGTATTATAAACATAAGTCCATTACATCACAAGTCTTTCAAATGGAAAACCATTTTCTTATTCACATTTTTTTTGACATTTTTGTCCAACAAAGAACAGAATCAACTGCATCATGCACTGTTACTTCAACTTATCTCGTTCCAAAAGAAAATTCCATATATGTTCGGATAGGTACCTGTAGAGAAGTTCTTGATGTGTTTTAATCCTCCTCCACCTAAAATGACTATAAACCTGAAAAATGTATATTCTAGTACATGATAAAGGTCAAAGAGGTCATAATCAATGGGTCCATGAGCACTCCAAAGTTCATGATTTCGTGGAGAGAGACAAACTCCACAATATTATCATTGACACTATTAATTTTTCTGGGGGAAAGGAATTATTGGCTCTGTTTAACAGAGTTTATTTATTTTCAAAATAAACTAACTTATAAGTTATGAAATAAATTGTTAAGTTTGGTGAAACTTATAACATAAGTTAACTTATACGGTCTAAAATAAATTTCAATTTGGAACTTATTTTTTTAGAGTTTATGTGTGGGAGTGGCTTAACTCTAAAGAATGTACAACTAATAGGCCACTAGAAACGTGAAACGTGGCAATAACTCAATTGAACCAGGGAAATCAATTTTCATATTTAACAAAGAAAATCAGGTCATTATAATGTTGTGTGCGTTTTGTGGCTAATTAGTGCACCATCATTGCATTGGGCACTATATTTGTAATGATTCGCATAATAATAATAACAATAATATATATCCAATATATAGCACTTATAAGTTTATGATGGTGGCTTGAAATTTCTTTCATATAGCTATCAAAGTTGTAGTGGTTCTCTCTCTCTCTCTCTCTCTTGTAAGTAAAGTAGGTCAAAAAGCACTTCCCCACTCATGGGACTAGTTAGTGGGTATTTAATTATACTACAATTTTGATCATTAGTGTTTATAAAATTCTTGTGGAAATCTTGAAAATATGTTATAGGGTTCTCTATACATATATATTTATTGAAATGAAGTGCATGGATACCATATGGGATTGTCTCAATACCTCAAAAGCTTGAGATTATGTGGGTAAGGGATAAGTGTTGTATATATTATCCTATAATAATAAGATAAATATTAATGTTGTGATTTGTTACCGTGCAAGAATGATTTCAATATAGTTTTTTGCCCGAGGTCTACAAACAAGGTGGTCCACGTGATAGTTAAATCTGCTTCAACAAGTCAGTTTAGCCATGTATGGAGGTCACCCAATGAGCCTCTTTGGCTCAAGAAAACTGTATTGACAGATATCTTGTTTTTGAATTATTAATAAATTACATACTTTCCTCAAAAAAAGAATGATAAAGCAAGAAATAATAAAGAACAAGACAAAATTTTAGGTGGTTGGTAATTTACCTACGTTCATGTGAGAGAGCGACTGGATATTTCACTATTAAATGAACATGTAAGGTTACATCATATATTTATGTATCTCCTAACCTCGGCTCATTCTTGTCCTTTGTAATAATAGCTAATATCGTAAATCGCCCTCAACTTCTGTTGTTGAAGAGCAACATTATAATGAAGCTTCAACTCCAAGACTTAAACCTAATAATTAATTTTGTTATCTTGAGTATTTTCTGTTTTAATTTTGTGATGTGTAATGTAATTACTATATATCTTTTTGTTTGTTCCCGATCACTTTTCAATAAATAACCCTTAACAAATTTTTTAGAGACGTTGCCCCAAATCTTTGTTAACTTTGTCCCTCTTCTATAAATTTTTGACTCCGTCACTCCATGTAACCATGAATTTTGAGGTGGGTTTCCCCATTAAAAGTAAAAATAGAAATGTATAGTCCCATCCTTGTAGCTAGGTCAAGAAGAAAACCCATGCATGGTGGTAACCAATTTAATCATCATGGAATTTTTTGTGCAAATATGTTGATCAAATAATTATATGCCTTTTACCTCCAAGTAAATCTTTCTAGTATATTTTTAGTCAATATATTTATTTTCAGTCTTGAGATGCAAAAATAATAAGGGACAATTATCAATAAGGACACAATGCGAAAGACATGTTCCAATAAGGACACTGTAAAAAACATTATTAATAGGGATAAAACTCATGAAACTATCTATGTGCCCCTTTTATTTAATAAAATTACAAAGTTTTAATGAATCAATGTCTTTTCATTTTAGTTCTCCCACATTTTCTTCATGCATGATATCATCATTTTAAACTTTTTTCTTCTATTAAACGAAACTTAAAAATGATTTATCTTTCAAAATACATAATAGATTTTGAAAAAAATAATATATATTCTAAATCAGTATGAAAAACTCTTTCAAATAAGATCCATATTTTGAGATGAAAATTTTTGCATATAAATATATCAACAGTACAGATAAATTTCAATATATACTAATAATTAAGAAAATCACAACAGAGTATACAAATAAACTATTATAGATGAACTAATTTAGATAAATTTCAATATATACTAACCATAACAAAACTACAACAGAAAAAGCATATAAATTTAGTGTAGATATATTTCATTATATACTAATCATAACAAAACAACAATATATAATACAGATAAATTTAGTCCCGATAAATTTCAATATATACTAAGTATAACAAAATCACAACAGATATTGCATAATAGATAGTGTAGATAAACTTGGTGCAAATAAATTTAGTACAGGTAAACTTAGTGCAGATTAGTTTAGTTTAGAATTATGTTTATACGATTCACAACTCCGATGCACAAACTTTGAGCGTCCATTTGATCTCTAAACATTCAAATCCCTAAATATATATGAGACACAACTCTGTGGGTTTTAGAGTTGTCTTCGAATGTAACAAAAATTGCCTCAATCGAAACTCAAACTATTGAGTTATGTCTGTCTGAACACACTAATGTCAGAAACACAACTCTAATGCTCAAACTTTGAGCCTCGATTTGACCACTGAAATGTTCGAATCTCCAAAAATTTATTAGATGCAATTATGTAGGTATTAGAGTCTTCTTTCGAACTATGTAAAAATTGTATCAATCGAAACTCCAATGAGTGAATTATGATTGTCTGATCACACTGACGTGAGAGACTTATTGCTAATTAACCCAAATAATAATGAAGGAAATAAAATATATCAAATATATTTTTAGTCAATATAAATAGAAGATTTTTATAAAAAAAAAAAGAGCATTGATATGGAACCACATAAGCATTTTTGACCAAAATTGGTTGACTTAGTGCCGCATCAACGGGACATCTGACCGACACTGTACAAAATCTGCCCGATGGATTGTTTTGTTTCATTTTGGAAAAATGGGTGATGACATAGTAATAAAAAATCTTTAGGTGCTAAAAGTGAACAATACATATATTTCGGTGATGAAAAGTATAATTAACCCTATTTTATTTTTAGTCTTGAAATGCAAATATAATAAAGGAAAAAAGCCTAACTATTTGACTTTCTTCCTATATATTTTCGTGGTCGGCCCAACAAGGAGAAACTTACATAGAATAGTCTTTTAATCTTGATTACTATAGTTGACATTAGTAGTTTAAAGTATTAATTATACTATTGTTAATCTCAGATCCCTACATTATCCGCGTTTTTGAAAGTAATTGAGAAAGTTAATTTTAAATTTAATTATGTTGTCAACCTTCAAATAACTTTATTATTAAGATATTAATCCTTTTAACAACAAATTAGCAGCTTTGCATGAACAAAAAAGTCTTTTAATCTGTTTAGAAAAATCATATATATATATATATATATAACAAGTGAATGAGGAGATCATAAAATCACATAATCTCTTGTTAATTAATAGCATTTTTTAACTTGATGGCGGCGGAGCCAAGTTAGAAAATAAGTTCCACCAAAGGTGTTTTGTTGAATACTTTTTTTTTTTGACTATTTATATATGTGTATATATATAAGAACAAAAGTGTTTGAGATCCTAGTCATCGCAGTAATTTATCTTTATCTCTTGATTGATGTAAGTGTAGGACCTCATAAAACCTAGTGATTGAATCAGAGAGTGACATATCAGTCACTAGGATGACTGATATCTCATTTACTGGGATCCCTAAGAATTTTTCTATGGGGATTTACAGTAAAAACCAAAAATGCAGACATATTATATATATATATATATATATACACACACGAGAGGGCAGGGCTAGGCTATCACAGTCGGGTGCGAAGAAATTTCTTCGCTAACCTTGCCCTCTCGATACCTTATTGGAGCTTTGTAACTAGTGGCCGGTTTCCCGCCGCTAGAGCGTTTTCCCAGTGCGCAGAGCCCCAACGAGGAAGGTGTTAGTGGTTTCTCATTGGGTCAATAATGCAAATCCCTTTTTTTGTGCTACTCCTACTCCTAGGGCGGGAAGAAGATAAGAAAACGCGAAGCGTTCTCTTGGTTTCCCAACCTCTTGCTTCTAAAGGCTCCAACCCAACCTATAAAAATGACATCCAAACCCCTTTAAGGGTGTGGATGAGTGAAATGATAAGTGAGACTCACTGTTTTGGGTCCCACATATTTTAAATCAATGATGAACATATAAATATGTATTTTAAGTGTGTAAATTAGATGTGTACATGAGAATTTCTCTATATATAGTTACGAGAAACTTGGGCTTTCTTTCTTTAAAAAAAAAAAAAAAAAAAAAACCTTGGGCTTTACGTAAGGAAAGAGGTCACCCAGTGGTGATCCGGTGGACCCAACTCAAGATGTACTTAAATCAGGGCATCTAATTGTTTTTAAAGCTAGCTTACAAACGTGAATACCAATTCCTGGTAGATTGATTGACTGACTGACTCTACTTATTTGTCCATTTCCTCTAATATTAATGTAATCTTAAACTTTTCGGCCGATAACTAATGCATATATGTTGGATTGAACTTAGACCATCCACAACGTATATTTAACAGATTTTCTAAATTTACAGTAAAAATAAATTTTCACAAATTTACAGTTTCTCTTTAATCGATCCTCTAAACCATACTCTAAATCTTTTAAATATTCATTTCTCAAAATAAATATTTGATAGTTTAGGTTATCTATTAAATATTTGATATAAATTTATAAAATATTGATGTAATTTATAGAGTTAAAATAAGTGGTATAAACTTAATAGTTTATGTTACGTAAATAAAATTTCTCAAAAAAAAAAAAAAGATGCTCGAAGGTGTTTTGGGTTATCCCCCAACATTGTGAGAACACCTAATAGGATAATTATCAAAATGGTGTTTGTGACAAAATTTCTCAATCTAATGATGCCCTTGATCCTGAACTCCTCCTAAACGCGTTGTCAAAATGTTACCATCTTACATTTGTATGTCCACTACCTTTCACTTCTGCCATGGATAAAATCTATGAGTTAGTGCAATAGCCTGCACATTACAAATGTCAAACAAGTATATATAAATTCCATATACGCGTTTGTATGAATTGAATCCACAACCGCCAAAATGTTAAAAAAAAAAAAATCTATGAACCATGAATCATTAAGGTAGTTTAGAAGAGAGTAATTTAGTATCAATTTAAATAACTTGCATCAACTATTAATCTAAAGGTTAAGAGAGTTTGTTTCTTTAGAGGTTGAATGTTCAATTAGTGCCGAGTTTTTATATGAAATTTTCATTTATTTTCTTTGGAAGTTGTGGGTTCGTTTCCTATTGAACCCATGTATGCAATTTTTTTATTTGTCTAGCGTATATGGTTTGAAGGCTATTGTGCAAAAACATCAGATAGTGATTGCGAGTTCTCATGTGAAAAAAAAATAATTATGATTTTTCTTTATAAAAAAAAGAAAAGAAAAGAAAAGATAACTAACGTCACATTTCCTCAACGGTATCATAATAATAAAGGCGGCCTCGTACAAGTGGAAGTCGCCACCCACCCTTTGACTTTTCTCTCGTCATTCGTCCACATCCATCCAGAATCCACCTCGACCGGCAATACCCGGTCATCCTCAACCTTTTCCCGGTCATCTTTTTATCACGGACACCATAAGACAGCTTTGAAGCTTGAAAATGCCTCAACTGAAAAATTATCACCCTCTCTCTCCCTTTACGGGTACATTTGGAAGATTGAAGGAGACAGAAGAAGCAACCCTAATCTGTCCGGGTGTTGAAGTCAAAGCCAAACCCACTATTTCCTTGTTACTATTTAATTTCTTTCTTCATTTTCTCTATTTGACAGCTCGGCCTCTGTGTTTGGCTTTCTTTTTCTGCTTTTCCTTTTGTGCTTGGTCCATTATTCTCTTCTTCTTCTTCTTCTTTCGTTTACAATTTATACCCAAGAACCCATCATTCTTTCTCTGCTTTATTTCTGCTGCTTTGCTTTGTTTCTCAGCAAAAATGCTTGAAACCACGAAAACCTTGATTGGTTTATCTGGTTCTTGATTGTACACGTAGTCCTCTCTGTGTCTTTCTCAATTGATTGATTGTCTCGGCCTGTTTCATTGCTCGCTGATATGGGTTTTCAGGAATTGTGGGTGTACGTCATTGTTGTTGGGCTCTGCTTGCAAGCTCAGGTGCTCAGTGCGCAGAACCTGACATGCAATTTGGTGGATTTGAAGGCATTGAATGATTTCTTGAGTGCTCTCGAATCAGGGATTGATGGGTGGGGCTCCAATTCTTCGACTGATTGCTGTAACTGGGTAGGTGTTTCTTGCAACTCTTCCTCTTCTCTTGGTTTAAGCAACGATCCTGTTGATTATAGAGTAACGAAATTGGAACTCTTCAAGAAAAGATTAACAGGAAAACTCAGTGAATCGTTAGGAAAATTGGATCAGCTTAGAATCCTGAATCTCTCTCAAAATTATCTCAAGGAGTCACTGCCACAATCCTTGTTTCATTTGCCTAAGCTAAAGTTCCTAGACTTGAGCTCTAATGACCTCTCTGGTCCTTTTCCACAAAGCATAAACCTTCCTTCACTTGAACAACTTGACATCTCTGATAATTCTCTTGATGGGCTCCTTCCCACTCGAATTTGTGAAAATTCTAGTCGAATCGAGGTTATTCGTTTGGCAGTGAACAGCCTCTCTGGGGAAATTTTACCTGGACTTGGGAGTTGTAGTGCCCTAGAGCACCTGTGTCTTGGTGTGAATAATCTCACTGGTGGGATTAGTGAAGATATATTTCAGATTCAGAAACTGAAGGTACTGAATATCCAAGATAACATGTTTTATGGGAAGCTAAGCTCTGGAATTGGTAACCTCTCTAACCTTGTTTTCTTAGGCATTTCATCAAACAGGTTTTCGGGTACGATCCCGGATGTTTTCTATGGCTTGTCAAAGTTTCAGGAATTTGTAGCTCATTCAAATAAGTTTAAGGGGACCATACCTCGTTCATTGTCAAATTCCCCGTCGCTGAATTTGCTTAATTTGAGGAATAATTCCTTGGTTGGTTCTATTGATGTTAATTGCTCGGCGATGATTAATTTGACATCTCTTGATTTGGGTTCCAATAATCTTAGTGGGCCGGTGCCTGGTTATCTTCCCTTATGTAGAAAATTGGAAAAAATTAATTTTGCCCGGAACAGTCTCATTGGTCAAATCCCTGAAAGCTTCAAGAACTTTGATAGCCTCTCTTACCTTTCCCTCACAAATGTCAACATATCTAATATCTCCTCTGCCCTTCAAATCCTACAAAACTGCAAGAACTTAGATACTCTTGTACTCACTACAAACTTTCCTGGGGAAGCAATGCCGGCTGATCCTGACATACGTTTTGAGAAGTTGAAAGTTCTTGTTATTGCCAATTGTAGACTCACAGGTTCATTGCCGCAGTGGTTGAGTGGGTGCGCCAAATTGCAGTTGTTGGATTTATCATGGAACCATTTGGGTGGAATGATTCCGGGATGGTTTGGAAAATTTGAGGATCTCTTTTACTTGGACTTATCAAACAATTCTTTTACTGGAGAGATTCCAAGAAATTTAACTGGGATGCCTAGCCTCATCAGCAGGAATTTCTCGTTGCAGGGGCCTTCCTGGGATTTCCCTTTTTTCATGAGGAGGAGTGATAGTGGGGCGTTGCAGTATAATCAGGTTGATAGCTTTCCACCAACTCTGGATCTCAGTTATAACTCTCTTACTGGACCAATCTGGAAAGAATTTGGAGAACTGAAAAAGCTGCATGTTTTGAATTTGAGGAGGAATAATTTATCCGGAATGATACCTAGCGAATTATCAGGGATGACGAGCTTGGAGACTTTGGATTTAGCTCTTAATAATCTTTCAGGTAATATTCCTTATTCCTTGGTGAATCTCACTTTTCTGTCAAAATTTGATGTTGCCGACAATCAACTCGACGGAAAGATCCCCACAGGAGGTCAGTTTGCAACATTCCCAAATTCAAGCTTTGAGGGAAACGATCTCTGTGGTGACCATGGTGCCCCTCCATGTCCAGAGAAGACCTCGATAGAGAAGAAGCATAGAAAAAACAGTAACGTTATTGTTGGAATGGCTGTTGGGGTAGTATTTGGGATAGCATTTGTGTTTGCTCTTCTCGTTGTTATTGTTTTGAGGACTCATCGACGAGGTGAGGTTGATCCAGAGAAAGAAGAGACTAGCACCAATGGTAAAGATTTGGAAGAACTTGGGTCAAGATTAGTGATTTTGTTCCAGAATAAGGAGAACTGCAAAGAGCTCTCCCTTGACGACCTACTGAAATCTACCAACAACTTTGATCAAGGTAATATCATAGGATGTGGAGGTTTCGGTTTAGTTTATAAAGCCACCCTGCCTGATGGTAGGAAGGTTGCAATTAAGCGGCTCTCTGGTGACTGTGGTCAGATGGACAGAGAATTTCAAGCTGAAGTTGAAGCGCTATCCAGAGCTCAGCATCCCAATCTTGTCCATCTTCAAGGTTATTGCATGTACAAAAATGACAGGCTCTTAATCTACTCATACATGGAGAACAGTAGTTTAGATTACTGGTTACATGAAAAGCTCGATGGGCCATCCTCACTGGATTGGGATACGAGGCTTCGAATTGCTCAAGGTGCAGCAAGGGGGCTTGCTTATTTGCACCAATCGTGTGAACCCCACATCCTTCACCGAGATATAAAGTCCAGTAACATACTTCTAGATGAGAATTTTGATGCGCATTTAGCAGATTTTGGTCTTGCAAGGCTTATATTGCCCTATGATACTCATGTGACTACTGATCTTGTTGGGACATTGGGCTACATCCCTCCTGAGTATGGCCAAGCCTCGGTTGCTACTTACAAAGGAGATGTGTATAGTTTCGGGGTTGTTCTTTTAGAGCTCCTTACTGGAAAGAGGCCCATGGATATGTGCAAGCCGAGAGGATCACGAGATTTGATCTCTTGGGCGATTCAAATGAAGAAGGATCATAGAGAGAATGAAGTTTTTGATCCATTCATTTATGGCAAGCAGCATGAAAAGGAAATGATACTGGTTCTTGAGATTGCATGTCTGTGCCTGAGTGAATCTCCTAAAGGGAGGCCTTCGACTCAGCAGGTAGTTTCTTGGCTTGATAGCATTGTCATCAGCACATAATTCCTACATTAATTGTGTAACTGCGGATTGTATAGCTAGATATATTTCTCCTATAGCTGTAACTGAGAAGTTTCATTTCCTCATATAAGTGGTCTTTTGAATATGAGATCTGTGATCGTACTGTAAATATTTACTTGGATGCTTGTTGCAGCAGAATTTGCACCTCTCCGAGGTGGAGAGAGGAATCTGACCAACGCAACAAATTCTGGGTTATCTTAGACATTGCAAGTCTTTGTACTCAACTTTAGCTTGTTACAATACTGTTCTCTCAGGAATATGCAAAATAAAAGTTCTGGATTTTTTGCTCTGGTATTTATTGTTCATAGTTCATATAGAAAGAAAAGCATTACTTCTATTCGCGTCCCCAGCTGTTTTTTCCCCTTCCCATTTTCTACGTAAACACAGCGCGCGCACACTTGTAATGCTATGAAATGACGAAATTACAGTAGCAGAAGCTTCGTGTTATAATGTCATTGTCCATAGTTTTTGTGCTTTTAATTTGAATGGTTAGAAACCAGTAAGCAAGTCTTAACAAAGCAGTTGCAGTTTCTTCTGGGAAGCTGCTAATGGAGCTATCCAATTTCCTAACCCAGTAAGGTAGTGACCTTAATTGCAATGTTACATATATATATATCAGCATGTTCAAAAGTCCATATTTGAAGCTGTTGATTCAGATGCTTGTTATGTCATTTTCGTTAAGAGTTGGACATATTTCCTCCTTAATTTCGTCTGGTTCTTCATAGTCATCGTACATATGTTTATAAATTCATTTTTAGTTATTATTCCTTTGACTTTGTACATTCAAGAACTTTCTGCTTTGCCTACCATTGAAATTAGTCTTGATGACAATACTAGATAGGGATTAGGGATACACATATACACCTAACCCAGATATCCATATCTGCATTTTAGGTTATGAATTCTTATGAATCATTTTCATTCGAGCTTGAACATGGTGGATGACTGGAATGGGTTTGCATAATCATGTACACAACCCCAACCAATACGCATAGATTTCAGACTTCAGAGGCAATTGTGGGTCAGATATGGTGAATTGGGTGCTTAGAAGTTAGAATAAGCTCTCTTGTATATTTCTAAGTTTGACCAAACATGTGCGTTGAATCAAAAGTTGCAGAAGTGGCGGGTCAACTCTGGCATTCACAAGCCATTGCATTGCGCACCATGTGCTTGCTACTCACGATAATGTATATTCTTTACTAGTAGTTCTCTATATTTACATTCAAGGGAAGTGTATCCTACCCTTCACGTAATAAACTCCGAAGTAACAGTGCGTTCAAGTCAAAAGCGATGCCTTTGACAAGTACAAACAAACTATCAAACACATCCAATGTATCTTAAGACCCTTCACGTAAAAAACTTCAAAGTAAAGTGCATTCAAGCCAAAAATGATGTGTTTGGCAGATGCGCAACTAAACTATCAAACATACTCAGTGTACCTTAAGACCCTTCATGTAGTATCTCTGAAGTAACAGTGCGTGAAAGCCAAAAACGATGCGTTTGATAGATGCAAACAAACTATCAAACACACTAGCGTACCCTAAGACTCATCACGTAACGTAACGGTGTGTTCAACTTGCCATTTTTTTTTGGTCCACGTGTTTGAATAATTGCATTGACATATACTAGCCTAAAATTCATAGTCATTTAAGTTCATAGTCAGAAGTAACCCTAGAATCAGTGCATTTATTTATTTTTGTTTGGAGTCCAATTGACCTATTCAATTGAGAAGAAAAATCAGGTGGGAAACCAAAAACAACCACATATGTATGAATGAAATCCACATTTCATGATGTTCAACACACTTTTTCCAACAAAGAAGTCTCTTTCAACAACCCAAGAGTGAAACCTTTCATTCAAATTTTCTCAATGAAGGAAAACCAGACTTTTTTTTTTTGTTTTGGTCTAAATCTTCTTCTTTGTGTCTACGCTTATAAAGCATAGACTGTGTACTAATTGTCCTTTACCGAATCCTTGATTGTCAAAGCAGAACAGCATACAAAATAAAACCCAACAAAGCGCGTTCATCTTTTCTTTTCTAACCTACACACGACAATTTGACTATAAAAAAAAATCCCAAATCTTAAGAAATTGTGTGGTGGATTTATTGTATATTAGATACAAACTTTTCTTCACACTAGTATCTCATATATATTCTATTGATGGGTTGACAATTTTTGTAAATATATCTATACTACTACATAAAAGTCGAAGAATTTAGAATTTATACGTGGCGTCACATGACACTTAATAATAAACAAATAAATAATGAAAAAAATAATAATAAGGAGTTTAATTAAAATTCTCTAAATTTAAAAAGCGTCAAGAAAAATTTAAAAAGAAAAATCAATATTAATTAATTTGTAAAAGCAATTAATAACACATTTAATTCATGATTTAACATACTTTTGGGAGAGAATAAGAGCCCCTCTATCCCCAATTATTTCTCATTAGCTTACAAATTAATGCTGATGGATCTCATGCACGAGTTTTCTACGCATTGCGCAACCTATCAGCTAGTTATAATAAAATTTAAAGTTAATAATTAGTTTTTCAATATATATATTTTTGTACAATTTTGAAACTATAATTATTAAAAAGAACACAATACATATTTTAGATTTTGAAAATCAAGCGCACACAAAATATATTTTGAAAAAACTCCGAAACACTATAAATTTTCCTAAACTTTGATTTCAATTTCTATATATAAAATGGAGGCCTAAGAATGCTTCCCCATGAATTGAGGAGAGAAGCAAGGAGAGAGGTAAAAAAAACTTCTCCTTAATTATGGGAAAATCAATGTTATTTTAATGATAATCAATTAAATGAGCATAAATACTATTAGGAACAACAAAAAGCGAGAAAAGAGGTAAAATAATGAAAAGTAACGACTAAACACCAATTAAATGTGCATAAATACTATTAGGAACAACAAAAAGTGATAAAAAAAAAGATAAAATAATGAAAAGTAACGGCTAAGCAATTGAACAATCATAATCATAATCATATAATTAAGATAAATGTATTACAAAATACTGAAGTGTTTTAGAAGCTGTCACATCTGCTTTTGTATGGCTCAAACTCTTGTCACATGTAATAAAATAAAATCAAATTAAATTGAAGTTGTGTTAAGAAACGTTTTCAATCATCACGCTTTTTCCGTCTCATGTGATCAACCATATGTTACAATTCAATAATGTCATGTTATATATCGCAGTGCTATTATCTTGCTATCGAATATACTCGCATTATAATTAAAATCTTTATAAAGTGTATTGTACTTCAAACTTGGCTACTTTTAAAAACCTTTTAGTTTTACCTTTTAGTCGAGTGAACAAATGGGGACACATATTTTCGCTTTGTTGACGCTACTGAATACTCAGGTTTAGAATGTGATTCATCATTTGCCCATTTACTACCATGCATAGAATGTTGTCCATACACATGTTCTTGGTGACCTTTGCGCAAACAAGAATTGCTATTACTTTGAGCATATTTTTTCCTTATGCATCAAATTTATCGCTCCCTCTTAGAAAATTATTTCTTAGCACACTAACAAAAATGTATTGTAGTTATTTGTTCATCTCACAATTATCTCCATTTTCTACAATTCAAACTCTGTTGTTCATCATGGTAACAAAGTACCGAAAAATTATCAAAAATTTTTATTTTTCAAATTAATTATGTGCTGCGGGAAGCGCGAGCATGCAACTAGTTTCATTAAACAATCGAAGCTTTAGTTACGTTTTAAAAACATCGTCAAAAAAGCATAAATTCTTTAATTTCTCGATTCTATTTTATTCTCTAATCACAACACTAATTGAAACAAGACAATCTTACGAGCACTAACAAAGTTTTTCTATGATATCATGATAAAAGAGGTTTGCATCTTCTCTCATTCTTTTCTACACTATGATTATTAAAAGGCTTGAGGAAAAAAAATGGAGCCACATATCAAAATCATGAACTAGACGGAGTTAAAAATCTTCGACTTCTTTTTTTAGTCAAAGTAATCCACGGAACGATAGTTCAATTGATTATATCTCGACTTAAGGTGGATGATACTAAAATCGAGAGTTCGAACCAACTGAGATTATTTTCCTAGATTTTCCTATTGCATGGGCTGCCCACTTCCGGGGAGGAGTTAAAAGCCTCATTTTCTCCCGCACGGATATTTACATTCATCAAATCACTATAAGAGAAAGTGTAGGTGTAGGAGTTGCTGCTACCAAGTGGCTGTGCAAAGCAAAAGATCCTCCATAGAAGAAACTAAAATAAGCTAAACCTTGGTTACAGATAAAGATTTGCCACTTTGATCAGTGGTATACCACTTTCAATTTTCTATCAGCATCCACAAAATCAAAACCTCACAAACCATTAATGGAGAAATCACATACAATATATTATGATGACAAGCTTGATCACAATAAGGCATTGGACTCCACATCATCTTCCATCTCACGGACGGATTGAAGGGGACCACTTCCTAATATGAAACCACTTTCAGAGAGATTATTAGGAGGACCATTTCCGAATAAACATACTTGAGGCTCGATCTGGTTCAAGCGATTACACTCATCGTCTGATAGAGACCAACTGAAGATGTCGATGTTTTTCCTTATTCGATCAGGCTTCAAGCTACAAGGCAAGACACTAGTTCCTCTGTGCAGTCCCCACCGTAGTATAACCTACAACAGATCAAACCACAATAACCCATAAATTTACATTACAAGCAACAGATGAGACTTATCTTTTAGTGGAGGACAAGAACATGTACAAATACAATTAGTTGGATCTTTCTTTTTCATTTGCTGTGCTGCTTATAAGAAGAGAAGATGAATGAATGACAAATGATAGTTATGATGCATAAAAATCTAAGCAATACACACAAAACACAAGTTTCACATTAAACGAAGCATCAATCATACTGTTGTGTTACATTATTTCTTGAGAGAATGCAGCTGGAGTTGAGTGGACATTCATTTAACAATGAAAGGGTCAGCATCTGGAAAAAGAAATGAAAATAAAAAGCAAGCTTTTGTTAGCAATGGAAGCTCCAAATTTTGATCATGGGATTTGGGGTAGGAACTTGGAATATATGGTAACTCATGGGTAGATTACACTTGCACATGATCATAGGATTTGGGGTCGGGACTTAATATATGGTGACTCATGGGTAGATTACAGTTACACGTGATCATAGGATTTCAGGTAGGGACTTGGATGTTGGAACATACGGTGACTCATGAGTAGATTACTAAAATCAGTTTATACTTTATACTATGCTTAGACAAACGATTAACATAATATGTTTATAAGAGACTAAATAGAGAGGTTAAAAAATGATTGAAGATACAAGTTATAAGCTTTGGTACACCGAAGAATATAAACGTAAAAAATGGGGCCTTGAAAATTATATTCGTCAGAAAACTTACTCTATACATTTTTGGGTCAGGTACAGGAATTGTTAAGAAATAATTCGTGGTAATCTACTAAATGGATTTTTTTTGCAGTTTGTTCCTGTCTAAAGCTTTTCAATCAATACTTAGTGTCTACATCCTTTTTATTATTTCAAGGCCTCACTAATACGAGTGAAACCTAGTATGGAAAACGTAGTTATAGAAGGACACATATGGACATGTAAAAAAATATTGTGCAGGTTTTGATGAGCGGAAAACATAGTTATAGAAGGACACATATGGACATGTAAAAAAATATTGTGCAGGTTTTGATGAGCGTCCACGACAATACAGTTCAGGGGAAAAAAAGAAGAAGGCAAAGCCATTCTAAAATTTTTCATTTCTTAAAGATGGTGTCTAGTTAATACTTGGCTTAGGAGGAAGTATCAGTATCACATTGATTACACTTGACATAATATTATCAAATATATTTAGTCCAACATGATGCATTGTAAGTACTGCAAAGCAATCCCGTCAAAATGCTGACCACACAACATAGGATAGGGGCCAGTAGAAGGTCGCATTAAGGAGTGACAAAGAACAAGTAGAATTCTTATGGCATTTGCATTAGTTTTTGGCACTAGTAGGAGACAGTCTGACAGCCTTAGACAAGAACTTCTTAAGAAAGCTAGATGCGACTTGGGTTGAGGATGCAAACTCCATATAGGAGAGGATGGTGGTTTGTTTCAAAAAAGTAGCTAGTGATATTTTTAGGGAGTCTCTAAGGGTCCAATTAAGATGCTAAAGCAGCTGCAGGGACACAAAGAAAACTAGACTGAAAGCCACATAATTGTAAAACCAAGGAAAGCTAAGAGACTGGCAAACTAACAAAAGGATGAGGAAAAAGATATTACAAAACTAATTCAAATGCAGGAAAAGAAAAGTTGAAACTTAAAAATGTTTTTAGAAATTAACATACGTAGAGGAGCTATTTCTATAGGCTGCTCAATAGAGAATATTAGGAGAACCTACGAAAGTTTAAGTTTTGAGATAAGAATTATATGTTGGCAAAATGTATATTTGTAATTCAAATTAAGGAGATTTTGAAGAAAGTTAAGGTGGTTAAATATGAAGGAATAGATGAAACTCCTGTTGTGGTGTGGAGATATTTGGGGAAGAGAGACATAATGTACTAACCGATCCCTTTAATCAAATTGCAAAGACTACCGCAGTACTCAAATTAATTGAATTGCAGGCATCAGTACACCATTGCAATACTCAAATCGAAAATATCTAATCTAATCTCCTCTAGTTTCGCACGATCTAAAATTCATCTTGTATTCTTCTAAATGTATTCTATCAAAGAGAGGTCTAAGTACTAACAAAACAATCTATATGATATACAAATCAATTTAGTACAAAACTTGGTTCCCTTCGCCAAAATTTCAAAATGGAAAACAAGGCAAACTCTGTTCAAAAATGATTAAATAAAAAATTAAATTAAACATCAGCAAATTCTATGATAAGCACAAAGAGGCATACATTTAACAATTATGCATGACATTTGTATTCAGAAAGAGAGTTCAGACATATGCAAGTGAATAATATGGCAACATGTACGACTCCTGGCACTTGTGGGGTACATAAAATTAGGACTTCATTCGCAACAACAGAGCAACCTTATTGTTGTGCCGCCGACTATCAAGTATAAAGGAAATTTTGTGACTAGAATATACTACCTCCAGCTTTTTCTTTAAAGCTAATAACACAACAGGCAGGCACACCTCATATGTACGATGAATGCTAAGCAGTCCTGTTGTTCCAGCAGAACCAAGTACAGTAAAGTGGCATCCATCACAAGATGGGAGGACACATTTCTTGTTAGGGGCTTGGAGTCTCTTGGAAAGGTAGAAGAGTAGACTGGGTGAAGCCAATGCCTACTGGGCTCCAATAAGCGGAATGTGTGGCATACAACTTCAAGATTGGTACACGAGACTAAACCATGGATGGCTCTAATGCATCTTATTAAGGACTGTGACGGACCTGACGGTGAAGCCAATTGAATAGGGGTTTTATTGGCTAGGATGGCTGAAATAGTGCAACTGGCATTGGTATTGCGTCTGTCAAATTCCTCAATTTCAAAGTAGACATAGCATATAGGATCTAGATATTAACAAGACTCAGACGTGAGAGACATATTCATGGACATATATAACAGAAGAATCCAGCATTGCTAATGAAGTCCTTAGCTGATAGGCGTTTATACAATATACTAATGATATGCTACTGGAGTATGTTTTGGGGTGCGGAAGACCTATGGACTGGAGATGTGATGGCTTAAGATACGGTATACTACAATTTTTTCCAAAGATCCAAGAATTCCAGTAAATTATATACCACCAGAAAATAAGCAGTATCAGAGATATTGCACTTCTAAAGCATGGTTTGTAAGCTCCTACACATCCTCCATTCTCAAAAACCTAATGAAGCATTATTGTTCAGATAAGAACAGGAAATGTATCCAAGTAGCTAGCTCTATCACTGGCAGAAAAGGAACTCTGATGATATTCAAAAGAATATACTGTATATAATGGATAATATATAAGAAATTATCAGAAAGAAAACTGAGTTGAAATACCTGTTCAGGCGTCTTTTTGTGTATGTCCGCTATCTCTGAAACAATGGACAATTTCAGCATTGGTCCATGTACCGATCTTGATCTTCTAAATGATATGCAAGGAGTTCCAGGTTCATCTTCCCCAGATCCACTATCAGATGGTCCAGGACTTGAAGTAGGTACTCCTAAAGGTGTGTGCGCAGATACATGAATACCTTTCATTTGACAGAACTTTACTAGTTCATCCTGCCTCCAAAAGGGATGTAACTCAACCTGAAAGATACAATAATCACGAACCTCAAATTCGTGGCTAAAACATCATAAGACAATTACTAAAATTCATGGCCAAAACATTTGAATAAAATATTTGCTATAAGATGACGAGAGAAAAATGCTCTATTCTTAACAAAATTATTTGGTAGCAATATGATGACAAGAGAGAACATGCTCTATTATTAACAAAATTACAGGTCAGACAAGATGGAAAGTAGGGAACTTACAAAACAAAGCCTTCAAAAGCTACAGTTTACTTCCATTAAAATACAGCAATCCATTGAAGAAATAACTAGAGATGGTTCATGTTATTGAGCAAATATGGTAGAAGACCCATAGCTAGATCACAGAAAAGAAATACATATTTATGAAGAGCTCAATTACATGCAATCTTAACTCGAAATGTTGAGAAGTTCACGTTTAACATCAAGTATTTATCTATAATTATTAGTGGGTAGAATTAATTTCATGAGAAGGAGCACTAGTAACAAACTAACAACAAATAGCCACAAATCCTGACAAAGATCCTACCTTCATCAAATATCACTCCTAGTGGAGGTCTGTGTGTCTGTAATCACTTCCCCAAAGATGCCTTAGCATAATAAATACAATAGTGCTACCTAGGATAAGTTGAGGGAGAAAAGTAAAGTGCATGTAGATGTATGCAACAAAAAATGAACAAACTTGAAACGTAAGCAGTAATCAAGGTGTTCTGGTCCGTACAACCTAAGCTTCGTTAGCTAAGTAGCTATATAATGATAAGTAACTGCAAGTATGTCATAATTACACTATGCCACGATTTCATTATTCATGTTCCTACTAACTACATTCCTGCTTGTTCTTAGTTGAGCTCCCTATTTAAGACTAATTACTAATTAGGGAGGTTCATTTTTACCCAAAACCGAATACCTCAGTCATGGCAGCCAAAAGAAGTTCCAGCCATACACTCAAAAAGATAAAAGACGTTCAAACCATGAGCACCTTAGTAAACCGGTAGTTTAGAATTTAGATAGATCAAATGGTATGTTTGCGAAATAGACCTATGTGCTTTGCTATCAAAATAGACCTGTGTTGGTACTCCACAATGAATTGAATAGCACCTTCCAACACATTGTGCTGTATAAAAGAGAAGGGTATGATGTAGAAAACCTTGTATAAGCTAAAAAGGTTACCACGTTGATTGTGTTATCTAGTGATACAAATTTACCAGCCTTCATAGCAGCAATGTACATAAAGCAAATAGACTTCCATATATAATGAAAATCAGTATCAAGACAGAAAGATTGAAGGACGTCCCCAGCATCTATCCGCTGATGGAGACGGCATTTTTCAAAATCAATCAAACGCATGAGGCAGTTCAATATGTAAGATAAAAAAACTGAAATACAACAAGAATGAACACAATGAAGCCAACCTGATTGACAGCTGGTACAATTTTTGCAAATTTAAGCAATTCTTTCAACTGTTGAACACTGAAATTGCTAACACCAATTGCTTTAACCAAACCTGAATCAATTAGACCTTCCATAGCTTTCCATGCTTTCTTCAAACGACTAAGAAATTGTCTATACTCACGCCCTGACTTTGAAGGAGGGTCAGTTGCATCCCCAAATGCAGAGATCTCAGGCCAATGCATCAAATATAGATCAAGGTATGTGACTCCAAGATTCTTAAGGGAAACTCTAACATAATTCTCAATCTTATTGAGTGAATTCATGGTACAATACAGCTTAGAAGTCAAGAAAGCATCCTCCCTCTTCAATGAACTTTGAAATGCTTCAGCCAGTGCTTCCCCAACTTCAATCTCATTCCCATAAAGATGTGCACAATCTATGTGACGATAGCCGACAGACAAGGCCGTCCTAACAGCTTCAACACAAAGGTCACCGCCACTCTGCCATGTTCCCAGCCCAATGGCAGGGATCTTGGCTCCTGTGTTCAACACAAAGCAATTCCCTGGACTGCAAGACTTTTCTTTCATCTCCTTAACCTGATAGAATCCTAATGAGTAATGACCCAGATATCATAAATCGCGGCTATGGCAAAATTCCAACTATCTAGCTCTGGCAGCAGGGTTGTGTGGAATTCAACAAAACACAGTAAACCAAAAACAACACGAGAGTATAAATGTGATTTCCAATGCTTTCGAACACCTAGTAATCAAAGACCCAATTCAAAGACACGAGCTTTAACAATTGAAAGTACGCACAAACTGTGTATGCGAATTTGTCTGACTGAAATCCAACGGCAGTGAAGGCCAATAAAACAAGCCATCAACAACACGTTGCTCTCAACACAAAACTGCACGACTCTCACATCAAATAATCAAACTTGTAATTCACAGAAAAAACCCACCAATGACCAAACCAATACGTCGTTTATTATACTTCGCATATGCAAATAGAATAATGCACAGCCAGTATTGTATTCAATCGGGGGTTGTAGTCAACAAAAAGAAAAAACCCACCCAAAAAAAAAAATCAGAGGCTTCGCTGTAAAATCAATCCCAATCTCTCTTTCTCTGTCTAGAAAAGGATGCAATGGACAAAAAGAGTAAGAGCCCAATATGTAGGGAACACAAATGTGCTGTAAGAGAAATTTGGGTTATTGACAAAAAAAGTTTTCAAGTCATACACCTAACAACAAAGACCAAGCGTCGCCTGGACCCCACCCACCACCTACCAAGGGTACTACTACGTTCCCAAAGGAGACACCTGTTCCAACTCGCATCTATGTTATTTTTCTCGCCAAACTGACAGTAAGGGCAACTGTAAGAGCAATTGCAATGGGAATAATTTGTTGGGCGAGTAAAAATCAAGATTAGATCTCATCTCTATTACATAAAAGTAAAATCAAACACATATCTCAATACAGTCACATCAACAAAACACATCTTACAATGTAACCACATCAATAAAACACAAATTCCTATACATTTTTCCTTTCCACCCAACATGAAGGCTAACAAATTCTCATGTCCTCCATGATGTCTGTCCACAATAAAACTATACTAAAACACAATCTTCTAATACAACCACACCAACAAAACACATCCCCTAATACAATCACATCAGCAAAACACAAAACCTCATACATATTTGTTGACGCAGACAAAATAACACTATTGCAAGTGCTTTAATGGTATCCTATTTGTTGGGCCAACAAAAATATTGGCCCGATTCCATCTCTATTACACAAAAAATCAAGCAAATCACGTCTCTCAATACAGTCACATAACAAAACACATCTCTCAATACAGCCACATCAACAAACACAAATTTATATACATTATTTCTTCACATCCAACATGGAGGACAACAACATTATTTCATACCTCCATGTTGTGCCCAATAAAACTACATCAAAACATACAATCACAATACAGCCACATCAGCAAAACACATCTCTCAATACAATTATATCAGCAAAACACATTTTTCAATACAATTACATCAACAAAAGACAATATCTTTGTTGACCCAACAACAATTTACCATTACAAATCTCTAAATTAGTAATATTTTTCTTTTTATTTTTTCCCTTTTTTTAAACAAATGAACAGATTTGCCATAACGGTAAATAGTGGAAATTACATTTGTTCCATCGACATTGAGCTGCAAATTATCTTGAGTATGTCCAACGACATTGAGCTGCAAATTATTCCATCGTAATTAGTACTGGCCCCGCCTTTTAGGAGCAAAGCCCACACGCCATCTAATGAGAAACTCAAACTCAGAGAAAACTCCAGGGAATCAATGATAAAATAGCAAATATATGGGTATGTAACATATCTGCAACCATAGTAATAAAAGGAACTCTGCTAGTTTGGTTGTTCATGGGAAAAAGAAAAAGAAATCGATGGCATGGGAATGGGCATGAGATTATTGACAAATGTGAATGAGAATGATCATTACAATGAATGTGTTTGGTTGCATCAATAATTAATATAGTAATGATGGATTACAACATTCGATATGTTGGATATATGTGAGAATGGAATGGGAATGAAGTTTTTATTAACCTTAGTACCCTCATGCAAGGGAATGGGCATTCATGGAGTTACCAGGAAAAATGGTCATTACAGCACTCTCTGTAGTTTGAAGTGACTATTAACTACGATTACAATGGCCAACTTTATTACCAAACATTTGCATTGTAATATATCATAGTCAATTACATTCCTTGATCAAAGGACATACCAAATATGCGATAAGTGACGTGGCGGTTAAGACAGAAAGACTGAGAAAGGATAGTCAAAGGACCATCTACCCGGAGGTAGACTAGTAAGGAGACATGTCAATACCCTCATTAGGATGTAGGCCAAGGTAGCATAATTATGGAAAAGAGGTACTAATCTATTAATTATCAAGAGGTGGTGTGGAATTTACACCACTACCCACAATTATGGAAAAGAGGTTACATCACCTCCTACTATTATCAATAACTATGAAGGAGTTCTGGGATAGATACTTCACTACCCCACTACCATAACATTAAGATGTTATCAGTTTTCTCTCTTTTAGCGTACAATTTTACAACTACAAACAATTAATACTAAAGAACATCTCTATTACAATGTTATGGTATATAAGACCTTCGAGGTATACAGACAAAGGGGATTGGTCTCCACGTGGATTTAGGCATGATCGAGTAAGACCATGACACATAACTATAAAGCAAAAGACAATATGGTGTTTCCACAAAAAGTATTGGGGTATAATTGGAACTCATGTGTCATTTATGTAAATTTTCTCCATCTCTCCTCCATTCTTCGTTGCGCGTTCCCCGTGTTTTTCAGGAAGGGTTTCGCAAGTTTTTTGTGAAACTGATCAAAACAACCATTCCATGTTTTCATTTTTGGTTCTTGAAAACAAAATGTGAGTAACAATTTTACAAAACAATTTCATGAAAAATGGCTACTAGATGAGTTTTTACATCCTTTTTTATTTTCAAATACAGAAAACAGTTTTTAAAGTTATAATCAAACACACCCAACTCTCTCTACTATTACTCTCAATTTCTCTATGAATTTTGTCTAACTTACGCATTAGAGAGTCCCCCGCCCAAAGAAAATTATTTGACATCTATTATCTGTGGTTGTAGGTCTCATTTTTGGTTTCTGCGATGCTTTGGAAGCGTCATAACTGACTAAATAAACGGCGCTTATCGTGTTGGCAAAGACCAATCCTGTTGTCGAGATCACGGCGGTTACTAACGTTTAGAAGCGTCGTAAATTGATTACTTCAGCGACGTTTACGTAAAAGCGTTGCGACATCATTCGCGACACCAGTATTAACGACACTTGTACGACACTTACCAAAGCGACAACAACATCCTTTTACATCACTTTTCGGTTACTCACTATGCTTTTAATGCGCTATGAAAGACATCACTGTTGTAGTGACATTTGACCGAAAAATTAAGGCTGACATGTATTGTGATAATTTTTTTCTTCACAACCACATTGAAAAAAGGAATCAATCAATCAATCCTTGAAGGAAAAATTATATATTCCATTCCAATTGTTTTACGTATACCAAGCAATGAAATGTACTTTATCATGGAAATGAAGCATTCCCTTCTCGAGTCAAAGGACTAACCAAACAATCTTCTTATAGTCTCAGAGAACTGAAACCGGAATCAGAATAAAATAATGGTAAAAATTTTGGCTTCTTTATCCTTGCATATTTAATTGACCATGGGACTTAAACCTCTTAGTGTATACATACATGTGTATAATTGTGTTCTCATAACAGTTTTACAATTACCAGATTGGTTTCGATTTTTCTGCTGTATCAACCTGTTATTGATGGTGGTTTGTTTGGTAGAGAAGTGTATTATGCTTTAAAATACGTGATGACTTAAAACATCAAAAGGAAGCACTAAGGCAGAAATTCAGAGTCTTATTGAATTCAGAGTAAGGCAGAGGAGGTTCCAATCTACCACCACCCAAAACAAAAAAAAGGAAAAAGCATGACAAATATAAGACCCTCTTTGAAAAACCATAGAATCTGACTCTTCTTCAACTGCCACCAATTTCATTCTCATCCTTCAAAAGCTCCCAAATTCACCATCTTAGCTTTGCTGGGAAGTACTGGAATAATAAGAGTAACTATATGTGTTACACAGTAACCATTGCAATTAGTTAGAGAAGAAAAGTTATAAGTTAACTCCTTTGGCGTATTTACCTTTTCGATGAGGGAAAGGTAATAAGGCTTCACTTCCTCAACATCAATTCGGACTTTGCTCTTGCTATAAAGATCGTACTTGCTGCAATCAATAAGTTTGTATTATTATTATTAAGTTCTTTGGCAACGCAAAAAGACAAAGTACTAAGAATAATCTATCTGAATATTTTACTTGAATGTTTTCAGCCACTTGAGATTCTCAACATCTTCTTCATTCATCAAGTGCCTATAAGCTCCTGCCCTATGTAAAGCTGCAAAAAGAAGCAACATGCTCAGAAGATCATTGACGTTGATATATTCATCAACATCAACATCAACATCAATATCATTTAAGTGGTTACTTACCATAAAAGGAATGATATCGCATAATAAAAAGTCCCGCTGAAGGAAGAGTGGTCTTGTTATCCTTGGCAACCTGAAGAAATGGCACACAAATATGAGTTTCTGGGGCAGTTCCTCGACTGAAAATTCATATACAAAGGAATGTGAAGGAATGCAAAATTACCAAGTACATGTAGTCATCGTGACCGAAAGACATCAGCACATTGTCAAGTCCGCAACCCTCAGAATACACTCCATATTTTGTGTTATAAGCAGGGTTATTGTAGTCTGGATTTTCCTTGAAGTACTGTCAAAACATTCCCAATAATATTAATGAGAAACGCTACACTAACTGAAGATGTTGGATATCTAGGGTTGATTTTAATCATGTTGTTAATTGAGATGAATGACCTTGTGGTGAACAATTGACCCATCAAAGGCGCACCCAACAGGATATGTGTCACCTGTAGAAACAATCTTAATCAATAAGTGATTGACATTAGACATAGAGAACAATCACACAATTAGTCTTTAAAAAAAATCGCATGATCAAGAACTCACTTTCCTGACAGCATAATCTGCAGTATATATGGAGATAACATTACCTACAACGGCCCATTGTGGAAGTTCGCCAAAAGCAGGATGAAGAAGAACTTTTCCAAGATCTAAAACCGATTAAGAAACAATTTTTAACTACTTTCCATTTCAAATAGTACAATCATATACTAAAAATTTAGTAAAAAGAAACATAAATTAATGGAATTACCATGGATAAGGCCAGTCAAATGTAGCCAGTCTTCGTTGGGGTAGTCTTTTCTAATGGCCTCAGCTGTCTGAAGCAAGTGCTCAGTCTGGGGTTCATCCAAATCAGGATCACTCTCATCAACAAATTCATTGAGAAGCTCACAGCATTCCCAAATGCTCATTTCCACCCTATTCAATTTCCCATACTCCTCTCTCATCCTCTTCACCTGAATTAATTAATTAAACATAAACTTCAACATGACTAACACACATATTAAAACACTTCAATATATGGATATAATCAGCACGAAAAAAAAAACCTTGCTTACAAAGTCATAGGTCTGGTTAATGTGATTGACTCGGTAGAAACCCTCAACGAGGTCACGCCTCTCACTCTCTGCATCATAATCCCTGTCAATGGTAAAAAAAAAAAAACAGTTAAACAACTTATGTGCACAAGGACCTTACCCCTTACCCCCACATGAGACGTGGAGAAGCTTTTCCAGGAATTGAACCGACGACGTCTAGATTGCACCCTTGCAACTCTACCAATGGGCATAATCCTTTTCAATGATTTTTGCAATTTCCATCAGTTGTAGATCAGAACATAAATGGAACAGAATTCTTCAACCACCATGAAAGTAGAGCAATCATGCAAAAATAGTGCAAGACAGTAAGTAGTATAGGCCAGGCCCAAAGGGCTAAAAGGGAACTCTAATTCAATTAATAGGCCTGCATTTTCAAACAAAGGCACAAAGCTGAGTAGGTTTTTCTGGAGGCCCTAAAGAATCTTTAGGTTGGGCCTGACCCATTTCCCACCCAGCCCATTACCTATAATAGTTTTTTTTTTATCAGCCATTATCGATAATATTGAAATTTCAAATATAGGGTAAATTACACTTTGGTTTTCTTTCTTTTTTTGCTTCAAATTAAAATAAATGTAACCAGGTCATGGATATCTCAGCTTGATATGAAAAGTTAATACCTATTTTTTAGGAAAAAAAACATTCAATGAAACGTAGTCCATTAACCTAAAATTGAATGGCATAAGCAGATTAAGAAAAACTAAAATTCTTTTAATGATAATAAGAAGAAGAGCAATAATTATAATTTATTATTAGATCGATCGACAATGATGGATGCAGGATTATTAACCTAAAAGTGTGACCGAAGGCATTGGAGTCTGGCACTGCAAATCCGGCGTCCAACACCAGCTCACTCTCCTCGCATGCGACCTTCTTCTCCTCAATTTCAACTCCTGCACACAAAAAACAAACAAATCAAAATTAAATCAAATAAACTCCTCAGAATAATACTAAAAAAAACTCGAAATTAAGAGACAAAAAAGGTACCAAATGCAGGATCGTCGACGAGGATAGTCATCCTGAATCGCACAGACGGAGAACGAAAGAAACAGAGAAAAGAAAGACAAGTATAATAAGAGGAGGAGATGGTAGTGATGATCGCACATGATTTTTGGGGAAGTATTTATAGTAGCTGGATAGAGTCCTTCACTGAGAATTCCAAGTGTCGGAGCCCTTATCATATTTTCCTTCCAAGGACTCCTCACAAATCCTTCCCTGAAAATTCTGATTTTCTTCTCTCTTGTTATAACAATCTTTATTTTTTTTTAAAAAAAAATGCCAGTAGGAATTTAATACGTATATGACACTCATCACATGCACATTAAATTCTGTGCATACACCTCAACAATTGGAATAACTAAAATCCCAACTGTTGGGATTTTTATTTTTTTCGGATACTAAATCTAAACCAACACAAGTGACAAGTAGGAATGAAAAAAAAAAGAAAAAAAAAACGTTATGGGTTGTTTCCGGAACGAACAACAGCGCATATATTTATAAAATATTTTAATAGGGATTAAATTTTGAGATTTATTCAATTAATCAAATTTGGATTGATTTAAATTCAGATAAATAAATTAGATAATAATCTAATTCAGATTAGAGTTTAGACAAATAAATAGAATAAGATTTATGTATTTAGATTTACACTTCATTTTAATTCAGACAAAAAAATTTTATTTTGATCCATATAACTTATATTTGAATTTCATCTAATTCAATTCGAATAAATTCAGTGACTGGGATAATTGTGTCACACTGCTGACAAGACACCTTTGGCGCATTAGCTGTGAACCACAATGATACATATTTATCTTGTTCCGTCAGTACCGCATCAGCTCCACCGTTGATCATTTGATTTAACTTCTTATGGGCCCCACCTGACGTAGCATTTAAATTTGAGAAGGATTGTTGTACTTTGTACATATGTTTGTACAGTCCTTTCGGGCCGTATTAGGCGAACTAGCCTCCACAATTTGCTGCTTCTTTTTTTTCTTTTTTTGAAAAATCATGAATGTTTTTTTATTGAAAAATGATATACATCCACAAAAATTGGTATCCATAAATTCTATAATCTATATGGCATATCAAGTAAGCATGTCACATAGATTTTTTTATTAAAACCCTAAAGATGAGGAGAGGTTTCCCTCCTCTCTCTCATAAAATTTTTTAGATGGTACTTTTTTTTATTGTACTTTTCTATTTTTTACTTTTTTGCTTATCTCTCTAACACACATTTTACCTTTTAGCTTTGTATTTTTTCACAATGGATTATTACATTGTGCATGTGGCAATGTATTTAGCCCAACAGATTATTTACATTATGGTTTTGATAGTGTGTTTTTCTTAGTTGATTATTACACTGTGTATTCGATAGTGTATTTATCTCAGACGCGTATTATAGAGCACAATTGACAGTGTATTTATGCTAACACTATATTGTTTACAAAAGAAATCTTGTATTTTATGTCATTTTCACAGCGTAATAAGCTTAATAAATGATTACCATTATTCACCACAATTATAATTACATTGGTATTCATGACAATGTAATAACACACCGTAATGTTACATAACCAAAAAAAAGGTGAAGAAGCAAGATTGACACCTAAATCAAGACCCCAAAACTGGTGACCATCATAAACCAACAAAAGAGTAACCAAATCACCCACTAAAAAACCAATAAACCCAACAAGCAGATGGAATAAAACATGAAGCTCAACTCTTGAGATAAAACGAAAACGAAATCAACACTAGAATCAGTTGCTCCTCAGCTAGGGGAGTTCGCTGGTGGTGTCGGATTGTCAAGCCGACACCGAAATTAGTTGGATTGGTATTTTTTGTTCGCGGTTGCCTTCAACTTCACGGTAGATTTTCGACAAAACTAGTAACGGTTGACAGTGAATGGTGACTAGGCTTTGCTCCTGTTAGCCAGACGCTTCTTGTGGCATCAACGGTGGTCCGATTGGTGGTCGGACAGAGGAGATCCATTGGTGGTCGTGAGAGAGGGAGAGAGGATGTTGTTGGAGAGAGAGATAGAGGAGATGGAGAGTGAGAGAGGAGAGAGAGAGAAAGAGATAAAGAGAGTAGAAAGAGAATATTATGTTTTGTTTTAATATTTGATTTTTTGAAATTTGAAATTTTTATTTATTTGAAATGTTACTTTGTCATCATTTGACATAACATGCCATGTCATTATGGAGAGTTTATGGATACTATTCCTATGGATGACTATCACTACTAGTTTTTACTAGATTTATGAATCCAACTATATATTTGTTATCTTAAATAACATTATATATACAAAACATAAAATTTATATTCAACAAACTAAAATTTTCATTTTTTTTTCACATTCAATTTAATTTGTATTTGGAATAAAAAATATATTATTAAACTCGTAAATCGGATCAACATATTCATAATTTTTGTAAAAAAAGTAAATAAATTGTAGAGTCCTTAAATTAAATTACAGCGAAATCCAATGTATTTTTTTTATAGGAGACCCTACAAGTCGGTGGATTGAAGGTTAGTCTGATGCACTGTGTATCATTTTTTAAATAAATAATTATATCATTCATTCACCATAATAAATATATGCTATCTATTATTTGTTCAAAAATAAATTAATTGATTTTGGGGCACGATGATGGATCGGTCATCGGTGCACTCGGTTTTGTTTTTGTGATTTTTTGATACTCAAAATGGATTCCACGTCTTCCTATCATTTGATAACCACAATTTTGCAAGATTTTATTAGAAAAACTCATATGGGAAACAAATAATTGTTTCATAGTAAAACAAGTATTATTGTTTGTACTAAATCAATTTTATTATTATAACAACATTATTGTCCAACAAAACTACCACGCAATTCCTTAAAAAAAAAAAAACTACGCAATTCAATTTTTTTGTAAACGGTCGTGTATCTTGTTTAAAGGATTAATCGCTATGTAACAGATCACGGTAGCTCAGCTATAACAATTTTTTAGTTTAGTATTTTAGATGGACCCATAGGGCACATGAAACTTGGGGCCGATGGAGCTCACCAATGTTCGTTTTTGGCTGTTAATTTAGTATTTTCTTTCACTTATGTAAAGTTAATGACTACACATTTTGTAACCACCTTTTCATTGTTTTGTTTTTGGAAATACGTAATTTTGTGTTTTGCCTATTAGTTGAACCAAATCAATCACGCATTTACAGGGGGACAAACCAAGCCCAAACCTAGGAAAGTACAGGTATCAATAGGCCCCAAACAGGGACACAAACCAAGCCCACGCAGGAATAGACTAAACCCACATACCTCTTTATAAATATTCAAGAGGAGGTAAGACTAGAATCCATGACCTAAAGTCAGGTACATGCAAAGTCATTATCACTCAACCAATGACTCATTTGCATTATAACGTCTACTCCATGAGTATATAAATTGATAAATATATATATAGTTATGTAGTTGTTGGCTAATTAATGACAGGTCAGTTTATCATTAATCAATTGGAAATAAATATGAAGGTAAGGTGGTCAATTATTGCTTGACTACATGTTTACATGAGCTCAATCCAACACACCCTCAATGTCGAGAAACTGGATCTTTAAAGGCGTAGACTTGTCGGCCAGTACCATCAAAAGCAGCTATAGGAAGAGAAGGCTCAATAACTGCAATGGTAGGAAAGATCGGGGCAGTTGCCATA
Source organism: Tripterygium wilfordii (assembly GCF_013401445.1). NCBI lineage: Eukaryota > Viridiplantae > Streptophyta > Magnoliopsida > Celastrales > Celastraceae > Tripterygium > Tripterygium wilfordii. The sequence goes on from NC_052234.1 coordinate 3,021,547, forward strand.
GTAGGAGTCGGAAAAGCAATTTCAACAGTGCCATCTCTTTTCCGTGTGAACTTAGGATCTGTGGACTGCAAAGGGATATTGGTGTGAAACGAATTTTTCAAATCCTCCGAACTTCACTACCATTCCACTTTCAAAGAAGAGCTCAATTAAAAATAAGTGAGTGATGAGCATATTCTATCAGTCCACTTAATTTCCAAGATTTCGAAAGAAATAATCAGACCTACCATTCAAATGTAGTCATAATTTTCAGTAAAACCTAACATTCAAAAAAATAAATAAATCAGAGACATGCACAAGGGGTTTGAATGGTAGTGGAGGAACATTCATATAACTGCACCTGCAAAGTTATCTTCCCCAAACATTCTAATCCTCCTTCAGCCATTCATCTTCCCTGTCCTACAATCAAAACAAGATCCCACCCATCACAGGGAAAAAACCTCGCTCGTCCAGGCAGGCATCACAGGGCAAGCGCCTTGCACGTCCAGGTTCGCTCCCATTGATCTTAAGTTGCATATGTTCTTAATTGCTGCATTTGATGTACCTGATGATACAAGAAAAACTGCATCTGATATAATCTGGGCTACAACTTACCACCTTTATGATGTTCATCAAACTGCCTGTTTACGAGCTTTCAAAAATTCAATATCCATTGCAATTAGAAGATAAGGAAATAGGAAACAAATGGACAAACCGTTAAAAAATCCGGCATAGGTTAAGAGATTACGTTATCATCAGTAAACATACACATAAAAATCTCAATAATCAAGTACCAGGATATTTTCTTCTCCCCAAACAAATCCAAACCCCGACCCCCACCAAAAAATAAATCTTCATTTCTTTCCAGTCAGTAGTATTGGTATCTGAAAGTAAATCACTTTCTGCAACAATCACAACATATTTCACAATTTTAGGTCATTCCTTACAACGTTATCCATGATCCGTTGTGAAAACATACTCACTCTAAAAATCCGCAAGATTAGCTTGTGATTCCAAACACAATGCTCAATGTTTGTTCCCCCCCTTTGTTTATGAACCAGTCTCTGATGTCAACACAATTCCCTCATGCTGCCATTCTACATGGTCCTTTAACGTATTGGATGATATTGAGTGATACTGGGTTTTGGTGGTAACTTCCTCAAAATGAAGAGGACCAAAGAAGATGGCAATATCTCCACCAACTGCAGCAAGGGGCAAAGGAACACAAACCAGATGGTGAGAAAACACAATCCTTTGGAAGAGCAAGTGAAACAACAAGAATTGAAATGCATCACTCCACTTTTATAAACCAACAAACACTTGAAGAACTTGTGACCCAACCATTCAAAATGGCAATTGGATCACAAACACAATGTCAGACACTGTAGTTGGCACTAGGCATATCAATTAGTCCGTCACCAACAAACTAAACTCAATTTCTCAAGCCAAGATCTGTCATGTCTTGATCATTAAGTCAAAAATCCTGTTCATTCACTAGTAAAAAAAGAAAGAAAGAAAGAAAGAAAGTCGGTGATGTCGAACATCATCTATATGTTACCATTGGAAACCAGGGAGAGCTATTTACAAGAGACCCACTTTGAGTGCCAAACTGCCTATACAAAAACCTTAACTAGGGTAAGAGGCTTTTAGGCAGTTCCCCTTATGTTAACTCTCCACATTTATAGAATCCAAAAGAGCCTCAAAATGAATATTCTGTCAAGTAAATTATTAAAATGAAGTTTCCATCAAATAAACGGAGCAACTAGTCAGCCATCTGAATTCAGATCCTAAAAGCCATGATCTTTATTCAATGAGGAAATCTTTCCTCCCCAAAGTAAAAACACAGTTGACAAGAATATCCACACTCTTAATTAAAAAATTTTAACCTGCCGAATGTTGCAAAGCCACTAGTACTGCAAAGTTTGAACACAACAGTATGCATTTTCAAACATAAATTGAAAAGATTACACAAATGTAACCCTTTAGCTTTTCCATCCAGCTGCCACGTGGCAATAGGACAAAGAAATCAACCTTCCCGACCACTAGTTGATATGTGAAAAACATGCCATACATATTATTCCGAATAAATTTATTCCCCTCATTACTAGAGCTAACAAGCATAAAGATAACAAGACACCATAACTTACCAAGTAATATATGAAATTTAAGACTGGATGATCCAAAACGTCTAGGTCAGCAGCTTTATCAAATGCATTAAAGCACTCCTGAAAGAATCAAACAAATACAGAGATTAAAAGCTGAAGCTATAACTCTGGGCTATACATTGCTGTTTCTTTTTTTGCTTTCTCATTTTCCACTCCTTGCTATTTCTTTTGGGAAACTTAAGGTTTGCATTGCTTCTTTTGGGAGACTTTGGTTTGCGTTGAATCAATTAAACGATACAACCATTTAAATTTCCAATAAAATTTAACACATGTGAACCTTGGAGATACAGGTAAATAGATATAATTGAACAAATTACACGTTTATGGAAAATGTTATGGGTTCCTGAAATTTTACATTACTGCAGATATTATGTGATTCTATAAAATATCAAATTGACCATCCTCATAGCCTTTCTTCATTTTTCTTATTTTTGGCTCATCATGTTGGCTAACATATTACAAGTCCCAAGCATACCAAGAGGCAACTACAATATAATGAAGCTTAACATAAACTCACCATAATGCATCTGACCAGGAAACATGAGAAACATATGGTGGTTACATATCCCACCTGCACAATCACAAACAAAAATAACAAATCAAAAAAGTACACAGACATAATCAAGAAATAATACTAAGTTTGGAATCAAATAATTACCTCTTGAAGCTTCTTACGCCGACCTTTAGATTCTACAGGGAACCGCTGCAACATCAAGAAAAGCCTGCCAGAAGATCACAAAGAGAAGTGAAGGCATTGGCTTTGCACAAATCATGGACAACAAGCTAAGGTAAATTCACTACCCACCACATTGTCTCCTCCATAACTACTGGACATGTTTTCAATAACTTGATACATCGAAAACATGCCCCAAGTTACTACCGTAAAAACATGTCCCAAGCTACTTCTGTACATGGAAATGTATCACATGTAAATTTCTATCTACAAGTAGTTAGATATGGCCCCAAGTGGCAAAGTTTTCAGGTACTGCAAATGACTAGAACTTACCCAAAATACTCGAGGCATAGCTGACCCCTTAGATGCATATTTCAAACCAAATGCTTGGATATTGAATGGGCATATAGTTTTGGTGGCACAATAAAACTAAAACAAATTCTTAAAAGCTTGATGTCGATTATTCTGTGCATGTAGCGAAAGATATGCCCCAAAGCATTATAAATGATGTAATCAACCATCACCTCTCCCAAGAGATAGGACAACATGATGCACAAAAAGGACCCATTAGTGACAGCACATAATGGTGCTAAGAACTTGGCAACTCCAATTAGTTATATTTCTTGCAAGGTCTCCATATCCACATCTATAGCAAAGACAGGGGATACAGATGGTTGAACAAGCTCCACGACTAAACACTCGCTATACAAATAACCTTTATTCCATCTAAAGGACAACACGTACGACACAGTGACATCGCAAGCTCTTTAGAAAATGAGACCCAGAACTCTTTTACAAGACAAGTCTCACAACTAAAGTTATTTAGACCACGGTAAAACTTATAATACTATGAACTTTTTTGTTTAGTCTGACTTCTAAATCAGAACAACAGAATAGATTCAACAAAAAACAATAGCGGCTACTATACATGCCCGGTATAAATAGATTCTCTTGATGGTCTAGTTACAGTACATTTAAATCCATAGCTTATACGGATTCCCCTGATGTTAACAACTTCAAAATTATGATAAAAAAAAGATTTTACATTTGTTTTTTGACATGTTGAATTTGTTAGTCATATTGCTAAATCTTCTATACCACCCCACAACAAAGAATCACCGATTGTGTTCAAATGTAATAAGAAATAGACTGCCATAAATATTACCTCCCACCATAAAGCAGAAAGCCAAGGGCTGCAAACAGAGATACTCCTGCCGGGGGAATAAAATTATTGGAGTGAATAACAGTACTCATCAAAGAACATAGAGTTTATTAAGCAGTACATAGAGTTTATTTAGTGGGTGAGTGGTTAGAACCTGCAAAGAACATTTTTGAGACGACAATCACAACAGGGGTAGGTCTCAACCATAATGCAAACCACATGGCGATCTACAAACATTTAATCAAAGAAATGAGAGCCAGAAAAAAAAATCCAGTAGCAACACTAAAAACTACGATCCTTAAATTAATAAAACCATCGTCATTATAAAACATTGACCCTATAGAATCCATATTATGTAATAAAGCATCTTAATTACTGTTGATATTAGTCAAGTACGAAAGCAATTTTAATAAACTTAAGTTTATAGATCTCACTGATCTCTTGTCTAGGAATGAGGCACATCGACTTAGTGTCCCTTCCACATTATATACATCCACACAGAAAAACAAACAAAAAGGTCCAAGACCTCATAAAAGAGAGTGAACCTCCAACCCTATTATGCATTGGGCAACAATAGAAAAGAGGAGTCATTTCATCGCTATTGTTCAAATAGTTCTGCTACCAACTCAATTTCCAGCATATACGTATCTATTTTTTTAAATGAAAATAAATTTTACAAAGCACAAAGGTGGAAGAACAAAATGACAAACACGCTAACCAAATAGCCTCAACGGCATTGTTACAAGACAAAGAAGACCAAAACTTAAAACAATTCAAACTATAGTCTGGTTAACCGACACAGAAGGCACCCTATTTCAAACTAGATGCAGGACTATGAAGAACAAGGAGTCACAAAACTAGTTGCCAGCAAAATAATAGCTCAACCTAGCTAACTATTTAGTCCAAAATTTGGGAAAAACAAAAACAAATATAAAGTCAAAAATAAATAATTGTCATGCCGTATATAGCCCCCATTAGAATCTCATCCAAGTGTTTCATAGTCAATATAAGCATAGGAACCTCAGCTCATAATCGTTTTAAGTTGGAAAAAAATGCTTTATTTTAGAGTTGAATTCCCAACTTTGTTGTAGCGAATTATTTCTTTTTCTCCTTGTGTGCATGACATCCACCGTATGGGTGTAAACAGAAAAGGACGTTCGAGAGCTACTCATTGAGGGATCGGCTTATTTAGTAGCAAACAAGCTCAAACCTAATCTTGATAAAATGATCCTAAACCAACCCAAATCCATCAGTGTGTTAGCATTCACACAGTAGATATTGGCTACAAGGGGTCAAATTACCTTTATGAAAATCTACAGTAGATTCGTAACAACTTCATAACAGAGTAGAATGCTACTCCAGTGACTAATTTGCTGTACTTCTGCCCCAAAAAAGACTCGATGATCATCTACCATAAGGAGATCTGACACCATTCAAATCCCACCCCCACCCCTCTCTTCTTCTCCCTGAGTGCCCACCAACCAACCCACCTTTTACTTCTCCTTCGACCTACAAACCATTCAACAAACCTCTTTCCACAGGTTTGGATTGCATTCTACTACGAACATCCATCAGCAAAATAACCCCAAAAAAGAAAGAAAGATAAGATAATCCTCTTGCTTAAAACCCAGAGAACAAGAAGAAACACTGTTGATAGAAATTGGAAATGCATTGACTAATCCACTTGCACCAATCCTTTAGCGTAAAATCCCATTAATCCATTATATAGAAGAGAAGTTCATGTCATGCCCACTTATCTTTTATTGACTTTGCAGATAACTCAATCTGACTTCTTCATTTGGTAGTTTATTGGCTCCTTAGCAATGGAGGCATCAGTTTCACATTTCCCAAAATCAACACATTTTAGAATGGACGGCCACTTTGTTAATATCCCATTTCAAGTCTACCAACCACCAAAGGTGAAATCAACTTGTACACATTTTCCACATTAATATGGAAATTCTTGACATTGATGCCTCAACTTTTCTTCAAAATTGATGTAAGAGATGTGAAATTCATCAACCCGACGAACACATCTGCATAAATCTGTGAGAGCCAAAGAACCGTTCTCTCTAAAGTCTCCCCAATGCAATTTGGAAAGGAAAAGGTGGAGTGGAGTAAGATCTTCAGGCATAACACATCAAACTCCGCCACACTCCTCTCGGAAATTTTGAGTCTATTTTTTCAGAAGGTCTTTCATTAACCATGACAACTTTTTCAGATTGGTTCTCATAAAGAAACAAGCATTCGTAGTAGTAAAAAATGCTGAATATTTGAGCCAGAGAGATGAGGAGTTAGAACTCCTATAATATGCTTTTAACTTTGCGAATGGAATTAAACTAAAATTGAACTGGAGATTAATTGAAGTATAAAGTGGTGCCAATTCCATTCCTCATTCTCACTTGTCAGTTGTCACAGACACACACAGCCTGTTGGATTGGCACAAACTCCTTACATGATAGGACTGGGCCTATAATGGAAATATGGATGTCACAAATATGCATGAGTAATAGCATAACAAAAACTTGCAACAACACTTATTCGCCAATGTGTTTACCAAACTTAGCTGCAACCACACATTCTTAAACTATAGGAAGAGGATCTAAGATAGATGTCAGAATCCGTTGTTGGACAAGCCCATGGTATTGCAAGTACAAAAAAAGTCGATCTCAAAAAGGGAACGGACTTTTTCTAAAATGTGATCAAGTACTGAAAATCCCTCCATAAAACAAAAAAGAAAGAAAATAAAGAAGAACAACAAGTAGAAGGAAAGAAAGTAAGATGGTTGTTTTCACCATGTCAGGAAGGAGAATGATAGACTAACTTCTTTGGGGGAAAGAACCTAAGAGAGCAGGAAGCAAAGGATTCAACAAAAGTTGAGACATGAAATATCACATCGAAATAAGACTATGAAAACTAAAGAAGGAAACTAAACTATGAGCTGAGGGACTTCATAAGTATTTTAGCTGCAAAGTTTGCTGCATCAGGCAATCACACTAGGCTAGAAACAAAACCAATGCCCCACAAGATCATTTTTTCCATCCAAAAAAATTTATTATCATTCCAAACAAATTACCAATAAAAATAGATTTACTATAAGCTAAAGGCTATATAGTATTATGATGTTGTCATCGACATTAGTAGCTTCCACATAGCAGAAACTGAACTTGGAAAATTCCCTCGTTCTGGAACTTATTAGAGAAACTATGAATGAGAAACTTAACCTGAACTGCATAAATTATTGCATTGATCGTAAAGAAACTCGGTCTAAGTCCTTCAGTCGATACACCACGTGCCTGTTAAAAAAATTAATGATATAATTACACTGAAGTAGCAGCTACAAATCGTGATTGGAAGTGGACTGCAAATAAGCATCACCTGATAATAAATCTCTGCCCAGAACAGAACCAAAAGCGCAAATGTTGTGAAGAAAGCAAGGCTTGGCAAGTCAAGCAGGATATGTTGGACAATCTAAACAAGTTCAATATCCATCACTAAATCGAGAAAAACTCTAAAAACCAATGTACTGAAAAGAAAAACTATATATATAATTCATGCGCATTGCAGACCTGTGGATGTAACTGTTCTACATTTCGGCGAAAAACAAAAACTAGAGCTCGAACTGCAAAAGAAAAGAAACCACAGTAAATGCAAGTTTAACATCCACATAATAGAAAATAAAATAATATTGAATGCAAAAAGAGAGAGAGATTTCAATGCAGACCCCCATTTACAAGGAAATTGAGGAAATGAAAAACCTTCTGCGTGGTCCAACCATATTCTGGAACTCTCAATTGTATCCTTACCAATTGAACCTTTCAAAAATAAATTAGCAAGTCAATAAATGAAATTCCTTATTAAGTACAACAACTACAAGAACTGAGACTGATATAAGCATCACTTCCAATGCACACCGCTACCGCTGGGGAAACACGAAGAACAAGTTTGAAACAATAGACCCATAGCTCATTAACAGAAGACAAATACAGATGCACACATAGGAGCATAAACTAACAGAAAAGATGAGGAGCCAAAATTCGAAAATTCATCACATATGATTATAAACCTTAGAAACCTCAGCTAAAAGGTAGTTCCTTCTCTCATTTATACACAAAAAAAATAACCAACCCAACAAAACTCCTCCATTTTCTTCCTTCCAGATATAAGAATTCCCATTAATATACAAATAAAACAACAAATAGACATACGATGGTTTCAATTTGTTCATATATTTGTGTTCATAAATTCGTGCTCAATTAATTCGTTGTTCAATTAATATTGACCTAATTGACATCAATCCGTAAAAACGTACGTGTCGTACGTGTAGGAATGCACATAAGGAGAGAGAAAGAGAGAGGGACAGAAAAGCAGACCAAGGCGACGATGGCGACGAGACCATAGAGGGCGGCGAGGACGTTAAAGATGCGATCGTAAAATGAAGATTTGTTTATGTCTTCCCACCAATTCGACGCCTCTTTCAGACTGTACGCCATCACCGCTCCACCTACTTGTATGCTGCTCCGCCCCATCAAGCAAGCCCACCTTTTCCTTCTTCCTTTCCCTCTCTGATGCAAAAAAATTCAATATGTGGGAGGAAGATTGGAATGACGTGTAGGTCTCTCTCCCTCTATACCAAAAAAAAAAACAAACTGATTTGTTATGCTCAGTCTTCTCTCAACGAGATGGTATGTCTCCGACAAGACTAGAAATCCGGCGAGAAAGAAAAGTGAGGATGGCGGAGGAGGGGATGAATCGTGTGGGGGTTTTCTCGAATCTACCGGCGATAGCCGGTGTTAGTTGTATAATTTGATCTACAACGCGTCTCGCCCTGCACGTTCCGAGTTGGCTGACTCAGCTTGTCCTACCTGTGGTCTGATCGAAATCAATCTTACTTGCACCCCATTATTATTTGTTGGATATGCCACATCCTAAATAAATCCTAAATAAAATTAAAATAATTATGAGTTCACCTCATTTTTTTTTAATTTTACAACCTGCATCCTACCTATAACATAAAACAACAACAAAGCATCTCATCCCATGTATTATACCTATAGAACAACTTGGAATGAAAGACAAAATGAAGCCAGAATCATATAAGAAGGAGAAGTCATATCAGTCCTAAACAAAATGAACATGGAAGTTATATCAGTCTTAAACAAAATGAAGAAGGCTTTGCCCTGAGCTTCTGCATAGTCCTCTAGCTCATTTGATGACCTTGAATCAATCTATCAACTCCACGATTGCTATGTTACGTGGCCTCGACCTAGAAAGTGTCTTCTGCATAGTCCTCTGCACTAACTCCTACACTGCCAATGGAAGTACATTCATTTTCAATCTTCTCCAAGGTAGCAGTAGATACCACATTCACCAATTCCTTGTACAAAGGAATCCTAAATCGAATTGTCACTCTAGTTAGATTGTCTTCAAATGAAGCCTTTATATCAACAACTTGACCTTGTAGTAACAAGTTAATCTTGCTAAAAGACTGGACAAATCCACCAACTAAGTTAGAGAGATACTTTTTAAGCTAGAATGGTTACTCTGAACTCTGTTGGTTGTTGTGTTCCCTAAATGAAAAAACTGATCAACCCAGGCAGCCACAAAGTAGGTCTTGTATTTACTCAACCATGAATCATTAAAATAACTCAATGCTTTTGGATGATCCTTAAACTTGTTTTGCATATCCTTCACTGCCTCCTCAAACTTTGCAATTGTCTTTGCATGCATGACAATTCCCCAACAGTTCATAAAATCATCAAACTCAGCTTTCAATCGAAATAAGCCAACACAGTTGCTGAGGACATTCTTAGATACATGTACTCGACATAGCAAATACTTGGCACTTGGAAAAACAGTCTTCAATGCATTCATCAAAGCAATATCTTTATCACATATGAACACACCTGCCAATACTATCTCAAACTAGTCTCTGAAGCAATTCAAAGCCCACACATAATTGCTTCTTCCTCTGCACTCATATTGCAAAAAGATAGTCTATATTTGTTGGTCTTGTATGTGTAGTCTAGCATAAAAACAAAAGGAAAAGCACGGGCCAGCTGAATTGAAGTAGAGTTACACCAAAACAAGTTTTGTAACACCTTTGTTGCTGGTTCATAATGATGTCTTGTAACGTAACCATTCTCAATTAATAACTTGAACAATTGTTGCATATGTGACTTACTAGCCGTCTCCGATAGCCTTAGAGCAGTTATGGCATTGTAGAGTGTCTTGATTGTTGATACATTTGTTGAGCTTCAGGTGATTCAGTATTTCTCTTGCCTTTACCCTTGATCTGCTTAGCCTCTCAACAGTTTCCTTCTCCTCTACACTTAGTCTACCTACATATGAATGCCCTTCAAAAGCTTTTACCAAAGCATGATTGTGCTGCCCATTCATAACAACCAACCCCCATGTCCCAGTTGCTGTATCTGTCACTTGAGCTTTTAGAGAAATGGGCATCCACATTTATTTGTTGATGATCTTCTCTTCTTTGGAATGCATTTTGCCCTGTATCCAACACTCCTCTCACACCCAAATAAAATCCTAGGGGTTCTCTTCTGATCATTCAAGTCTGATCTTTTAACAACCCCAACTACTCCAATGCCTACAGCTACATCTCCTAGCATACTCAACAACAACCTCTTTACTGTGGAATTCCTACACAATCCATAAACCAACCATCAAAAAAATTGAAAATCACTTCTAAAAGACCAGGGAATTCGTACATAGTTTACAAGAAACTAGGTTGTAGTCCATACTATCTCTGTTTGAAAAAACTGGGTTGTGTCTGCTTCAACCATCAATGGGGTAGGTGACTCAACAACATTGCCTTGAAAATAGATGCAAATGCAATGTCATTTCAACAACCACAAGAGTAATATGAACTAAACCATAGCAACAAGCACATTCTGTTGGGTTAGGGTTATGATTACCAGTTCATCATCAACATTCTCTTCTCTGTCGAAGGAGTCTTCATCGTCTTCCATCACTGCCTTATAATCCATAACATCATCGTCGCCTCTGCCCATCAGTCCATCGACGTTTCCGGCGAAGAAATCGCCCAAGAATCGCGAGAGAAGCTGTGCAAGTGAGAGAGAGGAAAGAAACGAAGGAGAAAGAGAGAATACGGAGGGAAAGGGTAGGGTCAGGCGAGGGTGTGTATAGATTAAGGTTTTTGTTGATTTTGGGGTGTACTTAGCAAAATCTTGGGTGCAAATATGATTCAACCTGATCAGGTGTTGGTTCTATATAATTTAGGATGGGATAGGGGGTTGAAATCCCTTTTAGCTGAAATTTCAAATTTCTAGAATGTTTTTGATCGGTAAAAAGATTTTTTCTCCCCTCAATCATGATTTTATTTTCATCCCTAAACATTTATTTATTTATTTTTATGTCTCAATTATGAAAAAGTATTACTTTCGTCCTTTAAGTTGGAAAAGTACTCCTTTCCTTTCATCCTTTAAGTGAAAATGAGATCAAAAAATGCATTCATGACACCTTCATGCTTTAAGTGAGAATGAGATCGAAAAATGTATGCGTAACACCTATATGGCACATGGGAGAATTTCAATGTGACAAATTACAATGCTATTGAACCTAGCTCAGCCTGTATGGCACATGGGAGAATTTCAATGTGACAAATTACAATGCTATTGAACCTAGCTCAGCCTGCAGGTCAGACTAGGTTCAACCTCTTTTTTTGGAAAAAATGGGTCAAGTCACTAATCATCCCCTTTAAGCAATCAACCTTTTTTTACCCGCCGAGTTTACGGTTCAACCCACTAACCGTGAGATATGCACGGCTTGCGGGTTAACGAAAAATAGCAATATCATACTCAAGACCCACGCTATTACCATTAACTTTGAGGCCCGCACGTTTACGGGTCCCATTTCTTCACAACATTAACACATAACTATGGCAGTTGGCAACTTAAACAACTAATTTATAACAAGTTTTTCATCTCTCTTGTTGATTTTCTTTCGATGTGGGAGAATTCAAACTGAAAAAATCAACTTTGACACTCTCTTTTAGTCTTTTTAGGCGTGGAACCTAAGAGACAAGAAATAACAGTTCTCTTCTAAGGTGTGGGACCCAAATCACAAGGAAAAAAACCCCATGTCTCTCTCTTAGTGTATAATTAAATGAAGATTTGATTTATTGTACTATTATTATTTTTTTAAAATAATAAATTATTTTTGAAATGTGCGGTTCAACGCTTGACCCTTCGGGTCAACCGGTTGACCTTCAAAAACTATTATCACGAGTCACTTCGCGGGCTAGGTTCAATAACACTGCAAATTATGGAAAAGTTCAACGATATATCCCTAAACAATTTAAGTGTGAGACTTTTAGTCCCTAAATTTACATAAAAATACATACATTGTCCTTGTACACACAATAAATAACCTACAATGATGCAATTGAATTTTGCTGATGTTTTATATATATTTAAAATAACTTTAATGCATGTCTTAAACATGAGTTGAAGGGTAGGATAGTGGTTAAAGTTTTGAAAATTGTGCCCTAGATCAAAGTTCAAATCCTTTAACCTATTTTCATTTTAAAACTAAACATTACAACTTTTCTTTTAAGATCATGTCGTTATGTTTTTAGTGAAAAAGACGTACTTTTTCACTAGTTATAAATAGAAGGACGAGTCTCTATGAGATTTACAATTTGAGAAAGACAAAAACAAGTATAACAATTCTTGGTGTTCTTGTATACTGATAGAACGCGGACTAAACCGAAGTAAATAACAAGCGGATGTGAGAATAAACTCTCTTTTTTGTTTGATTAATTCAATGAATAACAACCTAATTGAAAGCAAACACTAATTAAATTAGTAACTACTATATAGAATTTTTAACTAAGTAGTACTCGTATGCCGGATTATCCTCCTTGAAATACACGAGAAGTTTGGTCTTCATCATTCTCGTCCTCTTCAAGACAACCCTTGTCCACAAGGGTAAAGGTTGATTCATGAGTGTCGATCATAAATACCTGGGGTGACTTGCATTTATGTCCCGGCATAAACTTCTCATTACAATTAAAACACAATCCCCTTTCCCTACGCTTCTGTATCTCATCCCACGAAAGTCTTTTAACTCCAGGTGGTAGAGATTTTGGGGTTGCACTATTAGGTTATGGGTTTTGTGTCTCTGAGAAAGGTGTGGAAGCTCGTCATTGCTCGTTGTTTTCACTTTGTCCTCCAAACGAGCATATTCAATAGCTTTTCTAACAATTCGAGGCCTATGGGCTTTAACTTCTCATGACAACTCCAATTTCAACCCACTAATCATAGTGTCGACCAGGGTTTTCTCAGGCCAACCATGAACTTGGTTTGGATAACTTCTCGAATTCCTTCAAAATATCTCATAATTTGCCAGTCTGTTTGACTTGAGACAGCGCCACATTATGATTCATGTAACCAGTCATGCCAAATCGAGTAAACACCTCTTGTTCAAAATCCTTCCATCTGACTTCTTTCTTGTCCTTATGGTAGATTCGTTTAATCCATTGCCATCACAAGTTGGCTTCTCCTTCCAAGAAAAAGCTACATAATTCACCCTCACTGCTTTCTTTATCTTGTGAAATTTAAAGAACTGATTGGCTCTACTTAACCATGTTATCGGATCTTCTCCAGCGAACGACGGAAAATTTATCATTGGTTTGGTTGCTGCTGGAATTTTGTCATGGTTTTTTATGGTCAGTGTCCCCTTCTCTTCGGACAATGATTCACTCTCAGATCTAGTCATGGAGCAAGGGTCACTACTGTGATGATGGTGAACATGTGATTTGTGGACTGGTTTTGGAGCATTAGTCTTCTTCCCGAACCCCTTCACAATCAACTCCTCCAAGCAGTGTATTTGTTGTCGTATATCTTGGATATCAAATCGTATCTCTGCATTTGAAGCTTGAAGATCGGCGGTGGAGGCTTGAACCCTCAATTTGTTCCTTTTGAGAACCCATTCAAAGGAACCTCACAATGAAAGCACAAATGATATAATTTGGACTAAATTGAAGTAAAGAACAGACGGATGTGAGAATAAACTCTCATTTTTGTTTGATTAATTCAATGAATAAAAACCTAATGTTCTCTCGACTTATATAGCCATAGAGAGACAAAGCAAATATTGCTCAAACTATTACTTCAAAACCAAATAGAAAACTATTCCTTGGCTACCAAACTAAGCTAATTGAAAGCAAACACTAATTAATAGTAACTACCATATAGAGTCCTTAACTAAGTAGTATTCGCATGCTAGATTATTCTCCTTGAAATACACAAGAAGTTTGATTTTCGTCATGTACAAAGACGATTCTTACAGAGATTTTGGGATGTTTTATCTTGGGGGCGACTTTAATATTCACTGCTAGCACAATTTAGAGGTGGAGCCACAAAATCATCTTAAAAATAGTGACCTAGTTCGTGACTTAGCCATCATCTCAAGCTTATGGTTTAGAGTTTAGATGAGGGCTATTTGCACCCCTCACTTAACTAAGAACACCCTAATCTAAATAAACTCTAGCTAAAAACATATAAATTATAAGTACACCCCTATTTGTGTTTTTTCACAAAAAAGTCATTTGCACCCCTTGAACCCTAATTCCCAATATCTTCTCTCCAACTACAGTTTCCAAATCTAGCACATGCGCACCACGGACAGAACTGACTCACAAAGACCACTCAAAAATCTCAAAGACCCATCACCAACATGAAGACAAGAAGAAGAGTGCGAGAGAGAAAAGAAGAATGGCAGATATAATAGTAAGAGAAGGAAGAGTATTTCTTTCACTATCTTTCAATAGGAGAAGATAGAATATCAAACGGGACAACTTTTCTCTATTATTTTCTTTATCAATCTCTTTCTTTGTTTCTGGTCAAAAGAGTGACCAATCTTCATCATCAAAGACATGATGGGGGTAGTGTAATCTTCGCTGGTGCAGTCAGAATGAGGGAAGAAGGAGACTGAAGGGAAGAAGAGGGAAACAAAATGGTAGGGTCAAGTAGAGTGTCATTAGATGAAGGTGTTTTTGGGTTTTTGAGGTGTACTTAGTTAAGTCAGGGCAGCAATTAGTCATTCTCTTGATTTTTCTATTTGTAGAATTTCAAGGTAATATTTAATCAATTTTTGTGGCAGTGCTTCAACAAATTCCAACCATAACATAATTAAAAGAAGCTCCATTACTAATCCAACAGAGCAAAAAGAAATCAATATAGCTCTATAACACCATTACAAACCAGATAAAAGCTCAATGACAAACCAACATAATATCAATTACAAACTTTCATAAGCTCCATTACAAATCAACTCAGAAAAAGATTCTCACTTGCTCATGGACTCTTGAGTACTAGCGCTCATTGTGGATCCTGAAAATGATCCTCCAGTATTGCCCTTCTCATAAGCAATAGTAGAAGCCCGTGAGAAGAATATGAGATAATTCGTTGATGAAATTAAAGTAAGAAAAATGCATAACAATAATACTTGTTGGGTAGTTGACGAAATAATTCTTTTTGAATAACTTGCTCCTTGAATAACACTTATTGCTCGAGTATGTGGATCGTTCACAGTGTAGGTGTTGAGGCCATAGTACTTTGTTGGCATTGTTTGAGGTCCAAACACTGAAATTTTTGACGCAACAAGTGGTCTATAACTCTTTCCAAAAGGCCTCACATAGTTTCCAGAAGGCCTAACACCACTACCAGTATCAAATGGTTTCCACTGTTCTATTGCTTGTATTGTAAGTGGCCTAACTAATCTAAATTTTACATTGGGCTTCACAATGTCTCATGTTACTCCAATTAGACTAACTGGAGTGGCTCTAGGCCTTACACTGCCTCTAACAACTCCCATTGGAGGCACACTTGCCCCAGGCCTCAAACTACCTCCAGCAACTCCCACTGGAGATGCACCTGACCTAGGCCTCACAGTCCCTCCGGCAACTTCCATTAGGGTAACACCTACAATAGGGCTGACATTTTTAGGAATCCTACATCACTACAAATCCTTGCCTTGTTCTTATTACCACCACACTTGCTATAGCTTATCCTCATGACAACCTTGGAAGCTTTCTCATTTTATGGTTCACCAACCTAACTTCTCCTCGTTTTCCTAGGCCTACCAATATTTTTGTATACTATTGGGGGCAAAATTTCATCTTGTTGTGTCTTGGATCATCTTTCTGGTCTTTTTGTGTGGTATATTATGAAAGTATAACATTGAGCATAGCCTCCCTTTTGAAACAAGCAAGCACAAACTCATTTATCTTTCTTCTTCTACTATAGACACAACTAACAACATGACTGCATGGAATTCCTGTTGCTCCTACTTCTTGCAACTACAATAGATGGTATCAAGATCAACCACAAACTTCTCCTATATGCATTGAACCTCAAATTTCATCTCTACTGCCCATTTTAGCAACCACTTTCAAGATTTCTTATGCTCAATCTCCAATTTTTTCTTTATTTCTGCCCACTTTTTCATGAAGTAACAGTTAGCTCATCCAACATGATAGCTATTGACTTCTCTCTAAATTGTAATCTGGTGACTTCTCTCTAAATTGCAATATGGTTGAGTTGAATGTTTTTGATATATTGTTCAATAATGTATCACACTTAGCATAACCACCAAAACGGGACTTATACCACAACCTAGGATCAATTGTATTGGGCTTTGCATATGCCCCAGGATTCATCCTCTCTATCTCCTTCATTTCCCTCTCCCATGCTTCTCTGTAAGTGTCACGCCCCGATCCATGGAGTGTGAAGAAAATGATAACACAAACGAGCACCTCACGTGCTATATCACAAGTCATTATGATCTCACTCAAAATTTCGACAAAATCTCCCCATAAATTGGGGAACCCAACCTGTAACAGAACACACAACAAGCCAACTAGTATCCGACACTTTAAAAAATCAACCGACCTTCAGAGTCCATAGTCATGCACATATCCCATCATCATCATCAGACACACAATAGTCACGGGACACCACTCTCGACCAACCAAACACAATCCACATCCAAAACATATATAGAACTTCTAGTATAATAACCTACTCACACAACTATGACATGCAAACAACAAGTCATACATACATATATATAGATATCCAGACACAACAAAATAAAAATCTAGGCCACCACTGTCACGCGCCCTTTTGTGGATCTGCAGCTTATGCACTAGGTCTTGTCTCACCTGCAGGGAGGGAAGATAGATAAGGTGAGCAGGAGGCTCAATAGGGACAAAACAGTGGAACACAAGTAAAGAATATTAAGGCTGAAAGAGTAACAACGTGTAATTGATGCAACAATATGCAATGCAATATAACAAATGCACTCGATCAACCCAACTGAACCTCCATATCCACCTCCAATGACACCCAAGCAAGCGGATCAGATTCCCTCCCTACGGTGACAAACCGACGAGAATCCACCAGCGCTACCTCTCTCTCTAGCATTCAATCAATACCAAGAAACGAACACCAATCATCCCATCAACGTCAATTTCAAACTGCTAGAGAGAAGGTTGACATATATGTGATCGCAACCACTCACTGCTGGCCCCACAATGATACCTCAACCTGCCATGCTTGGCCTAGCATTGGATAACTAGCTAGCGTGCAATAATAAATACTGCTACGGGAATCCTATGGACTAGGACCATCACAAGGCTCCTATCCATCATCCATGCATGTGCCCAAATAAAATCTATCACCTAACATGAGCATGGGTCCATCCTTGGATCTCACCATGCGTCTAGTGTAAATTCTTAAAAATCATGTCATTCGTGCAACATACATATGCAGAAACACCCATTTATCATGATGCATGAAGAATCACACAATGCTCAATTTATGGCCAAGCATTTCAAGGGTTATATATATTCAACAAATTAAATCACCAACAACACTATCGTTGACAATAATACAAAGAAATAATGGTTAGCCTTCAAGGCTTGTTTCCCCTTGAAAATAATCGAGACGGAAACCAAAGCTTACCATTCAAGCAATTCGGTGGCTTGAAAGTGTCCTGAAATAAAAAGGATAAGAAATTCCTATCTCATATTAGTAGCGAATACCCATAACTACCGCAAATCTTGTTGAAGTTCATCAACACGTACTACATATCAACATCAACACAATTTACTTCTCTTCATCCATTTACAACCTTCCATCTCATTCCAAGATAAAATTCGATAAATAGTATATCTTAAAACCTGACTACACTGATTCTAAGATTTAACAGCTAATACCCAAGAATCCCTAAATTTCTCCCAAAACCCTAACTCTTCGTTTTAATCAAATCGAATCAAAACAAGTTCTAGGACATAGAAGACTTACCAAGGATGGAGAGACAAGACCCAGTAGAATATATCAAAGTTACAATGATCCACAAACCCCAATTTCAAATTAGGGTGGAAATCTTGAAGATGAAAGAGGGGACAAGTAAGATTGAGAGAGAGAATACATAAATCTCATGAAATCGAGTTTCTTTAGATGATTCTCACCTTGAATATTAGTCTTGGACAGGGGCGACCCTGGGCGGGCTGGGCCCTTGCCCCAAGGCTCCCAATTTTTGAAATTTTTTAGTTAGGATAGCTTATTTTAAAACCCACCCCAGCCTATTTTAAAGCCTACAAATATTACTTATAAAGCCCATGAAGAAAATGAATTGGGAGTTAAAAAAACTAATAAAAATGAGGGGCCTAACCCAATTAGAAAGTAAGAAAGACCACTTTAAGATTTTAGACCATTTGGTTAGAACGTATTAAGATTGTCGTAAAAAAGTTAAGTGGACTCATCTTATTTTTTGAACAATATAGAGAGAGTGGATTTGTGAATGCCATGATTGAAGCTAAAGAAGTAGCTAGTTCAATAGATATTGAACCTTTTTTTTAAGCAAAACGAATAATTCGAAAAAAGAGACAATTTGATGAAATTAATAATGAAGATTTAATACGTTCAGCTGAGGAATCCTTTAGAGTTGATTACTTTCTATACATAGTGGATAAATCTATTTCTCCTTTTAGAAGTAGGTTTGAACAAGTTCAATTATATGGAGAGACCTTTGGGTTTTTGTTTGATTTTAAGAAGTTACAATCAATTGATAATGAAAGTTTGATCCATATTACACTAAACTTGAGAATTTTTTGAAGTGTGGCACTCTTTATGATATTGATGGAAGAGATTTAGCTTTATAATTAAAATTTTTGTGCAACGTTTTACCTAAACAAATAAAAAAGTCTATTGAAATACTAAATTATTTGCAAACAATAGATGGTGGTTTTCCAAATGCATGGATTGCATAGAATATTGTTAACTATTCCAGTAACGGTAGCCTCTGCAGAGAGAAGTTTTTCAAAGTTAAAGTTGATAAAATCATATCTTTGGTCCACCGTGTCTCAAGAAAGGTTAAATGGGCTAGCTATGTTGTCTATTGAAAGTGATTTGGCGGAAAAAATTCTATTTTACTAACGTAATTCATGATTTTACATCTCAAAATGCTAGAAGAATCATATTTAAGTAATATTTTTTTAGAGTTAGACTTTTAAGAACTATATGATAATAATGGGAAAAAAAATAAGGGGCCCCTTTTTTAGAGTTTGCCCAGGGCCCCCATAGACTCAGGTACGCCATTGGTCTTGGACTCTTGAGAGTAGGAAGAGTTGAGAGCAAATGGTATTCGAGTGTTTTGGGTGAGGAAGGAATGAAAGACCAGCTCAAATTCATGTTGTTTAAAGACCTGAAATTGTGCCCGGACGGATACCTAATATGTCCGGACAGCTTTGATTCAGCCCAGAAACTGCACTATGGGCTGCATTCCGAACAGATTTTTCAAAAATCATAACTAATTCATCTGAGCTTCGATCGCGACGAATTAGATACCGTTAGAAAGATATTTGTGTCTAGTTTCTAACAAATTAGTTTCTCATCAATCAGAATTTTATACAAAACGTTATTACCATTTGAATGTCCAAAGGTCACTAAAAGAAACATTAAATTGTAACCCAATATATCAAATTGCACTATAACCCTCATCTTTTGTCACACCATCCGGTATATTTTTAACAAATCTTTAAATCCCAAGTTTGAATGTTCAACTTATTTATTTGACTCAAGGGAGGAACTAGGAATTGGAGTTGGGGGGCTACTAGAAGTTGACGGGGTCCGGGGGCAGCACCCCCGAAATTTTCTTTCAGAGTTATCTACGACATTACACCTATTTAACCCATAAAATAACCTTAAAATATTAGTATAAGTACATTATTAAAGTTGATGAAACAAAATACCTTACATAAGATGAGATAATATCTATTGAAGCTGTGCCCGACGAGACTTCAAGGAATAAAAATCATCTATTACAGAATCTAAATTGACGTTCTCAGCAAGTTCCCGTTCAATGTAAAAGAACCATGCAATCTGCAAGAAATTTATCATCCAATGCACATTCTGTAGTCTCCGTCGAAACAGGAAGAGTTAATACTAGACGAATCAATTTCTCAGTCAGTTAATAGTTCTGTGACTTGATGTAACTAAGTTGTGACATAATTCAGAAAGTGTAGAAACTCTTTCAAACTCGGGATCAAGTATTACATCATACTGATAATGCTTCAAGTCACATATCAAAGCATGGATTTCTTGTGAACTAAAATCTTGAGTATAAAATTTGCTTGCAAGATTGCATGTCTTCAATTTTAAATGCTTCGAAAGAATCACTCGAATCCAAAGTAGAGCTTAGAGTAAGAAGTTCCACTGATTTCTCGTTGAATCTACTATCTAACTCCATCAACTGAAAATCAATTACCTTATTGAAGACATCAAAGTGATAATGGTGTTCGATTCTAATAAGATCTTGTCGTTGACATGAACGATGCACTTTATAACGGCAACCCATATCAGGAATATCAATATCATTTTTGGTACAAAATAACTTCACTTTCTCAAAAAATGTATCCAAATCATCTTGTCTAAATCTAGAAAGGAGAGTTTTCGTTGTTGAAACTAATCTCAAAGCATTCAAGATATCCAAGGATTTATGTTGTACGGCTTGGCAAAGTATATCTGTGATTCCTATGATTTTATCAATCAAATGCAAGATAAATATAAACTCAAAGGTTATAATTGCAGCATAAACACCACTAGTCACCCCACGTATAGATCCAATTGCCCCATCATTACTGAGATGTTCAAGAACTTTACGTGATGCACCATACATTTCTATCAAGCTCCTAACAGAGTCATAGTGAGAGCTCCAACGAGTGGCTCCAGCTCGATGAAGTGCACTTATTTGATTAGCTCCTCTACCAAACTGTCTTTCTCCAATAGCCAACATGAGAGCAATCTCATCCCGTTGAGTAGGTTGTAACTCACTAATGCGTTTAGGAGAGGAACCCACAAGATTAACAACGAAAGTCAAATGTGAAAAGAATTGCCAAATGCAAGGCATCTCCTTAGCTGCTGTCACTAATGCTAGTTGCAGTCAATAGGCAAAACAATGTACATAATATGCGTATGGACAATCTTTGAGAAATAATGCTTGAAGTCCACTCCAAGCACCCCGCATATTGCTAGCATCGTCATACCCTTGACCACGCATCATTTAAACTTGGAGATTGTACCTTGTAAGAATATTAGAAAGCTCAAAGTAATGCTATAATTCAAACATTAATAGTTGAAGATTGTAGAGCTTATAGTGACAAGAGATTGTACCTTGTAAGAATAAAGAGATTTCATTTTTCAAAGTAATTGCTACAGTATCACTAACACCAACAATATCAAAAAAACGCTAAATTAGAATGTCTGCGCGATTGACAAATCTTAACACAATTGTTATTTGATCTCTTTTAGCAGTATCTTGCACTTCATCAACAAGAATACAATAACTTGCATCCCCAATTTCCTCACGAATCACCATTTTCACTGTGTTAGCAAGATTGTGCAATAT
Organism: Tripterygium wilfordii; assembly: GCF_013401445.1. NCBI lineage: Eukaryota > Viridiplantae > Streptophyta > Magnoliopsida > Celastrales > Celastraceae > Tripterygium > Tripterygium wilfordii. The sequence goes on from NC_052234.1 coordinate 3,043,478, forward strand.
TTCCTTTTGTAGTTTTGGACTTGTATATGTTGCATTTTGAGGGGCATTCTCCAATACAGCCTTTACAATATCCTTATTTAAAGCGGCCATCATATTTACTATTTCAATAAAATTCCCTCGATATAATGAACGAGGGGATTCATCATGGCCTCTAGAAACACATCCCTGAAATACAAACCAACGAAACTCTAAATTATTGTCTTTAGGCGCAACCTATTATTCATGACATCCTTCTTTGATTGTGCATTCATTACCTTGTCAATATGTTGGGTTGGTTTCATCAAATCCTGGACACATCTCACACAATTGTTATGTTTTAGTCTCAATAATGAAACACGGAAAACAATATGTTTTATCTTTAGAAGGAGAATACTCTAACCATGGAAATAGTTTGTACCAAGCATACTGAAATCGGCGATGTTGGTCCCCAACTTCTGTTCCAGGATACTCAGAAAGTTTTGGTTGAAAAGGCTCTGCATTTAGATATTTACGTCTAATCTCATCTCATTGATTAATTGGATAATCACTAATTGGGATATGTAAGCCTGGATCTCGTTGAAAAGAAGTCGTGTCTATAGTGTGCACATTAGTAATTGAACTTTCAACCACAACAATTTCAGAAGTGCGCAAATTAGGAATTGAAGTTTGTGTTGTTGCATTTTGTTGATCATCAGGAATATCATCTTTCTTTTTAAATAAGGAAAATAGAGTTCCCCTCTTTTAGGTGGTGGTTGATGATGGGCCATTACGTTTATAACCTAAGTAAGGAGAACAATTTTAGTTATCTAAGGAAACTTAAAACAAATAGCATATCACCCACATGATTGGGATTAAAGAAAAACTCTATTCCAAATTAAAACAAATGGCATGTCACCCACATGACCAGGATTAAATAAAAACTATAGTCCAAATTAAAACAAATGACATGTCACGCACATGCCTAGGATTAAAGAAAAACTCTATTCCAAATTAAAACAGATGGCATATCACCCACATGCCTGGGAATAGCAAGAACTCTAACCTTTTTATAAGGGGATGATATCTTCGCCGGCCACTTCATTGTGAGCAAATATAAGCAATAAATGACGTTGTAGCTATTACAATAAAAAAATTGTCACGATTGAGCATAAAAAAAGCTACTTTTAAAGTTACAAATAGTATAATATTGTTTACAAAACTCCATTAGGACCATTACAAAAACTATCCAATTATTGAGCATTTGAGCATAAACAATCAATACATTTACAATTACAAATAGTATAATATTGTTTACAAAAATCTAAATTCCTTAACCAATAAAAAATGCAATTAAGGGCTAGTGGGCTACAGGTGGAATACCACCATTCAAACCTTATATAAGCAGAAGCAAACTAGCAGAGAATGAGCATAGGATGAGCAGAGCAAAGGCGGAAGTGGAAAGAGCCAAAGACCCATCAAATGAGCAGAGTCGCACCAGTGGATTGAATCTCGCACAACGGCACGACCAAGGGATACTATGGAAAGAGTCGAAGAGGTGATTGTGAAGGCCATCTTAGATGGTCATGAACTCATCACTCATCACTTATGGGCCTTAGTTTATTTAGAAATTGATAGTGGGCTTTTCTTAAGGTTATTTGACAATTCATAACTCATAACTTGTATAAGAAGTGACCAATGGGCCTAGCCTTTATTTTTGCATATCTATTTATGTGTGTGTGTATATATATATATATGCAGAAGTATATATCCTTTAATATGTAAAATCAATAATTTAAATAAAAAATTATAATGAAACATAATTAAAAATCCAAAGAAAATGTTAACAGTAATTTCCAATGAAAATATTTTAGTTAGTTAACAAACCTTAAAGCAATTATTCTATTTGCGACCTCATTTTTAGTATCATATATATAAAGTTGTGCAAATTTTGGGGTTGAACTTAACTTGGGTAGTAAGCATCCAATCATGTGATGATTTTGTCCATTGAATACATATGTAAAAGGTCTTTATCCTTTATTAACACTACAGTCAATGGAAATTAATACGAATGTCAATGTAAAAGGCACACATGATTTTGTATTGTTGTTGGTTCAACTTCACATGGAATAAGTCTTACAAAACAATGTAAAAAATTACTTGCTCTACCTAACTTTTATTGCATTATTATCGGTTTAACCATACGATGAATTGATTTCAATGATGGTTGCACACGTTACAAAGATTCCTACCTATTATTGAAATTAATATGAACGTTGTTCGGATATAATTGTCTTTCTTTAATCAAATCCTACATGCCAAAGACCATTGAATTAGCCCACCTTATAGGGAAATTTTTTTTATTATGTTATATACTCTCTCCAAATCTTCTAATACATTATCCAATCGCTTAGTAATTTTTCTATCTTTTGAACTTTGAATGAGATCATCAATTTCAATAATTTAGTCAATAACATCTAAATCAAAAAAGCTCAATCATATATGTCAATCACAACAATAATGATAGGAAGCATATTTAAGAATGATAATTTGAACATAATTATATAACAATTAAAAAAGTTTCATCCTTCTTGGCAATAAACAAAAAGGAAACTTTCCTTTGGATTGTTCAACTCTATCGGCGATGAAACATCAGTCTTTGGCATGAAATTCAACTTATACTTATGACCTGTAGATTTGAATTTTCCATTATTGTAGTCCACGTAACCATAACTCTCAATCAATATATCCTTGAATCGTTCAAGCAAAGATGTTTTCATACAGGTGTGAATTCTTCCACCATTGTCACAATCTGTATAAGGTGGGGTGTGAAGATTAACATGTTTATCATTCGCACTTAGGAGGATCCATTTAAAGAATTTATAGTCCTGACAACAAGGATATCCAGATACCTAACCAAGATAGGCTATATGTATATATACTCTCCAGTTCTTGCAAATACACTTACCCGATCAAGTATAGTATAATTTTCAAAATTTCTTTTTCACACAGAATAAGAAATATATATTTCATTTATCCACACATCACTCATCATGACAGGAAAAACTGAATTTAGAGTTCAAGAAAAGACCTTGAGTATCGAGAATTTCAATAGGAAGCGACATCTATCAATCGATGGAGGTAGTGCCAATCTCCAGTACTTGACACCTAAATTAAGAGACGCCAAATTAGAGAGAGTAATAGTTTCCTACCTCAATTTCTTGTTTTCGTCAAATCCAAAATTCTTCCAAATAACCCAAATCCCAACCTAGTACCAGGGGAAGAATGAGCAACCAAATACCTTTCCCTTGCTTTGCGTATTTAGAATAGGGAAGGGTTGTGTTTAGAGAATGAAAGGTTGTCCGGTTTGAATATTTAAGAAAAGGAAGAAGCATTAGTACTACATGAAACCCTAGAGTTTAGTGACTTACCAAATGGAGTTAAAACTCATCACCGAATAATTCAACAACTCTTTTACAAGACCAAACAAATACCTTTCGTACACACACACAACCAGTAAACTTCAAAAGTAGAGGTTGTTACAATCCTATTATGAAAAAACAAATCAAACATCAAATCAAATATGATTATTAATTTGTATTAAATAAAAAATTTGGACGGAGATTATCTTTTCATCCATAAGAATCATCTCAATTGTGTTTGTTTGATCAGGTCTCATAAAGTTTGGAACCTTCCACAACCGTATAACATGAACCTTCAACTTCTAATTATGTCTATAATGAGTGATAATATCAATAAAGTCAAACATTGGAGACATTCGTAGCTTACAATAGATAGGAAATAAAAAAAAATAGAGACAATAAAGAGATATTTGATGAATGCGTAAACCTCACAATTTAACCGCAATATTGTCATATTCAAAATTTAAAAGAAAATATTATCATAAGGTATTTGAATTTTTAAAATTTAAATTGAAAAAATTATCACAAAAGAAATTTATTTATCATAATTGGAAAAGTAGATTTTTTTAGTCGTCATTAACATAACATTATTAAATTATTAATTAGTAATATGATTATCAACTATGACTTTTCAAAATTTTACAATTCATTGAATTAAACGCACAAAAATTCTTTAAAAAATTTATCCAACTTTCGAAAAAAAAATTGATTAGATATGAGAGTTGATCAATGATTATCACACCTTATCTAATGAATGGATAAATAATATGTTTTAAATATTACGTTTGTAATTTATTTCTCTACTTTGTTAAATATTATGTTGATTATTAATTAACAAATTTGTACATTGAAATAAAATAATTAATTATTGGTGTGATAATAAGAAGAATTATCTACTTTGTTAATCAAAGATATAAGTTGAATTATCTTTATCACACTATTACTTGATTTTTATTTCTAATTAAAAGAAGTAAGTTGTTTGAAATTTGGATATGATTTGAACTTTTCATATAAATATTTAAAACACTGTACTAACTACTATTTAAAATTGGGAGAAGAATCGAAAAGGCCCATGAACTTTCATCACTGGGTCGATTGAGCCCCTGTACTTCATTTCAGATAAAAAAAACCCCTGAACTATTACGAAGTGTCTCCATTAGCCTTGGATTACATTTGTCATCCAAAATTGCTGACATGGCATTGTTTTGCCATTAAACAAATGACATGGAATTTTTATTATTAATAGCATATTCTCGACTTGGATTCCACGTGTCTCCGACCACTTATTAGATGACACGTGTCAATTTTTTTCACTTTTTGATGTCTACTTAAAGACATGGAAGTTGAGTAAAAAAACTACATTGTATTCTAAAAAATGATACATTTAAACCCCTGAACATTGATAAAGGGTCAAAAAACCCCTCGAACAAACTGGACAAGATTCAATGAACCCCTGTATATTCATAAAATGACACAAACTTATACATCAGAATAGTCTCCAAAATTAAATAGTCTCATACCATAACCAAATAGTCTCCAAAATTCAAACACAAACTAAATATTACATCACCAGAATCTTCATTTAGTTCCAAACACATAGAAAGAACATAAATTATGTTCCAACAACACAACCAGAATATCTATTTTCCTATGCCATTATCTCCACCAGTAGCTGCATTTGTCTTCTTTGAATATCCACGTGTAATCACTCGAGGCATTGAAGTTCCCGGCTATAAAAAATTGTCAAATACACAAGTCATTATATTGAAATTAAACATGGAACATGAAAATGAGATTTATATGGTTCACTTACATTGAGAATTGATCCTCAACATCGGTGCTCGAATCACTTGTGTATCCACCATCTGAACCACTCATCGTTCAATTGAAACCTGCAAAGACCAAACTGCTAAGAAATCGAACAACCTCTACAACAATTTCAAGAACCCTAGCTTCTGAAATGGTAAACATACCTTTCGAACTACAACAAAAATCAAGTGGGTATCCTCCGTATATGTCACGATGAACTCCAAACTGGATTATCTCCGACGATGTCGATAGGAGCTGATGGATCCACCTCAGGTTCGCACTTCGTCTTGAGAGAACATATGAGCAACTTCGGCTGAGGTTTGAGTTTCTAGGGTTAGTATTAGGTTTTAATTATATTATTTTTCATGTCATTTTGTGTTTATAAAATGATTGTGCCATGTCAATAAAACAATGTCACATCAACGATTTTGGATGACAAATGTAATTATGTAACCCAGGGCTAATGGAGACACTTCGTAATAGTTCAGTGACATTTTTGTTCTGAAATGAAGTATAAGGACTCAATCGACCCAGTGATGAAAGTTCAGGGGCCTTTTCGATTCTTCTCCCTTTAAAATTTTAAAAGTGGCAAAAAAAATTATAGTGATAAAGATAAAAAAAATTTATAATGATAAAGATAGTCATATATATTACAACTATAATTATTACATTGTGAATTTTTCACAAAATTTTATATTAATTAAAATTATATCCAAACAGGCATACTGTTATAAGAATAATAACTAAAAATATAGTAAGGATTAAAATAAATAAAAAATGCAGGATAAAAAATTTGTAAGTTTAGGAGAGAAAAGAACTGAATTGTCTTATACTTTTATATGCTGTATTTATATTTGATCCTAATTAAAAAGAAGTAGTGAATTTTTTGGAATTTATATATGATTTGAAATTTTCAATATAAATATTTAAAACATTTTACTAACCAATATTTAAAATTTGAAAAAGTTGATAAAAAATTGTATAGTGATAAAGATAATCATAAATGTTGTTGTGTAGAATTTAAAAACAACTATTATAATAGAAGATTAAAACATGATTAAGTATTAAAATAACTTAAAACGTGGGATAAAAAAGTTAGAAGTTTAGGAGGGTACAAAAATTGAAGTGTATTCTACTTTATATATATATATTGTTTAAATTATTTGATATAATCATGAATTCTCTTATGCGCACTTATATTTTCACCATTGATTTGGAACATGTGAGATCCAAAGTAATGGGTCTCACTCATCTATACTCTTAAAAAGTGGTGTGTAGTTTTTAGGTGTGCATAAGAAAATTTTTACTGTTGTTAATACGTGAGGACACGCCTAGTTGGCTAGTTTATAAAAACATTTATATTTTTTTACTTGGTTATCATTCATATCAATTAATTTTTTTATCAAGTCAATTCTGTAAAATAAAACTATCGTTGGGATTAATGTCAATCATGATAATTTAATTTTAATACAAATATATTCAACATTAATGAAATATATGCAAGTTAAAATATAACATATCTTACACCACTAATTCAGTGGTTAGCTCCTCGCCTTGTATTGTTCGGAGACTCCTATATGACGACACTGACACACTGTCACAAGACATGCAACAAGTTTCTCTTGGCTAGTTTTTGTTTATTTGTTCATTCTTACTTTCTTTGGTTTTTTTCCCATTTTATGCTTAATTTTTAATAACACAAAAAAAAATCAAAGGACCTCCCTTCTGCCAAAATTGAAAGTTAAATTCATCCGGTAAGAAAATTCAGAAAAGAAAGAAAAAAAAACTGAAGGATGATTGTGATGTCAAGTTCAAATATGTATGTTTTGTTCAGTTCAGTTCACACTAAGTATTTGTATTAATCCAGCAAAAAAATAAGTAACAAAGCTATAAGAAAGAATGTGCCCTGAGATGGTGATGAGGATCAGGGGCACAAGCTCAGGAATACTTATAATCGAGCTGGCAACATAAGATGAAGATGACGAAAACTCAGTTGAGCTGTGCGGATCAAGTTTCAGAAGTCAGAACATCAAGTTTCAAAAGCTTTGTGTGTGGAATATGAAGTTAACAATGAAAGCAGAGTGGACAACTCCAAAAGTCTAGGAGGTTAATATCTCTTAGGAGTTAGGACAAGCGGTTATTTGTTTGCTTTGCAATGATATATCTAGTAGAAGATGTTTTCCTATTTTCATTAAAGATATCGAGTTGTGGAGCTTAATTATAGGACTAGTATTTTGCATATTTAATAGGAGTAGAATTCATGGAAATTGGCTATAAATAGCCAACTTAGTTTGTAATCGTTTCTCATCAATCAAATTAAACAAAAATTGAGACTTATTCTCAAAACCGAGAGTTTTCTCTCAAGCCAACCTTGTTCTTAATTATGTTAATATCAAATTTCATCATTGGTGCTTTCATTGAGATAACTCGTCATGGGTTCTAACAAGGATCGTATCAAAGCTAACCTTCAAACGTTTTGCATGGAGATTCAATAGCAGTTTGTCAAAATCAAACAACAGCTAGCTAGGCTTGAGAACTTACTCGTCAAGAACAAAAGGAAGAAGGACAACAAGGTGGATTCCAACAAAGGTGATCATTATACATCAAAACAGTCATCAATTAAAGATGAACATGATGATTAGAATGAATTAGCGACCTCTATTTGCGATGAAAAAAAAGAGGAAGACTTGAACGTGAATTCTATTGATTTGAGGATAGATGAACTAACAGTCTCGGTATTCGATGACTATCCGGATGAAGAAGATATATTGTTGACAGAGGAGGTCAAAGAATAAATAATGGAGGAGAAATCTCAAATTATTCAAGAAGCAAATCTTAACCATATTATGGTGCCTGTTGAATATGTCGATTTTGTCATTCCCAACTGGTTTAGCAAGGTCAAGAATCCTTCGATCTCTTTGATAATTAAAGTTGAGGGTTCAAGGAAGTATTGGTCGGAGACATACTTTTTTTTCGTATCAATGATGCTATTCTTGACATGATTTTTGCTAAACTTGTTGGGAATGACAAAATTGACATATTTAACAAGCACCATAATATGGTTAAGATCTGCTTCTTGAATAATGTGAGATTTCTCCTCTATTATTTCTTCTTTGATCTTCTCTTTCAACAATAGATCTTCATCCGGATACTCATTGAATACTGGGACTGTTAGTTCATCTATCCCCATATCAGTAGAATTCACATTCAAGTCTTACTCTTTTTTTCATCGAAAATAGACTTCGATAATTCATTCAGATCATCCTCTTCATCTTCAATTGATGGTTGTTTTGATGTATCCGACGTAGACCTCGCTCGCCTATCATCGCTATAATGATCGTCTTTGTTGGAATCCACCTTGTTGTCCTTCTTCCTTTTGTTCTTGACGAGTAAGTCCTCAAGCCTAGCTAGCTGTTGTTGGATTTTGACAAATTGCTATTGAATCTCTATGCGAAACGGTTGTCATGACAAGTTCTCTCAATGAAAGCACCAATGATAAAAATGTAGAATTAAGAGCAATATTGGATTGACAGAAAACTCTCAATTCCAAACTCAATAGTCTATAACCAGCTTATATAACCAAGAAAGCATGTAACTCCTATTCCTACTCTAAGTACGTAAACCAATAGATAACTACCGTAAGGAATCCTAACTAATACTAGCAACAACTATTGGAAAATTTTCCAATACTAATAATAATGGGAGATTAACTAATGAGTCCCTAATCAAACAAGTCTCCTTTTGCGGTCGTGGGTGGAACAAACTACCTCCAATTCCTCTTGATTATACATGATTGGCTTCATTGTTTACTTTAGCGGTTGTATCCAACTCATCTTCGTATTTTGCCGCACCTTGGTCTTCATCAGATGGTAACAGATTTTCAAGAGAAGATTGGCGAAGATCAATAAAGTACACGTACCATGAATTGAAGAGATGTGGAAGAAAATTTATCTATACTATTATCAACAATTTCCCTCATAATCGGATACACGTCATACATATGTTTATACATAAGATATATATATTAAATTTAAAGTACTAGAGTCGAAATTTAAGAGGCGACTGGTACAGCGCTCAACAATGGGGAAAGAAATTAGCAGGTCAGCTAAAGTTATCCAGGCAAAATCAGGGCAAATTCATGGGAGGTTTCCAGCGAGAGAACTCGACTAAATTTCTATTTACAACAGATTGGTTGTGCAGCCAGAACGTTTCAGCTGACTGGTGAAATTGTCTCGCTTTCCTCTGAAGTTCCCACATTATTCCCTGCATGGCAGAGCATGGCTCCGATTCTGGGGCATAAACCCATAAGCACCGTAAATGTCTACCACGGGCTATCATCTCCTCTATATCTTTATCTGAAAAAAAAACACAATGTTCAATGTTAGAAGTTTAAGGCCATATAAAACCAAGTAAGAAGAAAGAGTGCTGAACTTGACCTGGTATTGACTCCAGGTACTCCAATAACTGGGGACCTATTTGCGTGGATGGCCATTTGATTGATATTAGGGTGTAGTCAATTACATTTTGAAAAGGTAATTCCACTTGGTCTGATAATAAAACCGGAACACACTCCTGTTCAGCAAAAACATTAAATTTATTCAACAGACCGATATAACATGTGTGAATGTGGGGTGTGGAGAAAGAAAGAGAGAGACCACAAAAAAGGACTCGTAGAAGCGAAGTGTCCAAGACGACTCTCCACGTGGAGCAAAACAGAATTTGGCATTGCGCAGGTGTTCAAAATATTGCATCTTTCCTAGCTTGTCAGGGCCACTGAACTTCAAATCTGGACATTCCAACTGTTTACAATGTCAACACACATGTGCTCTATCACTTAACGGAAGGTAATAGGTATATATGAGCTTGAGGACAAAATGTCAATCATGTCTGAAAAGACTATTGCCCTGTCTTTCATGGTGCACATTGCAAATGAAACCAATGTATCAGTCTGCAATTTAGGCATAAACACAAACAAAAATTAAAGAAATCAACTAATCACCTTGCCGATGATTTAATCATCAGATTCAGATCACTGGTAATCCAAATAAACCCCGAATCCAAGTAAAAGCATGAAAAAAAGACATACAAAGGTAAGTTGGTCATATCTTCATGACTGCACAACGTTTTCTTCCCATTATAAATTCGGAAATAATGCTATTCATTAGCATCTGAGAAAGAAAATAGCCATAAAAGTAACATATACAAACCATGTTACTTATCAATTAATCACACGAATTAAAACCATGACAATGAAGGTCTTAATCAAACAAATTGAATCAATTGCTGCCCAAAGGCAAAAAAAGTAAAAAAAAGAGGGTGATATGCAATAACGAAGACAAAACAATGTTAATTTTAGTTTCATGCCTGTCCAAAAAAAAATTTCCATTAGGATTACAAATTAATACTACTAAAAGTAGTATTCATATTGCATAATCCTTCCAATTTGACTTCCAGCTACCCAGATGAATTAATGAAAACTCAAACAATCAACCAATAGTCTTTCAACACTTTGATTACATTAATGTCTCGCTTACAGTTAACAACGGAAACAGATATATTAAGAACAATATGTATGTGTTGAATTTCGTGTTTCAACTTACGGTTAAATCAAGCAAAGAAACACTATTAGCAGACACCTTCATTTTAAAGAAACCAAAGAGACCCCAGAAAATAACATACCTTGTTAGGATATTGCTTTGAAAGCTCTATCAACTGAAGACGACCGACCTTTCCCTGGGCACGACCCAAGTAATTTGCCAAATACTTCCTTTTTGATAAAGGAAGAGGCTGGATTAGCCTAGCACCACTTTTAGTCATTCCATCGTCAATGTTGCCAGGAATGATTATATCTTTCCATGTATTAAAGGCACTAGTGTCTTTCTTATCCGTCCGATCCCCCTACACTAACAGCTTAAAAACTTTTAAAGGCAAAGAACAAGCTTGGACTATATTAAAATAAAATCATTCACTTATAGTGAGAAAAGAGAAGCCACTTTGGAAATTTGCCACAAATAGTGCGATTGTCAAAATATGTGTTAGGAGTCGCTTCAAAAATACAAAATTATTGAATAAGGGTGATGGTGTGTTAAAAAAGACCAAAAATGCTAAGGTTCATTGATTTCGCTTCCTCTTTCAAGCAATAATCTTCTTACTACATGTTCCATGCCAAGAGTACAGGGCATCTATTGTCCAGCTCGACTGAGAGTGTTAGGCATTGTGTATCTAGTTTTTTGAATATAGAGTATTTTGAGTCTTTTTCAGTGTAACCTAAACAGATCTAATATAGAACGTGAAAGGAAAGAGTTGCATTCTGCTCTAATATTTTCTATCTTCTCCATCTCCTTGTCCTATTAAACCTAGAATACAATCTAGAAATCTAACAATATGCGCATACCAAAACAATAATCGGGTTGAGGACATATAAGAAGTACTATGAAATCAAATTTTAATTGCAGATTCAAGCCATCAAATCTATGGTTGACAACGACATTCTTCCACTGCAACACTTGCAATTAATCTTGAAAGGTATTTGTACCTAACTACATAAAGAGGCAAATGCTTATTACTGTATTTGAGAGAATATTCCATGACCCATTGGATCTATAATAAGAATTCACTAGTTTCGTGGTACCTCAGGTGTAAGAATTATGGAACGGTTTATGTATGTTGCCCAAGATCTAAACAAGTGAGCTCCAGCACCACTGCAATTCAATGAAAGCAAAGTATGCACACATCAACAACAAGAAAAACCTTACAAAGCATCGAAGAGAAGTAGAGAACATATTATTGCAAACAAAACCATGCATCACTAAGGAAAATATAAAATGTAAAGTGTAACTGTTGGCACTTTCATCAACCCAAATAGTGGCATAGAACAAAGCTGCTCATTTGCTGAAATTGTGGTTACAGGCTTCCAAATTCAAGCCACAGCTTCCCAAGGTAATTGCATGAGGCTTGGTTCACCACAAAGTATAAATGTGTTTGTGTGTATGTTTTCTGATGAATATTACATCAAATAAATATGTCTGCATGGGAGTGGGGCAGTGCGTTTTTGTTTTTTCTTTTTTTGGAAGGGGGGAAATTGTACGTATGTACATTTGATGCAGATTCATTAGAAGAGGAATACTTCAAAACATAGTCACTAGGCCATATGAAGGGTACTACAACTATATAATAAGGTTCTTCAGAATATAGCTTGCAAAATTAACCAGTCAAATAAACCAATACAAGTGTAGATGCCATAGATAGGGTACTTGAATAGTAATTTGGACTTGAACTAAAAGGAGAATCTGTTATGATGAGAAACAAAGCATATACCATAGGTTAAATGAAAAGGTTCATAATAAAATTAAACCATAATGCAAGATTATACACATTCAATCAGTCATCTAACATAAAATTGCAATGGTTGTTGAGGTCACAAAAGGTAATAAAAGCCCCAAAGATTACCTAGGGAAAACAAATATGTGGTCTTGGCCTCCAGATCTCCTAAAATATGGCATTTGACTTAACACCTGAAATTACAAACACACAAAAATCACATTACAACACACAAAATCACATTACAAAGGAATAGTCTTTTACATGGTTAATGACCATTTTTTGAACTACGATTTGTAGCTTAAAGCAATCAAATGAAAAGTGTACCCTGACATAGGTCTGATTTATCTCTTTATCATTAAGACCTCCCATCATGCGAACACATTTCACATATGCTGGAACGAAGAAAAAATCTGCTTCCTCTTTCTTTTTTGTCCGAAATCTTGATTGCAGAAGCAGCTTGTGTATTTTAACCTAAATAAAGAATGTGATCAAAATCATTAATTAACAATTAATTAAAAGAACATATAACTGTTATTCAATCCAGTTATCTTTTGCCCAGTTTTCTTATGTTCCTCATGCTCTTGTACAAAAACTGAGAAGAATAATAAGAGAGAAAAGCTAAAGGAACAGCAAGCTACGAAAATTAGGTAATTCCTGTTACATCAAATAAATAAAATAACTCTTTGTGAGCATCTACATGTATATGATCGCATTACAAAAGGTCTAAATGTACTGTATAGTTAAGAAAAGAAGTGTCTTATGAGTTCGATCAATCCAAAACAAGACTACATCGCCTAATTTGTTAACTGACGCAAAAAAGAATCAAAGAAAAAATAAGAAAATCAAATTGACTGTTCCGGCTTGGCTTCTCTGTAGTTTGTACAAAAAAAATATATGCAATGACATTACCATGTGCAATTTTAGCTAAATGGTAATCCTCAGGCACCAATTTAAAGTTCCCAGTTGATCTTATCCAAATCATGCTCCTCTTTTTTCAAGCCCTCTCTTTTAAACTTTTGAGCTTGAAAAGCATGGTTTAACCAAACAGTAAAGGAATTTTTCCCTCCTTATGAGCTACATTCTATTTCCCTCAGCTTTCATGGTTTTAAGCAGAACACTTCAAACTCAATCAGCTTACATAGTTTTAAGCAGAAAACTTCAAACTCCATTTGAGTTACAAAAGAGTTTATTTCCATGAACTAAATTATCTCCAAATTTTGCTGTTACTCACAATGTCATATGCATAAAAATCATTAACTGAAACAACAACAGTACAAAACCAAAAAAAAATCAGGAATCTGAATCCACCTGAGAGGCCCACTGGCCTTTAAGACAAGCTTCGGGAGAGATGGAGCCATCTCTGCCTCGCAACAAAGCATTGAGCCCGTCGATTTCGGACTCATCGTACACGTAGATCTTGAGGGAGATGTGGGTACCGTAGCCCCGGGAAGGCCAGGAGAGATAACCTCCGTCGGTGAAATGGACAACCCCATCTTCCGATGTGCGGCTGTGATCGAGGGAGGAGTCGAGGGTGCAGGGAGAGAATGAGCGGTCGAAGAGGCGAGTGAGGAAGAAGGTTGATATGACCAGGAAAAGAGCGCCGATCTGATGAGTGCGAGTGCAGATAGGAGGATGTTGGTGTCGAGATTTGTTGTTGATTAAGCCTCCCATGGCAATACTTGCCATGTCCCAAATCTTGCTGTTTCTGTCAGTGGGATGTATCTGAAACAAACGATGCTTCACCAACGACAACGATAACCGACCACAAAAACGACCTCGTTTAGTAAAATATAACATACCTATACAATGCCGAGTCTATTGAAACCGAACAAGCCATCAAACCGACCGTATGTTTGATCATTTTAAAAAAATATTTCTAAAAAATCAATTGATAAATCGATTGGTCGATTATTTTAATGTCAAAAAATCGAAAAAACTAACCATTAAAACCCCTAATATATTTTGCGAGGTTTTAAAACAAGGCATATAATTATTTATATACATGTAAATCACAATTATTATCTTTTAAATTTTTAAGTGTTTATTATGACTCTGTTTGATAAGACGTGTGTCCAGTGATATCACTGGCAGGAAATGCCAGGCCACGCCTTGTGACCAACACTCCGTTATGAAAAACAACATTACTTCATCGAGTGTATTTTCATACAAAGGACATTTTTCGTTGCCTGCCCTCACTTTATTATGTGATCAGAGTTCACTATGGCTCCCTTTTCCTGACCAAAATGGAGTTGACGATTGTTTTCTTTTTTCACAGAAATACAAAATACTGACAAAGCAGGTACCTCGTGCAAATCTCAATTCTTGTGTTTGCTTGATGGTTCACAACGATTTTTTGCCAAACAATGTCAAAGCAAGATATGACATTTCTTAATTTGGGTTGATCGTCCTCTTGTTCCGACTAGTTCACATTCAAGACTGTTCCCTTTTCACAGAACATTGTCAAAGCATGTACCTCCTCCAATTCTCGATTCATGTTTTGATTGCTTGTTCACAAATCACAAATTGTTTTCGTAGAACACTATCATTTTTCATTTGCTTATACCTTTTGTGTTTGCTGATGTTATTGCATAGGTTAAGATTGGCAATTTTGCAATCATTTATGTTCCTGATAATTTATTTTTACAATGGGTTTGGCGTTTATGTTCCTCCAATATTGTTGGTGTGTGTATATGAATTTATGGTATTGTGTTTTATGGGAAAATTTGGACCAATAATTCAATATGGGTTGACAGTTAATATTCAATGTCCTCATAGATAAAATGACACCATATAATGTGCCTATTTCACACAGCATGTGACAGCTACTCCTGGGATTTTCATACATAAATCCATTACTTCATATTTCAAAAGAAATATTAATAGTATATTACAAATACCTTACAAAAATCCTATTGACTCCTTCCGTGTGGACAATCCTGCAAGCGGTGCTACTTGATTCCCAAAAGGCAGAAAAACCTCACTTCACTAGTCATCTTAAATCAAATGTTGCCTAGCACCCCTACTCTCCTTTACTAGTGAATCTTGTGCACTTTCTTGTTTCCTCTGTTAATAAAATTCTTCTGTGAAAGTAATTTGTCGCCTTCATATCCTCAATTTGTACCAAGTTGAACCAGCCTTAGTTTTGGCCTAGAATTGTAGTTATCAAAAATCATGTGGTCGCACTGGGCCATATAATGACAAACTCAAGCTAGACTACCCAAGTCCACCGGCCTAACCAATACATTTAGGCCCACTCTGAGGCCCACGTGCAACCTTCGAGGCTATCTAGTGACAGTACAGTCACGCAAAGCATGTCTGACTATAACGGCTAATATCTCCCCTTATACTTACTTTACTATATTCACTGTAACTTTCCCTTAGACAAGAACTATATCTCACAGTATCTTTATTGTATTGGCGCCTGCACGGTGGCACCACCATAACAAAAGGCGGTTGCACACCCGAGCGCCAACTCGTAGTATAATCGTTCCCCAAGAGAGCATCATCCGATCTCGATCACACCAACATTCGTGCCCCTACAACTCGGTGCGTCAAATAGGAGGCATTTACTGTCATTTGATCATAAAACTTCACGACAGTTATAGCCATAGCTACCATGAAACTATTAATAAAGCTTATGCTAGCAATGAAAGAAGAGATGTCTAAAGGTAGAGACACGTTTGGAATTGTTGGCTAATGATAGTGCGACTCTGCTGGAAGAAGTGTTGTAATTGAAAAACCAGAACACTTCCCAACTTCAGGACCCGACTCAAGTCCAAATTCCACCTATCCAACCTTTCGACCAAACACCACCTCGAAACACCCTAAATTATCCATTTGACACTCATTTCATTCCTGGAACTACCCCTAGCCAGTACAACGCCTCCACCTCAAAGGGTAAGTGGTCTAAGATGGTGGAAATCCATCAGAACGTAATTGGAGGTTCGCCTATTGATCTAACCAGTACTCCTAGATACAGACCTCCACCATCAACATGTTTTCCCGCTCCTTTTGTGGATTTGAATGTACCCAGAGAAAGCGTCCATAAAGCTCATGTCTAGCTATTGCGTCTACCTTCATGTCTATATACTGCAACGGGAATGGATCCTTAGGGCAAGCTTTGTTTAGGTCAATGAAGTCGATGCATACCCTCAACTTCCCACTCTTCTTCTTAACAACGAAAACATTTGCCAGCCATTCAGGATATTGCACTTCCGTCACAAAACCATTATCTATCAACTTCTGAACTTCCTCATTGATTATTTTGTTTCGCTCAGGAGTGAACTTCCTTCTTTTTTACTTGACTGGAGGATGTTCAAGGTCAACTCTAAGCTGGTGCATCACAACTTCTGAGTCTATTCCCGTCATATCTGTATGAGTGCATGCGAAGCAATCGTAATGATAGGCCAGGAAGTGAATCATCTTCTCCCTCATTTCGACAAGCAGCTGCGCACTGATTAACACTTTGTGGTCTGGGAAGTTAGGGTGGATTTGTATCTCATCAAGCTTCTCCATCCCTGGCTCATCTGGTTCCAGACTGGCCACTTGGCTCTGTAATTGCTATGAAGATTCTCTCCTTCCCTTCATGGTAGTTCTGTAGCAACTTTTAGAAGAATGTTGATCTCCCATGATTTCCTTGACGCCATTCTTTGTGGGATAAGGTAGTACTTGATGGTAAGTGGAGGGAATGACCCTTATAGAATGCAACTAGGGGTGACCCAAAATAGCATTATAAATGGATGGCGAGTCCAAGATCGAAAACTTGGTCTGCTTATTTATTCCTTTAGAAAAAATCAGCAAAATGACTTCTCCCAATGAATGGCTCACCTCGCCATTGAAGCCAACCAATCTTGTTGACTTCCGTAGAATCAGAGTCTCGTCTAACCCGATCCCTTTATAAGTTGCCAAAAATAGGACGTTAGCTGAGTTGCCGTTGTCAATTAAGATCCGTTTCACATTAAAATTTGTAATTTGAAGCGTGATCACCAAGGCATCATGATGTGGGTGTAGAAGCTGGGTGGCTTCATCGTTAGTAAAGACCATCACCTGATTAGTGAAAGTCTCAAGTGTTTGTGCCATCTTACGGTGGGGTTTTTGACTTCCTTCTCCTGCTTCTTTGTCGAGGTATGAGAGAGTCCACTGATTTCTGACCCTCCAGAAATCACATTGTAAATATCTATGGGCTCTGGTGGTGGCACCTCTTCACCATCAATCTTCCTCTTCTCCAGAATGGCCTTGGCCTTTTCGGGCAACAAGTCTCTCAAATGACCCTTTTTTAGCAGGTCATTCACCTTGTACTTAAGACCAAAGCAATCTAGAGTAGTATGCCCTGTGTCCTAGTAGAAGTCACACCATTTGTTAGGATCCTTCCATTTGCCAGTTTCCTTCTTGGGTGGCCACTTTACGCTGTTTCTCATTTTCTTCAAGACTGATACAACCTCGACTTGGTGTATCCGAAGTGGAAACTCGAGGCAGTTCTTGACATAGTTTGATGGTCCTAACTTGTGGGGGCACCAATTATTACTTGACTCACCAATGCCAGATTGTTCTTTCTTTTGGCAATTGTCATCACCCTTTTCCTCTTTGGAGAGATTAGAGGGTCTTCTTCTTGCATCCTCTTCCCATCGAACAAACACTGTTTCTTTTATGAGGGCTTCATCGTAACTCCTCACATCGCACTTGGTGAGTTCCTTGTATAACTCTCCATCCGGGAGCAAACAGCTCCTAAGTGCTTGGATGGCAGTTCCAGGTCATTTGAGCACTTATGAATCTTTCTACTGCTTGAGAACTGTACCATAAATTTCTCAATCTACTTCTCTAATGAAGCGATGCTACCCCAGCGTAATAGTTGACATTAATCTTACTTGAAATAAGAGTGGCGTTTGTAAGCTTATCTAACTTTACTCCTATCTTAACAATTTGGCGAGCCATTTCCGCGTTGACAGCAGATCCCATACTGGATCCCACAAAAGGAGCGGGAAAACGTGTTGATGGTGGAGGTCTGTATCTAGGAGAACTGGTTAGATTGATAGGCGAACCTCCAATTACATTCTAATGGATTTCCACCATCTCAGGCTCCTTACCCTTTGAGGTGGAGGCGTTGTACTGGCCAGGGGTAGTTCCAGGAACGAAATGAGTGTCAAGTGGATAGTTTAGCCGCACTATCGTTAGCCAACAATTCCAAACATGTGTTAGTCAGTTCTCTACCTTTAGACATCTTTTCTTTCATTGCCAACGTAAGCTCCATTAATTGTTTCGTGGTAGCTTCACCAATATCGACCATGGCTATAACTGTCGTGAAGTTTTATGATCAAATGACTGCAAATGCCCCCTATCTGGCACGTCAAATTGTAGGGGCAAATTCTACAATCATTGAATAGTCAACTTTTATTTTCGAAGGGCTCGTCTGCACCTTTGAATCCTGCAAACGTCATAACAAGAACAACCGTGAAAGCTCTCAGATCGGACTGAGGGTGTCGGTCGTAAAGGCTCCGACAATCAAGTCAGTACAGATCGGATGTGGAAGACCGACGATGGTCTTAGTGTTTAAAGCTGGATGTTTCAGTGAGGGGTTGGAGAGTTTAGGTTTCTAGTTCACAATCTGCGAATCTCCTCTCCAAGGTAGGAAAAAACTATTTATATGAGAGTGAGGACCGGCCTTTGAAGTTGTGTTGCCCACTTTTTTCCTATTGGATGGGACTGCATGGTGTAAGCGTATGAAAGTCAAGTATCTCGGTGGTGTCAGGGTTGGTAGACAAAAAGTAAGGTGAGGATGTTAGATATATAAGGTGATTGCGACACGTTGGTCGGGGTATAATAGTAGTGTGGGCAACAATTAATGCATGGATGTTTCATGATAGAAGATCATACCTGGAGATATGTACATGTCATGTCCACGAATATTGGTGTGAATGGGATTGGATGATGCTCCCTTGGGGAATGATCATACGACAAGTTGGCGCTAGAGTGTGCCTACGCCTTTTGTTATGGCGACGCCACCGTGCAGGCGCCAATACAGTAAAGATACTGTGAGATATAGTTCTTGTCTAAGGGAAAGTTACTGTGAATACAGTAAAGTAAGTATAAAGGGAGATATTAGCACTTACAGTCAGACATGCTTTGTGTGACTGTACTATCACTAGACAGTGCCTCGAAGGTTGCACGTGGGCCCTAGTGTGGGCCGAAATGTATTGGCTAGACCCGTGGACTTGGGTAGTCCAGCTTGGATTTGTCGTCATATGGCCCATGAGGCCACACGATTTTTGATAACTACACCCCATAGTCCGATATGAGAGTTTTCATGGTTGTTCTTGTTGTGACGTTTTCAGGATTCAAATGTGCAGACGAGCCCCTCGAAGATAAAAGTTGATTATTCAACGATTGTAGAATTTGCCCCTACAAGAACCATGTTCATCTAAATCAAAACCAAACCCCTCCAACCCTTTTGTTCTCTTCACGTTATATCCCAACAAAAGTAATTTCATAGAACAAAATACAAGTTTCCAGTTGAAATTAAACTTACCCTTGTAGATCCGATTCTCCTTTGAGCTATTATACCTTCAAGAAGCTAACTATTACTTCAAGATTCAGCTGCCTAACATTTGAATCATCAATCACCACTCTCTTTCTAGTATATTCTCCGCTAGGAAGCCCCGATATGGGTGTGAGGATACATAATACGGGATACGAGGATTCGTCATTTCTTCCAAGAACTAGGATATGGGTGCGACGGGATACAACATTATATAAATATATTCAATAAAATAACTATATAAACCAAATTCCATCGCATATTAATATCATGAACATACTTTCATCACACAAGTACAATAAAACAAAACAAAAGAGCTTCATCAATTCATCATCCGTAAGGACCTTAACAAAAGATACATCGTCCTTAACAAAAAAACAAAAGTTGATATCATAAAACACAGAACAAAATATTGTTTATCAACCACCAGTCCACCATTCATCATTCAACAATATCAACATCATCTTGAGCATGATCACCCTGACCAAATAACACAGCTTCTAGTTCTGGTTCATCAAGAGATAGATTAGCAACTTCAAGTTTCCCAACACCATCCAATGGGTCAAAACTATCTCCTACAACATCCCACATTCTCGATTCTCCTTTGCTATATTGGTCACTTTTTCTTGAAAGAATGCGAAGATTAGTGTGTACAAACACTAAATCTTCAGCACGTTGTGGCTGAATTTTGTTCCTTTTTACCGAGTGGATAAATGAGTAGGTACTCCAATTTCTTTCACAACAAGAATAAGAGTATGGTTGACAAAGCAACTTCAATGCTAAAGTTTGCAATAAGGAGTAGAGGAACCATAAACACACCACCATGCCTTTGGATCAAGAGCTCCTCTATCATGCAAGGAATCATATTGAGAAAATACATCCATAGCTCCTGAAAATCTAGCAAATTCCACATTCACCTTCTTTCTATCCTCATTGTTTGGAAAATATTTCCTCAAACATTTGTTTCTCTCTTATGAAATCTCTTCATCCCTATGTGGAGCAATTCTAGTAGAATCCTCATTAAGCCATGTGGCACTATAATACTTGTAGTGTAGATGTTAAAATAAAAGGTGAATTTTAATAGCAAACAAGATACTGCAATACTGGTATCATGTAAACATAATTAAAAAGAAATTGGAAAAGTAATATTTAGACTAGAATATACCTAGGATCCAAAGAATGTGCTAAGCAATGTAGAGGTGTGCTGCTCTTGGTCCATCTATCTGCAAGAACAGAATATATCACCGAGAAAAACCTTGAGACCTCATGCATTTGCTTGACTTCATGTCTATATATAACCCTTTTAACATTCTCAATTATAGAGTCCCACATCTCATATATCAAATGGAGTGTAGGTATATCCGTCTCAGCAAATCGAAGCATGCCATAGATAGGACCAGTGAATGAAAGAATATAATCAATCTTATCCCACCAAGCATCATCAAATATCTTTTCCTTCACAAATTTAGCTTTGCCAACGTCATCGTCCGTATAAGTATCCCACATATCAAAAATAACCAATTCTTGAAGTCCACGTTTCACGAGTTTAAACCTCTTCAACATCACAATGTTAGAAGCAAATCTAGTATCAGCAACTGCAAGAAGCTCAGAGGAACGAACTTATTATACATTGCAAGCCTCATAGAGTGACTAGTGAATAGTGATAAATTTTTTGATGAATGGAACATCCCCAACAACATTTGTTATCCAACTACATTCTTCAAACATAATATTACTCTCAGAACCAGTATGTTTGGCAGCACATATATTCTTCAAAGCAAGATTAAGAGTATGAACCACACAAGGAGTCCAAAAGATAGTGGGAAATTGAGTCTCAATGATCAAACCTACAGCCTTGCACACAGGAGCATTATTTGTAATAACTTGCACAACATTTTGCTCACCAACATCTAGAATAATCTCCTCCATCAAGTTTGCAATAAAATGCTTATCTTTTCTCTCACCTTCACAATTAACAGCTTTAAGGAATATTGGCCCACTCTCTGAGGCAGCCATGAAATTAATAAGAGGCCTCCTTTGAACATCAGTCCACCCATCACTAACAATACTCACCCCTTTCTCTCTCCAAGTTCCCTTGATTGGGAGTAGTAATCTCTCAATGAGTGTTTTTTCCCTTTGGAGCAAAGTTGTTCTGAAGGCATTATATCCTGGAGGGACAAAACTAGTTATATTATGGTTAGAAGCAAATGTGAAAGCTTTAATATAATATGGATTCCTGGCAAAGTGGAATGGCAGCCCTCCTGAGTAAAACATCCTTGCAATTAAGCTTCGAAGCTCCTCACAGGCTTCGTTATTAAAAGCCTTCTCCAAAGGAGATTCCTTCCTCTTCCTTCCTCCTATTCACTCCATATTGCTTGTACTAAAAACTGAACTTCGACTCGTAATTGGCGGGGATGGCTGCCCTAAATGTTGAGAAGTTGGAAGTGGTACATGTTGAGGTCTTGACCTCAATTCAGTTTCTTCAATGACCTTTTTCATTTCACTTAGAGATTCTAGAGGTACTTTCTTGCAGCCTGCTACCCCATAACCACCTATTTTTGGCAAGTGTGCCTTCACTCGATAATGGGATGAAGTATAAATCCCATGGCAAAAGTTGCATTGCCATTTTCAATTTCTACCCTTCTCACCTACCTTTTCTTTTCTGGCTACATACTTCCAAAGTGGGGCAAAAGTAGTATTTTCATCTTCATTATCTACAGAAGAAGTAGGACTAGTAGGAGTTGTAGAGTTTATACTATGACCTAAGTTCATGATAAAGACCTTGTAATGGAGACGAGTAGATGACAGAGAGCAGTGTTTCGTCGACCTTCACTTCAGGGAGAGCACAAAGAAGTGTAACGTCGGCATAGAAGGAGAGCACAAAGAAGTGTAACGTCGGCATAGAAGGAGAGATCAGAGCATTTCTGCCGTCGTTCTATCTTAGTCTTCCACAGTCTGTCGTCGTGGTATGAATAATGAAGCAATATATGATGCCCTAATGCCCTTATTTCAATGGGCATGGGCAGATAGACATATAATAAAAGATTTGTCTAATGGGCTTTTATTAGTTTCAGCCCAATTTTTATTAAATAATGTTGAGAATTTGGCCCAGCAGTACTGTAGAAGTATCCCAGCCAAACTAAGCCACTCCAAGTCGTATCCCAGCCGAACCCGAAATTAAAAAGAAAATGGGTACGGAAACAACCGCACCCAGAGCGAATCCAAGCGCACCCGCACTCAAAACGAACTTAGTGCGGATAGCTTAGGGATTTCAAGGTACTAGTGCTTCCTAGATTCTCAACAATAAAAGAGAGAAAAGCCTCTGTTTTCTTTGTTGAATTTCGTGTCAACAATCGAGAAGACTTTATTTCCATACTTAGTTACTCACCACAATAGAGAAGAGGCGATTCGGTTCCCTTCTCCTTTATCCTTTACAAGTTTTGTTGTTAAAAGATTAATCTCATATTGCTAATTACACAAACATCGTCACTTAACTTTGAAATTCCTACGTATACCTCTACTTGTTTTATTAAACCCATTCTTTTATCCAAAATGATATGTGTCCATAATTTTGGTATCCATAATGTAGGTGGCATGAGGAGAAGTGTGGGGGACCATTTAATACAAAATGATCCCCCACACTTCTCCTCATGCCACTTAGATTATGGACACCAAAATTATGGACATGTAGTGCATCCGTTCTTTCATATATATATAGATTTAAACGAAGATTAAGATTGGGGTGTTGAGCAACCCATTAGCTATTGTACAAGACAAGTTTCTAAAAAATATGAAAAATTTCATCCCATCAGCTCTGCTAAACTAGCAGAGGACACTCGCGGAGCTACAGTTGTCCGCTTGATGTAGCAAATCACTGTAGTTCCTCTAAACTTTTTTTACTAATAAAAGATTTTATTGGCCCCACACATTTATACACGCCAATGTCTATATGTTGGCCCTACAAGTTAAAAAAGCTCATTCAATACTCTTTATTTGTACCACTCACGAATTTGTTACACATACAATTTTATTTCTTTATTTTTATTTTATTTAGTTTGTTCTCAAAAAATAATTATAATTTACATAGTTTATTTCGTAATAGCCAAACAATTTTGATAATTAAAATAACAATATAAAACTATATTTTTATTGAATAAATTACATAAAAAGATAATTAAAAAATATCTAAATATATTTTATAAATATATATTCTAATACTTTCTGATTTTTATTTATATTATCATTTTATTTTAACATGATGTTATCAAAAATATATTTCTTCGTCTAAAATATAGTCGATAAAAATTAAATAGAAAAGATAATAAAATTGATTCATGAATAATTTTTTCATGGGCCCCACATGAAATTGGGTTTTAGGTTAATAAATATTTTTTATTTTCAATTCCTTTATTACACAAAACTCTCACGCATTAAATGTAGTATACTTAAATTATTTTAGGTAATCAGTTTTTTTATTTAAATGTATATAGAGATTATGAGAACCAACTAAAACTAATAAAAATCAAAATATCGGAAAAAATAATAAATATTCAAAAAAATCTTGAAAGTTAGGGAGGGAAAAAACTGAAATATATATGTTATGATTGTCTCTTAGGATAGATTTAGGGGCGGACCCACAGCTTAGAGAGTGGGGTCAATTAAAATTATCATATATATATATAAGAAATTTGATTTTTGACCACACTAATATTTTCATTTTGACCCCACTTATATTTTATGTAAATGATATTTTATTGGGCAAAAAACAAATGGGGCTTAATATTGTAAATTGTTAGTAGATCCATAACTTATCAATAATGGGCTTAGTCTTGTAAATTATAATTAATGTATTTTAAAGGCTCATCATAACTAATAACTTATCGTTTGGGCTTTGATTCTTTTGTGATGACTGAATAAGCTAGTAATGATCTAATCATCATTCATCAATCATAACAAAAATCAAAGGTGCGTACTTACTAATTCGGTAATTCCCTCTTTCAAATTTAATTGTTCATTTGTTTGACACATTTTATTTATGTAGCACTACTATAATGTTGTTTTCCATATTTTTGAAAACATAATTAATAAATAAACTAAAAAAAATTTCGGGGGCTCTGTCCCCCGAATCCTGCGAATATTTTTTATTATATATTTTTTTCATTTTCTGTATAAATTCAATCCCATATAATCGGGAAGTTGGGTCTGCCCCTAAATAGACTTCTGACATAGCATAACAAAAGTTTCATTTAATCCAAGAAACTCCTTTCGCCTAAATGTCTACATGGTATATTCATTAGTTCGAATTCTACCAAAATGTCAAGTTAGGATTTCACTCTTTTCTTTAACAATGTTTGAGATTCTCTCTTAATAGTCTCATGTTCCACATATATCAAATGATTAGCGTACGTGTCCAAACTCTCCAAGAAATTCAAGTGTGAGTGGAGATTCAATTAGAATCGATTTTTAAATGAATAGTTTGTGAAGGATTTGTGGAATTTCAAGGATAAAATGAATAATTTCCTTTCGTTGTTCTTGCGTATCTTATTTGTCCTCATTCCTCTTGTCGACTTGATTGTGTCACCGTTGGTCTCAAACAAAGCGTCAGGTCAGAAGGAAGCTACCCTAGTCCTCCATCGACAGCAACGGTGAAGGATTTCGCTGAAAAAAGCCTACAAAATCATGGCCCTCCGCTACTTCAAACGACAGATCCAACCATCTCCAACGTCTTCTCTGCACTTCGTCACCGGCGTTGGACTCCCCGAGGTGAGGAGCACATAGCCCAATCATTTGCCAGACATAATAACTCCTGGAAGTAGACGATTTATTTTTTTGATACTAAGAGCATAGTCCTTCGAAGCCTTCTGCTTTCACCTGGTAAAAACTGGTAAAGATTAGTGATTTGATTTATTTGTTTACAAGTCATCATGTCAAAAATTTGCTATTTTTCTTTCTCGTTTTATGATTGCATAATCCTTGTTTTTCACATAAAATGAATTTATTTTTTCTTTGAAAAGAAAATGTGAATACTTTGGTACTATTGATCTCGACCATCAATAGTATATTAAGTGTTTAACAAAATGAAGGCATTATCTTTTTTATTTTAAAAAATATGAATGCGTATTTGTGTTTATCCGAGTAAGTTTGGATGTAATTACATTATTTTATTTATTTTAGACAGTAATTACATTGTTTTTGGTAGTTCAGATATTAATTCCATTGTTTTATATAACTATATGGATAACTCGAAAACAATGTAATTATAGTAAAAATAATGTAATTACAGTCTGATAATGAAAAATAGTATAATTCATTATTTGTGAAAAATAATGTAATTAGGATGAGTATGTGATATTTATGAGTCTGTTTGTTGTGTTTTAACTCTTACAGTGAAGTGATGGGTCCGTTTTGAGAGTGTGTTATGTTTTAACTCCTACAGTAAAATGATACGAGTTCAAAAAAATTATGATGAAGTGAATTGAGTTGTGGTGACAAAAAAAAATTAACACGTCACTGAAATAAAATTTAATATTTTTCATTGACACATTAATTGTTGATTAATTAAAATTTTTAAGAATATAAATAGAATAATAAAATTAATTGAGGGAAAAATTTTAAAAAATTTTATTAAGTGTTTTGATGTTGAAAATATGATCAACTCCTTTACGTGAGGAGTAAAAACAGAATATGGGTCCGTTTATCACTTGTTTAGCCCTCAACTCTACTAGGGCGAGAAGAAAAAGCCCATTATATCGGTCCAATAAAGAAACGAAAAACCTCTCCGCCACTAAACCCTACTTTCAGTGCTCAATATGCACAAAACCAGAGTCGTCAATTCCCAATTTTTCTTGACAAAAGCACGACCAATGCAATCTCTGCTCGTAAAATGAAGGTTCTTCAAGCATTTGTTGGTTTCTTTCTATCAAACATGTTATATGCACTGCGCAACCTCTTGCATATCGCTCGTAGATTGCCTCGCAGAGTAAGCCATTCTCCTCTATCTCAAACCTGTAATTCAATCTCTTCCAGTGTTCCTTTGCCATCACAATCGTTAACCTCGCATGGGTCTTTTGTTGGTTGCCCTTTAATCATGTTCACCAGTTTTCTCTGTATAATCAGATACCCCTTTGTCACAAAATCAACTCCCAACGACCCTTTTCAAGATTTTGATAAGGAATCAATTCGTAAAATTATTCAACAGGATCAATGGGATGATCCTATGGTTTTTAGTTGGTTTGATTCTGTATTGGCGCCTATATTGGTTTCTAGAATTTTGAGGGAACTTAAACAGGAGCCGAAACTAGCACTGAAGTTCTTCGAATGGGCAAAAACCCGAAATGGGTTTTGCCATACGACCGAGTCATATTGTATATTAGCTCACATTTTGTTTTGTGCGAGAATGTATTTTGATGCTAATATTGTTCTTAAGGATTTGGTTTTGTCGAGGAACGCATTGCCGGGTTGTGATGTATTTGATGTTTTGTGGTCAACTGGAAAAGTTTTTGTTCCCGGGTTTGGAGTGTTTGATGCTTTGTTTAGTGTTTTGGTTGAGTTGGAAATGCTGGACGAAGCAAACAAGTGCTTTTTAAAGATGAGGAGGTTTAGGGTTTTACCAAAAGTGCGGTCTTGCAATTTTCTTTTGCATAGGCTTACCAGGTCAGGAAAGGGGGACTTGTCAAGGGAGTTTTTCAATAATATGGTTGGGGCTGGGATTGCACCGTCCGTGTTTACTTATAATATAATGATCGATTATATGTGCAAAAAAGGGGACATGGAAACAGCTAGAAGATTTTTTGGACAAATGAAACGGATAGGCTTAACACCAGATATTGTCACGTATAATTCTCTTGTAGACGGATATGGAAAGATTGGGTTATTGGATGAATCAGTTAGTATATTTGAAGAAATGAAGGAGGTGGGTTGCGAGCCTGATGTTATAACTTACAATGCTCTAGTTAATTGTTTCTGTAAATATGGAAGAATGCCTAGTGCTTTTGAATTTCTTCATGAGATGAAAAATAAAGGGTTGA
This sequence comes from Tripterygium wilfordii, assembly GCF_013401445.1. Taxonomy (NCBI): domain Eukaryota; kingdom Viridiplantae; phylum Streptophyta; class Magnoliopsida; order Celastrales; family Celastraceae; genus Tripterygium; species Tripterygium wilfordii. The sequence goes on from NC_052234.1 coordinate 3,071,545, forward strand.
AACCAAATGTTATAACTTATAGCACATTAATTGATGCCTTTTGCAAGGAGGGGCTGATGCAACAGGCAGTTAAATTTTTTATTGACGTGAGAAGAGTTGGTCTTTTTCCCAATGAATTCACGTATACTTCTCTAATTGACGCAAATGGTAAAGCAGGTAACCTAAATGAAGCATTGAAGTTGGCTAATGAGATGTTGGAGGCACAAGTTAATTTAAACATTGTTACCTATACGAGTTTGCTGGATGGCCTTTGTGAAGCAAGGCGAATGAAGGAAGCGGAAGAAGTGTTTAGAGCAATATTGAAAGCTGGGGTAGCTCCTAACCAGCAAACTTACACAGCTCTTATTCATGGGTATATCAAGGATGGGAAAGTGGATAGTGCATTTGATCTTCTGAAAGAAATGAATGGAACAGGAATTAAACCAGATTTGTTGCTGTATGGAACCATCATTTGGGGTTTGTGCAGCCAAAATAAACTTGAGGAGTCCAAGCGTGTATTCTGTGAATTGAAAGAGAGTGGTATTAGTGCGAATTCTGTAATATACACAACTCTTATGGATGCTTATTTCAAGGCAGGACAAACTTCAGAGGCACTTGGCCTGCTGCAGGAAATGCAAGACTTGGGCATTGAGGTTACAATTGTGAGTTTTTGCGTCTTGGTAGATGGTTTGTGCAAAAGGGGCTTGGTCCAAGAGGCAATTGATTTTTTCAGTAAGATCCAGGACTATGGTTTGCATCCAAATGTAGCAATCTATACAGCTCTGATTGATGGTTTCTGTAAAAATAATTACTTTGAAATGGCAAAAAAGATGTTTGATGAGATGCTGGACCAGGAAATGATTCCTGATAAAACTGCATTTACCTCAATGATTGATGGGAATCTAAAGCATGGATACTTTCAGGAAGCTTTGGATTTGTGGAATAGAATGATTGAAATTGGTATTGAGAGTGATTTGTATACCTACACTTCCTTGGTATTTGGGTTTTCTCAATGTGGTCAGCTGCTACAAGCAAGAAGTTTCTTTAATGAGATGATTAATAAGGGTATGCTTCCGGATGAAATTCTATGTATCTGTCTATTGAGGAAATACTATGAGAGAGGAAATATTGTGGAAGCCCTCAAATTACAAACTGAAATGTTGAAAAGGGGTATAATTTCTGGCGAAACTAATTGGGCGGCTACCAAGATACAGAATTGAGTAGCCATAAGTATTTGTTCATCCATAAGTTTTTCCGGCTCTATTGAGTGAGAAGGCAAGCATGGCTCACTTTCTCATGGTCTAGAAGCTATAAAACTAGGCACAAGCTTCTGACTGGGTGAAATGCACTTCAAACGTGGTCTTTGATAATGCTTTGCTGATCTATGCTGTCATCAAATACAACTGATGCAAAAGTTCATTGTACTCAAAAGGTGGGATATCTGCTGCTGCATAGGGTTTGAAGTTGGAGTATCCAAGTAACGTTCAGCAGGAAAAATACATTACGTTCTCATGGTAAAAGATCTTCCTAACTTTCTTCCAGGTGAGTGGTGGGCTTGATTTCTTTAGGATCTGAACTGTTCCAAATTATTAAACTGGCCATGAAAATCTTGACAAAATAGTTACATGAGAAGTTTTCGATACTTGTTATATATCATTTTGAATTACAATCACAAAACAATGGTTGACGGCAGGTTGTTTTCATCGTGGGAGATTTGTATGTTTGCTCAAAGTTGTGCACAAATGGGATGGATCAAATCGAAGCAACCACCGTTCAAAAAAGATATTGGGGTAGCAATTTTTCTCTATTGAGTAAAATAATATATAACGAAATTCCTGTTTCAATGTTGTTATATGATATGCGATCACTTTTTGATTCTCTTCTTTATTTGTCTTGCTGTTTTCCCCTCTTCACCCCTTTGCTCTTTGATGATGGAAAAAGTGTCATTTTCTCGTCTTTCTATACAGCATTCAGGCTTACTTCTGTCTTCCCTCCGGAACCTCATCCGCGGGCTAACAAAAGGGGAACATAACAAAGCTATGTGCATCATGTAATTCTTGCCTTCAACGTGGTATCATGTTGACTCGATTCACTCTTTATGGTAATTTTCTTTCATCCTTTCAGTTAGTTCAAAACAAATTTTTTTCTCTCAATACAGTTGGAAGGATCTGGGAACCGGCCAATGGATGACATTGCAATTGAGAAAATGTAAACAGCTTTCGTATTTAAAATTGTAGAGAGGTGAGTCGACTGTTTTTTTAAGTCATTAGTGATTTTATGTTTCTTGAATTATAAATCTGATGAGTGATAAATTCGATTATCTAGGATAGTCTGGAGAATAAGTGGGCCATGATGTGTACTGTGAGTGTGGATGATGTCAATGTCTTTTTGTCTTGATATATGCATGTCGTCAAAATTCTGCATGGCTTGCGCTTGTTGAAAGGGGAAGGTAGGAACTTTTCTCTAGATTAATAATTTCCTATTTATGTGCGTCATAATCAGACTATTAAACCAGGAAAGCTGCTTGAGTCGTATTATTATTATTTATTTATGCCTTTATCACCAAAATACATTAAAATCGTAGCTAAGTTATTGTTTCTGTTTTGTCATCAAATCCTACCCTAGGCCCTAGTTTCTAATTCAAGGGCTTGAAGGTGAGAGGAACTGAGGAAGCTGATGTTTCTATGCAATCTATTGTGCATTAGAGTATTCTATTTGGTGTAAATATCTGTTCTTTGGTACTTGCTTTCTGTACTTAGAAAATTTTGATTTGATCTTGACAATGTAGAAGACATTCGGAACTGTAATGCCCTGGATGCATGTCCTCAGGTTGAGAGGGTCGAAGCTGCAAATCGATTGTGAACAATAAATCTATACCTTGTGTTGAATGAGTTTAATCAGTCTTTTTTGAGAAATATTAGTTTCTCCTGTCTGTGTTCCTTTCTGATTGTATTCAATATTTCTTATTGACAGGTTCCTACGACTACTAATAGATTATGACTGGGAATTCAATGATTTGGCCCCCATGATAAGAAAGAAATCAATGTGAGTTTCGTTGACTGGATGCTTTTTGAGTAGCATGTTTGCTTATGTATCGGTGTTAATAATCAGTGATTTTCTTCTTCATGTAATATTCATTGATTGGGCCTCTACAATTTAGGACAACTTTGGATTTACTACAAAAGTTATGAAGAGAATCCTTAAAATGTGAACCCAACTATTTTTACCCTATAAAAAAAAAAGTGAACCCAATAATTTCTTTGCAACTGTTATGAAAAGGAATCAATAGCTTGGACCAGATTCTCGCCAAACTCGTCGGTTGGTGGATTTTGTTATTATGATTTGGCTGCTTAATATTTTTTACATGATTTGGCTCTTCTCATTTGATCCCTGGTTATGGTCATCTCAGAGTGCACAAGGAAGCAAGACTGTTGAGCAAGAATTTCCAACCTTCCATGTTGGCTCATGATTTGAAGGCAAGTATTGGGTATCTAGAGGCAAGTATAATGTCACTGATATTTGAATTGGAATCCATTTGTGTTAGTTTTAGTTGCTTACATATTCTCTCACATCATCTCTAGAAAGCGTTCTCCAATACGTTTAAACTGTACGTAGTATGGATTCTCTGGAAGGTGGTGACGCTATTGACCTAACTTGGGAGATATCTTATTCAAAGGTAAAATGAATTCGCCTGAATTGCTATTTTGAAATATAAATTTCATGTCCATTCAAATATCCTAACAAAAATGAGTGTACTGATCTGTCTATGCTTAGACCTTTCCTCGAAACGGGAACGAAAGGAGACAACAAAGGATAACAAGAATCCAGTCGAGGCCTTAAAAAGCTGTTGGTTGGCAGGACTCAATGTAGATGGTGGTGAATCATAAAGCTGGTTGTTTATAAGCTTAAAGAGATCCTTTCTAATAGCATATGTACTTCTCCCATTTTTGTCTATTTTTTTAAAATCTAATTCATACTTGTATTATGTAAGAAGAGTTATGGCCTTCATTTGTTCATCACATGCAGTGAATATGTTTTCAGTTTTTTTTTTTATAAATATTTTTGCATTTATGCTAAATTACACGTAAAATCTTTTTATAGTGATACTTTGTAAATATTAATAATCTCAATTTGTTCTCGTCATGAATAATATTAACATTTATATTCCAATGAGTTATAATTTTTTTCGGGTCTCATCTTAAGTAATTAGCCTCTATGTAGTAGCAATTAGTAATTGTCGAACCAGAGGTGGCTTGGTCTCATCTTAAGCATATATGTATCCAATATTCGATTTCAATGAAAATCATATTTCTTAAAAAAAAATTGTCGATAAAAAAGTATAATGCTACAATTGAAATTTAAGATTAGAATATAAATTTAGTATTTTTTCTATGTTTTATATAATTTACTTAGAGAGGTAAGTACTAAAAAGAACAATACAAAATGTTGAATTTTCCAAAATGATTTTTTACGTATCACACACATACATTACCTGTATTTTATAAATTTAAGAGTAGGACTCTTTCTTTTCTTTATGTTTACATCTTAAAAATTGACATGATCCACTATTATTGGTATATAGGATTGCATTACTATTTTTTTTTTTATCTATTAAGTGGTAAACTCCTCATTGTAATGAAGTTGGAGACCTAAACTGTCATCTCTCACTTCTCTCTAAATTTTCAAAACAAAAATTTCGAGAGGAAGGGGAGGAGGATAGTGTCGAGCCTCTCTCGCATTTTTTTCCTCCTCCCTAGATGTAAATATACTCTCATATATATCTTTGTTATGTGTTGAATACGATTACGGTAGTGATACATAGTCATAACATTTCCATCCATAATGGTCCAAATTAGGTGGCATTCCACCTAAGCAAATCCACATGGCAAAATCAAAAATCAAAAATCAAAAATCAAATCCCTAAAATCACTCTCATCTCTCTTGATATTTCATTTCTCTCTCTCCCCTCTCTCTCCTCTCTCTCATGCACATTCTCTCTTCCTCTCTCACGGCCAACGTCGGATCTCCACCGTCCGACCATCAATCTGACCGCCATTTGCTCCAAAAGAAGTGTCCAGCCCCCAAGAGCAAAGCCCAGCCATCGCTTGTTGTCAACAGTCGTTGGTTTTGCCATAAATCCACCATGAAGCCACTGTAACTGCCAAACAAAAAGCTCTGATCTGGATGATTCCGATGTCGGTTCGGCAAATCGATATCACCAATGGACTCCCCTAGTTGAGGAGCACCTAGCCCAACCATTCGTCGATCAAAAACAACCACGACAAATGGTGACTCATTGATGACTCAATTTTGATGGGTATTAGAGATTTCGGTTTGGGTTTTGTTTGAATTTTCATGGGTATTTGAGATTTCGGTTGGGGTTTGGATTTTCATAGGTATTTGAGATGAACCCACGAGAATGGATTGAAATTTATTTTAGATGAAAATTTTATGGGATTTTATGCATTGCCTTCTTATTACACTTTGAATGTAATTAGTTACACTATCAATGTAATAAGCCATTGGTTAGTAAACTTGGCATTGTTGACTTTTTTAGTTTGTCATGGGCTTATTATAATTTATATGTAAATGTTACACTGTCAATGTAATAATTCACATGTTATAAAACTTGACATTGGTAGCTTAGTAAGCTTAACAAGGGTTTATTACACTTTGAATGTGATTGATTACATGTCAATAATACACCACTAGTGAGTTATTGAGTAAACTTGACAGTGTTGGTTTATTTAGTTTGGCAGGGACTTATTGCACTTTATATTAAAATGTTACTCTATCAATGTAATAAGATTTGTGATTAAACTTGACATTGGTGGCTTAGTAAGTTTGACATGTGCTTATTACATTTTAAATGGAATTAATACACTTTCAATATAATAAGCAATTAGTGACTAAACTTGACAATATTGACTTATTCAGTTTGACAGGGACTTATTACACTTTATATGTAAAATAGTTAGCAATTCTTATTTACATATACGTAAAATCCTTGTCCATTATTTTGTCATCGTGTCTTTATCCGATGTATGCTTGGCCTCCATAACTTCCCTTCTCTACACCAACCATACATCAATGAAGTAAAGTGCTTCAAGCTTGGACTAAATCTCACCCTCATATCCTCAAAAAGAGAAGCGGCCTCCTTTACACTTCCATTCTTGCACAAGGCATCCAACAAAAGGGATGGCAAAAAAAATCGATCTCAACACTATCCGTAGGGTACCCGATCCTTTTAAAACCCGAAAACCGATCCTAACGGTTTTGGAAACGGTTTTGGTTTTGATTTTCAAACCCGTCATGGTTTAGGGTTGGGTTTGGTTTTTGGTACCGGGTTTATGGTACCCGAACCGTTTAATAAAAAGATCCATTATAGTAATAATATTTTAAATCATCTATAAAGGTATACTACTAGGATATTAAATTATAACATGATAAAACATATATATATTTATAGAAACATACTAATAAAACTATAAATTAGACTAATTTGAATTATAAAATCATAATTAATATAAATCATACTCAATATTAATTTATATTAATATAATCATCAAAGAAAAAAATAAAAATATTAAAAGTTAAATGGTAAACGGTTTTGGAACGGTTCCGAGTTTAGAAATTTAAATGGTTTTTTAAATGGTTTTAGAACGATTTTGGTATAAAGTATATTAAATGGAAACAGTTTTGGTATTTCCTAATTGGAAGGATACCCGACCCGTTGCCATCAACAAGCACCCAAAAACATACTCATCAGGCTCGCAGCCGTAATTGGGCATTTTGTCTAATACTTCAATTGCATGAGAGAAGACAGATTTGAGCAAAAGTAAAAAAAAGGAAAGCCTAAGGAGAGAGAAGAAAGATATGTAAAAGTAAAAGTTTGAAATTCTTTTTCTAATTTTTTAAATTCAGTCTAGTTGGCAGGTCTAAGTGGTATCCCACCTAGATTATAGACAATTGTGTATGACAAAATTATGGACACAAACCATTTTCGATAAGGTTATGATTCAGGTTTTTTTCACTCAAAATATAGATTTTATCCATATGTTGAGACTTCTTGATCACCGGTTAATTTTGGTGTATTCCGACGATACATATGGGGATATTATTGATTTATTAAAGGAAAATTAATTTTGAAAAAGTTTGAGTCTTGCTTCTCAAAAAAAAAGAAGAAAAAGTTCGAGTCTCCTTTAACGCTAATAATAATAATTAAAAAAATCAACATAATAAAGCAAAATTGTGAATTTATTGGGGCAAAGTATATAATTTCTAGCAAGTCTTGCCTAAGTTTGCAATTAATAGATAAAGAGTGGAAATGTGGCTGTATTGGGATAAGTGTTTTGCTGATGTGGATGTATTGATATTTAATGTTTTGGTGTATTTTTGTTGTGGATAATATGGAGGAATGAAATGTTGTTGGGTTGGGTGGAAAGAGAAAGTGTGTGGGAAGAAAAAGTGTATATAAATTTGTGTTTTGCTGATGTGGTTGTATTAGAATACGTGTTTGACTTGACTTTTTATGTAATAGAGGTGGGACCGGGTCAACAAAAATGTTGGCCCAGTAAATTGTTTCTTATTGCATTTGCCCTTAGTTATTTACTACGTCACATAGCACAAAGCAGGAGGGCGCCCGCATGTTATCCGGGCTCATCTTCATTTCAACTAAATAGTCAAAATAACATTTTGCCCTGCCGGCTTGGGAGCTGGTGCGTAGGTCGGAGTCAGGCTTGGATCCTTCGAAAGCTCAGGTACGGTCGCAGGCTTGGATTGAACTCCTCTCTCTCTGTGACAGTATGTATAGCCGTTGTTCTCTTCACTCTCGCAAAAGCATACTAAAATGTCTGCTAATGATTTCTCTCTCTTCTATGAAGCAGCAACAACAGCGACAACAAGAAGTTTAACATCGAACGGCTATGGTTGAATCTTGATCGGTGGAAACTTGTGCTATTGCGAAGGGGGATATGGGAACTAGGGTTCCAGTACAGCACTACAATTTGAGATCAGCGAATACGTACATTGGGAGCTCTCTGCATGACCTTAACACCGTCGATTCAAGGCCCGGTGACATTGACGGCATCGGCGACGTCGATCATCGCCACAACGCGGCTGCTGAGGATGGTAGCTTGGACGCCCACGATGATTCTAATGATGTTGTCAGTGTCCAATTCTTTTACTTCTTTATGGTGAATTTATCCAATTCTTTTACTTTAGGATAAAACAATTATCCCCCCCCTATTTGGGACTTCATATATGTATAAAATAGCATTTTTTTTTCATTCTCCCCTACTAATTGCTAAATTGATTTCTACTCTGAGACTTATAGTGTTTTCTTTATTATTACTATCAAATTTTGCTGAAGGCCACCGAGTTTGTGTGTGAAGCTAAAATGAAGAGCATTTTTTTTGTTATTAAGTGCTAAGAAAGATGAGATTTAAGTTTGATTGCGTACCTTGATTTGTAAATTACTAAGAATAAGGGCTATCGTGAATTTTGTTGTTATTTCCTTCTTGATATGCTTGTGCAGATAATACTTATTCCATGTGAATTTATTACTACAGGATTGCATGCATGAATCCTACAGGAATGCTTTGTCACTTCATGGAGTTGGAGTTGAAGAGGATCGCTCTAGCCTTGAGAATAGCGAGGCTTCAAGGGGTTCCTATGATATTTTGACCCTCGAGGGTAATGGCTAATTCGTTTTGCTTGTTCACAAATCACAATGAATTGATGGTGTTTTTTTCCCAAAATCCCAATTGCATTTTTCGTCGATCTTTGTGTCTTATTGATGCTCTCAGAATGGGCTTTGAGCAGATGTTTTGCCTATTGAATCCGCAAGGGCACGATTTCTCCAAATTATTGTGGATCACTTTATCAGTGACCACGTGATTGAAGTTGCTGATTCAGAAATTGACTACACCACTCAGTCAGGGCAAGATAAACTGAATAAGAGGAAGACAACAGATGTTCAATATGAAGGTGATCCAAGGTTTGCTTTGCCCTTGATGTATGTTGCTAATATGTATGAGACCTTAGTAAATGAGGTGAATATGAGGCTTTCTTCCTTGAATGGCATACGAGAGAAGACTATTGGGGTAGCCCTAGAAGCAGCTGGTGGTTTATATAGAAGACTGGCTAAAAAGTTTCCTAAAAAAGGTACATCATGCCTCTCCTTCTCCATGGTCTGTTAGGTCTACAATAAGCCTTTTCTCTAATGCACTTCAATGGTCTTATGACATGTCTTGTCTTATATTATAGCTTTATGTTTTTCACCACTTGCTTGTTGAGTCAAAATGTATTGGTGATAGCATTTCACCTATAAGATTTTGAAGGACTAGGGCTTTCTTATAGATTAATGAGAACACCATGTAAAGTTTTCTTGTTATAATGGCTGTGTCGTTTCTCATCTTTATGCCTCACTGTTGGTCTCTTTGCCTGCAGGATCCTGCATATTCAGAAGGAGGGAACTGGCAACTTCTCTTGAAACAAGGACAAGATTTCCTGAACTTGTTGTACAGGAAGAGAAACGAGTTCGTTTTGTAGTGGTCAATGGCTTGGACGTTGTTGAGAAACCAAATATTATGCCTATTGAAGATGCAGAATGGTAGTTATTTTGATCAGCTTTGATTTTTTAAGATGATTCTGTGTAGATTTTTTTTTTTATGACTTCTACTGCTTACAAACTAGGTTGCTCATTGATACAGGTTTAAACGGTTGACAGGTCGGAATGAACTAGCTGTCTCTGCTCAAGACTATAAGTTCTATTCTCCAAGACATAAGTATAGGCGTGTTTCATCAAACTCCATTTCTAACATTTCTGCTTTGCCTGTAAGTTTGATCTCTTATTTACATGTTAGCTTGATGTGCCTTGATATAATATACTGAGGATTGGCTTGGATGCTAATATCATATTAAGGTGAAACCTTGTTTTATTATCTTTGCTTTTGGGTTACATGAAATGCCATTATTCAAAATCTGACTAATTTGCAAGTTTCAACTCATAGTCGGACACTGGTAGTGGAGGCCAGGGAACTTCCTGACATTACACTTACTAACACTGAAGGTGGAAGTAATTATTATCCTTGTACATTTTTGCAGACATTTCCTTGTTCAGAGAGTTCTTCTACATTGGCAACTGCCCAAGGATTTCGCTCCATAACTGAAGTAAGATTGCCACGTGGAGTCATCATTTTGCAATAACTATACTTTGTCTTTTAATGACAGTGGTCAATCTTCTTCAGTTTTTAGTGTATATCATAATCAGATAAAATGGGTGTGGGTGATACTAATATGTCCAACGGCTCTCAATCCAGAATGTAGTTTTGAAACTCTGTATCCACTTAATTTTATTTGTTGGAGAGCATTTCATTTTTGGCATATTCATCCTACCCATTGTTTTAATGTTTGTAATCATTCTTCCATTCAAGAAAAAGGCTTGTACTAATTCTATTAGGAATGCATTTTATTAATTTACACAGAACAATATGGTAGCTTGCCATCGTATTTGCTCTATGTCAAGAAAGGATAATAACTTAATTAAGTGCTGCATTTTGGACTTCTTTAACAAAGTAATTGGTGGGTTGAAGTCTTGAAGGTAGTTTAAATGGTTACAGGCTAATCTGGTCTTCTGGTTTACTAGGCCTACTCTTGAGTCTTTAATAAATGGAATCTCTTTGAAATATTTCATGATATCACTAGTAGTAAAGCCTTAATGTACATTGTTTATGGTTTTATTAACAGTAATATGCAGTTTTAGCATTTTTTTTTGAGTTTTTGATTTGCTTGCAGTTGGAATGATTGTTTTTTAGTTAAATACTTTGTCTCGACTCTAGAATAGATCTGTCAGTAACTTCGTAAAAAATGGGGTCAAGTGTTGTGTGTGTTTTTTTTTAATTTTTTTTTCTCCAATGCTTTCTTTCCATCTCCGTCACATGCACACTCACATACTGGAGGTTCGATCCTATGGGATTTAATTATTTTATATCTGGTTAACAGTGAGTGTGGTTCTTTTTCTTTTATACTCTTTTGAGAGCAGAGCGTATTGCTTCATTCTTCTTGACCTATCTGGGCTTCCACAATTAAGATAGATTCTTTTGAATTAATTAGGAATTTTGTGATATTTTGTGGCATTTGGTTGACATCATCTCCTGTTGTTGACAAGGGCACCAAACATTGTGGTGACAGCATGAAGATAATGAACACGTCTTGTATGGTTGATGTCTGTTTTTGTTGTACTGCTTATGGTGCCTGAACCTGGAGCATGTATTACATTTATACTTTTCCTCCACTGAAGTAGATTTAGATAATAATTTTTCTGTCAATCTGCATTTATTTTTTTAAAACCACAGAATCAGCAGCAGACTCCTTCCAAGCATCTTATGCAACCACTTTCACATCAGCCTCAGTTTCACCCAGTACACCAGAACCATCATGAATCAATTCATCATGGTCAACATGCAGCTCAGTTTTCTCAAAACCAGCAATGCTCTCCTGCAAAGTTGCCTGATATTGCTCACTCTCACCAGCCACCAACCATTTCACAACACATGGCTTGCTTACAACCTCTCACAGGAGGCCATGTGGGAGGGCGTTTGCACTTAATGGTAAGAATTGTAGATCAGACTTGTCTTCTCTTTGCTATGTATTTTCACTTCTGATGTTGCTGTTGCGTTGACATGCATGTGCCTCAATGTGTCCAATAAGATTGGTTATATACATGGTTTTTTGTTCCATTAAGATAAAAATATTCTCGAAAATGGTAAATGCTTATATTGGCATCTACATGGCATAGTGGGACATTATATGCTCTGGGATTAGTATCTTTCTTATTATCTTGTATATTAACTCCACCACTATTCATCCTACAAAATCTGTCAATTGGACAATCCATTTGATTAAATTTGAAGAAAAAATGTAAAATACTTGAGGTGAGTAGCATCTACTTGTTTTGAGGGCATTGTAATTAGTTTAATTCCAAGAACCAAATGAAGGGGAAGATAATATTCAATATGTCTAATCAGAATTTGACTGATCATAACCTTTAAGTGGAGCAATTATGTCTGTCTGACACTTAAGTGCCCTAACAATTCAAATTTGTCTTAAAGAGTGGCTTGCAGTTTCTTTACAGGTCATGTGGTTAATTCCCAATGCTATTGATGATCGTTTAGAACCATGAGTCTGAAGTCCTAGAGGTGATATAAAACAACCTCTGATGACAATTTTTAGGTTAATATGCAAATTCTGTCTATCATGAGGATCATTCCCCTTGTGAATGAGAATGCTCTTTCTTCATCAGCTATATTAAACTCAAAATTTTTTTAACTGATGAACTATCACTTTTAAGAATTACATACCATCTATATTGTATGGAAATCTTATGTTTAGTTCCTCTGGAAAAAGATTTGTTGGCGTGTTTTCCCATCAACCAACTTATTTTTCTTCAATAGAAAAGTATTCTGTAGTGCTTGTAGGATGAGTATCAAGCATGACTACTAAATGTGAAAGAAATGATTAGCTGATGACTGCTGGAACTTATCCAGTGTTCACTCATGGTAGTCAAATATTATTTATGCATGGACGCAAGGTTACTGAATGCAACTATCATGGCGTGTTTCTTCTTATAAGTATTCTTTTCCTTCTCGAGTGTTACAATATTGGAGTCTTGCGCTTTTTTTTCAAAACCTTTTGTGGAGTTATCCAGACGAGCATGTGGGCTAGTGGTAAAGGGGTGCAACCTAGAGGTCACAGGTTCAATTCCTAGAAATAACCTCTCCGCATATTATGTGGGGTAAGATCTGCGTATATTCTGCCTGTCCCTTGCCCCACCCGGAGCATTGTGCACGGAAGTTGTTTACTTTTTTATTTTTTATCTTATGTGGAGTTATGATCGAATTTTTCTTACTAGCATACTTAGTGACGTCACTGGTCTACTATTTATTTGATTAGTACTCCCTCCGTCCCCGTAAAGATAGTTCTATTTTCTTTATTCGTCTGTCCCAAATTATAGTTTTGTTCCATTTTTTAGAATGTAATTAGTCATTAGTTTCCTAAAAGACCCCTATTTAATGTGCTTTGTTATCACAGTATTAATTAGGGTCATCTATGTATTAATTAGGGGTGTATTAGGAAATATGTGAGAAAAATTGAATGTTGTTACTATATTAATTAGATTTTCTTGATCTGTGTAAAAAAAGAAGTAGGACTATCTTTACGGGACGGAGGGAGTATCTTTTTTGTTTAAATATTCCAAGATTATTCTGGTTTGTTACAATTCATCCATATTTGCAACTGGGTCAAAATTCTAGAGATCAAAATGCTTTAGAAGAAAGAAGATGATCATGTATTTCATTTTTTTTGTTGGCTGCCTTAACTGAATATATTCATAAGTTTTTCCCATCCTTTTCCACTAACATTATATTTGTTGAAAATTTCAGCCAACAATCCCTGCAAAGTTTTGTGATGAGTGTGGAGCTATGTATTTAAGAGAAACGTCTAAATTCTGCTCTGAATGTGGCGTGAAGAGGTTGGGAACTTGATACGATCTCGAAAGGTTCTCTTATCAGGTTCTCTTATCAAGTTCTCAAAAGTGAAAATTGATTATTTCATGAATAGTTGAAGAATCAGAGGTTTTTATCTTCTTTTTCTTGAGTGGAAATATCTTTTAGTCATGTATGTAACTGAGCAGCATTTGGCTGTTTGCATAGGAATATTGGGAATATGTTCTCAGAGTCTCCATAGTCCCTGTTTAGAGATAGGATATGATATTCTGTAAGCAATTAACTGTACAAATGCGCTCAGGTGAATCTAGTTTATTCATTTATACTAAGCTTGATGTGAATTTAGTTTAGTTGATGGAGGGGGTTGACCCTAGTTTCTTTAATTTGACAAGTAAATAGGTTTTTTTTTTTATTGATTTTCTTGTTTTTCTCACCGAGAGGTATTGCGCAACCTGTTAATACTTGGATTTTCTTGTTTTTCGGGGTTATGATGATTGTGGAATTTGGAAGCAAGTGGCGTGGTTAACTTATTTTGCCTCATAATTACATGACTTATTCTTGATTTCTGAGTTCCATTTTAATAGTTGTAAAGCATCATAAATTCATAATTGATGAAATACAGAAGTCATTTTAGGTAATATTGATTGATGTATTATAAGACTTATTGAGAGGGGCAACATGTAAAATATTTATGTTAATTATTTATATAGAAATCATTATTATATTATTTTACATTTATTTTTAAAAAATTAGTAAATCTTACGATTCGATTTTACAATTTAATTTTGTTGGCCTTCCATGATCTTAGATAAGATCTTGATTTTGACAACCTTTCCCATGGTTTCATATATGGAGCAAATGAACTCTCAAAGCTCCAAATATGGATGTCAATTGTCAAATAAGCCCTTAAATTGTTCAGTCCAAAACTTAAGAGATAAGTTACAGCAACTAAAAAAGATCAATAAAACAACAAAAAAAGTCTTTATAATATTATATTTTATGATTTTTATTATAATTTTTCTTATAAAATTTAATCTAAATTTTTTTTTATTAAAATTAATTTTAAGTATAAATGATAAATATTTTTACATCAAAATTAAAATAATTATCTTAAAAGTGAATGATAATATATTTTTTATTTTACTTATTTTGTTATATTATTGTGAGTTTTATATTATAATATTTATATTAATAAAAAATATTAATTAGTAAAAGAATTTTAGAAAATTAAAAATTAAAAATTGAATTTGTTGTATAAAATCCGTGGCCTTAGGGTCGGCTCGGTCGGACTTTTTAGGGTTCGAGCCCGATTTTGAGCTTCTAGTGGTGGATGTGAAGACTCCCTACAATGCCATCATTAGGAGACCGCTTCTTCACAAAATATGGGCGGTTGTCTCTACTTACCACCTTAAGATGAAGTTCCCAACTTCCTATGGGGTAAGGGAAGTAAAAGGAGACCAGAAGCTAGCACGGATGATGTACTACACTGATATGAAAGATAAGAAAAAGACCACCATCTCGGTCGGTAGTCTGGACGTTTGGGAGGAAGAAAAGATAGCTAAACCTACTCCAGTTGAAAATCTCCTTCCTATCAAGGTAGAGGAAGAAACTAGGAAGAAGTTGTTCATTGGATCACAGTTGGATAAAGAGTTAGTCGACTAGGTAACCGAACTCCTCCTCACTAACATTGAAAATTTTGCATGGAGTGCGGCCGAAATGCCAGGGATTAGCAGGGAGGTCATTTCCCTTAGTCTTAGCATTGTACCAGGAGCTAGGTCAGTCAAGCAGAGGAAGCGGAACTTTGCCTTGGAGAGGCAAAACGCCATTAAGGAGAAAGTAAGAAAATTACTTGATGCAAGCTTCATACGGGAAGTTCAATACCCGGAATGTTTGACCAATGTAGTAATGGTTAGGAAGGCGAATGGGAAATGGCGCATGTGTGTTGACTTGATAGACTTGAATAAAACCTGCGCGAAGGACAGTTTTCCCCTTACTAAGATTGATCAATTAGTAGATGCTACTTCTGGACATGAATTACTTAGTTTCCTGGATGCATACTCAGGCTATCATCATATTAAGATGAACCCAAAAGATGAGTAGAGTACTTCGTTCATCACTTCAGAAGAGACGTACTGCTACAAAGTTATGCCCTTCGAACTGAAGAATGCTGGTGCCACTTATCATAGGTTAGTCAATCATGTTTTCGCTAATCAACTTGGAAGGACAGTTGAAGCCTATGTGGATGATATGGTTGTAAAAGTGCTAAGGCTGAAGATCACCCTTCTGACCTTCAGAAGGTATTTGACACACTGTCAAGATTTCAGATAAAATTGAACCCTGACAAGTGTGCATTTGGTGTAAGCTCTGTAAAATTCCTAGGATTCCTCGTCACTCGTAGGGGAATCGAAGCGAATCCAAAGAAAGTTGAGGCCATACTCCAAATGGAGTCTCCAAAAAAGCCCAAAGAAGTACCAAGGTTAACCGGCCGAGCAGCAGCACTAGGGAGGTTTCTCGCAAGGTCGGGCGACAGGTGTAGACCTTTCTTCCAGGCCTTGAAAAAGGCTAAGGAGTTTCAATGGACAGAGGAATGTCAAAAGGCATTTGAAGGACTAAAAGATTATCTCAGACAACCTCCCTTGCTAACATGTCCTAAGCAAGGAGAAATCCTATACTTATACCTTGCTACGTCAGAGCACGCAGTAAGTGCAGTTCTGGTTAGGGAAGAAGAGAAAGTGCAGAAGCCAATTTACTATGTCAGCAAGGTCATGGTGGATGCTGAAACCCGCTATACTGAAGCAGAGAAATTAACACTAGCCTTACTTACTGCGGCTCAGAAATTGCGACCTTACTTCCAAGCCCATACAATTGTGGTCCTTACTTCAGGAACGTTGATAAAATGGTCCATAGAATTGAGTGAGTTTGACATTCAGTACAAACCAAGGCAGGCAGTCGAAGCTCAAGCCTTAGCATGTTTTGTAGTGGAGTGTCTCCGATCGACCCTAGTGGCATCGACCGAAGAGGACTACCCATAGTGGAGCCTTTTTGTGGATGGCTCTTCCAATTAGGAAGGTAGTGAAGCTGGAATACTCTTCCTCGGTCCGGGGGGCATATGTGTGGAACATGTCTTGATTTTCACTTCAAAGCATCAAACAATGAGGCGAAGTATGAAGCAATGTTGGTAGGGTTGAAGTTGGCGGAAAAACTTGAAGTCAAAAACTTATTGATCAATAGTGATTCGCAGCTTATAACTAAATAGATGATGGGCAACTATGAGGCTAAAGACCTCAAAATGGTCAAATATTTAGCTACAGTAAGGAAGTTCTTGGCTAAGATTCCCAAGGTAGAGATCAACCGTATACCTAGGGAGGAAAAATACAAAGGTAGATATGCTCGCTTGATTGGCTTCAGCTTGTTCAGCAAAGGGACCCACTTCGGTCAGGATTGAGATACTTCCTCAACCAAGTATCTCCGCAGATATGGTAGTAGCTCAGGTGGACGCTGAGCCAAGCTAGATGGATTAGATCAAACTCCCTGAGGACAAAAATGATGCAAAGAGTCTTAGGAAGAGATCAACAAGGTATTCCATAATTAATGGAGAGTTGTACAGGAGATCCTTCACACTGCCATACCTACGGTGTTTAGCACCTAGAGATGCTGATTATGCCTTGAGGGAAGTACATGAAGGGATCTGTGGAAGTCACATAGGAGGGAGGACTTTGAGCTACAAAGTACTGCGTTATGGGTACTACTGGCCTACTATGATGGCAGATGTTACAAAACTAGTACAAAAATGTGATAAGTGTCAGAGGTACTCCAACATACCTCACCTCCCTCTTACTCAACTAGTTCCTATCCAAAATCCTTGTTCATTTGCTCAGTGGGGTACGGACCTCCTTGGTACGCTCCCTCCAGCATCAGCCCAGAGGACATTTCTAATAGTAACCGTGGGTTACTTTACCAAATGGATAGAAGTTGAACCACTTGCAACTATTTCAGAAAACAAAGTGATAGACTTCATCTGGAGGACTATTGTCTACATATATGGATTACCAAGGGCCTTAATTATTGATAACGGAAGACAGTTCATCAGAGGGAAGATAAACAAACTTTGTGAAGACTTGGGGATTGAACTCAGAGTCACTTCGGTCAACCATCCACAAGCAAATAGACAGACGGAAGTGACAAACCGACTAATACTCCAAGGGCTGAAGACTAGGTTGGACAGTGCTAAAGGAAGATGGGTGGAAGAACTCCGAAGCATACTATGGTCCTATCGAACCACAGTACGGACTTCTACAAGCAAACACCCTTCTTACTTGCATTTAGTTCCGAAGCCGTGATACCAGTGGAGATTGGAATCCCTACTACAAGAATAATTAACTTTGATTTTCAAGGAAATAATGAAGCACTCCTAAACAATCTTGATCTTGTAGAAGAGGCTAGGGAGAAGGCAAGAGTTCGTATTGCGGCTTACAAACAAAGAACGGCTCGGTATTACAATCGTAGAGTTAAAGAAAGGAAGTTCTCTACATGGGATCTGGTCCCAAGGAAGAAGGAAGCAGTAGGGAAACATCCTGGAAAGCTTGGAGAAACTTGAGATGGACCCTACAAGGTTATTAAGGCATTCAAGGAAGGAACTTATTGTATAGAAGACCCAGAAAACCCTAGGAAGAAGATGCGACCTTGGAATGCCGATAATTTACGCAAATATTATGTTAAGTTGAACTATTCTTTAAGAATCTCTATTCCATTTTCAGTAAGTTCAATAAAAATTATAATTTAGTAGATACCACAAAAATTTTTCCAAGGCTAGCTCGGCCCAAAAAGACTTGTGAAAATTTCCAAGTACAAATCAGGACTGAAGTGTCCCACTTAGGTCAGTTCGGCCCATCAGGACCAAAGTGTCCCACTTAGGCCAGTTCGGCCCAAAAGACTTGTGAAAATTTCCAAGTCCACAACAGGATCGAAGTGTCCCACTTAGGCCAGTTCGACCCAAAAGACTTGTGAAAATTTCCAAGTCCATAACAGGACCGAAGTGTCCCACTTAGGTCAGTTAGGCCCAAAAGACTTGTGAAAATTTCCAAGTCCAAATCACGGCTGAAGTGTCCCACTTAGGCCAATTCGGCCCAAAAAGACTTGTGAAAATTTCAAAGTCCAAATCACGACCGAAGTGTCCCACTTAGGCCAGTTCGGTCCAAAAAGACTTGTGAAAATTTTCAAGTCCAAATCAGGATCGAAGTGTCCCACTTAGGCCAATTCAGCCCATCAGGACCAAAGTGTCCCACGTAGGCCAGTTCGGCCCAAAAGACTTGTGAAAATTTCCAAGTCCACAACAGGACAAAAGTGTCCCACTTAGGCCAATTTGGGCCAAAAGACTTGTGGAAATTTCTAAATCCAAAATAAGACTGAAATGTCCCAGTTAGGAAATTTCGACCGGTCTTTGAGACTTGACAAGAATCATAATTCCAGGCCGAGCGACCGACCCTCCTAATGACAACAATACGTTCGGCCAAGACACTGAAATAATGACAATACAGATGCAAATAAAGATGAAAAATATTATTAGAAAATGAGAAAGTGTTCATACAAAGTTCAAAAGAAAACAAAAAGACTAAGCATCCATAATGGGAAGGCTTGCCTCTGTCTCCCCAGTAGGAATGAACATGGTAACTTCGGCAGGAGGAATTTCTTCCTAATTTGCCGAGGGCACTTCATCATGAATGGTAGGAGGATCAGAGGAAGAGACTAAGGTTTGATCATCTGAAGGGAGAGCAGTAAGGTCAATAGTAGCTGAAAGTTCTTCTCTTTCAGGATATCCCTCAAATTCTGCTTCAGAATCCTCATCCTCCTCAACCTTCTATTCATTAGCAGCCCTTGCAGCCTCTTTAGCGCAGACAAGTTCAGTATAAATCTCATCCTTTGACTCCTCCACGTCGTCCTTTCCTACAAGAACGACGCAAAAGTTGTCTAGGATGCTTGGATCCTGACCCGCCTGAATCAAAGTATGCCGAGCCATTTTGAAAGCACCTCAGCCGGCAAAATACCCCTCCTGACGAAGAGTCAGCTTAAACTCTTCAGAAACTTTGAAGGCTTCGACAGCCAATGATTTGCCTTCCTCCAATGCTTTCACCCTCTCAACTTCGACCATCTTGGAGATATGGGAAACCTCACCCTCCAACTTAGATTTTTCTTTCTAATATTTTGCCTCCCTAGCACCAGCGATAGACAGTTCTTTCTTCATGCTCTCCACCTCCTCCCGAAGGGCATCCAGGTCTGATTCAGCTTTCGCCCTTGCTAAAGCAGCTGCTTCGGCCCTCTCTAGAGCAGCATGCTCGCTATGGGTGACACTCGCGATTCCACCTAGAAGAGTTGCCAAGACCAAAGAAACATGCAGACAACCAACCGAAGTTATAGGAAAAGTTAGTCAAAAAAAAAGAAGAAGATGACTGAAGAAGTATACCTTCATCGTGGCAATATTGAGTTCAAAAATCTCGTCCGTCAGAGACAAGGCGTCATATTGATGGAAGTCTGCCAGAGTTAGAAGCTTGGCCACCATCCGACCTGCGACGTTCGGATTATTGGCTGAGTCACTAACTAGTATGTCCCAGCCTGGTTGATGGATAGAAAAATCTTCAGCAACCATCCTTCGAGGGGGTTGAGTCACTGGCGAAGGAATGTTGATATAATCTGATTGCCTAACCGACGTATTCGTAGGTCCCATCACACGAACCGAGCTAGTTACAACGGTCGGTCCTTGAAGGACGTTAGTAGCAGCGGAAGTCTTGCCAGTATTCCCTTTCTTTAATCTCTTAGGGTTAGGCTTCCTCCTAGGGATCCCATGCTTCTTACCCCTTATGGCACCAGTATTGAACATATTGACGTAATCTCCCATATCGGCCATGTCTATAGAAAGATAGAAGACAAGTCAGTAAGGGAACATCAAACTGAAAAGTTTTCTAAGTAAAGACCGCTGACCGAACTACACATTTTTTCAGCATAACAGAGACATAAGCATAGCTACTATCCCCATCACTAGAATTAAGTGGGACGGAGGGATTTGGTGGCAGGAAAGAAAGGAATTGGTCCAGAAGAACCTTTTCACTATCTAGCTTTAGATCCATAGGGTTATTAAAGAATGCAAGGAAATGAATACCGAAGTTGGTACAGAAGGGAAGGTTTTCCCCAGGGTTAATTGGAGCCTTAACCCAAAAGTAACTTTTCTTACATTCTTTTATATAAGACTGATACTTCTGAGCTTCGATCAGACTGCGGAATTGGAAATAATACAAATCGGCCTTCCGATAGTGATGACTCAATTTTAGAATATGTTGAATTACAAGGGAATGGAAGGGTACCTTATGCTTGGCACAATGATTAACAATAGTGTTTAGAAATAACCATGCGTTTGGTGTGAAGATAGCAGGACAAAGGCCAAAGCGGCGAAAAAAATTGGTAAGGGCAGACGAATATGGAATCCGACCCCATGTTTTAAGGAATGGAGGGAGACGACAAACTCTCCCTCTTTCGGGTGAAAAGGATTCTCTTCAAAAAGCATACGTCGGCACGGCCAGAGAATACCAAAATCTCTCTTGATATTTTGAACCCCACGGTCATCCAGCCCAGAGCCAGAAAGGCAATCCGACTCTTCATCAACCTCGTCCCCCTCTGCTTGGAAGTTTGGGGGCACTTCGGTCAGATCAACCACTTCAACAAAGATTGATCAAAGCACTTCGGTATTGTCCAAAGGGGAATAAATTATATTCACCTTAGAACTTTGGTTAGAAACCGTCCTTTCCCCGACCGAGGTAGAGTCTGAAAACCCTCCTCGAGAGGAACTTGTAGTGGATGAACTGGATGACATAACTCCAAAAGAAGAAGGGAAGGACAAACTGACTTGAATATCGAATAAGGAGGGAAGGACGGACTAACCTGAAAACACGATGGACGGGCGAACAAGGTAAGAGTTCGGTCGGCCATTTGACCAATTGTAAGCAAAAAAGGGAGATGTAAAAAGTCATATCCTCAAAACCTACTTATACTAAGGGTATTTGGTCAGGATTAACGGCCCAGAACGAAGTGACCTTCCATATTCCTCAAATCTAGACCGTGAATACGAACTGATGGAGTTATTACTTATCAAGTTAGCCATACAGTCACCTCAATAAGAGTGTGGGGGTATATGATATTACTAAAATATCCCTACCAATAAAAGTTGGACACATGGCACATATGTGATAGCTAGGCCAAGACCAGTCAACAACCGAAGGGGCTACTTCGGTATAACCAAGAGAGGTGGAGCTATAGTATTGGAGGCACTACTTCGGTCGTTCAGCGAGTAAGATGTCTAGACTGCGTGGTAGGAAGGTTGTGACCGACCTTCCTAGTACACTCCTCCCTGCCAATGTGGTTTGTCCCATATTACCTAGGTAATAAGGTTCGACCATACCTTATTAAGGTCAGATCTACCAAGGAAGAGTCCGAACAGGACACAAACTCCCAAGCAGAGTCCTACTCCCCTTTGGAGAGGGATACATAGGGAATTTTCCCTCCGAAAAACCCTATAGCAAACCAATGAGAGAGAGTCCGACTCCTACTACAACTCAAATTACTCAGGCGCATATAAAAAGGGGACCTCCACTCTCAGGTAAGTATTCTAACTCCTGCACTCTAAATTACTTACTAAGCAAGAGGCACTGCTTAAAGCAACGAGCCATCCTCCCAAGTTTAATATTGTACTAACTAGAGCGTCGGAGAGGTCCCCCGAGCACACCCTCAGGGCCCTACCGTAGCTTACGTTTACTCCCTGTGTAGGAAGGAAGGAAGCGCGCACTCACCAGGAAGGAAGAAATTCAATTATTCCAGCTCGATCTAACTTGACTGATTTTCCAGATAGGAGGGACCTATTCCGGACATCATCAATGGGTATTATATATGTAGAAATGTTAAACGAAATGTATTATAAACAATATAGCTAAATGAAAATATAACTATATATACTTATATATTATATAATATATAGCTAAATTTTTATTATTTTATTATTTATTAAAAACCCACGGTTCAACATCTATAATAACGGTTGAACCTCGAGACCCTTGACCCTTCAGTTTTGACGGTTCGATGCGCAGATCGAGTTTAAAAATTATGCTGCATAGGCCCTGAATTTGTTGTTCCAACTTTCAAGTACGTAAATGTCAAGCCGAAATCTGCAAAGAAAGCCCATTTTCATTTACTTGGACCAGCCCAAGATTTCTTATTGGGCTGACAATTTCACAAGTCGATCCATCAAAATCAGTCAAGCGTCTTATTGAGGCTTTGCTGTTGAAAACTTGAAATTGCGTTGCCGTCGAAGAAATTCAGGATCTAATTCCCACCTACTCCCTGCATCATCAATCTAACAGAACACCTCGGAAAAACCAACGCACAGCAAGAGCCTCTATCTTCAACGACCATGAACTCCACACTCGGCGCCTCCGTCTCCGCCTCCTCGCCGTCTCTCTTACGTTTGAAGACCCCCTCACTGAACCCACTCTCTGTTACCCGTTTTGTTAACTCCAAACCTAGAAGTAATAGCTCTGTTTCCGCTTTGCTTACAAGCAGAGCTTCATCAGATGGTGCCGACAAGAAACACCCCATTATTCAGAATCTTAAATCTCTCACCAAGACCGCAATCCTCATCGGTGCTGCAGCAACGATGGCGGGGAAATTTTCTGTCTTGCCGGCTCGAGCAGAGTCTCCTGGTACACTCACTGAGGAGCAAATTCCTGTGGTCGATGAGGAAAGGGATGAAAAAGTTGAAATCCGGGAAGGGGATGTGGTAGAGTCATCGCCCTTGTCAGAGTTTCTTGAAGGTAACACTGAGGCCCTTGAAGCTCTGAAATCGCTTCTCCAGCAGAAGATTGAGAACCACGAGGATGAGGAGGCTCTCAAGATCTTGAAACGCTTAGCCTCAGCCCAACCGGCTGTTTTCGAATGGAAATTCTTGATGGCGAGATTGTTGAACGAGATCGGTCAAACTGGGGATGCACGCAAAGTGTTCGAGGAAATTCTCGCGGCCAATCCGCTGTCCTTTGAGGCCTTATTCGAGAACGCGTTGTTGATGGACCGTTGTGGAGAAGGTGAGGCAGTGATGAGTAGGTTGCAGGGGGCTTTGGACATCGCCAAGGAGGACAACAAGGAGAAAGAGGCGAGGGATGTGAGGTTGATAATGGCACAGATGCAGTTCTTGCAGAAGAATGTGGATGGTGCCTTGAAAAGTTATCAAGAGTTGGCTAAAGAGGATCCCACTGATTTCAGGCCCTACTTTTGTCAGGGAATGATATACAGCTTGCTTGATAGGAACGTGGAGGCAAGAGAGCAGTTTGCAAAGTACCGTGAGCTTTCGCCCAGAAACTTTGAGGTGGAGGGCTATTTGAGGACACCATTGTCGAAAATGAAAGTGTTTGGGACGAATGAGGAGAATTGAGTTTTGGGGTTTTGGAGTTCTGAGTAATAATTATTGGAGACATGGAGTGTTCTTCAAACAGTGGACGATGCATGAGACTTCGGGTAACGGCTCTTTATATTTTCATCTATACTTGTGCCATTTTTGTACTGTTATGGTGTTGAATCATTGTTCAGGTAGAGGATAGCTAGAGAAATAAAGGGATAAAACTAAGTTTCATAAAATGTAGTAGGAAACTGTGGTAAAATAAAATGCAGTGCTTTGGTGATCCGAGGAGTTGATCTCAACTGAAGTTAAGTTGTTGAATAATCTATTTGTATTCAAATATATTTAGAAAGAGTTGATTAGTAATCTGGTCTCCTAAAATTATGCCGGTATGCTTATTATTTCCGGGTCGTTGTCATTCTTGCATCTTTGGTTTCATTGCTTTGTTGACTGTTAATTAGAATAGATATCATTGGAAAATTAAAAGATTGATTACTGGGTCATTTGCTTGAGAAAATTTTCAAAAACTCGAAGATTTGCATACTTTTCTACTGCTAATTTGTTGAGCAGGTGCTTTTAATTAGGTTTCAAAATATGTTTCCCGCTGCTGTGAATATCGGATAAAGATTTATTTTCATTTGGGATCCATAAAGGATAAGAGTGGAAAGATCTTCTAAGACCCCCAATTGCAAATTAGGATAGACAAGTTCATCACTTTAAAGGTTGAATTGGATTGTACATGTTTTTTCTACTTAGCTTTAGCCCATCTCTCTCCCTCTGTATTCTGGAGACCAAGGCTTATTAACTCAACAGTCAACCCTATTTTTAGTGTAGATGGGGCCAGTCAGTGTTCAGCAGCACATTTACCATTTCCCATTTCACTGAATTCTCAACGGATTATCAAAGCATGATAACTAATCTGTCATGAAAATCCTTTTTTTCCCCTGATAAGCTAATTTATTAAGGACCTTAGCCCTTAGGCAGTATACCCATAGGATACATATGCAAGGAAATTTGGAACCGTAGTTTCGTTTATCCTCAAACACCTTTATTGTGTCGACAAGATCATCATTAGCGGATATAGCTCAAAAGTTTCAAAATCAGTCATAGGTTAGAATCCCTTTATGGGGAGCATCTCATTTGATGCAACTCACAGCAGATCAAATTTTCTGGACATCTGTTCAATTGGATGATGCATTACAACTATGAATACAAAACGATGTATCGTTCTGATCCGGGACAGATGCAGAGAGAAGAGAAGGGCAGCTAGGATAATATGTGCTTGTCTATTTTCTTAGGTTTGTGAGCTACTTATGTTCCCTGCCTTCCTCTTCTTATGTTTGTGAGCTACTTAATTCTTTTTCTGTTTGCTGTTCGCCGCCTTCTTTTTGGTTTTATGTTTGTTAACCTCGGCTTTTAGTCTCATCAGCATCAGCCTCTGAAGCCGTCCTTGTTCTCTTTCCAGAATTGCTAGGTTCTTCAGTCTTGCTGTTAAGTTTCTCGTCACCCTGTCCACCAGATGCATCACTGGTTTCCGATGCCTCATCCCTTGCTTTCCCATCTTTCTGCCATAGACTATCACATGGGTTTCTACTTGTGTCACCAGTCTCCAAAGCCTTCATGTACTACTATTCTAATTTCTATATACCTTCTTGTTAGGTGAAAAACTTCCTAAATGAGTCATAAGGGGTATAACAAAATCAAAAGTACAAGTTCAAGTGCGTGCTAGTACGCTCGACTGCTCTCCTGGACACTAGAAAAGTGAGAATTTGGGAGTTTAGGGTTTAGACTTGCGAAAGCCCTTGCTAAGTATCGAACAGATACAAAAATCCGCTTTATGTGTCCTCTACTCTTTGCTTTTCAGAAGGCAACAAACTAACAAGCAAAAAAATAACAATGCTAGGATCTCAGTAATAACCATAGAAGTATCCCAACAATGTGTGGCATGCATTCATTGGGTATGACATCATAGCAAGAGACCCATTGAAAATCACACCCAATTAATGCGTGTCACACTTTGTTGGGATGGTTATTATTGGGATCTTTATTATTTTTGGGCAAACAAGAAGCAAAATTCAGCGTTCTAGAAGAAAATAAAATTCAGACGGTTACTCTTGCCACAAAAATCAAGTGAAACTTTTTTGCCAACAGCAACATGATGATTTCCAAAATATGTTTCAAAGTACAGCAAGCAGGGGAGGGGTAATAAATAATAATATCACATAGAGATGAAACATCACTATATGAAATACCAAACATATAAAAGTAGCACCTCAGTTCATGGAAAGTTCCCAGCTAGACTCGACTTTTAACGATGTTGCTATCAGTTTGAGTGTAGAACTTCCTGCAGATGCAATGTAGAAAGTTTTTCAACTACTCAGGCAAGGAGATAATTCAGGTGGAATACCAGAGTATCTTGAACCATGAGCACGAATACTAGGCATTAACCCTTCTTTGCTTATCACAGATTAACTGAGTTCTCATTTGCTTATCAACTTCAGAAATTTATCTGTACACTAAAAAATGGACGCTTGACGTAATTCTTAATCTAAGAAAACTCTAAGATCCCAAACTCATCCATGCCAAGTTTCCCACTTCTTTCATTTACTGAAGATTCAATTCTTGATACGCAGTTCTTTGAGCATGCTCTCTCTGTCGAAGTTCAGGTCAACAAAGATCGCGTCTGGATGTGAATATTTTGATCTGTTAACTGTCAGACCCACAATCACTAGAGGATTGCCAATCTTTCGTGCTTCTGTAAAAATGTTAACATCTATTTCTACATGACCCGTTAGTTTCTCACGAAGGGCGTCATAGAATTCCCAAGGTAGTTGCGAAGTTATCTCCCTCGTACACAGTAAATCAGACAGTGAATCAATATGTTTCCCAGTGTTCAGGTAAATTAAACACATCATAACAAATAACCTCGACACTAACAGTGGGTAGCAGTTCTCAAAGTTCAATCTGGACCACTCAAAACATTTTCTAGTATGCTGCTTGTCATAAAGAAGTTGCTGAACAATACCAACCACAAAATTAAGAATGCTTTCAGAAGATGATTCCCAACCAACCTCTGATTCGAAGTCGCAGTTAGGGCATGCACCCCACCCCTCATAGATCATCCATTCAACAAAAGAAGATCTAGTTGTGACAAATTCACCCTTCAAGTAGAATACCAGAATCAAAAGGCGCTCTACAAGATACAAGAAACATTCTGGTCTAATGCTGTCATCTTTATTCTCCCTATAAATAACATCATCTTCTTTCAGGTCTTCACAAAATTTTCTCAAATAAAATCCACTAATGTATGCATCTTTCAGGGCTTCATAAAATTTGATCACGTAGGAAGCAGAAACCTTGTCGGAAGCAGCTGTGATGAAATTCTCAAAACATGCAAGCCCAAGTGGATTATTTTTAAGCCTCTTGGCAATCTTTTGATATAGTTGATCAGACTCTTCCCAAGACCAGAAGACGCTTTTGGTGCACTGCCATGGGTTCTTAAATGGTCTGTGAGATCCAAATATCAACGTCATCAACTTTCCAAATTGCACAGTTGTGAGGTTATGGTTTGGCTCGATGATCTCATAGATGGCATATCTGAATAAATCCCGAGACTTTCTCTCTCTCAGAGTGATCATATTCCAAGTCGATGATGTTCTCCACTCCAGTGGATACAAGTTCCTGAAGAAATTCTCTGCAGATACTTCTTGGAATCTCTTCAGATTCTGAATGATGATTTCATTCCTGCATTCCAGCAGGTTGGACTCCATGAGACACGCTGATACCTGAGATATATGAACTAGAATTTTGCATTGGTAATACATGGATGTATCATTCTTCACTGAAAAATCATGATAGGCATTAAGAGAATCCAACACTTGAATACCAACAGAAAGTACTTCTGAATATAAGTATTTATTAACACCCTGATTAAAACAGCTGTAATCAACGCTGACCATGTTATATTTCTTTCGGAGGCGTCGCCGACTAATTTTTCTAACCCAGTCTACCTCAGAGTAAAGCAAAACATAGTGAGTATCACCATCTGATGACTGCCTCCTTACCCCAAAGTAGTCCAAACAGAATTCACCGTAACCATTATCATCTCTGGAGTTCCCAGAGTATTCAAATTTAGGAAGATACTCCAACACTTGGAAAATGTGATTCTTCCATAAATTCCAAAAGTTAACTAGTTCTTCAAAAGAAAACAGGAAATGCATATCCCTGTGCTTTCCACTGTTCCTTTTCTGAAAAACTGAATTGTCTTTCCAATCACCCTTGTAGGAACGTGAATTCAGATTAGCATCTAAGATTTTACAGGCACATAATACCTCACCTTTTGTACTTCTTTGTTTCTCAGTCACTTAAAAGCCGTTTCAGCTCAGGAAGGGTATACAGTTCATCTGATAAAATGTTTGCTTCAGTACAAATAAACTCATAGAAGTGACTGGAAACATTATTAGCAATTCTTTTAGCTTTCATTAAAAGTTCTCTCTTTTCTGTAAATGGCTTCAAGGGCCACCCTTGGTCAGTGATTTCCCAAAGAGATTTTCCGAACACAAAGCAGAGAATTAGCATGGATGCATCTTTAAGATGGCCACCCCCCTCTAAAATATCAGCTGCCATAAGAAGATCTCCTTTCAGCTCTGCAACATTTGCAGCTTCCAAATGATTTCCCCATTCCATTTCCAGGTGCAAAAGCTCATCAAGGCAGCCTACTTTCTTCAGGAAGGTTCGCATTGCATTGTCAGAATAAAAAGCTTTGACAAATTTCATCATTGTTCCGGAATCTTTCAACTTATAATGATAAAGTGCTCCACCCTCAAGAAGCTTCTGTGCACTTGCATCAAATTTTCCTCTGCCTTCAGAAGTACCAACCTTTGAAACTTCAAGTAGTCTCCAGGATTGAATATATTGAAACCCCAAATTAAATAATTTTCCATCATAACAAGCGGACAAACACTCACAAAAGAATTTGCCTCTAGCGTATACTTCAGCCGCACGATTATAACAACCTGCTAGAGAAAAACATTCTCCAGCTTCTTTCAGCTTTTCCTCACACTTTTCCAAGTAAATTTCACCTGCATAAAACACAATTTTTTAACAAATGTGCAGTAAACAGATAAACTAGTGTATTAGTGTAAGAGATTCAAAGTCTTATGAGACATAGTGTGAGAGTGAGCGCAAACGTCTAAGAATCAATTTCATAAAAATTTAAATTACAAGGCAATATGAAGAGAAATAAAAAAAAATAAAAATTAATTATGTATAAAAATCCACATTTGCAGATATTACAGTGCTTATTATGTTTATTTATTGAAGTGTTTTTTGAGTGTTCATATACCGTCCTTGGTATTCTCTTCTACAGGTCCTGGAAGTTTATAATAACTAACAAATGATTACATGACCATGATAATCTAACTTTTTCCTTTCTGTAGAAAGTAGAAAAGTTTGGTCAGAAAGTTTGTCAGAGATATTTTAGCTACTTCACCAATGGCCAATATAGTTGTAAGCTGTAACACAGCTCTAGAAATATTAATGCAACCAATGGCAGAAACATTATGCAACCAATGGCACAGCATTATTCGACTAGAATACTCACATTAACCATTCAAGCGTTCATAAAGAAAAAACCACTCAAATGAAAAATTCAATAAATACAATAAAGAAAAATCAGGGAAGTCCCAATGCATTTTAAGGGATTTGATGCTGCAATTGGTATTAGATGTTAGTGCTGCAATATAAGGAATCTAAGCCACACAGCAGTATTTCGTTTTTCTATATGAAAGAAATAGTCCATTTTGAACAGTTTTCTCATTTATTTAATTTCTGAGAAACATCCCTTTAGGGGCCCATCCTTTGCTGCCAGACGACTAAAGTTAGTTAGTGATACGGTACTACGAAGAGGATTCGCAATCTCGTATCTAAGATAGAAGAGAAATTACGAACAACTGGGTTGACAAGAAAAGTAACTTGATTTTGTCGAAGAAATCCTCCGGATACAGAACTCACCACCGAATGATTCGACACAAAGTCAAGGATCTAGTGACGAATGGATTCGATACAGAAACACCACGAGTGCACGCTCACTATCTAGCCTAATCGTTGATACAGAAGCACCACAACGATAAAACTAGGGTTTTGGAAGTTTTTCACAACCAAGGAAGAGAAAGCCTCTCAATTTTATTAAGCACCAGAATTCTAAATCCCATACAAACTAGGGCCTTTAAATAGTTGCGAAATAAATCCCCACACATTAGGTTTAGGAAAACCTATTAAAAAAAACAACAAAAATACCAAAATTCGTGCTAGTTAAAAAAAAGGAAACAAACTCGAAATAAAATAGGACGCAATATGACAAAGTCAATCGTAGGCTGATTTGGCTCGAGCTAAAACACAGTTCTCACATGAGCTGCTACTGACGCAAATCTGTTATGGATCCGACGTCCGCGTCATTTAGCAAGAAGATCTGCTTCAAGAAGGAATATTTCCAGTAAGTATTGGTTTGTATGTATCATCTATGGAAAGAAAAGCTCCCTCACGTGTGGGCTGGACAAAGGGGCTCTCACACATTTAAATTGCAGAGGCTAAGGTTTGAACCCAAGACATCCCACTCCAATACCATGTTAAGATTAGTTACTTCGCCATTCAACCCAATAAGTCAACTTGGGTTAGGGCATTTCACATCTTTTATATATATATTCTAACAGTTATCTTTAACCTAATGATAATGACGAGCAGAATGCTCTAAAAAACCTTATATTATCAATTTCTTTAGTCCTTTTTTTGAGACTATAGACCGTGGCTACAAGTTGTTTTCAGTAATGGATGTATTGGAAACCCCTGTCAAACAGTTTCCTTTGGTGTAGGCAGATGGACATTACAACTAATATATATATGTCTTAACCTCCAAAGAGAGAGAGTGAGAAGAAAGAAAGAAAGAAAACTGTTTCACAGTAATTCCCAGAACAACTATCCTTCCAAAACTTGTAAATTTTACAAATAATTTAAGCTATCGGGCCTAGAATTTTGGTGCCCAAAATTAGATGAAAGTCGAAATTTATAACATAGGAAATCAAAAACCAAAAAATTTTAACGTCATATATTCCTTTAAACAATCATCAGTTAGATTTTAACTTGTGAAATAATTTCATAAAATAGTTAGAAAAATTAAAACCTTATTCTTTGTGCGACATAACCAAAAAACAAAAGGAAAAGAGAGCAGCTTAAAAAAAGTTCCCAACATTGAAACAAAGTATATCCATACCTGCTCTTTCATACTCCCCTAGCTCAAAAAAGCATTTGGCAACAGAATCTGCCCGACCTATGTCTTCAAATATTTCAGCAGCTTCCCTGAGTCTTTCATTTGCCTCGAGAGGATTTAAACCACGCATACGGTTGGCATTGGCTTTAAGGCTTTCAGCCTTAGACCTTCTCTCCCAAATGGTATCTCCAGCTTTTCCAAAGCACATTGTTGCCATCTCATAGTTATGCTCAAAAAATAATTGCAAAGAAACAACATTTATCAAGTAAATGACGCGATACTCTTCAAAACCCTACAGAAACACGAAAAGGCAAGCCAACAACAAGGACAGTAGCTACAGAAGCAACATCAATAACATTGCTTTAAATGTCAAAAGTAAATGCAGATGATTGAAGTCAATTTCCCGATATATTTTTTCATATATCATCAGCTTCCCACTACAACAAGTTCATCGCATTAGAATGATTGGCGTTTGTGTTTTTAGTCAAATAAAAAAAAACAATGAATGACTTACCCGAATAGGGTATTACAACTAGCATAATGATTATGAAGATGACAATTAGTGCTGATGGGCATTTAAATGAAAATTTTTCTAACCTTGATTCTTGTTGACTTCCACTCCACTGGCCTGCTTCGAGCTTGCATTGCTTGTGCAAGTGAATCATCTAGCTGTCTAACTTGAATGAGACACTTTTTCTTCCAATAGTCAAACATAGGGTTGAAGTGCTCCTCTCCACTCTCCCAAATCCATAAACGCTGTCTTGTACAGGTTATGGCTACGTATAACTGCTTCAGTTCTGAGCACAAGGCATTGTGTTTACCCTCAGCGAAGCTAGGGAAGGAATGAGATGAAGAAGTGTCAAGCAAATTTTACTCTCTCATGTACCCGTATATTACTCTCCATTGATTTTTCAGAGGGGAGTACCCAAAAAATTTGTACAACAATACATCCTACAAAAGGAGAGCACAAGGTATGAATGGTTAAAAGAGCTATAGAGCTTTCAACATACCTAAAGCAAACTTGAATGCTAGAAAATGAGTTCCCATATGGATATGCAGTGGAAGCCCCACCCAAAATGACACGAAAAAAAAGTCATACTGCTAGATATGCACATTCGTTCCTGTGCAACACAAACACTCTGACTTTCGATAAGAGCTCAAGAAATATTGTCTATCTGAAACTCCCTGACTGGTTGAGAGGCTAACCATTCCAAGCACTAATATTAGAGTATACCAGAAAAGTTCTACAAAAAGGACCCTATCATCCAATATGATAAATTAAAGAAGTTTTTTTGAATGTTAAATACATTGATATGAATAAAAACTGTGTAGTTAGACTTTCTTATCACCTGAAACTCAAGGCCCTTGCACTCCAATATAGTCAGAACTAGAGCTCGCTTGCCAACGAGGCTATATATTTCCTTCCTAGCAGCATCATCTCTGTTAGAGATGTGTAGAGATGTGTATAGATGTGTATATTTTTAGTTTTGAAGGGTAGTTTGGTCTTCTCATGAGTTATTGTATATATACTCTTGTATTCTTCTTTGGAACATAATGAATATACGATTTCATCTTTACATGGTATCGAGCTAAAGTTTTTTTTCTCCTGAAATTTTTTTTCGTGCGGTGCGGCACTGTTCTTCTCCGACGAGCTCTCCGCCGTGTGCCACTGCCCTCTCCTTCTCAGGCAACCTCACTGTTGTGCGCCATTGCTCTCATCTCCTCGGCCCAGCTCTTTGCCCTAGTTCAGCTGCTCCCAGTTCTCTCAGCCCAGCTCACTGCTGTGCACCACTGTCCTTTCCTTTCTCCGGCGAGCTTCCTGCAGTGCGTTACTGCTCCCGTCCGGTGCTCTCTGCCAGCTCAGTTCTCTCGGGCCCAGCTCTCTGTCCATTCCGGTGCTCTCTGCCCAGTTCCAGTGGTCTCTGCCAGCTCTGTTCTCCCGGCCCAGCTCTTTGTCTCTGCCACGCGCATCTTCAGCCAGCAACTCCTATTGTGTTGCCACCACCAACACTCATTTATTTTTTTTGGTGCACCACAGTCGCTCTTTGACTCCTTCGGTGGTATTAGTTCTACTTTGGGTGCCATTTGAGACTATGTCTACCTTGGGCAGTGATTTTCCTCCTTTGCCAGGGACTGGTTCCTCCACCACTCGGTCTTTGTCGACTTCGGCTGGTTCTACGACACTTTCATCCTCATCGACGGTTGTTGGTTTGACCACGTTTGACCTTCCTTTGGATTTCCTTCCTACTTTGACTGATTTTCGGCTCACTTCAGCTAGTGACTGGCCTTGGAGTGCCACGGTTCGTAAAGCCTTGTTTGGCCGTGGGCTCTTATCTTATCTCACGGATGGCCCACCCATTAATTGTTCTGATGATGTTTTAGCTGCTTGGAGTCTTCGGACTAATAGAGTCTCCAGTTATCTCATCGAGTCCCTCGACCCGGCTCTTCGACCTGATCTGGTTACTCGATCTGCCCATGTGGTTTGGACGTCTCTTACTGCTCGTTTTGTTGAGCGTAGTGGGGCTCGTCAGTATTCTCTTCTTACTCAGGCTGCTGCTGCTGCTTCTCAGGATAATAGGTCTATCCAGCAGTTCTATCAGCACATGCGTGGTTTTTGGCGTGAGTTGGAGGTCTTCCTCCCTGCTGGCAGTCATATTGCTACTCATGTGGCTTTTTGGGATATGCGTCATATGTATGAGTTTCTGATGGCTCTCCGCCCTGAGTTTGGTTCTCTGGTTGGTCAGCTTATACATCACGACCCCTCTTCTAGTCTTGAGACTGCCATTGCTGAGTTAGTTGCCGAGGAGACTCGTCTGCACCTACAAGGTGGTGTTAGGGCACCTCCCGCACCCTCTAGTTTCCTTGGTGTTCTTGCTGCGGCACCCTCTGGTATTTCCACAGCTCCTTCACCTTCATCTGGTCGTCATACTTGCACTCATTGCCTGCGGCCAGGTCACACTGTGGATGACTGTTGGAAGCTTCACCCTGAGCGTCGTGTTGGACCTCGTGGTCGTGGCCGCCGTCTGCGGTTGTTACTCCTGCACCTCCTTCTCCTGCTTCTGCTATGTTTCCTATTGATATTCAGCAGTTTCAGCAGTTCCAGCAGTATCAGCAGCGTCTTGAGCAGATGACTGCTCCCACCAACACTGGTAGCACTCCTGCACCCTCTGCTTTCTCAGCCACTGGTATGTCTAGTACTTGGATTTTTGACTCGGGGGCTTCTCATCATATGACCTCTGATGCCTCACTGTTGACTGATTGTAGTCCCGCACCTCCTATTCCCTCTATTTACACTGCTGATGGTTCTCTATTGAGAGTCTCTCAGGCTGGCTCTATTACTACCACCTCAGAGCCCTCAGGCCATCTTTCTCTACCCTCTGTTCTTCATGCTCCTCAGTTGAGCATGAATCTTATTTCCTTTGGTGGTATATGTGATTTTGGCTATGATGTTTTATTGACACTCTTCTTGTCGTGTGCAGGATCCGTCTACCAGCCGGGTGATTCGCAGTGGTCGTAGAGTGGGTGGTCTTTATCATCTCCAGTCTCTCCACCTTCTCTCCTCGCGTCCCAGTTTTTGCGGTCTTGGCTCCCCTACTCCTGATATATGGCATAGACGATTAGGTCAAATTTCTGAGTCGCGACTGAAGAGTCTCTCCCTGTCTGGAGCTCTCGGTCGTAGTTTATTTTCTGCTTTGAGTCCTTGTCTTGGTTGTAAGCTTGCTAAAGCTACATCACTCCCCTTTTCCCCAAGTGTATCCCAAACTTCTAGTGTTTTTGATCTATTACATTCAGACATTTGGGGCCCTGCACCTTTCCCTTCTATTTGTGGTTATCGTTATTATGTTTCCTTTATTGATGACTTTACTCGCTATACTTGGATCTATCTCTTACAGCATCTCTCTGAGATTCTCGATGTGTATGACAGTTTTACCACTATGATTTTCACTCAGTTTGGTTGTCGCATCAAGACCCTGCGTTCTGATTGTGCTCTTGAGTACTTGTCTTCTCGTATGCGCGCGTTGCTCTCAT
Organism: Tripterygium wilfordii; assembly: GCF_013401445.1. NCBI lineage: Eukaryota > Viridiplantae > Streptophyta > Magnoliopsida > Celastrales > Celastraceae > Tripterygium > Tripterygium wilfordii. Next base: position 3,106,751 of record NC_052234.1, read on the forward strand.
CTCACGGCACCATTTTTCAGTACTCATGTCCCCACACACATGAGCAGAATGGTGTTGCTGAGAGGAAGCATCGACACATTCTAGAGACTACTCGGGCGCTTCTCCTCTCGGCTTCTGTGCCTTGTTCTTACTGGGCTGAGGTTGTTCTCACTTCAGTAAATCTAATCAACATTACTCCCTCTTCAGTTCTGCCTGGTCGTATCTCTCCTCATGAGCGGCTATTCAGCTCCCCACCTGACTACTCTCGTCTTCGCACATTTGACTGCACTTGTTTTGTCCTATTACCTCATCCTTAGCGTTCCAAGTTGTCCCTTGTTTCTACCAAATGTGTTCTCCTCGGTATCAGTGCTGAACATAAGGGTTATCGTTGCTATGAACCCTTGACTCGGCGCGTCCGTATCTCTCTTCATGTCTCATTTCTTGAGGATGTTCCTTATTTTTCCTTGACATCTCAGGATCTTACCTTTCTCACGCTTCCGCTCTCACCTACTCCTGACATTTCTCTTCCCCCTCTTTTTGTTTCATCTACATCCATTCTAGATATTCCCATTTCTTCCCCTCTCTCGGCTTCTGCTCCTACTGAGCCTGATCCTCCATCTTCCTCCTCCTCTTCTACACCTGATCACATTCCCACTGCACCTGATCCTTCATCTCCTCCTCTTTCACCTGGTATTACTCCTTATCCTCTTCACTACACCCGTGATCTTGACTATGTCCCTTCTGCTAGTCCTGATTCTACCTCATCCTCCTCGACCACCTGTACATCTTCTGCTAGTATGGATCCTCCTGCTCCTCGCAATCCTCAGCCCGAGCGTCGCCCTGTGGAGAGGTATGGTTATAGTTTTGTTTCTACTTATGCTCCACAGTTTACTGCTTTTCTTACTGCTCTTCATTCGGAGTCTGAGCCTACGTCATACAGTGAGGCCTCTCAGTTAGTTCAGTGGCAGCAGGCTATGACAGAGGAGTTTGAGGCTTTTAGGGAGACTCGGACTTGGGATGTGGTTCCTCTTCCTGCTGGTGTTAGGCCTATTGGCTGCAAATGGATTTATCGGGTTAAACGTCGCCCTGATGGGTCTATTGAGCGCTATAAGGCTCATCTTGTTGCTAGAGGTTTTTCTCAGGTGCATGGTATTGATTATGATGAGACTTTTGCTCCCGTTGCTCAGATGACTACAGTTCGCACTTTATTGGCAGTTGCTGCCGTAAGTCAGTGGCCTCTTCTTCAGATGGATGTGAATAATGCCTTTCTCAATGGTGATCTTTTAGCGATTGTCTACATGCAGCCCCCTCCCGGACTTCGGACTCCTCCTCAGCATGTTTGTCGCCTTCGCCGGGCTATCTATGGCCTCAAACAAGCCCCTCGGGCTTGGTTTGAGCGGTTTCGTCAGGTGGTGACTCAGGCTGGATTTATTGAGAGCTCTCAGGATCACTCTCTTTGTTCGGTCATCCCCTTAGGGGCGGGCGATTCTGTTGTTGTATGTGGATGATATGATCATTACAGGTGATGATACTGCTGCCATTCAGTATCTTCAACGACATCTTCAGTCTCAGTTCAGAATGAAAGATCTTGGATCTCTCCGGTATTTTCTTGGCATTGAGATTACTCGTTCTGATCATGGCATTTTGCTGTCCCAGTAGAAGTATCTCTCTGACATTCTTCGTAGGGCTGCTCTCTCAGATACTCACCGTGTTGACACTCCTCTCAAGCTTAATGTGAAGCTCAGACCAACTGATGGTCAGCCTCTTCCTGATCCGACTCTATCGACAGATTGTTGGTCATTGTTGGTCAGCTTGTGTACCTATGCATCACTCGTCCGGATATTGCTCATGCTGTGAGTATTGTGAGTCAGTTTATGTCTGCTCCCAGCTCAGTTCACTATGGTGCTCTTCTTCGGATTCTCAGGTATCTCAGTGGGACTATGACTCTGTCCCTGTTCTTATCATCATCTTCGTCCCTCACTCTTCAGGCCTACTCAAATGTTGATTGGGCAGGTGATCCTACTTCTCGTCGCTCTATTACAGGCTACTGTGTGTTTCTTGGTGACTCTCTTATATCTTGGCGCAGCAAGAAACAGAATGTAGTCTCTCTTTCGAGCACTGAGGCAGAATATCGTGCTATGGCCACTACAACTAAGGAGATTGTTCATCTTTGTCGTCTCCTTAGTCACTTGGGTGTTCATATTTCTGGACCAACACCGATGCATTGTGACAATAGGAGTGCTATTCATATTGCCTGCAATCCTGTTTTTCACGAGAGGACGAAACACATTGAGATTGATTTCACTTTGTTCGTGAGCAGTTTCTATCGGATGTTCTCTCCCTACCTTTCACTTATTCTGCTGCACAGTTGACGGATTTCTTCACGAAGTCTCACACTGTTTCTCGTCATCAGCTTCTCATTGGCAAACTCTCGGTGTTTGACCCACCTTGAGTTTGAGGGGGGGTGTTAGAGATGTGTAGAGATGTGTATAGATGTGTATATGTGTATATTTTTAGTCTTGAAGGGTAGTTTGGTCTTCTCATGAGTTATTGTATATATACTCTTGTATTCTCCTTTGGAACATAATGAATATACGATTTCATCTTTACAATCTCTTACCAGTATTACCTGCTCTGCTCCAAAGCCAGCCACACGCCCAATGGTTCCACTACTTCCAAAAATACTCATGACTGTGTTTTCATTATTCCCAACTTTAAGCAAAACTGGAGGTTCCCCATGATGCTTTGAGATAACTTTAAAACACCAGCATGAGTGCGGAAGTTCTGGCTCAGATTGAAAATGTCTGAGAGTTGCCCCTTCTCTTTTCTTTCATCCTGTATGTCGCTTCTTGATTTCAGTAAAAAATTATTGTAGAATAAGGATCGTATATCTTGAAACCTGAACTCAACGCCCTTTGCAATTGTCTGTGCAGTATCACCAGAAAATATAAAACCCTCTTCAACATTTCTACAAATATATTTGAATAGAGCAATTTGACTCATGGTAAGATCCTGCACCTCATCAATGTACACAAAATTCACTTCATCACCCTCGTACCTTTCTTCCCGAAGTCTACGACGAAGATCAATTACCAGATCAGCCAAGTCAAATTCATCATTTTTTGTCTTCATTTTTCATAATTGAGGAAGATATCATAGACTTTCTCACTCCTTTGTGTGCTTGATCTGGACACACGGCGTGCTGAAAACTGAATATAATCCTCTCGATTGAGTTTACCATCACATGCCTCCATGGCTCCGGCGCCACCTTTAATGTGAGATATAACATAATAGGTTTTAAGCTATGAATTCCACCTTTATAAAGTTTCCTTGCTTCATGAAATCTCAGGAAGTATGATTCACCAAGCGTTCCATCAAGCATCATCAAGAACTTATGAAATGTTATAAAAAGGGGGTAAGCCTTGGATGGAACATCAACAAAGGAATCTGGGATATCCTTGAATTGTGATGTTTAATCAAAATCATCCATGTCAACAGAACTGCTATCTGTCGAAGAATTTCCCCCATACAAAGAGCTGCACGAATAGCAAATCTCAACATAATTTAATTTTACTAAGACAGATATGAGTGATGATTAAATTTTATCATATATCTAATAAATGCAACTCACAACATAGATTTAGGAAGGCAGCTAACGCACATTTCTGATAGGGAATAATTACTTATTACCAATGGAACAACGGGTTTTAAAAAGCTAAAACATACTTCTTCTTTTGTATAAGCAGCTAAAGCATTCTTTTGAGAGTTTATAACACAACATATGAAAATTATTATGAGAAGCTTCCAGCATAAATGATTCTTCAGGAATTTTTTTTATCCCAAGTTCATATGATGCTCAAAAATTTGATTTGATTCCATCTAAGAACACCTTTAAATAACATTGCAAAAATCAGTTTGATTGAAACTCATTTTTTCTCCATGTAGTTTTAGTTTCTGATAGTTACCACCATATTTATTTGACAATCAACAAACCTTTTCAAGTGAGAAACATGTTGCTTGACTGCATGACAGAGTTTAGGACTGACAGTCACAAAAATTTGCCGCAAGCTGTCCCTTTTTGTCTCTTCAACATCCTCACCAACCTCAATTTTCTGTTTACCATGCAGAAGTGAATCGCTTTGGACACCATGTAATATTCCCAGCACCGTGAGGTGCAGCCGTTCTCTTTCAAATAACTTCATGGTCAAAACCATAGTTTTTCTAGTACCTGAACGACCGAGTACGAAGGTGCTTATTGGGAAAAGAATTATCTGCAATTCTTCATCATTCACTTCAAATGGTAGATCTAATTCTTTACCATCACGGTCAGAGAGCAAATAGTTAACTACTCTAGAAGACAAGGAATAGAACTTCATCAGCAACACACTCTCATTGACCTTTGAATTCTCAACATAACTTCTAGCTCCAGAAGCAGCTCTAGCTAAATCATCCTCAGTATCATTGTCAGTATGATTCTTGAACTGGACAATATTAGAGGATGTTAACCACATCTTCGGAATTTCTAAATCCCTACGCAGAATCAAAATAATAAAAATCAAAAGCAGTTTTAGGGCTTATTTTGAACGATAGCAAATAAGAAAAAAGGACTGAATCAGATTTTTCATTTGTCCTACAAAATTCAGCAGCTGAAGTCCAATAATTAGCAATGGTTACACAAATCCAATAACAAACATACCCCTCAACACTTTTCTGTTTGCAGCGGTTGATAAAATCATCAGCATATTTGGCAAAAATACCATCAAGCCGTTTTTCAAGTTTTGGGATGTCCTCCAGAGGTAATACATCCCAGATCTTTAGTACTTGGACAAACCTCAATTCTTTTATTATGTCAATCGTGCAAACAACATAGAGACCTTCAACCTTGAACTTCTTCAAAATCTGTGAAGAGTTTCCACATAGAGAGTCTACCTTTCTCTTCTTGGGTCGCCACCCACTAGCAAGTTTCACTAGAAGGTACAAAACCAACTCCTTCGTCCGGATTGATGCAAGTCTTTTAAATGATTTGAAGAAGTTATCACTGAAAAGAACCTGACAAAATACAGCGCAGAACAGGAAAAAATGTAAAACTCAGTTAGCCCAGTCCATTAACATTAGTTAAAACTAAAAAACCACCAAGTAGAAACAAATAACTCGGAGTAAAGTTTGAAACTGTTATGTATACACCTTCCATCTCGCATTTTTGAAAAGCATGTTGTCCCCGTCAAGCAAGTCATCTAACTGATCGAACTCTTTCTTAATCTCTAACATGGCTTTTCCCAAATCCTTGTCGTCATCGGCATTAAAGAAACATTGACGGTTCTTGGCATCACGAATTAAAGCCTCCCAAACAAATTCACTACTAGAAAGAGTTTTTTCATTCCCCAATATCCAGAGACAATGCCTGGAAGGCATTAAACAAGTAATTGTTATTCATTGTTTTGTAAGCCAGTCTATGCATTTAAATTCCATATGTATACTTATGCATATGTCAAGGCAAACTTAGATGACACAAAATGATACCTGGCCCTTGTAAGAGCAACGTTAGTTTTCTGAGATTGGATATGAACTCAAACGATGCACCACTAGTAGATCTTACTGTGGATAGTATTATAATATCTTCCTCCCCACCCTGAAAACCATCAATTGATTTCACCTTTACTGCAAAACCATCACTGTTCTCATACTTACGTGCAAGCTTCTCCTGAATTGCAACTACTTGAGCAGTATAGGGTGAAATGACACCCACACTGAGATTCTGTTTTGACCCAATCCATGCTGCATTACAAGAAAGATTACAAATAATATTAACAGGATTAAAAAAAGAGAAGTACTAATGCTTCACAAAAACAATATCTTTTGCAGATATGATTGAAGTAACTGCTTATATAGAGAGCACTAAGTAGTTATATCATGCAAATAGGAAAGATTTAAAAAGAAGGGGGAAAAAAGATGAAAATAACATGACTCAAAATATAAGAGAGAAATACTATCAAAATAAATAGAATAGCTTTAATTTTTTATTTTCTTCTGGTCCTTTACTTTCTTCCATATCAGAAAACAGTGTATTATGAAACTAAACCATAAACCCTAAATAAAAATGAAACTAGAACTTAAGAAGCACGTTACCAGTAGGTAAAAGCGCATAAAAAGTCATGCAATCCATAGAGAAAGGAGGAAAAAAAGGTAATTAGTAGCAAGGCTAAAAATAGAAGGATAATGAAGACAAATATTAACACAATCTTGCATGCTCGGATCTATGAACATGATAGTATCTTCCACGATTCAGAAAATGTATCACTTCCACATTGTACAACTATAAGCTACTGCAACTGAAGGTTAAAAATTGAATCCTTCTAAGACAGTACAACACATTAACTAATTACCATTACGTAATATCAAAACAAGGGCCAACCATACGTACCTCTGTGCAATTTCTGCAGTAGTTTCAACACAACAGCTACCTCAATCAAGTTTTTGCGGCTACATCCAATATCATCAAATTCTTCTCTTCTGGACAGTATGTTGATGAATGAGTAGGGACCAAACAGTTTCCCAGCAAGATACTGCTTTTCATAGTTTTTCATTTTGACAATTGGGGCATCTAAGATCTGATTGTGATAAAAATTTGCATTTGGAAAGGATCTTATCGATGGATGCATTCTGTACTGCATATTGAGCATGTGTTTCGAGTGACCCAGTGAACTCAACCTCTCAAATAAACTCTTCCCAAAACCAGCTTTGTCAGAAGCCTAAATTAAACAAACCACAGTTGTAGATGAGAAAAGTAAAAAATAAAAAATATTCAACTTGCAATGAGAAAGTGAAAGAGAGAGAGAGATACAGGATCAGAATGATAACAAACAACCATACACAAGAAAGGACTGAAAAGTAACAATATAAAAATAATTAAAACGATCACATAGCATCAATTTACCTTGCTCTCAACCATCGCACGCAAATGGCACGCATCACCAATAAGAACAGCATGCCTTATACCAGGCAATTGTAATGGTATGGTTGATTCACACTCCTTCAACTGTGCTGCCTCATTAACGACTTAAAATATTTAGTGGTTTCATTGGAACCGAATGCAGCTTATATGAACTAGAAGCAGTGCAAAAAATTAAAGAGGCTGTCTGAAAATAGAAGTCCTTTATTGCTTCATGATTCATACCTCTTGGAAGGTTTAGCTCGGAAAGGGAATTCCAAAGGACTCTTAAAACTGATAGGCATTCACTTCTTCTTGTGTGCAACATGTATCTTGTACCCACAAGTGATCGAGGAAAATCTTCACCCACTGTATCAGAAAAAAGCTCCTCCAATTCATCAGAAGACACATTGTCTTTTTCCAACAAGGTTTCAAACGAGTTGAGCAAACTAATAAGGTATACCATTTTCTCAAAATTATGTTCCAGGATGTAACTTTTGGGTATGTGAGTACAAAAGATGTAAACACAGTTTCTAAGTGGTGACACAGTAGCGTGAAATCGTTCACTTACATACTTAAGGAATGATTCGATCCCCTGGGTTTCCTTTCCATGCACTTTTTCTCTCATTTTTATCAACTCATTTTCAACGAAAATGCGGTATTGAGAAACACAATTCTCGAGAAAATCAATCATAGAGGAAAAACCATGCAAGCTGTCGGACACGATAGTCCAAATATATCTCTTCAAGTTCTGCACCTACTTTTATCTGCTCCTTGTTCCCAAACAAGAGAATATCTCCCAATGAACAAAAAGAAACATTTGTTTCACATTCCTCTTGAAATGATTCTTTCAGCATCCTTAGCACCTTGGAAGCCACTTGTGTAATTGCAACATTAGTTGACGCACAGGTAAGGATCCTGCACTCTATTCTCAAAAGAGTAAAGAGCATCACACTAACGGTTTTGGTCTTTCCTGTCCCTGGTGGATCCCATATAAGCTTGACTGCAGACTTGTGATCACAATGCGTCAGATGAAGACAAGCCAAGACTGCCTTTGTTTGGGATTCATTCAAAGTAGATGATCTGATCGCAGCACAATTGTCAGCCCAGATACATTCATTCTCTACAGAGCAGTGGACACAAGCTTTCTCTATCTGTTGATTTAACACGAACATTTCAAAACAAAAACAGAAATTATAAGACCAGAGGAAACTTAAATTCATTGATGTCTCATTTGAGGATAAACATAAGGAAATTGATGGCGCACGATAAATTGAAACATTGAAAGCAGATTAATTGCCTTAAATAAATACAAACACAGAAGGAGACAATAAGACACTAACACTTCACAATGGGAAGCCAACAACTTCTTACAGATGAAAACTGAAAAGGATGCAATCCTTTTCATTTTTAAAAATCTCAAAACACTGCTTTAAAATAACAATAATAAAGAATGTCTCAAAACTTATTTATTTGAAAGTCGTTCTAAAATGATGAATGAATTTTGTCCCGACCTTCTAACCTTTCAAATAAAGAATGTAATGTTTTCCACAAAGAGAACTTGGGAAGAAAAAAAATGCTTGTGCATTTGGATCATGTCTTCCATGCATAAGAAATGGGACAAAAGAATTGTACGCACACCATACACCCACATAATATGTGGAGAGGTTGTTTCCAAGAATTGAACTTGTGCACTCTAGGTTGCACCCCCTCCAACTTTATCACGGCGCCACATGCTTATCTGTAATCCTAATTTATGGTAAAAAAATTAAAATTAGAACCTCTCCCGATACTTTACCACAGAATCAGTGCATAAAGTTTCCTTGATGACGTTAGTATTGCCACAGTTGTGTAATGATCTCCATATTCTTATGCTGGGAGTTATATTTATCAGGAAAACCACAAAAAGTAATTTCTGCATGCCATCGTCGCCAACTTCAGGATTCACTGAAGCCTTGACTTTGAAAGAGGTAGAGCACCCATCATCCTCGTCATTCTCGTCATCTGCAATTGAAGTAACTGTTGCAAAAGTCCATGGCCTTCCCGTCCTTTGCATATCAAAGACGGTTTCAGGCTTACTATCCACTAAAACTAGAATGTCCCCAGGCAATGTTTTATAGGGTTCCTTATTGCGACAGCTATATCTGTTCCTCCAATAGTCAACCCGAATATCATACAGTTTCTCCATATGATCTGGATTCATCAAAAGCAATCACTTCACCGTATGGTGACCTCGAAATAAACTCATACTTGAGCACAATTGTGCCCGTGTTTCTTCTAGTAAAGAGAAAATATAAGAATTGAAGTACTGATCAACCGATTCAAATGCGTCTGGAATCTTTTTCACCTAAAAAGAATGTAATAATGGCCAGATTAACTACTGTCAATCAAGGAAATCACTCAAAACATTAGTATGAAATCAATGAAATAACAGAACATAAACTATGCTATGTATAGATCACTCAGTATAAAATTGATAGGATTAAGAACAGCAGCAGACAACCAGAGTCGACCGCTATATAAGTGAATGTACAAGAGGTGGAAACGTAGTCAATCTAAATGCACCAGCAAGAACATATGAATTATAAAATAACATGCACACCTCAATATGCACCTTTCATACACACAAGTATCACAGGAACTCTCAGTGAGGATACGTACACTTTTATTCATGAGTGAGAGAGCTCCTTTGCTGGTACGGCTCAAGAGATGAGGTTATCAATTGTAAAGAAAATTGAACATAATTTTATTTTAATTTATGATTTAGAAACGGTGTCTTGAAAATATTCACTAAATAACATACATGTAGCTTCACATCAAATCGTCATGAATAGTAAGACGTATCTAAGCTATAAGATTATTGAGGAAAAACACACAAAGTTCAGTTACAAGACTTTAAAATACTTGAGTTTTGACAATCACAATTTCACAATCCAAGTTTCAAGGGACATGGTTTCATAAAGAAAAGCTACCAGACAGCATGTCTAACAATAAAAACAAAGAAGATAATTAATCAAGTGTTTTTTTCACAGTTCTACTCCATATAAATTACAGAGATTGGCCGTTACAATATTCTGAACAACATAATCTATTTAAAAAATTAGACAAAAGAAGTTAAAGGGATTGTGCCCTTCATCATGAGATTCACTGGAGTGTTCCTAATCAGTTTTCCCAAGTACAAAACAAGAACAAGAAAAAGAAAATACAAATAGGACTGGCAATCAAATAATTTAAATCAAGTGTCAATAAGAGTAGATCCAGAAATAAACAACAAATAAGGGCAGATCGCTGTACACTAAAGTTGAAGCATGGGATAACTAATTAATCTTCTCAACCAACACTAATTTGGCTAAATCATCATCTCTCCAATGGAGGGGGTAAAATAGTCATTTCATACATTTTCTATATACTCACTACCATAAAAAAAAATTACAAACAGAGGGCAACTGGGAAAGCCCGTTGCAATGGTGAGGTTACACTAAGACTGCCTTCATCAGCCATCTTCAATCACAAATATGCACGAGATAGAGCATTAACTACTGGAACAAGAAGCTATTGAATTTACCAACTGTTAATGTGTTTCATTTAGTTGAGAAATGACGCCATTAGAGTATTTTTAACGAACATGGGATAAACAATAATGATAATGGAGTTTGAAGAAAACCTTGTCTCTGTAAAGATTTTCATTGAAAATTTGCTCCAGAGACCAAGAAAACACAGTATCAGTGAAGCCATGGTCATTGAGGATTGTTCTGTTCTTTCTTGACCCTTCCCCATCTATATTTCCAGTACTCCACAAAAGATACAGTCTTTTCAAGTTTCTCTCTTTCTCTGCACCAAATACCAAAAACCCATTTCAGTTTAAACCCCCAAAACGCACAAACACAAGTAGAGGAATGGAGTTAAAAGAGAGAAAAGGAATAAACTTTCTTAGCTACAAACAAAGGGAACTTAAGAAAGGCAACAAAGTGAGGAATCCCAGTACATGCATTAGAAGAAAGAGAGATGCATTTTCACATTCTTTCGTAGGAGCTTTTATCGGAAGAGGAAATGAACTACTTGCGTTTTTCTTATTTCCTTTTGTGAGAAAAATGAACTATTACTTCCTTGATAAGGGAATTTTGTAAAAATGACCTTCTCAAAAAGTCAAATCAGATAAATGACCCACTTTTTAATAAATCGTAAAAATGATCTACCTTGTATTTTTTTTGACCCAAATACCCCTAATGTTGAAATATCTTTTCTTCCACTCACAATACCATAATACACATAACCCTCCTAACGGCTATTTCTCATCATCTTATCTGCACTTGATCGGCTACTTCTCATCATCTTATTTGTTCTATAGAGCTCGAAAAAGCCAGATCCAGATCGGGATCGGGTTCGGGTTCTGAGTAACTTGTGATCTTCGTTATCGCAAGTCTGAAGAGAGGTTCGTTGGTGAACATTTCATATCACTTTTGACAGGTGAGTACATCTATATTCCGAGTAATTTTGTTGCATATGTTTCTCAAGTGCATATGAAGTTATGAACGAACTCATTATCTACTCATAGCATCTGTGTAGTCAAGCATATTGAGTTTGTAGTCGAACAAATATATATGTAGTCGAGCATTTGTGTTTTTATGGTTGAGCATTTATGTTTTCATGGTCGAGCAAAGTTGTATTATGGGCGAGCATTTGTGTTTTTATGGTCGAGTAAAGTTGTTTATGGTCGAGCATTTGTGTTTTTTGGTTGAGCAAAGTTGTTTATGGTCGAGTAAAGTTGTTTATGGTCGAGCATTTGTGTTGTTTGGTCGATCAAAGTTGTTTATGGTCGAGCAAAGTTGTTTATGGTCGAGCGAGCATTTAAGTTTTTATGGTTGAGCAAATTATTATACTTTTTTTTTTGTTTTTTGTTATTTTCAGGAATGACGTCTATTGATTTTGTGATCCTCTATGGTGGCCAATGGGAAATTTGTCAAGGGATTTGCAAATACAAAGGTGGGAAGAGCCAAGGTGTAATAGTGTCCGAAACAATTTCTTTTGTAGAATTTGTGGATTTGATATATGAGTTGATTGAAGTGGATCGTAGTGCTAGTGAATTGTTGATGAAATTTGCTTATAATACACATTTTGATATGGAACCGATGGTGCTGTGCAACGACCGTGACTTGCAATTCTTTCTTAGGCAAAATGATGATCCTCGAAGACCTAGAACTCCACTTTGTGTAACAATTCATCAGAGAGAGTTTATTTCTCAAGATGTAAGTTTCGTTCCTCCTCAGCGGGAACAATTTCATTCACAAGATGTGGGCTTTGTTCCTAATACGCAGCAGTCGCGACAATGTGGCAATGAATTACCTTCACATGTTGATTCTGACGACGATCCGATTAGTCCGCAAGCCGAATGCATGGGTTTTAATGAATGTGGTTTTAGCCAATATGATAAAGATATTGCAGATATTGATGATGGGGCTGATGACTATCAAAAAAGTATTGAGGTTGATGACTTTCAAATGAATAATAATGGGATTGAAAGTTCGGTACTTCATCGACACCCGCCTCCATGTGCGGGCAGTAACTTAGCGGATAGGCCTCCTAGCAACAATAACATTGGCTCAAATTCGCTTGGCACGTCAAACTTTGTTGGGAGTAATAGTAGCAATAGCTATTGGGGTGGTAAAGTTGCGATTGGGCAGATTTATTCAGACAAAAAAGAGTTACAAAAATATATTGCTATGTATGCTATGAGCAAGAACTTCCAATTCCGCGTTATTAAGTCAACCAAAACTCTTTTTATGATTCAATGTGCTGCTAAAGGGTGCGAGTGGCGTATGCGATCGATAAGAGTTAAGGATTCGGAGTTGTTTAAGGTGACGAGGCTCAATGACAATCACAAATGCTCTTTGGACTTTATTAATCGAAGTCATATGCAAGCATCAGGAAAGGTTATTGGAGAATGCATTAAGTCAAAATATAATGGTGTTGGTCGTATTTACCGACCAAAAGACATAATACAGGATGTGCGGCAGGAATTTGGTGTTAATATTAGCTATGATAAAGCTTGGAGGGCTAGGGAAGCTGCCTTGGAATCCGTGTGAGGGATGCCTGAAGATTCCTTTTCTTACTTGCCACACTATTGTGCCGAGTTAGAGAAGAATAATCCTGGTTCGATAACTTATATAGAGTCCGATCACGAGAAAAAGGTTAAATATTTTTTCATGGCTCTCGATGCTTCGTTACGAGGATTTCAGAGTGCAATGCGACCTGTCATCGCCGTTGATGGTACTCACCTAAGGGGCAAGTACATGGGCACGCTCTTTGTTGCCGCTGCTCAAGATGACAACAAGAAAATTTATCCAGTGGCTTTTGGGATTGGAGATTCAGAGAATAATGCATCTTGGGAATGGTTTTTCGAGAAATTGCGAGTTGCACTTGCACTTGAAGATTTCTCAAAACTATCATTGATATCGGATAGGCATAAAAGTATTGAGAGAGGTGTTTCACTTGTATTTCCGGAATCTTATCATGGGCACTGCATGCACCATGTCAAACAGAACATGAAGGCCAAAAAAATTGATGATGTCGTGTTTCCCATATATTTTAAGGTAACAAAGGCTTACCGTATTTCAGATTTTGAACATCTAATGACACAGATCCGTGCTTTTGAAGGTGGCAAGGCATATAAATATCTAGAGGATGCCGGATTCGATAAGTGGTCTCGTGCACATTTTCCCGGATATAGGTATAGTATACTCACTACCAACATTGCAGAAAGTATGAATGATGCACTACGTGATGTGCGGGGTCTTCCAATAACAGCGTTGGTTGAGCAATTGAGATCCTTAATTCAAAGGTGGCTTCATGAGCGTCGTACAAAAGCGGCATCCATAACGTCCCAATTGTGCAAGAAGGTTGAGAAAAAAATGACAAAGCGAAATGAAAGGGCTTTACGTATGTTGGTTGAACCAATAAGTCATATCGAGTTCTATGTACAGGATGGCTTCGAAGATGGCGAGGTGAACTTTCATGACAAAACATGCACGTGCAGAAAGTTTCAAATGCAACAATTGTCGTGCATTCATGCATTGGCTGCTTGTCGATTTAGAAATGTCACTGTACATTCTTTGTGTTCACGGTATTACACCAATGAAGCTATTATGGTGGCTTATGCAGAACTGATATACACAGTATCTCTTGAAAATCAACGCATAGCAAGCCAAGATAGAGTTTTATTACCGCCAGATACAAGACGATCGAGAGGGAGACCAAGAGAGCGAAGAATACTATCAGCTGGTGAAACAGTGGCAGTTAGACTTTGTGGACGATGTAAGCAACATGGACATAATCGTCAAACTTGCAAGGAGCCAATATCGTTGCATCCAACATGAAGAATTTAATAATTTCTGTGTAACATAATGTATTTTATATTTCTTGCTTTGATAATAATAACTCCATATTTATGACTTCATTTTATTCACTTCTCAATAAGTATAAGTATGTAATTGTACAGGTTTGTGCATGTTTTTTATTGAATAAGTTTGTGCATGTTAACTGGGCAGGTGTGAACAAATGCTTGACTAAAGAAAACATATGTGTGACTAAGAAAATACATGCTCGACTAAAGAACATGAATGCTCGGCTAAAGAAAACAGATGATCGACTACAGAACATCAATACTCGACTAAAGAAAACAGATGATCAACTATAGAAAACAGATGCTCGACTACTTTAAAAAATACTCGACTAAAGAAAATAAATGCTCGACTAAAGAAAACAAATGCTCGACTAAAGATCATAGATGCTTGACTACATTAAAAAATGATCGACTAAAGAAAACAAATGCTCGACAAAGACAATACATGCTCGACTACAGAACATACATGCTCGACTAAGTAAATATAAGCTCGACTACTTTAATACATGCTCGACTAAAAAAAACAAATGTTCGGCTAAAGACAACAAATGCTCGACTAAGACAATACATGCTCGACTACGGAACATACATGCTCGACTAAGTAAATATAAGCTCGACTACATTAAAATCAGACTTTTTCATATACTATTCACAAAAACTGGCAAAATATACATGCTCGACTGACAAAAAAAGTTTCTCGACCATGAATATAAAGCATATCTACATTAAAAATTCTCCGTCCCATGCCTCCATAGTGAACTTTTTCCTGTAGAATACCATGTCCTCTTGAGTTATCAGACTAACTGGCATGCTTGCAGTTAATACTTCAATGAACTTGATGGTGAACATGCCACAATCTCCTCTGTTATAAAAAAATATGTTAATGTCCTAACTAACTCATGTAACATGGACTACAATTACACACAGAATTTGAACTTAACTTACCCATTATTTTGCTGAGGGCAGGACGATACCCTTTTAAGTTTCCAGGGAGAGAGATTTTCATCATTTAACGCAGCTGCTCTTAATATGTATGGCATCATCAACTTCAAGGGTTGCATTAATTCACTAAATTTTGGAATTTTTGTGCAGCTTGTAAGCGAGTCATACACGTTAATCTGTCTTTCCCCCAAGATCATCTCTACAGCCACCCAATGTGCATTGTTGAAGTTGGCAGGGAAGTAAACGTAGTCTACGTTAGACCAAGACACAGATTTCACTGGACTCTCTCCTATTACATAGTCCAAAATCAGATTATCATTGTCCCAAGAACAATCCTTGCTTTCATTGAAAAGTATGAAAGCTTGCATAACCCGGACCTGTTCAGTTTGTAATAGGTTAAAGTAGCTATTGATATACTTTACAAAAGTTATGGTCTAACTAGTTGGAAATATACTTACAAAGAAAAAACTGCCGAGCACTGCAGACTTCTTCTTAAAAACTTCAGGGTTATTGGCAATCCTTCTACGAATATGGTACATTGCCACATCAAGGTGCTACATAAAGATTATGAATATGTTAAAGAAATTTTCATCATATATCTTTTCAAAATAAAAATCTTCAGTACATAATAATTACATTGTCTGATAACCAGGTTTCTGGTCTGATGGCATCCACAAACCAATTCTTGTCTACTTGACATGGCTCCCAACTTATCAACTTACTTTCAAGTGTATTATCTTTCATGAAAGCAAGTAAATCGCGTGCCCATTCCTTTGGATACGCTCGCTTCAACTGTAATATTGGAGCATCTGTCAATGGATTAACTGTCTCATTTTCCACCATAAGTTTCCTCCTCTTGAAGCTGGGGGAGGTAAATGGTGTTTTCGTTTGTGGTCCAGGCCTCTTCGCACGCTTATTCTTATTTCTGGTATATTTGCGTGTCCCACCTGGTGTAGCTGTGGGAAACTGAGACTCTCTAATCTCCTCCACTCCTTCAGAGTCCTTGTTTATCTTCTCTGGTGTAAATCGATGCTTTGAAAGCTCTAATAGTTCATCCACAGCTTCCAGCTCCATACTTGACAACTCCGCATCATTTCTTCCAACTACAGCCTCCTCATTCTCATCCTTTTCCTTCTTCTCCTCATTCTCCTTTATTTGAACTCCAGCTTCTTCCTTCTCCACCTCCTCCTCCTCCTCCTTATTCTCCTCCTTCTCCTCATTCTCTTTTACTTGAACTCCAACTTCTTCCTTCTCCACCTTCTCCTCCTCCACCTCCTCCTGCTCCGGCTCCTTCTCCTCGTTCTCTTTTACTTGAACTACGTCATCCTCCTTCTTCTCATTTTCCACCTTTTCCTCATTTTCCTCCACCTTATCCTCCTCCTCCTTCACATCATTCTCCTTATTCTCCATCCCCTTGTTTTGAGGTTCAATCTCATCACTTAGAACCTCATCATCCACCTCCATGTTAGTTCCTATTCTAAATTCCACTAGTGTCTTCATATTATCCTCCACAGATTGGAAAAATGCATCAAAATAAGTTGTAACCTCATTCCTCACCAACCTATTTATTTTTTTCTGCTCAATCAACACCTTTTTCATCCCAAGTAACTTCTCAATAACCTGCACAATGAAAAAAAATGTGAACAAATGAATTAATCTAAGAACAAAACAAAGAATTAATGTCCGACCACAAAAAAAAATCAAAAACAAAGAATAAACTTACTCTTCCCATTGGATCATCCTCTCGCTCAATCTCAGGGTTGTGGCGATTATTGTCCTCATCTCCAAACAAATTCTCAAACGCATCCACAACAACATTGCTCTCAGCCGCTACATTGCTCTTCTTCTTTGAGCTCTTTTTCTTTGTCTTGGAGCTCCCCACAACATTGGTCATCTCCTTTAACTTGGGGCTCCCAATACTACTCAAATATTCCTGCCCTAACTCTAAATCAGTAGGGACAAGCGTATCATGCACTTCTAGCTGTAACAAATAAGCATGGAAAACATTAATATATATATATATATATCATGCAATATATACCATGCAATATATACCTTTTTCATATCAAAAATATTGGAGACAATAGCATTAGATTCTGGAGTGGCAGTGCTGCTCTAGTTCAATATTCGGGGAAACTGGTTTTCTTCCCTCACGTTTGCGTAAGACATACCGATGCGTGGCACCGCTTCATAAAGCCATATCTGCAAACAACATTATTTTTCAGAGATATATTCACAACAAACAAAGCATAAACTCATTTCAAAATAATTTAAGTACTACCTGAAGTACTAGCGGGAATCCATATATGCTGTACTTTTCCATCTTTGTCGATCTTTTTTAAAATTTTTCAGCACGACCTACCATGACAGATGCAAGAGACTTTGCAGTACGTGCATAGCTCACAGATCCCCATGGATACTTATTAAACACATTAACATTATCAACCAATTGCAACCACTGGATATCTATATTCCTACTACGCTCCCTAGGCAGTAAAACAGACTCCAAAAAATATACCAGAGCTAGCTTCAACACATCTTCTTCCTTTCCAGGTTCAGGATCACAACTCATGAAAACTTCATCTAACTTATTTCTACCAATGCTCTTATTTCCACCAAAATACAAGTCCCTAATCCTATGCACAGAAGTGTCAATCAAGCTAGACAGGGGAGGGACATCACCACATAACAAACCAATGATAAGAGCAAATTCAGTAATAGAAAATGTTGCCCTCTTTCCAGCAAATTTGAACCTGAATAATATCACACCAGATTCTTCTTTAGCAGAGGTTACAACTTGTCGTAGTAGAGCTTGATGTACCAACTGGCCAGAGAAATTCATGTGCCCCACATCCAGAAACATGCCAAAGCATGTTCTCCTAAACATCTCCAGTTGATCCTCACTAAGCTTCCTTTTGATTTTGCTTATGGATTCAGATATATTTGAAAAAACACTAACCTTACCTGGGAAATGATTTTTCATTTCAATCATGTAATCCATTTCTTTGAAAAATTGTCTATCTGAAAAGAAATACAATAACCAAATTAATATTGACTTCAATCATAATACTCGACCAAAAAAACACATTTGCTCGACCACAAAAATAAAAATGATCCCACAGTTTCATACAAATGGTCGACCACATAAAATTAACAACATTAAATGCTCGACTACAACAATTCTGCTATGCTCGACTAATGCTCGACCTACACAACAATTAAGCTCTACTACAACAATTATGCTATGCTCGACTACAAAGTTAAGAATACTGGAGAACACACATAATGCCCGACCCTAAATAAAACTACTCGACTAATGCTCGACCTACACAACAATTAAGCTCGACTACAACAATTATGCTATGCTCGACTACAAAGTTAAGAATATTGGAACACACATAATGCCCGACCTAAATAAAACTGCTCGACTAATGCTCGACCTACACAATAATTATGCTCGACCACAAAACATACATGCTCGACTACAAAGTTAAGAATACTGGAACACACATAATGTCCGACCACTTGCATGCAAGAACCACCAAAAACCCAAGACTTCACCCATAATGTCACCCAATTAAACAGAGTTTCACCAAAAACCCAAGCCGGCCACAGGTTTGTACCAAAATGCAAACTTTTTCGTGTAATACCAAGTTAAAATCGAGTATATGTTAGCCAGAAAACTGAGCCAGTAAGATACTAACCTCAGGGGGGGAAAAATCCCTTATCTGTTGCCGAAAACTGATGATCGGAAGTTGTACGGTAAGCGTCAAGCAGCCCGTCGAGCAAAATGAGTTTGAAAGAAGTGGGTTTTTGTGGGAAGGGGAAAAGCCAAATGGTGGGTTATGTTTTCTAAGGACAATTTGGTCTTTGCAATATAAAACTAGGTCATTTTTGCGGTTTATACAAAAATGGGTCATTTCTCTGGTTTGACTTTTTGAGAAGGTCATTTTTACAAAATTCCCCCTTGATAAGGCAAAAACAGTCCCTTGAAAAAATAGAGAGACTCGTCTTGTTTATTACAACAAAAGATTGGTCTCCTCGTCTTCCGTACTATCGCCCCCTTTAAACTTCTTCTTTGATCATACCAAAAAATAAAGGGAAATGATATGATTTTTTACATAAGTGTACATAGTCTATGTGGCATGCCAACTTAATATCCCATATAAATTATTTTGAAAAAAACAATTTGAATAACTTTCAAGTTACCACTTCTCTCTCCTTATCCTCCCCAATTAATAAAATCAGATCTAGAGCTTTTAGATTCCATTTCAAACTCTCTCCTCTACTGGTGGCTACAACAATCCTATGATTTCTGCTCCCATCCGCTGTCCCCTGCCAACAACTACTCCGGCCACACAATTCCGTCCACATCCTTTTCTTCCTCCTCCTTTAACTTCTTATTTTTCATCTTTAGCATCTCATGAGCAATATCGATGTCGGTCATGTTCTTGTTCATCGCGCATATGCAATTGCACATCTTCTCCAAGTGAATTTGTCCATCCAACAGGTTGTGATGTTCAATGACTTCTCAATCACGTCCTTTTGGGACATGAGGTTGCTTATTTAGGTTTCTCTGAATGTGCTCACTTTTTATTTTTCTTTTATACCCATTGCTCATTAGAGTTCGGATCTTTGCATTTTTCAATCCTGACAATTTTTTTAAGTCAATATGGGAACTTTGTTTGTCTTTGGTGAGTGAAACAATGTAATAAGACGCATAAACAATGTAATAATAGGATGAAACAATGTAATAGAAATTACGAACAATGTAATTCATCTTTACGTAATGTAACAATAGGATGAAACAATGTTCTTTCCTTTACATGCCGAATTTGTCATGCAATATTCAAGTCATTAATGACATTTTAGTCGTTGTCATGTGCTTCAATGGTGGTGAGTAGAAAATATGACAAAAGTTTTGTGAACCCACAATTATCAAATAATAAAAGGTTAAAACAATGTAATAAGATGTTGAAACAATGTTATAAGAGGCTATAACAATTTAATAAATGTATGTGTTGATAAAAATAATAATAAGAGGCTGAACCAACGTAATCAAGGTATGGGTTGATCGAAAACAATGTAATAAGATGCTGATATAATGTAATAAGAGGCTGAAACAACGTAACAATGGGTTTAAACAATGTAATAAGATGCCGAAATAATGTAATAAGAGGCTTAAACAATGTAATAGTGTGTTATGGGTGAAATGTGGAAGTTTTATTAATTTTAATTTTGTTTAAACAGGGGGAGCAGATTTCGACTTGTCTCACTAACATGAGCTCGATTTCGATGAGTTAAGCTTCCCACGGACAATTTGGACGTTCCTCTAAAAACAATGTGATATAAGTATGGTTCAATGAGAAAATAATGTAATAAAAGACTTAAATAATATAATAAAATGTTTGAAAAATGTAATAAGAAACTAAAACAATGTAATATATGTTCGTGATTTAATTGTTTCAGATCTTATTACATTGTTCACAAGAAAAGTGTAATTAAGAACGATCAAGCGAAACATATCGACAATGGGTCTTGCTGAAAAAAGTTTTACATGCTGATTACGAATATGTAATTTTTGTGGAAATCGAACATGTATTTTGAGAGATAAAACGTTTTGAAGTTCGGTTAAATAAAGAAAAAATTAAAACAAGTGAGAAAAATGCATATCCATTTTTAATTTTAATTTTTTTTGAAATTCGAATTTGCTTTGTCATCAACACATGTGGCATGCCACATGTGTTATGTACCATTATGTACATATATTCTATGTACAACTAGCGGGACCGAAAAATAAAACGGCATCACTAGTCATACATAACCAAACATAGATAAATGTCTATAGACACAGGTGGCATACCACATGTACACACTGACATAACATGGAAAATTCAAAATGATAAAAAAATTGAGAAACAAAATGAGTGGGGTCTGAGAACAAAACCCAATACAAAAATGAATCCATAGAAATCAAAAAGAGAGACATACTTCTCTCATGTCTCTCTGATACGAACAACCATTCCCACCTCACAATTAGCAGTTTGTCCGTTTTGGGCCAAGGCCCTCACGGATTTGTCCTCCCAAGCCCACCCCATAATGGGCCCAGGAAGCCGGTCCAACAACAGCCCCCTGCAGGCTTGAGTTCGGGCTCGTGACCATACCATTAGGAAAACCATTGTTAATTGTTAAGGGAGTTGGACCCCCTTATATTTATAACTTCACACCCACATCTAACCGATGTGGGATGTGCGTAACATTCCCTCGCTGTTCCAAACTGACGCCCGCGTTAGCTGCACTCTGTAGGCACCAGGCCCATGGCCCAGATCCACAGTAGCCCTTTACACTACGTTGACCAGGTCCAGGCCCTTTTGGACGAGGGCACTACACACAGGCCCACAAGCGCCCAAATGAGAGGCTCCGATACCAAATGATATGAACAACCTTTCACACCTCAACAATTAGTAGTTTGTCCACTTTGGGTCAAAGCCCTCATGAATTTATCCTCCCAAGCCCGCCCCACAATGGGCTCAGGAAGCCAATCCTACGACAGCCCCCTGCAAGCCCGTCCATTAGGAAAACCGTTGCTAATTGTTAAGGGAGTTGGACCCCCTTATATTTATAACTGCACACCTATATCTAATCGATATGGGATGTGCGTAACACTCTTTCACTTCTCTCTCTTCTCTCCCTCTTTCCATTCTCTCTCTGCAACATTTCTCTCTCTCCAACCACTCTCCACCTACAACATCTCTCTCTCTTCATATTTTGTAGACGATGTCGTAGATCTGGTGACAAGGAAGATAATGACACTACTGTTAGATGGTGATAAGGAAGTTGTGGAGAAGCACTAGTGGAGCTTGGTGGTGGTCTTGAAGATTTATAAAGGTGAGACCTTTTAAAGCAAGGGAAGAGAGTGTCAAATTTCTAAAAAATTTGATTTTATTTAGGATTATCACTAAGAAGAGTGAAAACCTTTGATTTTGTAGAGTGAAGATTTTGGTTTTGTTTACAAAAATTTGATTTTCTTTGGGAATTGATTTGTAAATTGGAGGCCAGATATTGTGTGATTATCAATCTAAACAATTTAATCAAGGTCAGATGTTGTGTAATTATCAACCGAAATAATGTAATTAGGACTTGTATAAAATGAGACAGTCATATCTTCATAACTTGGTTTGTTTAGGTTTGTGGGTCGCTATTGTTCTTTCTTGGCTTGTCAGTCGCAGTTCTTATTTGCAAGGGCGGCTTCAGCTATTTCGTTTGTTGTTTGGGGTCTTCCATATTGTGGCTTTGGTGTTTGGGGTCTTTCATGTTGTGGATTTGTTTGTCTTTGGTGCTTGTGTTGTTTTTACCTCAAAGTTGGTTGGGGTGCTCTCCTGTTTCTTTGAACGTTCAAAGCTCTATTCAAAGTGAATAATTACATTATTCAAATGCATAATTACATATTGATATTTTCTAATTACATTATTCTAATGCGTAATTACATTGATAATTTTTAATTACAAAACAACAATGAATAATTGTATTATTCCAATGTATAATTACATTATTGTGGTCATACTTACACAGTTCACAATATATTGCTCTAATATCATAATTAAAAATTGTCTTCTCAAAATTATATAACAATATATAGAATCATCAAAAAGACTGAGTTCAAAACATATAAATATCAATGTGAATCCAATTTGTTTTCTATTTTGATGCCCTTGACAATATATATGTAATTACATTGTTTGCTGATGACTACAAAATTACATTGTTTTATACCTCTCTTTCTTAACTTATTGCTTTGTTTTCAAGTCAAACTTGGGTGTTTTACGTTATTTTTGTTTGCATTTCAGTTAATCGAATCCTAGACGATGAATTATGTCAATGGCAATTTTGACAATGTTATTGGACATGTACATGCGAGTCTTGGTAATTTCAGCAAAATCTGCCACTGTTCAGTCCAGCCCACTTGTGAAGGTCACCATAAATCCTTTGAGATCATATACCGTTGAAAAGATATGGAAGTCTAGTTTCTGAAGAATTTTACAGTTTGTGATTCCGAGTTTTGTGGACAAAGTTAAGACAGTTTGAATACGGACTGCGCAGTCCAGAAAATCAGGAATCCGGGCTCATACTTAACAATATTGATTTGAGACTTCTTGAAAGCCCAAGGACGTTTCCAGCCTTTGAAGGAAGCTAATAGAGTATCAATTTATGATTTGAATGAATCTTTGACTATTATGATTCAATATTTCAGCTGGAGGAAATCTTTATGCAAGAGGAAGCTAAAGGATTCTAATTGTACTAGGATTATATTGTTTCCTTTCATATGGATGACTTTAACCTAACCAAGGATGATATAAAAGGGGCTGGCATACACAGCAAGGGAGGGCAGACCGAGGGGAAAGACTCAAGCATCACATAAGGGCAGGATATTTGAGAGCAACATCACTAGGACAGAAGAAAGCAACAAGGTTCTTAAAAGGGGACTCCTCTTCACCAAGCTTACTTTGTAAAGGGTGTTCTTTTTCTTAAGTTCTTGATGTTGTTATTTCTTGAATTGTTGATGTTTTTATATATTATGTGTGGCTAAACTCTTTACTAGGGATTCGATGTAGCCTAGCATGACTATTCTATGTCTTAATTAATTCGTTGCTAATTCAAGTTTCTAGTTTTATTCATTGTGCTTCATAATATCATGTGTTGATTTAATGAATGATCACCATTATTTAGATACATGTTTGAGACAAGATTACACCACGATCAATGGGTAAACTTGATATAGCTCTTGTGAATGAATGAGATGTTGTTGAAGCACGATCCATGCATAAACACTCTTGGTTCTTGATGTTCTTCTTGTACTCAATGCATTCTTGTTTGTAATCTTGACCATAATCAATGTCTAGATAACAATTTAAGAATAGTTGATCTTGACCACAATCAATGGCGTTTCATATTTTAGATAAGAACGAACCTTAGAAACGAGAATTGAATCTTAACCAAATAAGACATAGAGTAGGATTGCTATGGTGAAATCGAAGTCCTAGTTTGCATTCTCTTGATTGAAAACACCCTAAATCTTTCTAATATTCTTGCACTTTCTCGATTTTCAAATTCACACAACTTCTCTTTAATTTTCAGAAATAATTTAGTTTTATCTCGAGACATTCGAATTGAGTAGAAATTGGAATTACTTGACAAATCTCCGTGGGATCGACCTCGCTATTGCATACCTATGCTATAATTGTATTCGTGTGCTTGCGAGTTAATTAAAATTACAACATTTGCAAGTCCAATTACACTGTAGAAATTTATAATTACACATTATACTGTCTTAATTATATCTCATAAACAGTCTGGATGATTACAAAACAATGGTGGATAATTACATTATTTCAATTCGGAATTACACATTGATAATTTCTAATTACATCATTGTGATCATATTTATACATTGATTTAGGCGTTGTTATAACTCTCGTGGAGGAGAGAGAAAAAAGTATGAGCAAGAGAAAGAAAAAAAAGTCAATAGCTAGTATGAGGAAGACAGTGGAGAGAGAAATAGCTTCAATCTCCAATTCAAGGCATTCAATTGCATTTGACAAAGTATGAGAGAGAAACAACTTTATTAATTGGATAAGGACAAACTACAGGAGAGAGATGTGGGAACATGTTGGCTTATATGGCTCTACATAGAAATATTTTATTACCATTCCTAGGTGTCATTCACATGTGGCTATTATGGATACTTATGGACAAAAGTTGTAGGGAAGTTTAAGTCTAACTCTCTATTGGAAACTCAGGTTAACAATAGGAGGTTTGTCATTCCTTATAAGCTAGACTCCAAATCCACCATTTTCCGATGTGGGATGTGGGATTCTCATCAATCCTCCCCATTGGGAGTATGCATGTCCTCATGCATGGCTAGGGCTGGACCATTTCGACCATCGACCCATTTACCGCCCCATTTCGACCATCGACCCATTTACCGCCCTAGTCCTGTGAGTCAGGATCACATAGCCTTGCTAATCTAGTGGATTAGGGCTTTCCTAGTTACTTGAACGTGGATTAGGGCTTTCCTAGTTACTTGAACGACTTTTTTCCAACCCGGTCACGATGGATTTGGCCCACTGTCTACTAACCCAACTCGACAAGGGATGGGCTTTGAGGCAGGCCCGCCTACGATAGTGTCAGCCCACGGGCCTGCATGCAGGATGGATTTGGCCCACTGTCTACTAACCCAACTCGACAAGGGATGGGCTTTGAGGCAGGCCCGCCTACGATAGTGCCAGCCCACGGGCCTGCATGCAGGCAGGTGCGATCTCAATAAGAGCACCAATGATGAATGCCCGTCACATGGGATGGGAGCCCAAGTCTAGCATCATAAGTTTGTGGCTAACTTTCTATTGAGAACTCATGTTGACAATAGGAGGTTTGTCCTCCCTTATAAACTAGACTCCAAATCCACCATATTTCGATGTGGGATTCTCATCATTGACACACAACTTCCATTCACTACATACGTATTTTTTTAAAAGATTTAAGTTTAGCAAATTATCCTTATATGAAATGATTTAGAAACTTATTTACTTTTTGCCCCCATTTTTTTCTCAATACAATATAATTAAGAGAAATTTTATTTGCACATCAAAAAAGTTTTAAGTTTACATCACAAAATTTAATCTCATAAGTTTATACAAAGTTATTCTAAGTTTACACCAATTTATTAATTAATATCTCAAAATACCATTGATTTGTAATTTCTAAGTCTAATCTTAGAAATGTTAAAGTTTTACAATTCTTCTTTCATCCTAATTCTGACCATATCCATCTTTTCTCGATACAGCTTCAAAAAATCAAGAACCTTCACCTCCTTCTCAAGAACGGGTTACAAACCTTAATTTCCAATGAATACTTTTCAAGGGTTGGAATCTCAGTATATAAAGAAGTGGTTCTATCAACCAAACCTTTTGAGAAAAATATCTTATGAACTTGGCTATATGGGCATGTCCGAACCCGACATGATCTCTCTCATCCACCACGCCATTGACTCCGGCATCACCTTCCTCGACACTTCCGACATCTATGTACGGCCCCCATTCCAACGAGATTCTCCTTGGCAAGGTCATCAATCGCTTCTCCATTTCTTCAATTTCGCAATTTATACTTATCTATGTATGTATACACATCGTGATGAGTGTATGGATTTCTTAAAAAATTTATTTGGTGTGTGCGTGAGAGGGTTGAATTGGGGACCAAATTCGGCATTAGCTATGCTGACGGCAAGAGGGAGCTTCGCGAAGATCCGGCATACGTTAGGGCCACTTGTGAGGCCAAGCTGGAAGCACCTCTACTCCTTTTGGGAAAAATATCCTATGATTGTGTTGATTTATTTCCATTTAAGGGTATATTAGACATTTCATACGGATGAATTATTTGTCGTGGCAAAATTAGATGTATTAGATTCAGCTTTTAGTTTAGTGGCAAATTTATTGAAGTAATTAATAACTAATGTCATGGGATCAATTACTGAAACAAATGAATGATTATTTGCTTCGGAATCTGAATTAGTGGCAAAGATGATGAAGCAACAGATCATTATTCTTGTAGTGTGTAAATAAAAATGGTATGAACTTAACAGTTCCATTGTGTAAATAAAATTTCTCTACAATTAAATTAAATTTTGTAAACCTAATACTTTTAATTACATTTTCTATATAAATTTAATTAAATCTATTATCAAAAAATATATCTTCTAATTAATACGAATTAAATCTTTCAAATGTAATCATTTAAAATTGTATTTGTATTTTGATGATTGTCAAAGATTCTTTTTTTGATGAAAGCATACCAAAAACTTCTCGAGATAATGGCAGCAAAACTACTAATCATCATCTTCACTTTCGTCACTATATGAAACTTTCTTTTTCTTTTTTAAACAGGGGAGGGGGATTCAAACCATGGTCACCAAGGTGATATATATCATCTTTACTACTCCAACTAGTGATTAGGGTATATTGACATTTTCATTGATTCAACAACATCATCATTTGACATTCTCATTGTATTGGAAGATTTATTCATGGTCGCACTAGGTGGTTTCAACCTGTCTGTTTCCTCTTCAACATTTCCAGCATCCGTACTTTTTTTTTGCCTGTGGCTTGACTTTAACAATCATACTCAATGGTCGAGATGTTGACCGGCATAAAAATGTGCATGTGTGTACACTTACCTCAATTGTAGAGTCGTCGACATGTAATAAATTTCCGGAATCCGAAGTCGAATCCACAAGGAAGCAAAATGCAATTTTGATCGATGAATGCAAGTAACTAACAAGTAAAGCTAAATGCAAAGAATAATGAATAATATGCAAGAAAAGTAAAAAGGACTGAATGACTCGGTAAGCATGCGATTTTTATAGCCAACTAAAACAAGATTTGACAAAAACAATTAATTACTAACATCTAGCCTCTAATCTTTTCCGGTGGATGCTCATTTCTCATGCTCAAGGTATAGTTGCAAACACGCTAACCATACACAATGCATTGCGCAATACTATTAACTATGCATGTGTAAAGGAAATTAGGCGTGAAGACTTCGATTCCTACATGGAGGTCATTGAGCCTCTTGGTCTACGATGAACGCAAAAGGGTAGGCATCTATTCTTATGGATTAATGTTCCCTTTTGGGGTTCGGCTTTGCTAGCATCCTAGTTTCACACTCAAAGACCAATTAACCATAATTCTCTCATGCATATTCCATAAATTTCACAAAATCTCATCATCAATACACACAATCAATAGCTAGGCAATAAAAACTCAATCGATCACTACAACAGAACCACCTTTTTGTGACGGTCGCAATCGTCCCAAAAGGCCATAAAATCGCCCCAAAAGTTTTTTTGGGACAAGATTTTATTGTCCCAAGTCGTCCTTTTTGCCCCGTCCTTAAAAGTAAGTTGCAATGAAACAAAATTTGTCCCAAAAACATGGCTTTTGCAACAATTATAATCATCACAAAAGTCTTTTATCTTGTCACAAAATCGTATTTGAGACGACAACAAATGTTGTCCTTAATACTGCGTCCTTAAAGGTTATTTTTGACAAAACTATTTTTTGTCACAAATAACTTTTGAGACATTTATTCATTCGTCCCAAATAAAGTAATTATCGTCCTGAAAGTTGAAGTATTTGGGACAAAAAAGAAATTGTCTCTAAATATAAATTGTCTCAAATAATTATTATGACAATCATTATTGTCACACACATTGTGTGTTCGCAACAATTATGATTGTCCCAAAAGTTCTCATTGTCATCGCGAAAAAACATATGGGACACTTATTTATACATCCCAAATATTAAATTTATCATCCCTAATTAAATTTGGGACACTTAAATAAAATTATCTTAAAAGAACTAGTATGGAATAGTATTTGTGACAACAACTCTCGAACCAAAGCTACTTTGCAATAACTAAGATCGTTCCAAAAGACATCGCCTTCATCCAAAAACCATCCTTAATGGTCATTTGAGACGAGCAAAATTTGGCCCAAAAATATATTGATTTTGACAAACTATATTGAAATGGTTTAAACGAATATAGAGACAAAGTGATATTGTTTAATTACAATGAGTGCAATTAAAGTTGAAACAGTAAAATAGAATGGATTAAAATGTCAAACGACTTATTCCCCAAATGTAGTGCCAGAACTTGTTCTCCAAATGCATGGCCTGGCTGGACCATTCAAAGAGTCAATTTCCTATGAAAAAAATCATAAGTTGGACATTCAATCATATCACACACCAAGATCATATTTCAAAATAGAAAAATCAAGAAAATATAAATACCATTGTTAGTGGGAGATAGATGTGAAGAACCACCATCAGTAGGAGGATGGGAGGAAAGTGCACCAAGTCCAAGTCGCGCCAAATGTTCTTGAATCTGAATATCTACTCGTCGATTAATTGTTTCCTCCATTTCAGACATCATTTCCTCCCGTACCTCAAAATACAACTGCTGCCTCATTTCATCCATTTCAACCTGAGTGCGCAACCGTTTACACCCAATAGTAAATGGTGGTGGCATCCCATATCCTAGATCATAGAACATCGGGATGTACTCCCCAAAACTAGATCAGCTGCCTCATCCTGGGTTAGAAGTTGGGTCACGCCATCGGGGCTGTGAGGATTAGAATCAATATGCGGGGAGATGAGTACCATCATTTTGTCCTGAAAAAAAATGTGATACCATGTTATTTCTAAAATTTTACAAGTTAAATCAAAATTTACATATGAAATTCAGAGCCTTAAATCAATTGGGAAAATCATGTATTGGGCATTAATAATTCCTAATCAAGCATATTAAATTGAATCCCCAGACCACACAACCCAAAAAGACAATAAACATACCATTCTCATGCACCCAAATACACAACTATCACAAAATCGAAAGAGAAAGATCGAAGCTATGACTCTTTAGACATACCTTGAATAATCGAAACTTG
Organism: Tripterygium wilfordii; assembly: GCF_013401445.1. Taxonomy (NCBI): domain Eukaryota; kingdom Viridiplantae; phylum Streptophyta; class Magnoliopsida; order Celastrales; family Celastraceae; genus Tripterygium; species Tripterygium wilfordii. Next base: position 3,136,496 of record NC_052234.1, read on the forward strand.
CATCCATCTTTCGGGACTAGATACTAGAAAAGACAACTAGCCACTCATGATTATTGTAATAAACATCCAATCTATTGTCATGTAAATAGAGTTTATACAAAATCAAAGAGAGGAATCAAAAACGACAAAGAAAACTAGAGAGAGAAAGTGCCTCTACCCGTAGTCCTACAACTATAGTGGCTTCACCTCTACAAAAAGAGAGATCCTTTACAAAATGATGTTCTTAGGGTTAAAGCACCCTATTTGGTAATGAAAATACCTAACTACCCTTACAAGATCAATACTCATTGGTTATAATTAAGAAATACCCGAAAAAGCCCATAAAAATGGTTACATATATTGTTGGATCACGACAGGAGTCTGGATGGTTGTTTCTTCATCAAGCCACTGACTCCATTTTGCCTTACTGTTGTCCGGACACCTAGTATTGTATCCAAAAAGATGGTGTCCGGACACCTCCTACATGTCTTGGTTCTCTATAGTTCTTTATACCATTTTTTACTTGTTGGTGTCTGGACACCTTGAGGAGGTGTCCGAACACCTCATTGTTCAGACAACTATGAAGGTTGTCCGGACAGATTCTTATCTGTCTCCGCCAGATTGCAGCAAGTTCAGCTCCAAGCATCTGAATTCGTCCAATTTAAGCTTGTTTCCAACAAAACCAATGAGAAACATCCATAAGAGTAAAACTAATTAAGATAAGCATAAATACATCAATTAAGTGCTAGAACATCCTAATTAAAGGACATTAGGACCTCAAGATAGAGGTCCAATCACACGCTCCAACTTAGACATTGCTAGTCCCTAGCAATGCAAACACTACCTAAAAATGACAACAACTACTAAATAAAGTCCTAACTCACCGTCGTAGGCGTCATGGTTGCATTTAGCACATGCAACAAGCCTTTAAACCCCTAGGTCACCCTAGTGGACGTTGTAGTCTTGTGAGGGTTTAACATAGTGATACCCACAAACAATTACCAAGGGATCCACACTTACTTTGAAAGCACAATTAATGGTTCTTAAGTTCTCATATGCAAGAGGCAAAATTAATCCCCAATTCCCCGCTAGTCAATACATGCAAAATCGTTGGATGCCTAATTTCAACCCCTTCAAAGATGACCAAGAAAATTTTATACTAAGAAAAATATAAGTGCAATGAAGCAAGATTAATCGACAAATTCACACATGTTTCTCAATTAAAATCCTAAAATATTGAAGAACGATTCTTTTATTGCTTGTTTCTCTGGCGAAAACTAATTAGTAATAAGATTAAATTTGGAATCGGGGCAAAGATCACTGGACCAGGAATTTGCAGAGTTCATGACATAAAATCATGAAAAAGAATATGCCGAATTATTTTAGTAGTACTAGATCGATTCATGTGGGTGGGGCCATAAGCCTCTACGTAGGCAAGCATGGGGGTGCTATCGAGGTGCCGAGTGGTGAGAGGGCTACATCTCATAAATCCCACATCGCCCAGAGGATCTGGGGAAGTGCAGAATATTATAGGCCAACCTCTCAAATCAATAACAACCGGTTTCCATAGAGTGGTGGCACCAAATCCCATTAGAACTCCGCAGTTAAATGTGCTTCTACTAGAGCAATATTGACATAGGTGACCTTCTGGGAAGACAAAGTAGTGAGGGCCAATTGGGTCCAAAGCTACAAAGTGTTATTGGATTAGAGGGGATGGGTTGTTACAATTTTGCTCACTGAAGGCCAGTTGAGCCCAAAGTGAATAAAGTATTACGGGACTTGAAGGGGCACACTGTTACAATTTTGGTCACTGATAAAAGGCCAAAGCTAAAAAGCCAAATAAAATGAGTTCGAAATCCCCAACCCCAAAAGCAGATGTACAAAAAAAGAAACTGCACAAACTTTTTGATGTGACGACTTGCGACTATTTAATTTACTAAAAATCATAGATTTTAAAATGACTTGTGCATCAAACCATCGATGATTGATTTTGCAATAAATAAGTCAAGATTTTGCAAACCAACAATTTTTTACCAAATCGGGCGGTTCATGGGTCAGCAATTTTGAAAAACTAAATCATGGGTGATCACAGTCCAATGCATAAATGGTCCGAACTAGCGGGCTTATCTAGATTTAAAAACTATAATATTTAACAATTCCATATATAATATATAAAGTTTATAAAACTATTTTCACAACATTAGGGTGGCAATACGGCAACACATCAACACATCAAATATATATATATATCAGAAAAAAAAAAGTAAATATCTATATATTCAGGTTTGACTATATATATATATATATCTAGGATTAGCACAATGTAAAGAAATAAGAAGAACTTAGTTGAAATCATACAAATATTCAGTCGTCTGAGTAAACATAGTTGAGCAACAACATTATGTTGGACCTATGGTCCTATATGTCTAAATTTTGATGATATTAAATCATTTATAAATGATAATGAAACATTAAAGCAATATTTGATTTATATGAATTGAATTTAAATGACTATATATTTTTGAGATAGTGCTGGAAATTAAGTTTTGAAAACAAACATACATGAACTAAGTTACAGCATTAATTTTCCAATTATCATATCTTAACCAACTTAGGTCGAAATGACTTGAAACTTGAACCACATGCACATGAAGGCTTAATATATGTTCTAGGACTATAATCATGAGAAATTAAGTGCATCACATATATATTTGGTCATATGCTTAAATTCCGCCAAAACTAGGTTTTACCTAATTTTGTGCATATGTGTTCTTTGTGAACGTGGTGAACCAAATGAACTCCGATTTAAATGAAATTTCGTGTGAATCTTAGTTTCATCACTATGAACATATTTGATTTAGTAAAGTTCAAGAGAAAAGGTCATTTACACTGAGTTTTCAAAATGACTTTGAATTTACACTTAGAATTTATCGGTTTTACTATTAGTGATCTAATTGCTTGGTTGAGTGACCAAACGATTTCCGATTGTTATGAAATTTTACATGGACATTCTAATACATATAAAATGATTTATCATGCAGTAATATGAATTTTCTGGGTTGTTTTTCTAATATAATTAACCTATGCGCTCTATATGAAGCTCTTTGAGCTTACATGCAATTGGGGAGTTCTACCTCCTATTTCCTTGTAGGTTAATCATCATTGTGGTCTCATATGGCTCAGAATTTAGTATGTTCAAGAGTGGTCGAAGTCCAGTTTCTAAGAATGAGCTTGGAGCTCTAGGAAACTATGAAAAATCCTATATTGGCCAACTTTCCACTAAGGCACTTTATCAAGTTGAATGAATCAAACATTGAGGCTATTGGTTGTGGTCTTCATGGAGATACAACTCTTTTCAAACATGTGGGACAAACCTTGTCCTCTCTACACTAGTGATATATTCTTGTTTGACATTTTCACTCAAGACATGTGCTACCAAGAAAGTTAGGTTGGTGCAATCAAACAAGATCCTTGACATTTTCACTCAAGACATGTGCTACCAAGAAAGTTATGTTGGTGCAATCAAACAAGATCCTTGACTAAGGGATCACTTTTGAAGTATTTGATTCAAAATGAAGGGACAAGATGGCATAGTACAATCTACATCCATGGCTGAGAATTAAAGAGAGTTTGAATGGTCAAGATTTGAAGACATACATTGATCAAATGGTTGTGCATAAGACAACTTTCTTGCTTGCAATTTTTGACTTAAAAAAAGGAGCATGTGCAACGTCTATATGCTCTATGGTGGAGATTTGTTTGCTCAAATCATCAATGACCAAGATTAGGAGCTGCAATGGATGGTAGAGATCAACTCTTGAAGTTTGATCCAATGGCTGCAAGCATAGGAGAGAATTGCCTTTAAAAGAGGATCTTCCCTTTCATACAACTTGGAGAAGCATTTGCAATCAAGAGAGAACTTTGTTCAAAGCTTTCAAACATTCAAGCATCCATTGTCTACTAAAATCCCAGCTTCTTCTTGAGCCACTACTCAAGGCCTTCTCACCATTTTGCTGCTGCAAAGAGAGGGTGCTTTCACTTGAGCTCAAGGTGTTATTTCTCCCAAAATCACCTCACCTTACCTACTTGAAATCCTACCCGTGAGTGTGTGATTGTTGTTATTGAAAGTTCTTCACTTAAAGTCCCTTTGTTAGGGCATATTACAAACATTGAAGTTTGAGGGAGTTCTTAGAAACCCTTGGTTGTAAAGTTTGAAGATTGTCTTGAAATCTTTAGTTTCAAGGGTGACCTAAAAACCCTTGTGAGTTTTGTGGAGCTCTTGAGAAAACCACATCCTTAGTGGAGGTTGAAAATCCTAGGTTGGTGAATCTAGGTAGTAGACGTAGGAGAAGGGTCTCCGAACTACTATAAATCGCTGTGTTGATTTCTTTGTTTACTTGTTTATATTTACTACTTGTTTCAAACTGCAGGATTTTCAAAACCCTAATCTGTCCGAGATTAGCAGACTGCCTTAAACTTTGAATTTTGATCTGAAATTTTTATATAGTGTTTATTAAGGTGTTGTGACATTGCATATAAAATTTCGTTGCATTTTGACATCATTTGATAGGTAAAATCTGAGTTGAAAAATCTGTGTGCAGTGTGTTGCTTGAAAATCTGTTTTGTGCAATTCTTGATTATTTGATATTTGGTCATTCACTATATTGTATCACATCTTGCATTGGATTGAATATTGATTAGGAAAATCATTAGAGTCCAAATTTGTGTGCTACTTGTTAATTGCCATTAATTTGTTTAAATTGAAAAAGGGATTTCAATTGGAATTTGGGGACACAATTCACCCCCCCCTCTTGTGTTAAAACTCGATCCGTCACATTATTCCTTTCTTAGCATCTTCAAAAAGACATGTCGTGATAAACACTTTATCGATAGTACATTTATGTGGATTAAACAAGTTATATATATATATATATATTGTCAAAGGGTATAACTTCTCATCTAGTGGTGTATCTTAAAGTCTTCGAGAGTTCTGGACGAAATCTAAAAAAGGAGACCTCTTAGAAAAGAATCAAATGTCGTATGTTACTTAAATGAGTTTGGAACTACTATAACACTGATATTTTTTTCCAAAAATATGGGACCCTGGGGATTTGGATGGTCTGGGTGATGGCCCATGTCGCCCCACCCCAACAATGCCCTGATTTCATCCCTACAAAATCAAGATCACTTCTTGTGTGTGCAAGAACAAGGATAGAGCCAATATAAACTCTCATGATATCGACAACTCTGTAGGGAATCAACCACTATTTTCTCCTTGATATGCAGAGATGAATGGATAAAGTTGACTCTATTAAGAGAACCAATGATATATTGTTGATGAGTTCTTAAACGATCCAATATTTTTATGAATTCAACTAAGCTGTCACCGATATATTTGTTCTTTTGATGTGTTTTTATTAAGACACCACACAATGCTCAAGCCCAGCCCATTTGGTTTTATTGAACTCTACCACTAGATCGAGCTCCTAGAAAATTAATATTTTATTTAATTGGTGCCTACTGGTATGGATTTAATTGCAAGTGCACAAATTACACAAGTAATAAAATGATGAGAAAGAGTATCGTTCCACTAGGGATATATTGACAATACAAATCGATGTCAAACAAATAACAATTATGTAAATTGTGGAACGGGATTTGTGGTTGGTTTTGTTTTTAATTAGACTAAATCAAAAAACATAGAAAAATTTAAGAAAGCAAATTAGAAGACACAAATCAACACAAATGAAAATCAAGGATGGAGAATACTAGGGTACTTAATTTCACCGCACCTATCCAATTCAACTCTCTTGATCCCTTGATCCCTAATTCCTCTCTCAATATTGACAATCGGTCTCCCTAACCTATCCAATGCTCCATGTCTGGTCACACCGAAAATATCTCTATCTCTAATCCCTAATATGTCTAACAATCGGATTCAAAAGACAAAGACCCATTAAGTTTCGTGGATTAACCATTTAGCGATTGTATAGGTCATGCACCTATATTTTTATGGTTCATGTACTCTATGTTGTCTATGGCTTGAGGCAAACCCTATAAATCTCCTTTCAGTTTCAATCCAGGCAACAAATCATCTAGATGGTGATCAAGCATCCAAAAGCATTAAACACACCCATACACAATCAATAAGAGAGAGAAATTAAGAAATAAGGAAATCAAGTTTGTTGAATCTTCAAGGTTTGGTTACATTAAGACACTAACAATAGAATCTAGCCACTCATAGCAAATAAAAACATCATCAAATCCAATATTGCAGTCATTAGATACAAGATAGAGAAGAAATAAGAGAAAACCCCTTAAATCCCCCTTGTCTTGTTTCAATGGCTGCTTCTAAGAGCGAGAAAGCTCTAACCGTAGCCTCCAAGTGTGAGATCTGCCTTCCAAAATCCAAAAAATGACTCTTTTATACTCCCTTAAACCCCTAGACCGTTTCTAATACAAGTTGGTGTCATTTTGAGTAGATCCCACACGAGTTTAGGGTATTTTTGGGTAATTGGAAAATTTGAATCCGTAAATCTTGGATGGTCCGATCGATCGGGCTTGACCTCCGATCGATTGGGAATGCTTGCTGTTAAAAACTGAGTTATGTTTGGCCGATCGATCGGATTTGCCTTATGCTATTATCTTCTCTTCTCTTTCCTTCAATTTTCGATCCGATTTGACTCATTTTCGTCCTGTATGCTCCCAAACACCTGTAATGTGTAAATATACAATTCTTAGGTAGCATCGACCCTAAATTTGCTCAAAGTAACTTGAAATATAAGTGAAAGGGTGCGTAATTGTATATACATAATTCCGCATATCACCTACTTACATTTGCCGACAATAAACACTTTTTCCGCCACAATGTTAGGGAGACAATACGGTAAGGCATCAGCTAAAATATTTTTTTTATTTCAATGACTGCCACATTTAAACCCCACAATATTATGGAGACAATACGGCAAGGCATCAAGTAAACATTTTTTTTGTTCCAATAACTACCACATTTAAAGATAATATCCAGGTTTGATTATATATACATTTATCTACGATTATCACCATGTAATGAAACAAGCAACCAGCCACATTTAAAGATAATATCCAGGTTTGTTTATATATGCATTTATCTACGATTATCACCATGTAATGAAACAAGCAACCTGCCACATTTAAAGATAATATCCAGGTTTGTTTAGATATACATTTATCTACGATTATCACCATGTAATGAAACAATCAACCTGCCACATTTAAAGATAATATCCAGGTTTGTTTAGATATACATTTATCTATGATTATCACCATGTAATGAAACAAGCAACCTACCACATTTAAAGATAATATCCAGGTTTGATTATATATACATTTATCTACGATTATCACCATGTAATGAAACAAGCAACCTGCCACATTTAAAGATAATATCCAGGTTTGATTATATATACATTTATCTACGATTATCATTTTTTTTTAGTTGAGTTGAATTCAGAGAAATTGGGAATCGTTTTTTTTGGTTAGATTATATTTCTTAATTCCATAGTTAAAATTTTTATAATTTATAATTATATATCTTCATTTATTTAACATATAAAATAATTCAATTAATAAAAATAATCATATTAAGTAAGTGCAAATATAAGCATATGAACTAAAAATTTGTTGTTTCTTGAGTCAAGCCTGGTGCCTCCTTTCCTTGGCTTCAATTTATAATTTTCTAGGCTGCTATCGAGGTGCTAGATGTAACTTTGCTACCATGGAATGAATTGTTGGGACTAATTATATCCTTTTCAAAAATAAAATATATATGTATATATACAAACATTTTCATTATATACGCATCCTTGATTGTCCACACAGAAGTGATAGGGATCCAATTAAATGGGATCCTAGTCATCCTAGTAATCAATTATGTCCCTTGATTGATATGTATTAGGTTTTGTGAGTCCCTGCACTTACATCAATCAATGGCCAAGATTGATTACTAGGATGACTGAGATCTCATTTATTGGGATCCCTAACATTTTTGTTGTCCATAACTTAAAATATGTTAGACAAAAAGTGAATTATCTATTGTAAAATTAAATATTAACATATATGTTTGCTATATATATGACTTATAGCATACATAACCAAACATCTCGCTTGTTCCATCTATTGCTTTTTGAATCACTTGAAAAATGCATCAATTTATTTTTATTTTTATTTTTGTTCTCATTTTATGTATTCAGTCTCTTGTTGAAGGAAAAGAAAATAGTTTTAGTGCTCAACTTATTCATCGGAATTCGCCAGAATCTCCATTTTATAATAGCTCTGCCACTCCATCAGAGCTCATCGAAGATGCTATTTTGCGTTCTGTTGACAGAGCCAACGTCTTCCGTTCACCTATGCATATCAAAGAGAAAACAATTGTGCCAACGCTGATTCCAGTTGGTAGTGACTATTTTATAAGGATTTATGTCGGCTCTGAACAAGTTGAAGTTCTTGCTCTTGCAGACACAGGGAGTGATCTTACATGGATAAGATGTCGTCCCTTTGATTGGGTTGCGTCGTTTAATCCACACAAATCCACTACTTATAAACCCATCTTTCATGACTCATCTATTTGCAGGTATGTACCCAAATGGAGGAACGCACCCCATTGTATGTACAACTATACTTACCTAGATGGATCATATTCATTAGGATTGTTGAGCAATGAAACTTTCTACTTAAATGACACTACTATCAATGGTAGAGCTAATTCTTTTCCTCGATTAGTGTTTGGGTGTGGTCACAAAACTCACTTGCCTTTTAAGAGTAAAGATACTCAAGGTATCGTTGGCCTTGGTGGAGGGCCACTGTCATTAGTTTCTCAATTAAAATCCCAAAATATTGAAGAAAGATTCTCCTACTGCTTGCTTCCTTGGCGAAAGCTAATTAGTAATAAGATTAAATTTGGAGCGGGAGCAAAGATCACTGGTCCAGGAATTGTTTCATCTAAACTAGTAACCAAAGATCCTTCTACCTATTACCTCCTCAGCCTTAAAAGTATCAGCATTGGAAGTAATGAAACAGGAATAAGTCAAATCCCTGGTAATATCATAATCGATTCTGGAACATCCATTACTAGGTTGCAGTCAAGTTTCTACAATGATTTAGAAGCTATCGTCAAAGAAGTTATTGGTGTAGAGCCAATATCAAATCCACCAAAAAATTTAAAATTGTGCTATGAATCAAGCTCCGTTACAGATATTTCTTTTCCAGAAATGCTATTTCATTTTGATGGTGCAGATCTTCGGTTATTACCCTTAAACACATTTGTGGAATATAAAGATTTACAATGTATGATGATAATCCCAGATGATAACCTTTCGATTTTTGGAAGTATGGCACAAGTGAATTTTGAAATAGAGTTTGACCTCAAGGAAAAGCAAGTTTTATTTGCTCCAGCAGATTGCACCATGTTTGGGTTGAGAGAGTAGTTGGATATGTAGGCTACCCCATCCATATGATCATGTGGTCCTGAATAATGATCTCACACTAAAAGTTGGGGTAAAATTTTATTTATTTAGTCGGAAATAATTACCCAGCTGGGTCTAATGGGAAGGGGAAAAGAAAACCAATTGCACCAAGTTTTTTGGATGTAATTTCTTAAAAACTCTTGCAATGTACTCTTTTAAGTCTAATAAGAAAGTTTTTTTAAGAAGGTCACAGAGTTAATTGTATTCATTTACCCAATAACTTAGGCAAGAGAATTCGAGACCCGTGGGCTCTCGAGCCACCATAAAGATGGATTACATATGAGAACTTCAAAAGCATATGTACAGAAAAAATAACTACACAAAATTTTGGATATGACGACTCACGACTACTTAATCTACTAAAAATCATAGATTTAAAAACGACCCATACATCGAACCGTCAATGATTGATTTCGCAATAAATAGGTCATGATTTTGTTAACGAACAATTTTTTACCAAACTAGGCAATTCATAGGTCTACGGTTTTGACGAACTAAATCATGGGTGATCACGATCCAATGCATAAACGGTTTGAATTTATGAAACAACCTGTCTAGGCTATCGGTTCACAGGTTTCACGGTCGAGCAGGTCGACGGATCCAGGTGTAAAAACCATGGTATTTAAAAATTTCATATATAATATACAATATTAGGGTGGCGATACGACAAGACATCAACTAAATATTTGTTTTTCAATGCACCAGTTGCCCATGTAAAGATAATAGTCAGGTTTGATTATATATATATATAGGTTTGATTATATATATATATATGTGTGTGTGTGTGTGTGTTGAATTGAGACTTGGGTTTGAGAGAAGCGGCTAGGGTGTGAGAAAAGAACAGAGAAGAATTTTAATATTTCTCATTAAACGCAGAAGAAGAAAACACAAGCTTATATACATTCTATCATGCCACAACAACACACTAATTACATAATTGACATTACATAATAAACGCCTAATAACATGTACAGTATAGTAAATATGTTCATAAGTGATACTCCCCCTCAAGATGAATGTATGACAATGACATTCATCTTAGAAATAAGATCAACAAGAGGAGCAGCTCCGAGTGGCTTAGTGAGGATGTCAGCCACTTGGTTTTGGGAAGAAACATGCATAGGCTTGAGAGACACAGACATAAACTTCTCGCGGACCACATGAGTGCGCTAGTGAAAAACTGGATTTCTGCAATATGCAGGGCTGCTTTACTATCACAAAAAAGAAGAGCATGTTGTGGATGAGGGATACCAAGATCACGAAGAGGATAGAGTAACCAAGTCACTTCAAAAGTAGTAGAGGCAAGGGCCCTGTACTCCGCTTCGGCTGAGGAACGAGAGACGATGGACTGTTTCTTAGACTTCCAAGATACTAAAGACTGATCCAAGAAAATACAAAAACCGGATAGATTCCCCGATGTGAAGGCAGTTTCCCCAATCCAAATCAAAAAAATCTTGAAGTTGTAAAGTGGAGGTAGCAGAAAAGAAAACTTCTTATTATATCAGAGAACACGAATTGCAACATCCATATTACAATCGGCCAATCAAGCGCCTGTAAGAAGTGGAATCAGGAAGCAAACCAGTAGTAATATTCACTAACTTGAGATTGGATTCCATAGGAAAATTGACAGCCTTACAACCCCAAAAACCTGAATCTTCCGAAGTTTCGAAAGCATATTTCCTTTGGCAAACAGTAATGCCAGCAGCACTTCGGGTAACTTCAAGCCCAAGGAAAAATTTAAGAAGACCCATATCTTTGATCTTGAAAGTTTGATGAAGAACAGTTTTGAAGTCGTGGATATGAGAAGAACTATTACTTGCAACAATGATGTCATCCATATACACTAAAAGTGCAATAAAAGTAGAACCATGATGCTTGGTAAATAAGGAATAATCAGACTTAGACTGTCGAAAACCATGAGCAACCAAAAAAAAAGACGACTGTGCATACAACTGTCGGGAAGCTTACTTAAGTCCATAGAGAGACTTGTGAAGCTTACACATAAGTTGTTGTGAAGATGAAGAAGAAGACTGCCCCTTACTGACAGAACCAGTTGGTATAGTCATGTATACCTCTTCAGATAAGTTCCTATGCAAAAAAGCATTATTTACATCAAGTTGATGTAATTGCCAACCTTTCCTGGCAGCAAGAGCAAGAAAGAGAACGATAGTAGTCATTTTTGCAACGGGGAAAAAAGTATCAAGATAATAAATGCCAAGTCATTGAGTGTAACCCTTTGCAACTAACCTAGCTTTGAAAGTCTCAGTTGAATCATCATAGCGATGTTTTGATTTTATATACCCAGCGACAGCCAATAGGATGTTTACTTGGGGGTACGGGAACAACACTCCAGGTTTTGTTATTGTGAAGAGCAAGCAACTCAACATCCATTGCTTTACACCAAGCTGGAACTTGTTTGGGAAGAGAGAGAGAGACAGAAGTGTTTATGTGAAGGAGATAATTTTATGTAAGATAGGGAATAGGAAATGGGATAAAGAACTGGAGAAGAAGAAAAGGGTTCCAAATGGGCGAAATTGCATTGATAGTCTTGCAAATAAGAGAATGGGTCATCTAAACCTCAACAGTCTTAAGCTCTTCCAATAGAAAGACATGGTGGTTGGTTTACCTACAATTACTGGAGATGCTAGCTTGCGTGAAAGTTGCATGCTAGGTAAGCAACATAGACAATCCTTTCTAAAACAAGCAATTGGAGAGCAACTGCAGTACTTGAATTGGTTCACATAGACCTCTGTGGACCAATGAAAGTACCTTCATTTAGTCAATACAAATTCTTTTTGACTTTCATTGATGACTTCTCAAGAATGACATGGGTGTACTTCTTGAAGGAGAAGTCTCAAACGCTAGAATTTTTCAAGCAATTCAAGGCATTAGTTGAAAACCAAAGTGGCCAGCAGATTAAACATATAAGAAGTGGCAGGGGAGGTGAGTACATTTCAACCAAGTTTGTGCAATTCTGTATAGAGGAAGGCATATGGAAATAGTTAACAGCTGGATTCAGTCCCCAGCAGAATGTGTTGTGGCTGAGAGAAAAAATAGGTCCATTATGGAGATGGCCAGGGCTCTATTGGCTGTAAAGAACATGCCTACTACCTTCTGGGCTGAGGCAGTACATACAACACTATACCTACTGCATCTGTGTCCTTTAAGGGCACTTAATGACAAGAACCCTGTGGAGACCTGGAGTGGTGTTAAGCACTCAGTGGATCATCTCAGAATATTCGGGAGTGTATACTATGTCCATGTTCTAGCAGAGAAGATGACCAAGTTGGACAACAAGAGTAAGAAGTGTGTTCTGGTGGGGTACAACACCAACTCAAAAACTTACAGAGTCCTTGATGTGGAGAGTAACAAATTGCTGGTGAGCAAAGATATAATGGTTGATGAAAAGGCTGCTTGGAACTGGAATAGTCAAGTTGGTGAAATGCAGCAAGGAAAGGAAAGAATGTTGGAGTCTGAAGAATTTACTACAGCTCAAATTGAGGAGGAGATTGAGGCAGTTGCTGCTCAAACTGGGGAAGATGCCTCAATTCACAGTGACCAGCATGCACCTGAATTTGACTCAGTGACAGTGGTCAGTGAACCAGACCAGACTCTGGAGAAGGTAGTGATTCTGAACCAGAGTCCCCTTCCCTCAGGATGAGGAACATATTAGACCTATGTGGATCATGCAATCTTGCCACCCAGGAACCTACGAAGTTTGCTGAAGCTTAAGCAAACCCAGTGTGGAGGAAAGCTATGACAGGAGAAATAACTATGATTCAGAAGAACAACACTTGGGATTTAGTGTCCAGGCCACCTAGGAGGGATGTTGTAGGTGTCAAGTGGGTTTTTAAAACAAAACTGAATCCTTATGGGAGCATTCAGAAGTACAAGTCCAGATTAATAGCTAAGGGATTCACACAGAAATCTGGCATAGACTTCCATGAATCGTTTGCTCCAGTGGCTAGACTAGAAACCATCTGAATTGTTCTGTCAATAGCAGCTCAGCTGAAGTGGAGGGTGCACCAAATGGATGTCAAATATGCTTTTCTAAATGGAAAGCTTGAAGAAGAGGTTTATGTAGGACAACCCGAAGGTTTCTTGGTTGAAGGTGAAGAGGACAAAGTGTACAAGCTCAGAAAAGCACTTTATGGTCTTAAACAGTCACCAAGAGCATGGTACTCTGAAGGGATATTTATATCTGAGACTGCCTATGCTAAAGCAGTTTTACTTAAACAAATATGCATGACTACAATCCATTGACCATTCCTTTGATAGTGACAGAAAAACTACACAAGAATGATGGAGAAATGAAAGCAGATGCTAGCAACTACATGACTGCAATCCAATGACCATTCCTTTGATAGTGACAAAAAAAGTACACAAGAATGATGAAGAAGTGAAAGCATATGCTAGCAACTACAGGAGTCTAGTAGGGTGTCTGTTGTATCTGACAACTAACAGAGCCGATATTATGTTTTCAGTAAGCTTACTCTCACAGTTCATGTAGGAGCCCTCACAGTTCCATTTTGGCGCTGCCAAAAGATTATTGAGGTACCTTTAAGGGACATTGGATTATGGAGTTATGTATGCTGCTGGTAAGGAAGTGAAGTTAGGGGGTTACTATGACAGTGATTGGGGAGGATCTCTTTATGACATGAAGAGCACCTCAGGTTTTCCTTTTGACATAGGCTCTGGAGTCTGTACATGGGCTTCAAAGAAACAAAATTGCATAACCCTTTCATCCACAGAGGCTGAGTATATTGCAGCCTGCAAAGCTGCCACACAAGCTGTTTGGATCGGGAAGTTTCTGGATGATCTTGGTCTAACACAATCAGGTGCCACTGAAGTTCTGTGTGATAGCAGATCTGCCATTGCCATTACAAAGAATCCAGTAGACCACAATATGACTAAGCATATTGCCATCAAGTACCAGTACGTCAAGGATGTAGTAGAAGCTAAGATTCTAAGGCTGGAACACTGTGGTACAAATGAGCAGCTGGCTGACATATTCACCAAGGCACTACCTAAAGACAAATTTTATTACTTGAGAAGCAAGCTTGGAGTGATGCCAAAAATTCAATCAAGGGGGAGTGTTGAATGATTTACATTTTTTGCTATGTCCTATTTAGTCTTTTGTCTTTAGAACTCAAGGTTATTCTAGTCTTTTCATAATTATGAAAACCCTAGCCGCACTCTATGGTTGTGTGGTAACAGAACTGAAACTCAAGATGTCTCTTATCTTCCTTGTTTATTTCAACTTCATAGTCAACATCAAGTACATGAATTATGCATGCACAAGAATGATGTGGTTGGGTCTAGTGAACAAGCTTTAAAATGAAGCTTGTGCTCGATAACAAGAATGGTGATCGAGGAACGTGGTGTCGGGTTTGAAGACTCCATGTTGCCATTCTAAATGGAAGCCCATAAGAATTGGTTTGGCCCATGTACGAGTGGTTTTTTTTTAGGGTTTGTGTTTATAAGTGAATACGTGGTGATGTAAGTTGTAATCATCTTGACAGAAATATAAAAACACTCCTCGGTGCTCCGTGGACGTAGGTCAAAACTAGGCCGAACCACGTTAAAAATTTCTTGTGTCTTTCTACTGTTTGTGTGTGTGTTCTTTATCAAATATTGAAGCTGAGTTCTTGCGACAAATCGTAGGCTCAAGCCCTAACAACTGGTATCGGAGCCGAAGGTTTATTCGGTGATTGGTAAAGAACATGTCTGACGACTCAAAGATGGCTGGGATCGAGAAGTTCGATAGCAAGGACTTCAATTATTGGAAGATGCAGATTGAGGATTATCTCTATGGAAAAAAACTACATCAGCCACTTTCTGGTGATAAGCCCCCCAGTCTGACGGAGGATGACTGGAAATTGTTGGATCGTCAGGTTCCCGGGGTGATCAGACTAACGATTTCTAGATCTGTGGCTCAGAACGTGAGCAAGGAGACTACAACAGTAGGCCTTATGAAGGTCCTATCAAGTATGTATGAAACTCCCTCGGCAAACAACAAGGTCTATTTGATGAAAAAGTTATTTAATTTGCGCATGACGGAAGGAGGGGAGGTTACACACCATCTAAACGAATTCAATGCATTGATTAATAATCTCTCATATGTTGAGATTAAGTTTGAGGATGAGGTCATGGCGTTAATTTTACTAGCGTCATTACCTAATAGTTGGGAGCCTATGCGAATGGCTGTGAGTAATTCTGTAGGGAAATCAAAGTTAGCCTTCGATAATGTAAGGGATCTGATTTTTGCTGAAGAAGTTCGGTGATGTGATTCGGGTGAAACATCAGGTTCAGGATCAGCTTGCCATGTTGAGAACCGTGGTAGGAATAGCAATAGAAAGTCAAATAGAGGTCGTTCAAAGTCCAGAAATCCCAAAGGCAGAAGCCAGTTGAAAGATGGGAAATCTATGGAGTGTTGGCACTGTGGTAAATCCGGACATATAAAGATGAACTGTTGAAAGTTGCAAACAAGTGTTCGAATAATGCAGTGGGTAATGAAGCACAGGTGGTGCAAGATGCACTATTAATTGCTCAGGAGAGTCCATAGGATGATTGGGTTCTTGATTCGGGTGCTTCGTTTCACACAACGACGCACAAGGAGGTACTTTAAAATTATATTGCTGGTGATTTTGGAAGGGTATTTCTTGCAAATGGTGAGGAACTCGCAATTGTTGGCATTGGGGAAGTCAGATTAGCACTTCCAAATAAATCAATTTGGCTATTGGAAAAAGTTCGCCATATTCCGGGGTTGCGAAGAAATCTTATTTCTGTTGGACAATTAGATGATGAGGGACATGCAATATTGTTCAACAAATAGACTTGGAAAGTCACTATGGGAGCCCGAGTTGTAGCGCGTGGAAGCAAACGCGGCATACTATAAATGACTGCCGAGTGTCAGGGGTTTGTAGCAGTTGTCGATATCGGAGTTGACAGCAGGCTATGGCATGAGTGCTTGGGTCATATTAGTTTGAAGGGTTTGAAGATGCTTTAGTCACAAGGTAAAATTTCAAAATTAAAATCTATTGATTTTGATATTTGTGAGGGCTGTGTGATGGGGAAGCAGAAAAAGGTGACCTTTCTAAAAACCGATAGAGCATTTAAAACCACTAGACTAGAGTTAGTGCACACTGATGTGTGGGGACCAGCACCTGTAGAGTCTCAATGGCTCGAGGTATTTTGTCACATTTATTGATGACTCGAGCAGGAAGGTATGGGTGTATTGTATCAGACAGAAATTTGATGTGTTCGAAACTTTCAAAAACTGGAAGGCATTAGTAGAGAATGAGACCGGTCTGAAGGTGAAGTGTCTGCGATAAGATAATGGTGGTGAATATTCAGTTGCTGGTTTTAATGAGTTCTGCATAAAGAATGGTATTCGGATTGAGAAGACTATCCCAGGTACACCGCAACAGAATGGTGTTGCAGAACGCATGAACAGAACCCTGACAGAACGTGACAGAAGCATGCGATTGCATTCTAGACTTCCACTAAATTTTGGGGCGATGCTATCAAGATGGCAGCCTACTTAATTAATCGCAGTCCTTCTGTTCCGTTAGACTACACGCTACCAGAGGAGGTCTAGAGCGGTAAAAAGGCAAATCTAACTCATTTGAAGGTATTTGGTTATCTATCATTTGTTTTGATTGATGCAATGCATAGAAACAAGTTAGAAGCTAAATCTAATAAGTGTTTTTTTATTGGCTATGGTGACGAGGAGTTCGGCTATTTATGGGATGAAAAGGGACGTCAAGTCATCAGAAGCAAGGATGTAATTTTAGATGAAATACTACTGTATAAAGATAGAAAATCAGGGGAGAAGAATCAAGAGAAATCTGAGACAGTGACTCTGGATGGAGTCGCGGAGGAAATTGTGTTGGACCAGAGTCAAAAAGTAATTGATCAGAGGCTTGTTGATCAGCTTGGGTCACAGAATGAGTCACCACAAAGTCCTCTTACAGATCTGATCAGGGATGAACCGACTACACCATCTCATATTGTCTGTCAGTCTACAAAAACTGTTAGACCACCTGAAAGGTACTCTCTAGCTCTTAATTATACTTTACTTACTGATGGAGGAGAACCCGAGAGTTTTGAGGAAGCTTTAGAAAACGAAGTTGCGAGCAAGTGGGAGCTCGCGATGCAAGGTGAGATTGCTTCTTTGTCACAGAATGAGACATGGGATTTGGTTACTCCTTCCACATGGGAAGAAGGCTTTGAACAACAAATGGGTTTATCGAATAAAAGATGAACTTGATGGGAGTAAACGGTACAAGGCTAGACTGGTAGTGAAAGGGTTCGAGCAAAGGAAAGGAATTGACTACTCTGATATTTTTTCTCTTGTGGTAAAAATGCCCTCTATTAGACTTGTTCTTTCTCTTGTTGCTGCTAAAAATTTGTAGCTCGAGCAAATGGATGTGAAGACAACATTTCTTCATGGTGATTTATCTGAGGATATTTACATGACTCAACCTAAGGGGTTTGAGGTAAATGGGAAGGAGAATTTAGTTTGCAAGCTGAAGAAAAGCTTATATGGGTTGAAGCAGGCACCAAGACAATGGTACAAGAAATTTGACAATTTCATGAAGGAAACTGGGTACAGAAGGTGTGAATCGGATCACTGTTGCTATGTGAGGAAGATTAGAGACTCGTATGTGATCCTGCTATTGTATGTGGATGACATCTTAATTGCAGGATCTGACATGGCAGATATTGATGATCTAAAGAAACAACTATCAAGCAAGTTTGACATGAAGGATTTGGGGCCAGCAAGCAAAATTCTTGGTATGAAAATTTAGAGAGACCGAGAGGAAGGAACTTTGAGGCTGTCACAGACTGAATACATCAGAAAAGTACTCAAAAGGTTTAACATGAATGGTGCTAGAGTAGTTGGCACACCACTTCGCAATCAATTTCAATTATCTAAGGAGTAGTCACCTCAAACAGATAGTGAGGGCTTACACGGAAAAGGTACCTTATGCGTCGACAATAGGTAGCCTTATGTATGCAATGGTTTGCACCAGACTGGACATTGCCTATGATATGGGAGCAGTAAGTAGATACATGCAAAATCCGGGGAAGCAACATTGGGAGGCAGTAAAATGGATATTGCGTTATCTCAAGGGGACACAAGACTTGTGTCTATGTTATGGTAAAGGTGATATGAAGCTCAAGGTATTCGTTGATGCAGATTATGCAGGTGAGGTCGATAGCAAGAAAAGTACTACAGGGCTAATTTCCACTATGGGTAGTGCTGCTATTACTTGGGGTTCTAAGTTGCAAAAAGTGGTTGCATTATCAACTATAGAATCTGAATATGTAGCTATTACAGAAGCAGCTAAAGAGTTGATTTGATTACAAGGATTTTTGACAGAGTTAGGTCATGGAGGGCCTGTTGGCACACTGTACAGTGATAGTCAAAGCGCGGTATTTCTTGCAAAGAATCCCGCATTCCATTCAAGAACAAAGCACATACAAACGAAGTTTCACTATATAAGAAGTCTTCTTGAGAATGATGAGTTGAAACTTGAGAAGATACATGGTGCAAAAAATCCTGCTGATATGTTAACAAAGAGTGTGACACATGAGAAGCTGAAGCTATGTGCAACTTCAGTGCGTCTTCAGAATTGAGCAACTGAGGATGAGTGATTGGAGGGAGCCTTCGTTGTGTTTGAAGAATTTTTTTTTAATTTCTGGAATTGAAGATTGCTTCATGAAGTCTCCAAGTGGGAGATTTGTTGGGTTTGAAGACTCCATGTTGCCATTCTAAATGGAAGCCTATGAGAATTGGTTTGGCCCATGTACGAGTGGTTTTTTTTTTAGGGTTTGTATTCTCTATAAGTGAATACGTGGTGAAGTAAGTTGTAATCATCTTGACAGAAATATAAAAACACTCTCCGATGCTCCGTGGACGTAGGTCAAAACTAGGCCGAACCACGTTAAAAATTTCTTGTGTCGTTCTATTGTTTGTGTGTGTGCTCTTTATCAAATATTGAACCTGAGTTCTTGCGACAAATTGTAGGCTCAAGCCCTGACACGTGGAAGTTTCAGCTCTAGGGGGCTTGAAAATCGTTGAAGAAACACTTACAAGAACCACGTGCATATCACACGTTACATCCCAACCCAACATAAACTTTACCAAAAATTTCGGCAGCATCTCCCCATAAATTGAGGAAACCCACCTGTAATCAGATCACATACAAGAAAAACACTTCTAATATCATCAACATCAACTGACCCGTAGGTCCACCATCAAACACATACTCCGTCATCATCATCAAACACTCACTAGTCACGGCTACCACTCCCGGCCAACAAAAAACAACATCATACATCAATGTACTTAAACTACTAAAACGTACCAACATCACACCATACATATATATAAGTCCACACACACATGTCACATAACCACAAAAGTCCAGGCCACCTCTGTCACACGTCCTCCTGCTGATCCGCAGCCTGTGCACTAGATCCTGTCTCACCTGTGGGGAGGGAAAGTAGATAGGGTGAGCAGAAGGCTCAGTAGGGATAAATACTAGAAGACAAGTAAAGAATAACAAGGTTGGAGAAGAAACATCGTTTAATTAATGCAACAAAATGCAATGCAAACTAATGCACCCGATCAACCCAACCGAACCTCCATATCCTCCACCAATGACACCAAAGCTGGCAAATCACATTCCCGCCCTGCGGCGATAAGCCGAGAGAATCCACCGCACTACCTCTCTCTCTAGCATCCAATCAATACCACAATCACATATTCATCAATCTCAAACCGCTAGAGAGAAGGTTGGCACGCATGTGGTCGCAACCACTCACCGCCGGCCCCACGGTGATATCTCAGCCTGCCACGCCTGGCCTAGCATCAAATAACTAGCCAGTGTGCAGTAATAAATACCGCTACGGGAATCCTATGGACTATGACCATCACAAGGCTCCTATCCATCATCCACGCACGTGCCCAAATAACATCCAACACCTAACGTGAGCCTGGGACCACCCTCGGAACCCACCATGCATCTAATGTAAATTCTTATAATTTATGTCATTCGTGCAACACATATAGATAAAAACATTCATTTATCATGATGCATGAAGATTTACATAATGCCCGATTTATGACCAAGCATTCCAAGGTTATATATCCATCAAATTAAATCACCAATAAATTGACAATAATGCAAAGGAACAATGGTAAGCATGCAAGGGCTTGTTTCCCCTCGGGAAAAATCGAGACGGAAACCAAACTTACCATTCAAGTAATTTGGTGGCTTGAAAGTGTTTTGAAATAAAAAAAATAGTAAGAAATCCCTACCTCAAAGTAAACAAGCAATCCTCACCAAGAAGCAACGTATACTTCACGCCAATTCGCTAACCTATTCATTAAGGTAAACTCCATTAATTTTCCATATTCACCAATCCTTTCAAGTCTCACATTCCATACTACGCAATATCCCCAATTTTACTAAATTCATTTCATACCTTAATTCTCTAAGGTTAAACAATTAAATTCATATCACAATATTATTTTCATCTTACCCCAACCTTAATTAAAGCAATTTGAGTCACTAACCCTTACCTTGAACTTTGTTAGTTCCACTAACTCAAGAATTTCAAGCTTTCTCTTGAATTGATTCAAGAATCACACTTGTACCTAACAATATAAGAAAATTAGAGTCTAATTTCGAGTTAGTGAACAAAGAAAACTCCATTTGAATTAACATCCCCAAAACCCATTTAAACCCACAAACCCTAAGTTCAAAATTACCTTAATCCTTCTCTTTCTTAGTATGGTTGTTGGTTTCAACGTTGGAGCACCTTTACTGGCCGGAAAAGTCACCGGAATGCTGCCGGAGGTGGTGGAGTGCACAAGGGTGACTTCTCCCCTTTTCTCTTTTGTTTATAAGCATGGGTGAAGGTCGCACTTTAAATTTTTTTTTTTTTATACTTTAAGTTGTCTATTTATATATATATATATATATTTTAAATCATTCCATTTATTCTTTTACTCATTTCACCCTAACTTTAACTCTAATATTCTTTTAACCCTCCCAATAATTCCTTTTACCCTACAATTTATTCTTTTTATAACTAAATCCAATTTATTCATTTTATTTTTTTATTATTGTATATTTTATTCATTTTTATTTTGTTACGGGATATTACATAATATGGTGACGGGAGATTGCAAGTTTAGTGTTGGGTGTGCAAGCAATATGGTCATTTCTCATATAACTGCCCAAACAAAGATTATAAGGTATCCAATCTTGCTGAGGGGCTAGGGAAGCTGGAGGAGGAGCCAACACTATTAATGGTAGCGAGTGAGCCACTGGAGAATGGAGAAGTTTGGTATCTAGAATATGGAGCCAACAATCACATGAGTGGAAGAAAATAATTCTTTCTAGAGTTACATGAAAGCTCATATGGCACAGTGAGTTTGGGTGATGCTTCGAAGCTTGCTATTGCAGGAAAGGGAAAGGTAGCCATTGCTCAAAAGGATGGCGCAACTGCACTCATCTCAGATGTGTATTACATACCAAATATGAATAGCAATATCTTAAATCTCGGGCAACTACTACAGAAGGTTCATGTGGTACACATAGAAGGTAGTTTTCTTGAATTAAGAAATTCAGATGGTCGATTACTTACTAGAGTTTATATGACACACAACAAAATCTTTCCTTTGCATTTGTACACAAAGTCCAAACAGTGTCAGGTCAGTCAAACTAAAAATGAGACCAAGAGATGGCACCTACGTTATGCACATCTTTATCTTCATGGTCTCAAGCTCCTATCAAAAAATGACATGGTGAGAGGACTACTCAACGTGGAGGAGCTAGATCATCTGTGTGCCACATGCGTGCTTGGGAAGCAAGCAAGACAATCGTTCCCCACTACAGTGACTTGGAGAGTAGCCGCACCATTATAGTTAGTCCATACAAATATTTGTGCACTGATATGAAATTTAAGACCAACTAAAAATATAGCGATTTCAAACCCAAATTATACTCGCAAGTGCACGAATCAATTGTAGTATAGAAGTCGTAAATACGAGTGTCGTACTCACAAGGACTGAATATTAAATATATGCAATTCCAACTCTTCGTAATTATCAGTAGAAACAAAATGAATAAAGATTAACACAACTAGACAAACACTAGGGATCCGATTTCACCAACTCTATTGTATTTAAATTATTTAGCCAATAATTCTCATTTCATTCATGCATGTCAAATATTAAGTCCCCTAATTTATGTAATAGTCATGGGCATCTGACTTACCACGTCTATTCTCAACTGCAACCATCCATGGGCATATGGATTGGCTAGGACAATAAAAAAATGCATTAGGACCTATGGTAACTTATGTAGCGATCACAGAGATCCTAGCATATGACATTTATGTCTAAGTAACTCTGGTGTCAACTGCAAGAAGCTGGTCTCAAATTGGACATGGGCATATGTCTCAAGTTGCATCATGGTAATCAACCCTAGATGATAGCTAAGCATCAGGATTTAATTATCAATAAAGAATAGCTAATTAACACTTGACATGGCATGAATAAACTAACAATTAATCAAACCAAATTTATTTAAACATAATAGAGTGGATCCATCATCACCCTAGTAAGAGGATTAGTTCCTCATACTAGGTTACACAACCAGCAATTTATCCCACAAAATTCTAGAAAGAATATGTGATAGAATTGCTGTAAAAGAGAAAATGAAACTCCAGAACTCTCTCTATGATTCTAGCTCACTCTTTGATATTTTTTCTTCTCTTGCTCTTTGCTTTCTCCAGAGAGACTCCTCTCTTTTTGTCTCAGTGTCTGGTCCTTTTATAGAAGTGAAAAGTTACTGATAAGCTTCATGAATGCCGTATTTTGAAGACTTTAGAGGAAAGTTGGGCTGCATACATGAAATATCAATACAAAGATCATTTATTAATGTCAGACACTTATATACATATACATATATATCTATACATATAACTATTACTTTGACTTTCGTACCACACACACACACATATATATACAACTATATATATAGACTTATATATGTATATATCTACCTATAACACTGTTTATATATAGACTTTTATACATTTATCACAACCCCCAACCAGCTTATTGCTAGTCCCTAGTAATTCAAGCATTCGTAAAATTCATGCAAAAACTGTAAATAATCCAAGTATCTTGATAATATGAATATATTCAAGAATCCATCAACCACTATCACTAGAACAAATCATTCTGACTAAATTTCATACCACCCATTCTTTCTTAGCGTGAGGTGTAGTGCGTAGCGAATTTAACATAAATATGTGGCTTTAATTTAAGCTTAACACAAACACTGCAATATCACAAGAATCATCAGACTCAATGAACAGTTAATATCAAGGGATTTTTTTTAATAATAATATATATATTTTTTATGTGACTTGTGCAATGCTCAGTTTTATTAAGCTTTCTAATTGACCCTTGTAACAAGCGTTCAACCAATGACTCCCAATCCAGTTGGCTCAGGGTATTAGGTGTAAAGACACCCCAACGGGTTTAATAACTCGAGTCAAAAAGGCTACAAAACTTCGCTTGTCACATAGGTTGATGTCTTGATTTTTCTACCTTTTTACGCGAACACTCACTGCTTACTGAGGCAAGAGGCCCGGTTACTCGGCAGAGAAACTCATAGACATGCCTGTTATTTATAATTACTTTTTTTATATATATATCCCAAGATATAAATATTCAAAGAATTCCAAATCAACTCTAGAAAATCACAATATTCATAATTAATCTCAAATATCATACCCCACAAATACGTAATTCTGTGCAATTGATCCAATTATTAAATAGTATAGGTGAGACAAAACTAAAGTCAGAATAATCCACAAGTGATTATGGGTTTTCAACTCAAATTATTATCCATACTTCAGAGATATTTAGACCAATTCAGAAATACGGTAAAATCATAACTTCCAAATCACAAACAATATATATATATTTCAAATAACTAAACGGAATAAACATTTAACAACAAACGGTTCTAAGACTCAATATTCCCAAAGCACCGCAAACAAACGGAATTTGTCTCAACACCAGGATCCTTGAGACTGGATGCTAGGTTACTATCAACCTAACTAAAGAGATGTACCCCGTAGCAAAGGGTAAAAGGCTAACAAGGCCTTGCAATAGGTTGTCATTCTCTAAGAGTTTCTGGTCGGCTCAATGGAACCTAAGCCAAGGTCAACAGTCCTTTGTTTCTCCACTTTGGGGCTTTACAATTATGGACATTTCATCCAGTCCATGCTTAGGACTCCCAAATACCTTATCGGTGGTTGTTTCCTGGACAAACTACTAATTACTTAGCTGGTTGAGTTGGCATCCCTCTAAGAGATCAACTACAAGTGTTTCAAGCTTGCACCTAAGGTAGCACAGCTTGCCTCCTCTAGCTACATTTTTTTTTTATATCTAACAATCATTTCCTCCCCCACTTAAAATTTCGTATTGTCCTCAATGGGAAAAGACAAAAAAAATAAAAATAAATAAATATGAAAATTAAATATGCTAAACTGTGGTTCAGAGAAATACAACCTGATGCAAAAAATTTGGACCATTGGATTGCTATGTTTTCAATGCCGTATCATATCCATGAGCACGGTCAACATGTGCTCCAGCCTCTAATGTTTGTAGCCCCATCTCGAGCCAGGCTATCGCTACACTCACGCGATCTGGTTGTTGAGACACTGCAACTGCTGAGGAGGACTCTTCAGGTGGTGATGTTAAGGGTTCTTCCTGGGGCTGCTTCTTTCTAGAAGAAGATGTTTTCAAATGGTTAATGCTTTGCCGCCATGTCTTGTTTTCCAGCATGGTGACCTGATATCCTGAAGATGCCTGAGGCAAAGGAGGTCGAATGCTTTTGTACGAAAGCAACCTTTGTGTAAGCCGTGGGAAAAATAACTTTCCTGCCTTTGTTGGCTTCTTCTCGACGAAAGATTTGGCTGTGAAAATTATGGCCAGATAGATCTTCCCAATGTCAAACCAATACCCTTTATACATAGAGTATAAAACTGACAAGAATTTTCCCCGTCGTTCTTGCTCATGGCCAATAGGACACAGATTTTCCCTGATAGCATCATCCAACAACCATATCTTTGGTGGCAAGTAGGCTCGGCGAGTAGCATTGGTGTGTTTATTCCTCTTTCCGCTACACATATCATCAATCATTTCCTGCTTTGATGCAAATATCGGTTGTCGAAATCCAATGGTCTTATCATATGCTGGTGGATACCCTAAGCAGCAACACAGATCTGTTGTTGTGAATTGAACAGTCACACCAGCTATAACAACCTGGTAAACAGGTTGATTCCCAGTCCGCTCACTTCGTGGTAGCTCGATGAGAGTGTGATAGAAAGAATGAATGATTTAAGGATACACTAGTAAATTATCTTCTGGATCTGGATCTACGAGAAACAACAAGGAATGCTCCCTCAGGTAGTGCATCGCCCATCTGTTGATGACGTCTCGTTGTATCTTTTCATCAATTCTACACTCAGGAATGATTTCAGCTTCGTTGAATAATGCAAACCTGGACTGGGATTTTGATAAGATGGTGTGTGGGCATCTCGGCATATTTTCTGATATTTGCTAGAGAGAAAAAAACACACTCAAAAAAAAAAATTGATT
This sequence comes from Tripterygium wilfordii, assembly GCF_013401445.1. Lineage (NCBI taxonomy): Eukaryota > Viridiplantae > Streptophyta > Magnoliopsida > Celastrales > Celastraceae > Tripterygium > Tripterygium wilfordii. Next base: position 3,162,680 of record NC_052234.1, read on the forward strand.
TGAGATTTCGATGAATCGAGAATAATAAAGAAAAACATACTACAAGTATGGAAGAAATTTGGGGTGCCTGTCACATCACCAGTCTATTTCCGCTGTTCAGTTCAACGCTCGATGAAGACCAAAATACTTTTGTTTTTCAAATAAATAATAATAATATTAAAAAAATAATAATAAAAACAAAAATAAGACAGAAATATGGGTTGCCTCCCATAAGCGCTGTATTTATCGTCTGGGCAAGATGAAGTGTTCCCAACACTCAATTACCTGGGTCTTGGAGAGTAATGCTGGACACTGTTGTGTCATAATTAACTTCCAAATAAGGTTTGAGGCGATGACCGTTAACCTTGAATTCATTTCCCGTTTCCAAGTTTTTAATGTCAACAGCTCCATGGGGATATGCTCGAACAACTTGAAATGGGCCATACCATCTTGAACGTAACTTCCCTGGAAAAAGTTTTAGACGAGAGTTAAACAAAAGTACCTTTTGACCAGGAAAAAATTCTTTCATTGTGATGCGCTGATCATGATATCTTTTTGTCTTTTCCTTATAAATCCTCGCATTTTCGTATGCCTCGTCACGTAGCTCGGCAAGTTCATTGAGCTGCAGTTTCCTCTTCTCACCAGCTGCATCATAATCAAAATTCAACCTTTTTATTGCCCAGAATGCCTTATGCTCGAGCTCTGCAAGAAGATGACAAGCCTTGTCGAAAATCAAACGATACGGAGACACGCCAATTAGAGTTTTATATGCAGTGCGATATGCCCAAAGAGCATCATTCAATTTTATACTCCAATCAGTTCTTTTGATATTCACAGTCTTCTCCAAAATTCGTTTAATTTCTCGGTTAGAAATTTTTGATTGTCCATTGGTTTGAGGATGATAAGCAGTGGCAATCTTATGCGTGATATTGTACTTGGCAAGAAGTGTAGACACACTCCTGTTCAGAAAATACTTCCCTTCATCACTGATTATAGCACGTGGAGTGCCATATCTTGGAAATATTACACCTTGAAGTAACCGGATTACCACCTCACTTTTGTTGGTTGGGCTTGCAACAGCTTCAACCCACTTGGACACGTAGTCTACTGACACTAGTATATATTCATTCCCATGAGACTTGGGAAATGGCCCCATGAAATCTATTCCCCAAACATCAAAGATTTCAACCACCAAAATATTGTTGAGTGACATTTCATTCCTGCGAGAAATGTTGCCAAGTTTCTGACAATTTCCACAGGTGGAACAGAAAATGTGGGCATCCTTGTGAAGAGTTTGCCAATATAACCCTGATTGTAAAATCTTTGCAAAAGTTCTGTGGGTACCAAAATGACCACCACAGGCGAATGTATGACAGAATTGTAAAATACTCTGTTGTTCTTCCTGTGGCACACACCTCCGAATGATTTGATCAACACAATGCTTGTATAAGTAAGGCTCATCCCAGAAATAATGCTTGGCTGTGGAGAAAAATTTCTTCCGTTGTTGGTGAGTCCAGTTTTTGGGAATAACACCTTTTGCAAGGTAATTGGCAATATCAGCATACCAAGGTATCTTAATTTGTACGGAGAAAAGCTGTTCATCCGAAAAAGTTTCATTCAATGGAAGCTCCGTCTTCTCACCATCATTTGCTTGGACAATACGAGAAAGAAGATCTGCTACAACATTTTCTGCTCCTTTTTTATCTCTTATCTCCAAATCAAATTCTTGGAGTAATAACACCCAGCGAATCAACCTCGGCTTTGAATCTTTCTGAGACAGCAAATATTTGAGAGCCGCATGATCACTATAAACAATCACCTTGGATCCAATCAAGTACGATCGGAATTTCTCCAATGCAAAAACTACCGCCAACAATTCTTTTTCTGTTGTTGAGTAATTGAGTTGGGCATCATTGAGAGTACGACTTGCATAATAAATGACATGTGGTAGATTGTTGACTCTTTGCCCCAATACCGTTCCAATTGCATAGTCACTGGCATCACACATGAGCTAGAATGGTAAACTCCAATCTGGTGCCATCATGATAGGTGCAGATGTAAGTAATTGCTTCAATTTGCGGAATGCTTGCAAACACTCATCATCAAAGTGGAAAGTGGCATCCTTGGATAGCAAATTGCACAATGGCCTGAAAATCTTTGAGAAGTCTTTGATGAAACGACGATAGAACCCCGCATGTCCGAGAAAAGATCGCACACCTCTTATAGAAGTCGGAAGTGGCAATCTAGAAATAACTTCAATTTTTGCTTTGTCAACGGCAATCCCCTTCTCAGAAATAAGATGACCAAGTACAATAGCTTCGTGAACCATAAAATGGCATTTCTCCCAATTAAGCACCAAATTAGTCTTCTGGCATCTCTCCAGAACCAAGGCAAGATTGCACAAGCAAGTATCAAAAGATGATCCGAACACGGAGAAATCATCCATAAATACTTCAATAAAGTGGCCCACCATGTCAGAAAATATACTTGTCATGCACCGTTGAAAAGTAGCTGGTGCATTGCAAAGCCCAAATGGCATTCTTCTGTACGCAAATGTCCCAAAAGGACATGTAAAAGTTGTTTTCTCTTGATCCTCCGGTGCGATCACAATTTGATTATAGCCAGAGTAGCCATCAAGAAAGCAATAATGGGAATGACATGCCAGTCTTTCCAGCACCTGATCAAGAAATGGTAAAGGGAAGTGATCCTTTCTTGTGGCAGAATTCAGCTTCCGATAATCAATATAAACACGCCATCATGTCTATTTTCTTGTTGGAATGAGCTCATTGTTGTCATTAGTAATCACCGTGATTCCCGATTTCTTGGGAACCACTTGAACAGGAATGACCCATTGACTGTCGGAAATAGGATAGATGACTCCAACATCCAACAACTTCAATATTTCAGATCGAACTACCTCCTTCATCGCTGGATTGAGGCGTCTTTGTGCTTCACGTGAGGATTTTGAATCATCTCCCAGTAAAATTTGGTGCATGCACATAGTAGGGCTGATGCCTTTGATGTCAGCAATCGACCAGCCAATAACACTTTTGTATTGCCATAGCACCAGCAAGAGACTTTCTTCCTCCGAATTGGTAAGATTAGCGGCTACAATGACAGGTAACGCTTCTTCAGCACCAAGATAAACATACTTCAAATGCTCCGGAAGTTGCTTCAAATCTAACTTTGGTGGATTTGCAATTGAAGGAACCACTTTCGGAAGTGGAGGACCAAGAGCTTCAAATGTACGGATCCACCTATGATTCACTGGTTGGTGTGCTTACAAATATACACAAAATTCTGCAACTTCACCATCTTCTTCAACTTACAGTTCAGGAAATGCAAGGCAAGTTGCCAAATGGTCAGTAGATTGATGCTCCAAAAATGATTCATAAATTGAGCCATCAAAAACTTCAATGCTAAAACACTCCCCTATATCTGAAGGATGTCGAGTAGCTTCGAACAGATTAAATTCCACCATTTGTCCTTGAACAGTCATGGACAAACAACCCTTTTGTACATCCACAATAGTTCCCGCAGTGGCCAAGAAAGGCCTCCCCAAAATGATTGGTATGTTTCTGTCTTCCTCCATATCAAGGATAATAAAATCTGCTGGAAGGAGAAATGTGTCAACTTTGACAATAACATCTTCTATGATACCTTGTGGAAATTTTATTGATCGATCCGCCAATTGCAAAGTGATCGAAGTTGGTTGTAATTCCTTTTCGAGACCAAGTTGCACAAAAACTGAATATGGCATCAGGTTGATGCTAGCACCCAGGTCTAGAAAAGCTTTCTCGAAAGAAACTTGCCCAACAGCACAAGGGATAGTGAAACTCCCTGGATCCTTAAGCTTTGGTGGTATCTTCTTATTTAGAACAGCACTGCATTGTTCAGACAGCATAACCTTCTCGTATGGTGCCAGTTTCTTCTTTCTGGTGCAGACGTCTTTTGAGAAATTTTGCATAGGAAGGAATTTGTTGAACTGCGTCAAGGAGAGGAATGTTGATCTCCACCTTTCTGAATATATCCATTATTCGCCGCATCTGGTCAATCTTCTTCTCATTCACCAACCGGTTAGGGAAGGGCACATAAGATTCGTTCATTTTATGCTTTGATAAGTCAATCGGCTTGGGCTGAGTTGCATCATCAGGCTTTTGTTCATCAGTTTTTGTTTTTCTTCTTGGCCTCTTCACCATCATTCTCTAAAAATCCCACAGTTGTTCCGCATCTGGTGGTAATGGCGTTGATTTGTTCCTTTCCTTTTGGATTGACTTCTGGTTGACTCGACAATCTGCCCAGCTCTCTTTCACTTAATCGCTCAGCAATTTGACCAACTTGAACTTCAAGTTTCTGAATAGATCCATGTATGTTGCTAAATTGTTGGTCATACCTGCTATTTTGCTCCGTCGTTTTCTGAATAAAATTGTTGGTGTTGAAAGCTAGAAAAGCCATTTGCTCCTCCAAAGAAAACTTCTTTGGTTCGGCAGGGACTTGTTGCGTCATCTTCTGATTGTATTGCTTACTCTGGTCTTGTCCTCCCCAACTGAAATTTGGGTGATTTCTCCATCCTGGATTGTATGTATTCGAAAATGGATTGTTGTTGGGTTGGAAACCACCTTGCCCCACATAATTGGTATGTTCTTGTTCAGAGTTGGAAGACATGGGACATGTTTCCATGGTGTGGTTAAGTTGAGAACAAATGGCACACATCTCAACTTGGCCTGCTTGTTGGGAAGATGAAATTGCATTCATTATCATGTCAATCTTCTTCTCCATGGCTTGCAACTGAGGTTGATTTTCTGCTCTGGTGTGAACTTCATACACACCTTTTGGAAGCTTTACCCCTTTCTTTACTCTAGATGAAAATTGTTGAGAATTTTCATTTAAAATTTCAAATAGTTCAAAAGCTTCTTCACTGCTTTTCTCCATTAATATGCCTCCACAAGCTGAATCTACAATGCTTGTGTTTATTGCGTCGAGTCCTTCATAAAAAGCTTGAACTTGATCATCTTGTGACAAGTTGTGGTGTGGACACTTGAGCAGTAGCTGTTTAAAGTTATCCCAAGCTTCATAAAATAAGTCCCCATCTTTTTGCTGCCATGTTTGAATTTCCCTTCTTAATTGCTTCGTCTTCTGGGCTGGGAAAAACTTCTTCAAAAATTTTGTTGTCATTTCCTCCCATGTAGTGATCGATCCTGGGGTCAAAGAATTGAACCATAGTTTTGCATTGTCTTTGAGAGAAAATGGAAACAATATGAGTCGTACTTCTTCCGACGTCAAACCTTGAACAGATTGTGTCTTACAGAGTTCAAAGAATTCTCTAATGTGTAGGTAAGGGTCATCAAATGTTGTGCCTCGAAATTGTGGGACTGCATTGAGTAGAACTGGAGAGAATGTGACATTGCCTTGAACATTGGGTTGAAATGCTATGCTGGATGGTTGCTCCATATTCTGAGGTACAAATGAATTCTTCATTGGCCTCCGAGCAGGTTCATTGATTGGTGGATTTACAATTCCAGCAAGAGCATTCTCAGGATTCTCTTCTGCCATTTTTCCTCTTACTTCTCTTCTCAGTTGTGCAAGAGTTTGTTCAATCTCTGGATTGTATTTAAGAAGATTTGAACTTTGAGATCGACGTCCTTGCATAAAAGAAAATGTAAGCAATAATAATCCTTTTTTTTTTAACAAAATTAAAAAAGTGAATATACACAAAATAAGAAATTAATATAAAAAACAATAAAATGGGGCATAAAGGCCAACCATAAGTATTAACAGAAATAAAAAGTTATATTAGGCGGCTCAGCCGACCACATAAGCATATATATATATATAAAGGTGGGGTAGTGTAAAGCCAACCACAAATATAAATAATACTATAAAAGAAATAAATAAATAAACGTTACTGTTAGTGGCAGAAATTTAAATGTTAGTAAGTTTGTAAGTGTTAGTGACAGTTATTATAGACAGATATAAGCGGTAGCTGTAGAACCAACAAATAATATATAGTTAGATGGGGCGGTTAAGCCATCCACAAAAAAAAAACTGAAAAACCTTCCATTAATTAGGTGTAGGATACTAATATTAATATATATGTATATATATATACATATATATATTTATACAAAAGTTAGATAACAATATATTAAATCAGTCCCCGGCAACGGCGCCAAAAACTTGATATGAAATTTAAGACCTACTAAAAATATAGCGATTTCAAACCCAAATTATACTCGCAAGTGCACGAATCAATTGTAGTATAGAAGTGGTAAATACGAGTGTCGCACCCACAAGGACTGAATATTAAATATATGCAATTCCAACTCTTCATAATTATCAGTAGAAACAAAATGAATAAAGACTAACACAACTAGACAAACACTAGGGATCCGATTTCACCAACTCTATTGTATTTAAATGATTTAGCCAATAATTCTCATTTCATTAATGCATGTCAAAGATCGAGTCCCCTAATTTATGTAATAGTCATGGGCATCTGACTTACCACGTCTATTCTCAACTGCAACCATCCATGGGCATATGGATTGGCTAGGACAATAAAAAAATGCATTAGGACCTATGGTAACTTATGTAGCGATCACAGAGATCCTAGCATATGGCATTTATGTCTAAGTAACTCCGGTGTCAACTGCAAGAAGCTGGTCTCAAATTGGACATGGGAATATGTCTCAAGTTGCATCATGGTAATCAACCCTAGATGATAGCTCAGCATCCGGATTTAATTATCAATAAAGAATAGCTAATTAACACTTGACATAGCATGAATAAACTAACAATTAATCAAACCAAATTTATTTAAACATAATAGAGTGGATCCATCATCACCCTAGTAAGAGGATTAGTTCCTCATACTAGGTTACACAACTAGCAATTTATCTCACAAAATTCTAGAAAGAATATGTGATAGAATTGCTGTACAAGAGAAAATGAAACTCTAGAACTCTCTCTATGATTCTAGCTCACTCTCTGATATTTTTTCTTCTCTTGCTCTTTGCTTTCTCCAGAGAGACTCCTCTCTTTTTGTCTCAGTGTCTGGTCCTTTTATAGAAGTGAAAAGTTACCGATAAGCTTCACGAATGCCGTATTTTGAAGACTTTAGAGGAAAGTTGGGCTGCATACATGAAATATCAATACAAAGATCATTTATTAATGTCAGACACTTATATACATATACATATATATCTATACATATAACTATTACTTTGACTTTCGTACCACACACACACATATATATATACAACTATATATATAGACTTATATATGTATATATCTACCTATAACACTGTTTATATATAGACTTTTATACATTTATCATGGACCACTCGAGCCTGAGTCAATTGGAAGTAACAAGTACATTATCACTTTCATTGACGACTTCAATGGGAAAGTATGGGTCTTACTTCTTAAAGAAAAATCAGTTGCATTTGAAATATTCAAAAGATTTCAGGCCAATACTGAGACTAAAAGTGCATGTAAACTTATAATCATAAGGTCTGATCGTGGAGGAGAGTATACCTCCAATGCTTTTCAAAGTTTTTGTAGAGAACATGGGATTCTAACATCAGCTCACCACTGCCGATACCCTCATAGCAAAATGGGGTAGCAGAACGTAAAAATCACACCATTATGAACATGACTATAACACTTCTCAATGAAAGGTTGATGCCAAAGATGTTCTAGGTAGAAGCTATAGCATGTTCGGTGTATTTATTGTACATATGTCCTACCAAAAGTGTTTGTTACAAAACACCTCAAGAAGCATAGAGTGGAGTCAAACCAAGTATGGCACACCTGAGAGTATTTGGTTGCATTGCTCATGCACAAATACCTGAAGCAAGAAGAAAGAAACTTGATGGCCGTGGGGTAAGGTGTGTATTTGTGGGCCATAGTGAAGATTCCAAGGCCTATAAGTTATATGATCCTATCAAAGAAAGTTCTGATCAATAGCGACGTGGTGTTCCATGAAAAGATTGCATGGAAGTGGGACACTCAAGAGAAAAATGAAGAGAATATGGTACTAGGAGAGGAAAAAGCACAACAAATAGAACAGGTAGAAATGCTAACACGACCATCTCCTAATCAGACAACACAGCCACAAGAAGAATATGTTGAGACACCTTCACCACAAGCTCAAACAACTACTGTAAGTTCTTTTACAGGCTCAACATCACCCCTACATATGAGAAGAATTAGTGATATCTATGCAACAACAATTGAGATAGACTATGATGAAGAGCTCGAAGCATACCTATTATGCTTTTATGCTGATCATGAACCTTTGAGTTTAAAGGAATCAAACCAAAAGGATTTTTGGAACTTGGCCATGAACGAAGAGATGATGGCACTCAAGAAGAATGATACCTGGTTGTTGAACCCACTTCCACCAAAACAGAAAGTTATTGGTGTTAAGTGGGTTTACAAAATGAAAAGGGCAGCAAATGGGAGCATAGATCGTTACAAAGCAAGATTAGTGAAGAAAGGGCATAAACAAAAGTATGGGATTGATTATGACGAAGTATTTGCACTGGTGGTCAGGTTTGATACCGTGAGGCTAATTATTTCATTATCAGCTACTCACAAGTGGAATATATTCTAACTTGATGTGAAATCAGTCTTCCTAAAGGGAGTATTTGAAGAAGAAGTGTATGTTTAACAACCAGAAGGATTCATCATCCCAGAAGAAGAAGACAAAGTCTATCACTTGAAGAAAGCACTTTATGGACTCAAGTAGGCACCAAGAGCCTGGAATTCATGACTTGATAGCTATCTGTAAGTAAATGATTTTGTTCACCTATGAGCACTCCATGTACACTAAAGAAGTAGGTAATGGATAATTTATGGTGTTATATGTCTATGTTGATGATCTCCTCTGTATAGGAAATAGTGAAAGGTTGTTTGCACAATTTAAGGAAGACATGTTTCAAGAATTTGAGATGACAGACAATGGACTCATGACTTACTTCCTTGGCATTCAAGTACAACAAGAAAGTGATGGAATCTTCTTATCACAAAAGAAGTACATGGGAGAACTTTTCAAGAAATTCAGGATGAGTGATTGTGACATTGTCAATACTCTAGTAGTGATGATTAATCATAGGTTGATAAGAGAGAATGAAGGAGAATAAGTCAATGCAATGCAATATTAGAGCTTAATTGGAAGCCTGAGGTATCTCATTATGACAAGACTGGATATAGTATATGGTGTAAGTCTACTCAGTCATTATATGGAGACACCAAGAGATTCACATAGCAATATTAGAATTTTCAGCCCAATACACATCAACAATATTGTCCGCTTTGAGTTGTCCGGTACAATATGGATACATCGGGCCCATACTACTTTGACATCCCAAAAGGTCACCCATCCTAATAGTGCTCTGGCAAAAGCACGTTTAACTGCAGAGTTGCTACGGGATGTTTTCTCCAGGAAAGCACGTTGTTGATGGTTAGAAACTAAAATTATCTATATATGTTGGCACTCCCCTGCACTTGTGGGCTAGGTTATACCAGGCCCATCAATTGGACTGTAGGGTTAGGGTTAGTTATAGGTGGTCCATCTATTGGACATCCGAAAGGCCCTACAAGAACCCTTCACATATGGATGGTCCGTCCATTAGGATATATGAAAGGCCCAATAGGTGACCCAAACTAGTAAAGCTGGCTCCAATACCATATTAAAATATTCAGTCCAAGACGCATCGACAATATTGTTCGCTTTGGGTTGTCCAATTCCATGTGGATATATCGGTCCGCACGGCTTTACCTTCCCAGGAGGTCACCCATCCCAATAGTGCTCTCGTAGAGGCACACTTAACTGAGGAGTTACTATGAGATTTTTTCTCAAAAAAATGCGTTGTTGATAGTTAGGAACTGAAATTATCTATATATGTTAACAAGAATCCTAAGCTATGTCAAAGGAACTATGAATTTTAGATTGCCTTATGCTTATGGTGAAAATTTTGAATTAATTGGATATTTGGCTAGTGATTGGGGTGGAGACCCAATTGAGAACAAGAGTACTACAGGATAAGTTTTCTTTGGTGTATCAACTGCTTTCTCTTTGTCATCAAAGAAACAAACTATTATAGCTTTGTCTTCATGCGAGGTTGAGTATGTTGCAGCTGTATCTACAGTAGGTGAGGCTATTTGGTTGAAGAATTTGCTTACTATACTTAAGCAATTGCAAGAGACAAATCATTATTTATGTGAACAACATGTCAACAATAAAACTAGCCAAGAATCCAGTTCAACATGAAAGGAATAAGCATATTGATACTAAGTTTCACTTCATTAGGGACCATGTCAAGCAAGGAACAGTTAAGCTAGAATACTATCATACACTTGAGCAAGTGGCTGACATATTCACTAAACCATTACCTTGCAAAAGCTTTTCGAAGATGAGGGATATGCTTGGCATGAAGGAGATTCAAAGTAAAGAAGAGTACAAACAAACCAAGTTTGAAGAAGAGTGTTGGGAATAACAAACTCAGTCAGCTTGATCGAGACTACATAAGGCAATATAAAACCCCAAACCTTTGTAAGGGGGTAATTGAAATTTTCTTTATAACAAAGAGGGGTTTAACTGAAAAAGTGGAAAAACATGAGGGTTAAAAATTGAATTCATGAAAATCTTAAATTAAACCTATTATATATATTCTGTCACGAAACCTAATTTCTTTTTTCTCTCTCCTCTCCTCTTCTTCTTCTCTCTTCCTAAGCCGCATGGCTAACTCACCCCAAAGCCATTGTCTGGTCGTAAAAGGAGCTCTCGCTAGTGTCAAAAGAATCACATTAGTACCTTTACCAATTCCCGCCCTTCAATAGCCGTCACGGACCACCAGAGTCGCCAGGAAAAGAGCTTGCGAAGACGCGGTCATCTTGGAAGAAGAAGACCCGATTTAGCAGCCTGAGCTCCCGTCGCTGCAAGATGCCGTCACAGATGTGTTCCCTGGTCCAACGACGATCTTAACCATTCATTGGCCGACCAAAAACGCCACCAAAGGTGGAGAATCCGGTTATGACCAGTGACCCGATTTTACTATGATCCATTACCCGGAGATCGAGGATATGTTGTAGGTGAGGTAGACACGTATTTGATTGTGCACTGCTATCGAGGTTGGAGTTCTGATTTCTTTGGTCTCTTATACCCGATCTTTCACTCTGTATAAATTCTGGGATATTTTTACCTTTATTTTTCTGCTTGCTTGATAAATTCTTTAATGTCATATACATTTGGAATTATTAGTGTTCTGTTGTATCTGATCGGGCTCGTATTGTTCTTGTTCCTTGTGTTGTTGGTTTGGATTCCTTTCATGGCATGCAGAGGTGTTTCATTTATTAGCCTCGAGTGCTTGATACTTCTATTATGAAATTATGTGATTTATTTTCTTGCGTGTTAAATACTCGCTTCCTTGAATCGCTGTTTGTTGCCTATTCATTGATTCACAGTTCTTCGAGCTGAATTATATTCCTTTAGGCATATAGTTAGTCATGCACTATTTGGATATTGGCTGAAAAATATTGTTTTGTTTAGGACTCTTCTAGAGCCTTGCATTAAATTGTTAGAACATTAATTGTTTCTAAATTGTTTGGAAATTATTTTCAGGTGCATGATAAATTATTGAAATTACATGCATCATGAGATGGATGATTGTGTGTTGGATGGATTGGATTGTGACTGGGAGTTGTATTGGTGGATGTGATAGCTTTATTGTGATCAGTTGATTTTGTGCGATGGTTGTGCTCGCGACACACCATCAGGAGATGTGATCACTGTCTGGGATTTATTCCCTTATATGTTGCCCATTTGATAGTACAAGATATTTGAGCGCCATAACCTCCGATGTGGAATCCAGACTGCCGTGTGATGCATTGATAGTTGTGGATAGATTTAAGTGCCACAGCCTCTTATGAGGAATTCAGACTGCTATGTGTTGCCGATCGGTTGTGGATGATTTTTGGCGCTATGCGTACAAGTTGGATATGTGTTTTACATATATATATATATATATATATATTTACACGCTTATATAAATGCATATTGGGTTGTGATTGTGGCATGATCATATTCATGTTGTTCCTGCCTATTCTTACATCACTCTTGGGTTGATTGTTCTATATGTAGACTAATTCTACTCTTTTTCATATCTTTTGTGATTATCGTTGTGATTTGTTTTCTCTCGGTATTTGCATCATGGATATCTGAGTCCTTATAAGGTATTATACCCCTACTGGGCTATTTAGCTCAACTTCTGTTTTCTTGCTTCTCTTTCAGGTGTGTACACAGATGGCAGCCAGCTTCCCGAGGCCTGCACAGTTTTTTCATGGATACAATTGTGGTTTGTGGGTGGTGTAGAGTTTTATTTATAAAGACTTCCGCTTTATTTATTTTAAAGACTTATTAATTATGTCTTAATGGATTTCTAAATACATTTTATCCATTTTGAGATTGTATTAATAATTTTTGGGGATTTACATAGATAGTTTATGTTTTGGACACATTGATAATTCCACAGACCCCCTTCAGGACGAGTCGTTACAAGCAAGGAATTAGCTCTACCTAGTCTTCAATAGTAGTTGGATAGTAGCTAGTCTTGATATAATTTTTTAGGAACTTAGTTGGTCAATATATGGTTTGTTATGTTATCCGAATAATATGCATTTAATTCCCTTATCAATGGTTGTGTAAATCAGTTCAAAATCAATAAGAGGTCAGAGCTTGTTTTGTGTGGTCAGTTTGTGTATGTTTGATAAAATATTCTTTTATCTTTTCTTGTTGAGATTTCTTGTGTGAGCCGAGTGAATCTAGTCTTGAAACTTAGACTGGCATGGTTGAAGGTAGAGAGTCCAGAGAGATTTGCACAAGCTATTCCTTTTCGATTTCCATTCTATGAAGAAATCTGCAGATTCTAGATGCTGTGTGGAGGAGTTGGTACTCCAACCGAATCTCTCACCAAAAAGTCCTTTGAATTTGATACTTCTACAATTCCAAGCTTATTTTGTGTTCAAGGTTGTTGAATCAAGAAATGAGTAGAATTGTCACGTCCCTCTCTCCTAAGATATACCGAAGTGTACCTATTCCCACAAGAACGTGACCGGCAGGGGACCCCATCCCCCGAACCAAGTCCTAATCCAATATATAAACCTAATAAAGTATATAAATGAAAACAACTCTTGAAACATGTAAGGAAACATTCTCTCCAAAATACCATACATACACCCATCAAAACCATCGAAGTATCTATACAATAGCGGAAATAAGAAGACATATCTACCCGAGATCAAACTGAGTAAATACGTAATATATACAAAATACAATACCCAAAGTCCTCACACTCGGGTAACGAAAAAGCTCGAGACTACACACCAGCTCATGCTTCTCGCTGTTGACCATCGTCACCTATATCCAACTCACCCGAAAGTGAAAACAAGAAGAGGGGTAAGCCAAGAAGCTCAGTAGGGCATAGAAAGGGAACACCAATATCCAGAAATAAGAAAACAAGGAATATGATGCATAATATGAAGTACAATAAATATGTAACTATCAGTAATCCAACCAAGTAACATGATAGCCGATAAGACTATACAACACCATAACCACAAACATCGGTCTCTAGTAATCCATAATCCATAATTCATAATCCATCCCTGGACCCACCCTAATCCCCGTAGGGTGTCTCCCAGTCTAGGTCCACACCGAAACTGGATGAGGATCGGATATCCCGATATCATAGCGTACACCAGAGAGCGTCCCCTGTGATGCACCTCACCTCAGACGGTCTATAGGTACGTACCTAGTTTATTGTATAATCCATCATAATCCAATTTATTGGGCTCCTATATGGGCCTCACAGTCTACATCAACCACCTCCAATCACCTCACTCCTAAAAGCTTACCAATAATGATAATCAAAAGAGAATACGTATAAAACATACAAACATGTCGCATTTCCACCCCCGAAAACCTACAAAACCATTATACAATAAGAGTCCGTGAAACCGAAATCCTATAACCACACGCGAAAGACACGAAAACCCCTACCTGGAAATCAGGATGCAAATACCAAGTACTTGTCCCTGATTAACCCCTGACTCTGAAAGTCAACCTGCTTCGAATCTCAACCGGGATCACCGTCTACACCAAAAAACATGATATACGAAAATACAGTTAAAATACGTTCGGTCAACTAAGGTCAACGGTCAAAGGTCAAACCGGGTCAAATGGGTTAAACAGGGTCAAACCGAGTCAACTCGGCCAAACTCGGCCTAAACCCATTCAACATTACCGCTGGCGATCCGGCCACCCAAACCTGCCAAATCTTACATCAAATTGAAGAGCTCGATGAGATGAACTCATAGGTACCTAAAACAAGCCAAACCGTCGCCGGAATCGGCCGGATCGACCAAAGGAAGTTCACAATGGCCGAAACTTCAATCCCCGATTTCTCCCAAACCGGAGCTCCGTTCGACGTGATTCAAGTTGGGTTACACTCGTCTAGTCAATACGCTTCTTTTGGTACCAACCACGACCACCACCGTCGCCGAAATCATGAAATCGCTGTTGAACCCGTTTAAGAGAGAGAAAAAAAATCGTGCAAGAAGAGGATGTTTTTGCAATATTTTTTTTATTTTCTTTAAATTTTCTTTTATACAAACTTTCCCTTTCAAAAACACCCCTTAATAAAATGTTCCATTAACTTCAAAAATTCGTAATAAATCCAATTTAAATCCTATTTGAGTGATTCTTGCGTCAATAATTTTCTTTTTAAATCCCCCATTTGTTAAAATATTTTCATAATTTTATCTTGATTTAATTTTTACTCTCCCCAAATCCCGATTCACGATCACCGAGGTTCACTCCACCTCGATCAACGCGTCAAAGTACTATGAACAGTGTACAATCGGGTCAGGATATTACATCTTCCCCCCTTAAGAAAATTTCGTCCTCGAAATAAAATCATACCTCGGTAGTGAATAGCCCTGAATATCTAGCTCACATATCAGACTCCAACTCCCAGGTCACCTTCTCAGCACCATAGTGCTGCCATATCACTTTGACTAGGGGTATGGTCTTCGATCGTAGTCGCCTCTCCTGTTTATCCGCAATCCTGATAGGACGGGTCTCAAAAGTAGCGTCCTCACCAATATCCAAGGTAGACCAATCTAATACATGAGAAGGGTCCCTATGGTATCTCCATAACATAGACACATGAAATACACCATGTACCCTTGATAATTGTGGGGGCAATGGTAATCGATAAGCTATCGTCTCCACTCTCTCCAAAATCTCAAATGGTCCTATAAACCTCAAAGCTAATTTCCCTGCTCTCCCAAATCTCTGTACCCGTTGTTTCGGGCTAACCCACAGAAACACGTGATCCCCACCTGAAACTCTAGAGGTCTACGTCTCCTATCCGTGTAACTCTTCTGACGTGACTGAGCTGTCAAAAGTCACGTCGAATCACTATCACCACCTCAGTAGTCTGCTGTACCATCTCTGGACCCACTAATGGTTAGTCTCTAACCTCTGACCAGCACAATGGTGATCTACAAGGTCTCCCATATAATGCCTCATATGGTGCCATCTGTATACTGCTCTGGTAGCTATTATTGTACACAAACTCCACCAAAGGAATATGAGTCTCCCAATCACCTCGAAAGTCTACCACACAAGTTCAAAGCATATCCTCCAGAATCTGAATGGTACGCTCACTCTACCCCATCAGTCTGAGGATGAAAAACTGTACCGAAGTTCAGTTTCATCCCCAGAACATCCTGAAAACTACCCCAAAATCGTGAAGTAAATCTGGGATCCCGATCAGACACAATACTCAATGGTACTCCATGCAGTCGGACTATCTCCCGTACATACAATCTGGTCAATGACTCTATCGGATCTGTCTGACGAATAGGCATAAAATGAGCTGTCTTTGTCAATCGATCTACAACAACCCAAACTGCATCATGTCTCCGCGGAGTCATTGATAAACCCATCACAAAATCCATAGTAAGATGCTCCCACTTCCACTCAGGTAATGGAAGCAGCTGTAATAATCCTGCGGGTCTTCAATGCTCTGACTTTACCTGCTGACAGGTAAGACATCGAGTCACGGTCTGTGCAACATCTCTCTTCATGCCACTCCACCAATACTGTCTCCGTAAATCTCGATACATCTTGATAGCACCAGGATGCATCGCAAACTGCGAGTAATATGCCTCCCGAAGTATCTCCTCCCGTAACTTGGTATCCTCTGGGACCACTAACCTACTGCAAAATCTAACTCCACCATTGATGCCTCTGACCCATCCCTTCATATCCTCAACGTCATCAAATAGAGCACCCCCAATGGTGCATCCAACACCTACTGTAAAAGTGTCGGATGAGCTATCAAACTCCGTAAACTTAATGAGTCTTCACGCTCCTCCATGTCTAGTCAGTACTGACTAAGCGTATCCACTAACTCACGGATAACCAATCGAGCTACAACCAATCTCCTACTCAAGGTGTCAGCCACCACATTGGCTTTGCCTGGATGATGCTGTAGAGTAAAATCAAAGTCCTTAAGGTACTCCATCCCTTTGCGCTGTCTCTGGTTCAGATCTCTCTGAGTAAACAAATACCGAAGACTCCTATGATCTGAAAATACCTCGAATCTCTCTCCATAAAGATAATATCTCCACTGCTTAAGTGCAAACACTACAGCAGCTAACTCCAAATCATGCATCGGATAATTCCTCTCATGCGGCTTCAGTAGACGTGAAGCATGCTCAACCACTCTGTCCTGCTGCATCAGCACACAATCCAATCCAACTCCTGATGCATCACAATATACCTGATAACCAATATCTCTGTCTGGTATCACCAGCATTGGTGGTGACTTGAGTTGAGCCTTTAACTCCTGAAAAGCCTGCTCACACTCGTCTGACCATACAAACGGAACATCCTTTCGGGTCAACTGTGTCATCGGTGATGTAATTCACGAGAACCCCCAAATAAAATGCCCGTAATACCCTGCTAACCCCTAGAAACTACGAATCTGCTACATTCTTCGGTCTCCTCCATGCTATCACTGCCTCCACCTTAGCTGGATCCACTGCTATCCCCTCCTGGGATATCACATGCCCTAAAAATTTCACCTGAGTCACCCAAAACTCACACTTACTCAGCTTGGCATACAATCTATGCTCTCTAAGCGTCTGCAATGCAATCCCCAAATGTCTAACATACTCCTCCTCTATGGCTGAATAAATCAATATGTTATTAATGAACACAATCACAAACTGATCTAGATATGGCCTGAACACCCTGTGCATCAAATCCATAAACGCTGCAGGTGCATTGGTTAGCCCAAACGGCATGACCAAGTACTCATAATGGTCAAACCGTGTGCGGAAAGCTGTCTTCAGAATATCCTCCTCTAGGATCCTCAACTGGTGATATCCCGATCTGAGATCAATCTTGGAGTAATAATGACTACCCCTCAACTGATCAAACAGATCATTAATCCTCGACAACAAATATTTATGCTTCGCTGTCACCCGATTCAGCTGTCGGTAATCCACACACATCCGCATCATACCATCCTTCTTTTTCACAAACAGAATAGGTGCTCCCCAAGGTGAAATGCTTAGTTTAATAAAACCCAACTTCTGTAAAGCTGTCAACTGGGTATCTAACTCCTTCAGCTCTGCTGGTGCCATCCTGTACGGTGGTATAGAAATAGGATCTGTACCCAGATACAACTCAATCACAAAATCAATCTCTCTCTACGGTGGCAACCCTGGTAAATCATCAGGAGAAACATCCATAGAATGCTTCACAGTAGGTATAGACGCAGAAGACTCCTTCCTAGATTATGAGGTAATCAAACCCGCTACAACAACACAATCGGTGTATTGAGGATTATCTAGAAAATGTGGACACGGAAGAAGTCTCGTCCCACGAAATCTAACCCTCCCTATAGGTGTGGTTAGTGTAATCCTCCTCTCAGCACACTCTATAATCTCCTCATACTCAGTCAACTTATCCAATTCGAGAATAACATCAAAATCAAAAAATGGCATCACAAACAAATCCGCTCTAAACTCATGGTCTGCGAAACTAAATACACAGTCCCTACAGATACCACTAATCACAGTACCTGATCCTAGGGGTGAATCAACTATAAATCTCCTCGCCACTCCCGTAATCCCTAAGCCCAATTCTTCAGCAAATGATGCAAAAATAAATGAATACGTAGCACCAGTATCAAACAAAACACGTGCCCAAGAACTGAATAAGAGAAACCTACCTCCCAAATGATCTCACTTTGCTGGTACTGCATCAGGACCGAGTGCATACACTCCACTTCTCTGGACCTGCTGCTGCTGAGCTAGTGGTCTACCCCCTCCTACAGGACCTCTCAGTGCTAGAATCGGTGCTGGAATTGGAACTAGAGCTGGAGCTGGAGCTCTCTGACCTCGAGGTGCTGGCGGAGCAGGTCCTCCACCCTGTAGGCAATCTCTCCATGTATGTCCTGGCAAGCCACACTGGAAACATAACGGGTTGTTTGCCATAGGACAATCCCAACGCATATGGCCCACACACATAGCAATGCTGAGGCTGCTGATCTTGTCTCGGAGCTTGACGCTGCTGGTCCAATCTTTGCCTCTGCTGACCCTGTCTCTGCCCCTGCTGACCCTGTCTAGGACCCTGCTGTCCCTGCCTAGGTACCCTGATAACTCTGTCTCTGACTCTAAGAACTTGCCCCTGACTTTGCTACTGCGTACGGGTATCAGTTCTCTGTCGGCGCTGACTACTCTCACCAGTAGTAGATGTAGAACTCTCAAGCTTCCTCTTATGAATCTCCCAATAATTCTTAATCTCCACTAATGTCCTCTCAACCTTGAGTGCCTTATCAATACACTCGCGATAGGTGGTGATAGTCTGAACAGCCAAATGAGGTGAAATCTTCGGTGATAATCCTCTCCAAAATCTCAGTATCTTCTTTTCCTCTGTGGAAATATACTCCTCCCCATATCGCCCTAACTCCTCAAAGCGAGCCTGATATTGAGTCACTATCATATCCGGAGACTGAATCAATTCAAGGAACTCTTTAGCTTTAGCTGCCCGTACTGTTTGTGGTACATACTGCACCAGAAAAACTGTCTCGAACTCTGCCCATGGCATACCCTCCCTACCCCGACTAACTGTCATCACCTCCCACCATGTAAAAGCATCCCCCTCTAAGACTCTGTAGCTAATAAAACCCTCATCTCCTCAAGAATCCGCAAGGAAGTCATCTTCCTGCGTAGCTGACGAAGCCACTGGATCTATCACTCCTATATAAACCAGATGATTCGTCTTCCGTAACTCAGCTTGCTCCTTGATTGAAGTATCAATCGCCAAAGGAGCTGCTTGTGCCTCCACAATCTATCCTACACCCTCCTGATCCTTTCCAATATCATCTACTGGAGCTACACAAGCTCCTCGCCTGCCCCTACCCCTCCCACGTCTCACACCCTTACCACGTCTCGTACCCTACCTCTCCGTCCTCGCCCACGCTCTAATGGAGCCACCTCGGGCATACCTGCCTCATCTACCCCCTGAGGCTCATCTGCCTCGTGTCGTCCTCTACCCCGTCCATGTCCTCACACCCTAGTATTACGTGTGTCAACCACATCTATAAACTATAACACACGTATACATAAATCTAAAAGCAAGAAACACAAAAATAAAAACTCACCAGGTCAGCCGGGAAGGGCATGATGTGTAGCCAACGACATAACTTAGGTAGTCTAACCACTGTAAGTATCTAAACATACAGCTCCGATACCAAACTGTCACGTCCCTCTCTCCTAAGGTATACCGAAGTGTACCTATTCCCACAAGAACGTGACCGGCAGGGGACCCCATCCCCCGAACCAAGTCTTAATCCAATATATAAACCTAATAAAGTATATCAAATGAAAACAACTCCTGAAACATATAAGGAAACATTCTCTCCAAAATACCATACATACACCCACCAAAACCATTGGAGTATCTATACAACAGTGAAAATAAGAAAACATATCTACCCGAGATCAAACTGAGTAAATACGTAATCTATACAGAATACAATACCTAAAGTCCTCACACTCGGCTAAAGTTCGAGACTACACACCAGCTTATGCGTCCCGCCGCTGACCATCGTCACCTATATCCAACTCACCTGAAAGGGAAAACAAGAAGAGGGGTGAGCCAAGAAGCTCAGTAGGGCATATAAAGGGAACACCGAGATCCAGAAATAAGAAAACAAGGAATATGATGTATAATATGAAGTACAGTAAATATATAACTATCAGTAAATCCAACCAAGTAACATGACAGCCGATAAGACTATATAGTACCATAACCACAAACATCGGTCTCCAGTAATCCATAATCCATAATTCATAATCCATCCCTGGACCCACCCTAATCCTCGTAGGGTGTCTCCCAGTCCAGGTCCACACCGAAACTGGATGAGGATCGGATATCCCGATAGCATAGCCTACACCAGAGAGTGTCCTCTGTGATGCACCTAACCTCAGACGGTCTATAGGTACGTACCCAGTTTATTGTATAATCCATCATAATCCAATATATTGGGCTCCTATATGGGCCCCATAGTCTACATCAACCACCTCTAATCACCTCACTCCTAAAAGCATACCAATAATGATAATCAATAGAGAATACGTATATAACATACAAACATGTCGCATTTCCACCCCCGGAAACTGATAAAACCATAATACAATAAGAGTCCGTGAAATCGGAACCCTATAACGACACGCGAAAGACACAAAAACCCTACTTGGAAATCAGGATGCAAATACCAAGTACGTGTCCCTGATTAACCCCTGACTTCGAAAGTCAGCCCGCTTTGAATCTCAACCGGGATCACCATCTACATCGAAAAACACGATATACGAAAATACAGTTAAAATACGTTCGGTCAACTATGATCAACGGTCAAAGTCAACAATCAACGGTCAAACCGTGTCAAACCAAGTCAAACCGGGTCAAATTGGGTCAAACCGGGTCAACTCGGCCAGATTCGGCCCAAACCCATTCAGCATCATTACCGGCGATCCGACCACCCAAACCTTCCAAATCTTACGTCAAATTGAACAGCTCGATGAGATGAACTCATGATACCTGAAATAAGCCAAACCGTCGTCGGAATCGGCCGGATCGACTAAAGGAAGTTCACGGTGGCCGAAACTTCAATCCTCGATTTCTCCCAAACCGGAGCTCCATTCGACGTGATTCAAGTTGGGTTACACTCGTCTCGTCAATGTGCTTCTTTTGGTACTGACCACGACCACCACCGTCGCCAGAATCACGAAACCGCCGTTGAACCCGTTTAAGAGAGAGAAAGAAGAGAGAGAGAGAGAGAAAATCATGAAAGAAGAGGGTATTTTTGCAATATTTTTTATTTTTTTATTTTCTTTGATTTTTATTTTATACAATCTTTCCCTTTCAAAAACACTCATCTTTCAAAAACACCTCTTAATAAAATGTTCCATTAACTTCAAAAATGCGTAATAAATCCAATTTAAATCCGATTTGAATGATTCTTGCGCCAATAATTTTCTTTTTAAATCCCCCATTTATTAAAAATACTTTCATAGTTTTATCTTGATTTAATGTTTACTCTCCCCAAATCCCGATTCACGATCACTGAGATTCACTCCACCTCGATTAACGCGTCAAAGTACTATGAACAGTGTATAATCGGGTCAGGGTATTACAAGAATGAACATGGAGATGATAGCACTGTGGATGCTGTAACAAGAAGCATTATTTTTTCAGGTTATAAGAATTGATGAATTTATCAATTATCGGTTCACCGTTATCAATCGATCGATATACCGATCAACGATTATCGACTTTATCTGTAACGGTAATGGTTTGATTATTTGAGTTACCGAAGTGATCGGTATGGTAATAATTTGTGCTAATTATTTTCACCTTTTTTTTTTGGTGTGTTCTCATTTTTATAAGTTGGACCTGCACAAAACGGGAAAAAAAAAAAGAAGAAGAAGAGTTTTTTCAATTTTTTTTTTTCATTTTATACATTTTTTCTATGCTTTGCAATTAAATATTTAATTATATGGTACAAAAATAAACAACATGAAATGCACAAAATTCTTGTAGTGGGCAAAGTTGGAGACAAGCAAAAAGTGAAGGGTGCTCACACAATTTTTATATCAAAAGTTATCAATAAATTTACCACAAAATTAAGTACAAAAACATAAATATTGAACATCAACCTATTATGTTTCAGGTAAACATCCCACCAACATAATGTCATGTAATAGTTTCTTCCAATGTACAAAATAAAAGAAAAACAAAAACAAAAACAAAACTTGTAATGACTAACAAAATTTGACATTTAAAATTATATGAAAATAATATTTTCTGCAGTGAAATATCATAACCTAAATCACCAAATTCTGTTGAAAGAACAAATAGACTTCTAATTAAGGAAAAAAAAAAAAAACTGGTAATGAAAACAAGAATATTAAGAGTCTCCTAGAATAATTTATTTTCATTTGGTCTCCTATATATAATGGATTCCTTTTTCATGCTAATTGTATTTGTAAGAACTGCGAACCAACACAGAAAGGGTTGGTCACGTGGGTTTCTCTTGGACTAGTTTATCTTATGTTGACAAATTCCACATGTCATGTCTTCAATGGCTTGCATGATTTTCACAAAGAAAAAAATCTCGTAGTGATAAGGTGTGAATAATGAAAAGAGGACCAATTTCTAACACAGAGTTTGAATTTGAAGCCACACCAACAATGGCGATTTCAACTTCGGAGTGTTCATTGGCTTCCATTAACAATTGCAGAAAGCCCCACAAGTACAATTTCACATCAGTTTACAAATCGCTTTCTTTTCTCTCTGTTTCATACACCAATTCAAGCGTTCTCCATGTGAGCTGCTCCACCACTTGCTCTTCTGATCACCAAGTGCTCGAAGAAACACCCACCGATTTGCCAGTAGTGCAGCTGGATTTCACATTCCAAGAATCTCAACAGGTTCATCAAGATCAGAGTTCCAAGAATTTAAACGAAACTCTATGTGGGTTATTACAGAATCCTCAGACTGAAAAACTGGCATTTGAGTATTACAAGAAAGCCAGAGAAAACCCAGAATTCAGGCCTGAAAGGTCAATGTTAAGGCTTCTATTCAGGTACTTGGAACAATCAAAGAACTGGGATTTGATTTTGTTA
The DNA here is from genome assembly GCF_013401445.1 of Tripterygium wilfordii. Taxonomy (NCBI): domain Eukaryota; kingdom Viridiplantae; phylum Streptophyta; class Magnoliopsida; order Celastrales; family Celastraceae; genus Tripterygium; species Tripterygium wilfordii. Next base: position 3,185,930 of record NC_052234.1, read on the forward strand.
GTTTTTAAGGATTTGGAGAGTTATCATGTTCTGCCAGATGCTTATACCTGTTCAGGATTGATTACTAGTTGTATTTCAGCAAGAAAGTTTAGGGTTTTACAGGGGTTACTCGATGTTGTTCAATTTGATAGTACTATTGCAATTTTGGCATTTGATTCTGCAATGAAAGGCTACAACAAGCTACATATGTTCAAGTGCACTATCGATGTGTACGATAGAATGAACTCGGCTGGAATTTTTCCTAATTCTGAGTGTTATTGCCAGATAATGCAAGCTTGTGGAAAAATTGGTGACAGTGAGAGAGTTGTGCAATTGTTTTGTGAATGTCAAAGTAGAAAGTTAGAGACATCACCCTCAGTTTCAAGGAAGATGTATAAAATACTGATTGATTCATTAGGGAAATCGGGTCGAGCCTTTGAAGCTCTTGAGTACTTCAGAGATATGACAAAGAAAGGGATTGTGGGGGACTCTTTTGTTTATTCCTCATTGATATGTTCTTTTGCAAGAAAAAGAGAAGTAAAAATTGCAGAAGAGCTCTTCAGAGAAGCAGGAGAGAAGAGAATGTTACGGGATCCGGAGTTGTTTTTGAAGCTAGTGCTGATGTATATTGAAGATGGACTAATGGAGAAAACTCTTGAAGTGGCCAGGGCAATGAGAATGGCAAATTTAAAGGTCTCTGATTGCATATTTTGTACAATTGTGAATGGCTACTCGAAAAGGAGAGGGTTTCGGGTCGCAATTAGGGTTTACGAGAAACTGGTCTCGGAGGGTTTCAAACCAGGACAAGTGACTTATGCATCGATCATTAATGCCCATTGCCAAATTGGGCTTTATTCAGAAGCTGAAATGTTGTTTTCAGAGATGACACAAAAGGGTTTTGATAAATGTGTTGTTGCATACTCTAGTATGGTTGCAATGTATGGCAAGACAGGGAGGTTAAATGATGCAATGAAGCTAGTTGCCAAAATGAAAGCCAGAGGTTGTCAGCCAAATGTGTGGATTTACAATTCTCTAATGGATATGCATGGGAGAGCGAAGAATTTCAGACAAGTCGAGAAGCTATGGAAGGAAATGAAGCGACGAAAGGTTGCGCCCGATAAGGTCAGCTACACTACCATTATAAGTGCATATAACTGGTCTAGGGAGTATGACATGTGTGTGAGATACTACCAGGAGTACAGGATCAATGGAGGTACCATAGATAAGGCTATGGCCGGAATCATGATTGGTATTTTCTCTAAGATAAGCCGGATTGATGAATTGGTGAAGCTTCTTCAGGATATGAGATCGGAAGGGACACCATTAGATGGGAGACTTTACTGGTCTGCTTCCAATGCTTTGAGGGATGCAGGGCTTGAAAATCAAGCCAAATGGTTGCAAGAGAACTTGGGGGCTCGTGTGACATCAAGACAGGTTCTATGCTAGCTTCTTCAATCATTCAAAATGTAACCTGTACAGTTCATTACTAGTTGAAGAAAGGATTCATTGAATTATTATCGACTTTGGATCAAATTTCTTGGTCAAAGTTCTCTTCTGCATACCGGTGGCTGTGTTTAGGCCAAAGTTGTTTTATTTTCTAATTCTCTTTCATTTTTACATGTTGGATTTTGTCTCAGTGGTAGGTGAAGTTGTTATTTAATTCTTATAGGTGATCTAGATCCAGGTCTAAAGGGCCGCATCCCTTATGGGTTGCATTTTTTGTTAGTTCGAGTATACGTTTGTATTAATGTCAATGAATCAATTATGTGCTTATATTTTTGGGTTGTACTATTTTTACCACCATGTTTTTCAATCCAGGGAGGATTCAAATCCAAAGGATTCGAATTCAATCCATTTAAGATCAAGGCGAATCGTTATATCACAATTCAAATTTCAAACAATGAGATCAAATCAAATTCGGGATAAGAAAATTCTAACAGACACACTCCACAACAACTATAAAAAGAGCATTCGACTTATGAATGAAATATGCACAAACAATTCACTATTTATAATACTTTAGTTCTCTCTGAAGCATTCTGACTTGTTATAAAAAGAGCATCTGACTTGAGCGTCGGAGTATCCCTGGGCCACAAAGGACCGCTCATTCTTATTCTTGCAGGTACCATTATTGATCATCCACATCGCTCCTTGCAATCGGCTTTCGATGTGTCAGATTGTGGCGAAAAGCACATCGACAATTTGGCGCCATTTGTGGGAATCGAGTATTGATTCGGTGAACCTCTACACTACATCACCATAACGGGGACTCCAGAGAGAAAGCCAAGGGTAGAGGAAGTGCCTACTCCCAAAAAAATTGGGGAGAGGCAGAGAAGTCATTAGAAGAGATAGAGAAGTCATCAGGAGAGACAAATAAGTCAATAGGCGAGAGATGGAGACATGATTTCTCTTGAAGGAGAAATCAGGGAAACTGTGCGTCGCAAGCAAGAAGAGCTCCATCAAGTCAAAGGAAGGGACCAGCATCTTGCAAGCATCATCCACCCGACATATCATAGCAATAGCAGAAGAGTGGAGCACGGGGAGATCCCATAGAAGGAGGAGTCCCTCACCAAAGAGAAGGCGAGGGGGTTCCCCTACGACTAGGAGGGAGCAACACCGCTCCACATCCCCGAGGAAAAGGTATGAAAGATCATGGGACAAAGGGTCTTCAACGCACCACTCTAGGTCTCAAAACCTAGAGAAGTCTCGAAACCCAAGGAAATCTAGGAAGACAAGCCGAAAGCAAGGACGATCTCCTGCTACAAGGAGGATGCGATGCCGCCAGATGACAGGACATGACGCCAGTTGATAAGTCCATATATTCTCTCATTTTAGTACTCTCTAAACTTGGTTTTTGTTAGAGGATTGGCTATAACAAGGAATCATTACTTTGTTTTCCTCATTTTTAGTTTTCTCTAGCACTTGAATGGTTTTTGATGCAAAACAGTCTATTTTGAATATTTTTAAGAACTGTCAATTGAAGAATGAAGCTAAGACCTTGAAGAACGTTGGAGAATATTTTGAGAATTTTTGGTGAAGCCATTTAACCCATAATTTGAAGACAAGTTGAGCAGAATTATGATCTCGACAAAACTATACTACCTGTGAAGAAGTGGATCTAGAAGATTCCACAAAATTTTTCTAGAGACGTGTGAGATGGCCTTGGAAAGCTAAGACATCAATCTTCAACTTATATAGTTTTCGGGATTTTTCTGAAGGTTGGAACGTTGTCAGAATCAATGAAAGATGCAGCAGTCCAATTTCCAACTTAACTTAGGAATCAGACTTTCCTTCTATTTGACCGACACCGAAGTGTGTGTGTGTACTTACCCCAAGTGTAGGGTATCGGCAAATAATAAACCGGTGAGTCCGATATCGATCCACGAGGAAGCAATGCAAATTTGGTAATGAATGATATGCAAATGACTAGCTAACACTAATAAATTCAATGAATATCTAATAAAAGCAAGTAAATGAAATAGGCCGAATGACGCGGTAGCATAAGCGATTTTTGTAACCAAAACAAGTGAGAATTGGATTTAAAACAATTAATTAAAAACATCTAGTCTTTAATCCGTCCCGGTGGCTACTCAGTTCTCATACTCAAGGTATCATTGTAAACACACACAATGATACACAATGCATTGTGTGATACTATCAATCATGCATATGCAAAGAGAATTGGGATATAAGACTTCAATTCATATATGTAGGCCATCGGGTCTCTTAATCTACGACGAACGCAAAGGGAGAAGCACCTAATATTATGGATTAATGTTCCTCCTTAGGGCTCGGCTTGGCTAACACCCTAGTTTCACACTCAAAGATCAATTAACCATAACTTTCCCATGCACATTCCTAAATTAACCCAAAACCCCATCATCAATACACATAATTAATAGCTATGCAATGGAAAACTCAATTAATTAAGGAAATCATGCAATGGGTTTAACAATTCTCAATCAAACACATTAGATGCAATCCCTAGACTAGACAATCCAAGAATACAATCAAATATGTCATTCTTATGTATCCAATCACATAACTATCACGAAATTAAAAGAGAGAAATCGAAGCTACGACTCTTTGAGCATACCATGAGTAATCGAAACCTTGCACCCACCGTTGGGGACTAGAAACTAGAAAGGGAACTTAGCCACTCATTATAATGAGAATAAACATCAATTTTATAGAAGAAAACCAATGTTTACAATTAAGATCACAATAACTAAGCAAAACCCTAGAGAGAGAAAGAGAGAGAAAAACTATGGTGGCTAGATGTTGAAGAGTGAATCAATGAGAAAGAAAACCCAAATCTTAGGGTTTTTCCTTCTTTTTACAAGTAAAATTACCTATTTACCCTTACAAAGCTTTCTCCCATTGGTTAGATTTGAGAAATACCCAAAAACCCAACTCAATTAACCATTCTCGGAATGCAGAAATCGAGCAACTGTCCGGACGGTTGAAATCTGCGTGGACGATTAAAACTTCTGGTTCCAACTGTCCAGACAGATTATAGTGTGTTTGGATAGTTTGTGCAGATTTTCATTTTTGGCTATAGGTTCACGATTCTTTGACCTTTTTGCCTTTGGATTCAACTATCCAAACATCCAATGAAGGTGTCCGGACAAATCTTCATCTCTATGCACTTTTCTTCAGTGTTGAGAGCTTCCAACTTTGTCGGTTTAATCATATTTTCTGCAAAACCAATGAGAGGCAACTATAAGAGTAAAACTAACTTAATTAAACACAAATACATTACTTTAGATACTAGAACCCCCTATTTAGATGGTATTAGGACCTCAAAATTGAGGTCCGGTCACACCCCCCAACTTAGACGTTGCTAGTCCCTAGCAATGCAAACACTACCTAAAAATAAAAACCTAACTCACTGACGTAGGAATCACGGTTGCATTTAGCATATGCAACAAGCCTTTAAACCACTAGGTCAGCCTAGTGGACGAGTTGTAGTCTCGTGACGGCTTATCAGAGCGATACCCACAAACACTTGCCAAGGGATCCACCATTACTTTGAAAGCACCATAAATGATTCTTAAGTTCTCACATGCAAGAAATAGAGCTAATCCCCTAATTCCCCCGCTTAGTCAAAAAAATGCAAAATCTTTGGAAAATCAATCTCAATCCGTTTAAAGATGACCAAGAACATTTTATACTATGAAAAATATATGTGCAATCAAGCAAGACAACTCAACATATTCACACAAGTAAAACCTTGTTATGGACCCTTTTGGTGTTCATAAATCCCCAATCCCAAATGTACACAAAAACATGAAAGCATTGTGCTAAGTGAATGACTTACACAATTGAATTAAATGTATGTGTTTATAAAAGATAATTTGGATGGGCATAGCTTTGAGAAAGAAATCACCTACAAGAGCAATTAATGCATTCACCAACTCACTTCCTTACCTTGGATCAAATTCATCAAAAGGTTAAATGGGTTGTAATGTGGCTACGGGACAAGGTAGGAAGAATTTGGCATTAGGTAACAAGTTGCAAGGTTAAGTTTAAACACGTGAGCTAAATTCTCATTTTGTCACTGTAGGGGTCAAAGTCAACCTCAACAAATTATATGGGTCATGTTCAACCCAACAACAACATAAAAGCCCAACAGAGGCTAGGGCCCCGAAGCCCAACAACATAAAACAGACAAGAACTTACAGTCCAAAAGGATTTGGTCTTGTCAAGGCAGTACAAAGCCGATGCAAATAAGGCCGAACCAATAACTAAGGGACGAAGCCGAAGATAAGGCAGTTCCTTGTTAAATGGTGACAGCCGAAACTACTATAAACTACTGCAAACTGCTGCAAACTACTACAAACTCCTCCAAACTACCGTAAACTCCTCCAAACTGCTATGAACTTCTCTAACTGCCACAACTGCTGGTAACTGCTCAAGAAAAGCATAAAAGGAGTTCATTAGGAGGGTGGTGGGGGGATTCGGACTCGGAGGGGGGATTTCTTACTCGCACTGTATTCACAAGTGATAAATAAAATACCATATCATTCTGCACCGTGGACCTAGGCTAAAAGCTGAACCACGTAAAATCTCTCTGTTTTGTCTTATATTTGCCCATTCATTCTCCATAATTCGATTGTCGATAATTTACATCAACAGTCACCCCTTCCATTATACCACAAATCCAAACACTTCTCATCCTTTACACACAAAGGATTAACTTTATTGCATACACCTCTTTTTGATGTTTTTCTTCTCTTTTCTATGTTTTCTTTTCTTTTCTTCTTTTTTTTTCTCTCTTTTTTTTTCGAAAATGAACAACAATTATTCAACAACCCTTAATTTTTTCCAACATAAGAAAGAGTAATATCACTACCAACTTATTTTTTTTCAAGCTCCTACTCAACATTGCAATCAAAGGTAGGAAGTATTTAAGGAAGTGGTTCACACAAGGCTTGTAAGTGAAATAAAAAGGCTTCAAGAAATTTAGGCTTATAATCACTCACAAATGAATAGGCTAGGCTCAAATCTCTCAACCTAATGAATCATTCAATCCGAAAATCACAAGCAAGTGGCAAATACAAAAATCACACTTCTCAGTAATCAAATGTAATGTTTACAAAGCTATTAAAGAACATACGCATAGGATGTCAAATGAATATCAATGAAGAGCATCACCCAAAACCCAATGTATATCAATGAAGAATGGCTCAAAAGAATGAGAAGGGTAAAAAAAAGTAATTTTCAGACAAAAAGATCCAAAAACATAGTCATACAAATGCTTCAATGTCAATATGCCTACACAACCATAATTTTGATATAAAACTAGGTCACAATCATCCCAAGAAAGATTGATTGCAATTATCCCACTCAATTGCATGTATCAACTTCCCAAAAGAAATCAAGAAACCTACTCTACACTTCCACGTTTGAACAAGAACAATAAATTAACGTTCAAATTGGTAGTGAATCCCAAAAGCGTCTACCCTTCCCTACCTAGGGTTAAACTAGTCATTTCTGTGTTACAACAAAGCACAATACAATATGATAGAGGGTAGGAAATCATACCATACTCTTCAAAAGTGGTCGGAATCATGAGAAACGAAGCATATCCTGAAAAAAGTTAATACCAACCACACTATCCAAGCATGATACAACAAGATTTTTTATTTTTTTTTTCAAAATTTTCAAATTTTTGATATTCACAAAAGCACACCAAAATAAAACAAGTTTCACAATGAATTCACAATTCCCTCACCCCCCAACTTAAATGAGACAGTGTCCCCAATGTCAAGAATGGAAAACAAGGTAAGAACAAATTGTGAAATGCATTGTGAACATACAAAAACACACCAAAATTAAGGGTAAGAAAATCACAACATAACACACAACCATTTCACAATTCTCACCCCCCAACTTCAATGAGTGCACAAGGCGTAAAAATTGTGAAATGGATTGTGAGCATACAAGACACACACAAAAATTGAAATCAAACCAAAACTAATCACAACCATACTATGGTACAAGGGTGGAGTCTCCCACAAACTACGTGGGGGTGGGATCCTTTAGATCCCGGGGAACAACCAAAGCATCAAAGTTCTCCATGAATGGTATCAAGCATTGGTCATTCACCTTAAACACTTTTCCTCCACTAGTATCCTCAAAATCACTACTTCCATGTTGAGGAACATGGCGAACATCTAAAGGTCCATTCTCCTTGCTCCTCAAATCTCTGAGAAAAAATTATACCCGAGATTTGGGCCGCCACACTTTCCTAACTTTTCCAATAACTTTTTGCACAAAGTGACGTTTATCACTCTACTTACTAATGGTTTTCTTTCCAGTCTTGGTGGATGCAATTGGGATGATTCTACTCTAAGTGTAGGAGGCTCTAATTCCTTAACGTCATCTTTCTCGCACAAAGGTTGACTAACTTTTGCACCCAATGCTAGCACACCTTCAATCAGATCCTTTGCAAGGGTTAACTCCAAATTATCCTCAACATAGGCATGGAGAAAATCTGCATCCCTTATATCCTCACACTCACCCACAACCTTAGTCACACTAAAGATTTTCATCTCCATGGTCATATTCCCAAAAGAAATTTGTAACACCCCACTCCTACAATTGATTAAGGCATTGGAAGTTGTTAGGAATGGGCGACCTAAAATGACCGGAATGGAAGTGCTAAAGCTAGTGGGGGATTGAGTATCTAACACAATGAAATCCATGGGATAGTAAAAATTATCCACTTGTACTAACACATCTTCAACAATATCCCTAGGAACCCTAATGGATCGATCGGCTAATTGTAGGGTAATCCTAGTGGGTTTCAATTCACCGAACCCCAATTTTTGATAGATTGTGTACGGAAGGAGATTCACACTTGCTCCCAAGTCTAACAATGCTTGCTCTACCCTATGGCTCCCTATGACACATGAGATAGTAGGGCACCCGGGGTCTTTGTACTTAGGGAGGGTATTGGTTTGAATAATGGAGCTTGCTTGCTCCGCTAGAAAAGCTTTCTCTTTAACATTTAATTTCCTCTTCACCGTACACAAATCCTTAAGAAACTTGGCATAAGAGGGTATTTGCTTAATGGCATATAGGAGAGGTATATTGATCTTAACTTGTCTAAATAGCTCAAACATCTCCTTATGCAATGTCTCATTGGTGTTCTTTCTTAGCCTTTGGGGAAATGGTAGCTTGGGGATGTACTCACTCACTCTCCTTGCTAGGCTCTACTGTATCCTCGTGGTCTCTTTATTGCTTAACTCTTTTTTCACCAAGCAAAATTTTCTCATTTTCACTATTCTCTTCCTCTTTCTCTTTCACACCATGACCAAAGTCTTGCACCACATCATTTTCATCACTATTCTCAAAGGGTATAGGTCTATCCACAACTCTTCCACTCCTTAAAGTAAGAATGGATTGCACTTGCTCATGTCCACTAACGTCCCTACTCCCACTAGATGAATTTATCAAATTGGTTGCTTTGAAGGATTGGGGTAAGGTTGAGCAGGAAATTTCCCCTTTTCATTGGTGGTGAGAGCTTGGGTAACCTTAGTGATTTGACTCTTAATATCCTCAATGGCCCTATTGGTTTGTTCTTGAAATTTGTTGGCCTTTTGATTCTCCCCTATTTGAGCTTGCATGAAAATGTTAAGAGTGTCTTCAAGAGACCTCTTAGGAGGTGGAATGTAAGGTTGTGGAGTTGGTTGTGCAACACTTGGAGAAGGCAATTGTTGTGGGGTGGATTGGGGAGTGATTGGGATTGAACATTCCCATCATTCCTCCACCCAAAGTTTGGGTGATTCCTCCAAGGGTAATTCTCATTGTAAGAATTGTTGCCTTGGTTATTGGTAGGGTAGAGCTTCCTAAAGTTTTGAGAATTGTTCTCATTGTAACCTTGCCCAAATAGGACTTCCCTACAAGCCGGTAGAGCATTACACTCATCCGTCCTATGATCCCTACTTTCACACAAAGTACAAGCAACATATTCATCAACACCAACCACATTTATAGGGGCCTTTAGTAACTCTAGGGACTCCAATTTCTTGGACAACAAAGCAAGTTTAGCATGCACATCATCATTTTCATTCAAAACAAACTCGCCACTAGAGCTTGGCACAACATCATGTCGGGTTAGTGGAGGAGCTTCCCAAGATCGGGATTCCTCCGCCAACCCAGCAAAGAAAGTAAAGGCCTCATTAGCATCCTTGTTGAGAAAATCACCTTGGGTCATAGTTGAAACCAATTTTTTCAAAGATGGAGTCAAAGATTTGTGAAAGAAATTCACAATTTGAAATTTTTGAAAACCATGGTGAGGGCACATAAACAAAAAATCCTTAAACCTCTCCCAGGCTTGGAAGAAGGTTTCATGTTCTTTGCAATGAAAATTCATGATTTGTGCTTGATAAGAAATGGTACGGTGGGAAGGAAAATATTTGTTGAAAATTCTTCTTGCATTGCCGCCCAAGTCACAATCGATTGGGGGTGCAAGTTCTCAAACCATTATTTTGCATGATCCTTCAAAGAGAATGAAAAAAGTTTGAGTCTCAAAATTTCTTGTGTGCATGTGACATCACCCAAAGTAGTACACACCGATTCAAAATCACGCACATGTGAATATGGTCGTTCCGATTCCATTCCATGGAATTTGGGAATCATTTGGAACATGGACGGTTTAAGACTCACATTTTGTTGGTTCGGTGGCATCATGATGCAAGAAGGTTGAGTTTGCCTTGCGGGATGCGTAAGCTCCCTCAAAGTGCGATGCTCTTGGGCTTGAGCATGAATGTACTCCATAGGAGGAGGTGCATGAATGTTTTGCCCAAGGTGGGCATATTGTGGCATTGGATAATACATGGGATGCACATAATTGTATGGGGGAGGCATATGGTATGCGGGAGGCATATTGGGAACTTGATAGACATTTTACGGGGCAAATTGCGCCGCATTGTCTTGTTGAAGTGGTTGAGGTGCATTTTGCAAAGCATGCTCAACTTGAACATTTGGCAAATTTTGGGCATTTCCAACTTGGGCATCTTGCCCTTGCACCGGATTCATTAATTCATCAATGTTCACATGTTGCAAAAGACGACGCAATGCATCAAGATTCATATCACCCCTATGTATACTCCCCGCATCACTTGCATTTATATCACCACCTCTCCCATCTCTATTAGACCCACGCCTACTAATATTATCTCTAAGTTGAGACATGATGGCAAGCAAATAAAGCAAATAGCACAAAAGATGGCAACCAACCAAGTCAAGTAACACAAGATTGTCAATCAACGAACAACCAAAAACAATATCAAGCAAGAACAAAAGCAGAGATAGGAATAGAACAACAATCAATCTTAGGAACAAAAACACACCAAGATTTAGCAAGTAGTGATAAAAAGAAAAATGCGCAAAGTTCTTTCAAACAACGTATTACTATCAAGCAACAAACAAGGTGGCATCCATCGCCCACAGGAATCTAAGTTAGCCCCATCCGCTAAGTTCTCCGCACAATTTATTTTTTCCTCTCTTTTCAGCAACTACACTAACTCAACTACACTAAAAAGCAAGTAAAAGGGAGGAACGAAGTTACCCTGGAAGCGTGACCATGCTCCTTCCTTATTTGATGGCGTTTAATAGCATAAAGCTAGCATCTACAAGCCACCCAGCTTCATCTTTGACACTCGCTTTCCTGGCAACAACGCCAAAAACTTGACCGACATCAAAGTCTGTGTGTGTACTTACCCCAAGTGTGGGGTATCGGCAAGTAATAAACCGGTGAGTCCGATATCGATCCACGAGGAAGCAATGCAAATTTGGTAATGAATGATATGCAAATAACTAGCCAACACTAATAAACGCAATGAATATCTAATAAAAGCAAGTAAATGAAATGGGCCGAATGACTCGGTAGCATAAGCGATTTTTGTAACCAAAGCAAGTGAGAATTGGATTTAAAACAATTAATTAAAAACATCTAGTCTCTAATCCGTCCCGGTGGCTACTCGGTTCTCATACTCAAGGTATCATTGCAAACACACACAACCATACGCAATGCATTGTGTGATACTATCAATCATGCATATGCAAAGAGAATTGGGATATAAGACTTCAATTCATACATGTAGGCCATCGGGTCTCTTAATCTACGATGAACGCAAAGGGATAAGCACCTAATATTATGGATTAATGTTCCCCCTTGGGGTTCGGCTTGGCTAACACCCTAGTTTCACACTCAAAGATCAATTAACCATAACTCTCCCATGCACATTCCTAAATTAACCCAAAACCCTATCATCAATACACATAATTAATAGCTATGCAATGGAAAACTCAATTAATTAAGGAAATCATGCAATGGGTTTAACAATTCTCAATCAAACACATTAGATGCAATCCCTAAACTAGACAATCCAAGAATACAATCAAATATGTCATTGTCATGTATCCAATCACACAACTATAACGAAAGTAAAAGAGAGAAATCGAAGCTACGACTCTTTGAGCATACTTTGAGTAATCGAAAGCTTGCACCCACCGTTCGGGACTAGAAACTAGAAAGGGAACTTAGCCACTCATTATAATGAGAATAAACATCAATTTTATTGAAGAAAACCAATGTTTACAATCAAGATCACAAGAACTAAGCAAAACCCTAGAGAGAGAAAGAGAGAGAAAAACTATGGTGGCTAGATGTTGAAGAGTGAATCAATGAGAAAGAAAACCCAAATCTTAGGGTTTTTCCTTCTTTTTACAAGTAAAATTACCTATTTACCCTTACAAAGCTTTCTCCCATTGGTTAGATTTGAGAAATACCCAAAAACCCAACTCAATTAACCATTCTCGGAATGCAGAAATCGGGCAACTGTCCGGATGGTTGAAATCTGTGTGGACGATTAAACCTTATGGTTCCAACTATCCAGACATATTATAGTGTGTTTGGACAGTTTGTGCAGATTTTCATTTTTGGTTGTAGCTTCATGATTCTTTGACCTTTTTGCCTTTGGATTCAACTATCCGAACATCCAATGAAGGTGTCCGAACAAATCTTCATCTCTATGCACTTTTCTTCAATCCCGAGGCTTCGAACTTTGTCGGTTTAATCATATTTTCTGCAAAACCAATGAGAGGCAACTATAAGAGTAAAACTAACTTAATTAAACACAAATACATTACTTTAGATACTAGAACCCCCTATTTAGATGGTATTAGAACCTCAAAATAGAGGTCCGATCACTATTGTTCTTTATTGTTTAGGAAACTTGGGGTTGCCGTGAGATTTTCTTGGGTTCTAGTATTGTTTTAGAGGAAATTTAGGGTTTTGCGAGAAGTATATTTAAGTACAAATTTAGAGAACCAGAACTCATTCTCACACACGTTCATAAACTCGGGCACTCAACCAAATTTTCTAGGGTGTTCTCCAACCTTTCTTGTGTTTTTCATTCATGACTATGTGTAACTAAATATTTTTTTAGGGCATGATGAAGTCTTAATATGATTCTCTTGTTTGTTTATTGCTCTTATCTTTGATTGCTCTTTTCATCTTGGATTTCTAATCACTGTGCTATATATACTTGTTTGAATGCTTGGATGATTGGCCACGAACTAAGTTTCAATTAAGTAATTTGATGCAAGCTCACGTAAATACCATACGGGGTTTGGGATCAGCTTCTTGTGATTAGGAATTGAGAACGTCTAGGGTAGATACCATACTCCTAGGGTTTACATGGCATGTTAATATGTTCTTGAACTTAAGGACATCTTGCATGTTCATATTTGAGTGATGCAATATGGGTATTGAAGAAATAGTTGGCGCAAAAGATAAGCCTATAATTATGCATGACCACATGAATACTAGAATAGAAGTTATGGCACGTCTTAGCAAGATATTATGAGAATTGATATGGCAAAAGAAGGGTCAAATGAGTTGATTAAGGAGAGCAAGCTATGGGGTCAATAGAGTAAATCTTGGAGAGCAATTGATGGCTTCGTTTCAGAAGCCATGATCTTAGGCATTGAATAACTTACCATAATAAGAGACACGTCCAACCTAGTTATATTATTGTTCTTTTTATTGTTAAGATTAGCATATTTTGTATTGAAGAAATTGTTATTTTGGAGTGATTCCTTAGTAAGAAAATTGAGAGTGATTCTCAAAAGTGTTTGTTTCCTTATTGTGAGTTAGTTTGAGTATGATACTTGAACTTATTCACATTATTGAGCTAGATACCATAACCAAATTCCATTTTAAGATAAACTAATTAGCCTAGAAACCATAGGTAACTCATGTCTTTGTGGATTCACCAACAATATCGATTGAGTGGATTAAAGGTGGGGTAATCAACAACTAGAGAGGACTATTAAGATGGAATCATTGTCCTAGTGTTTTCATAAATTTGCTTTTTCAACCAAAATCAACAAGTTCGTGATTTCTTTACTTAGTTGCTTTAATTTCATTGTTTGCTATCTACAATCAACCATCTCTCAAGAATTGTTTCTTTTCTTAAATGTAGTGTAGTAGTTAATCATATTGTTTGCCCAATCCTTGTGGTTCGACCTCGTACTTGTATAACCTATTCTACTACGGTCTTATGCGCTTGCAAGTATTTTAATTTGGAATTTTTGTTTGCTTTATTTTGAGCAATCAAAAATCGCTATCACCAGTCCAGGTCTCGGAGCATGGAGAAGTCTCGGAAGAGCGCAGAGAAGGCATCCAATGAGGTGTCGTGAAGTGCTCAGAAAAAAAGCGGAACACACTTTAAGGAAAATGACCGTGACTCCATTTGTCAAATCCATCTAGCACGAGGATCTTCCAACCAAGTTTACTCCTTTAGCATTCGAAGCCTATGATGGGAGGGCAGATCCAATGACTCATATCGCTACCTATACACACAAGATGGCGTTGTGGGCAGACCGTGACGCGTTGATGTGCAATATGTACCCCGCAAGCCTAGGACGCATGTCGTGAAGTCGTTCGACAAACTTCCAGCGAACTCAATATCTTCTTGGAAGCAACTTGCTCATCGTGTTGTTTCCAGATTAATATTCAACACTACGAAGGCAACCACTATCGATGTGTTGTTCTCCACTCGACAAAGAGAAGGTGAGTCCCTAAGAGACTTTGCTTCTCGTTATTTAAATGTATGCAGACATAGAAGAATGTGAAGAGAAGATACTTGTGGTGACTTTTTGCCTAATGCTCCCAAAAATGGTAACTTGAGGGTTAACCATATAGCCACCAATGAGGATGAATAAACTCTAGGAGAGGATATTGAAGTATATCAAGTTGGAAAAGGACAACAAAAAGACTGATGAGTCAAGTAGCGAAGAAGAGTCACCTATGGGATTAATGTCTACCCATAAAGCCATCCATACGACCTTCAATGAAACGATCACCAAAATCTTCCAAAGAATCAAGGACTAGCACTACTTCAAGTGGCCTTCGAGAATGATGGGTGATCCATACAAAAGAAGTCAGACTCGCTCTTTTGCCTACCACAATGACGTAGGGCATCTTATGAAATAATGTAGATACCTTAAGTGGCATCTATAGCATTTAGTTGAACAAGGATATCTTGTAGAATTTATCAGTAGCAGAGAGCACGAGCAAGACAAAATTCCAAAGAATGATGAATCTTCGTTTAGCTTGATCGATTAAAGATTTCACTTCTAATTTCTTTAAAATTTTGGTTGTCTTTTGATGCAATAGATTTGTAAAGTAGTGGCAACAATCACATGTAGAAAGAAGCTGACGTTACAGCATAAAAACCAAGCTATTATTTTTATTTAAGAAACAAAAACAAAATCCTTGTGGCAACAATTAGATGTAGGAAGAAGTTGATGTGGCAGCATAAAAATTTGACAAAACTTTCTCTGAACATCCGTCCTATAGTATTGTATAGATATAAATATATTTGCTATTTTGGATATATATATATATATATACACGAAATTATAATCAAGTTAGTATTTATCATATATATGCTTAAAGAGTTGAAATACAATCATCATACAAATCATATAGATTTTTTTTAAAAGTTTTTAAATAGAATATTTTCTTATTGCTGGAGCCACGTTATGAGATGTAAAAGGTCTAAAGGTTTCAACATTTAAGTATGATGTGCCCGCTTGGGGAATCATATTACACAACAATATATTGTTTTAGTATAATATATTGTGTTTTGACTCACCAAACAACATTTTTTGGGTTACAATTCCCAAATTTTTTTTGAGTATTCCAATACCACTTTATTGTCATTTTGAAATTGTTCCAAATTGAACAATTCTCATATCATTTCAAGTGTGTTTTCCTATTATGTCATTGATATTTCTTGGACTTTTATTTTTAATATTATTAATTAACACTACCAGAAACAACAGATTTAGCCATGGATAATTCCGTAGTTGACCAGTGAAATTTCATCAATAAATCATTTAGTGACGGAATTTGCCACGGAAAATATTCCGTCACAAAAACCCTCATCTCTAAATTTTGTGAAGGAACTTAGCGACAATATTTCGCAATGGAATGGGTGATGGAAATTTTGTGACAGAAATATTTATGATGGAATTTGTGACGGAATATTCCATCACAAATTAAATTTAAAAAGTAATGTTAAGCCTTGGTGACGGAATATTTCGTGACTAATTACCGACGAAATATTCTATCCCGAATTCGCCACGAATATTCCGTGGCTAATTCGCCTCCACGGAATTTTATGTGACAAATTAGCGACGGAATATTCCGTCACAAAATTTATTAATATTTTTTTTTCAGAAATTTTTTATTTTATTCGTAAAATTAATTTAATATTTATTTATATTTATAATTTTTTGTTATTTTATTTAAATATAATATTAATAATGTAATTTGATCATATATTGTAATTAAAATACATCACAAACTGTTGGCACCAAAAATATGATAGGCCTAATGGGCTTCGAACATGTGCAAGGCCCATGATGCAGCCTATTATGATTTGGAATGGTGCAGCCTATAAGCCCATATTGGAGAGGAAAGAGAAGCCCAATTGCTGGAAAAATGGCCCAGGAAGGTTTGTTAAGAGTGGCCCGTGTAAAGCGAAAGAAGTTGTGATAGTTACAACAAGGTGGTCCAGGTGGCAGCTTGTGAGAGAAGTAAGGGAAAAACTGATATGAAGAGGTGGTAATGGCTTCTAACTGACAGAAAATGACACAAATGAGGGAATAACTATAACAAGATCATGGTTTATGGATGGAGAATTTCGTGCAAGACAGGAAGTATAAAAGTTGGTAGATAGACAGAGATCGACACAAAAACAATCAGTCAAACAGAAAACAAACTACTCAAGCCCAAAGACATTTTCAAGCTTCTGAGCATTCTAATTACTTTCCAAATCTTTGTCAAATTTCGAGCAAATATCATGTTGTTCATTCCAAATTCTCTTGTATTTATTCCTTGTCAAGTTTCAATGTCAAGCATCGTTGTGTAAATTATTCCTGGTGCCTATTTATTCTTCTTCATTTCAATCTCAACAAAGCGCACTTCAGTGGAGTTGGGGAACCTAGAACTATTGAGATCCCAAGATAGTTCATTCAATTGTCAAGATAGAAGTCTTATTCGGTGCATTTTATTCAAATTAGTGTAGGAAACTATAAGCCTTGGCACACCTGCAAATCATCACCACCTTGGGCCACTTTTTGGTGACAACACAAGCATTATAATAAAAATATTTATCTAAAAATTATGTTGAAGTCAAATTGTCAAAATATATTACAACAATTTAACTGTAACCCATAATCTAAACCCTATCAGAATCGTGCTCCTAATCATCACAAGCATCGTCATCATCATTACCTGGTGATTGCATCCCAAATCGAGCAAAGATTTGCTGCATCATTTGATCTTGTCGCTCAACCCTCTCGTCTGCCTCCCGTAAAATCCGGGTTGCCTCCGTACGCATCTAGGTAGCCTCCGCCTACATCCGAGCAGCCTCCTCTTGCCTCCATGCCACCTCCTCCTACGTCCGATCCACCTCCTCCTACATGGTTGCAATCTTATCAAATAACTCAAAGTTCTTCCGAACCACGTGCTCCTCTATCTCTGGGTCGATATACTGAGACTGCGATCTAGAGGATCTACCACTATAGGTAGATGTACAACGCATAAGACGTGTCTTATCTCCATAACCGTAGCCAAGGCCTTTTTTATTGATTCCCCGAGTCACTTGAAAGAAGATGGAATTATCATCGACCGTCGACCCTTTGGAGGTCGATGCTTGAGAGGATTGGGCTTCTTTCATCTTCTTATAGTCAGCCTGTATAAATATTAACAAATTAATAATGGCTTATATATAAATTAAGATTTAAATTTAATAAAATTTATATTACTTACATATGTTTTAGCCGATCGTGCATCAACAAATTCTCCAGTACCCTTTTTCTGATGGGTAAGAAGAAAAATCTCGGGCTGGGTAGGATCCCAACCAAGTTCTTCTCTCTACAATATAATTTGAAAGACAAGTTAATATTGATTCCAAAGGAGATAAATAATTATAAATGTGAGCTTCACATAAAATTATAAAATTTACCAATTTGTCGCGATAGCTCCAGAGTGGAGCAGAACCACCAGTATTGGTGCACCCACCAGTCTCAGATGCTCGATTCTGCTTCGTTTACTCCCTTTTGCTCATGAAACATGGGTCTGTCCACTTTCTCCGAAGCTCATTTCGTGCTCCCTCATATATCCATGTTCCATCGTCTTCCTCTTGTCTTACCTTCTGCATCATCCCCCTCAACAATTGTGCATTCTTCTCTTTTCACACTTTCAAAATCTCAGCTTAACAGTCGGGATCCCATGTATGTCTCTTCTGCAAAATGTAATGATGTAAAAAATAATAGTTAGCAACAATACGTGCATATACTAATTAAAAGAGACAATATTTGTCAGGTACCGTATACTTACCTTGAACTCTTCCCAATAAAATTTCTTTCCCTCATCACGAATATCCTTCCATGTATTCGTAGGTCATTCATACTTGCTCTTGAGAATCATACCCATCTTTCTATGAACGCTATACGGATCGAATCTGAAAAAAAAAATTAAGAACATATTTATAAGCATATATTTAGGTAATTAATGCATGACAAGTAATGAAAATAAAATGCACTTAAGATGAGTCAGAATGTGGTCGTATGAACTCATTGGCGGGACCTGTGAGCTGGATGCTGGCGATACAAGGGGCATCTCAGGATGAGCCTGTGGCGTGGGAAAGAGGGGCGATGGTGAACCCGATGGCCACATCTCAGGAAATGTCTGGCCAGGCGATAATGGAGGGGGATTTGAGTGTGGGGGATACAACTGGGTGGGGTATGATTGGAGTGGTGGTATAATGGGAGGATATAACTGGGGGGATGTGACTGGCTGGCAAGGCGGAGGGAATTGATTGAAGATGGTGACGAAGTTGTGTCATGGAGAGAAGTATGCTCTGATGACACTCTGCTAGTGCCACCATGTCTAACATAACGCCCTCGACTCGAATTGTCACTCGACATCTGCAAAAATCACTTAGTAAGTGGTAGACGGCGAATCATGTGATACATACAAGGTATATAAAGTTATCATGTGATACATACATGGTATATAAAGTTGACAATGTTACCACATTTTGTTATACATACTATATAACGTACTATATAATAACAAGTTTATAATAACTCAACCAGTTGCAATAACTTACTCTATAAAAGGTTGGAAAATATCGCAATTCAAACAAATGTATAGCATTGCCGCATAGTATTCTTTGTCGGTGAGGTAGCGCTTACCAGCCTCCCCAGCTAGATGACCAACTTGATTGAATATTGAAATTCTCGAAAAATGTTGGTTGGAAGTGCCCCCTTCAACATTTCTAAGCACTCTGGTACGTCGAGAAGCTATGTGTGCTTCAAAATAATACGAAGCAAACGTTGAGGTCTCTTCGACTATATATGCTTCACAAATAGATCCTTCTACACGAGCTTTATTTTTAACCCTTTTCTTTAGGAAATGAAGGAACCTATTATAAACAATTAATTGAACGTGTCATAAATCAATCAAATAATTTACATAATAGGATAAAGATGAAGTAAATAACACCTTTCAAAAGGATACATCCATCTATATTTTACCGGCCTACCCATTCTTGCTTCTAACGGTAAATGTACAAGGAGATGTTCCATGGAATCGAAGAAAGATGGAGGGAATATATGCTCCAATTTGCAAATGATCACAAGAATATTATCCTCCATGATGCTCAATTGATTCCCTCGAAGCTTAGTCGAGCATATATCGTTAAAAAAGTTACTAAGCTTAGTAAGGGCAGCCCAAATGGGCTCGGGCAATGTTTGAAATGCCACTGGAAGTAGACACTACATGAAAACATGACAGTAATTACTTTTCATCCCAAACAGCTTTCCTTCCCTTATGTCCATGCACCTACCTAGGCTGGATGCATAATCGTCTGGCAACTTCAAACTGGAGACCCAAGCACACACAACCCTTTTTTGCTTCATGTTGAGACAATATTGTCCTTTTGGTTTGAAGGATTTTTTATTTCCATACTCCACCAACTCTAAAGCTCTGCATTTACAGTAGTGAGAAAGATCCAGTCGGGACTTAACATTATCCTTCGTTTTTCCCTTAACGTTCATACAAGTATTGAAAATGTTATCGAAAACATTCTTCTCAATATGTATGAGATCGAGGTTATGTCGGATCAAATTGATGTGCCAATAAGGCAGGTCCTAGAAGATGCTCTTTAATGGGCATGTCTCAGTGATCTTCGAAAAATTCCAAACTCGTGCCAGCACTTCTTCGCTAGACAAACATGGAGGAGGCTGTGATATCTCCACCCAATTATTGAAAAATGCATCCTTGTTTCGCCTAAACGGATGTGTCGGGTTCAAAAATTGTCTGTGACAGTCAAACCATGAATTTTTCCTACCATTTTTCAAGGTAAACGCCTTCGAACACTCCATGCAGCAAGGACATGCCAACTTCCCCTGTGTCATCCATCCGGACAACATACCATAGACAGGAAAGTCATTGATAGCCCACATCAATGCATCTCTCATACAAAATTATGTCTCGTGGAGACATCGTATGTTATCGTAGCCTTTGACCACAATTGATTGAGCTCGTCAATCAAAGGTTGGAGATAAACATCTATCCTGCTCTTCAGATTATGAGGACCCAGAATGATTACTGTCAGCAACATAAACTCCCTTTTCATGCACATCCTAGGAGGTAAATTATAAGGAGTTAATATGACATGCCAACAAGAATAGTTCTTGCCAGATTGACCGAAAGGGGTAAAACCATCTACACAGAGACCCAATCTTATATTTCACGGTTCTAAAGCAAAATCTCCATATGTTCGGTCAAAGTGTTTCCATGCTTCTCCATCAGATGGATGACACATAATTGCGGCCTCGCTTAGATGCTCATAATGCCACCTCATCTCCTTCGCTGTAGCTGTTGAACTTATAAAGCCTTTGTAGCCTGGGAGTCAGTGGTAAGTACCACATACGGCTAATCAGAATCTCCTTGAAATTTTCACGTCCAGTTCTCCGAGCTCTATAACGATCCGCCTCGCAAAATCTGCATCACATCTCATTCACGTCGTCTTTATAGTATATCATACAATCATTTGTGCAATAGTCGATTCGTTGATACCTAAGTCCGAGTTTTGACAACAATTTCTTGGTTTAATAGAAATCTGTAGGCATCCTATTATCTCCAGGCATCGTCTCTTTCATGAGGTGAATGACTTTGTCGAAACAACCCTGCAGCATATTGTAGTCAGATTTAATTATTAAAAGCCTCATAGAAGCTGACAACTCCGAGTGTGAATCGCATCCTGCCCACAGTGGAGGTTGGGTAGCAGACAACATGTCAAAGAAACTTTGCGTCGCCGAATTCGGAGGTTCTGGCACAAACTGTTGGTTCCAACTATCTCCTTGTAAAATCTCATCCCCAATCGACGGTCCAACAACGTCTATTACCATTTGCTCGTATTGATTGAAATCAACTCGATCACTACCTTGTCAGTAATAATTTGCAGCATCCGCTTGAACATTTTCGACTTCAACGTGGGAATTATACGACATTTGTTCACCATGACTTGTCCAGCAGTGATACCCAAGCTGAAAACCTTTTTTTTATAAGTGCATCCTTATTTCATCCAACTTCTGATATCTTGTGCATTTGCACCTAACACATGGACACCTTATTGTTCCTGTATTTTGAAATTCTGAATTATTTGCACTGACATAAGCAATGAACTCCTTAACCCCCGCCAAGAACTCTTCAGTAATTCCAACCCGATTGGGTCCAACTCTCTTGTACATCTATGCACGAGATTCAGGTAGGTCCATCACAACTAGAAAACCAAATATGAATGGAAGAAGTGAAAATTAAGAGATAATGAGGCAGATGAAACAAATAAAGGAGAGGAGAGAATGATAAACGAGAGATGGATAATATGAAAGTGATGGTAAATAAAAAGAGAATTCTTTTTTTAGTATATTAGTCATGGAAGTATAATTTCGTCGCTATCTTCAATGGTATAAAACCTGACATAAAGCCTGGCAGGCCAGTCTGGCTAACATGATTTAGTGAGAGATAAGCTATTGTCCCACTAAATGAGTGACGGAAATGGTATTTCGTCACTATTTTTCATGAGTTGACATAAAATCTGGCGGGTATATTAGTAAACGAGATTTAATGACGGACATGCTATTCTGTCACTAAATTCATGACGACATAACATTTTCATCCCTAATATAGGGACGGAATAACATTTTGGTCAATCTTCAATGGTATAAACATCCGTACCTGGCAAACATCGGTACCTGACCTCTATTTGACATACAACCTGGCAAGTCAATCTGGTTAACGAGATTTAGTGTCGGAATTGAATTTTCGTCACTAACTCAGTGACGGAATTTCATTTCCATCACTAAAAATCCCCAGCTGAGCCACACCACTATAAGAAAAACTACGATTTAGTGACGAAAGACAAATCCGTCACTAAATTAGTAACGGATAAATATTTTCATCACTAACTTAGCGATGGAATGTTGGGATCGTCGCTAAATCGTTTCATCTGTGATAAAAATCTTTGATCATGTACGGATATTTAGTGACGGAAGTGTGTCCGTCACAAATCCATCGCAAAATCCATCACACAATTTGACGGGATTTGGTGTTTAATTTTGTCACGAAATTAGTGACGAAATATATTCGCCATGGAAATTTCTGTCACTAATTCTCTCGCAGACCTGGTTAGCTGCAAAGTTGACCTTTGTGACTGAACTTTGACTGAAATACTGTAACAGACCTGGTCAGATGCTAAGTTGACCTTTGTGACGGAACTTTGACTGAATATATCGTTAACTCTAAATTTAGCCACGAAAATTATTCCATCGCTAAATTTCATGACAAAATTATACCTTTGTTGTAGTGTATGTCGTTGTACCTAATAGAACGTATTTCGAAATTGCTGAAAAAAATCATCGCTAAATCTTATGCGACAATTTAAATCACCGCTGAAGTATTTGAGTAATTAAAAAAGTCAATTGTCTAAGCTTAGCGACTATTTGAGCTAAGCTTAGACAACCAACACCAATGAAGTCCATAGCAAATCAATATAATCTTCAGAGGCCTAAATCCCATAAAGTACTTAGATGAATCTCCATAACGTTCAAATACATACAAAGTACTCCAAATCCAGACAATAAAAACATAGCCCAGAAAAACTGAAGAAAATACGAGAAAAGAATCAAATCCATCTTCTTGCGAGTGGAAAGCGACTGACAAATCAATAATATGGAGTCAAGAATCGGAGTCAAAACTCATCATTAGTACCACGTGATCCTCATCATATGCCCCCACTATAGGAAAATGCTTGTTTTGTGATGAAAATTTGCGACGGAATTTCTTCAATTTTCTGTCACAAATTAATTCCACGACAGAGTTTGGCGTGAACACCTGCCAAAATTAGCAATAGAATTTAGTGACGAAGTAGCGACGAAATTACTATTATGTTACTAAAATAGTGATGGATATTGGATTCTGTCACAAAATTTCGTGATTCCGTCACTAAAATAGTGAAAGATATTGGATTCTGTCACAACAGTTAGTGATGGAATACATGTCGTTGCTACAACAGCGATGGAAGTTGATTTTTGTCACTATATTAGCGACGAAAATGTTTTTTCATCAATAAAAAGGAATATCTTGTCAAGGAAAACAAGCTTTTGAGTTGTCTAGCATCGTACATGTTTTTAGCAATGGAAGCCAATTGCCGTCGCATAATCAAGCATTTTAGCTATGAAATACCTATTGCGTCGCCAAATCCATCGCTAAAAAAATGATATTGTGCTCATAAAGGCTGTTTTTCCTGACAGTTTGCAAGGAAAAAAATGATTTTCATGACACAAATAGCAACGGAATTGCAAGGAAACATTTTCATGACAATTTGCAAAAACAGGAAACATTCTCTCAACAATCAAGGAGGATCTCTGCAATTTGTATGCCTATATCATATGACACCGAAAAAAAACCAAACAGAGATCCAATGGAGAGTCCTTCACAGCTGTCTTCGTAATATGACAGTAACATACCAAAGCCAAACAACCCACAACCAGCTATTTCAGGTATATTATATCAACAGAGAGATAACAAGAGGGAGATTCAACAAGCAGAACTGCTCGTGCTGTAGCCGATGGCTAATACGTAATATCCAAAATAACAAACTGCTCAACAAAGAACAGAACAAGGGTTTTGAGGGAACACCCCACCAAGAAAAGTACTAAAATACCCTAATACAATAATAGTAAACCCATACAAGTTAGATGACTAATAACAGACTAAATAGAGGTAGGAAAGAGAGACACCCGTGTCATCATATTATTTGAACTCTTTAAGTGGATAAACTCGTAGCTATACTTAATCAGATTCACTAACTGGTGTTCAATTATTGTTTTATATTAATTTCTTGATTTGGTGTGTGTGTGTGTGTATATATATATATATATATTTATGGGTATTATCTATATGACACAGTATTGGTTGTGTGATATGTGGATATCCTTATTATACACTTCATATCACCTAGTAAATCCTAATTAGGGCAGTAGCCTAACTTGTGATATATATATTTATGGGTATTATCTATATGACGCAGTATTGGTTGTGTGATATGTGGATATCCTTATTATACACTTCATATCACCTAGTAAATCCTAATTAGGGCAGTAGCCTAACTTGTGAACAAGTTGTTCATTATGAATTTGTAGCTACAATGTTTTTAATGTTTTAAATGGTATATGTCTGGTGCTCATTCGAGCGATCATACTCCAATTCCATCGGGTCGAGGGCGTCATCGGCTTATCTGACCTGGCACTAGCAAAGCCAGAATCCCCTCGGAGCACATTCTCATCTCCCTCATCTGTTAATCCGATTCTGCCACCTATCAAGTCCTATCCTAATAGGATGTCACCTTCCCAGGTATATCCCGAGAAGTGGGCACCATCTCCATCACATGCCCCCTACCCCACGTCCACCCACATCCCGATGATGGGCACGCAGGCTGCCAGTTGCTTCTTGTCCCAGGAAATTCTATTGACCAATTGTGTGGAAACAAAAATGTGGATATGACCATATTTTGACTCAGGGTAAGTGCATTTTTTCTTATTCTTATATTCTAGACATTAATTACATAAACATATATGTCATGTCGGACAATGCTAGAGACCTCCAAAATATGACCCCAAAAGTCCCCCAAATCTATGTTGCATTAAAATAGTCATTGATTAAAACACATGTAGGGCCACTTCACCTCCAACAATCCACATAAAATATGGTCTTTTGGGGTCACTTTTTGAGGGTCTCAAGTATTATTCATGTCATTAATATGTTCTTATTTTTTAATTTTTAGATTTGAGCCTTCTAACGTTCATAAGACGATGAGTACGATTATTAAGGGCAAGTTCAATCATGTCGTGAATACATGGAAGAGTGTTCCTAGTGAGGCCAATGGTCTTTATTTTTAGGCGTTCACGGTAAGTATAAAATACCTTAAAAAATTGTCCATAATTTAATAGGACTGTCGGATAAATTTAATAGGACTGACGGCATCTTCTCATAAAAAATTAATAAAAATTGTTACTTATTCAATTTATTCGTCTAAATTTTGTAACTACATTCATTTTGAAGTATACATATTTTTGTTTGTAAGTATAGGGTATCTATGCATTCATAGTCCATGATATTTTTGTTTTTCAATGAGAAATTAGTTAATTTTTCAATACATAACTCTAAAAAAAATTTCGGGGGTGCTACTATACCCTCGAACCCCCATCAAAATTTTGTCCCCCTCACGAAAAATCTTTGCTCCGCCCCTGATTTACCCTTTTTACTTGCCCGAAAAAGAAACTAGATATTAGAATAGGTAGCGGAAGATCACCAAAACTCGTGGACTTTTGTTATGCTAACCTACAAATGGGGTATAAAGTTAGTAACTTAGTAATCTAACATTTTTGTGGACAGTTTTTATACTGGTATGTTATGTTGTTAAAATATTCATTAAACTTGGGAATTCTCATGCTAACCTTGAAATGGAGTAGAGTTATGAATCTAACATTTTAGTGGATAATAATATAATATACAGGCCTGTAGGATTTTTTAAGGCTTTTCTTTGCTGCTACAAGGTCACTTTGCTACCCAATGTTAACTATTATTTTATTATATTTTACAGAAGATATATGAGTTGGACTCTGCCTATGATTGTGAAATAATGAACTTGTGGAATAAGATGAATGGAGAATTATTTCGGGGAATGATGGAGAAGGTTCGAAAAGAGAAAGACAAAGGTGAATGGATTAAAATGAAAGGAAGAGATGAGCTTGAAAGGCTTTGCGCAGAATCGGCTTACGTGAGGAAAAGGGCGAAAGGAAAGATGAATCAAGCATCTACGACTCACGGGTGCACTAGTACCGGTGGCTCTATTCCGCACTCCGACTATTATAGGAGACTGGTAAATTTCATAATTTTAAATCAAGTTTACATTTTCAATTGTTTATCTGCTTTAAAATTAAAATTAACTTTGTTGGACCTATGGTCCTATATGTCTAATTTTGATGATATTAAATCATTTATAAATCATAATGAAACATTAAAGCAATATTTGATTTATATGAATTGAATTTAAATGACTATATATTTTTTAGATAGTGCTGGAAATTGAGTTTTGAAAACAAACATACATGGACTAAGTTAGAGCATCAATTTTCCAATTATCATATCTTAACCAACTTAGGTCCAAATGACTTGAAACTTGAATCACATATACATGAAGGTTTAATATATGTTCTAGGACTATAATCATGAGAAATTAAGTGCATCACATATATATTTGGTCATATGCTTAAATTCCGCCAAAACTAGGTTTTACCTAATTTTGTGCATATGTGTTCTTTGTGAACGTGGTGAACCAAATGAACTCCGATTTAAATGAAATTTCGTGTGCATCTTAGTTTCATCACTATGAACATATTTGACTTAGTAAAGTTCAAGAGAAAAGGCCATTTACACTGAGTTTGCAAAATGACTTTGAATTTACACTTAAAATTTATCGGTTTCACTATTAGTGATCAAATTGCTTGGTTGAGTGACCAAACGATTTCCGATTGTTATGAAATTTTACATGGACATTCTAATACATATAAAATGATTTATCATGCAGTAATATGAATTTTCTGGGTTGTTTTTCTAATATAATTAACCTATGCGCTCTATATGAAGCTCTTTGAGCTTACATGCAATTGGGGAGTTCTACCTCCTATTTCCTTGTAGGTTAATCATCATTGTGGTCTCATATGGCTCAGAATTCAGTATGTTCAAGAGTGGTCGAAGTCCAGTTTCTAAGAATGAGCTTGGAGCTCTAGGAAACTATGAAAAATCCTATATTTGCCAACTTTCCACTAAGGCACTTAATCAAGTTGAATGAATCAAACATTGAGGCTATTGGTTGTGGTCTTCATGGAGATACAACTCTTTTCAAACATGTGGGACAAACCTTGTCCTCTCTATCATTAGTGATATATTCTTGTTTGACATTTTCACTCAAGACATGTGCTACCAAGAAAGTTATGTTGGTGCAATCAAACAAGATCCTTGACATTTTCACTCAAGACATGTGCTACCAAGAAAGTTATGTTGGTGCAATCAAACAAGATCCTTGACTAAGGGATCACTTTTGAAGTCTTTGATTCAAAATGAAGGGACAAGATGGCATAGTACAATCTACATCCATGGCTGCGAATTAAAGAGAGTTTGAATGGATAAGATTTGAAGACATACATTGATCAAATGGTTGTGCATAAGACAACTTTCTTGCTTGCAATTTTTGACTTAAAAAAAGGAGCATGTGCAACGTCTATATGCTCTATGGTGGAGATTTGTTTGCTCAAATCATCAATGACCAAGATTAGGAGCTGCAATGGATGGTAGAGATCAACTCTTGAAGTTTGATCCAATGGCTGCAAGCATAGGAGAGAATTGCCTTTAAAAGAGGATCTTCCCTTTCATACAACTTGGAGAAGCATTTACAATCAAGAGAGAACTTTGTTCAAAGCTTTCAAGCATTCAAGCATCCATTGTCTACTAAAATCCCAGCTTCTTCTTGAGCCACTACTCAAGGCCTTCTCACCATTTTGCTGCTGCAAAGAGAGGGTGCTTTCACTTAAGCTCAAGGTGTTATTTCTCCCAAAATCACCTCACCTTACCTACTTGAAAATCCTACCCGTGAGTGTGTGATTGTTGTTATTGAAAGTTCTTCACTTAAATAGCTTAGTGCTAGTTGTGAGAACCTTGGCTAAAAAACCCATTGAGAAAGTCCCTTTGTTAGGGCATATTACAAACATTGAAGTTTGAGGGAGTTCTTAGAAACCCTTGGTTGTAAAGTTTGAAGATTGTCTTGAAATCTTCAGTTTCAAGGGTGACCTAAAAACCCTTGTGAGTTTTGTGGAGCTCTTGAGAAAACCACATCCTTAGTGGAGGTTGAAAATCCTAGGTTGGTGAACCTAGGTAGTAGACGTAGGAGAAGGGTCTCCGAACTACTATAAATCGTTGTGTCAATTTTTGTTCATTGCATTGTTTGCATGTTGATTGACTAAGTGTTTAATTGTTTCCTAAACTATTTTGGTCATTGCAAGACCATGCATTAAAACTGATTTTCTGCCCTTGTGTGTTGATAATTTGCTTGAGGTTGATAATTGCATTAGTGGAGGTTTCTTTGTTAATTGTCATTAATTTGTTTAAATTGAAAAAGGGATTCCAATTGGAATTTGGGGACACAATTCACCCCCCCTCTTGTGTTAAACTCGATCCGTCAATTGGTATCGGAGCAGGTTAGCTAAAACTAGGAGTTATATCCTATTTGGCATATTTATGGCAAATATTAATTCTTATGGTGAGGCCGAAGGCCTATCCATGAATAGACCACCATTTTTCAATGGCTTGCAATACGGTTTTTGGAAAAATAGGATGAAAATTTTTATAAATTCCATTGATTATGATTTGTGGGAAGTTGTAGAGAATGGTCCTTATGTTCCTAGGAAACTTTTGGGTGATGAGATGGTAGATAAGGAAAAGAGTGAGTTTACTAAGGAAGATAAGAGATTACTTAGCCTAAATAATAAGGCAATCAACACTTTGCACATTTCACTTATTAGGAGTGAATTTGATTACATAGCTCAATGTAAGAGTGCAAAGGAGATTTGGGATATGTTAGAGTTGAAGCATGAAGGAACAAGTCAAGTGAAGGACTCTAAGATAAACATGCTAGTCACCGAGTTTGAGACCTTTAGAATGAAGAAGGGTGAGAGCATTAGGGAGATGTTTTCTAGACTTACTTGCATATGTAATGAATTAGAAGCTTTGAACAAACCATATGAGGAAGTTGATAAGGTCCAAAAGATCCTTAGGAGTTTACCTAGGATTTGGAAAGATAAGGTAGTAGCCATTAAAGAGGCTAAAGACCTTAGGAAGCTTAAGATAGAGGAATTAATAGGAAGTCTAATGACACATGAGTTGGAGATGTCAAGATTAGATGAAGAAGATGCACCACCTAAGAAAAATGGCTTAGCTCTTAGGATCAATAGTGACACTAGTTCGGATTCTAGTGATGATGATAGTGAAATAGGGGCAGCCCTATTAGCTAAGCATTTCAAGAAGTTCTTGAAGATGAACAAACGTGGAGGATTCAAGAATAGAAAGGCTTTTAAAGAAAAGAGAGAGGAGATAGAGAAAGAAAAGAGTACTTGCTTTAAGTGTGGCAAAGTAGGTCACTTTATGGCCGATTGCCCTAAGCTTCAAAAGAAGAAGCATAAGGAATATAGAGAGAAAGAGAAGAAGAAGGACAAAGGGAAGAAGGAGAAGAAGGCATTCAAGGCCACTTGGGATGATTCTTCATCATCATCTTCAAGTGATAGTGAAGAGGAACTCCAAGCCAACTTGTGTCTCATGGCAAATGAGGAAGAGGAAGTGTCCTCATCAAATTCGGATGAGATGGTAACATCTTCTAAACCTTCTTATGATGAGCTCTCTTGTGTTTATGATGAACTTTATATTGCTTATGAGAAATTAATGCATAAACACAAGCATACTAAGAAAGAAGTTAGTAGACTTTCTAAAGTAGAAAAAATGCATCTAAATGAGTGTTGTGATTTGAAATCTAAATATGATGATGTATGTTTTTCACTTGATGCATTAGTTCAAGAAAATGAGGATTTAAAAGATCAATTGAAAACATGTGTTAATTCTAGTAACATTGCATCATCTAGCAATTCACATGACTTAGATGCTTTGCATGCTAGGATTCATGAGCTAGAAGGTGAGTTGGATACATGGGATGATCATGAGTGCATTATTATGCCTAACTCTTCTTCTCTACGAAAAGAGCTTGATATGGCCAATGAGAAATACAATATGCTTGAAAAACAATTTTCAAAATTTTCTATGAGTTCTTCTAAATTGGATGAACTTCTTGCATCTCAAAGACATTATCTTGACAAGAGTGGATTAGGATATGATCCTATGAAACTTAAGGACACCCTAGAGGCTAAGGAGGCCACGGTCAATGTGAACAAAAATGGTACCTACCCCAAGGGTAAGGCTAATGTTCCTAAGGGAACTACACCTAGGAAGAGAAAAGTTTATGTGAAGAAGGTTTGGGTGCCTAAAGGGTTGAATGACTTTGAAAAGAAAGCATATGTGATGAGAACTTTCAAAATTGATGCATATGCCTTTATTGCTACTAACCCCAAAGGATCCAAAGTTTGGATACCTAAGGTATATTAAACATGTGTTTATCTAGGTGTGCTTAAAATCCAAATCCGAATCATGCAAATGGTATTTGGATAGTGGTTGTTCTAGACACATGACGGGAGATGCTTCATTATTCACATCCTTTGAAGCAAAGAAGAATGGAGGATTTGTGACCTTTGGAGACAAGGCCAAAGGTAAGATCCTAGGCTTGGGATCCATAGGTAACTCTTCTTTCTCCCTTAGTGAAGTAAGATTGGTTGAAAATTTATCTTTTAATTTATTGAGTGTTAGTCATTTAGCCGATAAAGGCTTTGATATTCTTTTCAAAAATGATAAATGTTATGTGTTTGATGTTTATGGTAATGTTGTGAAATTAGGAAGTAGAAGTGGTGATATGTATGTAATGCATTTTGATGCTATGAAAAATTCTAAAATATCTTGCTTGCTTGCTAAGAATGATGATGCTTTGCATTGACATAGAAGATTAGGTCATATCGGAATGTCTACATTGAAAAAGTTGTGTGCCAATGAACTTATTAGAGGATTGCCTAAGTTAAATTTCAATGTTGAACATGTTTGTGATTTTTGTGTTAGGGGTAAACAAACTAAAGAGTCTTTTAAGCCTAAACTTGATATTAGTACTTCTAGGCCTCTAGAATTGTTACATATGGATTTATTTGGTCCTAGTAGAGTTAGGAGTCTAGGTGGAAAATACTATGCATTTGTTATTGTGGATGATTATACTAGATTTACATGGTGTTTGTTTCTTGTGCATAAAAGTGATGCATTGCATGCTTTTGAAAACTTACTTAGGAGATTGCAAAATGAGCATAACTTAAAAGTTTCAAAAATTAGAAGTGACCATGGAGGTGAATTTGAAAATGCTAATTTTTTGATTCTTTGTGTGCTTCTTTTGGTATTAAACACGAGTTTAGTACTCCTAGGACACCTCAACAAAATGGGGTTGTAGAAAGGAAGAATAGAACTTTACAAGAACTAGGAAGAACCATGCTTCTAGAATATAATCTTCCTAAATATTTTTGGGACGAAGCTACTAGTAATGCATGTTATGTGAGTAATAGATTTAGCATTAGAAAAGGATTAAAGAAAACTCCTTATGAACTCTTGTATGGCAAGAAACCTAAAGTAGATTACTTTAAGGTTTTTGGTGCTAAATGTTTTATTTTAAATACCAAAGACAATTTGGATAAATTTGATGCAAAGAGTGACATTGGAATATTTTTAGGATATTCATCATCATCTAAAGCATATAGAGTATTTAACTCTAGAACTAAAATTGTGGAAGAAAGTGTAAATGTTAAATTCGATGATATGACCACACTTACTCCAAATGTGCGTGTAGAAAATAAATTTTCAGATTTGGAACATCCTTTGAAGCACAAAAATAAAGGTACACATGGAGTACAATTGCTAGAAGAAGATGAAGATGATGTCCCTTTGGTGGAGAACTTAAGGGAGATGAATATCTCAAATGAAGAAACACCACCAAATGAAGAAAGTGAAGGTGAACCCGAGGGAAATGAAGAACCAAAAGAAGCTGAAAATGCTATGGAACAACCGGGTGTTCACAAATACAAGGTGATGAAGTCTCATCCAAAAGAACTAATTATTGGAGACTTGCATCAAGGAAGGCAACTAAGAGCCAAAAGGGACTCTACGGTCAATTCTAATCCTTTAAACTCTTTTGTCATGCTTTCTTTAGTAGAGCCTAAAAATGTACGTGATGCTTTGCATGATGATGATTGGGTGTATGCCATGCAAGAGGAGTTAGAACAATTTGAGAGAAGTAAGGTTTGGACTCTTTGTCCTAAACCTAAAGACCACACCATTATAGGAACAAAATGGGTCTATAGGAATAAGATGGATGAAAATGGTAATGTAACTAGGAACAAAGCTAGATTAGTGGCCCAAGGATATTGCCAAGAAGAGGGCATTGACTTTGATGAAACCTTTGCACCGGTTGCAAGGTTAGAGGCTATTAGATTATTGCTTGCATTTGCATGTTACAAAAATATCAAACTTTTTCAAATGGATGTGAAAAGTGCATTTTTAAATGGTGTGATAAATGAGGAAGTTTATGTTAAACAACCTCCCGGATTTGAAAGTAAGAAATTTCCAAACCATGTTTACAAACTAGACAAGGCTTTATATGGTTTAAAACAAGCTCCTAGAGCTTGGTATGAAAGATTGTCTAAGTTCTTGCTTGAAAATGGTTTTCAATGTGGTAGTATTGATGATACTTTGTTTATTAAATACAAAGGTCTTGATATGCTAATTGTGCAAATATATGTTGATGATATTGTGTTTGGTGCTACATTAGAATCTATGTGTGAAGATTTTGCATTATGCATGAAGAATGAATTTGAAATGAGTATGATGGGTGAGTTGACTTACTTTCTAGGTTTACAAATTAAACAAACCCCACTTGGCACTCACATTAGTCAAACTAAGTATACAAATGAGATATTAAAAAGGTTTGGCATGGATATTTCTAAAGGTTCATCCACACCTATGGGAGTGGGAACCAAATTAGAACCCGACCTAGATGGTAATGATGTTGATCAAAAGCGATATAGGTCAATGATTGGTAGTTTACTTTACTTGACCGCATCTAGGCCCGATATTATGTTTAGTGTTTGCATGTGTGCAAGATTTCAATCTAATCCTAAGCAAACACATCTCATGGCCATAAAGAAGATTCTTAGGTACTTAAAGGACACACCTTCCCTAGGGTTGTGGTATGATAAGAAATCTTCATTTGACTTGCATTCATTTGTAGATGCCGACTTTGCGGGTTACAAAATAAATAGGAAAAGTACTAGTGGTACTTGTCAATACCTAGGAAATATGCTCATATCTTGGTTCTCCAAGAAGCAAACATGTGTTGCTTTGAGCACTACCGAAGCCGAATATATGGCTATTGGTAGTTGTACTTGCCAATTGCTTTGGATTAAACAACAAATGCTTGATTTTAATATGGAATTTTCAAACATTCCAATTCTTTGTGATAACATAAGTGCCATACATTTGTCTAAGAATCCTAGATATCATGGTAAAGCTAAGCATATAGACATTAGACATCATTTCATTAGAGATCATGTTGCTAAAAAGAACATTGTGCTTGAACATGTAGAAGGGGAACATAATATTGCCGATTTGTTCACTAAACCTTTAGCTAAGGATAGATTCATAAAACTAAGAAATGCATTGGGTTTGTGTGAAGCACCTTGAGAGCATATTTCTTGAATGCATATCCTTGTTTGATTGATATCCCAAGATTGAACTTGAATGCTTATTATATTTTCTTGGTGATATGTGCTTATAAGCTAAATGTATAAATTGGTATGCATGATTGAAGGGGGAGTGACCTAGTGTCATTAGGAGGCCATGGGTCACTTAGTGTGATAGGCTCCAAATTAGGTCACTTAGGTTCTATTAGTTCAATTGGTGTGTTGCCATGACTATTTGTTGATGAGAACTAGTTTTGATATTATTTGAAGTATGTTTATGGTCTTAAATCACTTTTGTGATAAAATCTCAAAAATGCTTATAAATCTTTTCCAAAACTTGCATCAACCCCTTAGTTCTCCACTTTTTGATTTATTACAAAAAGGGGGAGAGACATGATGATAAATTGCATTAAAATCATTTGCCAAAATGCATATATAGGCATAACTTAAGGGGGAGTGTATATGCCATGATTGGGAGAGAATAGATGTTAAAGTAAGGGGGAGCTAAGCTTACTTAACTAAAGTTGTATATGAGTTTCAAAAGTGTTTTAAATTGATATCATTAAACTTTTTAATGCACTTTGAATTGATATTAAATTCAATTACAATCAAATAGACATTTATATCATGCATGTTTTGTAATCATCAAAAAGGGGGAGATTGTTGGACCTATGGTCCTATATGTCTAATTTTGATGATATTAAATCATTTATAAATCATAATGAAACATTAAAGCAATATTTGATTTATATGAATTGAATTTAAATGACTATATATTTTTTAGATAGTGCTGGAAATTAAGTTTTGAAAACAAACATACATGGACTAAGTTAGAGCATCAATTTTCCAATTATCATATCTTAACCAACTTAGGTCCAAATGACTTGAAACTTGAATCACATATACATGAAGGTTTAATATATGTTCTAGGACTATAATCATGAGAAATTAAGTGCATCACATATATATTTGGTCATATGCTTAAATTCCGCCAAAACTAGGTTTTACCTAATTTTGTGCATATGTGTTCTTTGTGAACGTGGTGAACCAAATGAACTCCGATTTAAATGAAATTTCGTGTGCATCTTAGTTTCATCACTATGAACATATTTGACTTAGTAAAGTTCAAGAGAAAAGGCCATTTACACTGAGTTTGCAAAATGACTTTGAATTTACACTTAAAATTTATCGGTTTCACTATTAGTGATCAAATTGCTTGGTTGAGTGACCAAACGATTTCCGATTGTTATGAAATTTTACATGGACATTCTAATACATATAAAATGATTTATCATGCAGTAATATGAATTTTCTGGGTTGTTTTTCTAATATAATTAACCTATGCGCTCTATATGAAGCTCTTTGAGCTTACATGCAATTGGGGAGTTCTACCTCCTATTTCCTTGTAGGTTAATCATCATTGTGGTCTCATATGGCTCAGAATTCAGTATGTTCAAGAGTGGTCGAAGTCCAGTTTCTAAGAATGAGCTTGGAGCTCTAGGAAACTATGAAAAATCCTATATTTGCCAACTTTCCACTAAGGCACTTAATCAAGTTGAATGAATCAAACATTGAGGCTATTGGTTGTGGTCTTCATGGAGATACAACTCTTTTCAAACATGTGGGACAAACCTTGTCCTCTCTATCATTAGTGATATATTCTTGTTTGACATTTTCACTCAAGACATGTGCTACCAAGAAAGTTATGTTGGTGCAATCAAACAAGATCCTTGACATTTTCACTCAAGACATGTGCTACCAAGAAAGTTATGTTGGTGCAATCAAACAAGATCCTTGACTAAGGGATCACTTTTGAAGTCTTTGATTCAAAATGAAGGGACAAGATGGCATAGTACAATCTACATCCATGGCTGAGAATTAAAGAGAGTTTGAATGGTCAAGATTTGAAGACATACATTGATCAAATGGTTGTGCATAAGACAACTTTCTTGCTTGCAATTTTTGACTTAAAAAAAGGAGCATGTGCAACGTCTATATGCTCTATGGTGGAGATTTGTTTGCTCAAATCATCAATGACCAAGATTAGGAGCTGCAATGGATGGTAGAGATCAACTCTTGAAGTTTGATCCAATGGCTGCAAGCATAGGAGAGAATTGCCTTTAAAAGAGGATCTTCCCTTTCATACAACTTGGAGAAGCATTTACAATCAAGAGAGAACTTTGTTCAAAGCTTTCAAGCATTCAAGCATCCATTGTCTACTAAAATCCCAGCTTCTTCTTGAGCCACTACTCAAGGCCTTCTCACCATTTTGCTGCTGCAAAGAGAGGGTGCTTTCACTTAAGCTCAAGGTGTTATTTCTCCCAAAATCACCTCACCTTACCTACTTGAAAATCCTACCCGTGAGTGTGTGATTGTTGTTATTGAAAGTTCTTCACTTAAATAGCTTAGTGCTAGTTGTGAGAACCTTGGCTAAAAAACCCATTGAGAAAGTCCCTTTGTTAGGGCATATTACAAACATTGAAGTTTGAGGGAGTTCTTAGAAACCCTTGGTTGTAAAGTTTGAAGATTGTCTTGAAATCTTCAGTTTCAAGGGTGACCTAAAAACCCTTGTGAGTTTTGTGGAGCTCTTGAGAAAACCACATCCTTAGTGGAGGTTGAAAATCCTAGGTTGGTGAACCTAGGTAGTAGACGTAGGAGAAGGGTCTCCGAACTACTATAAATCGTTGTGTCAATTTTTGTTCATTGCATTGTTTGCATGTTGATTGACTAAGTGTTTAATTGTTTCCTAAACTATTTTGGTCATTGCAAGACCATGCATTAAAACTGATTTTCTGCCCTTGTGTGTTGATAATTTGCTTGAGGTTGATAATTGCATTAGTGGAGGTTTCTTTGTTAATTGCCATTAATTTGTTTAAATTGAAAAAGGGATTCCAATTGGAATTTGGGGACACAATTCACCCCCCCTCTTGTGTTAAACTCGATCCGTCAAACTTGTCGTTTAACTTAAATTACAGAAAGAAGAATATAGTCAGGACCCCACTCAGGCTGAGGTATTTATTCGTACCTATCAAAAAAGGGTACTCAAGAATTCGTTGAAGAACGAGCAACCAATACATATGTAAGTAATATAAATCTTGTTAAATTTGAATATTAATAAGATATTTAAATCATGATGATATTTGATATTATAATTTTTTTAATATTGATACAAGATGAATTCAACAAGCTGAAGGAAGCTCGGTCCACTCAAGCATCGACCATCGGAGAGTCATCGTTGAACCGTTGGATGGGAACTCCATATTCTTCGAGGCGGGTAGGGGGTTCAATAAGAAAGGATGTATCTACCGTCTTGTATCAGAGTCGCATCGTTTGCGCTGTTCATTTTCTTATAGCGGACATTTGGATCGCATCCTCAGTATTTGCTGCAGCAGATAGAGGATCGTGTGGCTCAATTGAATTCTGAGTTACAGGATCAGTTCATAGATCAACGAACTATGATCAACACCTTGTAGGAGGAGTTGCAGTTCTGTAAGCAGTTGGTGTAGATGCAAAGCCAAATGATGCAGCAACAAGACCGGAGGTTGGAGGAACAAGACCGGAAGATACAACAAGAAAGTCGAATGATGCAAGACCTCTTTGCTTGGTTTGGGATGTAACCACCCTATGATAACCCCGATGACGATTGCGAGGATGATGTGCACACTTTTGATGAAGGTTAGCTTTTGGGGTTGTTTTGTATTGTGAAAAGTTTGACAAATAGCCTTAAACAAATTTTTACGTAATTGATTTTTATCGTAAATATTTTTAATGAATTTTAAATACAATTATATTAGTCAAATTATAATATTAATAATCGCATTTAAAAGATAAAAATACGGAAATAATAAATTAAAAATAACATTAGTGACGGAAATTTTACAATGGTATTTGTGATGTCTTGATTGGAATATGATGATTACAGTGTAACAAATAATTTTTTTGGAACGATAGTTGGTTTTAAGGGTTTGATTGGTGATCCTATTGTAGTAACATTGTGTGATTTTGATATATTGGATAAGCTAATAATTCCTTTGTAGATGATACTGGTGGACTTTTGATTTTTATAGTTTCAGCGGTACTTGATGATTCTTTTTCATATAGAAAAGTGTATAGAATAAATATTACACATGATGTTTTATGGTAGGTTACAATGACGATAATTACCTTTTGGATACGAATATAATAGTTAACGAATATTATAAGAAAATAGTTATGTCGGTTAAGTAGTGTGAATTTGGGTGAACAAAGTAAAGTTTCAAGGTCACGTAATCTCTAAGGAGGGTGTGGTGGTTGACTTTTCTAAAGTTGAAGCTGTTTGTATATATATATGTGCCCCGTCTGTGTGTGTATATATATGTGCAATGTGTGTGTGTGTATATATATATATAATATGAGGAATTCTCACATTAGGGTCTCATGTAAGGGTGTAAAATAAGAGTTATTTTTTAATGGTGTGGATGAATGAGATAACAAGTGTGGTCCACTGTTTAAACATAAACTCTTATTTTACACCCTTACGTTAGACCCTTATATGAGAATTCTTGTATAATACATATACATATATATAATACATATATAAATATTAAATAGTCAAAAATCGGGCCCGACCCAAAGCCTTGTGCCTTAGGGGCATGGGCCTCATTTTGAGGGTCATGCCCGGTCCAAAGCCCGATTCTCAAAATCGGGCTGACCTGTCCTGTCCTGTCCTGTCCTGTCCTGCCCTGCCCGATACCGACCCCTATCTCTAGATCATCCAAGGGTGGGTTTCTCTTGTTGACCACAACAGGCATGCGTGCTCTATTGGTCCATCCATAAACCCCTCGTTCTTCATAGAATCTGACAAAACTCCCATGAATACGTTTGAGAATTTGACTTTTGGGGTTAGACTTGGTTTTTAGGGTTAGACGTACTTTAGTTTTTAATTCCTTATATTTTTCATGTCATTTCATGTTTTCTAAATGATATTACCATGTCAACAAAAATTAGTCACATCAGCGATTTTGGATGGAAAACATAATGGAGGGCTAACGGTTAGTGTTCATTATAATTCAGGGGCTTATTTGATCCGAAATAAAGTTCAGTGACTCAATCGACTCAGTCGTCAAAGTTTAGGGGCCATTTTGATTCTTCTCCCTATTCTTTCTCCAAGATTATAAATACTAAATAGATTTTTTTTTATCCTTTCTATATTTTTCTACAAATTCCCTTGATAAAAATATCACGTCAATTATTAGATGTTATGTTCCAATCCCTCAAACGACAATTGGATGCATTATTCCCAAACTCGCATACCAATATATAATAAAGAAATAGATGAGCAAGCATATATAGTTAATACAAAGGACACAAATTTTCCAATACGAATGGGTATACAATTTGATTGAGTAGTACATCCGATGTAATCAAAAAAGAAAAAAAGGATGACAAAATGATGACAAATGAAGAGTACTGCGAGTACTAGTTGACTGCGCTGCAAATCCTTCTTATCTGGCCAGCGGAACCCGTAAGAACATCAATGTCTCCCATTTTGATCATGGCCGATGCAAAATCATTCTTGAAAGTGCTGGGGTTCCTGCTATAATCATTGACAATGCTGTCCGTGGATCCGCCACTAAAGAGAACTTGATCCGAATGAAGAAGCCCCTTCTTTTGTTGTAAATTCTTGAAATAATTGTTGTCGAAAGAATCAGGAGTCACCAAATCGAGCGGTGCCAAATTCCTGTCGCTGCCACTACTTGGACAGCCGCGCTTGCGAGTGCTAGCAAATCCAGCATCGATGTCACTTGTGTTATCGTATATCCTCTGGCGAAATGTGAAGCATTGAGCTTGTCCGATTGTGTGGGAACCTGACAGTGCAACCATGTCTCTTGCACTAAGGCCTTTGTTTTGGAAAACAGATATAAGTCGATCAACACCGTCTAGAAAACTAGGAAGCTGTCCACTTTCAGCTAGAGATCTGCTTGCAGTGGTCGAGTCCCGTCTTCCAAGCTTCACAGTCCAAGATGGACCACCCACCTAACAAAATCCAAAAGTTAGTTTAAGTTCTGAGCCCAAAACCCAAAACCTTAAATACTACAAATTTATAAATATATACACTTACATATTCAGATGCATCTCTCACAGCCACTGCGATAATGTCAGCACAAGATACAATGCCAGGACATACTTTCTCTACTTCAGCCTTGGCATTGTCTATGACTTCATAGCCTCTAACAGATTTATCATTAGGACCTGCAGTCTTTTCACTTTGGATTGATGATGTTTCATCGAGTAAGATCGATGCATCACATCCCTGAACGAAACAATCATGGAAATGGAGACGAATGAGCGATGCCGCCATTCGACGTTCTCTCGCAATTGCAGATCTTATTGATGTTCTAATGGTACTGAGTGCATTAGGACATGTATTCTGATAGAAGGTTTAAGAAAGCTGTGCTTGGCATGTTGTGCTCATGAGAAACAGCATCAACACTAAAGCACCAGTTTTGTTTAAATGTTGAGAAGCTGAAGCTGCCATATTGAAATAAAAGGAGTATAAGTAGTTGAGAGTAGAGAGAGGAATTGAAATTGAAGAATTGGTGCAGGATACATTTTACTGCAACAATTTATAGGTTGAGATAGGTAACGCGTGGCTGACACAATCAACATATTATGCTAGCAATATGTGACTGAATCTATTTTTATATATTTGAAAGAGTGTGTGCATGACTTATTCTACATTCGAAGAATTGGTGCAGGATACATTTTAATGCAACAATTTATAGGATGAGATAGGTATCCCGTGAGTGACACAATCAACATATTATGCTAGCAATATGTGACTCAATCTATTTTTATATATTTGAAAGAGTGTGTGCATGACTTATTCTACTTTTGACTTATCAACAATAGAATACTACTTACCATAATCAATGTATGTAGAGTTGGGAAAAAAACGGAATGGGAGGGGTTTCAATTCCTTACTACAATTATCCCTCAAAAATCATGTTAAATCATGAAAATGACATATTAGAGTTTAGGAGTTAGAAATTAGTGTTTAGAGTTTAGAGTTTAAGGTTTAGAGTTTATGACTTAATTTTTAGTGTTTAGAGTTTAGGATTGAGGGTTTAAAATTTAGTATTTAGAATTTTTTTTCCCCAAAATCTACTATATATTAACATTATGAATAGCAAAAATATTTAATTACACATTTTAATTCATGATTTAACGTAGTTTTGAGGTAGAATTGGAGTCGGAATTGAAGCCCCCAATCCCAGGGAAAACACATTTTATATTTATATTTATATGCAATAAAATAAATGTTAAATTGTTAATGTCAAAAGTCAAACATGAGAATTATAGCTGTTATACACATATCATTTCGTATACGCATGGATTATCCTTTCCAGTGGGATCCGCATGCATGCATGCAATGTTGGATGGTTTTTGACATTTGACGTGGTAGTTTCTCTTGAAGGTGATAGCTGGATTGGTTTTTCTGCTTGCTATTTAATATTAAAGTAGAAAAATCAACAAATTAAAGTGGGAAAAATTCGGCAAAGTAAAGGGGACATGTTGACTAGTACTGGTTAAGCAGATCTGTTCCATGTTGACTAAACGGGTTTTTCGTTGTTGATTAATTAAAAGCAAATACACTAATTACGAGGCAGTTCCTTTTGAAACTTCTGGCTTGCTTGTTCAACTCCAAGCCGCCACCCTCCTCTAGACATATTGCCAACGAATTTACAGTCCGTCCCCATTAACCGCTCGGGCATCGACCCAGGAAGAATAAATTCTGGGCTTACTGAGAATCCCTGATCAATTTTTCCTTTCGTAATACCTTA
Source organism: Tripterygium wilfordii (assembly GCF_013401445.1). NCBI lineage: Eukaryota > Viridiplantae > Streptophyta > Magnoliopsida > Celastrales > Celastraceae > Tripterygium > Tripterygium wilfordii. The sequence goes on from NC_052234.1 coordinate 3,227,818, forward strand.
CCCCCAGGGGAAGTCGAATCCCCGCTGCCTCCTTGAAAGAGAGATGTCCTGAACCACTAGACGATGGGGGCATAGTTGCCCGACCACCAGCACACTATGCTCATAGTATGAGCAGTTTTTTGAAATTGTCAATATACAATAGAATGATATGGTCTGACTAGATCCGAAGTCTTTTTTCGTCTTTCATGATTCCATATAATTTTTTGTCTATTTCTGAATCATTCATTAGAATCGCTATTCTATATAAATCTATTTTTTATTATCTACTAAAATTTCCATTCTAGGTAATCCTGGATGCTACTTAAATTTTTACACGCAGTAATTATTAAATAAGATATATAACGACCAAGGGTTCAGTTCCTAATATCCTAATGGGACATTTGGTTCATAATTGTGTGAGATAAGTAGGAGATAAGTGCAAGGTGAGTGTGAGATAAGAATAGGATGTGCATGGTAATGCTTGGTATAAAATAAAGAATGAGCATGAGTGTGAAAATATTAAGGGGTTTTTACCTATAAGGACAAAAACTAAAAGTTATATCCAAACAAGGACAATCTAAAAAAAACTTTAGAAAAAATGACAAAACCTACCAACTTACGAAAATATCTTCCTTCCTTCTTTCTTCCTCCTCCTCCTCATTCCTTGCTCCACCATATCGGAAGTTGGCCGTCCGTCCATCATTTTCAACAAGCCAACTATCGAAATAAAGCTCTAAATCAACTCGATCAAAGCATCACCCACAGTCGATTATCACTTGAGTCGCCGAAAAAGCTTTGTGAAATCACAGCCACCGTTTGAAAAAAAGCTAAATCCGGTCCATATGGCCAACGCCGGCGACTATCAACGCCCCAATCAACTCCACGGATCAAGGCACATCACCTATGAGGTTTTATTGCTTTTTCGAACTCTTTTTTTTTTTTCTGAAATGTTATCTGTTTCGAAACTTCAAACATATAACATTTCATTAAATACAGATAACATTTTAACAAGATAGATAACATTTAGCAAGACAAATAATATTATGACAGATATCAAATTAATCGAAATAGAAAACATATCATCTGCAGTCTATAGATCCCAAAAAATCACGAAAATCACCACAGAAAATGTCGAAAATAATGATGTGATGACAAATCGAAGGAAAACTACAAGATCTATAGGTCTCGTGATGAGTATGAGTAGATCTAGTTTGAATACAACAAAAATGGGGATGAAAAATCACTAAAAAATGATATAGAACTCTCGAATAAGCCATGAGGGGCGGAGAAGAAGCTTCCAACGGCGGAGACGAAGCTTCCGACAGAGTTCAAAAATGAATCATGTGCAGGAGACATGTGTCATGTTTGAGGATGAAGATGAGGGTATTTTAGACAATAAAATCATTTATTTTTTAACTTTTTGTCTTTTTTGGAATATTAGTTCAAATTACATGGACTTTATGGAATAAGACTTTTAAGAGTGTCCTTCTTGAAACAAAACTCTTCAATAAGGGACAAATCTTTAATTTTCCCAAATATTAATAGTACAATTTTCATATTATCCATTTTTTCTTTTTAGAAAATAAAACAATATTTTATAACAATGATAAAAGAGCCTTTTACACATCAAAACTCATTCTCTTTTGTGGAGAATAGTCATTCTCACCATTTTGGTGAGGTTGGCTATTCTCCACAAAAGGAGAATAGAGCAAGGAATGAGTTTGAGATTCCACCCTCCAAAACTCAACCAAATAAGAGAATATTTAATCCCACCCTCATTCCCCCCTCAAAACACCAACCAAATGTCCCATAATGGTTTAGAAAGAGTCTTCCTTTTTTTGAAGATATCATGAACCTAATGTTGGCATGAGTTGTAAATTTGACTCTTTCATAATTGATAGGAGAAATTATAGTGTGAACAAATAAAATGACACATGCCAGGTCAGCAGGACACGTGGGATGGAGAATGAGAAATGTATGACCAGCTTCCAGGAAGCATCGTACTAGGGAAGAGGTTAGGAGAGGATCTGTCTCACTCCCATGAATAATACCTCAAGCTAAATTCAAATGTGAAGAAGATCAGGGATCATGAGGGATTTTATCCTACCTGCCATAACACTCCATATCCTATCTACCATAATAGGTGGCATACAGAGGAATGACTTCCCAGAGACAATCTAGCTATGAGTCAAACTAAGAAGTCAACCCAAGGAAAAGGGAATGTGAGAATCCTAACAGTCGTGCAATACCAACCTAACAACCATGTATGATTTAGGGAAGTATCTAGTCTCAACCCAAAGAGGGAATGCTTCCTAACCACAACCTAGGGATCATGAAAAATCCTCATATCACAACCTCGTATGACAATCTCAACGTCAAGATATCAACCTCAATATCAAGATCTCAACAAACTGAACAATTAGGATATAAAAATCCCAATAGATACGAGCTACAACACTATTAAATGAGGATGATCAAACTCATCCCAGGTAGGCTCTCATAATCGAGACATTTCACTTTCACTTTGATTCTTTGAATAAAATTACTGACTTAAGCGTCGGAGTGTTATCGGGTCACAAAGGGCCGCCTTCTCCCTCGTTCTTGTAGGATTCACAGAGGCTTGCCGATGCGTCAACCATCTCAGCAGCTGATGCGTGGATCGTCTAGATTTTTGTATCCACATATAGGAAATAGATCTTACTTGAATCCCTTCTTTCAAGGATAGACACAACGGTTTACTTAGATAATTTTGGCCGTGTATAGCTAGAAAAAACCCTACTGTGTACTGATATATATACTGTTGTAAATACTGTTGTAAAGGTTGCTAAGATAATATAACAAATACTTCCGTTTAACATGGTATCAGAAGAGTTGTTTCTCATGAACCTCTGCTACGACTAAAAGAGGATGGAAGGTCCTTCATTCGGCGTGGTACAACACGATGGAAATTCCACTGACTCTATATTAAAAGATCTGACGACAAGGATGGCAGAAGATTGATCCCAAAACCAAACTCAATCCCATGCACCGACCTATGACGATCTGACTGCACAGATTGCCATCAAGTTGGATGGCTCCAACCATGCCTTATAGTCGTAGGTTGTCAAGATGTATATTGATCGATACTTTTTATTGCAAGAAATACTTGCAATTCAATACCGACGGGTTTATCCCAATCGCAAGTGTACGTGCCAACTGACAGTATAATAGTGAAAGGGGTCGAATCCATGAGGACTGTATTAATTACCAACTATAACTACTAACAATAGTGCAAATTAAATTCGGATGCTTCTAATATTAACTAGCAATAAAATTTAGATAAATATCAATGGATGAAAAACTAGCTTGGGTTTAGCTTGCCAACTACCTCCACCTGTGCACACAGATTAATATGCAATCACACAATTTAAAAGTCTAACAATGTCAATTGAAAGGCCTTGGTCCAGCTGCAGTCAATTAGATTTCCCTAAACAACGATCCTGACTTTGGTCCAGTTGCAAGATCTTTTCTTATCAAAGGAGTCTTGGTTGGTCTATCCTAAGAGTTTCCTAAGACAAGCATAAGCACTAGGAAATCGACAGTTGCACAATCTAGGATAATGGTCTATTACCCAATCAATTATGTCCTATGTTCCCAAAACTTGGATCTTACGCAAGTTCTTGTTACTTCGTCAAACACCGGGTCATGGTCAGCCGAATATGTTTAACTAACAATTCCTAAAATTATGATGTTGATCAGGCATGCATAACAATAGGAAATAAACAATTAATCCAGAGAACAAAGAATTAAACTTAGTCTGATTGTCAATTAAATCTGTGCACAAGGTTTATGGTAGAAGAATTACCAAACCCTAGCTAGAAAAGAGTTTAGCTACACATGCTTAAAATTAAAACCATATAAATACTCATAGACAATGTTCAAATCAATGGAAGAGTAGAAATTTGCTGAAGAATTGATGTGCCCAGCTTTGATGTTGCTTCTCCTCCTTCCTGCCGACACCCACTTCCTCAATCTTTGGTCTTCGGCTGCGCAAAGTAAAAGTCTCCTTTTTTCTCAGCTTAACACGCCTTATATAGTCTTTAGCAAACCCTAAACTGGCCCAATTGTCCTTGCCACGTCAGCAACTTAATTAACACAAGTCTGGTTCCCACGTTCTGCGGCCGCGACAAGTTGCAAAACAGGTTACAAATTCTGTCCAGTAATGAATTTATTCTCCCGCAGTACCTGTGCATAAAAACACCAATGTGGGTAGTATTTTGCACTAAACAACATAGAAAAATAGTAATTTTAAGCCCGTAAAAGTAGGTGTATTTTACACCCAACAAAATCCCCCAAACTTCACTCTTGCTTGTCCTCAAGCAAGTAATCAAGAAAAAGTTTAAACCATTTAAGCATCAGTTGAAAATCTGCAATCAAGAATTGGCACTACAAGTACTCTCTCATTATTGCAATGCAATATTGACATCCAGTAGAAAATTGCACAGCCCTAACTCTGCTCACAACCACTTTGGTTTACACAATTATTCTCACACACCCTCACCAAGGTACGCACATAATATGTAGAAGAGAATTTTCACTCAAGTGTATAAGGGTAGTGTTTACTCTCTTATGAATTCATAACCTGCAGCCATATGCTCACATGTCCACCAATCTTACTTCACACTAAAATTTTCATTCAATAAATCAGAAGGACTTTATTGGGGCAAGAAATTTGGCTAAGGAAGGCTAAAAAAATGAACAAAATAAATATAAACTGGATTCAAACCAAAGTTATCATGATCCAATCACAAGCAGGCACAATGCAACAAGGATAAGCGTCAATGAATACATAGGTTAGATACGGGTATGGTTTAACAAAATATGTGATGATCATGCCATATATCACACAGTCTCAAAAATAGGCATCCATCATACGACTAATCCTAACACCATCTAACCATCCCAACATAATAAAGTACCAAAAGAGAACTCCCCTACTCCAAAATAACAAATAAGATTGTCAGCAACCTAACTAGAACACCAGCACACATCCACATAACTTCAGGGTAGGCTTCCATCACGAATCAAATCAAACATCTCCCTCTGTTGAGCCTCAAACCTCTGCATTGCCTCCTTCATCTCATGCATATGTGTCCCAATACTCATTTGAAGTGACTCAACTGTTGATTCAAGATGCTCCAACCGGGTTATAACCTGCCCCTGCAAACTCCCAACTTGCTCAACTTCGACACCCAAATCAGTCACTTTCTCCTCAACAGCCTCCAACCTTTCGTCCAAATTACCACAACCTGCACCAACAGTTCCTTCTTCAGTATTATGCACCCGAGACTCCTCAGCTGTCCCAGAAGTTTTCTGCTGCTGCCTAACAAGCTGCACTTCACTTCTATCAAACCAAAACCTGTTAAGAGGTGCTTTCCTTTTCTCCTGAACATCACCCAGCTCCTTTTCCACACTTTCAGCAAGACACAAAGTAGTGATTAGTACTCCAAACGGCAGCACCTGACCAGGTTTATTGTCCTCTTTCACTTTAACAATGTGATCATATATAGTACTTGCCATGCAAAAATCCAAATCACAAATAATGGCATACATCAAATAGCAAGACTTTGCATTAACAGTGGAGAGATGAGTCACAGGTATCACATTCCTGGTCACTATCTGAGCTAACAGTCTATAAGGTTGCATCAAATCTACATATAAAATCACATTTTTGTTCGGCTCATCACTACTATTCCCAGTCAGAGTTTCAACCACAATCCTCCAATCAGGCCACACAATATCAACATTCGAAGTTCCAAAATCCCTAAATTTAAAGCTAGGTTTCTTCAATGGTTCGGGTAAGCTCAAAACAGATGAAACCCTTCTTGGGTTGAAAAAGAACTGCTTACCTCGCACATATGCCATACAGTGGTTATCATTAACTATCAAATTGGCATAAAACTCATAAACCAATTGCCAAATAGCCACACCTGGAACACTGGTGATGCCGAGCCATCCCCTCTCTTTCAATTTGTAATACCAGTTAACCCGTTGGAAGTGCTCCACCACAACATGGCGTTCCACATGCAAAGCCCGCTTCGACCACACTTCCTCACACTCGATTTGCACTGCCGGGGATATGAATCGGTCAAAACCCTCTTCTTCCTCCACAGGGACATCCGCACTCTCAACCACCTTTCCCTTCTTCTTGCTTGCTAACTCCTTCTTCCTCTTTGCACTTCTTGTAGCCATTAATGAACTCGGTATTGTTGCCAAAATTGAGAGAATTAACCCAATTTTTTCTTTTTAGAAAGGTAATCTCCCCTGTCTTTAGGTGCAAGAGGTAGAAGAGAAAATTAGGGGTTGCGGCGGCTGTAGGGCCTGGCACCAACCCTACTCCATATATATATTTATCTTTTTTTTTTTTTTTTTTTTTTTTTTTTTTGGTTGGCATGGGTCACCGCTTAATTGTATACACTTCAGGCCACACTTAGGCTGCACAAAGGCTACAAAGTCCCCAGCACTCTACTTATACACTTCTCTCCACTGTTCAGATTTCTCCATTCAACACCACACTTAGACTCCTCATAACCTTCCAAACACCTTGACCATAGCCTCATGATGGATACTATTTTATGACTTATGACACAGGCATAACACATCACATAGATGGGAAGGTTTATCACAAGAGCAGAGAAATTCAATGAAAGGATTGGAAGCAACAGCTGGGTTCAAGGTAGGCCAAAAATTAACAAAGAATGCCTTCATCACTTTCAAAGAACAAAAACATAGTATTTACTTCAGATGGTCTAATGCAAGTTCTAGCTATACAAAGTCATGAAATTCATAGCACACAAAATTTTCTGAAGGCTCCTCACAAGCTAATTGGTGCTGTAAATAATGTGTAAACTAAGCAGACATTCATTGCAAAAGGTCATGCAAATACTCACACCATCAGTCTCAAAAGCACTTCATAACAATTAAGCACAAGTATGCCAATTCTCTTCTAAAAACACTAATGTTTTTTTTTTTCAAAACTTTTCGGCAAAAGCAAATTCCCTCTCCCCCAAACTTGAAATTGACATTGTCCTCAATGTTTAAAAAGAAAAACAAACAGAAATTTTGCAATGACGAAACCAACGAACACAAATAAGTGAAGGAAAAGGAAGAGAGACTTAGCTGATTTAAGTTGTCAAAAATATGCTTCTCTTCCACATGGGTTACCTCCCATGAAGTGCTAAATTTATTGTCTTCAGCCGGACATAGCCTTAGATTCGGTCAGACATCAATAGAGTGGAGATATACCACTTCATCCACAGTAACTTGTACATTCTCCCAATAAAGCTTCACTCGATGGCCATTAACCTTAAATGTGTGATCAGAATATTGATGTTTTAATTCTAATGCACCATGAGGAAACACAGCTTGTATCACATACGGGCCATGCCACTTTGATTTGAGTTTTCCCGGAAACAATTTCAAACGAGAGTTATACACCAGCACCTTCTGTCCTACAGAAAAAATTTTCCGTACAAGCTTCTTGTCATGGTACTGCTTTGCACGCTCCTTGTATAATTTGGCATTCTCATAGGCTTCATGCCGTAATTCTTCAAGCTCGTTTAGTTGCAAGCGACGCCTATCTCCAGCTGCCTTCATGTCAAAATTTAGCTTTTTAATAGCCCAATAAGCTCGATGCTCTAATTCAACTGGCAAGTGACACTCTTTCCCATAAACCAACCGGAATGGAGACATCCCAATGGGTGTTTTGTATGCAGTCCTGTAGGCCCACAAAGCATCAGTCAAACGAAGAGACCAATCTTTTCTATTTGGATTCACCGTCTTCTCAAGAATGGCCTTGATTTCTCTATTGCTTATCTCCACTTGCCCACTCGTCTGAGGATGATATGGGGTTCCCACACGGTGAGTGATCCCATATTTCTTCATTAGGGCCGAACATGCATAATTATTGAAGTGCCTGCCACCATCACTAATGATTGCTCGTGGCATCCCAAAACGAGAGAAAATATTGTCCTGCAAAAACTTCACAACCACTCGATGATCATTAGTTCGTGAGGGGACAGCCTCGACCCATTTGGACACATAATCAACACCAACTAAAATATATTCAAAGCCAAAAGAGTTAGGAAAAGGGCCCATGAAGTCAATTCCCCATACATCAAAAAGTTCAAGGACTTGAATACTTGTTAAAGGCATTTGATCTCTGGCAGCTATGTTACCGGTCCTTTGGCATCTGTCACAAGTCTTACAAAAACTCCAAGCATCTTTAAAAATAGTAGGCCAATAAAATCCAGCGTGGAATACCTTAAGTGCAGTCTTTTTAGGCCCAAAGTGGCCTCCACATGCATAGGCATGACAATGAGTCAAGATCTCTTGTTGTTCACATTGTGCTACACATCTACGAATAATTTGATCCGGGCATATCTTGAAGAGGTAAGGATCATCCCATATGTAATCTCTAGCCCGTGAAATTATCCGCTTCCTTTCCTGATAAGACAAGTCAGTAGGAAAAGAATTAGTAACAAGATAATTCACAATGTCGGCATACCATGGCAGTGTGTTTATGGACAGGAGCTGTTCATCTGGAAAAGAGTCACCCAAAGGAAGTTCGTCATGTTCATTGTCAGGTAGCAGCCGAGAAAGATGATCGGCAACTACATTCTCACTTCCCTTTTTATCTTTAATCTCCAAGTCGAACTCCTGCAAAAGAAGTACCCAGCGTATTAACCTAGGCTTGGCATCCTTTTTAGTCATTAAATACCTCAACGCAGCATGGTCCGTATACACAATAACTCGGGAGCCAATGAGGTAAGATCTGAATTTTTCCAATGCAAAAATCACCGCCAATAATTCTTTTTCCGTTGTTGAGTAATTCAGCTGAGCATCATTCATGGTGCGAGAAGCATAATAGATGGCATATGGTGTCTTATTTTTCCGCTGCCCCAGAACAGCCCCCAAGGAGTAATCGCTTGCATCGCACATTAACTCAAATGGCAACTCCCAATCAGGTACTTGCATAATAGGAGCTGAGGTGAGTGCTTCCTTTAATTTGTCAAAAGCTGTTCTGCACTCATTTGTCCATACAAAATCAGCATCCTTTGTCAGCAATACACACAAAGGTTGGGAAATCTTGGAAAAGTCTTTAATAAATCTCCGGTAGAATCCCGCATGACCAAGAAAACTCCGCACACCTTTTACTGTTGTAGGATGGGGCAGCTTAGATATGACTTCGATTTTTGCCTTGTCGACTTCAATGCCACGGCTGGAAATCAGATGACCCAACACAATTCCTTCTTGCACCATGAAGTGACATTTTTCCCAATTCAAAACGAGGTTGGTTTCTTCACACCTCTCTAACACCAACCTCAAATGCTCAAGACATTCATCAAAATCAGCTCCAAATACACTGAAATCATCCATGAAAACTTCAATAAACTTCTCTACCATGTCAGAGAAAATACTCATCATACATCTTTGGAATGTAGCTGGTGCGTTGCACAACCCAAACGGCATCCTTCGGTATGCAAAAGTGCCATATGGACATGTGAACGTAGTCTTCTCTTGGTCCTCAGGTGCTATGGCAATCTGATTGTATCCACTATAGCCGTCAAGAAAGCAATAATGACTATGCCCAGCTAGTCTCTCCAACATCTGATCAATGAATGGTAGCGGAAAGTGGTCTTTTCGAGTTTCGTTGTTCAACTTCCTATAATCAATACACACTCTCCATCCCGTGGTCATTCGTGTAGGTATCAATTCATTATTTTCATTCTTCACTACAGTAATGCCACTTTTCTTCGGTACTACATGAATTGGACTGACCCACTTGCTATCTGAAATCGGATAAATTACCCCCACATCAAGTAGCTTTAGAACTTCAGCTTTGAAAACCTCCTTCATATGTGGATTCAACCTCCTTTGTGCTTCTCGGGTAGGCTTTGCATTATTTTCCAGAAAAATCTGATGCATACATCTTGACGGGCTGATGCCTTTTATGTCCGCAATGGTCCAACCAAGAGCTGTTTTGTGCTGTCTCAAAATTCGGATCAACTTTCCCTCCTCCCCCAAACTTAGATTTGCAGCCACTATCACTGGTAAAGTGCTATGTTCACCCAAGTAGATGTATTTCAAGTGACTTGGCAGCTGCTTCAGCTCCAACTTGGGTGCTTTAACTGTGGAAGGAACAAGAGATGCATTAGTAGGCGTCAGTTGCTCAAATGGAGGAGTATTCTTACCACCATAAGGCCGGTCCAACTGGAATGCTTGGATGGCCTCCTCTATACGGTCATCCTCCAACTCTCCCTCCAAAATTGTCTTCTCATTCAAACCATATGCCACCACTGCTTCAATTGGATCCACTCTAGTAACCTGAAAAACCTCACTCACAAGATCATGTGTAGTGTCAACATTAAAACAATCACTATGATCATCATGAGATTTAAGTGCATCAAACACACGAAATTCCAATTCTTTGTCATTTACTTGCATAGTTACAGTCCCTTTTCTCACATTAATATTCATGTCAGCAGTAACCATAAAAGGTCGTCCAAGTATGATAGGCAAAGATGTTGATCTAGGACTATCCTCCATATCCAACACAACAAAATCAGCAGGCAAGATCAAGTCATTTACAGTCACCAGAACATCCTCTAAAATTCCCTTGGGTCTTTTAACACTACGGTCAGCTAGTTGCAGTGTTATAGAAGTCTCTTGAAGCTCTCCCAACCCAAGTTTTTCATAGACAGAGTAAGGTAACAAATTAATACTTGCTCCTAAGTCTAATAATGCCTTTTCAAAAAATTGATTTCCCACTTTACATGGTATAGTAAAACTACCAGGATCTTTGAGTTTTGGTGGGAGTTTGTTTAACAACACAGCACTGACCTCTTCTTTCAAAGTAATTTTTTCATGAGCAGCAAATTTTCTCTTTTTAGTACAACATTCTTTAAGAAATTTAGCGTAAGATGGAATTTGTTTAATAGCATCAAGCAATGGAATATTAATTTCAACCTTCCGCAAATTCTCAAAAATATCAACTGCTTTAGAATCAGTGTTCTTTTTGGCAAACCTTTGCGGGAAAGGTGGAGGATCTCTTTCCCATTCCTGTGTCTCCACTGGTGCAGTTTTGCGGCCCATTTGTACCCTGTCTGTAGCTTTACTGCAATTTGTAGACTCTGTTTTCAACTGCTCTGTCTTGTTGATTTGCTTGCCACTTCTGAGAGTTGTGATAGCTTTCAATTGTTCTGGTTGCCCAGCTGGGTTATTCAAGGGCTGCGAAGGTAATTCTCCCTTCTTTCGTTCACTCATCTCCTTAGCCATTTGTCCCACTTGAGTCTCCAATTTTTGGATGGCTTGAGTTGTTTGCTGCATGAATTGCATCATTGTGGTCTCCAAGTCACTCCTCTTTGATGTTTGCTGTGCAGGAGCTGTTGTTTCAGTAGAATTCTGTTCATTCCTCCACGAGAAATTTGGGTGATTTCGCCATGGGTAAGATTGATTTCTCATGTTGAAATTTCCTTGCCCCAAGTAATTGGCTTGTTCTTGGTCTGTCATAGAAGTCAATGGACAGGCTTCAGTCACATGGTCATTATTTGAACAAATAGCACACACAATAACTGGCTTTGCTGGCACCGAAGTTTTCATATTCATTCCCTTCATGGCTTCCACAATCATGTCAATTTTTCGATTGATATTTCCCATCTCAGCTTGTACCATAGTGTCAGCACTTACTTCGTACATGCCTTGCTTCCTTGTTGAGCTTCTACCCCGTGTAGAAAATTGTTGAGAATCTTCACTCAATTCTTCGAATAGCTCCATCGCTTCCTCACTACTTTTTCGCATCAACACTCCATTACAAGCTGAGTCAACCTTCATCCTATTAATCTCATTCAACCCTTCATAAAAGTGCAGCACAACATCATCCTTATGCAGATTATGAGTTGGGCAACGAGTTAAGCGGCTCTTGAAATCTTTCCAAGCCTCATAGAATAAATCACCTTCTTTTTGCTGAAAATTTTGAATTTCTCGCACCAGCTGCTTGGTTCTATGGGCTGGGAAAAATTCCCTTAAAAACTTAGTTGCCATCTGCTCCCACGTGCCAATAGTACCTGCTTCAATAGAGTTGTACCACATCTTGGCTCCTCCTCTAAGAGTGAATGGAAAGAGCACCAATTTCAGATTATCAGTAGATATCCCTGTCATGTGTTGAGTACGACAAAGATCAGTAAAATCCTTCAGATGTTGGTGTGGATCTTCATCAAACCGCCCCTCATAATGTGGTACAGAGTTCAGCAATTGAGGTGACAGGCTGACATTAGCAGCTCCCGTAGGTTGATATGTAATACATGATGGCTGGGTAATGTTCTACCGGATGTATCTGTTCATCATGGGTATCCTTGCATTACCCGCTGCATTCCCAGCACCACCAGCAATTTGAATCTCATGATTGTGTGGGTTTTCAGCCATGTTTCTTTGTCTCAAAGCTCTAGTTGTTCTCTCAATTTCTGGGTCAAATTCTTCTAATGGTTGATGTTGAGAACGAGTGTTGACCATACAATGTAAGAGACAATTCTGGACCTGCACAAGAAATTTTTTTTTTTTTTTTTTTTTTTAAAGTAAGTTTCAGTAGGATAAATCAACTAAATACTTAACTACACACTATTGCCGTAAGAAACAACTGATAATAAACTTAACAGTCCCCGGCAACGGCGCCAAAAACTTGATCGATACTTTTTATTGCAAGAAATACTTGCAACTCAATACCGACGGGTTTATCCCAATCGCAAGTGTACGTGCCAACTGACAGTATAATAGTGAAAGGGGTCGAATCCACGAGGACTGTATTAATTACCAACTATAACTACTAACAATAGTGCAAATTAAATTCGGATGCTTCTAATATTAACTAGCAATAAAATTTAGATAAATATCAATGGATGAAAAACTAGCTTGGGTTTAGCTTGCCAACTACCTCCACCTGTGCACACAGATTAATATGCAATCACACAATTTAAAAGTCTAACAATGTCAATTGAAAGGCCTTGGTCCAGCTGTAGTCAATTAGATTTCCCTAAACAACGATCCTGACTTTGGTCCAGTTGCAAGATCTTTTCTTATCAAAGGAGTCTTGGTTGGTCTATCCTAAGAGTTTCCTAAGACAAGCATAAGCACTAGGAAATCGACAGTTGCACAATCTAGGATAATGGTCTATTACCCAATCAATTATGTCCTATGTTCCCAAAACTTGGATCTTACGCAAGTTCTTGTTACTTCGTCAAACACCGGGTCATGGTCAGCCGAATATGTTTAACTAACAATTCCTAAAATTATGATGTTGATCAGACATGCATAACAATAGGAAATAAACAATTAATCCAGAGAACAAAGAATTAAACTTAGTCTGATTGTCAATTAAATCTGTGCACAAGGTTTATGGTAGAAGAATTACCAAACCCTAGCTAGAAAAGAGTTTAGCTACACATGCTTAAAATTAAAACCATATAAATACTCATAGACAATGTTCAAATCAATGGAAGAGTAGAAATTTGCTGAAGAATTGATGTGCCCAGCTTTGATGTTGCTTCTCCTCCTTCCTGCCGACACCCACTTCCTCAATCTTTGGTCTTCGGCTGCGCAAAGTAAAAGTCTCCTTTTTTCTCAGCTTAACACGCCTTATATAGTCTTTAGCAAACCCTAAACTGGCCCAATTGTCCTTGCCACGTCAGCAACTTAATTAACACAAGTCTGGTTCCCACGTTCTGCGGCCGCGACAAGTTGCAAAACAGGTTACAAATTCTGTCCAGTAATGAATTTATTCTCCCGCAGTACCTGTGCATAAAAACACCAATGTGGGTAGTATTTTGCACTAAACAACATAGAAAAATAGTAATTTTAAGCCCGTAAAAGTAGGTGTATTTTACACCCAACATATATCTCTGGTGAAGACAAACTGGGATATATCAATGAAGACTTACCAAAGCCTCCGCAGACGGACCGAAATTTTCAGAAAGGGAGGACTGAGAATGCTGTTGTCAAAGGATGGTTGATTTATTCGCTTCCCGACAACAAAACTAGTATGGGTCTCTATTGCGACGACTTATTTTGATGAATCAGATACCTCTGAAGTTTATGATTTATAAAAGGGAACTAGAATGAGATAGAATGGAGGATCCATTGGAGGGAGATTGATTCCCATTGTCCAAATCCAATGAAGTTTGGTGATGATATTCAGAAATATAATTCTATCATACAAGGAGATAGAGTCTATACTTTTCTTGCTGGGTTGGAAGATAGATTGGACAAGGTTCGAAGTGACGTGCTACAGTTGATGCCATTTCCAACAGTCGAACTAAAGTATGCTCAGGTTCGAAGAAAAGATATTAGACAAGCAGTGATGATAACGGGAACAGAGATCACCAATGGTGCTACATGGCTTCCAAAGGAGTTAGGATTGGGCAATCACAGTCACTAACTCTTCAAAATGTCAAAACTGGACCAAAATTTACGGGAAAGCCAAACTCGAACTAAAAATGAAAAAAAATCAATCTGAGGGAGATGGATGCACATACTGTAAGAATATGAAACATGCCCGTGAGACTTGCTTCAAATTCCATGGATACCCAGAGTGGTGGAACGAACTGGATCGAGACGGGCAACTATGATACAACATAACCTTAATTTTCCTTTATGGCTCAAGAAGAACTCTCATATGAGTCAACCAACCTCGGGGATCAGGGTAACTGTGCTTATGCATTACTAGGCTCTAATCAAGAGCACTATAGTGGATGGATAATTGACTCCGGGGCAGCCGACCATATGACATTCAGTCCAAATGACTTTATCGACATCACTCAACCACAGAGGACTACTATTGCCAATGCAAATGGGATTACATATCCAATCATAGGGGCTGAAATTATTTCACTCTCACCATCACTCTCTTTATCTAATACGTTACTAATTCCATTTCTTTCGAATAAATTGATGTTCGTAGGACAAGCTACTGAAGAACTAAATTGTGTTGCACTAATCTACCCCACTTTTTATCTTTTCCAAGATATTGTCACCAAAAAGATCATTAGGCGTGGTACTAAGAAAGGGGGGTTGTATTACATGGATGACTTTAGAGCCGTGGCAAAGTTAGTTCTATGCATCATACTATTAGTAGCAAGGAGAGACAGATTTGGCTATGTCATCATTGTTTGGGGGCATCCATCCTTTAGCTATATGAAATATTTATTTCCAGATTTGTGTTCTAATTTTCACGAGTTGAACTTTAAATGTTAGACTCGCATTCTGGCAAAAACTCATCGTGTCCCGTTTCCTATTAGTATGAATAAAAGTGATATTCGTTTTGCTCTAATTCATTCTAATGTCTAGGGACCCTCTCCACGTACTACTCTATCTAGTATTCGGTGGTTCGTAATGTTTGTAGATGACTATATTCAAATGACATGGTTATAAGATAACAATTTTTGATCACTTAAAATAAGTAAACAAAAATCCCAAATTAAAATACTCGTAAGCGCACAAGTCCGTAGTAGAATAGGTTATGCAAGAACGAGGTCGAACCACAAGGATTGGACAAACAATACGATTAACTACAATACTAAACTTAGTAAAAGAAATAATTATTGTGAGATGATTGATTTTAGATAGCGAGTAACGAAATTAAAGCAACGAAGTAAAGACAACACAAACTTGTTGATTTTAGTTACGAAAGCAAATTTATGAAAGCATTAGGACAATGAATCCATCTTAATAATCCTCTCTAGTTGTTTATTACCTCACCTTTAACCCACTCAATAGATGTTGTTGGCATATCCACTAAGGCATGAATTACCTATGGTATCTAGGCTAATTCTTTTATCTTAACATGCAATTTGGTTATGGTATCTAACTCAAATATGAAATGCAAGATGTCCTTAAGTGCAAAAATTCATTAACATGTCATGTAAACTCTAGGAGTATGGTATCTACCCTAGGCATTCCCAATTCCTAATCACAGGAAGCTGGTCCCAAACCCCGTATGGTATCTACATGAGCTTGCATCAAATTACTTAATTGAAAACTTAGTTGGTGGCCAATCATCCAAGCAATCAAACAAGTATATAGCATAGTGATTAGAAATCCAACATCAAAAGAGCAATCAAAGATAAGAACAATAAACAAACTAGAGAATCATATTAAGATTTCATCACGTCCTAGTAAAAGCGTTTAGTTACACATAGTCATGAATGAAAAACACAAGAAAGGTTGGAGAGCAGTAGAACACCCTAGAAAAGTCGACTGAATGTCCCCCAGGTTGAACGTCCGAAAGTCCCCCTTAAATAGCTCTTTCAAACCCTAAACTTCCACTACAACAAATACTAAAACTCCAAGGAAACTTACCCATGGTTTCCAAAGCAATAAACCCAACAAAAGGGAAGAGGTTGACTTCTTCTTTGATTAGGAAACTGCACTGCTGGATGTCTCACACGTTTTTCTCATGTTCTGCTCTTCATAAAAATCTCCAAAAAAATGTAATTGAATCTTAATGTCTTAGCTTTACAGGGCTATCTCATACATCTCCAGGAAAATTGTCTTCAAAATCTGGGTCAATTGGCTTCACCGAAAATTCCCAAAATATTCTCCAACATTCTTCAACTTAGCTTAATTCTCCAATTGACGGTTCTTCAAAATACTCAAAATCGATCATTTTCCATCAAAAACCATCCAAGTACTCGAGAAAACTGAAAATAAGGAAAACAAAGTAATTAGTCCTTTTTAAAGTCAATCCTCTAACAAAAACCAAGTTTAGAGAGTACTACATTTAGAGAATATATAGACTTATCATTATACTTGTTGAAATACAAGGATGAAGTATTGAGTGTGTTTCAGTAATTTCAGGCTATGATTAAAATTCAACTTTCAGCAAAAGTTCATATTCTTCGATTAGATAATGGCGGTGAATATGCTAATCAGAATTTTCAAGCCTACTTTCAACTTCACTATCTTATTCATGAAACCTCTTGTACCTAGACGCCACAACAAAGCACTGTTACTACTGCAGTACATTTGATGAACCGCATGGCTTCAATGGTTTGCTTAATCCACTTAATGTCAACCAGAATCAACCAATCAATGTGTAACGGTGTTCGTGATGTTGCACGAAAGCAACCTGTTGATCCATATGTTTTGAAGATTAAAGGATTGGTTCTACATGAATTTCTCTATTGACACAATTATTTTCATTCGAATGATAACTTGAGGATGAGTTATTTTCCAAGTGGAGGAGATTGATGTAGGACAACGTTTAGTACTTTATTCAGAGTTAGTTTATTTATTTGCTTTCCTTATTAGAAGTCTATTTCTAATAGAACTATTAGGAGTTTTAGTAGTTAATAGGAATTCTAGTCAAATTAGTATTTTTAATTTTATTAGGTTTTCTTGTTTTTAATATTTATAGGGCCATAGCCGTTTCGGCAAAGGGATGACTGATGAATTAATAATATTTTTGAGATTTCTCTCAATTTTCTTGGTGGATTCCAAGTTATGCTGACTTAATCGTGAACTAGCCAATCGATCATTACTTCCGATCGTGTCAGTGGCCGATTGAAGACATTGGATACATGAGTCTGTTATCAAGCGAAGCAATGTCCAATACACGATTGAAGAAACTAGAAGAGTGATACCAAAAGGAGAGAATGACGTCGAAAACACGATTGAAGAAACTTGAATAGTGATAGCAGAAGGAGAGAATGACAATGAATACTACCAGAAGCTGCCGATTCCCCCTATTCTTTAGTACCCGAAATCAGTCTCTTGAAAATATCCTCGAGGTAAGTTCTCCTACTACACCATCTCCTAATAATGAGTTTGATTCTTCAATTGATGACAACTTACCTTTTAGACATAATCGTGGCAAGCCACCAAGTCGGTATTCACCAGAATTTGAAGAACGAAAATCTAGATACCCGATTGCAAATTATATGTCCACCCAGAATTTATCAGAGTCTCTCATGGCATTTGTACATAAGTATTTCCTCATTTCATGTTCCAAACAATGTCCAAGAAGCCATAACAGACCCTAACTGTGTTCGGGAAATTCAAGAAGAGAGGGAAGCGCACAATGAGACATGGACTCTTGTTCCACTGTCAAATGGAAAACAAACAGTAGGGTGCAAGTGGGTGTTCACCATCAAATACAAAGCAGATGGCTCTATTAAGAGATACAAGGCGAGGTTGGTAGCGAGAGGATATACATAAACTTACGGGGTGAATTATCAGGAGACTTTTTCTCCAGTGGCAAAACTAAACACCGTCAGAGTTTTGTTATTTCTAGCAGTTAACTTAGATTGGTTATTACACTAGTTTGATGTAACAAAATGTGTTCCTTCACAGTGACCTTGAAGAGGAGGTTTACATGGACATTCCACTGGGTATACAACATCTGCTGAGACTGGTATATATATATAAGTTACAACGAGCACTATATGGGCTAAGACAATCACCTCGTATGTGGTTTGGTCGCTTTAGCCTGCAGGCTATGAAGAAGTATGGTTTCAACAAAGTGACTTAGATCATACTTTGTTCTTGAAACATCGAGTTGAAAAATTAATAGCTCTTATAATCTATGCAGATGATATGATTATTACAAGAGATGATGTGGAGGAGATTGCTAGACTATATGACCAATTGGGAACAGAGTTTGAAATGAAGAATCTTGGAGTGCTTAAGTATTTCTTAGGAATTGAAGTGGCAAGATCAAAACAAGGAATATTTTTTTTCTCAAAGGAAATATGTACTAGACATACTGTCAGAAGTTGGATTATTGGATTGTAAGCGAGTAGATACTTCGATCATTTAGAATCATAAACTTGGAGATCATACAGATCAGGTACCAACAAATAACGAAAGATATAAAATGCTAGTCGATAGGCTGATTAATCTATCTCATACTCGTCCAGATATTGCCTACGTTGTAAGTGTTGTGAGTCAGTTTATGCACTACCCAAGTATCACATGGATGTAGTAGTCCAGATTCTTCATTATTTAAAGTCTTGACCGGGGAAATGGCGATTGCTCTCCAAGAATTATCATTGTAATGTTGAGGGGCACACGGATGCAAATTGGGCTTGAAAGTACTGTTCATATGATAATCACATCCGACTATTTTATTTTTGTAGGAGGAAATTTAGTCACATGGAGAAGCAAGAAACATAAGGTGGTAGCTTTATCCAATGTTGAAACTGAGTTTAGAGGAATGGCAAAAGGTTTTGTGAGCTTCTCTGGTTTAAAAGATTGCTAACTGAAATTGGTGTTACCCCTAGCTTTGAGATGAATTTGTTCTGTGACAATAAAGTTACTATTGAGATTGCACATAACTCAGTCCAACATGATCTAAATAAACACGTTGAAGTAGATTGACATTTCATCAAACAGAATCTTGGAGACGAGGTGATTCGTTTTCCTTATGTGAAAATTGAACATTAAGTGGCGAATATTCTTACAAAGGCTGTTTCAAGCAAAGCCTTCTACAACTCACTCGACAAGTCAGGCAACTTGAGGGGGAGTGTTGGCTTGAGTTGCAAATTTGACTTTCTTTGATATTTGATTGGAGAAATTAAAGGAAAGAGATCTTACTTGAATCACTTCTTTCTAGAGAGAAACCCAACGGTCTACTTAGATCCTCGTTTTGTCCGTATATAGCTACAAAAAACCCTACTGTGTACTGTGTATTGATATATATATATATATTGTTGTCAAGGTACATAAAATTACCATTTATTTCTTTGGCATGAGTGATTTGCCAATATATGAAACTATTGAGAAACACTCGTGTACTTGTGTACTCTGATCATCAACAATATATGAAATAAAATGCGGAATAAAACGAATGTGACACCACAGTTTTACGAGGAAAATCGAGATGGGAAAAACCTCGAGTCTATAGAGCGACTAACATTGAAGCAATCTACTATAATGAAATGTAGTTTACAAGGAATTACTTAACCTCAATTAAAACCTTAGAACATCTAGATTTAGTGTATGCCTCAGCTCAGCAGGAATCCTTCAATGTTGAAGTTACTCTAGACTCCATCAATGGCTTCTTGCTTGTGTGGAGCTTTAACTGGACTCCACCAACATGAACCAATTCAGTGCCTTGAACTATTCATTGCTACGGTCTTCATCAGCTTTAGACACTAACATCTGACATTCACTCTTACACATTTACTTTGTGTATTACAAGAATACTCAATAAACTACGAAAGTCAAATCTTCAATTTTGCTCATAATTGTTTCGATACCATGCTAAGATCTCTTTGGGGCTTTTATACTTCCACTTTTGTATTTCTTCTGTTGTTCAAAACCCAACCATAACAATCTGAAGATATAACATTTATCTAGTGTGATTTGTTAAAGTCACGAGTTAAGATAGACTTTATTTTATCAAATAAAACAAGTTTGTTGTATCAAGACAAGTATATCAATAACCAACGTCTATCCATTTTTTCTAATATTTATCCATTGGATAATTAAATCCTGTGTTTCACAATGACCACGCATTTGTCAGAAATATGGAACTTAGAATCCGGAATTCTACAATCTCCCCCTTGACAATTGCAGGGTCAGAAACCCAACACTGTAAGTCAGTAAATCCAACTTTCATCATATGACCTGCATGAAGATAAATGTGAAGGATTGAGTTTAACACAAGAGGGGGGGGTGAATTGTGTCCCCAAATTCCAATTGGAATCCCTTTTTCAATTTAAACAAATTAATGGCAATTAACAAGTAACACACAAATTTGGACTCTAATGATTATCCTAATCAGTATTCAATCCAATGCAAGATGTGATACAATATAGTGAATGATCAAATATCAAATAATCAAGAATTACACAAAACAGATTTTCAAACAACACACTGCGCATAGATTTTTCAACTCAGATTTCACCTATCAAATGATGTCTAAATGCAACGAAATTTTATATGCAATGTCACAACACCTTAATAAACACTATATCAAAATTTCAGATCAAAATTCAAAGTTTAAGGCAGCCTGCTAATCTCGGACAGATTAGGGTTTTGAAAATCCTGCAGTTTGAATCAAGTAGTAAATAGAAACAAGTAAACAAAGAAATCAAGATAGCGATTTATAGTAGTTCGGAGACCCTTCTCCTACGTCTACTACCTAAATTCACCAACCTAGGATTTTCCCAACTCCGCTAAGGCGTGGTTTTAAGAGACCCACAAAACTCCTTACACCAAGAGTTTCTAAGAACTCCCTCAAACTTCAATGTTTACAATTTGCCCTAACAAAGGGGCTTTCTCAATGGGGTTTTCAGCCAAGGTTCTCACAAGTTACCTCAAAGGTATTTGGCGTGGAACTCTCAAGATTACAACAACACTCTCAAAGGTAGGATTTTAAGAACAAGAGAGGTTTAGATTGTAAGTAAACAAAGCCTAAAGGATATAGGAACTTCCCTTCTGCAAAAGCAAGAGTAGTGAGAAGTCCTTGATTGTAGAGGCTTGTATTGGAGAAGATTGTTGTAGCAAATAACAAGAAAGCTTGATGATTGATGAACTTGATAGCAAGAGGTTTCTCTTAAGGATAATTTTCAATTTGCTTCTCCAAGTAGAATGAAAGAGAAGACCCCTCTTTTGTGTCAATGCTCTCCCATGCTTGCAGCCATTGGATTAAACTTCAAGATTTGATCTTTACCATTCATTGCAACTCCTAATCTTGACCATTGATGATTTGAGCAAACAAATCTCCACCATAGAGCATATAGACGTTGGAAGCTTGAGAGAAAAAGACAGAACCTTTCTTCCATAAGTGTTGTCACAAGCACAACCCTTGGATCAATGTATGTCTTCAAATCTTGACCATTTAAACTCTCTTTAATTCTCAGCCATGGATGCACATTGTACTATGCCATCTTGTCCCTTCATTTTGGCTCCAAGACTTAAAAAGTGAACCCAAGGCAAGGGCCTTGTTTGGTTGCACCAAACTAATCTTCTTGGTAGCACAAGTCTTGAGTGAAGAAGCCAAACAAAGAATATACCACTTCTAATAGAGAGTACAAGGCTTGTACCACATGTTTGTATATTTTTGGTAAAAGCCTTGTTGGACAAATCTCCATGTTTCACATGATTGGGTCCAATTTATCACACACTTAACACAGCTGCACTCTTCACTTAATAAATATCAGTTGTATCTCCATGAAGACCATAACCAATAGCCTCAATGCTGGATTCATTCAACTTTATCAAATGCCTTAGTGGAAAGTTGGCGAATTTAGGATTTTTCATAGTTTCCTAGAGCTCGAAGCTCATTCTTAGAAACCGGACTTCGAAAATCTTGAACATACTGAATTCTGAGTCATATGAGACCACAATGATGATTAACCTACAAGGAAATAGGAGGTAGAACTCCCCAATTATATGTAAGCTCAAAGAGCTTCATATGAAGCGCATAGGTTAATTATATTAGAAAAATAACCCATAAAATTCATATTACTGCATGATAAATCATTTTATATGTATTAGAATGTCCATATAAAATTTCATAACAATCAGAAATCGTTTGGTCACTCAACCAAGCAAATAGGTCACTAATAGTGAAACCGATAAATTCTAAGTGTAAATTCAATGTCATTTTGTAAACTCAGTGTAAATGACCTTTTCTTTTGAACTTTACTAAGTCAAATATGTTCATAGTGATGAAACTAAGGTGCACACGAAATTTCATTTAAATCGGAGTTCATTTGGTTCACCACGTTCGTAAAGAACACGTATGCACAAAATTAGGTAAAACCTAGTTTTGGCGGAATTTAAGCATATGACCAAATATATATGTGATGCACTTAATTTCTTATGATTATAGTTCTAGAACATATATTAGACCTTCATGTGCATGTGGTTCAAGTTTCAAGTCATTTGGACCTTAGTTGGTTAAGATATGATAAATAGAAAATTAATACTCTAACTTAGTCCATTCTAATTCATTTGCAATTCTGAATTTCCAACAATATATTATGCATGAGTAAATGTCAAATTCACATAGTATTAGGCAAAAGTCTCACTTCAATGATATATTCATGTAAGGTAATCAATAAGATATATTCATTTAAATTCAATTTACATAAATCAAATATTGCTTTAATGTTTCAATATCATTTACAAATCATTTAATATCATCAAAATTAGACATGTAGTACCATAGGTCCAACAAAATGCACACACAAGCTTTCACAAACAGAAATGGATCACAGTGGTGATCGAGCATGCACACAAAGTTCCCCTGTAGAAGAGCAAGGTCAATCTGAAAAGGGGAAGTAAAATAGTAGCCATAAAGATCAGCTTCCCCTCAAAAGTCCACAGAGTTAACACATAATAGATTGTTCAGAATATAAAAACAAGTTAGACAAAAAGAACTCCCAAGCAAAAGTAAAAACAAAGTAAGACTCCCCCAAGTAAGATTCCCCAAGACACCTATACTCCCCCTGTGGGACTTCTCCCCCCTTTTTTGAGCCCACAAATAGTTACTTCTTGTGTATCTTAGCTCGTTGGGCAATAGCTTGGAGTATGCCATCATACTCTTCTTGAGTGCTTCTAATTCTGGTTAATCTGTCTTGGAGATCATCAAATTGAATTTGGAAAATATCGTTGAGAAATATGCTTCTCATTGTAATCGAGCATTGGACACACATATACCTAACACAATCGGTTGTAGTTGCTTCTAAAGTAATATATTATTTACTTTGAAGACTTTGGGTTTATTGAGCTAGTACTTGTTGATGATTATATATATTTTATAAGAATTTGTATGTGTATTTTGAACATGAGTTGAAGGATAGGAGAGTGGTTAAGGTTATGGGAGTTGTGCCTTAGACCCTAGTTCAAATCCTACTTTTTTTTGTCTTTCTCTCCTTTTATTAACAATTTTTATTTTGTTAAAATTATTTACGGTTATGATAAACATACATAAGATTGGTATACATTAGTATACATAATGACATGGAATGCCATATAAGCAAATGACTAGGCAATTTAAAATTTCAAAATTCAAAAATCAAACCCTACAAATCACTTTTATCTCTCCTCATGTCTCCCCTTTCCCTCTCCTCTCCTCTCTCTCACGTGATTCTCTCTTCTTCTCTCACGGCCAATAACAGACCTCCATCGTCCGACCACCGATATGACCGCCGCTGCTGCCAAAAGAAGCGTCCAGCCCCCAGGAGCAACGCCCATTTACCACTTACCGTCACCGGTTGTTGATTTTGTCGAAAATCCACCGTGAAGCCATGGGTATCCACCGAACAAAATTCACAGATCCGACTGATTTCGATGTCGGTTTGGCAACCCGACACCACTAATAGACTCCCCTACGTGAGGATCACTTAGCCCAGCCCTTCATCGACCGAAACGGCCACTGGAATTGAAGACCCACGTCGAAGGTATGCTCCAGTGCGTTATTACACTCTACATTTGGCAGTGTATTTAGCTTTTTCTGTTGATTGAACATCTTATGGATTACTTGTGGAGCTTGATAGTGGGTTATTACACTGTCGTAATGAAAAGTGCAACTATTTTGTTTCATGGTTTGTTTCTTGCCTAGCTTACCAGAGAATGTATTTTGCAAATAGTGTATTTAGCATTTAGTGTATTTAGAACATAGTGTATTTAGTATATAGTGTATGGTGTCTTGGATTGGTGATTTCTTGGTTCCACAAAATATTTTATTACACTTTCATTTTAGTAATGCATTTGTTTTATACAAAACCAAAATATTACATACACTGTAAGTTCCCATAATGTAGTTGCATTGAATATTTTAGTTTCCTTGCTTGATGGGTTCGATTGGTTCACTGTCAGTGTGCATAATGTTTTTAACATATGTTCAATGTTGTCTTGTTTGGGTATACTCTGTTCGTAAAATTTTTGTATGTATGAACAATGCTAGAACTACACTTCCATATTGCCCAATGTATTTGTTGTGAGTAATTTGAAGTATGGACAAAGCTAGTAAAATTTGTAATTATGAACATTGATAGAACTATACACTATCAATTAAATAATGTATTTGGCTTGAATGGTTCTGTTTACATACTTGATGGGTTTCAGCTGTTAAATGCATTGGTTTGTGTTTTGTGATATTTTATTCACGCTTAATGGAAGTGTATTTAGGTATATAGTGTCGTTCGATAGTGTGTGTTTTTCATATTGGTCAAATATTTGATTACACTACTACACTGTGTAATGTATTTGGTTTAATTATATCCGAGTAATTTTACCTTTCATTTGTTGTTTATAAAACATTACATTATATTTTTGACAATGTATTTGTTTGCCAGTTTATAATGCATTACGATTTACCAATGTATTTAGCACCGTTGTTTATTACATAGTTATTTTCCTTGTTAAATAAATTGGTTTCACTTTTTTTATGGCATTTAGTTATTACACTCTAGTATGATAGTGTAATAATGACAAAGTCATTTCATTTTGGTGTTGATATTATATGAGTTATTACATTATCAATCACTAAATTTATGTATTTATCAAACAAATGTATGTTTCAATATTGTTTTGTAGTGAAGAGATGGGTTTTCAATCAAGAGGAGGTCAATAACGTAGGATGCGAATGGTGATTACAAATATCTGATATTTACATGCGGGAGGTTGGATAACAAGGCGAGGCTTGTTGATAGACTTTTCGTCGATGGGAAGTCGAAGATTACATTGTTTGAAGATATCCACTACCACGATCTAA
Organism: Tripterygium wilfordii; assembly: GCF_013401445.1. Lineage (NCBI taxonomy): Eukaryota > Viridiplantae > Streptophyta > Magnoliopsida > Celastrales > Celastraceae > Tripterygium > Tripterygium wilfordii. The sequence continues at coordinate 3,253,553 of NC_052234.1, forward strand.
GTCCTAGTCATTCTAGATTCTTCGTGTGTAACAGGGAAATAAACCCGAGTGTGAAAATGCAACTAGAGATTAATGATATTGCTGGAATTCGATCGAACAAGAGTTACAATTCATTTGTTGGTGCCGATGGGCATGATAATTTTACAGTGTATTTGTTTCTTAGTTGTTAATGCATTACGAATTATCAGTGTATTTAACCAAGCTAATCATGACAGTGACTTATTACATTATGTTTTGACAGTGTATTTCTTTCCCATTTTTGGCAAGTTCGATTGTTATCATGCAGTACCTTATTACATTATATTTTTTACAGTGTATTTGTTTTTCAGTATTTAATGCATTATGTATTAGCAGTGTATTTTACTAGTAATAGAGGAGAGAGAAGCGGGAAAAAAAGGTGAGCATTTAGGGTTTTGTGTCAATATATCTATGTGGCATGCCTAGTTGGCATGCGACATAGATTATGTATGTTATGTACCTGAAAAATTATGTATGTATGTCATTTTCAATTGTTTCACCTATTTTCGATTAAAACTAAATGTTACAATTTTTCTTTAAAGATCGCGTCGTTCTGTTTTTGAATGCGGGAATTGTCAAGATGGAATTTTTTCTATTTTGCACTTTCTTTTTAGGTACTACATTGATAGTAAAGAGATTAATTTTTTGGTTCTCTTTTTCGGCAGTAATATATCTTTGCCAAGAGAACAAGCCACAATAGTGTTCTGCTCTTCTTACTCAAGTTTCATATCCTTGATAGTCAAGGTAAATATTGGAAAAAACGTTAAAAAAACAGTAATTAGAAGTTGATGTCAAGACTAAAATGTCACATCTGTCTGGCATATACTAGTTAGCTTATCTAATATTGAAGACGCATTTTCTAAGCCAAAAAAATAAATGGTGACAATCTATGAAGAACAAATTCGTGTAGACAGATGGCCCAAAGCTGACAACATCTTCAATATATTGACTTGACAATTTAAGCATTTGAAGAAATAAAAAGAAAAATATAAATGATATATCATTTAGAACTTGTTATTGATTATTTATTAAGTTGACTCAACATGAAGGCGAGATGCTCGTGGATCAGAATTGATACATCACTAATTAACATGGATCAGAATTCCATGGATAACACGGCTCGGGCGTCTTACCAGTAAGACATGGACCTTTTGGTCTCACAACCCAGTTACAATGATGATAGTTACATGAATAGTCGTCCCTGACATATTTGTAAATATCGAACCAATGACATTCACTCAACCACCAAAACTTGCAATAAAACTGTGTCGTTCCCAAAAAATTGGGACGAAAGCTAAAATCATAGTCAAGATCGTGATATGTGAGTGTGTGTTGTCCGAGGTCATCATTGCCGGACTTGCAGCGCAGAAGAAGCTCAATTCCAGGACCTATATCATTGGTGATATTCACATGTGTTTTTGGAAAAATTGAGAATGCATCAAACATGCTCAATTGCTCATCACCATCATCATACTTATTACAAACAACAAAGTAGAATAACCCATTGTTTTTGCGAGAGATAAAGATGTTTGGTGAATATGAGACCATGCAATGCAACATATATACATATATAGTGTGTTATTAAAAATTATTCCATCCATGAGTTGGTGCATCTATATATTTTTATTTTTAGATATAGAGTATCATTAAAAAAGTAGCATCTAGGTGCATTGGATCTCCATAAATGAAAATTAAATATGAAAAAGTGTTAGTTGGCACTAACCTGACAACCTTATCAAAGACGAGATCAGCATGTATCAAACCTAAATAGGCCCACCATCTAAACAAGTCTGAATATAGGGAAGAGAATGCTTCATTACTGATTGTCCAAAATGGCCCAAGATCTTTGTAGCCTGTTACATTTAAAACTACGTCAATCCATGAGAGTATGAGAACCTTGTGGGCCTTCGTCAATGTGTGCTCAATTGACAAGTAACAACGAGATGGGATTTTTAGAGTAAGTCCAACCCTTACCCGAAAATGGGTACATGATTTCGTCTATTTTAACTCAAAAAAAACATATTTTAGGTGATGTTTTTTCTAATACAACTCTAAACATATATCTCATGAAAACCACGAAACAAGAAGTTACAAGGGCTAAAATTAGATGATTACCTAAAATAAACAGCCATAATTAGATAAGATGGACATAGACTTTGTGTCTTTCCTCAAGTAAGATGCCTAAACCCATTACAAACATTCATCGTGTTCGCAATTAAGTTTGCAAAAAAAGAACAACCGAATAGGACCATCATAGTGCAGCTCATTCAGTCTTTCTAGTAAAAGTGATGTCAATTAACAGGAAGTTGGCTTTCACAATCAGCTTATGTAAATTACTACAAAATGGTTGCAGAATGTTATAAGCGTGCAACAGAGCACTAGCAACCTGACAAATTTAACATATTCATCAGTCTAATTAGGTGATAGCCTTTGATAGGGATTTTTCAAGCAGTAAATACAACTTTGTGAAATAGAATTAGGAAAGGAAAATAATCCGTCGCAAAATTAGTGATAGAGAACCATAATCCGTCGCAAAACTAAGGTTCTGACACCATATGAGAACCATACTCCGTCGCAAAAAACTTGTCACAGAAATGCTGTCTCTCTTACACACTATTCTAAAAGCCTGTTTTTTCAAACGGATTAGTGAGGGAAGTATTGAAGGAACATATTTCCGCCACTGAATTTAGAGACAGAAAACTATGCCCGTTGCAAAAAATTGTCACTCAGAGAACCTATTGAGAAGCCTTTTATTTCGATGGATTAGTGACAGAATTAGAGACGAAATACTTCTGTCTCTAATATTAATGACGGAAAAATACTTCCATCGCTAAGCCGTCACTAATTTCCGCAATAATCCCTCACTAATTTTGGTGGATTTTGGTGTCAAAGTTTGTGACGGTTAAATGTAGCGACAGCGTATTCATACTAGGAGCAATACCCTTGTCACTGAGTTTTAGTCCACCTTTTCCTATCCTTAGGTGGGAAATTTCGGTGCGTGAGTGCTTGCTGGAAGGTGATGTCCCTATGTTGTCTCGGTACTTAGGAATAAGTCTTCTCCTCTTACTTCGTTAAGATTCATTTTAGAGGATACTATGTTATTGTTGGGTCCAATGGTATATCAATTTTTGTTTACTCATAGCGCAAATAACAAGGTGGCTGATGATTTGGCTGCACTCGAATACCCTTGTCACTGAGTTTTAGTCCACCTTTTCCTATCCTTAGGTGGGAAATTTCGGTGCATGGGTGCTTGCTGGAAGGTGATGTCCTTATGTTGTCTCGGTACTTAGGAATAAGTCTTCTCCTCTTACTTCGTTAAGATTCATTTTAGAGGATACTATGTTATTGTTGGGTCCAATGGTATATCAATTTTTGTTTACTCATAGCGCAAATAACAAGGTGGCTGATGATTTGGCTGCACTCGATAAATTGAAGCATTCTGATTTGGATCATGTCTGCATGGAGGGGGTTCCCCAGTCTTACTGTCTAAATCAATGCTATGCTGCTTCCCAAAGAAAAAAAAATTATTTACTAAAACTTAAAATTTGTAATTTATTTGCACTTTGTTCGTATTTTGCGGGATTCTAAGTAAGTAAAGAAATAACGAAAATGACATGTAGTCCATCCCATGAAAACCCAACAAGTTTATTCCATTGATTTAATCAATGGAATAGTTTTATTTTCACTCTTTTATCTCAAAATTTATTGTCTAAAATTTATTATTTTAATATAGATTTTATATTTTTTTTAAAGCACAATCTATAATTTATTGTTTTAGTTCTGAATTCATTTTTTTTGAAATTCCATTGAAAAAAACAATAGAATTAAGATTTACCCAATAAAACTCATCGACAATATTGGATTTTGTTAGTGAGAGTTTTATGTGCTGATTCTGAATATGTAATTTTTTTAAAAAATTTAACATGTATTTTGAGAGTAAAAACGCTTTAAAATTTCTTTTAAGAGAGTTTGACTCCCATGTGCTACCACTATATGGGCTATTTAGCACTACTGAAGAAATAATGAAGATATTTCGAATACTTTATTACTTTATCCTCAATATCGATTTGAATTAATAAAATGAAAATCAATAGAGCATAAATTTAGGAATGTGATGCCAAACAAGAAATATAGAACAAATTCAATCACAGATTTTCTACGATGTTTTACATCATTTATTTTGACTGAGAAGAAATTAGAATGAATTGAAAGACAAATAAGAAAACAATCACACTAATGTAAATGATATATTAGTTAACAGCGCTGCATATCCTCCTTATCTCCCCAGATGAACCAGTAAGCACATCAATGCTTCCCATTTTAATCATGGCAGTAGCGAAATCGGAGTTAAAGAGAGAAGGATTCTTGCTGTATTCATAGACAATTTTGTCGGTGGATCCGCCGCTAAAGAGAACTTGGTCAGAGTGAAGAAGACCCTTCTTTTGTATCAAATTCTTGAAGTAATTGTTATCAAAAGAATTGGGTGTCACCAAATCAAGTGGTGAGAGCTTGTCGCTGCCGCTGTTTTTTGGACAACGCCCCTTACGAGTGTTTGCGAATCCAGCATCAATGTCACTGGTTTTGTTGTATATCCTATTGCGAAACGTAAAGCATTGCGCTTGTCCAATTGTGTGCGAACCTACATTCATCAAACATATGTATATATTAGCATTCTATATGTGTATGTATATGTATATGCGCATATACTAAGTTTGGTTACCAGACCTGACAGAGCAACCAAGTCTCTTTTATCAAGTCCTTTACGTGCAAAGTGTGTTATGAGTTGATCAAGGCTGGCTGTAAAACTAGGAAGTTCACCACTTTCAGCTAGAGATCTGCTTGCAGTCGTTGAATCTCTTCGTCCCAGCTTTACCTTCCATGATGGGCCGCCCACCTAATAATTAAACAAATTAATACACATTGCTCTTAAATTTCATGACTTATATATTACTTGTGGAAGATTACATGTACATGTACATATACATATACATATACTAATTAGATGTATTTACTCACATATTCGGATGAATCTCTGGCTGCCACCGTGACAATATCAGCACAAGATACAACTCCGGGGCATATTTTCTCTACGGCTGCTTTGGCATTGTCTATGATTTCATAGCCTCTAACGGAAGCATTGTTGGGGAGTGCAGTTTTTTCGCTCTTGATTGAATGGGTTTCATCAAGCAAAATTGAGGCATCACATCCCTGGAGAAATTAAAACAAATATACTTTAGTTATGTACATATAGTTAACATCAACTTGTTGGAATTTGTGAAAAATTAGGGGTACATATATACCTGAACAAAGCAGTCATGGAAATGAAGACGAATGAGAGACGCTGCCATACGTCGCTCTTTAGCAATGGCAGTTCTGACGGATTTTCTGATAGTAGTAAGAGCATCCGGACATTTTTTGTCATAAAATTTGGTAGAAAGTGTAGCCTCACATGTCAAGCTCAAGAGCATTAACATGATCAACATGGAAGCACAGGCTGCGCTTAGGTGAGAGGTGAAGATCAATTTGCGAGCCATAGTCACTGATTTAATGAAAAACGTACGAGAGAAATGAAGAATACTGCATTGTGTAGGCAGATTTATAGGCCATATTATTTTCTGCGATGGCTATCACACTAATCCAATCCTGGGTGCCTCCTTTGGTTTGTGTTGCGTGAGGCTTTGTACTTAGACTTGGTAAATTATTTTTTATGTTTCATCCAATCAAAGAAGGGAAAAATAAATATTATAATCGTTGACACACAAATTAATGAAATTAATTAACATGGTAACAAATTTTGAAACATCCAACTCGTAGAAATAATGTTCTAGGTTGAAACATCAATCTCATACATATTCTGTTAGTCATGTCGGCCCAAATTGCAAGCAGCCCATGTTTTCTTTTTCAAGTATAATATATATATATATATATATATATTATATATATATTATATATATATATTGATAAAAAATTATGCATGTTTTCTTTTTCAAATATGTAATATATATATAAGGGAGAAGCTGTGTGTTGTGGGCGCGGGCAACATGAACATTTTACGTGTAACCACTAGTAGTTGGAAACTAAATTGTCATAAATCAAAATTGTCCAACTTGACTAGGTATGTTGGGAGCTTTAATCAAGAGTAGAAACACCAATTTGGTTGGTTTAACTAATTAACATGGTTGAAAAATCATTGTCGTAGAAATTATGTTTGTCATGTCGGCTAGAATTGCCGGCTGCCAACGTTTTGTCCAACAATTACATATTTTTTCAAAGATAATATACTATTACATGGTAAATAAACGCAAGCTGTGTAATTGGGAACTATATGTGCTCTAATTAAATCAAAATTGTCCAACTTGACTAGGTATTCATTATTTGACTAGGTATTCATTATTTGTTGGTACTACTACTAGCTACTAATGTTACTATTTCCTGCGATCCTCTAAAATTAAATTATTATACCTTGAAATCATCCACTGATTGATCATTAATGTCACGACCCAAATAAGGGCACGTGACCGGCGCATGACCCCAATGGACCTAGAAGCCCACTAAGATCAGCAAGCCTCAAAACTAACAATCCAAACATGCATAAGGAACATGTAACTAAAATTTACATAACGCGGAAGCAATAGCCAGAGTACAGTCAACGCCTACAGCAATACATACCAAAACATCCTATCAATAGTTAACGGAGCGTCTAAGATCATGAATTTATACAGAGTGGTAAAATACAAAATATCAGAGTGACTACCCGCACTACAGGTGACGGGCTCTCCAAAATCGGATAGAACTCAAAATAGCTGAAGGTGGTCCTGAATCTACCGAAACTACTCTATCTAAAGCAAAAGTATCAACAAGGAAGCATGAGTCACAAGACTCGGTGAATGAATAGAAACTTAAATGATACAAAGGGGACAAGTCGGGTAATCAGGTGTCAAAGAACTGAACAAGCAACGTATCAGAAGGGAGTACCATCATACAGAATCAATTAGAATATCAGGCAGCACTCACTGTGCCGATATCAAACAGCACATGAAGTGCCTATATCAGACAGCACACCGAGTGCCGATATCCAAACATATCCAAACTTGGTGCACCAAGGCTAACGTATCCTACCGTTAGTGTACAATATTCTGACAAATAGTAACTCCCAAGGAACAAATAACCATCAATCAATCAATCAATCATCAAACTAAACCAGAATAGGATACGATCACAAGTTCGAATCAGAACATTCCATCTCGATAAGAAATCCGAATAACACATATTTCAGAATCAGAGTAATCGATGTCATATCAAAAGGTCGCATGCAGTTAATTCTATGCTTGTCCCAATGGTAAGAAATCATGGGTCACACAAGACGTCTAACAAACAGTAACCGAACGGATATATACGGATATTGACAAATAGGGACACTAATACAAAATCTGAAGAAAAGGGCGGATCATAGGTGTGTGTGGGTTCAGTGCATCAGATAAATTATCTATCCACTCACCGAAAATATGCTACTAGCCAAATCCTGAGACAATGTCGACCGCCTGACCATATAATAAAACGATATAGTATTTAACAACTCAATGCCAACAGTATATAGAACTTCAATAAGTCCTCATCTCACTTACAAGCACAAACGTCATCTTAATTGAAATAGAGATTCAATTCCACTTACCCGTGAAAATCTAGTTCTTGACCGCATGACTTACACTTCAAGTCCAATTTCCTACAAAATTTCCATCATACCACATCAATTCACACGCATGTAGCACTTCCCATCTTTGTACAGGCCAAAACAAATTCAGAGTTTAATTGATCCCAGAACTTACCCGAACCAAGTAGCACATGAAATCCAACTTTAGCTTTGACCATCCAAGTTTCCTTGTACAAGGACAAATTAACGTAGACAATCTCTCCCCAACCTTCAATCTGAATTTCTTTCGCAAACCGAACTTAAGCTTTGTAGACCCAACTTTCAAAGCCTCCCAAAACACATTTCTTTCTTCATTACCTTGGCAACCACGAGAGAATCTATGCGATTTACACTCCACCACTCCCATTGTTTCGCGTCTTCCCCTTAGATTCTTCTTCTCCCCCTGTTTAGTTCTCTGCCTTATGACTTGTCTTCCTATATTCTTCTTGTAACTTCCCATAAAGCCAAAGCTTGTTAAAAGGCTAGCTGAAATTGACTTGGGCTAAGCCCATTTTCTACATCTTGAAGCTTATATGTTTAGGACAACTTAGTATGGGCCAAGCTACATCCCATATTGGGTCTTAATGAAAGACTTTGGCCCAAATGAGTTTTTTATTTCCTCTACAAGTATACATAAATATATATTATATATTTTGTTTTTTTTTAAAAAAAACACCGGATATTACAATTAAACCCTTGTATTGGAACACAATATGTGTTGAAAGAAACAATCCTCAATTATTGCCTCCCTAACACTTCTGAACATGAAACATTGTTCATCAACATGCATGCGGGCATTAATCAATATTTGGGTACATTTAGACGAAGCGCAAAAAAAATTCATGCCGTGGTGGATCTAAAAAAATACCGTGGTTTGATGTTCAACTTTGATTCAAGATTGAAATTTTGTGACGAAGTGGTCCAAGTTGAAGAAACTGAAACGGTTGGAGTTCTGTCATAATTAGGGTTGATATAAATATAATTTTTTTTTATTGTTTTATAACTGTTATGATTGATAAATAAATTGGAATCGGTTCAGATTATGTGTGGAGCCAAGTTCTGTTGCTAGAATGTTGTTTCTGGAGTTGCCATCCGAACACCTAAGATGTGTGAAGTGGCAGAAGGGCTTTACTGAATCTGAATTGAGGAAGGATGAAGATTTGTCTGGACAGATGATAGGGGCGTCCGGACGGATATGCTAAAGAACACTGAGACTATGGTTATATAAATTTTTCATATATTGAAAGTTTATCTGGTTACCTTTTGACAACAGTCGTGGTTTTTTCTCCGATCTTAGAGTTTTTTTCACATATATTCTTGTGTTCATTGTGTTGCTATTGTCGATTTCAATTTCTTTACTGTCATGTGATATTTCTGTTAAGGAGGATCTTGGATAAATTTCTCAACAATAACCTAGTCGTAATAGAGAAAAAGAGATGGCTGAGAGAGAGAGCGCGAGCTTGAAGGGATAAGGACAATCTTAGAGACTTGTGAATGCTATTTCCAGGGGCGGCCTTGGGCCTGGACGAGCTGGGCCGTCTCCCAGGGCCCCCAAATTTCCCCAAATTTTTAGGGTCCCCAATTTTTCATAGTGTTAGTTAAGTTATATGGTAGTCCATCTATCCTCTTACTCTCTTAGCCCATTTTAAAACCTTATATGTGTTACTTTATAAAGCCCATCAAGAAAGAATGAAATTTGGAGGAGAGGCCCAACTAAAAAATCAATAATAGCCAAGAAAATTTGAGAGGCCCAACTAATTGAAGTAAAAGAATATCAAAATGCCTCATTCTCTATTCCCTTTTCTTCTCAATTCTACTTCTATCTTCTCAATTCTTGACTTTGACTTGTGACTTCCGAGTTTCAACTTTGACTTCCGAGACCGAGTTCCGACTCTAACTTCCGACTTTTGACTTCCTGTTTCAACATTGATTTGGTTTTCATTTGGGATTTTAGAACTAGAAGGAGCCTGAGACTTGAGTCTTGAGAGTTGCACTTGCAGGTAATTCTTTCTTTGAGTTTTGATTTTCTAGGGTTTTTGTTTTCTTATCTTCATGATTTCTTTGGTGTTTGCAATCTCTAATTCTCTTTGGTTCTTTTGTAATCTCTTATGGGTTCTGGCCGTTCTGTTCGTCTGCTCTGCATTCAGTTTTGGAATTTGGATTCTGAGATTTTCCTCCTGCACTCTGCAGCTCGACAACATATGGTTGACTGGTTTTATAGCCTTACCAGGTGATTTTGTTCCACTTAATAGGCTCAGTGATAAGTGATTGAATATAACTCTTGCTGCTCCTGTCATTTATTTTATTTTTTGTATTGTGATTGAGATTTTTGATAATTTGTAAATTTGATCATAATGATACCTAGAAAATACAAGTCAGGTTTTGAAAAAAGAAAACAAAAAAAAGAGAAGAAGAATTGGTTCGATCTTTAGCAGGATCTCTTGATAGATTTTTGCCTAGTAAACAAAGAGGTGGCTCAACATCGAATGTTGAAGAAGAAACAAATCCATCAGTCCTGAGTGATAAAGAAGAAGAACCAATAGGTGATAAAGAAGAAGAAATTAGAGTAGGTGATGATGGTGATCAATATGAGGAAAAAGAAATTCTACCAATAGGTAAAGAATTTGGGCCATTAAACATTTACGATCCAGGAAATTAGGATAATATTAATCAAAAGTTTAGGGACCTATTAGTAGAAAAAGGTCCAATTAGAATTCTTGATATTGATTTTGGTGTTGATGATCTTGGTAGACATTTTTCATCTAATCATTATGAACATGTTATTGAATGGAGAGAAACAATATATGAAATGGCTTGTATATTTTGTTTCTAATGACAAAGTGTTTTGCTTTTGTTGTAAGTTATTCAAACAAGATCATAACACTTCCCGAATGACAACGGATGGATTTAATGATTGGAAACATCTTAGTGAAAGACTTAAAGCTCATGAAACTAGTAGTGAACACCTAGTTTGCATGACCAAATGGATAGAATTGCAAGTGAGGTTGAGAAAACTTGAAACAATTGATAAGAGTGTACAAGAACAAATAGATAGGGAGAAAGAGCATTGGAAACAAGTGTTAAAAAGAATAATAGCCCTTGTAAAAACTCTTGCAAGAAACAATTTAGCATTTCGTGGTCATAGGGAGAAGCTTTATGAAGGGAGAAATGGAAACTTTTTAGGTTTTATTGAGATGATTGCAGAGTTTGATCCAATCATGCAAGAACATATTTAACGAGTTAAAAATAAATCAATTCATTATCATTATCTTAGTCCAAAAATACAAAATGAGTTGATCCTACTCTTAGCCAATGAAATTAAAAGTGCAATTATAGGAAGAGTAAAGAAGGCAAAATATATTTCTGTTATACTTGATTGTACTCCTGATATAAGTCATGAAGAACAAATGTGTCACGCCCCTCTCTCCTAAGATACACCGAGGTGTATCTATATCACAGGGACGTGACCGGCAGGGGACCCCATCCCCCGAACCAGATCCCAAATCTCTGCTAAACCCAACAGACATAATAATAATAATAATAATAATAAGAACCACCATACTATCCACCAAGTACATCCACCTGTGTACATATACAACAGCGAAATAATAAAACATATCTACCCGATACCAAACCGTATAGTATATACAAATACAATACAAAAAGTTCCCACACCCACTAAGAGTCAGCCCAAGGCTACACACCAGCTCACGCATCCCGCTGCTGACCGCCATCACCTACATCCAACTCACCTGAAAGGGGATAAAGAAGAGGGGTGAGCCACAAAGCTCAGTAGGGCGTAGAGAGGAAACGCCAATATCCATAAATAATAATGATAAATCCAGAAATGAAACGCATAGTATGCAATACAGGAAATATACATCCATCAGTAAGTCAACCAAATAGCACAATAGCCGATAAGGCTAAGCAACACTGGAACCACCAACACTGGTCTCCAGAAATCCATACACCAATCCAATCAAGTGAAATGGTAGCCGATAAGGCTATCCAACACTGTAATCACCACATCAATCTCCAACAATCCATCACACCCCTGGACCCACCCTAATCCCCGTAGGGTGTCTCCCAATCCAGGTCCACACCGAAACTGGATGAGGATCGGGTATCCCGATAGCATAGCCTACACCAGAGGGCGTCCCCTGTGATGCACCCCATCTCAGACGGTCCACCGGTATATATCCGGTCTGTATATGTATATATATCATCCATCAGAAATCCATATCTGATCATTTGGGCGCCTATATGGGCCCACAATCCACATCCACATTCATATCCATATCCATATCCACATCCACATCCACATCCACATCCAACACTTCCAATCACCTCACTCTCAGAAAACATACCAACAGTTATATGTATAACAGAGAATATAAATCAACATGCAAACAGGTCGTATTTCCACCCCCGGAAACCAACAAAACCATAATATCACCAGAGTCCGTAAAACCGGAACTCTAAAGTCACATGCAAGAGTATGGAAACCCCTACCTGGAAATCAGAGTGCTAAAACCAAGCACGCGTCCCAGACAACCCCTAACTCCAAAAGTTAACCCGCTCCGAATCTCAACCGTGACCACCGTCTACACCGAAAAACACGATATATGTAAATACTGTAAAAATACGGTCGGTCAACTATGGTCAACGGCCAAATAGTACTGGTCAAAGTCAACGTATAAATAGTAACCGAGTCAAAGTCAATAGTCAAATAGTAACCGGGTCAAATAGTACCGAACCGGGTCAAATAGTACCCGACCGGGTCAAATAGTACCCAGCCGAGTCAACTCACCGGTCAACCGAGTCAACTCGCCGGTCAACCGACTCAACTCGGCCTGACTCGGTCAACTCGCCGGAAACCCATTTAACCCCATCGCCGGCGATCCGACCACCCAAACCTGCCAAATCTTATATCAAATTAAAGAACTCGATGAGATGAACTCATAGGTACCTGAAACAAACCAAACCGTTGCCGGAATCGGCCGGATCGACCAAAAGAAATCCGAGGAAATCGGAACTTCAAACTCCGATATCTCCCTAACCACAACTCCGATCGACGTGATTCAAGTTGGGTTATACTCGTCTCGTCAATACGCTTCTTTTGATACCGGTGGTGTCGCTCACCGTCATCGGACTCGGAAAATGAATAGTAAAGAACAAATACACGCGAGAGAAGAGGAAGAACAGGAAAAAAACTGCGTAAGTTTTTTTCATTTTAATTTTTCTTTTATAATATCTTTGACTTACCAAAACACCCATCTGTCAAAAACGCCCCTAACTAAATTGTTATAATTAACTTCAAAAATTCATAACAAATCAAATTTAAATCCGATTTAAGTAATTCTTACTTTAAAAATTTTCCTTTAAAATTCCCCATTTATTAAAAATATTTTTATAATTTTATCACAATTTAATTTTTACTCCTTCAAATACTGGTTCACCAACACAGAGGTTCCCTCCACCTCAACCACCACGAGAAGATACTATGAATAGTGTAAAATTAGACCAGGATATTACAAAATGTCTCTAATATTGCGATGTGTGGATGTTTCCGTCAAACCAATAAAAGTGGAGGAATTTTTTATACAATTTTTAACGGTAGATGATACTTCGGGGCTAGGACTTTTTAATGTGCTCAAAGATATTTTAAATACCCTTGATCTTGATGTTGGTGACATAAGAGGGCAAGGATATGATAATGGATCAAATATGAAAGGAAAACACAAAGGTGTTCAAAATAGGTTGCTTATGGAGAATCCTAGAGCATTTTACACACCTTGTGGTTGTCATAGTCTTAATCTTGCACTTTGTGATATGGGCAACTCTTGTGAAAGAGCCATATCTTTCTTTGGAGTTGTTCAACGCATATATTCATTGTTTGCATCGTCTACAAAACGGTGGAATGTTTTGATGTCTTATGTTGGAAATCTAACACTTAAGCCATTTTCTCAAACACGATGGGAAAGTCGTGTTGAGAGTGTTAAAGCAATACGATATCAAAGTCCACAAGTTAGAGATGCTTTAATTGACTTAGTTAATACTAGTGAAGATCCAAAGACAAAGAGTGAAGCCCAATCCTTAGCAACAAATGAAATTGAGAGTTTTGAGTTCTTGATTAGCTTGATAATATGGTATAATTTGTTATTTGTTGTAAATACAGTTAGTAAAACCCTTCAAGCTGAAGATATGGATATTAAGATTGCCGTAGAAAAGCTAAGAGGACTCATCTTATTTTTTGAACAATATAGAGAGACAGGATTTGTGGAAGCCATAATTGAAGCTAAAGAAATAGCTAGTGCAATGGATATTGAACCTGTTTTTAAAACAAAACGACTAATTCGAAGAAAAAGACAATTTGATGAAATTAACAATGAAGATTTAATACGTTCAGTTGAGGAGTCATTTAGAGTTGATTACTTTCTGTACATAGTGGATAAATCTATTTCTTCTTTTAGAAGTAAGTTTCAACAACTTCAATTATATGGAGAGACTTTTGGATTTTTGTTTGATTTGAAGAAGTTACATTCTATTGATAATGAAAGTTTGATATCGTATTGCAATAAACTTGAGAATTTTTTGAAGTGTGATAATCTTTATGATATTGATGCAAGAGATTTAGCTTTAGAATTAAAAGTTTTGTGTAACATCTTTCCTGAAGAAGTAAAAAAACCTATTGAAATATTAAATCATTTGCAAATGCTTGATGGTGGTTTTCCAAATACATGGATTGCATATAGAATATTGTTAACTATTCCAGTAACGGTAGCCTCCGCAGAGAGAAGCTTTTCAAAGTTGAAATTGATAAAATCATATCTTCGGTCCACCATGTCGCAAGAAAGGTTAAATGGGTTAGCTATGTTGTCTATTGACAGTGATTTGGTGGAAAAGGTTGATTATAGTAATGTAATTAGTGATTTTGCATCTCAAAATGCTAGACGAGTTATATTTAAGTAATATATTTTTTTTTGGAGTTAGACTTTAACTATATGATAATCGCCACAAAAAAAATTTAGAGGGCCCCTTGTTTAGAGTTCGCTCAGGGCCCCCATATGCTCAGGTACGCCACTGGCTATTTCTTGTACTCTTTATCTTGTATACTCTCTAAAAATCATAGTAAACTAAAAGAACATTCCTGAACTAGGATCTCATATTCAGTCTGAACCAGAATCAATTTTATACTATTCTTCTCCTCTTATTATATATTTTGCTGCTGTACTTGGGTTGATGTGTTTTCTTGTTCATATGTCACTAAAGTTGGATAAAAGCATGCATGTTTGGTTAAGTTTCTAAGGGAGAAACTATGTTCGTGCTAAATCAAAATTGTCCAACTTGACTAGGTTTTCATTATTAGTTGGTACTACTACTGGCTACTAATCATCCAGTGATTGACCACTAAACACTTGTATTGAAACACAAATTGTGTTGAACCACTCCCTAATTCTTGCCCTTTTTTTTGTTTTTGGTAAGTCATTCTTCCCTTTATATTGATTAAGTCAAAACAAAAGTTATATTGATTTGTTCGTGACGTTTTAAGATAAGATTACAATTTATTTAGAGTTAATAGGGCAAAGAAGAAAAATATGTTTTAAGAGTAGAATTGACTTTTTCTTTTGATTAAATGAATGAAAGCAAAAACAAGGATATAAAAAACACGTTTAGCTAGTCATTTTAGATAATACGGGAAACAATAAATCACTGAAAACTGTTTGAAACCAGAAAATGAAAAAACAAGACGTTTCTGAAAAATAGAAAACATATAAAACATAAAACAAATCAGATAGAAACTTTAGGCTATCACTACTATTTTTTGTTTTAGTTTCAAAAAATAGACAAAAAAAAAAAAAAAAAAGATAGTGTTTGTTTGTAATTTTTGTTTTCAGTTGTATGAAAACTTACAATAGGTTCTCAAAATCTTAAAAACACAAAACAAAAGGTTTCATAAGTTTTAAAACACCACACACACAACGACCTCCTTTCTCTCTCGCACGACATGCGTACCGACCCTTCTATCATTTTCTCATTTTCGGGCTGTGTCTAACCCAGACTTTGGATATGAGTTTGTCCCGGGCCAAACTTCGGACCCAGGTCGGGCCTAATTTCTGGGTTTGGTCGATCCCGGGCTGGGCTTCTAGAACAGGTCAATCCCCGATCGGGCTTCGAGCCCGGGTCAATCTCGGGATGATCTTTGGGTTGGTCTCGGGATGGGCTTCGGGGTCAAGTCAATCCTGAAACGGTCTCCTGGGTCAGGTCGGTCTCGGGATAGACTTCGGGGTTGGTCGGTCTCAGGACGGGCTAAAGCCCCGAACCTAGGTCTGTCCTAGGACAATCTTCAAGGTCAGGTCGGTCCCGTATTAGGCTTCGGCGTTGAGTTTGCCCCAGGACGGTCTTCAGGGTTGAGTCACTTAGGACTGGCTATGGGCCTAGGTCAAACGCTGGGCAGGCTTTGTGGTTGGGTCGATCCAGGCACGGTCTTCGAGGTCGGATCGATCCCGTGATTATCTTTGAAGTCGGTCGGCCCCAGGGTGGGCTTCGGGGTTTGGTCTGTCCTGGGACGGTCTTCGGGGTCGGGTCTATCCTAGGCCTGGTTAGTCCCAGGCTAGGTCCAGGTCGATCCTGGGGTTTGCTTTGGGTCCGAGTCGATCCACGGTCAATCTCTAGGCCATGCTTGTTTTATGTTGGGCTACGGACCCGAGTCGATCTAGGGCCAGGCTATATGCCCAGGTCTATCCCTGACTAGGCTTGGGGATCGGGTCGGGCTTGTCCGAACTTTGGGCATTGATTTTTTCTATGAATCAAGAGCAGTGTTTCACGACATCTAGCATGTCAATCTCATATTGAATTAAATTTATGTTTTCATTTTATGTTTTAAATACAAAAACCAAACAGGTAGTTAAATTTATGTTTTCGATTTTTGTTTTATATTTTTTTTTTCATAATTTTTGAAAGTGACACCAAACAGGACGTTATATATTTCCTTTCAACAAAAAATCATACTTTTTCTTTTTTTGGTTGTACTTTTCATAAAGCGCGACTTTTTACATCTCTTCCTCAAATGAATACGAATGCATGCAGATGTTTCAAGTCCCAAATCCGACTTTGAGATTTATTATAGGATTTAGAAAGAACAATGCTTTCATAACTCCTGTTTTACCACATAGTTATTATTGTTTTAATTTGCATGCAAGTGTTCTACGAAGACAAACTCATCACTATCTACTTTTGTGGGGTCTCACTGTACACAGAAATGCAAATTGAAGACTCCAATATTCTACTTTGGTACGCAGATATAGGAGTTTGACCCTAATGCAGGCACCGCCGCTGAGGTCGAAGAGGCTCGCATGAAATTTAATTTACCGAGAATCGCTATGAAGTCAACCATGCTTCCGACCTACTTTGGATGCATGAAGCAGGTACTATACTGTTTTTTAGTGTATATAAATATGGGGTTATCGATATATTTGTATGGGATTATCGTGCTCTAATTAACTAACAACGGATCATGGTTGAGATGGTGAACTTGATCACGGTAACTCTTAGCGCAAGCGAGAGGTCGTGAATTAAAGTCTCATGGGTGTTTCCATTATCGCAATTGAGACATTGGCCCTTGCTCTACCCAGTGTGTGCTAATGTCACCCTACATTATCTTCCCGTTGTCTAATGGATAGTTGAATGGGTTTCACGCGACCAACAAAAATGTTACTTAACTAATGTAGGATTAATTCAAATGTTAATACGACTAATATAATTTCTTTGCTCTGGGGATATGCACCAAACTGAATATAGTTTATGAGAGAAGAATTTCAAGCAAATAATTCCTCCGTTGATAATTGAAGAGAAAGAACAAGTCACATATGAAGATCTCACACCTGCTTTGAAGAGAGCTTCCTATTTCTTTTCAGCCTTGCAAGCTAGTGATGTTCACGCAAAAAAAAATTCCACGACCATAGACTGCAAGGATACAACAGAATTTTGAAGCTGTGACAAAGATATAAAAGAAATTTGAAGCAAAATACATAAAGAATGCACGGAATTCTAGTTGACGGCGCTGCAAATCCTTCTTATCTGACCAACAGAACCAGTAAGAACACCAATATCTCCCATCTTGATCATGGCAGATGCAAAATCAGACTTGAAAGTGTTGGGGTTCTTGCTATAATCATTGACAATGCTGTCCGTGGATCCACCACTAAAGAGAACTTGATCAGAATGAAGAAGTCCCTTCCGTTGTTGTAGATTCTTGAAGTAATTGTTGTCAAAAGAATTGGGCGTTACCAAATCCATCGGTGCCAAATTACCATTGCCACCACTTGCCGGACAGCCACGCTTGCGAGTGCTAGCAAATCCGGCATCAATGTCGCTTGCGTTGTTGTTGTTGTATATCCTATCGCGAAAAGTGAAGCATTGAGCTTGTCCTATTGTGTGGGAACCTGACAATGCAACCATGTCCCTTGCATTAAGGCCTTTGTTTCTGAAGGATGTTATAAGTTGTTCAAGGCCGTCTGTAAAAGCAGGAAGGTCTCCACCTTCAGCCAAAGTTCTGCTTGTGGTGGTTGAGTCTCTTCTTCCAAGTTTCACTGCCCAAGATGGACCACCTACATATTCGGATGCATCTCTGGCGGCCACTGTAATGATATCTGCACAAGATACAATGCCAGGACATGCTTTCTCTACTTCAGCTTTGGTATTGTCTATGACTCCATAGCCTCTAACAGAATCATCATTAGGACGGGCAGTCTTCTCACTTTGGATTGAGGGGGTCTCGTCTAGTAAGATGGATGCATCGCATCCAAGAACGAAGCAATCATGGAAATGGAGGCGAATGAGAAATGCCGCCATTCGACGTTCTTTAGCGATAGCGGATCTAATTGAGGTATGTATGGTAGTGAGTGCATTAGGGCATGTACTGTCATAAAAGGTTGAAGAAAGCTGGGCTTGGCATGTTGTGCTCATGATAAAGAGCATCAACAATAAAGCACCAATACTGCTAGAAAGTTGAACAGCTGAAGTAGTCATATTGAAGCAGGAGGAGTATAGTAGAGAGTTGAAAGAGGAAATGATATTAGGACTTGGTGGAGAATGCCTGCAAGTATGAAATCATTTATAGGGGTTGAGGAAAGGTTATGCCGCGTGTGTGTGATAAACAAATGAGTGTGTACGTGCATGACTTATTCTGCTTTTGACTTATCAATAACACAACAAAACTGACAACAATATATAATATACCTAGAGTTTGAAGAATTCATGGATGACCGTGCAGTGGGACCCGCATCCATGCATGCAAGAATTAACGTGGACCCTTCTTACCTCATCCGGGTGAGGTAAGACCTATTGTTGGATTTGTTACTATTTTTACAGTTGTTTAGACATTTTTAACTGTTTAAAATTTCAAATAAATAGCTAATGAAAATTCAAAATAAAATTTGATATTTTGTTTTGCCATCGGATGTAACCGGTTGAACTTGGTAGGCTAGTGGTTCGAAACCTAGTAATTTGAAACATCTTTAACGAGATTATCGGTTGGAGTCATAGAACCCTAAAAAAATTATCGTGCAGACCCAATCTAAACTGATAACCTATGCGTTATAGTAACATAGTGAATAATATAGTCCACAAGTAATGTGACTCATTCTTATGATTATTATTATAAGAAAGAGTCGCACAACTATACATAATTATATATATTTCAAGTACAATACCGTTATGTATTAATGTATGGGTTTGACGTTTTCTACTTGAGTTTCTATTATATTATGAAGAAGTTTGACTCTAGCTTATGCTAATAAATGCTTGACTGGGACCCACCTTTGATTAACAGATACAATTCATAGTTAATTTTGTCAGATTAGGAGATTAGGGGGCTCCTCAATTAGTTTCAAATTATAAAGTCTACAATTGAAATCCAATGGCCTGAGACATGTGTCACATCACACCACATTTTTGTTTTTTCATTTTTAAAATTTATATGACTTTTTCTTCACCATTGGATATGAATTATAGACTCTAAGGAATTATTGAGCCCCCAAATCCAATTTTGTAGAGACAATTGAACAAGTTTTATTAACCAATAGAAAAAGTCTCTAATTTATTATCGGGCAGTTATTACGAATGACAAAATTTGAAAGTCGTGTTCCAATATATTCATACAATTAATTATTATACCATAAAATCCATGGAATTTTAAAACACGTATTAATAAAGATTTAAATAATTTTTTATTTACGAAATTTTCCTTAAGTTCTCATATGAATTGAGGTATTTCCTCCCACATTTTCCCCAACATGCACATGACATCATCAGTTTTGATTTCTTTTCTTTTCTTAAACGAAATTTCAAAACGATTTTTCTTACAAAATAGATGACAAATTTTGAAATAAATCATATATTCAAAATCAATGTGCATAGCTCTTTCAAACAAGACTCGTTGTTAATATATTCTGAGTCAAAAAAATCTCGCATTCAACCTTACGTAAATAAATTTTAAAAAATTACATGTCAAACCGCAGCACAACACGTGTCGTATCAAACCTCAGCACAACATGTTTCACATCAAACGTCGGCATAACACATGTTGCATCAAACCTTAGCACATCAAGTGCGGCATCAAACCTCAACGCACCAAGTGTCGTATATGCATACATAACTGATGCAACAAGGCTAACAAATATTGCCGTTAGCATACATAAAACTTGAACCTGCACAAAAGGCTTATCAAATCATGAATACTGATGAAATTTGAATTTCAGAACGACGTACAGACCAACGACAGGAATCAAAATACAAGTCAAATGCTTGTCCCAAATATCTGACTTGACTTAGGAATAACTGAAAAAAAAATGTCAGAACAGATTGACTATCATGACATGGGGTTTCAAAACTGATGTTAGTATTGAATTTTACAAGATATAGGGAATTTATTGTCGAAATATTTATCGAGTCAAACATTGTGTTATTTAAAGCATTATCGACTCATCTGATACGCTCCAAACACCTTAATCATACTCCTGCCTCCAGAGTATCCAACAATTCGAAATGATCGCTTAATTACCTATATGTACAAGGGATCGTAGACGCATATTTATCAATTTTTTGGTGTGCACCAAAGTTGCCCATATGAGGCCAAAAACATTACCAACGCATTCAGGATCATGAAACAAATCGGAATCAAACTTCTGGGTCGTCGGAAAACAAGTATTCCGCCCGGATCAAAGTGACCTGTTTCGAGTGAAAGCCGGGTCTTGCACCTCCGACGACAGTTACGGTCAGCCAAGGGCTGGGTCAGGTTCATCTCTGGCCAGTAAGTTTGTTGGTGGTGTTAGTTTGTTAAACCGACGTCGGACTCGGCCGGATCGGGCCTTTCCTCAAGTAAGATGCCTAAACCCATTACAAACATTCATCGTGTTCGCAATTAGATAAACACGATGACATTAATCTCTCAGATATTGGGTGCATGAAAAAGGAAAATTAAGTTTGCATGAACAGAACCACCGAATAGGACCATCATAGTCAGCTTATAATAGGACCATCATAGTCAGCTTATATAAATCATAGTGATGTCAATTAACAGGAAGTTGGCTTTCATAATCAGCTTATCTAAATTAGTAAAAATGATTGCAGAATGTCATAAGCGTGCAAACAGGGCACTCTTAAGTCTTTCCTTCTTTTTATAAACTCATCGGCAACCTGAAAATTTTAACTTTTTTTTTTTTTAAGAAACCAAAAATTGTATTTCATAAGGAGGAGAAGAGGAGCCCTTCTCCGGTGGCTCACAATGGGGGACTAAACCTAACCCATGGACAAAAAGAACAAGAGAACAAGCACCAAGAAGGAAAAGAACAAACCATAACAACAACAAACCAAAAGGGCAGACAATAGCCCAAAAATAGAATATTAGCAGTTAATCTGTCTTATGGCAGGGACCCCCATCGAGTCAATGTGTATCATACCTTTAACTTGAGCGAAAATTTTAACATATATATTCATCAGTCTAAGTGGAAAATTTCTGTGTGTGCGGACTTGACTACCGGAGTTTTGATCCATATCGGATATCCAAAAGACAAGCTTGTATGACGTCGTTCTCGATTACCAAAAAAAATATACATAAGGACATCACCTTCCAGCATGATATTCACCAAATCGGGCATGCATGCGAGTTTATGTTATAAACTTAGTATACTGTTGGGTCCAATGGTATATCAATTTTTGTTTAATCATAGAGCAAATAACAAGGTGGCTGATGCTTTGGCTGCACTCGATAAACTGACGCATTCTGGTTCGGATCATGTTTGCATGGAGGGGGTTCCCCAGTCTATTCTCTCTTTTGTTCTGCCTTATTGTAATCCTGTTTAAATCAATGCTATGCTGCTTAGCCTGCTCTCAAAAAAAAATTACTATAACTTCAAATTTATAATGTATTGGCACTTTGTTCGTATTTTGCGGGATTCTGAGTAAATGAAATAATGAAGACATTTCGAATACTTTGTTACTTTATGCCCAATATCAATTTGAATTAATAAAATGAAAATCAATAGAGCATAAATTTAAGAATGTGATGCCAAACAAGAAATATAGAACAAACTATTATTAAATTATGTTTATTTTTTTTCATAAAGTGAAATCAATAGAGCATAATTTTTTTTAAAAAAAATCAACAGAATGTGAGCATAAATTACATGGTAAATAAACGCAAGCATGTGTAGTTGGAAACTATATGTGTTCTTGTTAAAAATCCCTCTCAAATATCAATTACTATCAAATAAAATCCATTTAAAATTCAAACTCTTCACTTACCTCATTTAATTTGAGCTACTGGTTCTTAATCTCTTACGCCTCTTTACTTCTTCATTTATTTGAGAAAAAACCCTGACCTCTTCCTCTCTTCTTCTTCAACTGATGGCTTCCTTCCTCCCAAATACTGCTCTCATTGACTCCCATCTTTTCACCGAGAAGATGACAAGCTTTTCATCATTCTCTAGTGAAGAACTCCTTGCCAACCGTGCAAATGAGTAACCGCTATTGGAACGACATCATTCTTGGCCCAAACCACCTCTAGAATGGAGAGACTGGGTCAATCGACTTCGAACTACCTTCGGTGTACAATGGATGAAGCAAGGACTCGATGGATTTATTGACATGACTCTTGAGCCAATTCCATTCGATCCAACTTTGATTTCAGCGGCCTGCTGTTTCTGGTCCCGTTAAACAAATTCTTTTGCTTTCCCCAGTGGCCATATGACCATCACCCTGAGGGATATGTATGCCCTAACTGGGCGACCGATTGCAGGTCCAGATGCTCCCAACCTCTTTACTTCTGTCAGAATCGTCGAGGTAGGAATAATGGAGGAAAAGAAAACCTTTTCTTATCAGGGTTTAAGTTCAACAGAACACCTTGGAGAACCTACCTTCAAAGAGCATGCTCTGTTCTTGTGATGTAGACTCTGTAGGTATGCTTTTGGCACCTTTGCTAATCAACCTGTAAAAGATTATCTTCCCCTTGCATGCGCACTAGCTGAAGGTCAGAATGTGGCTTTAGGTAGTATTTGGATAGGTCGTATTTATCACTGTCTCTCTTTACTCACCTTTGAGAAACCTTACTACCATCGTTTTTTTGGTAGCCTTTGGATTCTTTAGCATTGGTTGTTTGCTTATTTCCCTACTTTACGTGCTTTTGGCTATCGACTACCTGCCAAATTCACTTCTTATGGGCAGTCTGTTTTAGCTTGCATCAGTGATAGGTCTTTTGTAGAAATCTTCAATTTTTTCTTGTCCTTGCCTTCAGATCGACTTGATTCTGAATATTTCTTGTTTATTGACACTTTGCCTGGTGGTCCTTTGATGCCATTGTTATCTTCCAAAGTCACCATATCTATGGTAATGGACCATATCCTTCGTGACTTCTGGGCCAGTCTTGTTACACCCACGTATCTTCATGAAGGTGCCAATATTGATAACCCCATGAACCCTGCTTGTGGCTTTGAGGCATACAATCCTCAACTCTGTGCTACGTAGGTGGGTTATACCCAAAATGTACCTCTTAACCGCCTTCTCATTGCAACCCTCCTGGAGAAGAGAGGACCAACATTCAATCCAGAGAAAGGATTGAGAACCAGGTGGCTGTAAATAATAATGCTTCGAAAAGATTTGTGTTTCAACTGCTACCACCCTTAAGTCATGGTTGTGCTTCTGACTACCTATCTTGAAAGGAAAGGTATTACACCTGGTATGCTTTCTTCAATACTGAATCTGAGGCAGACATTGCAGATGTTACGCCTGGTATGCTTTCTTCACCTCTTTTTCTACTTGCTTGTCTGTCTATGAGATTCTGATCTGGTGACATACTGTGCAGCTATTCCTGCTATTCCAATTTCCTCTAGAAAATTGAACATTAAAAGTGAGTCAATCTCCCCCAAAAAGAAGCCAAAAATCAATAGGAAGGTGGTGGCTGTGAGAAGATCTCAACGATCTTCTACTATAATTAAAAAGACCACCCAATCCAGTTCGGAGCCTGTTACAATTTCAGGCGATGATGATAGTGAAGCTTCTGAAGATGAGAGTGAAAAGATCTCCACCAGCTATACAGGAGTTCCTTCATCAGATGAGCCAATTGTCACTCTCAAAATTTCTAACCAACCTTCTGGCTCAGTTACTCCTCTCTCTTCTCAGGTTGATATCTTTCATTTTCTTTATTTTGCTACCACAAATAATTCTTTGATACTTGCGACAGTACTTTATGTATGCAGGCAGCAACATCATTTAAAGTGCTTACCTCCATCATTCCAACCAGCATGGTAAAGCCATTGGCAGGTCTGGATTTCTCCTTCCTAACTCCACCTCCTCTTGCTAGCAAAGTGCCAACTGAGGAAGAACTGCAGCATGCCACCAATAAGTTGGTCCAGCTCTTTGAGAAAAATATTCCAGATGTTCAAGAAGCAGACGGTAAGGAAGCTTTAAAACATGTGAAGACTCTGCTAGCAGATCCTCAGATAGCTTTCGAGAGTAAAAGTAGGCTCATTCGTCTGAAGCATGATTTGCATCATATACCCACTGCCTTTCATCAAGATTATTCTCTGGAGCAAACTTTATCGAGCAAGTTGGAAGGTTTATCTAACGATCGAGCTGCTTATGAAATTTTACTTGCCAACTCTCAAAACCTGGCTGCTGAAGACCTTGGGATTCAGAAGAATATCATTGCTGCTCAAGAAGAAATTGAGACTTTTGAACTCAAGATCCAAGGTTTGAAAGGTAAGATTCTGCAGCAATATGATGCAAGAAACCAGGTGCATGAGAAATTTCAAGATGCTCTGCAAAATCTCAATACTCTGGGTGCTTCCATCAAGTCACAACTATTAGATGCTCAAACTTGGTCTTCAGATTTGTAGCTAACTCAAGCACGCCTTCAAGCACATTAGAATACTTGGTCGGGTCTGAAGCATATGTTGACTTGATTGTTGGATTTTGGCCATTGTTTGGCCTTGGTTGGTTTATTAGAAACAATTTTATTGCCATCTGTATTGGCTTCTAGTACTTGACTTTGGCCATTATTTGGCCTTAATTTTAGATATTTTCTTTTATAATTGCTAATCATTTATTTACAATTTCTTTTGTGTGGCCTGTGATCATCTACTATTTTTATTCATAATATGCGGCCACTAAGGCTAGCTCATGGCTACGGCTAAATAGCCTGCTTTCACATCCTTTATATCATTATAGATGTAAATTCCCAAATACTTGGGAAATATGGCTTTAAGTATTTGTCATTGATAAATCTCTTATGTGGCTGACCATCTAGGTCTGCCAGCCAATATGCATTACCTTTGAGAATTCTGTGGACTTTGAAGGGTCATTCCCAGTTTAGAGACCATTTGCCTAGCTCTCTGTCCTTGATTCCTGGTGGTAGGATCTCCTTCCACACCATTTGGCCTTCATGGAACACTTTCTTCTTCACTTTCTTCTTATAGGCATTTGCTATCTTCTTCTTTTGGACTATCATCCTGTTCAAAGCCTCCATCCTGCTTTCATGTAACTGTTCCAGTTCCATGTTCATAGCTTTTGAATATTCTTCAACAGATAGATCATGTTGCTTCATGATCCTCAAAGATGGGACCACTAGCTCCATAGGTAGTACTGCATCATGCCCATAAGTGAGAGCAAAAGGACTGGTTGTAGTGTTTGTTCTCTTGGATATGCGGTAGGCCTATAAAGTCTATGGTAGTATCTTGTGCCATGCTCTGGTATTATCCTCAATAGTTTTCTGCAAGATAGAGATGATCACCTTATTTGAAGTCTCTACCTGTCCATTGGCCTGAGCATAGTATGTGGTAAATGTGAGCAACTTGACTCCATAATCTTCTAGAAATGATTTGACCTCCCCTCCAGTCCCTTGGTCAGTTGTGATGGTTTCTGGAATGTCAAATTTGAAAATGAGGTGTTCTTTGATTAAATCTACTACCTCTGCTTGTTCGATCTTTTTTAGGGGTATTGCCTCTACCCATTTTGTAAAATAATCAGTAGCGACCAGGATAAAATGATGACCCCTAGATGAGGCAGAAAATATTTTTCCAATGATATCAAGTGTCCACCCTCTGAATGGCCATGGTTTAATGATATGCTGTATGTCCGCTGCTGGTGCTTTTTGAATGTTGCCAAATTTCTGACATTGTTGACAGCCTTTTGCATATTTAATGCAATCTTTCAAGATGGTCGGCCAATAATAGCCGTGTCTTCTTATCAACCATCTCATCTTTGGACAGGCTTGATGTGCACCACAGATACCTTCATGTACCTGTTGCATTATTTTCATACTTTCAATAAAACTAGGGCAACGAAGTAACAAACCATCAACTCCTTTTCTGAAGAGTTCACGCTCAATCATTACATAGCTTTGTGCCAACACTTTGACCTTTTTGGCTGCTGGATCATTGAGATATGTCAGATGGTTAATGATATCTCTCCTCCAATCTTCCATCTGATCGTCAAGAGCTAGGCATTCAACTGCCATGCCTCTTTCTCTGATAGATGGATGAGATCGTCTTTCCACCGTGATGATTTGTTGTATCAAACTTTCTGGAAGTATTAAACCAGAAGCTAGTTGGGCCAATCCGTTGGCCTCATGATTTTGTTCTCGTGGAATGTACTTCAACTCCACCTCCTGGAAGTCATCAAGCAATTGCAAGGCTGTACTGTAGTATGGAGCCAATGTAAAACTAGCATACTTGTATTCTCCAACCAATTTTAGCACCAATTGGGAATCTCCAACCAGCAGAATATTTTTGGCTTTTAGTTCAAGCAAGATCTCCAAGCCAATGATCAGTGCTTCATATTCTGCCTGGTTGTTAGTACAATCGAAATCCAAATTAAAAGCTAAGGTGGTTTTTGTACCTCTTGGGAGGATTGAATGACTACCCCAGCTCCAGCAGCCATCTCTATGCTAGACCCATCGAATTTTAGCACCCATTCACCTTCATCTTCAAAGATTGGTGTAGTGTGCGCATCTATCATGCCTTGTAAGGTCTTAGAAATTTCCAGACATGGGTGGTCAGCAAGGAAATCAGCAAGTGTTTGCCCTTTGACTGCCTGTTGTGTTCTCCATTTGAGGTTGAATTCTGTCAAGGCCAATGAACATCGACCTATCCTTCATGTCAGTAATGGCTTGGTCAGCATGTGCTTGATCAAATCCATCTTTGAGATCACGTACACCTTAGTTTGAAGCAAGTAGTACCTCAACTTGGTACATGCAAAATATAATGCATGACAGCGCGTCTCCACCATAGAATATCCCCTTCAGTATCTGTCAACAATCTACTCAGGTAGTAGACTGCTCTCTCTCTTCCAACATCATCATCTTGGGCTAGTAGGCACCCAATGGAATCATCAGTAGCTTATATATACAACTTCAATGGTTTATGCCTGGTAAGTGGCATGAGAACTGGAGGTTTGCTTAGGTAGACCTTGATGGTTTGAAAAGCCTCTTCGTGTTTTGGCTCCCATCTGAATGCATCCTCCTTCTTTAACTTCAATAATTCTGAGAATACCTTGGTTTTACCTGCAAGATTAGAAATAAATCTTCTAAGGTAATTTACCTGACCAAGGAAGCTTTGGAGCTGTTGTTTGTTCTTCGGTGGTTGAGCTTGGCATATGGCTTTAGCTTTGTTTTGGTCAACTTTCATGCCTCTCTGGTGAACTAAAAACCCCAGGAAGTTTCCGGCTTTAACTCCAAATGCGCATTTCAAAGGATTGAGCTTTAGTTGGTACTGCCTCATCCTTTCAAATGCAAGTTTGAGATCGGCCACATCATCATTGGCCTTGACTGACTTGACAATGATATCATCAATATAAACTTTCAGTTTCCTGCCTATCATGTCATGGAAGATAGCATTCATTGCCCGTTGGTAGGTGGCTCCGGCATTTTTTAGGCCAAAGGGCATCATTACCCATTCATAGGTACCCAATGCTCCAAGACATCTAATTGTCATTTTTGAAACGTCTTCTTCTACAATAAATATCTGGTTGTATCCAGAATAACGATCCATCATAGATAGTAGCTCGTGTTGAGACACACTATCTATCAACATATCAGCAATTGGCATAACATACACATCTTTAGGTGTAGTGGTGTTTAAATCACAAAAATCAACACAGATACGAATTTTACCATTTTTCTTAACTATCGGTACAATATTGGATAACCATTCAGCATACCTGGTTGGCCGTATGAAGCCAGCCTTAACCAACTTTTGTATTTCTTCTTTGACACGCAACTCCACTTCTGAAGACATTCTTCTAGATGGTTGCTGGTATGGTTTGTATCCTGGCTTGATAGGCAGTCTGTGTTCTACCACCTTTCTATTCAATCCTGGCATTTCCTGGTAATCCCAAGCAAAACAATCACGAAACTCGTGGAGTATGGCTATTAGTTTTACCTTAATAGATGGATCCAAGGTAGAACTAATATAAGTGACTTTAGACTCTTCTTGCCCCCCCCAAGTTCACTTCTTCCAAAGGATCTTGGGTTTCGGCCTTCAAATCATCTAATTTGGCCGGTGCTATCTTCAAATTATTCCAATTTAACTCCTCTTCTTTGTTAGTGGCTAAACAACCATCATCTTCTACTATCATTTCTTTTTCACTAATTTCTTCTGTTACAATTCTACCAATGGCAGCTTGTTCTACAATCTTATTTATTGTAGCCGCCACTATCTTCTCTTCTTCCTTCGACCACATCATGGAACTTCTTCAATAATTGGTTCTGACCTCCTCGGCCTATAAGGAACAATGGCCATTGGTTGCAATAATTGTCTTGCAATTTTCTGCATCTCTTCCTTCTTGTTTGTGAACTGAATTGGTCCACATTGGGCATGGTAGTAGCGAGCTTCCACCTAATATGATGTAGTGTTGAATGGCTAGTTGTCTGCCCGAACGATTTCTACATCATTTCCTCTCCAACACACCAAGAGTTGATGCAGTGAGGATGGAATGCACCAATTGGAATGAATCCAATCCCTTCCCAATAAAGCTTGGTATTTGGCCTGACTGTCAATAATGAAGAAGGCAGTCATGGAAGATTGTTGCCCGACAGTCAACTCTACTGGTAGTATACCAATTGCCTTAGTAACTTCCCCTATAAAACCTGTCGTAGTCACGTTAGTTGGAATTAAATCTTCTTCTTTCTTACCCAGCAGTCTGAGAACTCGTGGAATGGTATTGACTGCAGAACCGTTCTGCACCAAGACTCTGTCTATCGTTTGCCATTCATCTGTGCTCTGACATACAGTGGCTTAATGTGCTGTGACATTTGGATTGAAGGTTTCTCCAAGATAACCCTTTTGGGGGTTTCTTCATCCACTATCTGCACCGTCACTGAGCTGAAAGGTTGATCAAATTTCCCTAGCCGGTCAACTTTTGGCATTTGATTTTCTTTTATGTGCTTCTTAGCCTGCCAAGCAGCTGGTAAAACTAAAGTAGTAGTAGAACATTCATATGGTACCTGAATTGCTCCCACCATGAATTCCTTTGCAGGTGGTTGATCCTTTTTCACTTGATGGTTATCCTCTTGCTTCAAATGTTCAAACAATATGGCGGCTTCATCAGATAAGCCAGCTGGTTATCCTCTTGCTCCTACGAATTCTCCGTAGTGATTGGTTCTTTTCCTAACAAGCGAGTGCGCGGTGCCATGGTAGCTTTGAGATACTTCTTCTCCAGTCCCATCGGGTGTGCCAAAAAAGGTTGTTGTCACCAAAAAGTGGCCCAAGGTGATGATAATTTGTAAGTGTGCCAAGGCTTATAGTTTCTTATACTAATTTGAATGAAATGCACCAGATGTAAATAAGACTTTTATCTAGACAATTGAACGAACTATCTTGGGACCTCAATAGTTCTAGGTTCCCCAACTCCACTGAAGTGCACTTTGAGATTGAAATGAAGAAGACTAACTAGACACCAAGAGCAATTTACACAACAATGGTTGGCATTGAAACTTGACAAGGAATAAATACAAGAGAATTTGGAATGAAAAACATAATAATTGCGTGAAATTGACAAGGATTTGGAAAAGTAATTGAAATGCTAGGAAGCTTGAAAGTGCCTTTGGGCTTGAGTTTTTGTTGTCTGTTTGACTGATTGTTTGTTGTTCCCTCTATCTGTCTATCTACCATCTTTTATACCTCCTGTCCTGCACGAAATTCTTCCCCATAAACCATGATCTTGTTGCAGTTATCATTGATTTACTTCATGTTTTGTTAGTTGGAAGTTACTAACCTTCTCACAACAACTTGCCTCATTTCTTTCATGTGCTGCCACCTGAACCATCTTGTTATAACTGCCACAACTTCTCCAGTTTTCATGGGCCACTCTCAGCACTACTCCACTTGGGCAGTTATTACAATTGGGCTTCTCTTCCTCAGTAATATGGGCTTATAAGTCATAACAATCCAAATCATAATAGGCTGTACCATGGGCCTTGCACATGTTCTAAGCTTATTAGGCCTAACATATTTTTGGTGCCAACAGTTCTAATTAAATGAAAATTGTCCAACTTGACTAGGTATTCATTATTAGTTGGTACTACTACTAGCTACTAATGTTACTATTTCCTTCTATCCTCTAAAATTAAATACTGAAACGGTTGGAGTTTTGTTATAATTAGGGTTGATATAAATAGAAAAAAAATTTATAGCTTTTTAACTGTTATGATAGAAAAATAAATTGGAGTCGGTTCAAATTGTGCTTGGAGGCAAGTTCTGTTGCTAGAATGTTATTTCTGGAGTTGCCATCCAGACACCTCAGGTGTGTGAAGTGGCAGAAGGGCTGTCCAGAATGTCTGGATCGAGGAAGGATGAAGATCCATATAGACAGATGATAGGGGCGTCTAGATAGGTATGCTTAAAAACACGTATGAAGGACTTGCCGTTCGAACGGGTTAAGTAGCCATCCTGACGACTGTCGATGTAGCAGTTTTTTTTTCTATAAATAAGAGACTAGTTTTTTAGGATTGAAACCTAGTTCCTATTGTTTTGTTTCTCTTGGGGTTAAAGAGGCCACCAAACCTAATGAGAGAGAGAGAGTAAGGTGGGGAAAACTATGTGAAAAATCTATTGGTATAATTGGGTTCTGGTGTGGGATTGTGAGAAATTCCAAGATGTAGAGTCTTTGAGAGTATGAGCTGGAGTGAGACTTACGATAATTTCTTGAGTATTCTTAGATTTCTTGGGTATAGATGTCATTGAGACCGGTCTTGGAGTTTTTCTATGTAGATTCTTGTGTTCATTGTGTTGCTATTGTCGATTTCAATTTCTCTACTATTATGTGATATTTTTGTTAAAGATGATCTTGGAAAAATGTGTCAACAGTAACCTAGTCGTAAAAGAGAAAAAGAAACAGCTGAGAGAGAGAGAGAGCACGAGCGCTCTAGAAGGGGTAAAGACAACCCTAGAGACTTGTGAGTACTAGAGACTTACGAAACATTCTTTAGAAGTTATGTTGATTTATATTGATTTAGTCAGAACAAAAGTAATATTGATTTGGCATAAAAGATTGTTGGTGACGTTTTAAGATAAAATAACAATTAATATAGAGTTAATGGGGCAAAGAAGAATTTATTTTTTTTAAGAGTAGAATTGACTTTTTCTACTTCATTAAAAAAAGGAAGCGAATGGCGTGCATTTATGCAAGAAATCCACGAAAGAAATTAACAAAATTTCCACGACATTAAAAGAAGGAAAGCGAATGGCGTTCATTAATTCAACGAACGAAGCTGTGACAAAGATATAAAAGAATTTTGAATCAATATACAAAAAGAATACGAGGAAGTCTAGTTGACGGCGCTGCAAATCCTCCTTATCTGACCAGCAGAACCAGTGAGAACACCAATATCTCCCATCTTGATCATGGCAGATGCAAAATCAGACTTGAAAGTGTTGGGGTTCTTGCTATAGTCATTGACAATGTTGTCCGTGGATCCGCCACTGAAGAGAACTTGATCAGAATGAAGAAGTCCCTTCCGTTGTTGTAGATTCTTGAAGTAATTGTTGTCAAAAGAATTGGGCGTTACCAAATCCATCGGTGCCAAATTGCCACTGCCACCACTAGCTGGACAGCCACGCTTGCGAGTGCTAGCAAATCCGGCATCAATGTCGCTTGCGTTGTTGTTGTTGTATATCCTATCGCGAAAAGTGAAGCATTGAGCTTGTCCTATTGTGTGGGAACCTGACAATGCAACCATGTCCCTTGCATTAAGGCCTTTGTTTCTGAAGGATGTTATAAGTTGTTCAAGGCCGTCTGTAAAAGCAGGAAGGTCTCCACCTTCAGCCAAAGTTCTGCTTGCGGTGGTTGAGTCTCTTCTTCCAAGTTTCACAGTCCAAGATGGACCACCGACATATTCGGACGCATCTCTGGCGGCCACTGTAATGATATCTGCACAAGATACAACGCCAGGACATGCTTTCTCTACTTCAGCTTTGGCATTGTCTATGACTCCATAGCCTCTAACAGAATCATCATTAGGACGGGCAGTCTTCTCACTTTGGATTGAGGGGGTCTCGTCTAGTAAGATGGATGCATCGCATCCAAGAACAAAGCAATCATGGAAATGGAGGCGAATGAGAGATGCAGCCATTCGACGTTCCTTAGCGATAGCGGATCTTATTGAGGAACGTATGGTAGTGAGTGCATTAGGGCATGTACTGTCATAAAAGGTTGAAGAAAGCTGGGCTTTGCATGTTGTGCTCATGATAAAGAGAAACAACATGAAAGCACCAATATTAGTAGAATGTTGAATAGCTGAAGTTGTCATATTGAAGGAGGAGGAGGAGGAGTAGTAGAGAGTTGAGAGAGGAAATGATATTAGGAATTGGTGGAGAATGCATGCAAGGTATGAAATAAATCTAATTTAAGAAAGGAGAAATTTTATTTATATCACAAAATCTACTAAGTTTACGCCGTCTAATTTAATTTTATATGTTTGCATTCATATTTTATGAGTTTACACCAAATATTTAATAGAAAACTTAAACTGTCATTTACTTGTAAAATTGTGATTAACAAAGTGTTAAGTTTATACACCCTGTAATATGTTAACGACAAAATCTACTAAGTTTAAAGGGAAAAAGGAATAAAAATAAATCTCCTTTTTCTCTTACAGTGAACTTGATGAAGCCACAAACAAATGTGATTCTGAAAAGAACTTGGTGATGGAGGTTTTGGAACTGTACGTGTACTAATGTATGGAGATGAACATGAACTCTAAGGTTATATACATATATACGTCCTTAGCATACTTTTTCGAAATGGTGTGTAAATTTTTTTTAGAGAATTTGTGTAAATTTATAAATTTCTAATTCAATATATAAATATTTATTTTCAATAAAGGGTATATTTGCCATTCCAAACAAGTATATATATGTAAATAAAATTTTTTAGAAAAAATGGTGTGAAGTTAGTAGATTTTGTGGTGTAAATAAAATTTTTGTTAAAAGAGAATATTCATAATTTACGAGAGAAAATACTATTTTGAATCATCTCTAATTAGGTAGTTGATATTCCTTGGGGTTAATAGTCATTTTGGTCACTGAAAGATACCCCGTGTTTCAATTTGCACATTGAAGGATTTTTTATATCAATCTGATACACTAAAGTTTCAAATGGTACCAAATTGCACAGTCGGTCAGAGTTGCCCAGTTTGGGGCAGTCAACGTGCCTAAGTGACATGTTGACTATTAATAAACCGTCCAAATTTGACGGAATTATTGACCTGGCTAACGGAAAAGCAAAGATATGTGACATTAAGTTAAAAAGCACTAATTAATACAATTAAAATTTAAAACCAGATTAAGTTAGGATAATAAACTACAACTACATTTAATAACAAAGAAAGAAAAAGAAAGTAAAAAGGGTCTCGATTTTTCCGTCGATTTCTTGAACAATCGTTGAAAAATCCCTAGATCTCTTGCCTTTCTTTCTCTCACACACATACAGATCTCTCTTCAAACACTACAACTCCATATTATGGTGGAAGATACAGACCCCTAGTTGGATTCAGATCTCTCTCACACATATATAGATCTAGTAGGATATAGATCTCTCTCACACACATACAGATCTAGGTATCGTTACTATTGGAGATATTGGAGAATCGGTTGTAATTAAGTTGTGATATTATGGTTTCCATATTTACTGTGTATGAATATCATTAGTGCTAAATCATAGGGTCAATGATGTCAATGATTGATATGATAATTAGAGGTAAATATTAGGTGTATCACTAGAATCATGGAGACGTGTAACTATATATGGCTGATGTACTGAGTGTAATAATCAAGTATCAGAAAAATATTCTTTGCTTCATCTCCTCTTCTTCTTCCACTAACTTTCTTCATAGTATCGGAGCAGGTTACTATTAATCTGTTTCTTTCTTTCTTTGCCTAATAATGGCTGAAATCGTTCCTTCTGGTTCAAAAGATTTAGATAGTTCTGTTGTCTTTCCATCATCAAATCTTTCTGATGGAAATTCACATCATCAACGTTTATGTTCGGTTCCATTGAACGATTTCAATTATCTTCCTTGGTCAAGGGCTATTTTGTTGGCTCTTGGTGGAAGATCAAAACTTGAGTTCATCGACAAGAGTACCACTATTCCTGATGTCAATTCTGCTCAATATAAAGCTTGGTCAGCCAATGACAAGATGGTTCAGTCATGGTTGCTTTATTCTATGGAACCACATATTGCCGAAATTTTCAGTTATTCTGAATCTGCTGTGGATTTATGGGATGCTGTTAAGGAGATGTATGAAAATCAGAACAATGCTGCTCGTGGTTTTCAACTCAAGAGAGATATCGCATGCTTGCAACAAGGAGGTAAGTCATTTGTTCAATTTCTTGGTAGCATGAAGAGTATGTGGAACGAGTTAGCTGTTTATCGTCCACATACTATTGACCCTACTATCTTGTTGAAACGTGCGGAAGAAGACAAGATTTTTCAGCTTTTAGCTAATTTGGCTCCCGAGTACGAAGATCTTCGTAGTCGTATACTGATGAACTTTGAATTACCTTCTTTTGCAAGTGTGTGTGCAACTATTCAACGGGAAGAGACACGTAAAAAGGTCATGAATGTTAGCACCAAAGTCGATTTATCAGAAGCCCGTGCTTTCATGGCTAACCCAAGACGTGTTGATGAGAAGGGATATAAAGGCAAAAGACCTGAACTCAAGTGTAATCATTGCAAAAACATCAGACATACAGCTGATCGTTGTTGGATTCTTCATCCTGAGTTGAAACCGAAATTTACCCGAGAAACTAAAGGCGGCCAGAAACGATTTCAGTCACCCGTTTCTCAAGCAAATCATGTCACCTCCTCATTATCTGCAGATGAGATGTCTCGGTTCACCTCTAATCCAATTAACCTCATAAATGATTTTGCCTCTTACTTACAGTCTAAGCATGGTACTTCGGATAAGAGTGATGGAGGCGGTTCGACGGCTTTACTTAGTCAATTTGCTGGTTTTTTGGCTGAGAATAAAACTGTCTCGAATGAAGATATGTCAGGTATTCTTAATGCCTTTTCTCTTGCTCTCAATATTAGTAATGTGCATAATTGTTGGGTAATAGATTCAGGTGCCACTGATCATGTAACAAACAATCCTGACAATTTGTCAGATTTCAAAATATTGTCTCCACCTTCCACCATATCGGGGTAGCAAATGGTAAGAGTGTGACAGTTGCCGGTCACGGTAACATCAAGTTGCTCTCTCAAAATATTCCTTTGCCTGCTTTATACGTTCCTTCTTTTCCTTTTCAATTACTTTCGGTTGGAAGACTAGTTGCATCATTAAATTGTCGTGCTATTTTCTCTTCTCACAATGTTTTGTTTCAGGATCTTGTAACCCAGAAGACAATTGGTGAAGGGTTTTTTTATCAAGGTCTTTACTATCTTCCCAAGGATGTTTATATGTCCAAGGGACTCCACATTAATGGTTCTGTGTCTTCCGAGCTTTGGCATCGGCGTTTGGCTCATCCTTCCGAGCCTATTTTATCCAAAATTTTTCCTAATTCCAATAAGCATGCAATAAATTGTGATGTATGTCATTTATCTAAATCAACTCGTTTGCCATTTTCTTCTTCCAATTCTCGCGCAAATAATATCTTTGATTTGGTCCATTCCGATGTTTGGGGCCCGGTCCTTGAATCATTTGATGGATATAAATATTTTGTTACCTTTGTTGATGATCATTCTCGCTTTACATGGTTATATCTCTTAAAATCCAAAACTGAAGTTGCCACTGTTTTTCAAGATTTTCATAATCTTGTCAACACTCAATTCTCAACAAAGATTAAAGTTATTCGATCAGATAATGGAACTGAATTTATGACAAACGTTATGTCACAATACTTGAGCATGCATGGCATTATTCATGAGACAAGTTGTGTAGGTACTCCACAGCAAAATGGTATAGCTGAACGAAAAAATCGAGATTTATTGGAGAAAACAAGAGCTTTGATGATACAAATGAATGTTCCAAAAAAAATTTGGTCTCAAGGGGTTTTTTCTGCAGCCTATCTCATTAATCGATTGCCTAGTCGAGTTTTGAATTTTAACTCTCCATTTGAGTTGTTGACAGGAAAAGCACCCAGTTTGTCTCATCTCAAGGTGTTCGGATGTGTTTGCTATGTTCACATTCCAACTTCTCAACGTGCTAAGTTGGAGGCAAGGGCTGTTAAATGTGTTTTTTTGGGCTATTCTGTCACACAGAAAGGATATAAATGCTACAACCCACTCTCAAGAAAGCTCTTGGTGACACGAGATGTGCGGTTCGATGAAGATGCTCCATTTTTTACTCAGTCCCATGATGATTTCAGTGAGGGGGAGAATGATTTTTTTCCTATTCCTTTGTCTAATCCAACACAAGGGTCTCTTGAGTTCATTTATCCTAATAAGCTATCTCATATGCCAATGGCAGAACCGACCTCTCAAGATGTGGCTACGGACAGTGGTACAGTCACGAATAGTACACCAGTTAATTCTGAAGAAGTTGTAGTTCCTACCAGTGAAACTCCATTACGATTGCCTCCGCGTGAACGCCGACCACAATCAAAATTTCAAGATTATGTATCTTATTCGGTACGTTATCCACTGCATGATGCTCTTACATATCACAAACTGTCACCCATGCATACCGCATTTCTCAATAGTGTTTCTAGCAACATCGAGCCACAAAGCTTTCAAGAAGCTCACGGTCACAAAGTTTGGCAGCAAGCCATGGAAGAGGAGCTTCAAGCTCTTGATGCTAATCATACCTGGAGCATTGTTCCGTTGCCACCAGACAAACGGGCTGTTGGAAGTAGATGGGTGTATAAAATCAAATTTAAGTCCGATGGCTCGATTGAAAGACATAAGGCACGTTTGGTAGCGCAGGGTTTCACTCAAACCTATGGGGTTGACTACAAAGAAACATTTGCACCAGTGGCAAAAATGACTACTGTTCGTACTTTGCTTTCAATTGCTGTGAATAATGGTTGGTCTTTATCACAAATGGACGTCAAAAATGCATTCTTGCATGGGGATCTTCAAGAAGAAGTATACATGAAGCTTCCACCGGGTCACCCTCAAGGTAACAATCCTAAATTGGTTTGTAAATTGCATAAATCTATTTATGGTTTGAAGCAATCGCCGCGGGTGTGGTATGCAAAGTTAAGTTAGGTGCTTGAAGAAATTGGTTTTAAAAGGAGTGATGCAGATCATTCCTTATTTGTCCGTACTAAAGCTGGTGCAAGGTTGGTTGTGTTGATCTATGTGGATGATCTTATTGTCACCGGGGATCGTGATACTGCTATTCAAGACCTTAAACGCATCCTTCATCAACGATTTGTGATTAAGGATCTTGGTGCTCTCAAATATTTTTTGGGAATAGAAATGGCCACATCCAAGAAGGGGTTGTTTTTGAATCAGCGAAAATATGTCTTAGATTTATTGCGGGAAGCGGACATGCTAACTTGTAAACCAGCTATCACGCCTCTAGATAGCAAATTACAACTTCCTGAGAATGGAGAATCAATTGATTCGATCCAAGTTTATCAACGGCTCGTTGGCAAGCTTATTTATCTTACAATAACAAGACCCGATATTAGTCATGCGGTTAGCATTGTAAGCCAGTTCATGCATGCTCCTACTGTGGATCATATGGCCATTGTCAAACGGATTCTTCGTTACTTAAAAGGATCTATTGGACGAGGTGTTCTCATGAGGCATAATGGTCATTTTCAAATTCATGGTTATACTGATGCTGACTGGGCCGGAAATAATCTGGATCGAAAGTCGACCACCGGATATTGTATCTTTGTAGGTGGTAACTTAGTATCTTGGAAAAGCAAGAAACAAATGGTTGTTGCACGGTCAAGCGCGGAAGCAGAGTACCGTGCCATGGCATCTACTGCAGCAGAACTAATATGGTTACGGGCCCTGCTTGGTGACTTGGGTATTTCTCATCCTCAACCAATGTCTCTTTGTTGTGATAACCAGGTTGCTATGCATATCGCATCCAATCCTGTTTTCCATGAGCGCACCAAACATATCGAAGTCGATTGCCATTATATTCGACAACATGTTCAATCACAAGTCATTGCTACACATTACACCCGCAGTCGAGATCAACTCGCGGATATTTTCACGAAAGCATTACCTTCGGCTCAATTTCATCAAATATTATCCAAGCTTGGCTCAATCAATATCCTTGATCCAGCTTGAGGGGGAGTATTGGAGATATTGGAGAATCGGTTGTAATTAAGTTGTGATATTATGGTTTCCATATTTACTGTGTATGAATATCATTAGTGCTAAATCATAGGGTCAATGATGTCAATGATTGATATGATAATTAGAGGTAAATATTAGGTGTATCACTAGAATCATGGAGACGTGTAACTATATATGGCTGATGTACTGAGTGTAATATTCAAGTATCAGAAAAATATTCTTTGCTTCATCTCCTCTTCTTCTTCCACTAACTTTCTTCAGTTACCTTCGTTTAAGGAGAGAGAATAGATAGAGAAACTTCGGTTAGATCTCATCACATAAGCCAAAAGCCACCCCCATGAGAGAGAGACAGAGAGAAACTCCGGTTTTGGTTCTGTCCTTTGTGCCTTCGCCTCATATGCTGGTGATCTTCGGTGTTGAGAGATCGGACCATGATGAGCCGGCTGGATATCGGAAACCACCAACACCACAGGATGAGAGGGTTTTGTTCTTTGGCATCGTGTTCTTCCTCAAATTGAACTAGTTTTTTTTTTTCTTCAGAAAAATGTATTATTAACACGTGGAAAATCATTTCCACGTTTAATCCCTATTTAACAATCAAAATGTCACATGGACATGTTGATTGTCCTAAACTGAGCAAATCTGACCAATTGTGCAATTTGACAGAAATTGAAACTTTGGTATAACAAATTGGCACAAAAAATCTTTGGGTGTGCAAATTGAATACGTGATATTTTTCAGTGACCAAATGGGCTATTAACCCATATTTCTTCAGTTAATAGTAACATGATGAATAATATCGTCCACTAGTTGTTGACTCAATCTTATGATTATAAGAAAGAGTCACACCTGTTTGGCACAGAGGGATGTCGTTTCTACTTGAGTTTCTATTATATTATTATGAAGAAGTTTGACTATAACAGATTCGTCCTTATCAAAGAGTGGAAAGATTTCATTTTACAAGGCGAATGTTCATGTAAGCGGTTCCAAGGGGAGACTCCTTGGCGTATACTAATAAATGCTTGGACTGGGACCCACCTTTGATTAAAAGATACAATTCACGGTTGATTTCGTCGATTTTGTGAAAACATGCAAGCCATCTGGCTCGCCATAACGTCTGAAAATCGTGAGTACATAAGTGGCCCAATAGATAGGTCAGGTAATGAGCCGATTAGAAGGTCGACCTAATAGATAAAAGCTCGTGTCTTCTGAGGAAAGATATATACCTAAAAAACCGAGCAGTAGACTACTCAGTGTAGCGGAATGCTTGACGCTCCAAGAAAGGAAAAACTCTGCAAAGCAATGGACAATTCGATGCTCCAAAAAAGGGACACCTCGATGAAGCAGCAGACTGATCGAAGCTCTAAAAAGGGACAGCTCGGCTGGAATGATACATCGTACAACACACCTTAACTCAGCTAGTATGGTAAGCCCTATCATAGGAAACTCTTCATCTAGCATGGTCTGCCTTACAACCCACCTGAGCTTGGCTAGGAAGGTCCATCCTACAACTCAAAGCCCTCTGATCGCAGCTTGAAATCTAAGAGGTAGTTCCCATATTTCAGGGAATTGTGGTCTTAACGAATTATGCTTTTCAAAATTGGTTTGTTAAGAAATAACCAAGGTTTCAGCAAGATTATCTCAAAGAGAGTTCAGGAGAAACGGGAGTATGATAGTTGAATGTTCCTAATTTTTCTCAAACTTGTTTCCAGCTAAAGCACGAAGCCTAAGTCACGTGACGTTTGTCCTGCACATCAAAGAAGAACACATTTTTACACGATCTTTCATGTAGAAGCTTCAACAAAATGGCTGCCGTTACCCATGTTCCAACATATTCAAGCATGAAACCTAAAGACCCGCGAAGTGGAGACTAGCACAACCTCGAAGAACGTCCATATCTTCCTTGAAGAAGACGCATGACTATAGAGAGATTATCATGTCCCTAAATCTAGGAGAGAGTTACAGTTGAAGACTATTAACTCAGTAATTCAATCAAGCAATCTCAAGGCAGTTGTATCATGATCCCCATGACAGTGTTCGTGAAGTAAGTACCAGAGAAGTAGAAGAAGAGACATTACTTGGCACTATAAAAGAAGAAAGAAGAGAAGCATATAAACACCCCACGTCAAACACATACCCACCGTCTTCAATCCTTTATTACTTTCTTAGGCATGACTTCGGCCACTAATCTTTTTACTTAGTATAGCTCCGGCCAACTAGTTTTAGATTTGTCTTTTTCTTTCCAAAGTCCCTACGACTATGTCATCATTTTAGCTTGTAAAGTATGCCTACATCTCAGGATGTATCACTTCTCAATGAAATTTCTGATGTATTCCATCAATGTGTTGTTTTTCATTTCCATTCAATAGAGGTCCTTCATTCCGTTGATAGTCTTTTGTCTCTTGTTTTTTTTCCAAATTGACACTCAACGAATTTTAAGTTCTTTTCCCGGAAGGGAAACCTCGAGCGAATAGTTTTTTGTTCTTTAACTATACACAGTCCATTTGGAACAAAGGTCAGACTCGGTGCAAACTCCTATCAATTCCTTTGGGCTGACAACAAGCCTTGACACACGTGCAAATTCATTATATACAATCACAATACTACTCTTGATCCCTAGTGCCGTAATCGTAAGATCTCTTATCTAGAGCAAATGATAACCAATAATAATAAATGCGACATCAAAGTCAAAGAGCGGAAAATTTTCATGTTCAAAGACGTGTGTTCATGTGAACTGTTTAAGAGGAGACTCTTTCGGTATCCTAATAAATGCTTGGACTGGGACTTACCTTTGATTAACATATACAATTCACGGTT
This sequence comes from Tripterygium wilfordii, assembly GCF_013401445.1. Taxonomy (NCBI): domain Eukaryota; kingdom Viridiplantae; phylum Streptophyta; class Magnoliopsida; order Celastrales; family Celastraceae; genus Tripterygium; species Tripterygium wilfordii. Next base: position 3,295,330 of record NC_052234.1, read on the forward strand.
AATTTTATCGATTTAGATGCTGATGTACGGAGACCATTGAACAAGTTTTAGTAACCAATAGAAAAGATCTGTCTAATTTATTGTAGGGCAATTATCACGATGGACAAATTTTGGAAGTCGTGTTTCAATACATTTCAGAGGCAATTTATGTCCGTTAAGACACTATATTGTCTGATGCAAACAAACAATAATTTTACGACCTTAAAACTGAGGCAACTTTGAGGCAATATTATTGTATTTTGAAAATAATCCCTTTGCATATAATTTTGAAACCATTTCAAGATTTCTTCCCAAATTATCCCCATTTAATTAATGAAATGCCCAAACTACCCTCGCCTAAAATACCCTCATCATCTTCCTCCTATCTCTTCCCCTCTCTCGTCGGCGACACAACAACAGCAATACATACCAAAACATCCTATCTATAGTTAACGGAGCGTCTAAGATCATGAATTTATACAGAGTGGTAAAATAGAAAATATCAGAGTGACTACCCGCACTACAGGTGACGGGCTCTCCAAAATCGGATAGAACTCAAAATAGCTGAAGGTGGTCCTGGATCTACCGAAACTACTCTATCTAAAACAAAAGTATCAACAAGGAAGCATGAGTCACAAGACTCGGTGAATGAATAGAAACTTAAATGATACAAAGGGGACAAGTCGGGTAATCAGGTGTCAAAGAACTGAACAAGCAACGTATCAGAAGGGAGTACCATCATACATAATCAATTAGAATATCAGACAGCACTCACTGTGCCGATATCAAACAGCACATGAAGTGCCTATATCAGACAGCACACCCAGTGCCGATATCCAAACATATCCAAACTTAGTGCACCAAGGCTAACGTATCCTACCGTTAGTGTACAATATTCTGACAAATAGTAACTCCCAAGGAACAAATAACCATCAATCAATCATCAAACTAAACCAGAATAGGATACGATCACAAGTTCGAATCAGAACATTCCATCTCGATAAGAAATCCGAATAACACATATTTCAGAATCAGAGTAATCGATGTCATATCAAAAGGTCGCATGCAGTTAATTCTATGCTTGTCCCAATGGTAAGAAAATCATGGGTCACACAAGAAGTCTAACAAACAGTAACCGAACGGATATATACGGATATTGACAAATAGGGACACTAATACAAAATCTGAAGAAAAGAACGGATCATAGGTGTGTGTGGGTTCAGTGCATCAGATAAGTTATCTATCCACTCACCGAAAATATGCTACTAGCCAAATCCTGAGACAATGTCGACCGCCTGACCATATAATAAAACGATATAGTATTTAACAACTCAATGCCAACAGTATATAGAACTTCAATAAGTCCTCATCTCACTTACAAGCACAAACGTCATCTTAATTGAAATAGAGATTCAATTCCACTTACCCGTGAAAATCTAGTTCTTGACCGCATGACTTACACTTCAAGTCCAATTTCCTACAAAATTTCCATCATACCACATCAATTCACACGCATGTAGCACTTCCCATCTTTGTACAGGTCAAAACAAATTCAGAGTGTAATTGATCCCAGAACTTACCCGAACCAAGTAGCACATGAAATCCAACTTTAGCTTTGACCATCCAAGTTTCCTTGTACAAGGACAAATTAACGTAGACAATCTCTCCCCAACCTTCAATCTGAATTTCTTTCGCAAACCGAACTTAAGCTTTGTAGACCCAACTTTCAAAGCCTCCCAAAACACATTTCTTTCTTCATTACCTTGGCAACCACGAGAGAATCTATGCGATTTACACTCCACCACTCCCATTGTTTCGCGTCTTCCCCTTAGATTCTTCTTCTCCCCCTGTTTAGTTCTCTGCCTTATGACTTGTCTTCCTATATTCTTCTTGTAACTTCCCATAAAGCCAAAGCTTGTTAAAAGGCTAGCTGAAATTGACTTGGGCTAAGCCCATTTTCTACATCTTGAAGCTTATATGTTTAGGACAACTTAGTATGGGCCAAGCTACATCCCATATTGGGTCTTAATGAAAGACTTTGGCCCAAATGACTTATATGAGTTTTATATTTCCTCTACAAGTATACATAAATATATATTATATATTTTGTTTTTTAAAAAAAAACACCGGATATTACAATTAAACCCTTGTATTGGAACACAATATGTGTTGAAAGAAACAATCCTCAATTATTGCCTCCCTAACACTTCTGAACATGAAACATTGTTCATCAACATGCATGCGGGCATTAATCAATATTTGGGTACATGCCGTGGTGGATCTAAAAAAATACCGTGGTTTGATGTTCAACTTTGATTCAAGATTGAAATTTTGTGACGAAGTGGTCCAAGTTGAAGAAACTGAAACGGTTGGAGTTCTGTCATAATTAGGGTTGATATAAATAGAATTTTTTTTTTATTATTTTATAACTGTTATGATTGATAAATAAATTGGAATCGGTTCAGATTATGTGTGGAGCCAAGTTCTGTTGCTAGAATGTTGTTTCTGGAGTTGCCATCCGATCACCTAAGATGTGTGAAGTGGCAGAAGGGCTTTACTGAATCTGAATTGAGGAAGGATGAAGATTTGTCTGGACAGATGATAGGGGCGTCCGGACGGATATGCTAAAGAACACTGAGACTATGGTTATATAAATTTTTCATATATTGAAAGTTTATCTGGTTACCTTTTGACAACAGTCGTGGTTTTTTCTCCGATCTTAGAGTTTTTTCACATATATTCTTGTGTTCATTGTGTTGCTATTGTCGATTTCAATTTCTTTACTGTCATGTGATATTTCTGTTAAGGAGGATCTTGGATAAATTTCTCAACAATAACCTAGTCGTAATAGAGAAAAAGAGATGGCTAAGAGAGAGAGCGCGAGCTTGAAGGGGTAAGGACAATCTTAGAGACTTGTGAATGCTATTTCCAGGGGCGGCCCTGGGCCTGGACGAGCTGGGCCGTCTCCCAGGGCCCCCAAATTTCCCCAAATTTTTAGGGTCCCCAATTTTTCATAGTGTTAGTTAAGTTATATGGTAGTCCATCTATCCTCTTACTCTCTTAGCCCATTTTAAAACCTTATATGTGTTACTTTATAAAGCCCATCAAGAAAGAATGAAATTTGGAGGAGAGGCCCAACTAAAAAATCAATAATAGCCAAGAAAATTTGAGAGGCCCAACTAATCGAAGTAAAAGAATATCAAAATGCCTCATTCTCTATTCCCTTTTCTTCTCAATTCTACTTCTATCTTCTCAATTCTTGACTCTGACTTGTGACTTCCGAGTTTCAACTTTGACTTCCGAGACCGAGTTCCGACTCTAACTTCCGACTTTTGACTTCCTGTTTCAACATTGATTTGGTTTTCATTTGGGATTTTAGAACTAGAAGGAGCCTGAGACTTGAGTCTTGAGAGTTGCACTTGCAGGTAATTCTTTCTTTGAGTTTTGATTTTCTAGGGTTTTTGTTTTCTTATCTTCATGATTTCTTTGGTGTTTGCAATCTCTAATTCTCTTTGGTTCTTTTGTAATCTCTTATGGGTTCTGGCCGTTCTGTTCGTCTGCTCTGCATTCAGTTTTGGAATTTGGATTCTGAGATTTTCCTCCTGCACTCTGCAGCTCGACAACATATGGTTGACTGGTTTTATAGCCTTACCAGGTGATTTTGTTCCACTTAATAGGCTCAGTGATAAGTGATTGAATATAACTCTTGCTGCTCCTGTCATTTATTTTATTTTTTGTATTGTGATTGAGATTTTTGATAATTTGTAAATTTGATCATAATGATACCTAGAAAATACAAGTCAGGTTTTGAAAAAAGAAAAGAAAAAAAAAAAGAGAAGAAGAATTGGTTCAATCTTTAGCAGGATCTCTTGATAGATTTTTGCCTAGTAAACAAAGAGGTGGCTCAACATCTAATGTTGAAGAAGAAACAAATCCACAGTCCTGAGTGATAAAGAAGAAGAACCAATAGGTGATAAAGAAGAAGAAATTAGAGTAGGTGATGATGGTGATCAATATGAGGAAAAAGAAATTCTACCAATAGGTAAAGAATTTGGGCCATTAAACATTTACGATCCAGGAAATTAGGATAATATTAATCAAAAGTTTAGGGACCTATTAGTAGAAAAAGGTCCAATTAGAATTCTTGATATTGATTTTGGTGTTGATGACCTTGGTAGACATTTTTCATCTAATCATTATGAACGTGTCATTGAATGGAGAGAAACAATATATGAAATGGCTTGTATATTTTGTTTCTAAGGACAAAGTGTTTTGCTTTTGTTGTAAGTTATTCAAGCAAGATCATAACACTTCCCGAATGACAACGGATGGATTTAATGATTGGAAACATCTTAGTGAAAGACTTAAAGCTCATGAAACTAGTAGTGAACACCTAGTTTGCATGACCAAATGGATAGAATTACAAGTGAGGTTGAGGAAGAGATGTAAAAAGTCGCGCTTTATGAAAAGTACAACCAAAAAAAGAAAAAGTATGATTTTTTGTTGAAAGGAAATATATAACGTCCTGTTTGGTGTCACTTTCAAAAATTATGAAAAAAAAAATATAAAACAAAAATCGAAAACATAAATTTAACTACCCGTTTGGTTTTTGTATTTAAAACATAAAATGAAAACATAAATTTAATTCAATATGAGATTGACATGCTAGATGTCGTGAAACACTGCTCTTGATTCATAGAAAAAATCAATGCCCAAAGTTGGGACAAGCCCGACCCGATCCCCAAGCCTAGTCAGGGATAGACCTGGGCATATAGCCTGGCCCTAGATCGACCCGGGTCCGTACCCCAACATAAAACAAGCATGCCCAGAGACAAACTAGGGCCTAGAGATTGATCGTGGATCGACTCGGACCCAAAGCAAACCCCAGGATTGACCTGGACCTAGCCTGGGACTAACCAGGCCTAGGATAGACCCGACCCCGAAGACCGTCCCAGGACAGACCAAACCCCGAAGCCCACCCCGGGGCCGACCGACTTCGAAGATAATCAGGGATCAATCTGACCTCGAAGACCGTGCCTAGATCGACCCAACCACAAAGCCCGCCAGCGTTTGACCCAGGCCCATAGCCAGTCCTAAGTGACTCAACCCTGAAGACCGTCCTGGGGCAAACTCAACCCCGAAGCCTAATACGAGACCGACCTGACCTTGATGATTGTCCCGGGACAGACCTAGGTTCGGGGCTTTAGCCCGTCCTGAGACCGACCAACCCTGAAGTCTATCCCGAGACAGACCTGACCCAAGAGACAGTTTCAGGATTGACTTGACCCCGAAGCCCATCCCGAGACCAACCCGAAGATCATCCCGAGAATGACCTGGGCTCGAAGCCCTATCGGGGATTGACCTGTTCTAGAAGCCCAGCCCGGGATCAACCAAACCCAGAAATTAGGCCCGACCTGGGTCCGAAGTTTGGTCCAGGACAAACTCATATCCAAAGTCTGGGTTAGACACAGCCCGAAAATGAGAAAATGATAGAAGGGTCGGTACACATGTCGTTCGAGAGAGAAAGGAGGTCGTTGTGTGTGTGGTGTTTTAAAACTTATGAAACCTTTTGTTTTGTGGTTTTAAAATTTTGAAAACCTATTGTAAGTTTTCATACAACTGAAAACAAAAGTTACAAACAAACACTATCTTTTTTTTTTTTTTGTCTATTTTTTGAAACTAAAACAAAAAATAGTAGTGATAGCCTAAAGTTTCTATCTGATTTGTTTTATGTTTTATATGTTTTCTATTTTTCAGAAACGTCTTGTTTTTTTCATTTTCTGGTTTCAAACAGTTTTCAGTGATTTATTGTTTCCCGTATTATCTAAAATGACTAGCTAAACGTGTTTTTTATATCCTTGTTTTTGCTTTCATTCATTTAATCAAGAAGAAAAAGTCAATTCTACTCTTAAAACATATTTTTCTTCTTTGCCCTATTAACCCTAAATAAATTGTAATCTTATCTTAAAACGTCACGAACAAATCAATATAACTTTTGTTTTGACTTAATCAATATAAAGGGAAGAATGACTTACCAAAAACAAAAAAAAGGGCAAGAATTAGGGAGTGTTTCAACACAATTTGTGTTTCAATACAAGTGTTTAGTGGTCAATCACTGGATGATTAGTAGCTAGTAGTCGTACCAACTAATAATGAAAACCTAGTCAAGTTGGACAATTTTGATTTAGCACGAACATAGTTTCTCCCTTAGAAACTTAACCAAACATGCATGCTTTTATCCAACTTTAGTGACATATGAACAAGAAAACACATCAACCCAAGTACAGCAGCAAAATATATAATAAGAGGAGAAGAATAGTATAAAATTGATTCTCGTTCAGACTGAATATGAGATCCTAGTTCAGGAATGTTCTTTTAGTTTACTATGATTTTTAGAGAGTATACAAGATAAAGAGTACAAGAAATAGCCAGTGGCGTACCTGAGCCTATGGGGGCCCTGAGCGAACTCTAAACAAGGGGCCCTCTAAATTTTTTTGTGGCGATTATCATATAGTTAAAGTCTAACTCCAAAAAAAAATATATTACTTAAATATAACTCGTCTAGCATTTTGAGATGCAAAATCACTAATTACATTACTATAATCAACCTTTTCCACCAAATCACTGTCAATAGACAACATAGCTAACCCATTTAACCTTTCTTGTGACATGGTGGACCGAAGATATGATTTTATCAATTTCAACTTTGAAAAGCTTCTCTCTGCGGAGGCTACCGTTATTGGAATAGTTAACAATATTCTATATGCAATCCATGTATTTCGAAAAGCACCATCAAGCATTTGCAAATGATTTAATATTTCAATAGGTTTTTTTACTTCTTCAGGAAAGATGTTACACAAGAAACATCTGCATGCATTCGTATTCATTTGAGAATGATCAAGTTCTTCATTGACAATGCTGTCCGTGGATCCACCACTAAAGAGAACTTGATCAGAATGAAGAAGTCCCTTCCGTTGTTGTAGATTCTTGAAGTAATTGTTGTCAAAAGAATTGGGCGTTACCAAATCCATCGGTGCCAAATTACCATTGCCACCACTTGCCGGACAGCCACGCTTGCGAGTGCTAGCAAATCCGGCATCAATGTCGCTTGCGTTGTTGTTGTTGTATATCCTATCGCGAAAAGTGAAGCATTGAGCTTGTCCTATTGTGTGGGAACCTGACAATGCAACCATGTCCCTTGCATTAAGGCCTTTGTTTCTGAAGGATGTTATAAGTTGTTCAAGGCCGTCTGTAAAAGCAGGAAGGTCTCCACCTTCAGCCAAAGTTCTGCTTGTGGTGGTTGAGTCTCTTCTTCCAAGTTTCACTGCCCAAGATGGACCACCTACATATTCGGATGCATCTCTGGCGGCCACTGTAATGATATTTGCACAAGATACAATGCCAGGACATGCTTTCTCTACTTCAGCTTTGGTATTGTCTATGACTCCATAGCCTCTAACAGAATCATCATTAGGACGGGCAGTCTTCTCACTTTGGATTGAGGGGGTCTCGTCTAGTAAGATGGATGCATCGCATCCAAGAACGAAGCAATCATGGAAATGGAGGCGAATGAGAAATGCCGCCATTCGACGTTCTTTAGCGATAGCGGATCTAATTGAGGTATGTATGGTAGTGAGTGCATTAGGGCATGTACTGTCATAAAAGGTTGAAGAAAGCTGGGCTTGGCATGTTGTGCTCATGATAAAGAGCATCAACAATAAAGCACCAATACTGCTAGAATGTTGAACAGCTGAAGTAGTCATATTGAAGAAGGAGGAGTATAGTAGAGAGTTGAGAGAGGAAATGATATTAGGACTTGGTGGAGAATGCCTGCAAGTATGAAATCATTTATAGGGGTTGAGGAAAGGTTATGCCGCGTGTGTGTGATAAACAAATGAGTGTGTACGTGCATGACTTATTCTGCTTTTGACTTATCAATAACACAACAAAACTGACAACAATATATAATATACCTAGAGTTTGAAGAATTCATGGATGACCGTGCAGTGGGCCCGCATCCATGCATGCAAGAATTAACGTGGACCCTTCTTACCTCATCCGGGTGAGGTAAGACCTATTGTTGGATTTGTTACTAGTTTTACAGTTGTTTAGACATTTTTAACTGTTTAAAATTTCAAATAAATAGCTAATGAAAATTCAAAATAAAATTTGATATTTTGTTTTGCCATCAGATGTAACCGGTTGAACTTGGTAGGCTAGTGGTTCGAAACCAAGTAATTTGAAACATCTTTAACGAGATTATCGGTTGGAGTCATAGAACCCTAAAAAAATTATCTTGCAGATCCAATCTAAACTGATAACCTATGCGTTATAGTAATATAGTGAATAATATAGTCCACAAGTAATGTGACTCATTCTTATGATTATTATTATAAGAAAGAGTGGCACAACTATACATAATTATATATTTCAAGTACAAAACCGTTATGTATTAATGTATGGGTTTGACGTTTTCTACTTGAGTTTCTATTATATTATGAAGAAGTTTGACTCTAGCTTATGCTAATAAATGCTTGACTGGGACCCACCTTTGATTAACAGATACAATTCATAGTTAATTTTGTCAGATTAGGAGATTAGGGGGCTCCTCAATTAGTTTCAAATTATAAAGTTTACAATTGAAATCCAATGGCTTGAGACATGTGTCACATCACACCACATTTTTGTTTTTTCATTTTTAAAATTTATATGACTTTTTCTTCACCATTGGATATGAATTATAGACTCTAAGGAATTATTGAGCCCCCAAATCCAATTTTGTAGAGACAATTGAACAAGTTTTATTAACCAATAGAAAAAGTCTCTAATTTATTATCGGGCAGTTATTACGAATGACAAAATTTGAAAGTCGTGTTCCAATATATTCATACAATTAATTATTATACCATAAAATCCATGGAATTTTAAAACACGTATTAATAAAGATTTAAATAATTTTTTGTTTACGAAATTTTCCTTAAGTTCTCATATGAATTGAGGTATTTCCTCCCACATTTTCCCCAACATGCACATGACATCATCAGTTTTGATTTCTTTTCTTTTCTTAAACGAAATTTCAAAACGATTTTTCTTACAAAATAGATGACAAATTTTGAAATAAATCATATATTCAAAATCAATGTGCATAGCTCTTTCAAACAAAACTAGTTGTTAATATATTTTGAGTCAAAAAAATCTCGCATTCAACCTTACGTAAATAAATTTTAAAAAATTACATATCAAACCGCAGCACAACACTTGTCGTATCAAACCTCAGCACAACATGTTTCGCATCAAACCTCGGCATAACACATGTTGCGTCAAACCTTAGCACATCAAGTGCCGCGTCAAACCTTAGCACATCAAGTGTCGTATATGCATACATAACCTGATGCACCAAGGCTAACAAATATTGCCGTTAGCATACAAAAAACTTGAACCTGCACAATATACAAGTCAAATGCTTGTCCCAAATGTCAGAACAGATTGACTATCATGACATGGGGTTTCAAAACTGATGTTAGTATTGAATTTTACAAGACATAGGGAATTTATTGTCGAAATATTTATCGAGTCAAACATTGTATTATTTAAAGCATTATCGACTCATCTGATACGCTCCAAACACCTTAATCATACTCCTGCCTCCAGAGTATCCAACAATTCGAAATGATCGCTTAATTACCTATACGTACAAGGGATCGTAGACGCATATTTATCAATTTTTTGGTGTGCACCAAAGTTGCCCATATGAGGCCAAAAACATTACCAACGCATTCAGGATCATGAAACAAATCGGTGATGGATCGTACTTAACACAAGAGGGGGGGTGAATTGTGTCCCCAAATTCCGATAGGAATCTCTTTTTATAATTTAAAAGGAAATCAATGTCAATTAACAATTAGCACACAAATTTGAACTCTAATGATTATCCTAATCAACATTCATTTCAATGCAAGATGTGATACAATATGGTGAATGATCAATTATCAAATAATCAAGGAATTGCAAAAACAGATTTTTTTTTTTTAAACAACACACTGCGCACAGATTTTACAACTCAAATTTCACCTAGCAAATCAAGTCAGAATTCAATGAAATTTGGTATGCAGTATCACAACACCCTAATGAATACTATATCAAAAATTCAGATTAAAATTCAAAGTTTAGCGATGTGAACAGTGCACGGACAGACTAGTGGTTCAGAAAATTCTGCAATCAAAACACTTAATCAATCAACAAGCAAGCAATGCAATCAAGAAAGTCCACACAACAATTTATAGTAGTTCGGAGACTCTTCTCCTACATCTACTACCTAGGTTCACCAACCTAGGATTTTCCAACCTCCACTAAGGATGTGGTTTTCTCAAGAGCTCCACAAAACTCACAAGGGTTTTTAGGTCACCCTTAAAACTGAAGATTTCAAGACAATCTTCAAACTTTACAACCAAGGGTTTCAAGCACTCCCTTAAACTCAACCTCAACAAGGTTTTTGCCCAATGAAGGGACTTTTACAAGTGTTCGGTATAAATGGTTCACTCAAGGTTTGCACTAAGCAAATAGGGTTGAGGAACACTCAAGAATCACAATATCACCTCACGGGTTGGATAGAAAATGAAGAATAATGAGGATTTTCGAATCTGAAAATAAGAAGCCAAATGAGAAGCACTCCCTCTTTGCAAAAGCAAAATAGTGAGGAAGCCTTTAGAGTGGCTTGGGTAGAAGCTTGGATTCAATGGCACAAACTAGCTTGAAAGCTTTGAGAGCAAGAATTTCTTCAATATAATTTTGGCTTCTCCAAGTTGGAATGAGGAAGAACCCCTCTTTATAATTTACCAAGCTCTTGTGATTTCCACCATTGGATCTTTTTCTATCTTCAAATCTCGACCTTCAATTACATGTGCAAATCTTGGCCATTGAATGAATAGATCATTAAATCTTGACCTTACAATATGTAGCCGTTGCACTTGCATTATTTTCCAAGTCTAGCTTTCCAAGATTTGAGTTGTCATGTGCACTTGCAGCCATCTTTGACAATTTGATCAAACTTGCACCAAATCTTGACCTTGGTATCTCCAACAATTTTGTCATCTTTGACCATTTGATCAAACTTACACCAAATCTTGGCCTTGGTATCTCCAATGATTTCCTACAAAATGTGTAGCAACTTGCAACAATCTTTGACTCCAAAAATCAAGTAAGATCTTCTTTTAATTCAAAAATTGCAAGCAAGAATATGGTCTTATGCACAACCATTGGATTCACCTTTTAAATGGTCATCTTAACCCTTCAAGTCTTGTTGTAATCTGGTTCATTCATAATTCAAAACAATTCAATCTCAGCCATAGATTAGTGTACCGTTGGAGCTTGTAGTCTTCAAGAATATCTTCATAATCTAAGTCTTGTCTAGTTGCAAAATATACTTTCTCATCTCTTACAAATTTCAACCATTGCATTTGTCCTTTAGCTTCATCAATTGTCTTCTCACAAAAATATGATCATTGACCTCAATAAAGGAAGCATGTGCAAGATCTTGTTTGATGAAGACAAGAGATCCTTCAAGTGACCAAACATGTCCCTCCAATCTTGACTTCAAACTCTGAATTTGGCAGCACCAATATATCCATATTATACAGCCCTAAGGCTAGTTCCAATCATCAATCAAAATGCCTTAGTGGAAGGTTGATGAACATAGGTTTTTCTTGGTTTTCTAGAGATCCAAGCTCATACTTGAAAACCGGACTTCAATTCACTTGAGCAAACTGAATTCTGAGTGATATAACATCCTCATGATGATTAACCTACAAAGAAATAGGAGGTAGAACTCCCCAATTGCATGTAAGCTCAAAGAGCTTCATATAGAGCGCATAGGTTAATTACATTAGAAAAATAACCCAGAAAATTCATATTACTGCATGATAAATCATTTTATATATATTAAAATGTCCATATAAAATTTCATAACAATCGGAAATCGTTTGGTCACTCAACCAAGCAAATAAGTCACTAATAGTGAAACCGATAAATTCTAAGTGTAAATTCAATGTTATTTTGCAAACTCAGTGTAAATGACATTTTCTCTTGAACTTTACTAAGTCAAATATGTTCATAGTGATGAAACTAAGATGCACACGAAATTTCATTTAAATCGGAGTTAATTTGGTTCACCACGTTCACAAAGAACACATATGCACAAAATTAGGTAAAACCTAGTTTTGGCGGAATTTAAGCATATGACCAAATATATATGTGATGCACTTAATTTATCATGATTATAGTCCTAGAACATATATTAGACCTTTATGTGCATTGGTTCAAGTTTCAAGTCATTTGACCTAAGTTGGTTAAGATAAATTATGATCATTAGAAGATTAATGCCCTAACTTAGTCCATGTATGTTTGTTTTCAAAACTGAATTTCCAGCACTATCTCAAAAATATATAGATATCAAATTCACATAGAGATATGCATAAGCCTTCATTTAAGTGTATATGCACAATTAAGATATTAAACAATTAACCAAATAACCATTTAAGCATGTTTTCTAGCATTTTAGGATATGTTCAAGTCAAGCATGCTCACACACATTTTAGTATACAATCATACACAATCATCAAAAACACAATGTTGACTAGACACTAAGTCTTGGTCCAACAATCGGAATCAAACTTCTGGGTCGTCGGAAAACAAGTATTCCGCCCGGATCAAAGTGACCTGTATCGAGTGAAAGCCGGGTCGTGCACCTCCGACGACAGTTACGGTCAGCCAAGGGCTGGGTCAGGTTCATCTCTGGCCAGTAAGTTCGTTGGTGGTGTTAGTTTGTTAAACCGACGTCGGACTCGGCCGGATCGGGCCTTTCCTCAAGTAAGATTCCTAAACCCATTACAAACATTCATCGTGTTCGCAAGAACACGATGGCATGAAAAAGGAAAATTAAGTTTGCAAGAACAGAACCACCGAATAGGACCATCATAGTCAGCTTATATAAATCATAGTGATGTCAATTAACAGGAAGTTGGCTTTCATAATCAGCTTATCTAAATTAGTAAAAATGATTGCAGAATGTCATAAGCGTGCAAACAGGGCACTCTTAAGTCTTTCCTTCTTTTTATAAACTCATCGGCAACCTGAAAATTTTAACATTTTTTTTTTTTAAGAAACCAAAAATTTTATTTCATAAGGAGGAGAAGAAAAGTCCTTCTCCGGTGGCTCACAATGGGGGACTAAACCTAACCCATAAACAAAAAGAACAAGAGAACAAACACCAAGAAGGAAAAGAACAAACCATAACAACAACAAACCCAAAGGGCAGACAATAGCCCAAAAATAGAATATTAGCAGTTAATCTGTCTTATGGCAGGGACCCCCATCGAGTCAATGTGTATCATACCTTTAACTTGAGCGAAAATTTTAACATATATATTCATCAGTCTAAGTAGGAAATTTCTGTGTGTGCGGGCTTGACTACCGGAGTTTAGATCCATATCGGATATCCAAAAGACAAGCTTGTATGACGTCGTTCTCGATTACCAAAAAAAATATACATAAGGACATCACCTTCCAGCATGACATTCACCAAATTGCGCATGCATGCGAGTTTATGTTATAAACTTAGTATACTGTTGGGTCCAATGGTATATCAATTTTTGTTTAATCATAGAGCAAATAACAAAGTGGCTGATGCTTTGGCTGCACTCGATAAATTGACGCATTCTGATTCGGATCATGTTTGCATGGAGGGGGTTCCCCAGTCTATTCTCTCTTTTGTTCTACCTTATTGTAATCCTGTGTAAATCAATGCTATGCTGCTTAACCTGCTCTCAAAAAAAAATTACTATAACTTCAAATTTATAATTTATTGGCACTTTGTTCGTATTTTGCGGGATTCTGAGTAAGTAATGAAATAATGAAGACATTTCGAATACTTTGTTACTTTATGCCCAATATCAATTTGAATTAATAAAATGAAAATCAATAGAGCATAAATTTAAGAATGTGATGCCAAACAAGAAATATAGAACAAACTATTATTAAATTATGTTTATTTTTTTCATAAAGTGAAATCAATAGAGCATAATTTTTTTTAAAAAAATCAACAGAATGTGAGCATAAATTACATGGTAAATAAACGCAAGCATGTGTAGTTGGAAACTATATGTGTTCTTGTTAAAAATCCCTCTCAAATATCAATTACTATCAAATAAAATCCATTTAAAATTCAAACTCTTCACTTACCTCATTTAATTTGAGCTACTGGTTCTTAATCTCTTACGCCTCTTTACTTCTTCATTTATTTGAGAAAAAACCCTGACCTCTTCCTCTCGTCTTCTTCAACTGATGGCTTCCTTCCTCCCAAATACTGCTCTCATTGACTCCCATCTTTTCACCGAGAAGATGACAAGCTTTTCATCATTCTCTAGTGAAGAACTCCTTGCCAACCGTGCAAATGAGTAACCGCTATTGGAACGACATTATTCTTGGCCCAAACCACCTCTAGGATGGAGAGACTGGGTCAATCGACTTCGAACTACCTTCGGTGTACAATGGATGAAGCAAGGACTCGATGGATTTATTGACATGACTCTTGAGCCAATTCCCTTCGATCCAACTTTGATTTCAGCGGCCTGCTGTTTCTGGTCCCGTTAAACAAATTCTTTTGCTTTCCCTAGTGGCCATATGACCATCACCCTGAGGGATATGTATGCCCTAACTGGGCTACCGATTGCAGGTTCACATGCTCCCAACCTCTTTACTTCTGTCAAAATCGTCGAGGTAGGAATAATGGAGGAAAAGAAAACCTTTTCTTATCAGGGTTTAAGTTCCACAGAACACCTTGGAGAACCTACCTTCAAAGAGCATGCTCTGTTCTTGTGGTGTAGACTCTGTAGGTATGCTTTTGGCACCTTTGCTAATCAACCTGCGAAAGATTATCTTCCCCTTGCATGCGCACTAGCTGAAGGTCAGAATGTGGCTTTAGGTAGTATTTGGCTAGGCCGTATTTATCACTGTCTCTCTTTACTCACCTTTGAGAAACCTTACTACCATCGTTTTTCTGATAGCCTTTGGATTCTTCAGCGTTGGTTGTTTGCTTATCTCCCTACTTTACGTGCTTCTGGCTATCGACTAACTGCCAAATTCACTTCTTATGGGCAGTCTGTTTTAGCTTGCACCAGTGATAGGTCTTTTGTAGAAATCTTCAATTTTTTCTTGTCCTTGCCTTCAAATCGACTTGATTCTGAATATTTCTTGTTTATTGACACTTTGCCTGGTGGTCCTTTGATGCCATTGTTATCTTCCAAAGTCAACATATCTATGGTAATGGACCATATCCTTCGTGACTTCTGGGCCAGTCTTGTTACACCCACGTATCTTCATGAAGGTGCCAATATTGATAACCCCATGAACCCTGCTTGTGGCTTTGAGGCCTACAATCCTCAACTCTGTGCTACGCAGGTGGGTTATACCCAAAATGTACCTCTTAACCACCTTTCTCATTGCAACCCTCCTGGAGAAGAGAGGACCAGCATTCAATCCAGAGAAAGGATTGAGAACCAGGTGGCTGTAAATAATAATGCTTTGAAAAGATTTGTGTTTCAACTGCTACCACCCTTCAGTCCTGGTTGTGCTTCTGACTACCTATCTTGAAAGGAAAGGTATTACACCTGGTATGCTTTCTTCAATACTGAATCTGAGGCAGACATTGCAGATGTTACGCCTGGTATGCTTTCTTCACCTCTTTTTCTACTTGCTTGTCTGTCTATGAGATTTTGATCTGGTGACATACTGTGCAGCTATTCCTGCTATTCCAATTTCCTCTAGAAAATTGAACATTAAAAGTGAGTCAATCTCCCCCAAAAAGAAGCCAAAAATCAATAGTAAGGTGGTGGCTGTGAGAAGATCTCAACGATCTTCTACTATAATTAAAAAGACCATCCAATCCAGTTCAGAGACTGTTACAATTTCAGGCAATGATGATAGTGAAGCTTCTGGAGATGAGAGTGAAAAGATTTCCACCAGCTATACAGGAGTTCCTTCATCAGATGAGCCAATTGTCACTCTCAAAATTTCTAACCAACCTTCTGGCTCAGTTACTCCTCTATCTTCTCAGGTTGATATCTTTCATTTTCTTTATTTTGCTACCACAAATAATTCTTTGATACTTGCGACAGTACTTTATGTATGCAGGCAGCAACATCATTTAAAGTGCTTACCTCCATCATTCCAACCAGCGTGGTAAAGCCATTGGCAGGTCTGGATTTCTCCTTCCCAACTCCACCTCCTCTTGCTAGCAAAGTGCCAACTAAGGAAGAACTGCAGCATGCCACCAATAAGTTGGTCCAGCTCTTTGAGAAAAATATTCCAGATGTTCAAGAAGCAGACGGTTAGGAAGCTTTAAAACATGTGAAGACTCTGCTAGCAGATCCTCAAATAGCTTCTGAGAGTAAAAGTAGGCTCATTCGTCTGGAGCATGATTTGCATCATATACCCACTGCCTTTCATCAAGATTATTCTCTGGAGCAAACTTTATCGAGCAAGTTGGAAGGTTTATCTAACGATCAAGCTGCTTATGAAATTTTACTTGCCAACTCTCAAAACCTGGCTGCTGAAGACCTTGGGATTCAGAAGAATATCATTGCTGCTCAAGAAGAAATTAAGACTTTTGAACTCAAGATCCAAGGTTTGAAAGGTAAGATTCTACAGCAATATGATGCAAGAAACCGGGTGCATGAGAAATTTCAAGATGCTCTGCAATATCTCAATACTCTGGGTGCTTCCATCAAGTCACAACTATTAGATGCTCAAACTTGGTCTTCAGATTTGTAGCTAACTCAAGCACGCCTTCAAGCACATTAGAATACCTGGTCGGGTTTGAAGCATATGTTGACTTGATTGTTGGATTTTGGCCATTGTTTGGCCTTGGTTGGTTTATTAGAAATAATTTTATTGCCATCTGTATTGGCTTCTAGTACTTGACTTTGGCCATTATTTGGCCTTAATTTTGGATATTTTCTTTTATAACTGCTAATCATTTATTTGCAATTTCTTTTGTGTGGCCTGTGATCATCTACTATTTTTATTCATAATATGCGGCCACTAAAGCCAGCTCATGGCTACGGCTAAATAGCCTGCTTTCACATCCTTTACATCATTACAGATGTAAATTCCCAAATACTTGGGAAATATGGCTTTAAGTATTTGTCATTGATAAATCTCTTATGTGGCTGACCATCTAGGCCTGCCAGCCAATATGCATTGCCTTTGAGAATTCTATGGACTTTGAAGGGTCCTTCCCAGTTTAGAGACCATTTGCCTAGCTCTCTGTCCTTGATTCCTGGTAGTAGGATCTCCTTCCACACCATTTGGCCTTCATGGAACACTTTCTTCTTCACTTTCTTCTTATAGGCATTTGCTATCTTCTTCTTTTGGACTATCATCCTGTTCAAAGCCCCCACCCTGCTTTCATGTAACTGTTCCAGTTCCATGTTCATAGCTTCTAAATATTCTTCAACAGATAGATCATGTTGCTTCATGATCCTCAAAGATGGGACCACTAGCTCCATAGGTAGTACTGCATTATGCCCATAAGTGAGAGCAAAAGGACTGGTTGCAGTGTTTGTTCTCTTGGATATGCGGTAGGCCCATAAAGTCTATGGTAGTATCTTGTGCCATGCTCTGGTATTATCCTCAATAGTTTTCTACAAGATAGAGATGATCACCTTATTTGAAGTCTCTACCTGTCCATTGGCCTGAGCATAGTATGAAGTAGATGTGAGCAACTTGACTCCATAATCTTCTAGAAATGCTTTGACCTCCCCTCCAGTGAACATTGTCCCTTGGTCAGTTGTGATGGTTTCTGGAATGTCAAATCTGAAAATGAGGTGTTCTTTGATGAAATCTACTACCTCTACCCATTTTGTAAAATAATCAGTAGCAACCAGGATAAAATGATGACCCTTAGATGAGGCAGAAAATATTTTTCCAATGATATCAAGTGCCCACCCTCTGAATGGCCATGGTTTAATGATAGGTTGTATGTCCGCCGCTGGTGCTTTTTGAATGTTGCCAAATTTCTGGCATTGTTGACGGCCTTTTGCATATTTAATGCAATCTTTCAAGATGGTCGGCCAATAATAGCCGTGCCTTCTTATCAACCATCTCATCTTTGGACCGGCTTGATGTGCACCACAGATACCTTCATGTACCTGTTGCATTATTTTCATACTTTCAATAAAACTAGGGCAACGAAGTAACAAACCATCAACTCCTTTTCTGAAGAGTTCACCCTCAATCATTACATAGCTCTGTGCCAACACTTTGACCTTTTTGGCTGCTGGATCATTGGGATATGTCAGATGGTTAATGATATCTCTCCTCCAATCTTCCATCTGATCGTCAAGAGCTAGGCATTCAACTGTCATGCCTCTTTCTCTGATAGATGGATGAGATCGTCTTTCCACCTTGATGATTTGTTGTATCAAACTTTCTGGAAGTATTAAACCAGAAGCTAGTTGGGCCAATCCGTTGGCCTCATGATTTTGTTCTCGTGGAATGTACTTCAACTCCACCTGTAACGACCCATCCCACACACCCACGCCGCAGTAATGGGCTGTGCGTACAAGCCGGGCCCATGGGCCGCTACCCCCAACCCCTCTCCCCCTCGCAAGGCAGGCAGGTTGTTGCTAGGTTTTGAACCCTCCACCTAGCCTTTAACATAGTGCCTTTGGCAACCTATGTCACCAACTAAGCCTAGGTGGAGTGTTCGAAACCTAGCAACAACCTGCCTGCCTTGCGAGGGGGAGAGGGGTTGGGGGTAGCGGCCCATGGGCCCGGCTTGTACGCACAGCCCATTACTGCGGGGTGGGTGTGTGGGATGGGTCGTTACACCACCTCCTGGAAGTCATCAAGCAATTGCAAGGCTGTACTGTAGTATGGAGCCAATGTAAAACTAGCATACTTGTATTCTCCAACCAATTTTAGCACCAATTGGGAATCTCCAACCAGTAGAATATTTTTGGCTTTTAGTTCAAGCAAGATCTCCAAGCCAATGATCAGTGCTTTATATTCTGCCTGGTTGTTAGTACAATCGAAATCCAAATTAAAAGCTAAGGTGGTTTTTATACCTCTTGGGGATTGAATGACTACCCCAGCTCCAGTAGCAATCTCTGTGCTAGACCCATCGAATTTTAGCACCCATTCACCTTCATCTTCAAAGATTGGTGTAGTGTGCGCATCTATCATGCCTTGTAAGGTCTCAGAAATTTCCAGACATGGGTGGTCAGCAAGGAAATCAGCAAGTGCTTGCCCTTTGACTACCTGTTGTGTTCTCCATTTGGGGTTGAATTCTGTCAAGGCCAATGACCATCGACCTATCCTTCCTGTCAGTAATGGCTTGGTCAGCATGTGCTTGATCAAATCCATCTTTGAGATCACGTACACCTTAGTTTGAAGCAAGTAGTGCCTCGACTTGGTACATGCAAAATATAATGCAAGACAGCGCGTCTCCACCACAGAATATCGCCCTTCAGTATCTGTCAACAATCTACTCAGGTAGTAGACTGCTCTCTCTCTTCCAACATCATCATCTTGGGCTAGTAGGCACCCAATGGAATCATCAGTAGCTTATATATACAACTTCAATGGTTTATGCCTGGTAAATGGCATGAGAACTGGAGGTTTACTTAGGTAGACCTTGATGGTTTGAAAAACCTCTTCGTGTTTTGGCTCCCATCTGAATGCATCCCCCTTCTTTAACTTCAATAATTCTGAGAATACCTTGGTTTTACCTGCAAGATTAGAAATAAATCTTCTAAGGTAATTTACCTGACCAAGGAAGCTTTGGAGCTGTTGTTTGTTCTTCGGTGGTTGAGCTTGGCATATGGCTTTAGCTTTGTTTTGGTCAACTTTCATGCCTCTCTGGTGAACTAAAAACCCCAGGAAGTTTCCGGCTTTAACTCCAAATGTGCATTTCAAAGGATTGAGCTTTAGTTGGTACTGCCTCATCCTTTCAAATGCAAGTTTGAGATCGACCACATCATCATTGGCCTTGACTGACTTGACAATGATATCATCAATATAAACTTTCAGTTTCCTGCCTATCATGTCATGGAAGATAGCATTCATTGCCCGTTGGTAGGTGGCTCCGGCATTTTTTAGGCCAAAGGGCATCATTACCCATTCATAGGTACCCAATGCTCCAGGACATCTAAATGTCATTTTTGAAACATCTTCTTCTGCAATAAATATCTGGTTGTATCCAGAATAACCATCCATCATAGATAGTAGCTCGCGTTAAGACACACTATCTATCAACATATCAGCAATTGGCATAACATACACATCTTTAGGTGTAGTGGTGTTTAAATCACAAAAATCAACACAGATACGAATTTTGCCATTTTTCTTAACTATCGGTACAATATTGGATAACCATTCAGCATACCTGGTTGGCCGTATGAAGCCAGCCTTAATCAACTTTTGTATTTCTTCTTTGACACGCAACTCCACTTCTGAAGACATTCTTCTAGATGGTTGCCGGTATGGTTTGTATCCTGGCTTGATAGGCGGTCTGTGTTCTACCACCTTTGTATTCAATCCCGGCATTTCCTGGTAATCCCAAGCAAAACAATCACGAAACTCGTGGAGTATGGCTATTAGTTTTACCTTAATAGATGGATCCAAGGTAGAACTAATATAAGTGACTTTAGACTCTTCTTGTCCCCCCCCCAAGTTCACTTCTTCCAAAGGATCTTGGGTTTCGGCCTTCAAATCATCTAATTTGGCCGGTGCTATCTTCAAATTATTCCAATTTAACTCCTCTTCTTTGTTAGTGGCTAAACAACCATCATCTTCTACTATCATTTCTTTTTCACCAATTTCTTCTGTTACAATTCTGCCAATGGCAGCTTGTACTACAATCTTATTTATTGTGGCCGCCACTATCTTCTCTTCTTCCTTCGACCACATCGTGGAACTTCTTCAATAATTGGTTCTGACCTCCTCGGCCTATAAGGAACAATGGCCATTGGTTGCAATAATTGTCTTGTAATTTTTTGCATCTCTTCCTTCTTGTTTGTGAACTGAATTGGTCCACATTGGGCATGGTAGTAGTGAGCTTCCACCTGATATGATGTAGTGTTGAATGGCTAGTTGTCTGCCCGAACGATTTCTACATCATTTCCTCTCCAACACACCAAGAGTTGACGCAGTGAGGATGGAATGCACCAATTGGAATGAATCCAATCCCTTCCCAATAAAGCTTGGTATTTGGCCTGACTGTCAATAATGAAGAACGCAGTCATGGAAGATTGTTGCCTGACAGTCAACTCTACTGGCAGTATACCAATTGCCTTAGTAACTTCCCCTATAAAACCTGCCACAGTCACGTTAGTTGGAATTAAATCTTCTTCTTTCTTACCCAGCAGCCTGAGAACTGATCTTGGAATGGTATTGACTGCAGAACCGTTCTGCACCAAGACTCTGTCTATCGTTTGCCATTCATCTGTGCTCTGACACACAGTGGCTTAATGTGTTGTGACATTTGGATTGAAGGTTTCTCCAAGATAACCCTTTTGGGGGTTTCTTCATCCACTATCTGCACCGTCACTGAACTGAAAGGTTGATCAAATTTCCCTAGCCGGTCAACTTTTGGCATTTTATTTTCTTTTATGTGCTTCTTAGCCTACCAAGCAGCTGGTAAAACTAAAGTAGTAGTAGAACATTCATATGGTACCTGAATTGCTCCCACCATGAATTCCTTTGCAGGTGGTTGATCCTTTTTCACTTGATGGTTATCCTCCTGCTTCAAATGTTCAAACAAAATGGCGGCTTCATCAGATAAGCCAGCTGGTCGTTCAATGAGCTCCTGCTTTTCTTCAGTGCTACCATCATTGGCAGCCTCTTCCATCTCAGCCGGTGGGTTTTGCTCCTGCGAATTCTCCCTAGTGATTGGTTCTTTTCCTAACAAGCGAGTGCGCGGTGCCATGGTAGTTTTGAGATACTTCTTCTCCAGCCCCATCGGGTGTGCCAAAAAAGGTTGTTGTCACCAAAAAGTGGCCCAAGGTGATGATAATTTGTAGGTGTGCCAAGGCTTATAGTTTCTTATACTAATTTGAATGAAATGCACCAGATGTAAATAAGACTTTTATCTAGACAATTGAACGAACTATCTTGGGACCTCAATAGTTCTAGGTTCCCCAACTCCACTGAAGTGCACTTTGTTGAGATTGAAATGAAGTAGACTAACTAGACACCAAGAACAATTTACACAACAATGGTTGGCATTGAAACTTGACAAGGAATAAATACAGCAGAATTTGGAATGAAAAACATAATAATTGCTTGAAATTGACAAGGATTTGGAAAAGTAATTGAAATGCCAGGAAGCTTGAAAGTGCCTTTGGGCTTGAGTTTTTATTGTTTGTTTGACTAATTGTTTATTGTTCCCTCTATCTGTCTATCTACCATCTTTTATACCTCCTGTCCTGCACGAAATTCTTCCCCATAAACCATGATCTTGTTGCAGTTATCCTTGATTTACTCCATGTTCTGTTAGTTGGAAGTTACTAACCTTCTCACAACAACTTGCCTCATTTCTTTCATGTGCTGCCACATGGACCATCTTGTTATAACTGCCACAACTTCTCCAGTTTTCATGGGCCACTCTCAGCACTACTCCACTTGGGTAGTTATTACAATTGGGCTTCTCTTCCTCAATAATATGGGCTTATAAGCCATAACAATCCAAATCATAATAGGCTGTACCGTGGGCCTTGCACATGTTCTAAGCTTATTAGGCCTAACATATTTTTGGTGCCAACAGTTCTAATTAAATCAAAATTGTCCAACTTGACTAGGTATTCATTATTAGTTGGTACTACTACTAGCTACTAATGTTACTATTTCCTTCGATCCTCGAAAATTAAATACTGAAACGGTTGGAGTTTTGTTATAATTAGGGTTGATATAAATAGAAAAAAAATTTATAGCTTTTTAACTGTTATGATAGAAAAATAAATTGGAGTCGGTTCAGATTGTGCGTGGAGGCAAGTTCTGTTGCTAGAATGTTATTTCTGGAGTTGCCATCCAGACACCTCAGGTGTGTGAAGTGGCAGAAGAGCTGTCCAGAATGTTTGGATCGAGGAAGGATGAAGATCCATATAGACAGATGATAGGGGCGTCTAGATGGGTATGCTTAAAAACACGTATGAAGGACTTGCCGTTCGAACGGGTTAAGTAGCCATCCTGACGACTGTCGATGTAGCAGTTTTTTTTTCTATAAATAAGAGACTTGTTTTTTAGGATTGAAACCTAGTTCCTATTGTTTTGTTTCTCTTGGGGTTAAAGAGGCCGCTGTTGGACCTATGGTCCTATATGTCTAATTTTGATGATATTAAATCATTTATAAATGATAATGAAACATTAAAGCAATATTTGATTTATATGAATTGAATTTAAATGACTATATATTTTTGAGATAGTGCTGGAAATTAAGTTTTGAAAACAAACATACATGAACTAAGTTAGAGCATTAATTTTCCAATTATCATATCTTAACCAACTTAGGTCGAAATGACTTGAAACTTGAACCACATGCACATGAAGGCTTAATATATGTTCTAGGACTATAATCATGAGAAATTAAGTGCATCACATATATATTTGGTCATATGCTTAAATTCCGCCAAAACTAGGTTTTACCTAATTTTGTGCATATGTGTTCTTTGTGAACGTGGTGAACCAAATGAACTCCGATTTAAATGCAATTTCGTGTGCATCTTAGTTTCATCACTATGAACATATTTGATTTAGTAAAGTTCAAGAGAAAATGTCATTTACACTGAGTTTGCAAAATGACTTTGAATTTACACTTAGAATTTATCGGTTTTACTATTAGTGATCTAATTGCTTGGTTGAGTGACCAAACGATTTCCAATTGTTATGAAATTTTACATGGACATTCTAATACATATAAAATGATTTATCATGCAGTAATATGAATTTTCTGGGTTGTTTTTCTAATGTAATTAACCTATGCGCTTTATATGAAGCTCTTTGAGCTTACATGCAATTGGGGAGTTCTACCTCCTATTTCCTTGTAGGTTAATCATCATTGTGGTCTCATATGGCTCAGAATTCAGTATGTTCAAGAGTGGTCGAAGTCCAGTTTCTAAGAATGAGCTTGGAGCTCTAGGAAACTATGAAAAATCCTATATTTGCCAACTTTCCACTAAGGCACTTTATCAAGTTGAATGAATCAAACATTGAGGCTATTGGTTGTGGTCTTCATGGAGATACAACTCTTTTCAAACATGTGGGACAAACCTTGTCCTCTCTATCATTAGTGATATATTCTTGTTTGACATTTTCACTCAAGACATGTGCTACCAAGAAAGTTAGGTTGGTGCAATCAAACAAGATCCTTGACATTTTCACTCAAGACATGTGCTATCAAGAAAGTTATGTTGGTGCAATCAAACAAGATCCTTGACTAAGGGATCACTTTTGAAGTCTTTGATTCAAAATGAAGGGACAAGATGACATAGTACAATCTACATCCATGGCTGAGAATTAAAGAGAGTTTGAATGGTCAAGATTTGAAGACATACATTGATCAAATGGTTGTGCATAAGACAACTTTCTTGCTTGCAATTTTTGACTTAAAAAAGGGAGCATGTGCAACGTCTATATGCTCTATGGTGGAGATTTGTTTGCTCAAATCATCAATGACCAAGATTAGGAGCTGCAATGGATGGTAGAGATCAACTCTTGAAGTTTGATCCAATGGCTACAAGCATAGGAGAGAATTGCCTTTAAAAGAGGATCTTCCCTTTCATACAACTTGGAGAAGCAAATTGAAAAAAATTATCCTTGAGAGAAACCTCTTGCTATCAAGTTCATCAATCATCAAGCTTTCTTGCTATTTGCTACAACAATCTTCTCCAATACAAGCCTCTACAATCAAGGACTTCTCACTACTCTTGTTTTTGCAAAAGGGAAGTTCCTATATCCTTTAGGCTTTGTTTGCTTACAATCTAAACCTCTCTTGTTCTTAAAATCCTATCTTTGAGAGTGTTGCTGTAATCTTGAGAGTTCCACACCAAATACCTTTGAGGTAACCTGTGAGAACCTTGGTTGAAAATCCCATTGAAAAATTCCCTTTGTTAAGGGAAATTGTAAACATTGAAGTTTGAGGGAGTTCTTAGAAACCCTTGGTGTAAGGAGTTTTGTGGGTCTCTTAAAACCACACCTTAGTGGAGTTGGGAAAATCCTAGGTTGGTGAATCTAGGTAGTAGACGTAGGAGAAGGGTCTCCGAACTACTATAAATCGCTGTGTTGATTTCTTTGTTTACTTGTTTATATTTACTACTTGTTTCAAACTGCAGGATTTTCAAAACCCTAATCTGTCCGAGATTAGCAGACTGCCTTAAACTTTGAATTTTGATCTGAAATTTTGATATAGTGTTTATTAAGGTGTTGTGACATTGCATATAAAATTTCGTTGCATTTTGACATCATTTGATAGGTAAAATCTGAGTTGAAAAATCTGTGTGCAGTGTGTTGCTTGAAAATCTATTTTGTGCAATTCTTGATTATTTGATATTTGGTCATTCACTATATTGTATCACATCTTGCATTGGATTGAATATTGATTAGGAAAATCATTAGAGTCCAAATTTGTGTGCTACTTGTTAATTGCCATTAATTTGTTTAAATTGAAAAAGGGATTCCAATTGGAATTTGGGGACACAAATCACCCCCCTCTTGTGTTAAACTCGATCCGTCAGCCGCCAAACCTAATGAGAGAGAGAGAGTAAGGTGGGGAAAACTATGTGGAAAATCTATTGGTATAATTGGGTTCTGGTGTGGGATTGTGAGAAATTCCAAGATGTAGAGTCTTTGAGAGTATGAGCTGGAGTGAGACTTATGATAATTTCTTGAGTATTCTTAGATTTCTTGGGTATAGATGTCATTGAGACTGGTCTTGGAGTTTTTCTACGTAGATTCTTGTGTTCATTGTGTTGTTATTGTCGATTTCAATTTCTCTACCATCATGTGATATTTTTGTTAAAGATGATCTTGGAAAAATGTGTCAACAGTAACCTAGTCGTAAAAGAGAAAAAAAAAACAGCTGAGAGAGAGAGAGAGAGCACGAGCGCTCTAGAAGGGGTAAAGACAACCCTAGAGACTTGTGAGTACTATCTCTTGTACTCTTTATCTTGCAAGCGCTCTGAAAAATTATAGTAGACTAAAAGCATCATTTTTGAACTAAGATCTCGTATTGAGTTCGAACTCGTATAAATTTTATACATTTCTTATCCTCTTATTATATATTTTGCTGCTATATACTTGTTTGGGTTCATGTGTTTTCTTGATCTCTTTGATGAATGTCACTACAGCTGGATATAAGCATGCATGTTTGGTTAAG
Source organism: Tripterygium wilfordii (assembly GCF_013401445.1). Lineage (NCBI taxonomy): Eukaryota > Viridiplantae > Streptophyta > Magnoliopsida > Celastrales > Celastraceae > Tripterygium > Tripterygium wilfordii. Next base: position 3,321,734 of record NC_052234.1, read on the forward strand.
TCTCTAACAAAAATATGTTAGTTGGACGCTATGTACTTCCAAACTATGTTCATGCTAAATCAAAATTGTCCAACTTGACTAGGTATTCATTGATTGACCATTAAACCCTTGTATTGAAACACAAATTGTATTGAAACACTCCCTAATTCTTCCCCTTTTTTTTTTTTTTTTTTGGTTTTTGGTAAGTAATTCTTGCCTCCCTAACACTTTCGAACACGAAACATTCTTTAGAAGTTATGTTGATTTATATTGATTTAGTCAGAACAAAAGTAATATTGATTTGGCATAAAAGATTGTTGGTGACGTTTTAAGATAAAATTACAATTAATATAGAGTTAATGGGGCAAAGAAGAATTTTTTTTTTTTTAAGAGTAGAATTGACTTTTTCTACTTCATTAAAAAAAGGAAAGCGAATGGCGTGCATTTATGCAAGAAATCCACGAAAGAAATTAACAAAATTTCCACGACATTAAAAGAAGGAAAGCGAATGGCGTTCATTAATTCAACGAACGAAGCTGTGACAAAGATATGAAAGAAATTTGAATCAATATACAAAAAGAATACGAGGAAGTCTAGTTGACGGCGCTGCAAATCCTCCTTATCTGACCAGCAGAACCAGTGAGAACACCAATATCTCCCATCTTGATCATGGCAGATGCAAAATCAGACTTGAAAGTGTTGGGGTTCTTGCTATAATCATTGACAATGCTGTCCGTGGATCCACCACTGAAGAGAACTTGATCAGAATGAAGAAGTCCCTTCCGTTGTTGTAAATTCTTGAAGTAATTGTTGTCAAAAGAATTGGGCGTTACCAAATCCAATGGTGCCAAATTGCCACTGCCACCACTTGCTGGACAGCCACGCTTGCGAGTGCTAGCAAATCCGGCATCAATGTCGCTTGCGTTGTTGTTGTATATCCTATCGCGAAAAGTGAAGCATTGAGCTTGTCCTATTGTGTGGGAACCTGACAATGCAACCATGTCCCTTGCATTAAGGCCTTTGTTTCTGAAGGATGTTATAAGTCCTTCAAGGCCGTCTGTAAAAGCAGGAAGGTCTCCACCTTCAGCCAAAGTTCTGCTTGCGGTGGTTGAGTCTCTTCTTCCAAGTTTCACAGTCCAAGATGGACCACCGACATATTCGGACGCATCTCTGGCGGCCACTGTAATGATATCTGCACAAGATACAACGCCAGGACATGCTTTCTCTACTTCAGCTTTGGCATTGTCTATGACTCCATAGCCTCTAACAGAATCATCATTAGGACGGGCAGTCTTCTCACTTTGGATTGAGGGGGTCTCGTCTAGTAAGATGGATGCATCGCATCCAAGAACAAAGCAATCATGGAAATGGAGGCGAATGAGAGATGCAGCCATTCGACGTTCCTTAGCGATAGCGGATCTTATTGAGGAACGTATGGTAGTGAGTGCATTAGGGCATGTACTGTCATAAAAGGTTGAAGAAAGCTGGGCTTGGCATGTTGTGCTCATGATAAAGAGAAACAACATGAAAGCACCAATATTAGTAGAATGTTGAATAGCTGAAGTTGTCATATTGAAGGAGGAGGAGGAGGAGTAGTAGAGAGTTGAGAGAGGAAATGATATTAGGAATTGGTGGAGAATGCATGCAAGGTATGAAATAATTTATAGGGGTTGAGAAAGGCTATGCCGCGTGTGTGTGTGATACAAGTTCAATGTTGTCTGCCAGCAATATCTGACTCGCTCTATTTTTATAAACAAACGACTGTACATGTACGTGCATGACTTATTCTGCTTTTGACTTCTCATAATATATAGTATACGTAGAGTTTGAAGAATTCATGGATAACCCTTCAGTGGGACCCGCATCCATGCATGCAAGAATTACCTCAGCATTTTTTTTAATGCTCTTTTTATTCAATACATTGTCTATTATTCTCAAAACACGTAGTCGTAGTGTACTGTAAACCTAAGGTATTACCGTAAGCATAATTTGTAACTTATGATTTTATCGAGTAGATATCTAATTTAAGAGAGGAGAAATTTTATTTATACCACAAAATCTACTAAGTTTACGCCGTCTAATTTAACTTTATATGTTTGCATTCATATTTTATGAGTTTACACCAAATATTTAATAGAAAACTTAAACTGTCATTTACTTGTAAAATTGTGATTAACAAAGTGTTAAGTTTATACACCCTGTAATATGTTAACGACAAAATCTACTAAGTTTAAAGGGAAAAAGGAATAAAAATAAATCTCCTTTTTCTCTTACAGTGAACTTGATGAAGCCACAAACAAATGTGATTCTGAAAAGAACTTGGTGATGGAGGTTTTGGAACTGTACGTGTACTAATGTATGGAGATGAACATGAACTCTAAGGTTATATACATATATACGTCCTTAGCATACTTTTTCGAAATGGTGTGTAAATTGTTTTTAGAGAATTTGTGTAAATTTATAAATTTCTAATTCAATATATAAATATTTATTTTCAATAAAGGGTATATTTGCCATTCCAAACAAGTATATATATGTAAATAAAATTTTTTAGAAAAAATGGTGTGAAGTTAGTAGATTTTGTGGTGTAAATAAAATTTTTGTTAAAAGAGAATATTCATAATTTACGAGAGAAAATACTATTTTGAATCATCTCTAATTAGGTAGTTGATATTCCTTGGGGTTAATAGTCATTTTGGTCACTGAAAGATACCCCGTGTTTCAATTTGCACATTGAAGGATTTTTTATATCAATCTGATACACTAAAGTTTCAAATGGTACCAAATTGCACAGTCGGTCAGAGTTGCCCAGTTTGGGGCAGTCAACGTGCCTAAGTGACATGTTGACTATTAATAAACCGTCCAAATTTGACGGAATTATTGACCTGGCTAACGGAAAAGCAAAGATATGTGACATTAAGTTAAAAAGCACTAATTAATACAATTAAAATTTAAAACCAGATTAAGTTAGGATAATAAACTACAACTACATTTAATAACAAAGAAAGAAAAAGAAAGTAAAAAGGGTCTCGATTTTTCCGTCGATTTCTTGAACAATCGTTGAAAAATCCCTAGATCTCTTGCCTTTCTTTCTCTCACACACATACAGATCTCTCTTCAAACACTACAACTCCATATTATGGTGGAAGATACAGACCCCTAGTTGGATTCAGATCTCTCTCACACATATATAGATCTAGTAGGATATAGATCTCTCTCACACACATACATATCTAGGTATCGTTACTATTGGAGATATTGGAGAATCGGTTGTAATTAAGTTGTGATATTATGGTTTCCATATTTACTGTGTATGAATATCATTAGTGCTAAATCATAGGGTCAATGATGTCAATGATTGATATGATAATTAGAGGTAAATATTAGGTGTATCACTAGAATCATGGAGACGTGTAACTATATATGGCTGATGTACTGAGTGTAATAATCAAGTATCAGAAAAATATTCTTTGCTTCATCTCCTCTTCTTCTTCCACTAACTTTCTTCATGGTATCGGAGCAGGTTACTATTAATCTGTTTCTTTCTTTCTTTGCCTAATAATGGCTGAAATCGTTCCTTCTGGTTCAAAAGATTTAGATAGTTCTATTGTCTTTCCATCATCAAATCTTTCTGATGGAAATTCACATCATCAACGTTTATGTTCGGTTCCATTGAACGATTTCAATTATCTTCCTTGGTCAAGGGCTGTTTTGTTGGCTCTTGGTGGAAGATCAAAACTTGAGTTCATCGACAAGAGTACCACTATTCCTGATGTCAATTCTGCTCAATATAAAGCTTGGTCAGCCAATGACAAGATGGTTCAGTCATGGTTGCTTTATTCTATGGAACCACATATTGCCGAAATTTTCAGTTATTCTGAATCTGCTGTGGATTTATGGGATGCTGTTAAGGAGATGTATGAAAATCAGAACAATGCTGCTCGTGGTTTTCAACTCAAGAGAGATATCGCATGCTTGCAACAAGGAGGTAAGTCATTTGTTCAATTTCTTGGTAGCATGAAGAGTATGTGGAACGAGTTAGCTGTTTATCGTCCACATACTATTGACCCTACTATCTTGTTGAAACGTGCGGAAGAAGACAAGATTTTTCAGCTTTTAGCTAATTTGGCTCCCGAGTACGAAGATCTTCGTAGTCGTATACTGATGAACTCTGAATTACCTTCTTTTGCAAGTGTGCGTGCAACTATTCAACGGGAAGAGACACGTAAAAAGGTCATGAATGTTAGCACCAAAGTCGATTTATCAGAAGCCCGTGCTTTCATGGCTAACCCAAGACGTGTTGATGAGAAGGGATATAAAGGCAAAAGACCTGAACTCAAGTGTAATCATTGCAAAAACATCGGACATACAGCTGATCGTTGTTGGATTCTTCATCCTGAGTTGAAACCGAAATTTACCCGAGAAACTAAAGGCGGCCAGAAACGATTTCAGTCACCCGTTTCTCAAGCAAATCATGTCACCTCCTCATTGTCTGCAGATGAGATGTCTCGGTTCACCTCTAATCCAATTAACCTCATAAATGATTTTGCCTCTTACTTACAGTCTAAGCATGGTACTTCGGATAAGAGTGATGGAGGCGGTTCGACGACTTTACTTAGTCAATTTGCTGGTTTTTTGGCTGAGAATAAAACTGTCTCGAATGAAGATATGTCAGGTATTCTTAATGCCTTTTCTCTTGCTCTCAATATTAGTAATGTGCATAATTGTTGGGTAATAGATTCAGGTGCCACTGATCATGTAACAAACAATCCTGACAATTTGTCAGATTTCAAAATATTGTCTCCATCTTCCACCATATCGGGGTAGCAAATGGTAAGAGTGTGACAGTTGCCGGTCACGGTAACATCAAGTTGCTCTCTCAAAATATTCCTTCGCCTGCTTTATACGTTCCTTCTTTTCCTTTTCAATTACTTTCGGTTGGAAGACTAGTTGCATCATTAAATTGTCGTGCTATTTTCTCTTCTCACAATGTTTTGTTTCAGGATCTTGTAACCCAGAAGACAATTGGTGAAGGGTTTTTTTATCAAGGTCTTTACTATCTTCCCAAGGATGTTTATATGTCCAAGGGACTCCACATTAATGGTTCTGTGTCTTCCGAGCTTTGGCATCGGCGTTTGGCTCATCCTTCCGAGCCTATTTTATCCAAAAATTTTCCTAATTCCAATAAGCATGCAATAAATTGTGATGTATGTCATTTATCTAAATCAACTCGTTTGCCATTTTCTTCTTCCAATTCTCGCGCAAATAATATCTTTGATTTGGTCCATTCCAATGTTTGGGGCCCAGTCCTTGAATCATTTGATGGATATAAATATTTTGTTACCTTTGTTAATGATCATTCTCGCTTTACATGGTTATATCTCTTAAAATCCAAAACTGAAGTTGCCACTGTTTTTCAAGATTTTCATAATCTTGTCAACACTCAATTCTTAACAAAGATTAAAGTTATTCGATCAGATAATGGAACTGAATTTATGACAAACGTTATGTCACAATACTTGAGCATGCATGGCATTATTCATGAGACAAGTTGTGTAGGTACTCCACAGCAAAATGGTATAGCTGAACGAAAAAATCGAGATTTATTGGAGAAAACAAGAGCTTTGATGATACAAATGAATGTTCCAAAAAAATTTTGGTCTCAAGGGGTTTTTTCTGCAGCCTATCTCATTAATCGATTGCCTAGTCGAGTTTTGAATTTTAACTCTCCATTTGAGTTGTTGACAGGAAAAGCACCCAGTTTGTCTCATCTCAAGGTGTTCGGATGTGTTTGCTATGTTCACATTCCAACTTCTCAACGTGATAAGTTGGAGGCAAGGGCTGTTAAATGTGTTTTTTTGGGCTATTCTGTCACACAGAAAGGATATAAATGCTACAACCCACTCTCAAGAAAGCTCTTGGTGACACGAGATGTGCGGTTCGATGAAGATGCTCCATTTTTTACTCAGTCCCATGATGATTTCAGTGAGGGGGAGAATGATTTTTTTCCTATTCCTTTGTCTAATCCAACACAAGGGTCTCTTGAGTTCATTTATCCTAATCAGCTATCTCATATGCCAATGGCAGAACCGACCTCTCAAGATGTGGCTACGGACAGTGGTACAGTCACGAATAGTACACCAGTTAATTCTGAAGAAGTTGTAGTTCCTACCAGTGAAACTCCATTACGATTGCCTCCGCGCGAACGCCGACTACCATCAAAATTTCAAGATTATGTATCTTATTCGGTACGTTATCCACTGCATGATGCTCTTACATATCACAAACTGTCACCCATGCATACCGCATTTCTCAATAGTGTTTCTAGCAACATCGAGCCACAAAGCTTTCAAGAAGCTCACGGTCACAAAGTTTGGCAGCAAGCCATGGAAGAGGAGCTTCAAGCTCTTGATGCTAATCATACCTGGAGCATTGTTCCGTTGCCACCAGACAAACGGGCTGTTGGAAGTAGATGGGTGTATAAAATCAAATTTAAGTCCGATGGCTCGATTGAAAGACATAAGGCACGTTTGGTAGCGCAGGGTTTCACTCAAACCTATGGGGTTGACTACAAAGAAACATTTGCACCAGTGGCAAAAATGACTACTGTTCGTACTTTGCTTTCAGTTGCTATGAATAATGGTTGGTCTTTATCACAAATGGACGTCAAAAATGCATTCTTGCATGGGGATCTTCAAGAAGAAGTATACATGAAGCTTCCACCGGGTCACCCTCAAGGTAACAATCCTAAATTGGTTTGTAAATTGCATAAATCTATTTATGGTTTGAAGCAATCGCCGCGGGTGTGGTATGCAAAGTTAAGTCAGGTGCTTGAAGAAATTGGTTTTAAAAGGAGTGATGCAGATCATTCCTTATTTGTCCGTACTAAAGCTGGTGCAAGGTTGGTTGTGCTGATCTATGTGGATGATCTTATTGTCACCGGGGATCGTGATACTGCTATTCAAGACCTTAAACGCATCCTTCATCAACGATTTGTGATTAAGGATCTTGGTGCTCTCAAATATTTTTTGGGAATAGAAATGGCCACATCCAAGAAGGGGTTGTTTTTGAATCAGCGAAAATATGTCTTAGATTTATCAACGGCTCGTTGGCAAGCTTATTTATCTTACAATAACAAGACCCGATATTAGTCATGCGGTTAGCATTGTAAGCCAGTTCATGCATGCTCCTACTGTGGATCATATGGCCATTGTCAAACGGATTCTTCGTTACTTAAAAGGATCTATTGGACGAGGTGTTCTCATGAGGCATAATGGTCATTTTCAAATTCATGGTTATACTGATGCTGACTGGGCCGGAAATAATCTGGATCGAAAGTCGACCACCGGATATTGTATCTTTGTAGGTGGTAACTTAGTATCTTGGAAAAGCAAGAAACAAATGGTTGTTGCACGGTCAAGCGCGGAAGCAGAGTACCGTGCCATGGCATCTACTGCAGCAGAACTAATATGGTTACGGGCCCCGCTTGGTGACTTGGGTATTTCTCATCCTCAACCAATGTCTCTTTGTTGTGATAACCAGGCTGCTATGCATATCGCATCCAATCCTGTTTTCCATGAGCGCACCAAACATATCGAAGTCGATTGCCATTATATTCGACAACATGTTCAGTCACAAGTCATTGCTACACATTACACCCGCAGTCGAGATCAACTCGCGGATATTTTCACGAAAGCATTACCTTCGGCTCAATTTCATCAAATATTATCCAAGCTTGGCTCAATCAATATCCTTGATCCAGCTTGAGGGGGAGTATTGGAGATATTGGAGAATCGGTTGTAATTAAGTTGTGATATTATGGTTTCCATATTTACTGTGTATGAATATCATTAGTGCTAAATCATAGGGTCAATGATGTCAATGATTGATATGATAATTAGAGGTAAATATTAGGTGTATCACTAGAATCATGGAGACGTGTAACTATATATGGCTGATGTACTGAGTGTAATATTCAAGTATCAGAAAAATATTCTTTGCTTCATCTCCTCTTCTTCTTCCACTAACTTTCTTCAGTTACCTTCGTTTAAGGAGAGAGAATAGATAGAGAAACTTCGGTTAGATCTCATCACATAAGCCAAAAGCCACCCCCATGAGAGAGAGACAGAGAGAAACTCCGGTTTTGGTTCTGTCCTTTGTGCCTTCGCCTCATATGCTGGTGATCTTCGGTGTTGAGAGATCGGACCATGATGAGCCGGCTGGATATCGGAAACCACCAACACCACAGGATGAGAGGGTTTTGTTCTTTGGCATCGTGTTCTTCCTCAAATTGAACTAGTTTTTTTTTTTCTTCAGAAAAATGTATTATTAACACGTGGAAAATCATTTCCACGTTTAATCCCTATTTAACAATCAAAATGTCACATGGACATGTTGATTGTCCTAAACTGAGCAAATATGACCAATTGTGCAATTTGACAGAAATTGAAACTTTGGTATAACAAATTGGCACAAAAAATCTTTGGGTGTGCAAATTGAATACGTGATATTTTTCAGTGACCAAATGGGCTATTAACCCATATTTCTTCAGTTAATAGTAACATGATGAATAATATCGTCCACTAGTTGTTGACTCAATCTTATGATTATAAGAAAGAGTCACACCTGTTTGGCACAGAGGGATGCCGTTTCTACTTGAGTTTCTATTATATTATTATGAAGAAGTTTGACTATAACAGATTCGTCCTTATCAAAGAGTGGAAAGATTTCATTTTACAAGGCGAATGTTCATGTAAGCGGTTCCAAGGGGAGACTCCTTGGCGTATACTAATAAATGCTTGGACTGGGACCCACCTTTGATTAAAAGATACAATTCACGGTTGATTTCGTCGATTTTGTGAAAACATGCAAGCCATCTGGCTCGCCATAACGTCTGAAAATCGTGAGTACATAAGTGGCCCAATAGATAGGTCAGGTAATGAGCCGATTAGAAGGTCGACCTAATAGATAAAAGCTCGTGTCTTCTGAGGAAAGATATATACCTAAAAAACCGAGCAGTAGACTACTTAGTGTAGCGGAATGCTTGACGCTCCAAGAAAGGAAAAACTCTGCAAAGCAATGGACAATTCGATGCTCCAAAAAAGGGACACCTCGATGAAGCAGCAGACTGATCGAAGCTCTAAAAAGGGACAGCTCGGCTGGAATGATACATCGTACAACACACCTTAACTCAGCTAGTATGGTAAGCCCTATCATAGGAAACTCTTCATCTAGCATGGTCTGCCTTACAACCCACCTGAGCTTGGCTAGGAAGGTCCATCCTACAACTCAAAGCCCTCTGATCGCAGCTTGAAATCTAAGAGGTAGTTCCCATATTTCAGGGAATTGTGGTCTTAACGAATTATGCTTTTCAAAATTGGTTTGTTAAGAAATAACCAAGGTTTCAGCAAGATTATCTCAAAGAGAGTTCAGGAGAAACGGGAGTATGATAGTTGAATGTTCCTAATTTTTCTCAAACTTGTTTCCAGCTAAAGCACGAAGCCTAAGTCACGTGACGTTTGTCCTGCACATCAAAGAAGAACACATTTTTACACGATCTTTCATGTAGAAGCTTCAACAAAATGGCTGCCGTTACCCATGTTCCAACATATTCAAGCATGAAACCTAAAGACCCGCGAAGTGGAGACTAGCACAACCTCGAAGAACGTCCATATCTTCCTTGAAGAAGACGCATGACTATAGAGAGATTATCATGTCCCTAAATCTAGGAGAGAGTTACAGTTGAAGACTATTAACTCAGTAATTCAATCAAGCAATCTCAAGGCAGTTGTATCATGATCCCCATGACAGTGTTCGTGAAGTAAGTACCAGAGAAGTAGAAGAAGAGACATTACTTGGCACTATAAAAGAAGAAAGAAGAGAAGCATATAAACACCCCACGTCAAACACATACCCACCGTCTTCAATCCTTTATTACTTTCTTAGGCATGACTTCGGCCACTAATCTTTTTACTTAGTATAGCTCCGGCCAACTAGTTTTAGATTTGTCTTTTTCTTTCCAAAGTCCCTACGACTATGTCATCATTTTAGCTTGTAAAGTATGCCTACATCTCAGGATGTATCACTTCTCAATGAAATTTCTGATGTATTCCATCAATGTGTTGTTTTTCATTTCCATTCAATAGAGGTCCTTCATTCCGTTGATAGTCTTTTGTCTCTTGTTTTTTTTCCAAATTGACACTCAACGAATTTTAAGTTCTTTTCCCGGAAGGGAAACCTCGAGCGAATAGTTTTTTGTTCTTTAACTATACACAGTCCATTTGGAACAAAGGTCAGACTCGGTGCAAACTCCTATCAATTCCTTTGGGCTGACAACAAGCCTTGACACACGTGCAAATTCATTATATACAATCACAATACTACTCTTGATCCCTAGTGCCGTAATCGTAAGATCTCTTATCTAGAGCAAATGATAACCAATAATAATAAATGCGACATCAAAGTCAAAGAGCGGAAAATTTTCATGTTCAAAGACGTGTGTTCATGTGAACTGTTTAAGAGGAGACTCTTTCGGTATCCTAATAAATGCTTGGACTGGGACTTACCTTTGATTAACATATACAATTCACGGTTAATTTTATCGATTTAGATGCTGATGTACGGAGACCATTGAACAAGTTTTAGTAACCAATAGAAAAGATCTGTCTAATTTATTGTAGGGCAATTATCACGATGGACAAATTTTGGAAGTCGTGTTTCAATACATTTCAGAGGCAATTTATGTCCGTTAAGACACTATATTGTCTGATGCAAACAAACAATAATTTTACGACCTTAAAACTGAGGCAACTTTGAGGCAATATTATTGTATTTTGAAAATAATCCCTTTGCATATAATTTTGAAACCATTTCAAGATTTCTTCCCAAATTATCCCCATTTAATTAATGAAATGCCCAAACTACCCTCGCCTAAAATACCCTCATCATCTTCCTCCTATCTCTTCCCCTCTCTCGTCGGCGACACAACAACAGCAATACATACCAAAACATCCTATCTATAGTTAACGGAGCGTCTAAGATCATGAATTTATACAGAGTGGTAAAATAGAAAATATCAGAGTGACTACCCGCACTACAGGTGACGGGCTCTCCAAAATCGGATAGAACTCAAAATAGCTGAAGGTGGTCCTGGATCTACCGAAACTACTCTATCTAAAACAAAAGTATCAACAAGGAAGCATGAGTCACAAGACTCGGTGAATGAATAGAAACTTAAATGATACAAAGGGGACAAGTCGGGTAATCAGGTGTCAAAGAACTGAACAAGCAACGTATCAGAAGGGAGTACCATCATACAGAATCAATTAGAATATCAGACAGCACTCACTGTGCCGATATCAAACAGCACATGAAGTGTCTATATCAGACAGCACACCCAGTGTCGATATCCAAACATATCCAAACTTGGTGCACCAAGGCTAACGTATCCTACCGTTATTGTACAATATTCTGACAAATAGTAACTCCCAAGGAACAAATAACCATCAATCAATCAATCAATCATCAAACTAAACCAGAATAGGATACGATCACAAGTTCGAATCAGAACATTCCATCTCGATAAGAAATCCGAATAACACATATTTCAGAATCAGAGTAATCGATGTCATATCAAAAGGTCGCATGCAGTTAATTCTATGCTTGTCCCAATAGTAAGAAAATCATGGGTCACACAAGAAGTCTAACAAACAGTAACCGAACGGATATATACGGATATTGACAAATAGGGACACTAATACAAAATCTGAAGAAAAGGACGGATCATAGGTGTGTGTGGGTTCAGTGCATCAGATAAGTTATCTATCCACTCACCGAAAATATGCTACTAGCCAAATCCTGAGACAATGTCGACCGCCTGACCATATAATAAAACGATATAGTATTTAACAACTCAATGCCAACAGTACATAGAACTTCAATAAGTCCTCATCTCACTTACAAGCACAAACGTCATCTTAATTGAAATAGAGATTCAATTCCACTTACCCGTGAAAATCTAGTTCTTGACCGCATGACTTACACTTCAAGTCCAATTTCCTACAAAATTTCCATCATACCACATCAATTCACACGCATGTAGCACTTCCCATCTTTGTACAGGCCAAAACAAATTCAGAGTTTAATTGATCCCAGAACTTACCCGAACCAAGTAGCACATGAAATCCAACTTTAGCTTTGACCATCCAAGTTTCCTTGTACAAGGACAAATTAACGTAGACAATCTCTCCCCAACCTTCAATCTGAATTTCTTTCGCAAACCGAACTTAAGCTTTGTAGACCCAACTTTCAAAGCCTCCCAAAACACATTTCTTTCTTCATTACCTTGGCAACCACGAGAGAATCTATGGGATTTACACTCCACCACTCCCATTGTTTCGCGTCTTCCCCTTAGATTCTTCTTCTCCCCCTGTTTAGTTCTCTGCCTTATGACTTGTCTTCCTATGTTCTTCTTGTAACTTCCCATAAAGCCAAAGCTTGTTAAAAGGCTAGCTGAAATTGACTTGGGCTAAGCCCATTTTCTACATCTTGAAGCTTATATGTTTAGGACAACTTAGTATGGGCCAAGCTACATCCCATATTGGGTCTTAATGAAAGACTTTGGTCCAAATGACTTACATGAGTTTTATATTTCCTCTACAAATATACATATTATATATTTTGTTTTTAAAAAAAAAACACCGGATATTACAATTAAACCCTTGTATTGGAACACAATATGTGTTGAAAGAAACAATCCTCAATTATTGCCTCCCTAACACTTCTGAACATGAAACATTGTTCATCAACATGCATGCGGGCATTAATCAATATTTGGGTACATTTAGACGAAGCGCAAAAAAAAATACATGCCGCGGTGGATCTAAAAAAAATACCGTGGTTTGATGTTCAACTTTGATTCAAGATTGAAATTTTGTGACGAAGTGGTCCAAGTTGAAGAATACTGAAACGGTTGGTGTTCTGTCATAATTAGGGTTGATATAAATATATATATTTTTTTATTGTTTTATAACTGTTATGATTGATAAATAAATTGGAATCGGTTCAGATTATGTGTGGAGCCAAGTTCTGTTGCTAGAATGTTGTTTCTGGAGTTGCCATCCGAACACCTAAGATGTGTGAAGTGGTAGAAGGGCTTTACTGAATGTCTGAATTGAGGAAGGATGAAGATTTGTCTGGACAGATGATAGGGGCGTCCGGACGGATATGCTAAAGAACACTGAGACTATGGTTATATAAATTTTTCATATATTGAAAGTTTATCTGGTTACCTTTTGACAACAGTCGTGATTTTTTCTCTGATCTTAGAGTTTTTTTCACATATATGCTTGTGTTCATTGTGTTGCTATTGTCGATTTCAATTTCTTTACTGTCATGTGATATTTCTGTTAAGGAGGATCTTGGACAAATTTCTCAACAATAACCTAGTCGTAATAGAGAAAAAGAGATGGCTGAGAGAGAGAGCGCGAGCTTGAAGGGGTAAGGACAATCCTAGAGACTTGTGAATGCTAGTTCCAGGGGCGGCCCTGGGCCTGGGCGAGCTGGGCCGTCGCCCAGGGCCCCTAAATTTCCCCAAATTTTTAGGGTCCCCAATTTTTCATAGTGTTAGTTAAGTTATATGGTAGTCCATCTATCTTCTTACTCTCTTAGCCCATTTTAAAACCTTATATGTGTTACTTTATAAAGCCCATCAAGAAAGAATGAAATTTGGAGGAGAGGCCCAACTAAAAAATCAATAATAGCCAAGAAAATTTGAGAGGCCCAACTAATTGAAGTAAAAGAATATCAAAACGCCTCATTCTCTATTCCCTTTTCTTCTCAATTCTACTTCCATCTTCTCAATTCTTGACTCTGACTTGTGACTTTCGAGTTTCAACTTTGACTTCCGAGACCAAGTTCCGACTCTAACTTCCGACTTTTGACTTCCTGTTTCAACATTGATTTGGTTTTCATTTGGGATTTTAGAACTAGAAGGAGCCTGAGACTTGAGTCTTGAGAGTTGCACTTGCAGGTAATTCTTTCTTTGAGTTTTGATTTTCTAGGGTTTTTGTTTTCTTATCTTCATGATTTCTTTGGTGTTTGCAATCTCTAATTCTCTTTGGTTCTTTTGTAATCTCTTATGGGTTCTGGCCTTTCTGTTCGTCTGCTCTTCATTCACTTTTGGAATTTGGATTCTGAGATTTTCCTCCTGCACTCTGCAGCTCGACAACATATGGTTGACTGGTTTTATAGCCTTACCAGGTGATTTTGTTCCACTTAATAGGCTCAGTGATAAGTGATTGAATATAACTCTTGCTGCTCCTGTCATTTATTTTATTTTTTGTATTGTGATTGAGATTTTTGATAATTTGTAAATTTGATCATAATGATAACTAGAAAATAAAAGTCAGGTTTTGAAAAAAAGAAAACAAAAAAAAAGAGAAGAAGAATTGGTTCGATCTTTAGCAGGATCTCTTGATAGATTTTTGCCTAGTAAACAAAGAGGTGGCTCAACATCTAATGCTGAAGAAGAAACAAATCCATCAGTCCTGAGTGATAAAGAAGAAGAACCAGTAGGTGATAAAGAAGAAGAAATTAGAGTAGGTGATGATGGTGATCAATATGAGGAAAAAGAAATTCTACCAATAGGTGGTAAAGAATTTGGGCCATTAAACATTTACGATCCAGGAAATTGGGATAATATTAATCAAAAGTTTAGGGACCTATTAGTAGAAAAAGGTCCAATTAGAATTCTTGATATTGATTTTGGTGTTGATGACCTTGGTAGACATTTTTCATCTAATTATTATGAACGTGTTATTGAATGGAGAGAAACAATATATGAAATGGCTTGTATATTTTGTTTCTAAGGACAAAGTGTTTTGCTTTTGTTGTAAGTTATTCAAGCAAGATCATAACACTTCCCGAATGACAACGGATGGATTTAATGATTGGAAACATCTTAGTGAAAGACTTAAAGCTCATGAAACTAGTAGTGAACACCTAGTTTGCATGACCAAATGGATAGAATTGCAAGTGAGGTTGAGAAAACTTGAAACAATTGATAAGAGTGTACAAGAACAAATAGATAGGGAGAAAGAGCATTGGAGACAAGTGTTAAAAAGAATAATTGCCCTTGTAAAAACTCTTGCAAGAAACAATTTAGCATTTCGTGGTCATAAGGAGAAGCTTTATGAAGGGAGAAATGAAAACTTTTTTAGGTTTTATTGAGATGATTGCAGAGTTTGATCCAATCATGCAAGAACATATTTAACGAGTTAAAAATAAATCAATTCATTATCATTATCTTAGTCCAAAAATACAAAATGAGTTGATCCTACTCTTAGCCAATGAAATTAAAAGTGCAATTATAGGAAGAGTAAAGAAGGCAAAATATTTTTCTGTTATACTTGATTGTACTCCTGATATAAGTCATGACGAACAATTGTCTCTTATATTGCGATGTGTAGATGTTTCCGTCAAACCAATAAAAGTGGAGGAATTTTTTATACAATTTTTAAAGGTAGATGATACTTCGGGGCTAGGACTTTTTAATGTGCTCAAAGATATTTTAAATACCCTTGATCTTGATGTTGGTGACATAAGAGGGCAAGGATATGATAATGGATCAAATATGAAAGGAAAACACAAAGGTGTTCAAAATAGGTTGCTTATGGAGAATCCTGGAGCATTTTACACACCTTGTGGTTGTCATAGTCTTAATCTTACACTTTGTGATATGGGCAACTCTTGTGAAAGAGCCATATCTTTCTTTGGAGTTGTTCAACGCATATATTCATTGTTTGCATCGTCTACAAAACGGTGGAATATTTTGATGCCTTATGTTGGAAATCTAACACTTAAGCCATTTTCTCAAACACGATGGGAAAGTCGTGTTGAGAGTGTTAAAGCAATACGATATCAAAGTCCACAAGTTAGAGATGCTTTAATTGACTTAGTTAATACTAGTGAAGATCCAAAGACAAAGAGTGAAGCCCAATCCTTAGCAACAAATGAAATTGAGAGTTTTGAGTTCTTGATTAGCTTGATAATATGGTATAATTTATTATTTGCTGTAAATACAGTTAGTAAAACCCTTCAAGCTGAAGATATGGATATTAAGATTGCCGTAGAAAAGCTAAGAGGACTCATCTTATTTTTTGAACAATATAGAGAGACAGGATTTGTGGAAGCCATAATTGAAGCTAAAGAAATAGCTAGTGCAATGGATATTGAACCTGTTTTTAAAACAAAACGACTAATTCGAAGAAAAAGACAATTTGATGAAATTAACAATGAAGATTTAATACGTTCAGTCGAGGAGTCATTTAGAGTTGATTACTTTCTATACATAGTGGACAAATCTATTTCTTCTTTTAGAAGTAGGTTTGAACAACTTCAATTATATGGAGAGACTTTTGGATTTTTGTTTGATTTGAAGAAGTTACATTCTATTGATAATGAAAGTTTGATATCGTATTGCACTAAACTTGAGAATTTTTTGAAGTGTGATAATCTTTATGATATTGATGCAAGAGATTTAGCTTTAGAATTAAAAGTTTTGTGTAACATCTTTCCTGAAGAAGTAAAAAAACCTATTGAAATATTAAATCATTTGCAAATGCTTGATGGTGGTTTTCGAAATACATGGATTGCATATAGAATATTGTTAACTATTCCAATAACGGTAGCCTCCGCAGAGAGAAGCTTTTCAAAGTTGAAATTGATAAAATCATATCTTCGGTCCACCATGTCACAAGAAAGGTTAAATGGGTTAGCTATGTTGTCTATTGACAGTGATTTGGTGGAAAAGGTTGATTATAGTAATGTAATTAGTGATTTTGCATCTCAAAATGCTAGACGAGTTATATTTAAGTAATATATTTTTTTTTGGAGTTAGACTTTAACTATATGATAATCGCCACAAAAAAATTTAGAGGGCCCCTTGTTTAGAGTTCGCTCAGGGCCCCCATAGGCTCAGGTACGCCACTAGCTATTTCTTGTACTCTTTATCTTGTATACTCTCTAAAAATCATAGTAAACTAAAAGAACATTCCTGAACTAGGATCTCATATTCAGTCTGAACCAGAATCAATTTTATACTATTCTTCTCCTCTTATTATATATTTTGCTGCTGTACTTGGGTTGATGTGTTTTCTTGTTCATATGTCACTAAAGTTGGATAAAAGCATGCATGTTTGGTTAAGTTTCTAAGGGAGAAACTATGTTCGTGCTAAATCAAAATTGTCCAACTTGACTAGGTTTTCATTATTAGTTGGTACGACTACTAGTCTACTAGCTACTAATCATCCAGTGATTGACCACTAAACACTTGTATTGAAACACAAACTGTGTTGAAACACTCCCTAATTCTTGCCCTTTTTTTTGTTTTTGGTAAGTCATTCTTCCCTTTATATTGATTAAGTCAAAACAAAAGTTATATTGATTTGTTCGTGACGTTTTAAGATAAGATTACAATTTATTTAGGGTTAATAGGGCAAAGAAGAAAAATATGTTTTAAGAGTAGAATTGACTTTTTCTTCTTGATTAAATGAATGAAAGCAAAAACAAGGATATAAAAAACACGTTTAGCTAGTCATTTTAGATAATACGGGAAACAATAAATCACTGAAAACTGTTTGAAACCAGAAAATGAAAAAAACAAGACGTTTCTGAAAAATAGAAAACATATAAAACATAAAACAAATCAGATAGAAACTTTAGGCTATCACTACTATTTTTTGTTTTAGTTTCAAAAAATAGACAAAAAAAAAATAAAAGATAGTGTTTGTTTGTAATTTTTGTTTTCAGTTGTATGAAAACTTACAATAGGTTTTCAAAATTTTAAAACCACAAAACAAAAGGTTTCATAAGTTTTAAAACACCACACACACAACGACCTCCTTTCTCTCTCGAACGACATGTGTACCGACCCTTCTATCATTTTCTCATTTTCGGGCTGTGTCTAACCCAGACTTTGGATATGAGTTTGTCCCGGGCCAAACTTCGGACCCAGGTCGGGCCTAATTTCTGGGTTTGGTCGATTCCGGGCTGGGCTTCTAGAACAGGTCAATCCCCGATAGGGCTTCGAGCCCAGGTCATTCTCGGGATGATCTTCGGGTTGGTCTCGGGATGGGCTTCGGGGTCAAGTCAATCCTGAAACTGTCTCTTGGGTCAGGTCTGTCTCGGGATAGACTTCAGGGTTGGTCGGTCTCAGGACGGGCTAAAGCCCCGAACCTAGGTCTGTCCCGGGACAATCATCAAGGTCAGGTCGGTCTCGTATTAGGCTTCGGGGTTGAGTTTGCCCCAGGACGGTCTTCAGGGTTGAGTCACTTAGGACTGGCTATGGGCCTGGGTCAAACGCTGGGCGGGCTTTGTGGTTGGGTCGATCCAGGCACGGTCTTCGAGGTCGGATCGATCCCGTGATTATCTTTGAAGTCGGTCGGCCCCGGGGTGGGCTTCGGGGTTTGGTCTGTCCTGGGACGGTCTTCGGGGTCGGGTCTATCCTAGGCCTGGTTAGTCCCAGGCTAGGTCCAGGTCAATCCTGGGGTTTGCTTTGGGTCCGAGTCGATCCACGATCAATCTCTAGGCCCTAGTTTGTCTCTGGGCATGCTTGTTTTATGTTGGGGTACGGACCCGGGTCGATCTAGGGCCAGGCTATATGCCCAGGTCTATCCCTGACTAGGCTTGGGGATCGGGTCGGGCTTGTCCCAACTTTGGGCATTGATTTTTTCTATGAATCAAGAGCAGTGTTTCACGACATCTAGCATGTCAATCTCATATTGAATTAAATTTATGTTTTCATTTTATGTTTTAAATACAAAAACCAAACGGGTAGTTAAATTTATGTTTTCGATTTTTGTTTTATATTTTTTTTTTCATAATTTTTGAAAGTGACACCAAACAGGACGTTATATATTTCCTTTCAACAAAAAATCATACTTTTTCTTTTTTTGGTTGTACTTTTCATAAAGCGCGACTTTTTACATCTCTTCCTCAAATGAATACGAATGCATGCAGATGTTTCAAGTCCCAAATCCGACTTTGAGATTTATTATAGGATTTAGAAAGAACAATGCTTTCATAACTCCTGTTTTACCACATAGTTATTATTGTTTTAATTTGCATGCAAGTGTTCTACGAAGACAAACTCATCACTATCTACTTTTGTGGGGTCTCACTGTACACAGAAATGCAAATTGAAGACTCCAATATTCTACTTTGGTACGCAGATATAGGAGTTTGACCCTAATGCAGGCACCGCCGCTGAGGTCGAAGAGGCTCGCATGAAATTTAATTTACCGAGAATCGCTATGAAGTCAACCATGCTTCCGACCTACTTTGGATGCATGAAGCAGGTACCATACTGTTTTTTAGTGTATATAAATATGGGGTTATCGATATATTTGTATAGGATTATCGTGCTCTAATTAACTAACAACGGATCATGGTTGAGATGGTGAACTTGATCACGGTAACTCTTAGCGCAAGCGAGAGGTCGTGAATTAAAGTCTCATGGGTGTTTCCATTATCGCAATTGAGACATTGGCCCTTGCTCTACCCAGTGTGTGCTAATGTCACCCTACATTATCTTCCCGTTGTCTAATGGATAGTTGAATGGGTTTCACGCGACCAACAAAAATGTTACTTAACTAATGTAGGATTAATTCAAATGTTAATACGACTAATATAATTTCTTTGCTCTGGGGATATGCACCAAACTGAATATAGTTTATGAGAGAAGAATTTCAAGCAAATAATTCCTCCGTTGATAATTGAAGAGAAAGAACAAGTCACATATGAAGATCTCACACCTGCTTTGAAGAGAGCTTCCTATTTCTTTTCAGCCTTGCAAGCTAGTGATGTTCACGCAAAAAAAAATTCCACGACCATAGACTGCAAGGATACAACAGAATTTTGAAGCTGTGACAAAGATATAAAAGAAATTTGAAGCAAAATACATAAAGAATGCACGGAATTCTAGTTGACGGCGCTGCAAATCCTTCTTATCTGACCAACAGAACCAGTGAGAACACCAATATCTCCCATCTTGATCATGGCAGATGCAAAATCAGACTTGAAAGTGCTGGGGTTCTTGCTATAATCATTGACAATGCTGTCCGTGGATCCACCACTAAAGAGAACTTGATCAGAATGAAGAAGTCCCTTCCGTTGTTGTAGATTCTTGAAGTAATTGTTGTCAAAAGAATTGGGCGTTACCAAATCCATCGGTGCCAAATTACCATTGCCACCACTTGCCGGACAGCCACGCTTGCGAGTGCTAGCAAATCCGGCATCAATGTCGCTTGCGTTGTTGTTGTTGTATATCCTATCGCGAAAAGTGAAGCATTGAGCTTGTCCTATTGTGTGGGAACCTGACAATGCAACCATGTCCCTTGCATTAAGGCCTTTGTTTCTGAAGGATGTTATAAGTTGTTCAAGGCCGTCTGTAAAAGCAGGAAGGTCTCCACCTTCAGCCAAAGTTCTGCTTGTGGTGGTTGAGTCTCTTCTTCCAAGTTTCACTGCCCAAGATGGACCACCTACATATTCGGATGCATCTCTGGCGGCCACTGTAATGATATTTGCACAAGATACAATGCCAGGACATGCTTTCTCTACTTCAGCTTTGGTATTGTCTATGACTCCATAGCCTCTAACAGAATCATCATTAGGACGGGCAGTCTTCTCACTTTGGATTGAGGGGGTCTCGTCTAGTAAGATGGATGCATCGCATCCAAGAACGAAGCAATCATGGAAATGGAGGCGAATGAGAAATGCCGCCATTCGACGTTCTTTAGCGATAGCGGATCTAATTGAGGTATGTATGGTAGTGAGTGCATTAGGGCATGTACTGTCATAAAAGGTTGAAGAAAGCTGGGCTTGGCATGTTGTGCTCATGATAAAGAGCATCAACAATAAAGCACCAATACTGCTAGAAAGTTGAACAGCTGAAGTAGTCATATTGAAGAAGGAGGAGTATAGTAGAGAGTTGAGAGAGGAAATGATATTAGGACTTGGTGGAGAATGCCTGCAAGTATGAAATCATTTATAGGGGTTGAGGAAAGGTTATGCCGCGTGTGTGTGATAAACAAATGAGTGTGTACGTGCATGACTTATTCTGCTTTTGACTTTTTATTTTTTTTTATGTTCTGCTTTTGACTTATCAATAACACAACAAAACTGACAACAATATATAATATACCTAGAGTTTGAAGAATTCATGGATGACCGTGCAGTGGGACCCGCACCCATGCATGCAAGAATTAACGTGGACCCTTCTTACCTCATCCGGGTGAGGTAAGACCTATTGTTGGATTTGTTACTAGTTTTACAGTTGTTTAGACATTTTTAACTGTTTAAAATTTCAAATAAATAGCTAATGAAAATTCAAAATAAAATTTGATATTTTGTTTTGCCATCAGATGTAACCGGTTGAACTTGGTAGGCTAGTGGTTCGAAACCAAGTAATTTGAAACATCTTTAACGAGATTATCGGTTGGAGTCATAGAACCCTAAAAAAATTATCTTGCAGATCCAATCTAAACTGATAACCTATGCGTTATAGTAATATAGTGAATAATATAGTCCACAAGTAATGTGACTCATTCTTATGATTATTATTATAAGAAAGAGTGGCACAACTATACATAATTATATATTTCAAGTACAAAACCGTTATGTATTAATGTATGGGTTTGACGTTTTCTACTTGAGTTTCTATTATATTATGAAGAAGTTTGACTCTAGCTTATGCTAATAAATGCTTGACTGGGACCCACCTTTGATTAACAGATACAATTCATAGTTAATTTTGTCAGATTAGGAGATTAGGGGGCTCCTCAATTAGTTTCAAATTATAAAGTTTACAATTGAAATCCAATGGCTTGAGACATGTGTCACATCACACCACATTTTTGTTTTTTCATTTTTAAAATTTATATGACTTTTTCTTCACCATTGGATATGAATTATAGACTCTAAGGAATTATTGAGCCCCCAAATCCAATTTTGTAGAGACAATTGAACAAGTTTTATTAACCAATAGAAAAAGTCTCTAATTTATTATCGGGCAGTTATTACGAATGACAAAATTTGAAAGTCGTGTTCCAATATATTCATACAATTAATTATTATACCATAAAATCCATGGAATTTTAAAACACGTATTAATAAAGATTTAAATAATTTTTTGTTTACGAAATTTTCCTTAAGTTCTCATATGAATTGAGGTATTTCCTCCCACATTTTCCCCAACATGCACATGACATCATCAGTTTTGATTTCTTTTCTTTTCTTAAACGAAATTTCAAAACGATTTTTCTTACAAAATAGATGACAAATTTTGAAATAAATCATATATTCAAAATCAATGTGCATAGCTCTTTCAAACAAAACTAGTTGTTAATATATTTTGAGTCAAAAAAATCTCGCATTCAACCTTACGTAAATAAATTTTAAAAAATTACATATCAAACCGCAGCACAACACTTGTCGTA
The DNA here is from genome assembly GCF_013401445.1 of Tripterygium wilfordii. Classification (NCBI taxonomy): domain Eukaryota; kingdom Viridiplantae; phylum Streptophyta; class Magnoliopsida; order Celastrales; family Celastraceae; genus Tripterygium; species Tripterygium wilfordii. Next base: position 3,344,206 of record NC_052234.1, read on the forward strand.
TCAAACCTCAGCACAACATGTTTCGCATCAAACCTCGGCATAACACATGTTGCGTCAAACCTTAGCACATCAAGTGCCGCGTCAAACCTTAGCACATCAAGTGTCGTATATGCATACATAACCTGATGCACCAAGGCTAACAAATATTGCCGTTAGCATACAAAAAACTTGAACCTGCACAATATACAAGTCAAATGCTTGTCCCAAATGTCAGAACAGATTGACTATCATGACATGGGGTTTCAAAACTGATGTTAGTATTGAATTTTACAAGACATAGGGAATTTATTGTCGAAATATTTATCGAGTCAAACATTGTATTATTTAAAGCATTATCGACTCATCTGATACGCTCCAAACACCTTAATCATACTCCTGCCTCCAGAGTATCCAACAATTCGAAATGATCGCTTAATTACCTATACGTACAAGGGATCGTAGACGCATATTTATCAATTTTTTGGTGTGCACCAAAGTTGCCCATATGAGGCCAAAAACATTACCAACGCATTCAGGATCATGAAACAAATCGGAATCAAACTTCTGGGTCGTCGGAAAACAAGTATTCCGCCCGGATCAAAGTGACCTGTATCGAGTGAAAGCCGGGTCGTGCACCTCCGACGACAGTTACGGTCAGCCAAGGGCTGGGTCAGGTTCATCTCTGGCCAGTAAGTTCGTTGGTGGTGTTAGTTTGTTAAACCGACGTCGGACTCGGCCGGATCGGGCCTTTCCTCAAGTAAGATTCCTAAACCCATTACAAACATTCATCGTGTTCGCAAGAACACGATGGCATGAAAAAGGAAAATTAAGTTTGCAAGAACAGAACCACCGAATAGGACCATCATAGTCAGCTTATATAAATCATAGTGATGTCAATTAACAGGAAGTTGGCTTTCATAATCAGCTTATCTAAATTAGTAAAAATGATTGCAGAATGTCATAAGCGTGCAAACAGGGCACTCTTAAGTCTTTCCTTCTTTTTATAAACTCATCGGCAACCTGAAAATTTTAACATTTTTTTTTTTTAAGAAACCAAAAATTTTATTTCATAAGGAGGAGAAGAAAAGTCCTTCTCCGGTGGCTCACAATGGGGGACTAAACCTAACCCATAAAGAAAAAGAACAAGAGAACAAACACCAAGAAGGAAAAGAACAAACCATAACAACAACAAACCAAAAGGGCAGACAATAGCCCAAAAATAGAATATTAGCAGTTAATCTGTCTTATGGCAGGGACCCCCATCGAGTCAATGTGTATCATACCTTTAACTTGAGCGAAAATTTTAACATATATATTCATCAGTCTAAGTGGGAAATTTCTGTGTGTGCGGGCTTGACTACCGGAGTTTAGATCCATATCGGATATCCAAAAGACAAGCTTGTATGACGTCGTTCTCGATTACCAAAAAAAATATACATAAGGACATCACCTTCCAGCATGACATTCACCAAATTGCGCATGCATGCGAGTTTATGTTATAAACTTAGTATACTGTTGGGTCCAATGGTATATCAATTTTTGTTTAATCATAGAGCAAATAACAAGGTGGCTGATGCTTTGGCTGCACTCGATAAATTGACGCATTCTGATTCGGATCATGTTTGCATGGAGGGGGTTCCCCAGTCTATTCTCTCTTTTGTTCTACCTTATTGTAATCCTGTGTAAATCAATGCTATGCTGCTTAGCCTGCTCTCAAAAAAAAATTACTATAACTTCAAATTTATAATTTATTGGCACTTTGTTCGTATTTTGCGGGATTCTGAGTAAGTAATGAAATAATGAAGACATTTCGAATACTTTGTTACTTTATGCCCAATATCAATTTGAATTAATAAAATGAAAATCAATAGAGCATACATTTAAGAATGTGATGCCAAACAAGAAATATAGAACAAACTATTATTAAATTATGTTTATTTTTTTCACAAAGTGAAATCAATAGAGCATAATTTTTTTAAAAAAAATCAACAGAATGTGAGCATAAATTACATGGTAAATAAACGCAAGCATGTGTAGTTGGAAACTATATGTGTTCTTGTTAAAAATCCCTCTCAAATATCAATTACTATCAAATAAAATCCATTTAAAATTCAAACTCTTCACTTATCTCATTTAATTTGAGCTACTGGTTCTTAATCTCTTACGCCTCTTTACTTCTTCATTTATTTGAGAAAAAACCCTGACCTCTTCCTCTCTTCTTCTTCAACTGATGGCTTCCTTCCTCCCAAATACTGCTCTCATTGACTCTCATCTTTTCACCAAGAAGATGACAAGCTTTTCATCATTCTCTAGTGAAGAACTCCTTGCCAACCGTGCAAATGAGTAACCGCTATTGGAACGACATCATTCTTGGCCCAAACCACCTCTAGGATGGAGAGACTGGGTCAATCGACTTCGAACTACCTTCGGTGTACAATGGATGAAGCAAGGACTCGATGGATTTATTGACATGACTCTTGAGTCAATTCCCTTCGATCCAACTTTGATTTCAGCGACCTGTTGTTTCTGGTCCCGTTAAACAAATTCTTTTGCTTTCCCCAGTGGCCATATGACCATCACCCTGAGGGATATGTATGCCCTAACTGGGCTACCGATTGCAGGTCCAGATGCTCCCAACCTCTTTACTTCTGTCAGAATCGTCGAGGTAGGAATAATGGAGGAAAATAAAACCTTTTCTTATCAGGGTTTAAGTTCCACAGAACACCTTGGAGAACCTACCTTCAAAGAGCATGCTCTGTTCTTGTGGTGTAGACTCTGTAGGTATGCTTTTGGCACCTTTGCTAATCAACCTGCGAAAGATTATCTTCCCCTTGCATGCGCACTAGCTGAAGGTCAGAATGTGGCTTTAGGTAGTATTTGGCTAGGCCGTATTTATCACTGTCTCTCTTTACTCACCTTTGAGAAACCTTACTACCATCGTTTTTCTAGTAGCCTTTGGATTCTTCAGCGTTGGTTGTTTGCTTATTTCCCTACTTTACGTGCTTCTGGCTATCGACTACCTGCCAAATTCACTTCTTATGGGCAGTCTGTTTTAGCTTGCACCAGTGATATGTCTTTTGTAGAAATCTTCAATTTTTTCTTGTCCTTGCCTTCAGATCGACTTGATTCTGAATATTTCTTGTTTATTGACACTTTGCCTGGTGGTCCTTTGATGCCATTGTTATCTTCCAAAGTCACCATAACTATGGTAATGGACCATATCCTTCGTGACTTCTGGGCCTGTCTTGTTACACCCACGTATCTTCATGAAGGTGCCAATATTGATAACCCCATGAACCCTGCTTGTGGCTTTGAGGCCTACAATCCTCAACTCTGTGCTACGCATGTGGGTTATACCCAAAATGTACCTTTTAACCGCCTTTCTCATTGCAACCCTCCTGGAGAATAGAGGACCAGCATTCAATCTAGAGAAAGGATTGAGAACCAGGTGGCTGTAAATAATAATGCTTTGAAAAGATTTGTGTTTCAACTGCTACCACCCTTCAGTCCTGGTTGTGCTTCTGACTACCTATCTTGAAAGGAAAGGTATTACACCTGGTATGCTTTCTTCAATACTGAATCTGAGGCAGACATTGCAGATGTTACGCCTGGTATGCTTTCTTCACCTCTTTTTCTACTTGCTTGTCTGTCTATGAGATTTTGATCTGGTGACATACTGTGCAGCTATTCCTGCTATTCCACTTTCCTCTAGAAAATTGAACATTAAAAGTGAGTCAATCTCCCCCAAAAAGAAGCCAAAAATCAATAGGAATGTGGTGGCTGTGAGAAGATCTCAACGATCTTCTACTATAATTAAAAAGACCACCCAATCCAGTTCAGAGCCTGTTACAATTTCAGGCGATGATGATAGTGAAGCTTCTGGAGATGAGAGTGAAAAGGTTTCCACCAGCTATACAGGAGTTCCTTCATCAGATGAGCCAATTGTCAGTCTCAAAATTTGTAACCAACCTTCTGGCTCAGTTACTCCTCTATCTTCTCAGGTTGATATCTTTCATTTTCTTTATTTTGCTACCACAAATAATTCTTTGATACTTGCGACAGTACTTTATGTATGCAGGCAGCAACATCATTTAAAGTGCTTACCTCCATCATTCCAACCAGCGTGGTAAAGCCATTGGCAGGTCTGGATTTCTCCTTCCTAACTCCACCTCCTCTTGCTAGCAAAGTGCCAACTGAGGAAGAACTGCAGCATGCCACCAATAAGTTGGTCCAGCTCTTTGAGAAAAATATTCCAGATATTCAAGAAGCAGACGGTAAGGAAGCTTTAAAACATGTGAATACTCTGCTAGCAGATCCTCAAATAGCTTCCGAGAGTAAAAGTAGGCTCATTCGTCTGGAGCATGATTTGCATCATATACCCACTGCCTTTCATCAAGATTATTCTCTGGAGCAAACTTTATCGAGCAAGTTGGAAGGTTTATCTAACGATAGAGCTGCTTATGAAATTTTACTTGCCAACTCTCAAAACCTGGTTGCTGAAGACCTTGGGATTCAGAAGAATATCATTGCTGCTCAAGAAGAAATTAAGACTTTTGAACTCAAGATCCAAGGTTTGAAAGGTAAGATTCTGCAGCAATATGATGCAAGAAACCGGGTGCATGAGAAATTTCAAGATGCTCTGCAAAATCTCAATACTCTGGATGCTTCCATCAAGTCACAACTATTAGATGCTCAAACTTGGTCTTTAGATTTGTAGGTAACTCAAGCACGCCTTCAAGCACATTAGAATACCTGGTCGGGTCTGAAGCATATGTTGACTTGATTGTTGGATTTTGGCCATTGTTTGGCCTTGGTTGGTTTATTAGAAATAATTTTATTGCCATCTGTATTGGCTTCTAGTACTTGACTTTGACCATTATTTGGCCTTAATTTTGGATATTATCTTTTATAATTGCTAATCATTTATTTGCAATTTCTTTTGTGTGGCCTGTGATCATCTACTATTTTTATTCATAATATGCGGCCACTAAGGCCAGCTCATGGCTACGGCTAAATAGCCTGCTTTCACATCCTTTATATCATTACAGATGTAATTCCCAAATACTTGGGAAATATGGCTTTAAGTATTTGTCATTGATAAATCACTTATGTGGCTGACCATCTAGGTCTGCCAGCCAATATGCATTGTCTTTGAGAATTCTGTGGACTTTGAAGGGTCCTTCCCAGTTTAGAGACCATTTGCCTAGCTCTCTGTCCTTGATTCTTGGTGGTAGGATCTCCTTCCACACCATTTGGCCTTCATGGAACACTTTCTTCTTCACTTTCTTCTTATAGGCATTTGTTATCTTCTTCTTTTGGACTATCATCCTGTTCAAAGCCTCCATCCTGCTTTCATGTAACTGTTCCAGTTCCATGTTCATAGCTTCTAAATATTTTTCAACAGATAGATCATGTTGCTTCATGATCCTCAAAGATGGGACCACTAGCTCCATAGGTAGTAGTGCATCATGCCCATAAGTGAGAGCAAAAGGACTGGTTGCAGTGTTTGTTCTCTTGGATATGCGGTAGGCCCATAAAGTCTATGGTTGTATCTTGTGCCATGCTCTGGTATTATCCTCAATAGTTTTCTACAAGATAGAGATGATCACCTTATTTGAAGTCTCTACCTGTCCATTGGCCTGAGCATAGTATGAAGTAGATGTGAGCAACTTGACTCCATAATCTTCTAGAAATGCTTTGACCTCCCCTCTAGTGAACATTGTCCCTTGGTCAGTTGTGATGGTTTCTGGAACGTCAAATCTGAAAATGAGGTGTTCTTTGATGAAATCTACTACCTCTACCCATTTTGTAAAATAATCAGTAGCCACCAGGATAAAATGATGACCCTTAGATGAGGCAGAAAATATTTTTCCAATGATATCAAGTGCCCACCCTCTGAATGGCCATGGTTTAATGATAGGTTGTATGTCCGCCGCTGGTGCTTTTTGAATGTTGCCAAATTTCTGGCATTGTTGACAGCCTTTTGCATATTTAATGCAATCTTTCAAGATGGTCGGCCTATAATAGCCGTGTCTTCTTATCAACCATCTCATCTTTGGACCGGCTTGATGTGCACCACAGATACCTTCATGTACCTGTTGCATTATTTTCATACTTTCAATAAAACTAGGGCAACGAAGTAACAAACCATCAACTCCTTTTCTGAAGAGTTCACCCTCAATCATTACATAGCTCTGTGCCAACACTTTGACCTTTTTGGCTGCTGGATCATTGGGATATGTCAGATGGTTAATGATATCTCTCCTCCAATCTTCCATCTGATCGTCAAGAGCTAGGCATTCAACTGCCATGCCTCTTTCTCTGATAGATGGATGAGATCGTCTTTTCACCGTGATGATTTGTTGTATCAAACTTTCTGGAAGTATTAAACTAGAAGCTAGTTGGGCCAATCTGTTGGCCTCATGATTTTGTTCTCGTGGAATGTACTTCAACTCCACCTCCTGGAAGTCATCAAGCAATTGCAAGGCTATACTGTAGTATGGAGCCAATGTAAAACTAGCATACTTGTATTCTCCAACCAATTTTAGCACCAATTGGGAATCTCCAACCAGCAGAATATTTTTGGCTTTTAGTTCAAGCAAGATCTTCAAGCCAATGATCAGTGCTTCATATTCTGCCTGGTTGTTAGTACAATCGAAATTCAAATTAAAAGCTAAGGTGGTTTCTGTACCTCTTGGGGATTGAATGACTACCCCAGCTCCAGCAGCCATCTCTGTGCTAGACCCATCGAATTTTAGCACCCATTCACCTTCATCTTCAAAGATTGGTGTAGTGTGCGCATCTATCATGCCTTGTAAGGTCTCAGAAATTTCCAGACATGGGTGGTCAGCAAGGAAATCAGCAAGTGCTTGCCCTTTGATTGCCTGTTGTGTTCTCCATTTGGGGTTGAATTCTGTCAAGGCCAATGACCATCGACCTATCCTTCCTGTCAGTAATGGCTTGGTCAGCATGTGCTTGATCAAATCCATCTTTGAGATCACGTACACCTTAGTTTGAAGCAAGTAGTGCCTCAACTTGGTACATGCAAAATATAATGCAAGACAGCGCGTCTCCACCACAGAATATCACCCTTCAGTATCTGTCAGTAATCTACTCAGGTAGTAGACTGCTCTCTCTCTTCCAACATCATCATCTTGGGCTAGTAGGCACCTAATGGAATCATCAGTAGCTTATATATACAACTTCAATGGTTTATGCCTGGTAAGTGGCATGAGAACTGGAGGTTTGCTTAGGTAGACCTTGATGGTTTGAAAAGCCTCTTCGTGTTTTGGCACCCATCTGAATGCATCCTCCTTCTTTAACTTCAATAATTCTGAGAATACCTTGGTTTTACCTGCAAGATTAGAAATAAATCTTCTAAGGTAATTTACCTGACTAAGGAAGCTTTGGAGCTGTTGTTTGTTCTTCGGTGGTTGAGCTTGGCATATGGCTTTAGCTTTGTTTTGGTCAACTTTCATGCCTCTCTGGTGAACTAAAAACCCCAGGAAGTTTCCGGCTTTAACTCCAAATGCGCATTTCGAAGGATTGAGCTTTAGTTGGTACTGCCTCATCCTTTCAAATGCACGTTTGAGATCGGCCACATCATCATTGGCCTTGACTGACTTGACAATGATATCATCAATATAAACTTTCAGTTTCCTGCCTATCAAGTCATGGAAGATAGCATTCATTGCCTGTTGGTAGGTGGCTCCGGCATTTTTTAGGCCAAAGGGCATCATTACCCATTCATAGGTACCCAATGCTACAGAACATCTAAATGTCATTTTTGAAACATCTTCTTCTGCAATAAATATCTTGTTGTATCCAGAATAACCATCCATCATAGATAGTAGCTCGTGTTGAGACACACTATCTATCAGCATATCAGCAATTGGCATAACATACACATCTTTAGGTGTAGTGGTGTTTAAATCACAAAAATCAACACAGATACGAATTTTGCCATTTTTCTTAACTATCGGTACAATATTGGATAACCATTTAGCATACCTGGTTGGCCGTATGAAGCCAGCCTTAACCAACTTTTGTATTTCTTCTTTGACACGCAACTCCACTTCTGAAGACATTCTTCTAGATGGTTGCTGGTATGGTTTGTATCCTGGCTTGATAGGCAGTCTGTGTTCTACCACCTTTCTATTCAATCCTGGCATTTCCTGGAAATCCCAAGCAAAACAATCACGAAACTCGTGGAGTATGGCTATTAGTTTTACCTTAATAGATGGATCCAAGGTAGAACTAATATAAGTGACTTTAGACTCTTCTTGCCCCCCCTAAGTTCACTTCTTCCAAAGGATCTTGGGTTTCGGCCTTCAAATCATCTAATTTGGCCGGTGCTATCTTCAAATTATTCCAATTTAACTCCTCTTCTTTGTTAGTGGCTAAACAACCATCATCTTCTACTATCATTTCATTTTCACCAATTTCTTCTGTTACAATTCTGCCAATGGCAGCTTGTACTACAATCTTATTTATTGTAGCCGCCACTATCTTCTCTTCTTCCTTCGACCACATCATGGAACTTCTTCAATAATTGGTTCTGACCTCCTCGGCCTATAAGGAACAATGGCCATTGGTTGCAATAATTGTCTTGCAATTTTCTGCATCTCTTCCTTCTTGTTTGTGAACTGAATTGGTCCACATTGGGCATGGTAATAGCGAGCTTCCACCTGATATGATGTAGTGTTGAATGGCTAGTTGTCTGCCCGAACGATTTCTACATCATTTCCTCTCCAACACACCAAGAGTTGATGCAGTGAGGATGGAATGCACCAATTGGAATGAATCCAATCCCTTCCCAATAAAGCTTGGTATTTGGCCTGACTGTCAATAATGAAGAAGGCAATCATGGAAGATTGTTGCCCGACAGTCAACTCTACTGGCAGTATACCAATTGCCTTAGTAACTTCCCCTATAAGACCTGCCATAGTCACGTTAGTTGGAATTAAATCTTCTTCTTTCTTACCCAGCAGCCTGAGAACTGATCTTGGAATGGTATTGACTGCAGAACTGTTCTGCACCAAGACTCTGTCTATCGTTTGCCATTTATCTGTGCTCTGACACACAGTGACTTAATGTGCTGTGACATTTGGATTGAAGGTTTCTCCAAGATAACCCTTTTGGGGGTTTCTTCATCCACTATCTACACCGTCACTGAACTGAAAGGTTGATCAAATTTCCCTAGCCGGTCAACTTTTGGCATTTGATTTTCTTTTATGTGCTTCTTAGCCTCCCAAGCAGCTGGTAAAACTAAAGTAGTAGTAGAACATTCATATGGTACCTGAATTGCTCCCACCATGAATTCCTTTGCAGGTGGTTGATCCTTTTTCACTTGATGGTTATCCTCCTGCTTCAAATGTTCAAACAAAATGGCGGTTTCATCAGATAAGCCAGCTGGTCGTTCAATGAGCTCCTGCTTTTCTTCAGTGCTACCATCATTGGCAGCCTCTTCCATCTCAGCCAGTGGGTTTTGCTCCTGCGAATTCTCCCTAGTGATTGGTTCTTTTCCTAACAAGCGAGTGCGCGGTGCCATGGTAGTTTTGAGATACTTCTTCTCCATCCCCATCGGGTGTGCCAAAAAAGGTTGTTGTCACCAAAAAGTGGCCCAAGGTGATGATAATTTGTAGGTGTGCCAAGGCTTATAGTTTCTTATACTAATTTGAATGAAATGCACCAGATGTAAATAAGACTTTTATCTAGACAATTGAACGAACTATCTTGGGACCTCAATAGTTCTAGGTTCCCCAACTCCACTAAAGTGCACTTTGTTGAGATTGAAATGAAGAAGACTAACTAGACACCAAGAACAATTTACACAACAATGGTTGGCATTGAAACTTGACAAGGAATAAATACAAGAGAATTTTGAATGAAAAACATAATAATTGCTTGAAATTGACAAGGATTTGGAAAAGTAATTGAAATACTAGGAAGCTTGAAAGTGCTTTTGGGCTTGAGTTTTTGTTGTTTGTTTGACTGATTGTTTGTTGTTCCCTCTATCTGTCTATCTACCATCTTTTATACTTCCTGTCCTGCACGAAATTCTTCCCCATAAACCATGATCTTGTTGCAGTTATCCTTGATTTACTCCATGTTCTGTTAGTTGGAAGTTACTAACCTTCTCACAACAACTTGCCTCATTTCTTTCATGTGCTGCCACATGGACCATCTTGTTATAACTGCCACAACTTCTCCAGTTTTCATGGGCCACTCTCAGCACTACTCCACTTGGGCAGTTATTACAATTGCGCTTCTCTTCCTCAGTAATATGGGCTTATAAGCCATAACAATCCAAATCATAATAGGCTGTACCATGGGCCTTGCACATGTTCTAAGCTTATTAGGCCTAACATATTTTTGGTGCCAACAGTTCTAATTAAATCAAAATTGTCCAACTTGACTAGGTATTCATTATTAGTTGGTACTACTACTAGCTACTAATGTTACTATTTCCTTCGATCCTCTAAAATTAAATACTGAAACGGTTGGAGTTTTGTAATAATTAGGGTTGATATAAATAGAAAAAATTTTATAGCTTTTTAACTGTTATGATAGAAAAATAAATTGGAGTCGGTTCAGATTGTGCGTGGAGGCAAGTTCTGTTGCTAGAATGTTATTTCTGGAGTTGCCATCCAGACACTTCAGGTGTGTGAAGTGGCAGAAGGGCTGTCCAGAATGTCTGGATCGAGGAAGGATGAAGATCCATATAGACAGATGATAGGGGCGTCTAGATGGGTATGCTTAAAAACACGTATGAACGACTTGCCGTTCGAACGGGTTAAGTAGCCATTCGCCCATCCTGACGACTGTCGATGTAGCAGTTTTTTTCTCTATAAATAAGAGACTTGTTTTTTAGGATTGAAACCCTATTGTTTTGTTTCTCTTGGGGTTAAAGAGGCCGCCAAACCTAATGAGAGAGAGAGAGTAAGGTGGGGAAAACTATGTGGAAAATCTATTGGTATAATTTGGTTCTGGTGTGGGATTGTGAGAAATTCCAAGATGTAGAGTCTTTGAGAGTATGAGCTGGAGTGAGACTTATGATAATTTCTTGAGTATTCTTAGATTTCTTGGGTATAGATGTCATTGAGACCGGTCTTGGAGTTTTTCTACGTAGATTCTTGTGTTCATTGTGTTGCTATTGTCGATTTCAATTTCTCTACCATCATGTGATATTTTTGTTAAAGATGATCTTGGAAAAATGTGTCAACAGTAACCTAGTCGTAAAAGAGAAAAAGAAACAGCTGAGAGAGAGAGAGAGAGAGCACGAGCACTCTAGAAGGGGTAAAGACAACCCTAGAGACTTGTGAGTACTATCTCTTGTACTCTTTATCTTGCAAGCGCTCTTAAAAATTATTGTAGACTAAAAGCATCATTTTTGAACTAAGATCTCGTATTGAGTTTGAACTCGTATAAATTTTATACATTTCTTATCCTCTTATTACATATTTTGCTGCTATATACTTGTTTGGGTTCATGTGTTTTCTTGATCTCTTTGATGAATGTCACTACAGCTGGATATAAGCATGCATGTTTTGGTTAAGTCTCTAACAAAAATATGTTAGTTGGACGCTATGTACTTCCAAACTATGTTCATGCTAAATCAAAATTGTCCAACTTGACTAGGTATTCATTGATTGACCATTAAACCCTTGTATTGAAACACAAATTGTATTGAAACACTCCCTAATTCTTCTCCCCCCCCCCCCCCCCCCCCTTTTTTTTTTTTTTTGGTTTTTGGTAAGTAATTCTTGCCTCCCTAACACTTTCGAACATGAAACATTCTTTAGAAGTTATGTTGATTTATATTGATTTAGTCAGAACAAAAGTAATATTGATTTGGCGTAAAAAAAAAAAAGGAATTAACAAAATTGACTTTTTCTACTTCATTAAAAAAAGGAAAGCGAATGGCGTGCATTTATGCAAGAAATCCACGAAAGAAATTAACAAAATTTCCACGACATTAAAAGAAGGAAAGCGAATGGCGTTCATTAATTCAACGAACGAAGCTGTGACAAAGATATAAAAGAATTTTGAATCAATATACAAAAAGAATACGAGGAAGTCTAGTTGACGGCGCTGCAAATTCTCCTTATCTGACCAGCAGAACCAGTGAGAACACCAATATCTCCCATCTTGATCATGGCAGATGCAAAATCAGACTTGAAAGTGTTGGGGTTCTTGCTATAATCATTGACAATGCTGTCCGTGGGTCCACCACTGAAGAGAACTTGATCAGAATGAAGAAGTCCCTTCCGTTGTTGTAAATTCTTGAAGTAATTGTTGTCAAAAGAATTGGGCGTTACCAAATCCAATGGTGCCAAATTGCCACTGCCACCACTTGCTGGACAGCCACGCTTGCGAGTGCTCGCAAATCCAGCATCAATGTCGCTTGCGTTGTTGTTGTATATCCTATCGCGAAAAGTGAAGCATTGAGCTTGTCCTATTGTGTGGGAACCTGACAATGCAACCATGTCCCTTGCATTAAGGCCTTTGTTTCTGAAGGATGTTATAAGTTGTTCAAGGCCGTCTGTAAAAGCAGGAAGGTCTCCACCTTCAGCCAAAGTTCTGCTTGCGGTGGTTGAGTCTCTTCTTCCAAGTTTCACAGTCCAAGATGGACCACCGACATATTCGGACGCATCTCTGGCGGCCACTGTAATGATATCTGCACAAGATACAACGCCAGGACATGCTTTCTCTACTTCAGCTTTGGCATTGTCTATGACTCCATAGCCTCTAACAGAATCATCATTAGGACGGGCAGTCTTCTCACTTTGGATTGAGGGGGTCTCGTCTAGTAAGATGGATGCATCGCATCCAAGAACAAAGCAATCATGGAAATGGAGGCGAATGAGAGATGCCGCCATTCGACGTTCTTTAGCGATAGCGGATCTTATTGAGGTACGTATGGCAGTGAGTGCATTAGGGCATGTACTGTCATAAAAGGTTGAAGAAAGCTGGGCTTGGCATGTTGTGCTCATGATAAAGAGCATCAACAATAAAACACCAATACTGCTAGAATGTTGAACAGCTGAAGTAGTCATATTGAAGGAGGAGTAGTAGAGAGTTGAGAGAGGAGATGATATTAGGAATTGGTGGAGAATGCATGCAAGGTATGAAATAATTTATAGGGGTTGAGAAAGGCTATGCCGCGTGTGTGTGATACAAGTTCAATGTTGTCTGCCAGCAATATCTGACTCGCTCTATTTTTATAAACAAACGACTAAACATGTACGTGCATGACTTATTCTGCTTTTGACTTCTCAATAACACAACAATAATATATAGTATACGTAGAGTTTGAAGAATTCATGGATAACCCTGCAGTGGGACCCGCATCCATGCATGCAAGAATTACCTTAGCATTTTTTTTAATCCTCTTTTTATTCAATACATTGTCTATTATTCTCAAAACACGTAGTCGTAGTGTACTGTAAACCTAAGGTATTACCGTAAGCATAATTTGTAACTTATGATTTTATCGAGTAGATATCTAATTTAAGAGAGGAGAAATTTTATTTATACCACAAAATCTACTAAGTTTACGCCGTCTAATTTAACTTTATATGTTTGCATTCATATTTTATAAGTTTACACCAAATATTTAATAGAAAACTTAAACTGTCATTTACTTGTAAAATTGTGATTAACAAAGTGTTAAGTTTATACACCCTGTAATATGTTAACGACAAAATCTACTAAGTTTAAAGGGAAAAAGGAATAAAAATAAATCTCCTTTTTCTCTTACAGTGAACTTGATGAAGCCACAAACAAATGTGATTCTGAAAAGAACTTGGTGATGGAGGTTTTGGAACTGTACGTGTACTAATGTATGGAGATGAACATGAACTCTAAGGTTATATACATATATACGTCCTTAGCATACTTTTTCGAAATGGTGTGTAAATATTTTTTAGAGAATTTGTATAAATTTATAAATTTCTAATTCAATATATAAATATTTATTTTCAATAAAGGGTATATTTGCCATTCCAAACAAGTATATATATGTAAATAAAATTTTTTAGAAAAAATGGTGTGAAGTTAGTAGATTTTGTGGTGTAAATAAAATTTTTGTTAAAAGAGAATATTCATAATTTATGAGAAAAAATACTATTTTGAATCATCTCTAATTAGGTAGTTGATATTCCTTCGGGTTAATAGTCATTTTGGTCACTGAAAGATACCCCATGTTTCAATTTGTACATTGAAAGATTTTTTATATCAATCTCATACACTAAAGTTTCAAATGGTACCAAATTGCACAGTCGGTCAGAGTAGCCCAGTTTGGGGCAGTCAACGTGCCTAAGTGACATGTTGACTATTAATAAACCCTCCAAATTTGACGGAATTATTGACCTGGCTAACGGAAAAGCAAAGATATGTGACATTAAGTTAAAAAGCACTAATTAATACAATTAAAATTTAAAACCAGATTAAGTTAGGATAATAAACTACAACTACATTTAATAACAAAGAAAGAAAAAGAAAGTAAAAAGGGCCTTGATTTTTCCGTCGATTTCTTGAACAATCGTTGAAAAATCCCTAGATCTCTTGCCTTTCTTTCTCTCACACACATACAGATCTCTCTCCAAACACTACAACTCCATATTATGGTGGAAGATACAGACCCCTAGTTGGATTCAGATCTCTCTCACACATATATAGATCTAGTAGGATATAGATCTATATCCTACTAGATCTATATCCTACTAGTAGGGTTTTGTTCTTTGGCATCGTGTTCTTCCTCAAATTGAACTAGTTTTTTTTTTTTTTTTTCTTCAGAAAAATGTATTATTAACACGTGGAAAATCATTTCCACGTTTAATCCCTATTTAACAATCAACATGTCACATGGACATGTTGATTGTTCTAAACTGAGCAAATCTGACCAATTGTGCAATTTGACAGAAATTGAAACTTTGGTATAACAAATTGGCACAAAAAATCTTTGGGTGTGCAAATTGAATACGTGATATTTTTCAGTGACCAAATGGGCTATTAACCCATATTTCTTCAGTTAATAGTAACATGATGAATAATATCGTCCACTAGTTGTTGACTCATTCTTATGATTATAAGAAAGAGTCACACCTGTTTGGCACAGAGGGATGCCGTTTCTACTTGAGTTTCTATTATATTATTATGAAGAAGTTTGACTATAACAGATTCGTCCTTATCAAAGAGTGGAAAGATTTCATTTTACACGGCGAGTGTTCATGGAAGCGGTTCCAAGGGGAGACTCCTTGGCGTATACTAATAAATGCTTGGACTGGGACCCACCTTTGATTAAAAGATACAATTCACGGTTGATTTCGTCGATTTTGTGAAAAAATGCACAGCCATCTGGCTCGCCATAACGTCTGAAAATCGCGAGTACATAAGTGCCCCAATGGATAGGTCAGGTAATGAGCCGATTAGAAGGCCAAAAGTAAGAGTCGACCTAATAGATAAAAGCTCGTGTCTTCTGAGGAAAGATATATACCTAAAAAACCGAGCAGTAGACTACTCAGTGTAGCGGAATGCTTGACGCTCTAAGAAAGGAAAAACTCTGCAAAGCAATGGACAATTCGATGCTCCAAAAAAGGGACACCTCGATGAAGCAGCAGACTGATCGAAGCTCTAAAAAGGGACAGCTCGGCTGGAATGATACATCGTACAACACACCTTAACTCAGCTAGTATGGTAAGCCCTATCATAGGAAACTCTTCATCTAGCATGCTCTGCCTTACAAACCACCTGAGCTTGGCTAGGAAGGTCCATCCTACAACTCAAAGCCCTCTGATCGCAGCTTGAAATCTAAGAGGTAGTTCCCATATTTCAGGACTGTCCGAAATTCAGTGTCCAAAAGGCTGTAAATCAGGGAATTGTGATCTTAACGAATTATGCTTTTCAAAATTGGTTTGTTAAGAAATAACCAAGGTTTCAGCAAGATTATCTCAAAGAGAGTTCAGGAGAAACGGGAGTCTGATAGTTGAATGTTCCTAATTTTTCTCAAACTTGTTTCCAGCTAAAGCACGAAGCCTAAGTCACGTGACGTTTGTCCTGCACATCAAAGAAGAACACATTTTTACACGATCTTTCATATAGAAGCTTCAACAAAATGGCTGCCGTTACCCATGTTCCAACATATTCAAGCATGAAACCTAAAGACCAGCGAAGTGGAGACTATCACAACCTCGAAGAACGTCCATATCTTCCTTGAAGAAGACGCATGACTGTAGAGAGATTATCATGTCCCTAAATCTAGGAGAGAGTTACAGTTGAAGACTATTAACTCAGTAATTCAATCAAGCAATCTCAAGGCAGTTGTATCATGATCCCCATGATAGTGTTCGTGAAGTAAGTACCAGAGAAGTAGAAGAAGAGACATTACCTGGCACTATAAAAGAAGAAAGAAGAGAAGCTTATAAACACCCCACGTCAAACACATACCCACCGTCTTCAATCCTTTATTACTTTCTTAGGCATGACTTCGGCCACTAATCTTTTTACTTAGTATAGCTCCGGCCAACTAGTTTTAGATTTGTTTTTTTCTTTCCAAAGTCCCTACGACTATGTCATCATTTTAGCTTGTAAAGTATGCCTACATCTCAGGATGTATCACTTCTCAATGAAATTTCTGATGTATTACATCAATGTGTTGTTTTTCATTTCCATTCAATAGAGGTCCTTCATTCCGTTGATAGTCTTTTGTCTCTTGTTTTTTTTCCAAATTGACACTCAACGAATTTTAAGTCCTTTTCCCGGAAGGGAAACCTCGAGCGAACAGTTTTTTGTTCTTTAACTATACACAGTCCATTTTGAACAAAGGTCAGACTCGGTGCAAACTCCTATCAATTCCTTTGGGCTGACAACAAGCCTTGACACACGTGCAAATTCATTATATACAATCACAATACTACTCTTGATCCCTAGTGCCGTAATCGTAAGATCTCTTATCTAGAGCAAATGATAACCAACAATAATAAATGCGACATCAAAGTCAAAGAGCGGAAAATTTTCATGTTCAAAGACGTGTGTTCATGTGAACTGTTTAAGAGGAGACTCTTTCGGTATCCTAATAAATGCTTGGACTGGGACCTACCTTTGATTAACAGATACAATTCACGGTTAATTTTATCGATTTAGATGCTGATGTAGGGAGACCATTGAACAAGTTTTAGTAACCAATAGAAAATATCTCTCTAATTTATTATAGGGTAATTATCACGATGGACAAATTTTGGAAGTCGTGTTTCAATACATTTCAGAGGCAATTTATGTCCGTTAAGACACTATATTGTCTGATGCAAACAAACAATAATTTTACGACCTTAAAACTGAGGCAACTTTGAGGCAATATTATTGTATTTTGAAAATAATCCCTTTGCATATAATTTTGAAACCATTTCAAGATTTCTCCCCAAATTATCCCCATTTAATTAATGAAGTGCCCAAACTACCCTCGCCTAAAATACCCTCATCATCTTCCTCCTATCTCTTCCCCTCTCTCGTCGGCGACACAACAACAGCTCTTCATCTTATTCCTCTCTCGTCCTCTCTCGTCAACGGCACAAACTGGAGATCAATTTTTCATCATTTACCTCTCTTCATCGTCTACCTACCCTATCTTCTGTTCTCTGTTTCTCTTCCTCTCTCATCAGAAAGCTAAAAACTGGTGACAAGATTCCCGCTTTTCTTTCAATGCATTAACAATGATTTGTGCTGCATATTCTAATCTTCTTGCAGGCCATCTGCTATCCATATTAGCGATTCTAAGGGCATCTTTTGTACTTCACAGATTTTGCTTTTTCTCTCACAAAAGCTAGCTTTAAGGTTGTAGAAAATACAACAAGCACAACTATTTAGTATTTAATTATTCTTTAAATTTTAATTATTTTAATTATTTAAATTAGTTATGTTTATTTTATAAATTATTTATAATTTATTTCACTACTTTTTTGCATTTGTTACAACTAAAATGTCTAATACCCCATTTGTAATTTGCTCAAAATATCACTCAACATATATGTTACCAACAAAAATTGAACCAAACACTACCAACCATTTAGATAGCATGTTTGCTACCATTATTGTGCGACATATATGCTAATATATACGCTACTAACAAAATTATATGCCAAACGGAGTCAATCTAACTCGGTCGCCCATTTTTCAAAAGTTTCAATTTGATACTTGTAGTGATTATACTAAGGCGGATGGAGAATCGTCGGTGACTAAGACTGGAGATGGTGGTTGAGGTATGTGTTCATATATTCTGAGTCTCTGACTTTGTTGTGATTTTTTCTGGTATGTGTTCATATATTCTGAGTCTCTGACTTTGTTGTGATTTTTTCTTTCGTAATATAAGGGATTGGATTTGGAATCGATTGGTCATTGTCAAGAACAGATTCTCTAAAAGGTAGAGATGCCATCTCAGAGCATATAAGTAGACTCACGTTGGAAATCTCTGTTGACCGGGAGCCAAGAGAAATCGAGAGTTCTAAAAGAGACTAACTCCAATTAGGAAATGAATTAGGATTGGATTCACACTATTTAAAATCCGCCTAAAAATCAGGAATGATGAAATCTTCTTTTACCAGTATTAGAACTATGAAACTCATGTAATGGGAGACCTTCATCTTCAAGTAAACAAACATAAATTCTACTTTTTATATTTTGTACTTTAGAGGGAGAAATAGAGCTTTGAACACCAATACTCCCCCATTGATAGCCTCTTTTCAATTTACAAATTTCACCTAGATCGTATAGTCAATTACATATCTAAGACCTTTTCCCTCTAAAATTGCGCGCCAATAAAATTGGTGCCCTAATACATATAGCAACCAATATGTGAAACTAATGGAGACACATCAACAAACTGTTTCCCATGACATTTTTTTAGACAGAAACAGTTTGATCAAAATAACATGTCAGCACTAAACTGACAAAAGGTACAAAATTCTGACAGCGGAAAAAAAGTTGTAAAATGAGTGATTAAAGTGAAAAATTTGGAATGTGAATGACTGAGTTGTAACAAGACCTATTTGTCAGTAGCCAAAAGTAACATTTACTCCACTTTGTACTGATGGGTGAAGGTCAGTAAAAAATCGAATACTTTATGCTCAATATCAATTTGAGTTAATAAAATGAAAATCAATAGAGAATAAATTTAAAAATGTGATGCCAAACAAGAAATATAGAACATGCTATTATTAAAAGTGAAAGTACAACCAAATTTAATTACAAATTGTCTACGATGTTTTACATCATTTATTTTTAATTGAGAAAAAATTAGAATTAATTGAAAGACGCATACGAAAACAATCACACTAACGTAAATGATGGAGAAGAGTATATTTATTAGTTAACAGCGCTGCATATCTTCCTTATCTCCCCAGATGAACCAGTAAGAACATCAATGTTTCCCATTTTAATCATGGCAGATGCGAAATCGGAGTTAAAGAGGGAAGGATTCTTGCTGTATTCATAGACAATTTTGTCGGTAGATCCGCCGCTGAAGAGAACTTGGTCAGAGTGAAGAAGACCCTTCTTTTGTATCAAATTCTTGAAGTAATTGTTATCAAAAGAATTGGGTGTCACCAAATCAAGTGGTGAGAGCTTGTCGCTGCCGCTGTTTTTTGGACAACGCCCCTTACGAGTGTTTGCGAATCCAGCATCAATGTCACTGGTTTTGTTGTATATCCTATTGCGAAACGTAAAGCATTGCGCTTGTCCAATTGTGTGCGAACCTACATTCATCAAACATATGTATATATTAGCATTCTATATGTGTATGTATATGCATGTATATGCGCATATACTAAGTTTGGTTACCAGACCTGACAGAGCAACCAAGTCTCTTTTATCAAGTCCTTTACGTGCAAAGTGAGTTATGAGTTGATCAAGGCTGGCTGTAAAACTAGGAAGTTCACCACTTTCAGCCAGAGATCTGCTTGCAGTCGTTGAATCTCTTCGTCCTAGCTTTACCTTCCATGATGGACCACCCACCTAATAATAGTTAAATTAATACATGCACTATGATCTTAAATTTCATGACTTATCTGTTAAGAGTACCACATAGGTTGGGTGATATCTAACCATGTGGTATATAAGTTTGCCCAAGTCTTTAATTGAGCTTAGCCCATTTGTTGGGTCTATGAGAAACAAAGCCGTGCGGGCCCGATGTATACACGGGAACTGAACAACCCAAAACGGACAATCGTATGATATGAGTGGGGCTTGGGATTTTCAACATATCACTTGTGGAATGTTACATATACATATATATACAATTCTAAATCTAGATGTATTTACTCACATATTCAGATGCATCTCTAGCTGCCACGGTGACAATATCAGCACAAGATACAACTCCGGGGCATATTTTTTCTACAGCTGCTTTGGCATTGTCTATGACTTGATAGCCTCTAACGGAAGCATTGTTGGGGAGTGCAGTTTTTTCGCTCTTGATCGAACGGGTTTCATCCAGTAGAATCGAGGCATCACATCCCTGAGGAAATTAAAACAAATATAGTTTAATTGAATACATGTGTACAAATAGTTAACATTAAGTTGGAATTTGATAAATTTGATAGATTTGTTGAGATGAATAATTACCTGAACAAAGCAGTCATGGAAATGAAGACGAATGAGAGACGCTGCCATGCGTCGCTCTTTAGCAATGGCGGTTCTGACGGATTTTCTGATAGTAGTAAGCGCATGCGGACATTTTTTGTCATAAAATTTGGTAGAAAGTGTAGCATCACATGTCTTGCTCAAGAGCATTAACATGATCAACATGGAAGCAAAGGCTGCGCTTAGGTGAGAGGTGAAGATCAATTTACGAGCCATAGTCACTGATTTTGTGATATAATTTAATGAAAAACGTACGAGAGGAATGAAGAATACTGCATTGTGTAGGCAGATTTATAGGCAATGTTTGGTGACTATTTTCTGCGATGGCTATTACACTAATCCAATCCTGAGTGCCTTCCTCTCTGGTTTGTGTTGCGTGAGGATTTGTACTTAGACTAGGTATATTATTTTTTTTTATGTTTCATCCAAGAAGGGAAAAATAACACTCTAGGTTGGATTAAGTAATATTATAATCGTAAAAACACTATTTGGTGTAATTAATGAAATCAGTTAACATGCATGTACGTAATTTTGAAACGTTAAACTCGTAGAAATAATGTTTTAGGTTGAAACATCAATCTCGTAGAAATTAAGTTAGTCATGTGATGTCGGCCTTAATTGTAAGCAGCCCATGTTTTGTCAATATATAGTTTTCAAATATAATATAATTTTTTAATAAAAAAACTATAATATTTTTATTTGCCTGGTAAATAAAAGCATGCACGTTTCTCTAAGGGAGAAGCCGTATGTTGTGGGCGCAGTCAACATCAACGTTTTACGTGTAACCACTAGTAGTTGGTGACTAAATTGTCATAAATCAAAATTGTCCAACTTTACTAGCATGAACACTACTCCCAATCACATTTTGTAATAAACGGCGCAATGTATTTAAATCAATTTTTTTTTCCCTTGAACAATCCTTGCATCACTAGCATGAACACTATTTGAAGGACCCAGGCCACACAAGAGGGGGGTTAATATGTCCCTAAATTCCTATTAGGAATCCTCTTTAGTAAAGTCATCGCACAAAACACAGCACGCACAAATATATTACAAATAATGACTGAAAATGATATATGATATGTTTAAGTCAATATGGCATTTGCAAGTGTATATATATATATATATGAGTAAGAGTACACAGTCAATATAAATCAATTACAATTGATGTATATATATGGACAAAATAAATTTTAAACAAATATATGTATATTAAATGAGAAATCAATGAATACTCTCTAGCATGTAATCTTGACCCTAATATAAATATTTGATACACTAAGTAACACATGGGTATAATTCAATTAATGTACTACAAATCAGACTTTGAATAATAATATGTAAACGTGTAGCTTAAATATGGAATGCGTAGAAGTGATTTAAGTTAGTTTGAACCCAGTGTATTGAACATCTCAAAATTATGACAAGTACGTATACGATGACAAGCAAGCAAGTATAGTGCGATAAAAGAAATATAAAGAGTAGGGTTAAGAGAAATGTAAACAGTGATTTATAGTAGTTCGGCGACTTCACAAAGTCCTCCTACGTCCACTCCCTAAGCAACCTTGCTTAGGAGTTCAATCCATTATGGAAACAATGATTTCTAGGAGTTCACCACAGAAACTTAGAGGGTTTCACAAGTTCACCCTCCTAACTTTAACACACGTGGTTTTAAAGACAAACCACAAAACTTTCTCACATGAATACCTACAAAGGGTTTACAATGAAGAACAAGGTTCCACTCGAAGTGTTTGGAACTCTCAGTATTTTTGTATAGCTCACAGGTAGGATAGTAATTTAGAGTATAGGAGCTTTAAAGAAGAACAATCAATGAATACAAGTATGTGATACTCTTTGGTAAAAAAACTTAGAAAAAGCTTGCTTGCTCTTTGAGAGAATCGGTTCAAGAGAATAGCAGAAGTTCTTCAAAACTTCTACTTTCTGAATATGTTGCATATATAGGTGTGCCACATAAGGTTTGAAAGCCCACAAAGTCTCCTCACGATTTCAACAACTTTTTCCTCTTGAATTTCACCAATCAAGCTTTGTAATATTGTCTCCACAAATTCAGCAATTTCATCCCATATTTACCTCTTCATAGATTGGGAAACTTGACTCCATTTTAGTTCGCATAAGATGGAAAACAAATCAGCTTTGACTTTGATGTAGACTAGCTAGGGATTTCTGTTTCATGGATATGGAAAGTATCTTTAGGTTGCCTTGAATTTAATCTTCATGAAATAGGAAATAAGATCATCTCCCTTTTGACTTGATATGATCAGCTGAATTCAAATCCCTTTCTTTAGTTGATTGGCTTCTCTTTGATAGATATGGAATGTAGCTTTAAACTTCCTCACTTTCCCTGTACTCATTTGTCTCAATGTAGAAAAGGAAAGTCTTATGATTTGATTCATTTCTTGGCTGGTCTTGACTTGCATCAACTTATTTGTTTCCTTCTTAGCCGAATTCATTCTTGCATCATATGAGAAGATCTCCTTTAAATGCTTCAGTGATTTATGCTTTCTTGAATATTTGACTGAGCTCTCCATGAATTACTCTTCGAAATGGCTTCCCTGATTTAAGATCTAGCATGACTATGGAAGTAACCTTGTTTCTTGCTCGCTTGTTTTCACATAAAATTTCCTTCTTCACTTTGTCTCCATATGACAACCTTGAACAATCATTTAAGCGTGCCATGTCATCCACACAAATATAGCATGCTCATCCAGCTCACTTACCAATATGACATTTTCCAAATTTACTCCAATAGCATCTAGTGGATTGTCAAGGGTACTTAGGAATTTCTTAGCAAACCCTAGGTCTTCCAAGACCATTCTTGGACCGTTGGATAGCTCACATATTCATTGGAGTATTTAGACTTAACCTGAAATATTCTCAAAAATGCTTATAAGCTCGTTTGAGCTTCATGCTTGAAACATAGGTTAGTTATGATCAAATAATTAAACTTTTAGCATATATAGCATTATAAGCATAAACAATTCGCACATGAATCATTTAGTTAAGATATAAGCATAGTTCACACTCAATATCATGTATTCAACATGTATTTTGGTGAACAATCATCAAAACATGCTTTTTCACATTTTAAGACATATTTAAGTCAATTATGCTCACACACATTTTGACACACAATTATCAAAAACACAATGTTGACCTAGATACTAAGTCTTGGTCCAACACTATTCCCTCTCTCATTCCTATTAGAGTTATGTGCACCAGAATTCCTTCTAGGTCACAATATTTTGGCACAAAATTTCAATTAAACGCAAGGAGTACAAGATAGCAATCAAAGAGTTTCAAGTAAAGAGGTCTCCATCGAAGGAGCAGACAAAACAGGAATTAAGGTGAATAAGCAAAGACAGATGGATTAACAATAGTTTTTCAAGAAAATATAACCACACCAAGTATGCAAGCAAGTAGTATGGAATAAAAACTGTACAAACTTCTCTCTAACAACGTTTTCACTACCACAAAGCAAACAATGTGGTATCTATCGCCCATAGGAAATTAAATTAATCCCATCCACCAAGTTTTCACTCTATATTTTTTTTTGATTTTATCACTTTTTTTCAACTACACTAGATTAAACTATGAAAGTAATAAAAGAATGAACAAATTTACCATAGTCGCATAACCGAACACCTTCCTTATTTGATGACGAAAAAAGTCTACTAGCAAGCGTCTACAAGCCACCCTTCATCTTCACACAATTGCTTCCCCATCAATAGCGTCAAAAACTTGACCGACACCAAATAGTGTGTGTACTTACCTCAAGTCTAGGGTCGTCGGCAAGTAATAAATTTCGGGAGTTCCGAGTGTAAACCCTGGATGCGGCTAGGATTAAAAAAAAAAACCTCTCTAACCTAGTTGCAACCCCAATTGTAGCCGGCAAGTGGTAGCGCCAGGCTGGACCTTGCTCCGGTCGGGCGACATTAACTACAATACTTTGTGACGTTCTCAATGATGTGCAAGATGGTTTCATGAATTCCTACCTCATGATTTGTGCTCAGGGATTGGCATGGCGATCTTGCAAACTCAGAGACCGGTTTGGCATCTAATTCTGATGAAGTGGTTGTGGTCCAAGGGAAAAATGGCAGTGTCATTGTCAGGCCAAGTGCTATGGTGATAAGGGGAAGGCCAGCCGAGTCAACAAGGGGAGCAAGTGAATGTTTCGGGTCAACCGCCGTGGGTTAATCTTTTTGGGGAGGCACAACTAGATACCAATAAGCTTTGTTATATACCTCCTCAACCGGGTCATTGAGATCTTGTGCTTTGGCCTTCAAAGAGCATAATTGCTTTAGGTGTGGCCAAGTGCGAAAGGTGTATAGTTGGTTTCTTTTTCAGACATCGCCAAACATTTTGAGTTGTGAGAACATTGGCTTTCAAGGTTTGGGGTAAGCTAGGATTGGAGACAGTCATGTCATCCAAAGGCCTCTATTATTTTTTATTTGCACAGCTTTCTCAAGTTATTGCTATACTTGATAGAGGTCTATGAATGCTTGGTGGCAGGCCAATAATTCTACAATTGTGGAAGCCGTATACTTATGGCATAAAGATGGGCTTAGTGCTGCTTCTAGTCTAATTGCAAAACCAGTTATGTGTGATTCGGTTACCATGCAAGCATACATAATGGACTATGCACCTGTGTGTATCATGGTTGATGCTAGTAAGTAGTAAGGAACTTGTGACTTCTGTTAAGGTTGCTCCTATTGATGGTGATGATTGCTCAATTATTATTCATGTTGAATATGAATGGAAACCAAAAAGGTGTGTTGTTTGTGGAGTGTTTGGACATTGCTGTCATCCTATCCAAGAGGCACAAAAGCAGACATGGGTTGAGGCGGCTGTTGCTCATGCAGAGGCAGCTAGGATAGATGGGGTAAAATATGTTGAACATAAGGGAAGTGGTGGAACTGATACTGCTCGCACTAATTCAGATAGCTTACCACTTTGTCAATCCGAAACCTCCCCAACAGTACAAGCAACGAGTATCTTAAATCTTGAGGTATTTGAATATCTGGGTGGAATAAGGCCATCACTCACGATGCAAAATCCTGGCGCTGCAGGTACTCCCTTACCTGGGAAATTCTCATGGCCGGATGCTAGGGAAGGTTCAAATGATATAGATGATGCTGATGATGTAGGCGGGAAATCAATTTCCTGCCCCGCTCAATTTCAGATCATTGTTCTATTGTGGTTTGAATTATGGAGGTAGAACGGCGATATTGGATTCCATTTATGTTCTACAATTTATGGATCGATCATGTTGAGTTTTTTGGATATTGTTAAGCGAGTCTGGGATGTGGAAATTCATGGTACTCATATGTATATTCTGTGTTCTCGATTGAAGCTCTTTAAGAATGATCTGAAAGCTTTGAATCATCGGGCTTATAGTCATATTCATGGGTGGGTGAGTGAAGCTAAATTACAATGGGAGGTTTGATGGATCGTACTTAACACAAGAGGGGGGTGAATTGTGTCCCCAAATTCCGATAGGAATCTCTTTTTAAAATTTAAAAGGAAATCAATGTCAATTAACAATTAGCACACAAATTTGGACTCTAATGATTATCTTAATCAATATTCATTTCAATGCAAGATGTGATACAATATGGTGAATGATCAATTATCAAATAATCAAGGAATTGCAAAAACAGATTTTTTAAACAACACACTGCGCACAGATTTAACAACTCAAATTTCACCTAGCAAATCAAGTCAGAATTCAATGAAATTTGGTATGCAGTATCACAACACCCTAATGAATACTATATCAAAAATTCAGATTAAAATTCAAAGTTTAGCTATGTGAACAGTGCACGGACAGACTAGTGGTTCAGAAAATTCTGCAATCAAAACACTTAATCAATCAACAAGCAAGCAATGCAATCAAGAAAGTCCACACAGCAATTTATAGTAGTTCGGAGACTCTTCTCCTACATCTACTACCTAGGTTCACCAACCTAGGATTTTTCAACCTCCACTAAGGATGTGGTTTTCTCAAGAGCTCCACAAAACTCACAAGGGTTTTTAGGTCACCCTTAAAACTGAAGATTTCAAGACAATCTTCAAACTTTACAACCAAGGGTTTCAAGCACTCCCTTAAACTCAACCTCAACAAGGTTTTTTGCCCAATGAAGGGACTTTTACAAGTGTTCGGTATAAATGGTTCACTCAAGGTTTGCACTAAGCAAATAGGGTTGAGGAACACTCAAGAATCACAATATCACCTCACGGGTTGGATAGAAAATGAAGAATAATGAGGATTTTCGAATCTGAAAATAGGAAGCCAAATGAGAAGCACTCCCTCTTTGCAAAAGCAAAATAGTGAGGAAGCCTTTAGAGTGGCTTGGGTAGAAGCTTGGATTCAATGACACAAACTAGCTTGAAAGTTTTGAGAGCAAGAATTTCTTCAATGTAATTTTGGCTTCTCCAAGTTGGAATGAGGAAGAACCCCTCTTTATAATTTACCAAGCTCTTGTGATTTCCACCATTGGATCTTTTTCTATCTTCAAATCTCGACCTTCAATTTCATGTGCAAATCTTGGCCATTGAATGAATAGATCATTAAATCTTGACCTTACAATATGTAGCCGTTGCACTTGCATTATTTTCCAAGTCTAGCTTTCCAAGATTTGAGTTGTCATGTGCACTTGCAGCCATCTTTGACAATTTGATCAAACTTGCACCAAATCTTGACCTTGGTATCTCCAACAATTTTGTCATCTTTGACCATTTGATCAAACTTACACCAAATCTTGGCCTTGGTATCTCCAATGATTTCCTACAAAATGTGTAGCAACTTGCAACAATCTTTGACTCCAAAAATCAAGTAAGATCTTCTTTTAAGTCAAAAATTGCAAGCAAGAATATGGTCTTATGCACAACCATTGGATTCACCTTTTAAATGGTCATCTTAACCCTTCAAGTCTTGTTGTAATCTGATCCATTCATAATTCAAAACAATTCAATCTCAGCCATAGATTAGTGTACCGTTGGAGCTTGTAGTCTTCAAGAATATCTTCATAATCTAAGTCTTGTCTAGTTGCAAAATATACTTTCTCATCTCTTACAAATTTCAACCATTGCATTTGTCCTTTAGCTTCATCAATTGTCTTCTCACAAAAATATGATCATTGACCTCAATAAAGGAAGCATGTGCAAGATCTTGTTTGATGAAGACAAGAGATCCTTCAAGTGACCAAACATGTCCCTCCAATCTTGACTTCAAACTCTGAATTTGGCAGCACCAATATATCCATATTATACAGCCCTAAGGCTAGTTCCAATCATCAATCAAAATGCCTTAGTGGAAGGTTGATGAACATAGGTTTTTCTTGGTTTTCTAGAGATCCAAGCTCATACTTGAAAACCGGACTTCAATTCACTTGAGCAAACTGAATTCTGAGTGATATAACATCCTCATGATGATTATCCTACAAAGAAATAGGAGGTAGAACTCCCCAATTGCATGTAAGCTCAAAGAGCTTCATATAGAGCGCATAGGTTAATTACATTAGAAAAACAACCCAGAAAATTCATATTACTGCATGATAAATCATTTTATATATATTAAAATGTCCATATAAAATTTCATAACAATCGGAAATCGTTTGGTCACTCAACCAAGCAAATAAGTCACTAATAGTGAAACCGATAAATTCTAAGTGTAAATTCAATGTCATTTTGCAAACTCAGTGTAAATGACCTTTTCTCTTGAACTTTACTAGGTCAAATATGTTCATAGTGATAAAACTAAGATGCACACGAAATTTCATTTAAATCGGAGTTCATTTGGTTCACTACGTTCACAAAGAACACATATGCACAAAATTAGGTAAAACCTAGTTTTGGCGGAATTTAAGCATATGACCAAATATATATATGTGATGCACTTAATTTCTCATGATTATAGTCCTAGAACATATATTAAACCTTCATGTGCATGTGGTTCAAGTTTCAAGTAATTTGGACCTAAGTAAGATAAATTATGATCATTAGAAGATTAATACCCTAACTTAGTCCATGCATATTTATTTTCAAAACTTAATTTCCAGCACTATCTCAAAAATATATAGATATCAAATTCACATAGAGATATGCATAAGCCTTCATTTAAGTGTATATGCACAATTTAGATATTAAACAATTAACCAAATAACCATTTAAGCATGTTTTCTATCATTTTAGGATATGTTCAAGTCAAGCATGCTCACACACATTTTAGTATACAATCATACACAATCATCAAAAACACAATGTTGACTAGACACTAAGTCTTGGTCCAACAAGGTTTCTCAAAGGAGGTTACATGAAGACTCGGCTTCTATGGTCTTGCAAAAGAAGGAAATGAGCCTAACTACTAAATTCTGGCAGCTAGCTCACGATGAGGCGTCCTTTTTAAATCAGAAATCTCAAATTCGCTGGCTTGAGTTAGGTGACAGTAATACACATTTTTTCAGAGGTTTATTGCCCATCGCGAGTAGAGGAACAACATTGTTGGACCTATGGTCCTATATGTCTAATTTTGATGATATTAAATCATTTATAAATGATAATGAAACATTAAAGCAATATTTGATTTATATGAATTGAATTTAAATGACTATATATTTTTGAGATAGTGCTGGAAATTAAGTTTTGAAAACAAACATACATGAACTAAGTTAGAGCATTAATTTTCCAATTATCATATCTTAACCAACTTAGGTCGAAATGACTTGAAACTTGAACCACATGCACATGAAGGCTTAATATATGTTCTAGGACTATAATCATGAGAAATTAAGTACATCACATATATATTTGGTCATATGCTTAAATTCCGCCAAAACTAGGTTTTACCTAATTTTGTGCATATGTGTTCTTTGTGAACGTGGTGAACCAAATGAACTCCGATTTAAATGAAATTTCGTGTGCATCTTAGTTTCATCACTATGAACATATTTGATTTAGTAAAGTTCAAGAGAAAAGGCCATTTACACTGAGTTTGCAAAATGACTTTGAATTTACACTTAGAATTTATCGGTTTCACTATTAGTGATCAAATTGCTTGGTTGAGTGACCAAACGATTTCCGATTGTTATGAAATTTTACATGGACATTCTAATACATATAAAATGATTTATCATGCAGTAATATGAATTTTCTGGTTTGTTTTTCTAATATAATTAACCTATGCGCTCTATATGAAGCTCTTTGAGCTTACATGCAATTGGGGAGTTCTACCTCCTATTTCCTTGTAGGTTAATCATCATTGTGGTCTCATATGGCTCAGAATTCAGTATGTTCAAGAGTGGTCGAAGTCCAGTTTCTAAGAATGAGCTTGGAGCTCTAGGAAACTATGAAAAATCCTATATTTGCCAACTTTCCACTAAGGCACTTAATCAAGTTGAATGAATCAAACATTGAGGCTATTGGTTGTGGTCTTCATGGAGATACAACTCTTTTCAAACATGTGGGACAAACCTTGTCCTCTCTATCATTAGTGATATATTCTTGTTTGACATTTTCACTCAAGACATGTGCTACCAAGAAAGTTAGGTTGGTGCAATCAAACAAGATCCTTGACATTTTCACTCAAGACATGTGCTACCAAGAAAGTTATGTTGGTGCAATCAAACAAGATCCTTGACTAAGGGATCACTTTTGAAGTCTTTGATTCAAAATGAAGGGACAAGATGGCATAGTACAATCTACATCCATGGCTGAGAATTAAAGAGAGTTTGAATGGTCAAGATTTGAAGACATACATTGATCAAATGGTTGTGCATAAGACAACTTTCTTGCTTGCAATTTTTGACTTAAAAAAAGGAGCATGTGCAACGTCTATATGCTCTATGGTGGAGATTTGTTTGCTCAAATCATCAATGACCAAGATTAGGAGCTGCAATGGATGGTAGAGATCAACTCTTGAAGTTTGATCCAATGGCTACAAGCATAGGAGAGAATTGCCTTTAAAAGAGGATCTTCCCTTTCATACAACTCGGAGAAGCAAATTGAAAAAATTATCCTTGAGAGAAACCTCTTGCTATCAAGTTCATCAATCATCAAGCTTTCTTGCTATTTGCTACAACAATCTTCTCCAATACAAGCCTCTACAATCAAGGACTTCTCACTACTCTTGCTTTTGCAAAAGGGAAGTTCCTATATCCTTTAGGCTTTGTTTACTTACAATCTAAACCTCTCTTGTTCTTAAAATCCTATCTTTGAGAGTGTTGCTGTAATCTTGAGAGTTCCATACCAAATATCTTTGAGGTAACCTGTGAGAACCTTGGCTGAAAATCCCATTGAGAAATTCCCTTTGTTAAGGGAAATTGTAAACATTGAAGTTTGAGGGAGTTCTTAGAAACCCTTGGTGTAAGGAGTTTTGTGGGTCTCTTAAAACCACACCTTAGTGGAGTTGGGAAAATCCTAGGTTGGTGAATCTAGGTAGTAGACGTAGGAGAAGGGTCTCCGAACTACTATAAATCGCTGTGTTGATTTTTTTGTTTACTTGTTTATATTTACTACTTGTTTCAAACTGCAGGATTTTCAAAACCCTAATCTGTCCGAGATTAGCAGACTGCCTTAAACTTTGAATTTTGATCTGAAATTTTGATATAATGTTTATTAAGGTGTTGTGACATTGCATATAAAATTTCGTTGCATTTTGACATCATTTGATAGGTAAAATCTGAGTTGACAAATCTGTGTGCAGTGTGTTGCTTGAAAATCTGTTTTGTGCAATTCTTGATTATTTGATATTTGGTCATTCACTATATTGTATCACATCTTGCATTGGATTGAATATTGATTAGGAAAATCATTAGAGTTCAAATTTGTGTGCTACTTGTTAATTGCCATTAATTTGTTTAAATTGAAAAAGGGATTCCAATTGGAATTTGGGGACACAATTCACCCCCCCTCTTGTGTTAAACTCGATCCGTCAATTGGTATCGAAGCAGGTTAGCTAAAACTAGGAGTTATATCCTATTTGGCATATTTATGGCAAATATTAATTCTTATGGTGAGGCCGAAGGCCTATCCATGAATAGACCACCATTTTTCAATGGCTTGCAATACGGTTTTTGGAAAAATAGGATGAAAATTTTTATAAATTCCATTGATTATGATTTGTGGGAAGTTGTAGAGAATGGTCCTTATGTTCCTAGGAAACTTTTGGGTGATGAGATGGTAGATAAGGAAAAGTGTGAGTTTACTAAGGAAGATAAGAGATTACTTAGCCTAAATAATAAGACAATCAACACTTTGCACATTGCACTTATTAGGAGTGAATTTGATTACATAGCTCAATGTAAGAGTGCAAAGGAGATTTGGGATATGTTAGAGTTGAAGCATGAAGGAACAAGTCAAGTGAAGGACTCTAAGATAAACATGCTAGTCACCGAGTTTGAGACCTTTAGAATGAAGAAGGGTGAGAGCATTAGGGAGATGTTTTCTAGACTTACTTGCATATGTAATGAATTAGAAGCTTTGAACAAACCATATGAGGAAGTTGATAAGGTCCAAAAGATCCTTAGGAGTTTACCTAGGATTTGGAAAGATAAGGTAGTAGCCATTAAAGAGGCTAAAGACCTTAGGAAGCTTAAGATAGAGGAATTAATAGGAAGTCTAATGACACATGAGTTGGAGATGTCAAGATTAGATGAGGAAGATGCACCACCTAAGAAAAATGGCTTAGCTCTTAGGATCAATAGTGACACTAGTTCGGATTCTAGTGATGATGATAGTGAAATAGGGGCAGCCCTATTAGCTAAGCATTTCAAGAAGTTCTTGAAGATGAACAAACGTGGAGGATTCAAGAATAGAAAGGCTTTTAAAGAAAAGAGAGAGGAGAAAGAGAAAGAAAAGAGTACTTGCTTTAAGTGTGGCAAAGTAGGTCACTTTATGGCCGATTGCCCTAAGCTTCAAAAGAAGAAGCATAAGGAATATAGAGAGAAAGAGAAGAAGAAGGACAAAGGGAAGAAGGAGAAGAAGGCATTCAAGGCCACTTGGGATGATTCTTCATCATCATCTTCAAGTGATAGTGAAGAGGAACTCCAAGCCAACTTGTGTCTCATGGCAAATGAGGAAGAGGAAGTGTCCTCATCAAATTCGGATGAGATGGTAACATCTTCTAAACCTTCTTATGATGAGCTCTCTTGTGTTTATGATGAACTTTATATTGCTTATGAGAAATTAATGCATAAACACAAGCATACTAAGAAAGAAGTTAGTAGACTTTCTAAAGTAGAAAAAATGCATCTAAATGAGTGTTGTGATTTGAAATCTAAATATGATGATGTATGTTTTTCACTTGATGCATTAGTTCAAGAAAATGAGGATTTAAAAGATCAATTGAAAACATGTGTTAATTCTAGTGACATTGCATCATCTAGCAATTCACATGACTTAGATGCTTTGCATGCTAGGATTCATGAGCTAGAAGGTGAGTTGGATACATGGGATGATCATGAGTGCATTATTATTCCTAACTCTTCTTCTCTACAAAAAGAGCTTGATATGGCCAACGAGAAATACAATATGCTTGAAAAACAATTTTCAAAATTTTCTATGAGTTCTTCTAAATTGGATGAACTTTTTGCATCTCAAAGACATTATCTTGACAAGAGTGGATTAGGATATGATCCTATGAAACTTAAGGACACCCTAGAGGCTAAGGAGGCCACGGTCAATGTGAACAAAAATGGTACCTACCCCAAGGGTAAGGCTAATGTTCCTAAGGGAACTACACCTAGGAAGAGAAAAGTTTATGTGAAGAAGGTTTGGGTGCCTAAAGGGTTGAATGACTTTGAAAAGAAAGCATATGTGATGAGAACTTTCAAAATTGATGCATATGCCTTTATTGCTACTAACCCCAAAGGATCCAAAGTTTGGATACCTAAGGTATATTAAACATGTGTTTATCTAGGTGTGCTTAAAATCCAAATCCGAATCATGCAAATGGTATTTGGATAGTGGTTGTTCTAGACACATGACGGGAGATGCTTCATTATTCACATCCTTTGAAGCAAATAAGAATGGAGGATTTGTGACCTTTGGAGACAAGGTCAAAGGTAAGATCCTAGGCTTGGGATCCATAGGTAACTCTTCTTTCTCCCTTAGTGAAGTAAGATTGGTTGAAAATTTATCTTTTAATTTATTGAGTGTTAGTCATTTAGCCGATAAAGGCTTTGATATTCTTTTCAAAAATGATAAATGTTATGTGTTTGATGTTTATGGTAATGTTGTGAAATTAGGAAGTAGAAGTGGTGATATGTATGTAATGCATTTTGATGCTATGAAAAATTCTAAAATATCTTGCTTGCTTGCTAAGAATGATGATGCTTTGCATTGGCATAGAAGATTAGGTCATATCGGAATGTCTACATTGAAAAAGTTGTGTGCCAATGAACTTATTAGAGGATTGCCTAAGTTAAATTTCAATGTTGAGCATGTTTGTGATGTTTGTGTTAGGGGTAAACAAACTAAAGAGTCTTTTAAGCCTAAACTTGATATTAGTACTTCTAGGCCTCTAGAATTGTTACATATGGATTTATTTGGTCCTAGTAGAGTTAGGAGTCTAGGTGGAAAATACTATGCATTTGTTATTGTGGATGATTATACTAGATTTACATGGTGTTTGTTTCTTGTGCATAAAAGTGATGCATTGCATGCTTTTGAAAACTTACTTAGAAGATTGCAAAATGAGCATAACTTAAAAGTTTCAAAAATTAGAAGTGACCATGGAGGTGAATTTGAAAATGCTAATTTTGATTCTTTGTGTGCTTCTTTTGGTATTAAACACGAGTTTAGTGCTCCTAGGACACCTCAACAAAATGGGGTTGTAGAAAGGAAGAATAGAACTTTACAAGAACTAGGAAGAACCATGCTTTTAGAATATAATCTTCCTAAATATTTTTGGGCCGAAGCTACTAGTAATGCATGTTATGTGAGTAATAGACTTAGCATTAGAAAAGGATTAAAGAAAACTCCTTATGAACTCTTGTATGGCAAGAAACCTAAAGTAGATTACTTTAAGGTTTTTGGTGCTAAATGTTTTATTTTAAATACCAAAGACAATTTGGATAAATTTGATGCAAAGAGTGACATTGGAATATTTTTAGGATATTCATCATCATCTAAAGCATATAGAGTATTTAACTCTAGAACTAAAATTGTGGAAGAAAGTGTAAATGTTAAATTCGATGATATGACCACACTTGCTCCAAATGTGCGTGTAGAAAATGATTTTTCAGATTTGGAACATCCTTTGAAGCACAAAAATGAAGGTACACATGGAGTACAATTGCTAGAAGAAAATGAAGATGATGTCCCTTTGGTGGAGAACTTAAGGGAGATAAATATCTCAAATGAAGAAACACCACCAAATGAAGAAAGTGAAGGTGAACCCGAGGGAAATGAAGAACCAAAAGAAGCTGAAAATGCTATGGAACAACCGGGTGTTCACAAATACAAGGTGATGAAGTCTCATCCAAAAGAACTAATTATTGGAGACTTGCATCAAGGAAGGCAACTAAGAGCCAAAAGGGACTCTACGGTCAATTCTAATCCTTTAAACTCTTTTGCCATGCTTTCTTTAGTAGAGCCTAAAAATGTACGTGATGCTTTGCATGATGATGATTGGGTGTATGCCATGCAAGAGGAGTTAGAACAATTTGAGAGAAGTAAGGTTTGGACTCTTTGTCCTAAACCTAAAGACCATACCATTATAGGAACAAAATGGGTCTATAGGAATAAGATGGATGAAAATGGTAATGTAACTAGGAACAAAGCTAGATTAGTGGCCCAAGGATATTGCCAAGAAGAGGGCATTGACTTTGATGAAACCTTTGCACCGGTTGCAAGGTTAGAGGCTATTAGATTATTGCTTGCATTTGCATGTTACAAAAATATCAAACTTTTTCAAATGGATGTGAAAAGTGCATTTTTAAATGGTGTGATAAATGAGGAAGTTTATGTTAAACAACCTCCCGGATTTGAAAGTAAGAAATTTCCAAACCATGTTTACAAACTAGACAAGGCTTTATATGGTTTAAAACAAGCTCCTAGAGCTTGGTATGAAAGATTGTCTAAGTTCTTGCTTGAAAATGGTTTTCAATGTGGTAGTATTGATGATACTTTGTTTATTAAATACAAAGGTCTTGATATGCTAATTGTGCAAATATATGTTGATGATATTGTGTTTGGTGCTACATTAGAATCTATGTGTGAAGATTTTGCATTATGCATGAAGAATGAATTTGAAATGAGTATGATGGGTGAATTGACTTACTTTCTAGGTTTACAAATTAAACAAACCCCACTTGGCACTCACATTAGTCAAACTAAGTATACAAATGAGATATTAAAAAGGTTTGGCATGGATATTTCTAAAGGTTCATCCACACCTATGGGAGTGGGAACCAAATTAGAACCCGACCTAGATGGTAATGATGTTGATCAAAAGAGATATAGGTCAATGATTGGTAGTTTACTTTACTTGACCGCATCTAGGCCCGATATTATGTTTAGTGTTTGCATGTGTGCAAGATTTCAATCTAATCCTAAGCAAACACATCTCATGGCCATAAAGAAGATTCTTAGGTACTTAAAAGACACGCCTTTCCTAGGGTTGTGGTATGATAAGAAATCTTCATTTGACTTGCATTCATTTGTAGATGCCGACTTTGCGGGTTGTAAAATAAATAGGAAAAGTACTAGTGGTACTTGTCAATACCTAGGAAATATGCTCATATCTTGGTTCTCCAAGAAGCAAACATGTGTTGCTTTGAGCACTACCGAAGCCGAATATATGGCTATTGGTAGTTGTACTTGCCAATTGCTTTGGATTAAACAACAAATGCTTGATTTTAATATGGAATTTTCAAACATTCCAATTCTTTGTGATAACATAAGTGCCATACATTTGTCTAAGAATCCTAGATATCATGGTAAAGCTAAGCATATAGACATTAGACATCATTTCATTAGAGATCATGTTGCTAAAAAGAACATTGTGCTTGAACATGTAGAAGGGGAACATAATATTGCCGATTTGTTCACTAAACCTTTAGCTAAGGATAGATTCATAAAACTAAGAAATGCATTGGGTTTGTGTGAAGCACCTTGAAAGCATATTTCTTGAATGCATATCCTTGTTTGATTGATATCCCAAGATTGAACTTGAATGCTTATTATATTTTCTTGGTGATATGTGCTTATAAGCTAAATGTATAAATTGGTATGCATAATTGAAGGGGGAGTAACCTAGTGTCATTAGGAGGCCATGGGTCACTTAGTGTGATAGGCTCCAAATTAGGTCACTTAGGTTCTATTAGTTCAATTGGTGTGTTGCCATGACTATTTGTTGATGAGAACTAGTTTTGATATTATTTGAAGTATGTTTATGGTCTTAAATCACTTTTGTGATAAAATCTCAAAAATGCTTATAAATCTTTTCCAAAACTTGCATCAACCCCTTAGTTCTCCACTTTTTGAATTATTACAAAAAGGGGGAGAGACATGATGATAAATTGCATTAAAATCATTTGCCAAAATGCATATATAGGCATAACTTAAGGGGGAGTGTATATGCCATGATTGGGAGAGAATAGATGTTAAAGTAAGGGGGAGCTAAGCTTACTTAACTAAAGTTGTATATGAGTTTCAAAATTGTTTTAAATTGATATCATTAAACTTTTTAATGCATTTTGAATTGATATTAAATTCAATTACAATCAAATAGACATTTATATCATGCATGTTTTGTAATCATCAAAAAGGGGGAGATTGTTGGACCTATGGTCCTATATGTCTAATTTTGATGATATTAAATCATTTATAAATGATAATGAAACATTAAAGCAATATTTGATTTATATGAATTGAATTTAAATGACTATATATTTTTGAGATAGTGCTGGAAATTAAGTTTTGAAAACAAACATACATGAACTAAGTTAGAGCATTAATTTTCCAATTATCATATCTTAACCAACTTAGGTCGAAATGACTTGAAACTTGAACCACATGCACATGAAGGCTTAATATATGTTCTAGGACTATAATCATGAGAAATTAAGTACATCACATATATATTTGGTCATATGCTTAAATTCCGCCAAAACTAGGTTTTACCTAATTTTGTGCATATGTGTTCTTTGTGAACGTGGTGAACCAAATGAACTCCGATTTAAATGAAATTTCGTGTGCATCTTAGTTTCATCACTATGAACATATTTGATTTAGTAAAGTTCAAGAGAAAAGGCCATTTACACTGAGTTTGCAAAATGACTTTGAATTTACACTTAGAATTTATCGGTTTCACTATTAGTGATCAAATTGCTTGGTTGAGTGACCAAACGATTTCCGATTGTTATGAAATTTTACATGGACATTCTAATACATATAAAATGATTTATCATGCAGTAATATGAATTTTCTGGTTTGTTTTTCTAATATAATTAACCTATGCGCTCTATATGAAGCTCTTTGAGCTTACATGCAATTGGGGAGTTCTACCTCCTATTTCCTTGTAGGTTAATCATCATTGTGGTCTCATATGGCTCAGAATTCAGTATGTTCAAGAGTGGTCGAAGTCCAGTTTCTAAGAATGAGCTTGGAGCTCTAGGAAACTATGAAAAATCCTATATTTGCCAAC
Source organism: Tripterygium wilfordii (assembly GCF_013401445.1). Classification (NCBI taxonomy): domain Eukaryota; kingdom Viridiplantae; phylum Streptophyta; class Magnoliopsida; order Celastrales; family Celastraceae; genus Tripterygium; species Tripterygium wilfordii. The sequence goes on from NC_052234.1 coordinate 3,382,484, forward strand.
TTTCCACTAAGGCACTTAATCAAGTTGAATGAATCAAACATTGAGGCTATTGGTTGTGGTCTTCATGGAGATACAACTCTTTTCAAACATGTGGGACAAACCTTGTCCTCTCTATCATTAGTGATATATTCTTGTTTGACATTTTCACTCAAGACATGTGCTACCAAGAAAGTTAGGTTGGTGCAATCAAACAAGATCCTTGACATTTTCACTCAAGACATGTGCTACCAAGAAAGTTATGTTGGTGCAATCAAACAAGATCCTTGACTAAGGGATCACTTTTGAAGTCTTTGATTCAAAATGAAGGGACAAGATGGCATAGTACAATCTACATCCATGGCTGAGAATTAAAGAGAGTTTGAATGGTCAAGATTTGAAGACATACATTGATCAAATGGTTGTGCATAAGACAACTTTCTTGCTTGCAATTTTTGACTTAAAAAAAGGAGCATGTGCAACGTCTATATGCTCTATGGTGGAGATTTGTTTGCTCAAATCATCAATGACCAAGATTAGGAGCTGCAATGGATGGTAGAGATCAACTCTTGAAGTTTGATCCAATGGCTACAAGCATAGGAGAGAATTGCCTTTAAAAGAGGATCTTCCCTTTCATACAACTCGGAGAAGCAAATTGAAAAAATTATCCTTGAGAGAAACCTCTTGCTATCAAGTTCATCAATCATCAAGCTTTCTTGCTATTTGCTACAACAATCTTCTCCAATACAAGCCTCTACAATCAAGGACTTCTCACTACTCTTGCTTTTGCAAAAGGGAAGTTCCTATATCCTTTAGGCTTTGTTTACTTACAATCTAAACCTCTCTTGTTCTTAAAATCCTATCTTTGAGAGTGTTGCTGTAATCTTGAGAGTTCCATACCAAATATCTTTGAGGTAACCTGTGAGAACCTTGGCTGAAAATCCCATTGAGAAATTCCCTTTGTTAAGGGAAATTGTAAACATTGAAGTTTGAGGGAGTTCTTAGAAACCCTTGGTGTAAGGAGTTTTGTGGGTCTCTTAAAACCACACCTTAGTGGAGTTGGGAAAATCCTAGGTTGGTGAATCTAGGTAGTAGACGTAGGAGAAGGGTCTCCGAACTACTATAAATCGCTGTGTTGATTTTTTTGTTTACTTGTTTATATTTACTACTTGTTTCAAACTGCAGGATTTTCAAAACCCTAATCTGTCCGAGATTAGCAGACTGCCTTAAACTTTGAATTTTGATCTGAAATTTTGATATAGTGTTTATTAAGGTGTTGTGACATTGCATATAAAATTTCGTTGCATTTTGACATCATTTGATAGGTAAAATCTGAGTTGACAAATCTGTGTGCAGTGTGTTGCTTGAAAATCTGTTTTGTGCAATTCTTGATTATTTGATATTTGGTCATTCACTATATTGTATCACATCTTGCATTGGATTGAATATTGATTAGGAAAATCATTAGAGTTCAAATTTGTGTGCTACTTGTTAATTGCCATTAATTTGTTTAAATTGAAAAAGGGATTCCAATTGGAATTTGGGGACACAATTCACCCCCCCTCTTGTGTTAAACTCGATCCGTCAAACATTTCTTCACTGAAGAAATCAGATGATAGTATTACTTATAATGTATATGAGATTGGAGAGTTAGCTTTGGGTTTTTTTCAGGACCTTTTGAGCCCGGTTGTAGCTTCAGCAGATTTCCTTGCGGATTCCTTATATGATAATAGGCTTGCTCCTGAACAGTGTGACAGTTTAGTAGCTAATGTTTCTGATGATGAGATTAAAAGTGCCATGTTTTCTATTCCGGATGATAAGGCTCCAGGACCTGATGGATACACATCCTGTTTTTTAAAGAAAGCTTGGCATTTAGTTTTGCTGATGATTTGATGATTTTTTCACATGGTAGTTTCACTTCGGTAAAGACTGTTCAGAATGCTCTTGATTCTTCTGGCTCTTTTTCAGGTTTGGTTCGTAATCCAAGCAAGAGTAATGTTTTCTTCTCAGAGGTTGATGCTGATACAAAAGTTGGCATTCTGGATTGCTTGGGGTTGAATATGGGTTTTTTTGAGATGTAAAAATTTGGGTTTTTAATATGGATTGGGTTAGATTTATTTGGGACTTGGCTTGTAGTTTATGGATTAGTAAATTATGAGGATATTTGTGTTGGGACACAAATTTGACTTGGGATCAATTTAATTGGGCTTTTTGACAAAAAATTCAACGGAAAATTCCAGGCTGATTCCACTTGTGAAACTTTTAGAGATTTAAGTCCAGTCCAAAAACTTCATATCTCTAAGGTATCACGAATATGCTAATCACTTTCTTACCATTGTCTTCTTCCTCCCACAACACCTACACTTCTCTTCCCTTTCTCTTTCTCTCTCCTCTCTTCTTACTATTGCCTGTTGGTATCCAACCCAAACTGAAGCTTACATCACAACGAACATACTCCGACCTTCCATCACCATCAATGGCCGTCCATTTGGTCGAAAAACGACCAAAAAGCGGGGACCACAACAAGACAACAGCCTCAAATTCGGCCGATTCCGACGACGGTTCGCTACATCACCACTACCATTAGACGCTCCTCACTAAGACGCACAATGTCCAGCCAGATATGACTGTTTAAAACAGTAACATTGGTCGGCTAATGTTACTATTTGTGAAAAATTTCAGACCCAACCGATTTCGATGGCGGTTCGCTATACCACCATCACTGTTGGACTCCTCTCATTGAAGCACGTAATGCTCAGTCATGTAAGGTCCAAAACAGCAACCGAATATGTCTGTTTTAAAACAGTAACATTGGTCTACAAATGTTACTGTTATAAAATGGTAACATTGATCGGCGAATGTTACCGTTTTAAAACGGTAACATTGGTCAGCAAATGTTACTATTTTGAAAAAAAGACTTCAAATCGGGCCAATTTTGGCAGGGGTTTGCCTCACCACCACCACTGTTGGACTCCCCTCATAAAGATGCACAATGCCCAGCCATATCTAGACCAAAACGACCACCAAAAAAGGGATGAGAGAGAAAAAGATGTAGTAATAAGAGAGAGATGGAGAGAGATGCAGCAGGAGAGAGAAAGATGAGTGATGAGAGACTTGCAGTAGAGAGAGAAGATGTAGTGAGATGAGAGAGAGATGTGGCATAGAGAGAAAGTAACAAGAGAGAAAAACCATATTAGATCTAAACCTCTTTGAAAAAAGTGTAAAAAATGAACTAGATAAAATTTAAATTATTTAAATAATTATAAAAAATAAAAATGGACTTATGAGGGATAAAGTTTCTTGGAGTGGACCTAGATGTCCAATAATTTTGAAAGTGATATTAATATGTCATTTTCCAAAAATTCAAGGGAAAATTTCGAAGGCGGTACGACTTATGAAACTTTTAGACACTTAGATCCGATCCAAAAAATTTTATCCCTCTAAGGTACTACTAGTATGCTAATTACTTTCTTACCCTTGCCTTCTTCCTCCCACAACTACACTTCTCTTCTCTTTCTCCCTTCTCTCTCCCTATTGTTGCCCTTTGGTATCCAATCTAAACTGAAGCTCACATCAACACGTACATACTCCGACCTTCCATTACCACCAATGACCGTCCATTTGGCCGGAAAACGATTGGAAAGCCGCAACCATCGCAAGACAAAAGCCTTAGATCCGACCTATTTTGGCTACGATTGGCTACACCCTCACTATCGTAGGACTCCTCTCACTGACACGCATAATGCCCAGCCAAATACGACCCAAAACAATCACCGGATATGGCTGTCTAAAAATAATAACATTGGTCGGCCAATGTTTACTGTTTCAAAATAATAACTTTGCCGGTCAATGTTACTATTTCAAAATAGTAACATTTGTCGGCCAATGGTACGACGGTTCGCCATACCAACATCACCGTTGGGCTCCCCTCATTGAAGCACACAATGCCTAACCATATACGGTCCAAAACGACCACCGGATATGTCTATTTTAAAACGGCAAGATTGGTCGACGAATGTTACTGTTTTAAAATGGTAATATTAGTCGGCTAATGTTACTGTTTTGAAAAACCTTCAAATCCGACCAATCCGGCGGCGGTTCGCCACACCACCACCATCCTTGGACTCCTTTCATAGAGATGCACAATGCTCAGCCATATCTAGATCAAAACGACCACCAAAAAAAGAGATGAGAGGAAAAGAGAAAGATGTAGTAATGAGAGAGAGAGAGAGAGAGAGATGTAATAGAAGAGAGAGAGATGTAGTAGGAGAGAGAAAGTTACAGTGATGAGAGAGATGTAGTGAGATGAGAGAGATGTAACATAGAGAGAAAGTAACAAGAAAAAAATCATATTAGATCTAAATCTCTTTGGAAAAAGGACAAAAAAGGAATTAGATAAAATTTAAATGATTTAAATAATTATAAAAAACAAAAATGGACTTATGAGGGATAAAGTTTTTTGGAGTGGACCTAGATGTCCAAAAGTTTTGAAAGTGGCATTAATATGTCATTGTCCAAAAATTCAATTGGGCTCTAAATTTAGGTTTTTTCAAAATATATTTAAAAAGAAAATGTTTGAATGAAATAAGAAATAAAAGCAAAAACAACGGGGACAAAATCCAGGTATTACATGTTAGAATGGAAGTTGGTGATGATTGTTGATCTTGAGTGGAGGTTCATGTTGGCGGAATTGTGTTCCATTTGGAGCTTGTGGTTAGTGTGATTCTGATGGATAATGGAATTGCAATTAGGGACTTGCAGCATATCCATGTGACTGGTTTTTTTGCTGATTGGGTTCGTTTTGGTGTTTTTGTGAGCTTATTTGCTAAGAGACTATTTGACATTACGCTCCTTCTTGGTTTAATCTAGCTTGGGGTATGTCCCTCGTATCTTATATTTTTTATCTTAATATATTTCTTACTTACTAACACAAAGGATGAATGCAAACAACTAACTAAAGAACTAAATGTGAGGAATAATAATAAGGCGCAAGAAGAGTAAATGTGCCCAATGACTCGGTAGCGTCAGCAATGTCTAACCAAACTAAAGTAAAAGTAAAGAAAACAATCAAGTAAAAACTCTAACATTTAATCCTTTCTGGTGGATGTTCAATTCTCACATTCAAGGTATTTAGCATGTAAACACACAACCATACATAATGAAATTACGTGCGATCAAACAATCACATGAATGCAAGGGAAATTGGGTATGAAAACTTCAATACAAGTATGGAGGCCATCGGATTCCTTAGCCTATGCTGAAAGCTTCGGAGTAGTCACCTAATTTTATGTATCAATGTTCCTAACAAGGCTCGACTTTACTAACACCCTAATACCACACTCAAATACTCAAATCACCATAACTCTTTTTTTTGATAAGTCAATAATGTATTAGTATAAAATATTTACAAAGTACGAGAGGCATACCCCAAGCTTTAATATCCCGAGCATACTCAATTCATAGAATGAATGATCATGCAATTATTTAAAGAGTTGGGTTTTGAGGACTTCTATTGAAACATGTCAAGCCATCGGATTACCGGATTTACAATGAAATTAAGCTTAGCACACAACACGAAAAAATATTATGGATTTTTTTTTATAAGCCAAAATATTATTGATTAATATCTTAATAAGGCTTAATTTAGTCATCGAATTAGTTTCACACTGAAAAATGACATGCTCATTCTACTATACCCAACAATAACATCAATTAATCACAGAAAAACATACATAGATTTGGAATGAAAAGCATTACCTCAAATAATCGAACATCGCATCCACCATTCCGGATTAGAGACCAAATAGAACTAGCCACCCATGATTGTTGCGATAAACATTCAATTTATTGACATTTAAATCAGTGTTTATACGAAATCAAGAGAAAACACCAAGAAAAATAAAGAAATCTAGATAGAGAAACTATCTAAAACTACACTACTCCTATGGTGGCTTGAGAGAATGAATGAGGAAAAATCCTTCTCCTAGGGTTTTTGCCATCTTTTTACAAGTAAAAATACTTATTGACCCTTACTAAGTTGTCCCCCATTGGTGACAATCAAAATTTGCATGAAATGCCCTTAAAAATGAAATGCAGAAATTGATGGACCGCAATAGGTGTCCGGACAACTCTTGAGGTTTTCTGGACACTTTAGCCTCTTCAATTCTTTTGGTCCCCAATGTGTGGTTCAACCATTGATTTCAGTTTTCTTTTTTTTTTTGGAGAAAAAGGTCCACACGGTTTTAATGGAGGGCTTAGTTTGCTCCAACCAGTTTCCCACTTGGAATTGATATAGCAAAAATACAGAAGAGAGACACACACACAGATATATATATATATATATATAATCCTGACTACAGCTAGATATACATATAACTGTCTTCATGGTTTTCTGCTGCCTTCACTTTTTCAGACAAAAAAGCCGTACCAGGGGACACGTTTTTATAATTACACTAGTGGAATTTTGGGTGCCGGGGCTCTGCTGTAATAAAATTACAGCAGGCCCCGCTGTAGTAGCAATTTAAGACAAAAAAAAATTTTATTTTATTTTAAAAAAATTATAGATGTGTAGTTTATGGTCTAACGAATCTAATGGTATATTTTTTTTTCAAAACAAAAATCATATGCTACATGAAAAATGCTTAACAATTTTAGACCGTCGGATATAAACTCAAAACATTCGATGTCTGGATCAAGATGAATTTGATTTTTGTTTCAAACAAAAAATATATCGTTGGGTTCGTTGGATCATAAACTACACATTTATAATTTTTTCAAAATAAAATAAAAAAATTTTGTCATCTAAATCATCTACGACGGGGTCTGCTGTAGTAAAAACTACAGCAGACCCCTGCCACCCTGGAATTTTGAACACCAATTATCATATATACGTGAACTACAATACACAGAACAGGAGACAGACAGTGAAATCTAGGAATTTTGGCATGTCGGTTTGGGCTTCGATGGGTTACACGAGGCTCTAATAATTTGTGGAAACAGAGGGTACGTACGGACACTGAGCATTACATGTGAATTGGCACTAAAATCAAATATAGAAAGACAAATATGGTTGGTCCAAGATTCCATAATCACATGCAATTCTCAAGAACTCAATATGAATGAGAAGACAATTGGGGAGGGGGAGGAATATTGGATGTCCAACAACCCAACATGCCATAAACAAAATTAACCTGTTAATTAAATTAGCTTGTGTAGATTCTGCTCCCTTGAATAAAGTAATTAGAAAACTTTGGGCTTATACCTCTCTTAGGGTTACTTGAGTTAAGTTGCTCACTTGCTTGGATATTAAACAACTTTGGACTTTAGAGATCATGGAGAAGTAATGACTTGTATGTCATAAAAGTTAAAATAATTCGAGTTATATTCCCATGCATATTAATAATGTAAAACAGCACTATCAGAAGAAGCAGATAATCACGTGCCCAATCCTGACATTGCTTCCTGGTATTTGTCCTTGGACAATCTGTAATTAAATTTGGTTGTACTTGCACTTTTAATAATAGCCTCTTCTATATTTCTTGTTTCGCATCACATTTTTAAATTTATGAGAAAATGAAAATCTATAGAGCATAAAGTATTCATCAATCCGTACAATGTGTCTTCTTTATTTCTTTATGGAGTTTTTATCCATAACGACAAAAACTAAAAGTGGTATTCAAATAAGGATAACTTTAAAAAAACTTTAGAAAAAAAAAAAAAAACAAACTCTACCAACTTACCAAAATACCCTCCCTCATTGTTCTTCCTCCTTTCTTCTTCCTTGTGCCATCATATCGCAAGTTCGCCGTCCAGCCATTGTTTTCGACAAACGAACTACCGAAATATAATAAGATCTATAGGTCCCGTGGTGAGTATGAGTAGATCTAGTTCGAATACAACAAAAATCGAGATGAAAAATCACTAAAAATGCTAGAGAACTCTCGAATAAGCCATGAGAGGCGGAGACAAAGCTTGCGGCGGAGAAGAAGCTTGCGGCGGAAGTCAGAGATGAATCATGTGCAGGAGGCATGTGCCATGTTTGAGGATGAAGATGAGGGTATTTTACACAATAAAACCTTACATTTTAACTTTTTATCCTTTTTGGAATATTAGTTCAAACTACATGGACTTTATGGAATAGGAATTTTAAGAGTGTACTTCATGGAATAAAACTCTTCAATAAGGGACTAATCTTTAATTTTCCCTTTCTTTATCTACCGTTGTCTCTTTTTTGCGTTGGACAGGAGATCAACCTAGTATGAATTTTGGGAATAGGAGTGTTTAGGTTTGTGGTGTGACGATGTGTGTTTCGAATGTGCTAGGAGGTGATGTCAGCGCAAAGTTTTTGATATTGGTTTTGCGCACCAATCTGACATGTCACAAAAAGAGTTATGTGTAGTTACGGATATAAATTTGCTAGTTCAAGTGTTGCATTCCTGAAAAGGACTTAAATTTATCTAGTGTCAAGTGATAAAAGCAGGAGATAGAAGACTAACACTAGAATGAGAGTACTTCTATTAATCAAAATGAAAATAACACATCGTTGGAATAAATTAGGATTTTCATTATTGGGAATACATCCTGAAATGTATGTAATAACGTGTTTTACAAGGTAAAATAATCATGATAGCCGTAGAGGCTATAGCCATGGAGGCTTGAAAAGGAAATAACTAGGCTAAATTAGTTTAATGGAGCCATGGTAATTGTAAAGCATAAAGTTTAGAGACGCAGATTTTATGCTTGACGCAGGGTGCTTACCAATCTTGATTCTTCTTCTTTTAATAGTCTTCTTGGTGGTCATCATCTCCTATTTCCTGAGCATAATCTTGACATGTTCTGTTGAGGAAAATCATGTGAAACTGCCTGCTTACTTGCTACTTGGGGTAGTGGATGAAATTCTCCTATAACTGCCACATCTTCAAGTTGTGTAGATCATGGTCATGGACCCAAGGCGTAGTCTTTCTTCATGGAGGCTGTTGAAGCACTAAGGACATGTAGCTCGTCCCACTCTCATGCAATGTAGGCTTCATGCTTGTTATTAATGAAAAATCAAGTTTGAACTCTGTTCAACATGTAATTGCTAGAGACGTGTCTAAGATCATTTAGGAATGTGTGGGCCTTAAACTCCATGATTTGTTGAACTTTCTTGAGCTTATTTAGCTAAAATATCTCCCACTTTATAACAACCCATTTAAAATGGAAGAAACGGGTTTGACAATGAATTCCTAAATTTTAGCCATTTCAGATAAAGTCCCTTCAACAATCCTAATCTCCAATTATAGATTCTTGGATTTCAACTCAAATAAAATCAGAATCCTCAAAAAAAGAACAAATGGTTAATCATAAAGCCTCACCACATGTCACATGGTGATTGGATGAGTGTGTCCAAAGGTAGACCCCACGCTTCCATGTGTCAATTTGTGACTAGAGATCACTTTTAGTACAAACAATTTCCCCCGCAACCAAATCTCCCATAATGGTATGACCTCTTGTTAGGTGGCTTGGCACCATCAACCAAGGGAATTTTGTGGTCATGTGTCCTAACAGGAGGCAAATCTGTTGGAGTTTGGAAGATTGCATTATAAGAATTTAGTAAAAATTGTAATTCCCATTTCTGATGCTCCATTATGCTGTCAAAAGAGTCAGATACCATAGTTTCCTGTGAAAACAAAAGCAAACCTAAACTGGTTTCTTGCAAATGTTTCTCAATCTGCTGTGTAGTAACCAATTTCCGTCTGGCCCAAAAAATACAAAATACAAAAAAATAGAAAAAATAGAAAAAACAAAAAAAAGAAAATGCAAAAGTTCATTCTTGAGCCCACAAGCCACAAAAATTCAAAAGCTCGTTTTTGGACCCATAAGCCTATAAAAAGTCAATACCTTGACCCATGAGCTCAATGCAACTAAACCCTAGAAAATATCTAAAAAAATAAGAGAATTAAAAAATTTAAAAATAAAGCCTTAAAAAGGAAAAGGTGGCACCTTTTAGGTTTTGTAAAAAGAATGGAAAAGACAAAAGGTTAGTTTCATAGGGTTTCTAAAGAGAGAAAAAACTAGGGTTTAAGGGGTAAAAGAGGAAAAGAAAATTGAAGGAGATATAAAAACATTAGCCACACCATTTTGGTGAGGACGGTGGCACAATTGGGAGAAAAGGGGGACGACAGCACAAGTGAAAAAGAAAAAAGAGGAAGATCTTAGAAAAAATAGAGAGCAAACCGTGAGAGAGAAGAGAGGGGGAAATCGAAAGAGTCGCCGCACAAGATAGAAAAGGGGAGGAAAAACAGTGGGGTTTTGATCGAGAGAGAAGTAGCAGCCGAGAGAAGCAAGAGAGGAAGAAGAGGTGTTCAACAGAGGAGAAGAAGAGGTAATAATCTGCACACATCTTTGCGGTTCTATATGGCCTGCATTTTCACTCTCCTCGGGTTCGCCATACTCTCTATTGTTCTTGGCGGTGGATGTAGATGAAAGGGGGCCGTTGAATTCATGAGGTCCTTAGAGGCTACAGACTAATGAGTTTTGTACATGGAAGCTTCCCTTGTCCACCCAAATTTGAAGCTAAGGAATTTGACTACTGGGATAGGCAAGATAACCTACTTCTCAATGCCATCATCTCATCTCTTCATGAATCTGTGAGTCCTCTCATAGGGGACGTCTCTACCAGCAAAGATGCTTGGGACAAGTTTCATCAACTATATGCCAACAATTCCAGGTGTAGAAAAATTCAACTCAAACAACAACAACTTCATAATCTTCAACGCGGGAGCAAAACCATAGAAGAATACTTCCATCGTGCCAAACAAATTGCTGATGACCTTGCGTTAGTAAAGCATACAGTTGATGAAGATGACTTAGTTCTCTGTCGAAAATGGAGTGGGGAACTATCAGTCCAACTATGGTGGAAATCGGTCGAAATAATGAGTCATGTGCCAAATTTGTGAAAAACCCAAACACTCAGCAAGAATCTGTCGAAAACTCAAATATTTCATTTCTAAATATGCACCAAGTGCAAATTATGTAGCTAGTTCAGCAGGCTCCAATCACACCAATGTTCAGCCATGGCTTGTGGACTCCGGAACCAGTCACCATATGACATCCGAGCTCGGCAACTTGTCCATCCACTCTGAGTACGATGGAACAGATGAAGTTCGCATTGGGGATGGCACAGGTTTGGCCACAACTCATCAAGGTTCTTGCAAATTACACACTGAAAACCACAACTTCTCTCTTTCACACACTCTATGTGTTCCCACCTTATAAAAGAACCTCATTTTAGTTCATCAATTTACTAAATGTAACAATTCTTCTAAATAATGTAGAAATGGCATCCATCAATTTTCTTTTGGTCTACCTATTCCTGCAAACTTTGTTGCAAAGACTTTTCTAAATGCGTGGCACCAAAGGCTCGGGCATCCTTGTTTAAAAACTTTTTAGTTCTTGTTAAATTCAGCTTCTCTGGCTCATGAAATATCTGCAACATCTTTTGATTGTAATGCTTGCAATATCAATAAAAGTCATAAACTTCCTTTCAATCTTTCTACTCTTTTTTCTTCTGCTCCATCACAAATTATTCTCTCTTATGTTTGGGGTCCAACTTCAACTCCATCTCTGTTTGGTCATAAGTATTACTTACTTTTTGTAGATCATTACACTCGGTATTCATGGATTTACCCTATGTCTCAAAAATCAGACATAATCTCCATCTTCATTTAGTTCAAAACTCTTGTTGAAAATCGGTTCAACACCAAGATTCAAACCTTGTATACAGATAATGGATGCAAATTCATTCAAATGAAAACCACCCTTGCTCACTTATCATAAACTAAAAAATTTTGGGTGCCTCTGCTACCCATATCTCAGACCGTACACTACTAGCAAACTAGATTCTAGATCCACCCCCTGCCTACTTCTTAGTTATTGCACCTCCCAGAGTTCCTTCGAGGGCTATGATCCCTTGACAAAGAAACTTGATCTGTCAAGACACGTCATCTTCAAAGAGCACATTTTTCCAGGACTCTCCACATAGTCCATTCATAGTACTTCTTATGATGTTGCTTTACCTCACGGTTCTCTACCTGATCCCAATCAAGCTCCCATGCTTTCATCTACATCTTCTCATGGTCCCACCATCCTTGATTCCCTACTTTCCACTCCAACTCTTGCCCTTCCCGTGAACCCCACTCCCACGACATCAGTCAAACTATCACATAACTATCACCACCAACTCTAATATATCTCCAGCTCCAACTACGAATTCTCTCACTCCAACTTCCCCAACTCCCTCTCCAGACCCCCTACATCCCCTCCTTGTGTCCACCCAATGACCACAATATCAATGAACCATATTTACAAGCCTACGACTCTCCATAACACCACTCTTCACCCTGCTCATTTGTCTCCCGAACCTCGCACTGTTCGAGCTGCTATTCAATGTCCTAAGTGGACCACTGCAATGCAAGCTGAACTTCAGGCCTTGCATCAACGCAACACATGGACTCTTATTGCCAAGCTCAACAAAGATAAGTCTGGAATTGATCTTGAAGTAGTCCTTTTTGAGGAGAACCAAAATAGTAATCATACAGCAAAAAAAGCAGAGCTCTAAAAAGAACAAGTCTCCAAAACAAAATCAAAAGAAAAATTCATCTAACAATAAGAACAATAGGGTGCTGCAATCAGCACAGACCAAACAAAACTCTAAAGATGATGTTTAATTGTCTTGTGTGGAATATAAGGGGAGTTGGTAACTCCCCTTCTTTAAGGAGGCTCAAGTCTCTTTGTTTTTTAAACAAAATTCAGATTGTCTCTATTCTTGAACCTATGATTCCAGAAGAGAGACTGAAAGTTATTGCTAAACGCCTTAAAATGAACAATTATGCTAGTAACATTAGTGGCAAAATTTGGATTTGTTGGAAGGATTACATTCCTCTTAGAATTTTTTCCAACCATGACCTAATCCTGACTTTGGAATCTGACCCTAGTTGGGGTTCCATTTTAATTTCCACTGTTTATGCTAAATGTAGCAGAGTGGAGAGACTTCCCTCATGGAATGATATCCAAACCATTTCTAGTTTAAGGAGACCTTGGTGTGTGGGAGGGGACTTCAATGTTGTCCTCTCTAGATTGGAAAAGAGAGGGTTAACTGGTATAAACAGGGGTTCATCTAATGATTTCTTCCACTGTATGCAAAATTCCAACCTTTTTGACTCAGGGTTTTCTGGTTCTAGCTTCACCTGGACTAATAGGAGATGTTGGGCAAGATTAGACAGAATGTGTGTCAATAGTGAATGGCAAAACAAATTTGCCTCCACGTTGGTCTCTCATTTACCTAGGACTAATTCAGATCATTCTCCTCTTTTAGTTAAAATTGTGGACCATCATCATAATGGCCCTAAACCTTTCAGATTTTTAAATGTTCGGTTCTCCCATAAAGACTTTAACAGTGTCGTTAAGGCTAGTTGGGATTTACCTATTCATGGTCAGCCTATTCAAAGACTGTATGCTAAATTAAAAAGGCTTAAAAACAACCTCAATAATTGGAATAAAATAAGTTTTGGCAATATTTTTCAAAGAGTGATTGATGCTGAAAAGGAATTAGCTGCTTCCCAATCTCCTTTTGATTCAAACCCCTCAGATGCTTATAAATTAGAGCTTCAAACTAAGTCTGCTAACCTTACTTCTGTTTTACTTCAAGAAGAGGCTTATTGGAAGCAAAAGGCTAAAGTTAAATGGTGTAAAGAAGGGGATGCTAATACTAAGTTTTTTCATGCTTCGGTCAAGGCTCAAAAACAAAAACTTTTTATTGACCAATTAAAAAATGATCATGGCTAGTGGGTTTCAGGAGAAGAATTAGGAAAAAATTTAGTCACCTTCTTTCAATGCCAACTCTCCCAAATTGAGGTCCCAGATAGAGTCATCACAGAAGATTTTATCTCCCACATCCCTCAGATTGTTACCCAAGGTGACAAGATTCTACTGGATAATCTTCCATACCCTAATGAAGTTAAAAATGTTGTTTTTTCTATTGATGCAGATAGTTGCTCAGGCCCTGACGGTTTTAATGGCCATTTTTTTCAATCCTGTTGGAACATAATAGAATCTGACCTGGTGGAAGCTTGTAAAGCATTTTGGAATGGTCAAAACCTCCCTAAGTCTTGCACCAGTACACTTATTGTTCTAATTCCCAAAGTTGTCAACCCTACCAAGTTCTCTGATCTAAGACCTATAAGCTTATGCAACCTCGTGAATAAAATTATCTCTAAGATCATGGCTATTAGGCTCCTCCCCAACATTATCTCCAGCAATCAAAGTGCTTTTGTAAAAGGCGGAGACATTTCAGATAATGTTTTATTGGCTCAAGAATTACTTGCTCATTTAAATAAGAAAGTCAGAGGCAACAATGTTCTCATCAAGTTAGATATGGCCAAAGCATATGATAGAGTTTCTTGGCCTTTCCTAACTCAAATGTTCAGAAAATTGGGTTTTAGTGAGGGTTGGATAGACTTAGTTTGGAATCTGATTTCAAATAATTGGTTCTCAATCCTTTTCAATGGCAATTCTTTAGGTTATCTTAAATCAGGAAGAGGTTTGAGGCAAGGAGACCCTTTGTCCCCTGCCTTATTCATCATCATGACTGAGTCCCTCTCAAGGAATCTCAACAATTTGTATTTGCTCAACGCTGCCTTTTCTTATCAAACAGGAAGGAGAATGGATATTATTTCTCATTTGGCATATGCTGATGATATCCTTCTTTTTTCCAATGGTTCTAGGAAAGCTTTTGAAGGCTTGTTGAAGGTGCTTTCTAGGTATGAGCATTGTTCTAGTACTTTAAGGCTGATGGAGCTCACTAGCTTTAATAAAAAAAAGCTGTCTATCACTTATCTGGGCTGCCCTTTGTCTATTGAGAGGAAGAGGGTTAATCTTTATGATAACTTAGTTGACAAATTCAAGTCTCAAGTTGCTAACTGGAGTACTTCTCTGCTTTCTGTTGGAGGAAGATTAATCCTTCTAAAACATGTGCTATCCTCTTTTTGCATTTACATGTTTGCTGTCCTTTCTCCTCCTAAAAAGATTCTTCATGAAATAAATTCAATATGTGCCAACTTCTTTTGGGGGAAGACTGAGTTTGGAAATAGGTTTCATTGGGTGGCTTGGAGGAAGATTACTAGGCCTAAGGCTAAGGGTGGTTTAGACATTAGAGATATTTCAGAAATGGTGGTGGCCCAAAGTTGTAAGTTATGGTGGAAATTTAGACAAAACATGTCTTTATGGGCTTCTTTTATGCATCAAAAATATAGTAGGAATTGTCATCCCATTCAAGCTCCTGTTACAGGTTATATAACATGGAAAAGAATGTGTAGTGTTAGACAAGTGATGGAAAAAAACATTAAAGTCATCATTGGTCAAGGTAAAGTTCATATGTGGAGGGATAATTGGTTAAGGGATGGCCCTCTGTCTGCCTTAATTCATATTAATCCAAATTGGCCAACTTCTGTTCTTAGTTTCACTTTAATCATAAATGGGATGAAAATAAAATTAGGCAGCTTATCCCTGATTTCATAGTGGAGAAAATCCTCACTGAAATCCCTTCCATCTATGATTGCCCTGGTAAGATGATCTGGATGCCTAATCAAAATGGTAACTTCACGGTTAAGTCTGCCTGGCATGTCACTAGGCAGAGTAATATTTTCAATCCAGTTTATGACTATATTTGGCATGACCTAATTCCAATCACGATTTCCATCTTCATGTGGAAAGTCTTAAATAATAAGCTGCATGTGGATGAAAATATTAAGAAAAAAGGTATTAGTCTTGTTTCTAAATGTGATTGCTGTACTAATTTTCCTCATGTTGAAACTGTGGAACATGTTCTAGTGGAAGGGTCCATTGCTTGTCAAGTATGATCCTTTTTCTGTAATTTTTTTGGTCTCAATTTTACTAGCAATGCTCTATTATTGAGACTTACAACTTGGTGGCAACACAAAAACAAGACGTCAGTCATTGGGGCTTTGGCCTGCATGATTCCTGCTTTTATTTGTTGGAATTTGTGGTATCCTCACAATAAATGCAGGTTTGAACAAACTCATCTTACTGGTGGGCAAATTATTGAGGAAATTATTGATCAAATTAGAGTGCAATTCCAGTGCAAAGCCAAGACTTCAAATATGGAACTCAGAGATTTAAATGTTAGTAAGCTCTTCTGTATTCCTATGAGAGCCAATAGCAAAGGTAAGGTTTCTATTCTTTACTGGAACCCTCCTCCTCACAATGTTACTATAATTAATTGTGATGGTAGTGCCTTGAATAATCCTGGAGATTCAGGGGGTGGAGGTGTTATTAGACGTAGCTCTGGCATTTTTGTGGCTGTTTTCTCTAATTTTTATGGCTCTAATTCCATTACCTTTGCTGAGATGATGGCTATTCATGAGGGTATAAATCTTGTTGCTTCCTTAGGGCTCTCAAACCTGCCTGTTGAATCTGATTCATTAATTGTTATTAACATTCTTTCTGAGAGTTTGAGTTGCTCTTGGAATTTGATCTACTTGAAGAGAGCTATAGCCAAAAATTGTACGTCACTGGACATTAGCTTCAAACATGTATACAGGGAGCTCGATCAATGGTGCTGCAGATTTTCTAGGTTCCAAAGCTTCCAACAGTAAAGTTTCTGTAGCCTATGACAGGTTTTGTAATCTCCCTCCTACTGTTAAAGGTTTGCTCCAGATGGATAGGTTGGGGATCCCAGCTTTTCGTATTAGAAAATAGGCTTCTTGTGGGTTTTATGCTTGTTGTTGTTTGGTTGGTTATGCTTTTGTTGTGTTTTTTCTTCTTGTTGCCGAGGTCAGGTTCATGCCCGCCTCGTTTCTTGTAAGCCATTGAAGAGAGGCTTTTTCTCTTCCTTGATTAATAAAATCCCGGGCTAAGCCCTTTTCTGGAAAAAAAAAACATGGACTCTTATTCCTCCCGAACCTACTCATCGTCCTATAGGTTCCAAATAGATCTTTTGTATCAAACGCAACTCAGATGGCACCATCCAAAGCTACAAAGCTCGTCTTGTTGCTCAGGGCTACCTCCAACGTCCAGGCATCGATTATTCAAAGACCTTCAGCCCAGTGGTTAAACCTACCTCCATCCGTCTCATCCTCTCCATTGCCACCATGCATCATTGGCCCCTTAAACAATTAGATATTAACAACGTGTTCCTCAATCGATCCCTCACTGAAACAGTAGTAATGAAGCAGCCTCCAGGCTTCATTGACAAAAGATAATCCTAAGCACCTCTGCCTTCTTTGCAAGTCTATTTACGGCCTTTACAGGCACCTCGCGCTTGGTTTACTGCCTTACAGAATGCCTTGCATCAACTTGGTTTTACTACATCCCGTGCAGATTGCTCTTTATTTAATTATAAATATTCTTCCACTGTCATTTATTTGCTGGTTTACGTGGATGATATTATTTTAACAGGTTCCCGTGTTTCTCTTCTTAACAGGATCATCCTTGCTCTTGCCAGAAAATTTTCTCTCAAGGACTCGGGTGATGAATACAAGTTTTGATTGGTTGGGAGATGAACACAAATAATTTTGTCTTTTGATAATTGGGTGGATTAGATTTATTTAGAGGATATCCAAAGGATGAATACAAAAACCCAAACTCGGATTCAACACAGAATCCGAGTCTGGGTTTAAGAGTAGAATTTACTTTTTCTTCTTCATTCAAAGAAAGAAACCCACGAAAAAACATAATTCTATGACAATAGGAACATCACACTACGTTCATTAATTCAATGAGGGAAGGTGTGACAAAGATATAAAAGAATTTTGAATCAAAATACAAAAAGAATGCAAGTAGGTCTAGTTGACGGCGCTGCGAATTCTCCTTATTTGACCAGCAGAACCAGTGAGAACACCAATATCTCCCATCTTGATCATGGCAGATGCAAAATCAGACTTGAAAATGTTGGGGTTCTTGCTATAATCATTGACAATGTTGTCCGTGGATCCGCCACTAAAGAGAACTTGATCAGAATGAAGAAGTCCCTTCCGTTGTTGTAGATTCTTGAAGTAATTGTCGTCAAAATAATTGGGCGTTACCAAATCCATCGGTGCCAAATTACCATTGCCACGCTTGCGAGTGCTCACAAATCCGACATCAATGTCGCTTGCGTTGTTGTTGTATATCCTATCGCGAAATGTGAAGCATTGAGCTTGTCCTATGGTGTGGGAACCTGACAACGCAACCATGTCCCTTGCATTAAGGCCTTTGTTTCTGAAGGATGTTATAAGTATTGATTGAAAATACACTATGAACTGATATCAGAAGAACAACAGATGCTCTCAATTTAAGACCTCACAAGCTGGGTTTTCATTAGGGAACTCCAAAAGGTTTTTCATTCATTTCACTTCTCAAAGACACAGACTGCAACCTTAAAAACAATTCCGATGTCAACACAAAAAGACCACAATACCCCATAACTAAAAAGACCAAATAGGAAAGATAATAAAACAAAAGAAACAATGAGACAGACGAGCACAATTCAACCAACAAACTCCCTCTTGAATTGAGCTCTGGGTATCACACCAAGCAGACTCCTCAGCATACAAAATTTATCTCTTGGAAGTGCCTTTGTCATGATATCAGCAACTTGAACTTCAGACCTGCAAAACTCCAATGACACCACCTTCTTAGCAATGACATCTTTTATGTACTGGTATTTGATAGCAATGTGTTTGGTGCGGTTGTGATCCACAGAATTTTTAGCAATTGCAATTGCAATTGCGGACTTGCTGTCACTCTGAATAACAGTTGCCTCCTCTTGATTAACTCCAATGTCACTTAGAATTCTCCTCAGCCAGACAGCATGAGAGGCTGCCTTAGCAGCATAAATATACTCTACCTCAGGCCCTCAACAGAGGATAGAGCCACACAATTCTGTTTCTTAGAGTTCCAGCTACAACAACCAGAACGAACACTGAACATGTAACCACTAGTGCTTCTCATGTCATCAGCAGAACCAGCCTAGTCACTGTCACAGAAGCCAGTGAGTTTCACTTCCCTGCCAGCTTCATAAAAAATCCCATAGTCAATAGTTCCCTGTAGATATCTCAACACTCTTTTGGCTTATCCAAAATGAGTAACATTAGGCTCTTGCATAAATCTTGAGAGTAAGCCAGCTGCAAACATAAGGTCAAGTCTGGTAGTTGTCAAATATAACAAACTCCCAACCAATTTTCTGTAAATATTTGCATCACACCTTTGGGATCCATCATCCTTTACAAGGTTTTCATTAACTATAAGAGGAACTGTCACTGCATTGCACCCATACATATTAAACCCTTCCAATATAGTTTTCACATAGTTGGAGTGGGATATAAAGATTCCCTTAGATGTCTGCTCCACCTCAATACCAAGAAAGTGGCTCATATAGCCAATATCAGTCATCTCATATTTCTTCATCAAATTCTTTTTGAACTCTTTTATCTGAACTTCATTGTTTCCAGAAATGATAATATCATCAACATAGATAGAAACAATCAAGACAGATTTACCTTCAATGAGACTATAGAGAGTATCCTCACTTTTGCTATTTTGAAGACCCATTTTCTTGAAGAATTGATTTACTTCTGAGTACCAAGTTCTTGGGGACTGTTTGAGTCCATAGAGAGCCTTCCTCAATCTATAGACTTTGGCCTCCTCTCCGTTCACAATGAACCCATCTGGTTGAGCAACATAAACCTCCTCTTCCAGCAAGCCATTAAGAAATGTAGATGTGACGTCTAACTGATGTACTTTCCAATTACATTGAGTAGCAATAGAAATGATAACTCTGATAGTTTCAAGTCTAGCAACAGGAGCAACGGTCTCGAAATAGTCTACACCAGGTTTTCGAGAGAAACCCTTAGCAACTAGACGAGCCTTGTGTTTCAGAATGCTTCCATTAGGATTGAGCTTGAGTTTAAATAGCCATTTGACACCAACAATGTCCCTGTTTAGGGGTCTATTCACCAAGAACCATGAATCATTTTTTTCAATCATACGTAACTCCTCTTGCATAGCTTTTAGCCAAACAGGATCTGACATAGCTTCGTCCACACTTTCAGGTTCAACAGTAGCAACATTACATGATTCATAAACGTCAGACATGCTTCTCATCTTTCTTGGGGAAGACTCATTCTCACTCCCTTCTTCATCAGCTTTTTTACTTAAATGGGTATTTGTAGCTTGAGTTTGGAAATCAGAATTCCCTTCATTCACAGACTTATAATCATCAGCATCATCATTATAGTTATCAGCATCCACTTCTTGCTCAACCAACAGATCATAGTTGGGATCATAATTTTTGTCTTCAGAATCAACATTCAGCTGCAAGGTTTTAGTCTCATCAAACTCTACATCTCTACTAATGTAAAACTTCATGCTTCGGGATCAAGTATCCTATAGGCCTTGGAGTTGGAGCTGTAACCAACAAATATGCATTTCTTACTCTTTGCGTCTAACTTAGACTTCTTCTCAGAAGGTATGTGAACATAGCATAAGGATCCAAAGACCCTGAGATATCCAACAGAGACTTTTACTCCACTCCAAGCCTCTTTAGGTGTCAAATCTATCAGAGCTTTTTGTGGGGCTAATATTCAGAACATGCACAACAGTGTGAACAGCTTTAGCCCATAGAATAAGAGGAAGCTCCTTCTCAAACAACATAGCCCTTGCCATCTCAACTATAGTCCTGTTCTTTCTCTCATAAACGCCATTTTGCTGGGGACTATATGCAGCAGTTAGATATCTCTTGATCCCTTCATGCTTACATAAATTGTTAAATTCAATGGAGTTGAATTCCCCTCCCCTGTCACTTCTAATACTCTTTATCTGTCTACCACTTTCCTTTTCAACTGCAGCTTTGAATTCTTTGAAAAACACAAATGCTTCAAACTTGTCTTTTAGAAAATACATCCAGATTATTCTGGTAAAGTCATCAATGAATGTAAGAAAATACTTACACTTATTGAAAGACTCAACTTTCTTGGGGCCACAGATATCTATGTGCACAAGTTCAAGAGGTTCAGATGCTCTCCATGATGATGCTTGAGGAAATGATTTCCTATGTTGCTTATCAAGCATACACCCTTCACACTTTTCAGTCATAGAAGAAAGCTTAGGTATACCAATAACCCGATGCTTTTCTTGTAAAGACATTAAACCAGCAAAGTGAAGATGACAAAAACGCTTGTGCCACAAGTCTGAAACAGTTTCTTTCTTCTCTATTGCTTGAAAAACATATTCCTCTTGACATGGCAGATCAACTAAAAACTTCCTCTGGTTCTTCATTTTCACCACCATTAACACTTTCTTATGATTTTCTCTATCAAAAACAATACACTTATCATCTACAAAATCTAGTCTGTATCCATGTTCCATCATTTGTCCCACACCTAGTAAATTTTGACTAAGTGCACGAACAAATAGAACATTGCTTAATAAATAGAACAAATAGAACTTACCTTTGAACCAGCAGTCATCAGGAACATGACCAAACCTCTTACAAATATCACAGATGATCCTTTTATCAGATGCATTTGAGTTTCCTCCATGCTAAACTTTTGTATCTCCTTTCCAGTTTACTTGCTTGCCTTTTCTAGCATCCTCCCTCATGGAAACTTTGGCCTGAAAGGCAGACTCCAATGACTGATTTGAATCCCCTTTTTTCTGTTGTTTGTTCTCATGAGACTCAAGTGCATTCACTAATTCTTCTGGTTTCAACATAGAGAGATCTTTTGATTCAAAGACAACAACCACAATGTCATACCTCTCCAAAAGACTTATCAGCATCTTTTGCACTTTTGATCATTTATATCCTCCCCCAAAATCCTCATCTGATTCACTAGATCAATGAGACGAGAATAGAAGTCCCTAATACACTCACTTTCTTTCTTTTGCACATTTTCAAACTCCCTTATGAGATTTTGTAACTTTATAACAGAGGTTTTTTCATCACTTCCAAATTCATTTGCAATAATTTCCCATGCATCTTTTGTATATTCACATCTTATTATTCGAGGAAAGATTTCAGGACTCACCCCATTTGGAAACCTTGTCAGAGCTTTGGCATTAACCATTCTATCGCTTTCTAATTTTTTTCTTCTTGACAAACTCAAAACTGCTTTCATTTTCAGGTTCCTGGTAGCCGGTAACCACCATGCTCCACAGCCCTTCTGACATCAGGTATGTGCGCATTTTGACCTTCCAAGTATTATAACCAAGACCTTGGAAGACCGGCGTGAGAGTGGAAGCTTTCTCAGACGAGTTCGCCATGACTGAAATCTTCAATCCAAGGAACACAACTTGCTCCAATACCACTATTGATTGAAAATACACTACCAAATGATATCAGAAGAACAACATATGCTCTCAGTTTAAGACCTCACAAGTAGGGTTTTCATTAGGGAACTCCAAAAGGTTTTTCATTCGTTTCAC
Organism: Tripterygium wilfordii; assembly: GCF_013401445.1. Taxonomy (NCBI): domain Eukaryota; kingdom Viridiplantae; phylum Streptophyta; class Magnoliopsida; order Celastrales; family Celastraceae; genus Tripterygium; species Tripterygium wilfordii. The sequence goes on from NC_052234.1 coordinate 3,404,918, forward strand.
TTCTCAAAGACACAGACTACGTCCTTAAAAACAATTCCAATGTCAACACAAAAAGACCAGAATACCCCAAAACTAAAAAGACCAAACAAGACAAATAATAAAACAAAAGAAACAATGAGACAGACGAGCACAATTCAACCAACAATAAGTTGTTCAAGGCCGTCTGTAAAAGCAGGAAGGTCTCCACCTTCAACCAAAGTTCTGCTTGCAGTGGTTGAGTCTCTTCTTCCAAGTTTCACTATCCAAGATGGGCCACCTACATATTCGGATGCATCTCTGGCTGCCACTGTAATGATATCTGTACAAGATACAACGCCAGGACATGCTTTCTCTACTTCGGCTTTGGCGTTGTCTATGACTCCATAGCCTCTAACAGAACCATTATTAGGACGGGTAGTATTCTCACTTTGGATTGAGGAGGTCTCATCTAGTAAGATGGATGCATCGCATCCAACAACGAAGCAATCATGGACTACCAAATTAATAGGCTACATGTCATTTTCGTATTTCTAGAGAAAAATATGTACGCTCCATTGGGAACGAATTATCAATGGAGCGTATATATTTTTTAATTCCCTTTTTACTCAACACATTGTCTATTTTTCTCAAAATACGTAGTGTACTGTAAAACCACGGGTCCCATAGCTAAACACATGGTATTACATTACTTGTAATTTGCAACCTATTGCATTACGTGTACTGCAACCAACTGGTTGTTGACTCATTCTTATGATCGAAGCTCTAAAAAGAGACAGCTTGGCTGGAATGATACATCGTACAACACCCCTCAACTCAGCTGGTACTCAAGCAGTGGGACACGCTCGGACCTTTTGAAGAAAGGCCCTCAGTTATCCACAGAGGACCCAAGAAACATGATGCTCGGCACCTTATTGTTACTTAGTTTTTTTTTAAAAAAAAAAACTAAATAAAAAAGTCGTGGAGACAATAAAAGAAAAGTAAAGGCAAAGAGAAGCCGATCGAGCCTATTGCCCTCCTCTAACCTCTTCTGAGATGAAGGCAGGAAAAAGTTACACATTTATACGGCCGAACTGATCACCCATGCAAAGGTGTAGGGGGCTTATAATAATACCAAAAATCACTTTCCAATGATATCTCGAAATGTGACACCAAAGTAAGACATGTGGAACCACGTCATCGAGGTGACGAGCCGCAGCTAAGATGCCGAGGTAACGAACAAGCTGAGATGCCGAGGCGCCTAACAAGTTAAGATGCCAATGTGTCCATAAAGCTACGATGCCGAGGTGCCAAATACCATATCGCCGAGGTGGCCAACATCTTCTCATCCGAGATTTTGAGTATGACCGTCGAGGAGCCAAGATGTGTAGAGGTGCCCGAAGTGTTGCCAGATTATATAATCGAAGTAATGCAACTGAGAGAACAGCATCTCGACTAGACCGAGATGCCACCTCAGCACAAACAAGTAAAGTCATCCCAGAAACTCCTGGTGACCGAATGCCAAGGGGAACAAAGAGTGTTGAAGGAGACCGACTCCAATTAGAAAATGAATCAGGATGGGATTCGCCGTCTATAAAATCTGCTTAAAAATTAAGAAGGAAGAGATCTTCTCCTTCAAATATTAGAATTCTCAAACTGATAAAAAAGGGACCTCCAACTCTAGGTAAACGGGCTCAAACTGAAAAAATCTCTCTTGAACTTATGGACAAAAAGGAAAGAAGACTTGACAAGCAATGAGAAATGTTTAATACATGTAATCACTCTTGAGCAAGTTGCCCAATACATTACAAATGACTTGTTTATATACAGAGGTACCAACGGGCAAAACAAGTAAATAAGGAAATAATAAGTTTTGTTTTGAAAGCGTATATCTCTCATATCTTCTTTCTTTAACGTTTCCTCTTTGTGAGCCTTGCTTTAGTGAATCCCATTGCTATTGCCTTGCATAGAATAAGGTAGGTGTCAAACGGTCCAAGGGAGATTTTCTCCTTGACTGACTCTGATTCTTCAATGGTAATAGATGATAAGTTTGCTTGATTGTTGGGTTGATGTTTGTGGCTATTGTGAATGACCAACAGTCCAAGAGTTAAACTTGATTGTGCATGATTTCCTCCTTGATTTGTGTGGCTATCTAAGGTGACAAGCGATATATGGGAATTTGCATGATCATCTCCATGAGTTGCGTGAGTGGTAGGATTGGTAGGGCTATTATCATTAACACCCTTCCTCAAGTGGGAGAGTGGAATGCAATGAACTCCCAACTTGACTTTAAAGTGGTGAAACAGATGTTTGGGGAGTGTTTTAGTGAGAATGTCGGCTGTTTGGCGAGTAGAGAGGATATGACGGGTAACAAGAGCTCCTACAGCCACATTTTCACGAACAAAGTGGAAGTCAATTTCGATGTGTTTGGTACGAGCATGGAACACAAGATTAATGGTCATATGTAGAGCTCCAAGATTGTCACTGAACAACTGAGGTGGACGAAGTAAAAATAATCCAATATCACAAAGTAGATATGTGAGCCAAGTTATTTCAGCGGCAGTGGAGGCAAGTGCTTGATATTTAGCTTCGGTGCTTGAACGAGCTACAGTGGATTGTTTCTAAGAGGACCAGGAGATACAATTCGCACCAAGGAAGATACAATAACCAAAAGTGCTGCGTCGAGTAAGATGACAACCTGCCCAATCTGCATCACAAAATGCATTTAAAGTTAGACCACTTTGAGTGATAAATCTAATACCTTGATCGATGGTGCCCTTTAAGTAGCATAGTATTCTTTTAACGACTCGAAGATGAAAGAGAGTTGGTTTTTGAATATGTTGACAGACTCTATTAACCGCATGTGTTATATCTAGTCGAGTGAAAGTAAGATATTGCAATGCTCCAACGATGCTGCAGTATTCTGTTTCATTAACTGGCTAACTATCATCCAAGAGTTCAGTAGATTTAATAGCGATTGGAATGTTGAGTTTGGTGGCCTCAAGCATTTGGGTGCGTTCAAGTAGTTCTCGTGTGTACTTTGTTTGAGATAGAAACAACCCTCCATGGAAATATTTAACCTCGATGCCTAAGAAATAGTGAAGAGCCACAAGATCCTTTAAAACAAATTCCTCACCAAATTTGGAGATGATGGCACGAATAAAATTATCACTATCACCTGTAATTATAACATCATCCACATATGCAAGTAATAATATGGTATGGTCATTGCTTTTTAAAATGAATAATGAAGAATCAGCCTGCCCACATATAAAACCTAAAGAAAGCAAAAATTGAGATAATTTATCAAACCAAGCTCGTGGAGCTTGTTTTATACCATATAGAGATTTTTGAAGTAAGCAAACATGATGGGGAAGAGAGGGATTGATAAAACCTGGAGGTTGTTCCATATATATTGTTTCTTTGATAAGTCCATGAAGAAAGGCATTCTTGACATCGAGTTGGCGGATGGTCCACATTGAGGTGACAGCTATTGCAAGGATGGTGCCAATAGTTGTGGGTTTGACAACCGGACTAAACGTCTCATCAAAATCAATCCCACGAACTTGAGTAAATCCTCTAGTGACAAGACGAGCTTTATAACGTTCTAAGGACCCATCCTCCTTATATTTGATGCGATACACCTATTTGGATCCAACAATGTTTGAGTTTGGAGGTCTAGGAACAAGCTTCCAGGTGTTGTTGGCATGAAGAGCATTTATTTATTCTTGCATAGCTGCTCTCCAGTAATTGGATTTGAGAGTTGTTTTTAAGGACTTTGGTTCCTCAAACTTTGTGCATTTTACTGCATTCAGAAGAAACATTTTAGACTTTAATTGAGGATTTTGTTTGAGTGTACCTCATGTGATGACCGGAGTTGGAGGAGATTTCTCTGGCGATGTGGTTGAGAGCGGTGGAAGTTCGATGAATAATTGTTCTGTGAGATCATTGGTAACATCCTATAATCATGACATGTCTATGTTTATATTGTCATCAATGGCACTTGAAGTGGCTACGAATGATACAACTTCTGGGATAAGTTGCTTGATTGAGGGAGTAGTTACATGAGATGGTGTTGCTGAGGCAGTTGTGTCGACAAGATTTCTATCTATGAGAGGAGAGTTCCCTTCCTGAATAGGAGTTTGCTGTATTTCAGTGGGAGGCGAATTCTCGTCCTGAATGGCATTTGTTGCGACATATGTTGGTTGGTGTGAGGAGAACTCCCTTCCTAAATGGTAACTATTTGTATTTCGGTGGGAATAGAATTCTTTTCCATGATAGTGGTTTCAACATCAAGAGCATCAGGAATGGTGGATTCTGGGGTATGGATACCATCCATGGTATGTTTCGGTTGGAAAGAACAACAGTCAATTTCTAGATTGCTTGATGTTGGAGGAGTTGTTTTGGTAGGTGGTGCTAGTGAATGATTCTTCTCAAACCAATCAAAATCATTGGGATATTCTGTAACTGCAAGGTCAGTAGAGATATTAGAAGAATTATGCATATAAGGAAAAACTTTTTCGTCAAAAACCACATGTCTTGAAATATGAACTTTATTGGTAGAAGGATCCATGCATCTAGAGCCCTTATGAATAGGACTATATCCTAAAAATATACATGGAACAGTTTTCTTAGAAAATTTATTGTTAGAAGAAGTTTTTATGTAAGGAAAGCATTTGTAACCGAAAACACGTAATCCACTATAATTAGCATCTTTTTGAAATAACTTCAAGAAAGGGGTTTTCTTATTTAAAACCAAAGAAGGCAAACGATTGATAAGAAAGATGACAGTTAAGAAAGCATCAACCGAAAAAACATAATGGGACATTAGCATGAAAAAGTAAAGTGAGCCATGTTTCGACAATATGACGATGCTTTCTTTCTGCAATGCCATTTTGCTCCGGTGTGTGTGGACAAGATAAACTTTGAATGACACCGCAAGATGAGAGGTGATTTGTGAATATTGTTGAAGTAAATTCTCCTCCGTTGTCGGCTTGAAATACTTTTATTTTCCTGTCAAACTGATTTTCAACCATTCTTTGAAACTTTAAAAAACAATCAAAAAGTCAGATTTTTTTCTCAAAGGATACAACCATGTGTAACGAGAGAAATCATCAATAAATAAAACATAATATCTGAAATGTTGGATAGAAGAGACCGGAGCCGGCCCCCATAAATCACAATGCACTTTTCTAAAGGAAATTCAGAGATGCTATTAGAAATACCAAATGGTAGTTTGCATTGTTTTCCTACTTGACAACTATTATAGCATTTTAGAGCTGTACGGTTGTACTTGCCACATATTTGACATGGATTGCCTTGTGCATCATTGTTGGCCTTTTGATTTGTTTCATTTCTAGTCTTGTCTCTTTCGGTTTCACCATTGGAATTTCATCCATGAGGATTTTGGTTTCTATTTTGATTATAGTATGCTCTTCCAGCAGGAATGAAGCTTAAAGAGAGCTACTAGCGTAGAAACAGATGAGAGAGGAGAGCTTATCAACGTGGACCTTTTGTTCACTGATCAACAAAAAGACATGGATGTCAAGCTTTTTTTAGAGGCTTTCAAACTTAGGGAACATATGTCCCAACCAAACCTCATAGCGAGAATCTTTAGTAGGCCAGAGACGGATAAGAGAAATTGAAATATGGGTTTCAAGAGTGTGTGGGTCTAAAAGGAAGATTATACTCGTAAATGGGATAATAGGGATCTAGAGAATCGACAAAAGAATCAGGAAGAGTAGGAGATAGACCAAAACATTCAAGGCCAAAAGTAGATATTGGCACCTGTAAGACGGGATAGGGGTCGACAAGCATACCTTCTTTCACAATAATCTCTTGTACCTAATGTCCAAGGCTAGCTCACAAGTGGCTAGAGCTAGTATTTTCCATGGCTGAAAGCAGGAGCAGAGGTTTGGAAGAAAGTAGAAGGTGAGGAAAGAAACAGAATGGTTAAAAGTTGCCAAAGTTTTTGTGGACGTTAAATAGTCTACAATAAATGCATTGGCTGACAAAACGTCAATCAAGCTATTGGTTGGTTGAAGAAGCAGGTTTGCGGGGGGCATTGTTTGTACTAAAAATCACCTATAGTCACAAATGGGCACGTGGAAGCGTGGGATCTACCTTTGGACACACTCATCCAATCACCATGTGACAGGTGGAGAGGCTTTATGATTAACCGTTTGTTCATTTTGCGAGGATTCTGATTTTATTTGAGTTGAAATCTAAGAATCTAAAACTAGAGATTAGGATTGTTGAAGGGGCTTTATCCGAAATCGCTAAAATTCAGGAATTCATTGTCAAACCCATTTCTTCCATTTTAAATGGTTTGTTATAAAGTGGGAGATATTTTAGCTAAATAAGCTCATTAAAGTTCAGGAAATCACGAAGTTTAAGGCCCACACGCTTCTAAATGATCTCAGACACGTCTCACGCAATTACACGTTGAACAGAGTCCAAACGTGACTTCCCATTAATAGCAAGCATGAAGCCTACATTACAAGAGAGTGGGACAAGCTATATGTCCTTAGACCTTAGTGCTCCGATAGCCTCCATGAAGAAATACTACGCCTTGGGTCCATGACCATGATCCACACAATTTGAAGATGTGGTTGTTACAGGAGAATTTTATCCACTAACCCAAACAGCAAGTGATGGATCATACTTAACACAAGAGCAGGGTGAATTGTGTCCCCAAATTCCGATAGGAATCCCTTTTTACAATTTAAAAGGAAATCAATGTCATTTAACAAGTAGCACACAACTTTGGACTCTAATGATTATCCTAATCAGTATTCAATCAAATGCAAGATGTGATACAATATGGTGAATGATCAAATATCAAATAATCAAGAATCGCACAAAACAGATTTTTCAAACTATACACTACGCACAGAATAGTGAGAAGGCCTTGAGTAGTGGCTCAGGAGGAAGCTGGGATTTCAGTAGACAATGGATGCTTGAATGCTTGAAAGCTTTGAACAAAGTTCTCCCTTGATTGCAAATGCTTCTCCAAATGTGAGAGGAAGGAGAACCCCTCTTTCGATACAATTATCTCTTACAAGCTCAGCTGTTGGATTGAACTTAATCTTCAAACTCAGCCATTCATTTGATGCTAACAATCTGGTCCGTTGATGTTACTTGAGAAACAAATCCCACCCTCCATTTAAGTGCCGTTGGGACACCTTCTCAAAGTTGACAACTTTGCTTCTTTGTATAGCAGCCATTGGATACACATGAATCTTCAAATCTGATTCTTTAATCCTTCTTTAATTCTCAGCCATAGATGCACATTGTACTATGCCATCTTGTCCCTTTATTTTGGCTCCAAGAATCAAGTAAGTTATTCTTTTACTAAGTCTTGTTTGGTTGCAACAAAGGAATCCCCAATAAAGCTCAAGTCTTGAATGAGAGAATGCCAAACAAGAAATATAGGTGATGTGGCCTCTTCTCCTCCAAGCATCTTCCTTATCTCCTTCTTTTCTTGACATTCACGAAAAGGTGCTCCCACACATGTTCCGATCGATCGGACTTGGTCCAACGATGTCTTACATCATTTATTTTAATTAGAAAAAATTACAATGAATTCGAAGACGCATAGAAAAACCAATTGAATAATAAAAATTTCTTGGAAACAATCACAGTGACGTAAATGATAGGTGGTAATCGTTTTACTTCTCGCTTGCTAAATATTTTCGACATTAATTTGGCATTAAACCGTATCTTGAATGTTAAAAAACAATTACGAGAAATCATAAAAATTTGATCTTGATGTCTCATTTGTGTGGTCTCATTTTGATGTGAATGCTCTTGAACATAACGTGTGAGGCTTCCATTCCGTGCAGAGCTGAGACCATTCTATTCCGCGAGGCTGTCGTCCATTTTTTCCAAAGCAAACCTGTGGAGAGACGATTAAGTCTTAAGGAGATAGAGACTACTCTGGGCTTGGCATTGGACAATCTCCTTTTCTGCTCTAGCTATTCATCAGTGGTAATGTATTTTCAGATTGATTACTATCGATAATATGGTAAAGTTGTTCCTCTTTCAGATTGATTTTAGTATTACAGTATGTTTCAGTTCTTAGTATACCATAAACACCCACTATTACCCACAACAGATTGTCTAGATGTTTTACATGATTCGCTTTATTTGAGAGAAAATTACAATAAATTGAAACACACAAAATAAAAATTGTTGTACACAATCACACATATATATGTATGTAGACGATGGTGGAAAGTACATATATATATTAGTTGACAGCGCTGCATATCCTCCTTATCTCCACAGATGAACCAGTAAGAACGTCAATGTTTCCCATTTTAATCATGGCAGATGCGAAATCGGAGTTAAAGAGAGAAGGATTCTTGCTGTATTCATAGACAATTTTGTCGGTGGATCCGCCGCTAAAGAGAACTTGGTCAGAGTGAAGAAGACCCTTCTTTTGTATCAAATTCTTGAAGTAATTGTTATCAAAAGAATTGGGTGTCACCAAATCAAGTGGTGAGAGATCTATAAATAAGGGTATAAATGTCAAATTGAAAGGGAATAATGTAATTTCTTAAACTGTGTGTAAAATTGAAGGGAAAAATCAAAATAGGACGGAGGGAGTATAAAATTCCTTAAAATGTAACTTACATATATATATATATACACACACAAATCCATATTCCATAACTTATTGATCCAAAAGTTGACATGGACAAAAAAAAAAAAAAAAAAAAAAAACCTATACCAAAACCCAAGAAAGAAGTAAGAATTTGGTTTTCCAAGACACCATGAAGAAGGCAGGCAGGACCATATAATCCACACACATTGGAAAACTCAAAAAAACTCTCATTACACAACTCTCAAAAAACCCTAATTTTCATTCATCAATGGCTCTCTCCATAATCTATATAAACTCTCTAGTACCAAACCAAATTTCACATCCAACTAAAGTTTTAACTACAAAAAGGAGAACAACTAGCTAGATTATCATTACATTTCTAGCAATTCCACAATGAAGAACATTTTCTTCTCAATGGTTTTCCTCCTCTCTCTATTGTTCTTGCTTGCCAACGTCAATGAGGCTGCCGTGCCATGCAATGCAGTAACAGCCAAGGCTGCTGGGTGTGTTGGGTTTGCAATGGGGAGGGACTCCACGCCGTCCCCTGCTTGTTGCAGTGGACTCCAACGGCTTGCCGAGACTGTCAAAACCCTCGACGATAAGAAGGCGATCTGTCGATACTTGTAGTGATTATACTAAGGCGGATGGAGAATCGTCGGTGACTAAGAGTGGAGATGGTGGTTGAGGTATGTGTTCATATATTCTGAGTCTCTGACTTTGTTGTGATTTTTTCTGGTATGTGTTCATATATTCTGAGTCTCTGACTTTGTTGTGATTTTTTCTTTCGTAATATAAGGGATTGGATTTGGAATCGATTGGTCATTGTCAAGAACAGATTCTCTAAAAGATAGAGATGCCATCTCAGAGCATATAAGTAGACTCACGTTGGAAATCTCTGTTGACCGGGAGCCAAGAGAAATCGAGAGTTCTAAAAGAGACTAACTCCAATTAGGAAATGAATTAGGATTGGATTCACACTATTTAAAATCCGCCTAAAAATCAGGAATGATGAAATCTTCTTTTACCAGTATTAGAACTATGAAACTCATGTAATGGGAGACCTTCATCTTCAAGTAAACAAACATAAATTCTACTTTTTATATTTTGTACTTTAGAGGGAGAAATAGAGCTTTGAACACCAATACTCCCCCATTGATAGCCTCTTTTCAATTTACAAATTTCACCTAGATCGTATAGTCAATTACATATCTAAGACCTTTTCCTTCTAAAATTGCGCGCCAATAAAATTGGTGCCCTAATACATATAGCAACCAATATGTGAAACTAATGGAGACACATCGACAAACTGTTTCCCATGACATTTTTTTAGACAGAAACAGTTTGATCAAAATAACATGACAGCACTTTGACTGACATAAGGTACAAAATTCTGACCGTGGAAAAAAATTTGTAAAATGAGTGATTAAAGTGAAAAATTTGGAATGTGAGTGACTGAGTTGTAACAAGACCTATTTGTCAGTAGCCAAAAGTAACATTTACTCCACTTTGTACTAATGGGTGAAGGTCGGTAAAAAATCGAATACTTTATGCTCAATATCAATTTGAATTAATAAAATGAAAATCAAAAGAGAATAAATTTAAAAATGTGATGCCAAACAAGAAATATAGAACATGCTATTATTAAAAGTGAAAGTACAACCAAATTTAGTTACAGATTGTCTACGATGTTTTACATCATTTATTTTTAATTGAGAAAAAATTAGAATTAATTGAAAGACGCATATGAAAACAATCACACTAACGTAAATGATGGAGAAGAGTATATTTATTAGTTAACAGCGCTGCATATCTTCCTTATCTCCCCAGATGAACCAGTAAGAACATCAATGTTTCCCATTTTAATCATGGCAGATGCGAAATCGGAGTTAAAGAGAGAAGGATTCTTGCTGTATTCATAGACAATTTTGTCGGTGGATCCGCCACTAAAGAGAACTTGGTCAGAGTGAAGAAGACCCTTCTTTTGTATCAAATTCTTGAAGTAATTGTTATCAAAAGAATTGGGTGTCACCAAATCAAGTGGTGACATAGTTAACATCAAGCAGAATCGAGCCATCACATCCCTGAGAAAATAAAAAAATATATGGAGATATAGTTAACATCAACTTGTTGGAATTTGTTATCATATCTACGCGTAATAGTAACATAGTGAATACTATAATCCACAAGTATAAGTGTGACTCATTCTTATGATTATGATTATAAGATATTTTATGAAGAAGTTCGACTATAACTCATGTGTCAATACTAGATATGATAGATGCGTCCAAATCAAAGAGAGGAAATGTTCACGTTAAAAGATGGGTGTTCATGTGAATCATTCAAGGGGAGACTCTTTGGCGTTTACTAATAAATGATTTAGATCCTGATATAGGGAGACCATTAAACAAGTTTTCGTAACCAATAGAAAAAGTCACTCTAATTTATTATAAGACAAATAAATTTTAAAAAAGTAGTCTCACAAACAAGTAGAATCATCTCGGAAACTCTTGCTAACCGAACCCCAAGGGGATCATAGGGTCTTGAAGGAGATTGACTCCAATTAGAAAATAAATCAGAATGGGATTCACCCTCTATAAAATAAGTTTAAAATTTGGAAGGAAGAGATCTTGTCCTAGCAAAATTAGAATTCTCAAACTAATAAAAAAATGTGACCTCCAACTCTAGGTAAACATGTTTTAAATCATTTATTTTAACTGGGAAAAAATTATAATGAATTGAAAGATGCATAAAAAATAAAACAATTGAATAATAACTGATGTTTTACATGATTTACTTTATTTGAGAGAAAATTACAATAAATTGAAACACACATAAAATAAACAATTGAATAATAACAAATTATTGAACACAATCACACACATATATATGTATGTAGACGATGGTGGAAAGTATACATATATTAGCGGACAACACTGCATATCCTCCTTATCTCCCGAGATGAATGACCGGACCTCTATTTTGAGGTCCTAATACCATCTAATTAGGGGTGCTAGTGTTTAAAGTAACGCATTTGTGTTTAAATAAAGTAATTTTACCCTTATAGATATTTTCCTTTGGTTTTCCAGGAAATCGGGTATAAATGATTGAATTGGGGACTCTTGGAGCAGAATGAGGAAGCTGGAATTCATCAAGTGTCTATAGGGGTCAAAGTCAACCTCAACAAATTATATGGGTCATGTTCAACCCAACAACAACATAAAAGCCCAACAGAGGCTAGGGCCTCGAAGCCCAACAATAATAAAAGCCCAACAGAGGATAGGGCCCCGAAGCCCAACAACATAAAACAGACCAGAACTTACAGTCCCAAAAGGACTTGGTCTTATCAAGGCAGTACGAAGCTGATGCAGATAAGGCCGAACCAATAACTAAGGGACGAAGCCGAAGATAAGGCAGTTCCTCGTTAAATGGTAACAGCCGAAACTGCTGCAAACTACTACAAACTCCTCCAAACTACCGTAAACTCCTCCAAACTGCTATGAACTTCTCTAACTGCCACAACTGCTGGTAACTGCTCAAGAAAAGCATAAAAGGAGTTCATTAGGAGGGTGGAGGGGGATTCGGATTGGGATTTCTTACTCGCACTGTATTCACAAGTGATAAATAAAATATCATATCATTCTGCACTGTGGACCTAGGCTAAAAGCCGAACCACGTAAAATCTCTCTGTTTTGTCTTATATTTTCCCATTCATTCTCCACAATTCGATTGTCGATAATTTAGATCAACAATTTGGCACGCCAGATAGAGGGAGCAGATAGTATTATCACAATGACAAACGCAGAAGATTCACGAGATGATGCTGTAAGCGAGAACATGAAAGCTTTGATTCAACGCTTCGACGAACATGAAAGAAGGGTCCAACAGTTGGAGCAAGATAACTTGACTGTTCGAAGAGAAAATCAAAAGCTACTTGATCTTATGAATCAACCTTCAAGTCCACATGTAACCAGAACCGTCCCTGCAAGTACTGTCCCAAGTACTTCTGTTCGACTCAATGATGGACAAACAACGCAAATTCCCAACGCAAGTGTTCCCTTGCCAGGATTTGTGCATCAGACAGAATCATCATTGGTATCAACATCAACTCAGTTTCTAAGGCCAACGACACAATCCATGGCACCACTGTTTCCTATACCAAAGTCATCTTCGGCTATCCCAACAATTGGTGCCTGGTCAAACAAAACTACAACATTGCCAGAAATTGCAACGCAGCGAAGTGTCGATAAAAGATTGGAAGAAATGGAGTCAGCCTTCTTCAGGATACCAGGCATGCCACCACCTATAAAGAAAAATCGTACTTTCCTCAAATCTCCATTTGTTCATGCCATTGCCATGGAAGAGCTCCCAAAGAAATTCATCATACCACATATTAAACCTTATAATGGTACCACTGATCCAGAAGATCATGTGGATCAATATAGTCAACGATTGACTCTGGTATCATACCCATTCAACAAGCATGGAGCATGCATGTGCCGAGGATTTAGTTCAACCTTGGTGGCACCTCTTTTGAAGTGGTATCTTAATCTTCCAGAAGGGCAAATCGCTTCATTCGCACAATTGGCCGATGCATTTGTTGAACAATTTGCAAGCAGTAGGAAAATAATTCCAACATCGGATGATCTATATCGACTGCGACAAAAGCAAGGAGAATCTCTATGGTCATTCTTGATGAGATTCAATAAAGAAAAACTGGAAATTCCAGGATGCTTAGATGAAATTACGATCAATGCATTTCACATGGCTCTTCTTCCTGGAAGCAAATTATACGGAAAGCTTACCCGTTATCCATGTAAGTCTTTTCAAGAAGTTCAGGCAAGAGCAAGCGTTCAAATTAAATGGAAGGAAGATGAAGGAAGGCTTCCAGAGCGACTAACAGAGTAGCCGAAGAAATCTGAGCAAAAGCAAACAAGTTCAGAAGCTCTGCGATATCCTCGCAAAGATCCTAAACGGATCGATTTCAAGAAGAAACCTCGATCTCCTGAATACAATTTGGTAATTCCACCAAATGAAATCTTATCAGTGCTGAAGAAAATGGGAGATGTTGTTAGATGGCCCGACAAATTATGTAAACTGCTAGATCAACGGATACTTCCAAATGGTGTGAATTTCAAAACGATTACGGGCATACAACAGACGACTGTTTCACCCTCAAAAAAGAAGTAATTCAATTGCTAAAGAAAGGTTATCTTCGGGATTTACTATCCGAAAGAGGAAAAGCGGCGATGTCTCAAGCTGAAAGACGAGAAGAGGAACAGAAGCCACCGCCTCCAGAGAAGATGATTAACGTAATATTTGATGGATCAGAGATTAGCGGAATTACACATTCATCAGCAAATAAACATGTCAGGCAGACAGAAAATTCTGAGTTATGGAATGATAAGCCGATGGTACAATTCACGAGACAAGTTATCAGCTTCACAGACGATGAGATGACGAAGCTACTCAATCCACATGATGATGCCCTGGTAGTAACTTTGCAAATTGCCAATTGCGAAGTTAAAAGAATCATGATTGATGATGGCAGTTCAGCAAATTTACTGTTCATGTCCATACTCCAAGCAATGGGTCTTTCAAAAGCAGAGGTAATCAGAGGTCCTATACCACTCATCGGCTTCAGCGGGGAACAACAATACACCATCGACTCTATTCCATTGCAAGTATATACCAAAGAAATAAATCTCCAGGTTCGATTTAATATATTAGATTGTCAATCTCCATATAATGCGATACTTGGATGACCTTGGATTCATGCAATGAGGGCTGTGCCATCAACTTATCATCAAGTGATACAATTCCCAACAAGAGATGGAATACAAGAAATATATGGGGATCAACGTCAAGCAAGAAGTTGCTATGAACAAGCATTGAAAGGAAAAACCAAAGCTTTATAGCAATTACAGCAAGGGCTGATTCTAAGTAATCAAGAAGAACCAGCTAATAAGGAGATAAAAGAAGTCATTATTCATCCGGATTATCCAGATCAGAAGATTCAGATTGGAACCAACCTGGATCATCAACTTCGAGAAAATTTGATCCGATTCCTGTAAAATCATAAACATACTTTCGCTTGGACGCATGTAGATATGATTGGAATCGATCCGAATATTATCACTCATCAATTGCAGGTCGATGATAATTTCCTTCCAGTAAGGCAGGAAAGACGAAGATTCGCTCCAGAAAGAAATAAAGTCATCAATGAGGAAATTCTAAAGCTGCTAGATATTGGATTCGTCCGCGAAGTTCAATACCCAGACTGGCTAGCAAATGTGGTTATGGTAAAAAAGAAGAATGGAAAGTGGAGAGTCTGTATCGACTTCACATATCTGAATAAAGCTTGTCCGAAAGATTCTTTCCCACTTCCTCATATCGATGTACTTGTGGATGCGACAGCAGGGCATGAACTACTCAGCTTTATGGATGCATTCTCCGGATATAATCAAATCTTGTTGCATCCAGGAGATCAAGAGAAAACTGCATTCATAACCGAACGTGGTACATATTGTTATAAAGTGATGCCATTTGGATTGAAAAACGCAGGAGCGACATATCAACGGCTGGTCAATCATATGTTCGCAAGTCTAGTTGGAAAAACGATGGAGGTATACATCGATGATATGTTAGTAAAGACTCTGAAGGCCAAAGATCATGTTGAACACCTCAAACAAGCATTTGAAATTCTTGATGTTCATCAGATGAAGTTAAATCCTCTCAAGTGCGTTTTCAGGGTCAAAGTAGGAAAATTTCTGGGATTCATTGGTATTGAAGCAAATCCTAATCAAATCCAGGCGATACTTGATATTCCTCTCCCATAAAAATACGAGACGTACAACGGCTGGCGAGAAAGATTGCAGCGTTAAACAGATTCATCTCCAAATCATCTGAAAGATGTCATCATCTGTTCACGGCTTTGAAAAAATCAGCTAGCTTCGAGTGGACAGGTGAATGTGAGACGGCATTAAAGAAATTGAAGGAATATCTGACCAATCCTCCAATTCTTACGAAGCCAAAAATCGGTGAGATACTCTATCTTTATTTAGCAGTTTCTGAATTTGCAATTAGTGCAGTACTGCTAAGAGAAGAGAACAACCAGCAGCATCCGGTATATTATGTTAGTCGAAGTTTGCTAGATGCTGAAACAAGGTATCCTTTAATGGAAAAGCTTGTTTTAGCACTTATCACTGCAACAAGAAAAGCTTCGTCCTCATTTTCAAAGTCATCCTATCACGATGGTGACGAGCTTCCCGATCAAAATGATACTCCATAAACCAGAATTATCCGGACATTTAACGAAGGGGGCAATTGAATTGACCGAGCATGATATCGAATATCAAGCTCGAACAGCAATCAAAGCCCAAATTCTCGCAGACTTCATCGCTGAATTTAGTCCGGGAATGATGGATGGTGTTCACAAAGAATTGCATCAAAACAAAGAAGACGATGACGCTATTTGGCAATTATTTGTTGATGGTTCAAGTAATGCAAAGGGAAGCGGCCTAGGTATCATCTTAATCTCACCACAAGGAGATCAATTCCCTCAAGCTGTACATTGCGGATTTCATGCTACAAACAACGAAGCAGAATATGAAGCTCTGATTGAGGGACTGAAACTAGCAAAAGAATTAAAAGTTCAACGTGTTCACGTGACTTCAGATTCCCAGTTGATTGTTGTAGTACCCGGTTTTCGTCCGGCCCCAAAAAAAAAAACATTAAAAATTAAAAAATTAAAAATAGAAAAAATTAAAAAATTAAAAAAATTAAAAAATACAATAATAATAATAATAATTCAAAAGCCCGTTCTGGAGCCCGTAAGCTCACAAAAAATTCAAAGCCTATTTCTTGGACCCACAAGCATGCAAAAAATCCTAAAGCCTATTTCTTGGACCATAAGCCCATAAAAATTCCAACACAAACCCAATACAACAAAACCCTAGAAAATATCTAAAAAAATAGGAGAATTAAATAAAATAATAAATAAAACCTTTAAAAAGGAAAGGTGACACCTTTAAGGTTTTTGCAAAAACATTGGAAAATACCAAAATATTAGTTTCTTAGGAGAAAATAAATAGGGTTTGGGGGGACATTTTGGTAAAAGGATGAAATAGGGTTTTATAGGGATAGGGTATAAAAGAAAGAGAGATTGTGGGAGAGAGGGGGCAGCCACATAACTAAGAAAAGGGGGCCAACAATAGGGAGAGCGGTACAACACAATTGAAGAGGAAAAAGAGAGCTGGGAGAAAGGGAGACACCACGCAGAGAAGAAAAGAAAAAAGAAGAAGGTTTCGGGAGGATTGAGCTAAAAAAGGTTGGAGATAGCAAAAGGAGAGGGAAGCAGCCTCACAAGCACACTCACCGGACAAAGAACAAGAAAAGAGAAACAGAGGTGATTGATTCTGTTTTGCTTAGGATTCTGCCTTGATCTATGTGGTTCACTGATTAGTTTAGTTGATCTATGTGGTTATTCTACGCTTTGATGAAATCGGATTTGCTTTCTATTTTTGTTTAGGATTCTGCCTCGATCTATGTGGTTCGTGCTGTTTGATCGATTAGAATAAAACATGAATCTATGCTCGCTGATTTTGAAATCTGGTTTTTTATGTCCATGTTTATTCGATGTCCATGTTCACGATTATTTCCTCGGGTTTCATTACCGGTTTGCCTCTAGCGTTGTTCTCCCCAAATGCAATGATATAAATGCTTGGTTTGCTCCCAGTATTAGCTAAATGTTTTGGTACAGGTTTCTAGTTTTACATTTGGTTTGCTCTCGGTTTAGGTTGATAAAAGGTTTTGGTCTCCATGTATATATGTATATATGGCCCGAGTATATATATATATATATATATGTATAAGGGTATGCATGTATATGAGTTTATATGTTTATGTGTGTATATAAGAATATTGCTTGGGTGTTTATTGGCATGTGTATATTGCACGGTTTGGGTTTACATGTGGTTATGTGTATATATGAGTTTATGTGTGTATGTGAATATGTAAATTTAATTTGAACTTGATATCATGTTTGGACACCCATGTGACCCATTTTTGTGTTTGCTTGTTGGGTTTGGATCGGGCTCGACCCTACTTGGGCCGAGGGACAAGTTAGAGGACTTGGGCCGAAGGGAATACTTAGAGGATTGGACCGGGTTTGAGCAATTAACGGGCTCCATAGGCCATATTTAAATTTGTATTTTTACCTTTATATTTTATTATTTGTCTATATTTTTGTCTTATTTTTATTTGGCATGTATATTCTTGTAAATGTAAGCCATGTAATAGGATAGTGGAAAAATAATGAAAATAGTGTAGAGTAGTGTAATTTATATTTATGCATATTTAGATTGATTAGTATGCATGTTAGGGGTTATTAGTTTAGGATGCATGTTTAGAATGTATATTAGAATTGTATGCATAGATCATTTTCTGCAGATCCGTCAAATCAACAACCATGTCTTTACCAACTTTTCACAAAAACAAATTAATGGATACTACATTAAAGTCAATTAGGAGGAGGACTTGATAACATTCAGCTCCTGCCTAGACTTTAATTGTGTTATCTTTATTTAAACGAAAAACAAATGATAAATTAATTTACTAGATACCTAAATTAAAGTTCATTAGGAGGAGGACTTGATGACATTCAGCTCCTGTCTAGGCTTTAATTATGTTATCTTTTCAAATTAAAGTGTCATTTGTATTTCTAAACACAATGATAAATTAATTTACCAGATACCTAGATTAAAGTTCATTAGGAGGAGGACTTGATGACATTCAGCTCCTGCCTGGGCTTTAATTATGTTATCTCTTCAAATTAAGGTATCATTTGTACTCGTAAAAATAATAGATACCTAAATTAAAGTTAATTAGGAGGAGGATTTGATGACATTCAGCTCCTCCCTATGCTTTAATTAATGTTATCTTTTCAAATCAAAACACCATCTATATTGGACAAACAACTTTTCAAGAAAAAGTACATAGATCAATCTAGGTAACCTTTTAGGGAGTTGTGGGGTGCCTAACACCTTTCCCACACTCAATAGACCCCCTTACCCATTTTCTGGTTGGTAGACCATTTTTTTTTAGTGTCCAATTGCACTTAAATCAATTGGTGGCGACTCTAAATCATTTTTCATCCTTTCATCGCCGGTCCGCGTCGTGACCCCGGTTGCGACAACTGGCTACTCTACTGGGGACATTGGTTTTCATACTAAAGGGGTTGAGCCTATATGATTGATTTTTGTGCTTTTCTTGTATAGTTTTTATGTTAGTTCCTATTTGTATTTGTATGTTAAATTTGAAGAATTTGATGGATTTGTTCAATGTTGTAGATTTCTTCATCAGATATGGGCCTTGTGAGATTTAAATGTTAGGGATATTGGTTTGTATGCTCCCGCACACACATTCACTTATCACTGCACACACATAACCCTATACCCGGGTTACTTAGTGATTAGTGAAGGTTGACCTACCACTTTCATGGGATTCACTTCCCTATATGGGTGGGGGAAGACACCTTCCTGGATTGACGTCCTCTTATGACATTAAGGGATGGGCTTTTGTGATCCAATGGAGCAAAAGCCACCTGATCCAGAGACCTCGTGATTAGTTAGTTAAACCACCCATATGCACCATAGATAAACCGTAGCCATGGTTCTAAACCTCCAGACATTTTTAGACGGTATTACCCATTTTAGGAACAAAAGGGGGCATTCCTATCCCTAACTATTTATTTCACATGCTTATATTATGTTATATTCTTGTACATTTATATACCATGTATCTTTATCCCTTATTTACATATTCATATGTACTTGACACATCAATTAGATTACACTTGTATACACATTTCTTAAGCCACACACGTTCATACATTTGCCATGTATATGTTAGCCTAGGTTGTACCCATGTGCATGCTTGTTAATTATCCATACATGTCCATATATGCTTGCACACTCGTTAATCATCCATACATGTACATATATACTTTTCATATACATAACTATTGCACATATAATAGATCAATTTTTTTAAATCATCTTGTTAATTGTAAGGAGTACTTAGGGTTTGCACAAATAATAACCACATGCATGCATGTTCTTAAAATAAAATAAATGAGGACTAATGTCAATGTTTTCAAAATGCACAGAGAATCATAAATAATCATAGCGTCCAAGAAGCACCATCGACACCCCTATCAGACTCGCCTACAATCAAGAATTATTCAGAATATGGAGCAGGAAATGGGTGAGCATAGTCAGAATCAGGACATAGCTGAACTGAAAGAGCAAATGGCCCTATTAATGAAGAATATGGCGTTGCTGATGAAAGGAAAGGGAGTAGTTGAAAATTCTGAAACACCAGAGGTTCCTGAGAATCATTTGCATCAAGAAGTACCAGTTCACCCACCCGGGTTCACTCCTGTCCGTAACCAATCTTTGCCTGGTTTGCACCAGCATCAATATGTTTCTCAACAGGCAACGACTCAAAACCCAGCTTACATTCATCAAGTTGATCCTCATGGGCATGAGAATCCCTTCCCAGTCGGTGCTAATACCGCGGGAACTTTTATTGGCGGGGTAGTAACTGAGGGAGTTCAGAATGAAGAAAGTAGCTCAATGTATGCTATCAAGAAGTTGGAGAAGAGATTAAGAGCCATGGAGGGTTTCAATGCTGTAGGGATGCTGAACCCAGCCAATTTGTGCTTGATGAAGAATTTGAATGTTCCACATGACTTTGTACTACAAAAATTCAGTTTGTTTGATGGCACTGGAGTCCCTTTGGATCATTTAACAATGTATTGTCGGCGCATGCAGCCATATGCAAGCGATGAGAAAGTGTTGATGCATTATTTCCAAGATAGTCTGACTGGGGCAGCTCAAAGGTGGTTCAATACCCTTAACCCTTCGTCAGTAGCCTCGTGGGAGGATTTGGCTGAAATGTTTATGAAGCAGTATAAGCATAATGAAGAGAAGATCCCTACCATTTACGATCTGCAGAACACAACAATGAAGAGTGGGGAAAGCTTTAGGGAATTTGCCCATCGATGGAAGGATTTGGCAGCCCAGATAATCCCACCCCTTTCAGAAAAGGATTTGTTGAATGCCTTCATTGATGCTCTCCAGGAGCCTTATACTTCCAATTTGGCGGGAGGTGGCCATAATAACTTGGCTGATATGATACAAGCAGGCGAACGAGTTGAACGGTGCATGAAGAGAGGTACTCTGTATTATCCCACCCTAGATAAATCAGACCCGGCTAAAGCAAGTAAAGGCAAGAAGGCGGAAGTGCATTCTGTGAATTTTGATTCAAATCCAGCTGTTTATGGTGTGCCTACTTCAGATTATCGCCCTAGAATCAATGCCCCAAGGATGTCAAGCCCAGGAGCCTACTATAATCATACCCACACCCAAAATCCTTATCCACCCCGATTCAATACACCATTACCCAATCAATACTCGCAAAACCCAAACACTTACCAAAACTTCCAAAACCCAAACACTTACCAAAATTTTCAAAACCCAAACACTTACCAAAACCCTCGTCCAAATTTCCAAAACCAAAGACCCAGAAGGCCTGTTGAGCATTTCGATCCTTTGCCCATAACTTATGTTGAATGCTTCACGAAACTTCAAGCGCAAGGAGCAGTGGCTCCCGTTCCGGGACGGGTCCACGAACCTCCATATCCCCATTGGTATGATCCTAATGCTACATGCTTATATCATGGAGGTACACCCGGGCACTCAACTGAAGGATGTTTACAATTCAAAAGGATAGTCCAGGGGATGATTGAAGCGAAATGGCTGGATCTTAGTGCAATCAATAAACCAAATGTCAACAACAATCCATTGCCTAATCATGAGAAAGAGGGGGTGAATGCCATTAAAGAATTTTGTGCTACAAAAAGATGGGTATCAGAGATTGCAATGCCGTTGGGCCAGTTGTTTATGGTGTTGAGGAAAGAAGGATTAGTTGAGGAACTGGCAATGGATACGCCCATTCAACGTGGACTTTTTGATGACATGAAGACTTGTGAGTTCCATAGAGGACAAAAGGGACATGCTATTGAGAATTGTTGTGGCTTTCAAGAGAAGGTACAAGAGTTGATGGATTTGAAGATAATAAAGTTTGAGGTGAAAGGCCAATCAAATGAAGTCAGTGTTATAGGAGGATATTATCAAGGGCCTAGGCCGAACCGTGCTCCGCAATTTGTCTTGCAGTATTATGTGGAAGATGCGCCACCAGTTGGGCCACTCAAACCAAAGATAGATCCTTTGTACAAGAATGACAAGGCTGTGCCATGGAATTATGAGGCTGAAGTTAGAGGAAAGCAAGGAGAAATGGTAGATAATATTTCTGGTGTTAGTGGAGTTACTCGGAGTGGGAGATGTTACACGAGAAATGAGCCAGAAGGGAATATGGTAGTGGATCTTGAAGCTGAACGCAAAAGAAAAGGGAAAGCAATACCTGAAGTTGAAGGATTTGGTTCTATTCCGGAAGAAGGTCTTTTTGTACGCCCAGAAGAGAAAAAGAAAGTTGTAACTGATGTGGAAGTCCAGGAGTTCCTGAAAATTATTCGGCAGAGTGAGTACATGATAGTGGATCAATTGAAGAAAACCCCTGCAAAGATTTCGATCTTGGAGTTGATAACGAGTTCTGAACCGCATCGAGAAGTCTTGATGAGAATGTTAAATCAGGCGTATGTATCAGACAAGATTCCTACAGACTCTTTTAATGGCATTGTGGGAAATGTGTTGGCGTCTCATTTGTTGTCCTTTACTGAGGATGATATTCCACCTGAAGGGATGGGGCATAACAAAGCTTTGCATATTTCAGCCATGTGTCGTGGAAAGGAATTAGCAAGCATTTTGGTGGATAATGGGTCATCGCTCAATATTTTACCAAAGGAGACTTTTGAAAAGTTGCCGATTGACAGATCTTATTTAAGACCAGTGCCGATGGTAGTAAGGGCATTCGATGGAACACGTAGAGAGATTATGGGAGAAATTGAAATACCTTTACAGGTTGCAAGCGTAACTTTCAATGTACCATTTGTGGTAATGGATATCTCACCGACTTACAGTTGCCTGTTGGGACGACCTTGGATTCACACTGCAGGAGCCATTCCCTCATCATTGCATCAGATGCTCAAGTTTATTCATGATGGAAGGGTTTATATAGTAAAAGGCCAGTCAGAATGGATGGTTGCTAGTTTGTCTAATAGTTCTCCTATTGATGCTCCGGCGGAGGGGATTGAGAGTTCATTCCAATCTTTTGAAATTGCTAGTGCTAGCTATGTGAAGGAAGGACTCTCTCCCTTAAAGCCACAAGTATCCAAGGTTACGAAGAATGTAGCAAAATTTATGTTGAAAAAGGGGTTTCGCCCGGGAGAAGGACTTGGTAAGAATCGACAAGGAATTAAGAAGCCAGTAGAAATGGTGAAACATCCAGAACGTTGGGGCTTGGGTTATAAGCCAACTAGGGTTGATAGGAACCGTGTGCAGGCATAAAAACAGGCAAAGAGGTTTGCTCGTCTGGAGGGAAAAGAGCTGGAAGTTGAAAAGAAACCGATTCCTTGGCTTTATGACAGTTTTGTGTATGGAGGGATGCAGAACAAGATAAGTTTGGCTGATACTGGGGCAGTTTTTGGAAAACTGCCAGTTGAAAAATCGGTTGATAAAACTGGGGCAATTTTGGCAAATATATGTGATCAGTTTGAAGACTTCCAAGTTGCTGTGGTGCAAGAGGAACAGAGTTCGGCTGCTAGACCTTGCTTTGTCATCTCGCGTCCTTCAAATTTCAAATTAGGCAACTGGACCAGTCTGGAGCTTCCAGTATCTCTCAAGAACTTGCAAGAGTAATCCCGAGTGCACTACCATCGTGGGCCCAGCTCACGGCCTTCGTTTTGGTCTTTTGTAATAAGCATGCTTTACTTTGCTTTCAATAAATTGTTTAGTATGGCGATTGCATGTTCTATCTTTGTACATATTTCCTCTTTCCATGAAATGAGAGTCTTTTGATAGTTATCCATATTCATGTTTCTTCATTCCCATTTGAGTTTTTCTTTCCCATTCTCAAAGCCATTTTTATTCACTTCTTCAACAGGATTGAAAATGATGATAACGAAGATGACGAACTTAATGAACCAGATTTTGATGCACCCATTAGCAATGTTGAATCTGACTATGACATAGAGGAAGAAATTGAGGTTTTACCTGAAATGTTAAGACAAGTCAATCAAGAGGAGAAAATAATACAGCCACATCAAGCCGGGAATGGCCTTGTGATCCCGTGCCCTTTATTTTTCTGCACCAACATTTGGCCAAGCCGGGAATGGCCTTGTGATCCCGTGCCCTTTATTTTTCTGCACAAACATTTGGCCAAGCCGGGAATGGCCTTGTGATCCCGTGCCCTTTATTTTTCTGCACCAACATTTGGCCAAGCCGGGAATGGCCTTGTGATCCCGTGCCCTTTATTTTTCTGCACCAACATTTGGCCAAGCCGGGAATGGCCTTGTGATCCCGTGCCCTTTATATTCTTGCACAAACAGTTGGCCAAGCCGGGAATGGCCACAGTGATCCCGCGTATTTCAGTTCCCGTACGAAACTCGGTTGACTACACCTTTGTTTGTCTTTTATGAAATAAAAGACATACAAAGGGGGGCAGCTGTAGTACCCGGTTTTCGTCCGGCCCAAAAAAAAAATTAAAAATTAAAAAATTAAAAAAAGAAAATATTAAAATATTAAAAAATTAAAAAAATACAATAATAATAAAAAAAATTCAAAAGCCCGTTCTGGAGCCCGTAAGCTCACAAAAAATTCAAAGCCTATTTCTTGGACCCACAAGCATGCAAAAAATCCTAAAGCCTATTTCTTGGATCATAAGCCCATAAAAATTCCAACCCAAACCCAATACAACAAAACCCTAGAAAATATCTAAAAAATAGGAGAATTAAATAAAATAATAAATAAAACCTTTAAAAAGGAAAGGTGACACTTTTAAGGTTTTTGCAAAAACATTGGAAAATACCAAAATATTAGTTTCTTAGGAGAAAATAAATAGGGTTTGGGGGGACATTTTGGTAAAAGGATGAAATAGGGTTTTATAGGGATAGGGTATAAAAGAAAGAGAGATTGTGGGAGAGAGGGGGCAGCCACATAACTAAGAAAAGGGGGCCAACAATAGGGAGAGCGGTACAACACAATTGAAGAGGAAAAAGAGAGCTGGGAGAAAGGGGAGAAAGGGAGACACCACGCAGAGAAGAAAAGAAAAAAGAAGAAGGTTTCGGGAGGATTGAGATAAAAAAGGTTGGAGATAGCAAAAGGAGAGGGAAGCAGCCTCACAAGCACACTCACCGGACAGAGAACAAGAAAAGAGAAACAGAGGTGATTGATTCTGTTTTGCTTAGGATTCTGCCTTGATCTATGTGGTTCACTGATTAGTTTAGTTGATCTATGTGGTTATTCTACGCTTTGATGAAATCGGATTTGCTTTCTATTTTTGTTTAGGATTCTGCCTCGATCTATGTGGTTCACTGATTAGTTTAGTTGATCTATGTGGTTATTCTACGCTTTGATGAAATCGGATTTGCTTTCTATTTTTGTTTAGGATTCTGCCTCGATCTATGTGGTTCGTGCTGTTTGATCGATTAGAATAAAACATGAACCTATGCTCGCTGATTTTGAAATCTGGTTTTTTATGTCCATGTTTATTCGATGTCCATGTTCACGATTGTTTCCTCTGGTTTCATTACCGGTTTGCCTCTAGCGTTGTTCTCCCCAAATGCAATGATATAAATGCTTGGTTTGCTCCTAGTATTAGCTAAATGTTTTGGTACAGGTTTCTAGTTTTACATTTGGTTTGCTCTCGGTTTAGGTTGATAAAAGGTTTTGGTCTCCATGTATATATGTATATATGGCCCGAGTATATATATATATATATATATGTATAAGGGTATGCATGTATATGAGTTTATATGTTTATGTGTGTATATAAGAATATTGCTTGGGTGTTTATTGGCATGTGTATATGGCACGGTTTGGGTTTACATGTGGTTATGTGTATATATGAGTTTATGTGTGTATGTGAATATGTAAATTTAATTTGAACTTGATATCATGTTTGGACACCCATGTGACCCATTTTTGTGTTTGCTTGTTGGGTTTGGATCGGGCTCGACCCTACTTGGGCCGAGGGACAAGTTAGAGGACTTGGGCCGAAGTGAATACTTAGAGGATTGGACCGGGTTTGAGCAATTAATGGGCTCCATAGGCCATATTTAAATTTGTATTTTTACCTTTATATTTTATTATTTGTCTATATTTTTGTCTTATTTTTATTTGGCATGTATATCCTTGTAAATGTAAGCCATGTAATAGGATAGTGGAAAAATAATGAAAATAGTGTAGAGTAGTGTAATTTATATTTATGCATATTTAGATTGATTAGTATGCATGTTAGGGGTTATTAGTTTAGGATGCATGTTTAGAATGTATATTAGAATTGTATGCATAGATCATTTTCTACAGATCCGTCAAATCAACAACCATGTCTTTACCAACTTTTCACAAAAACAAATTAATGGATACTACATTAAAGTCAATTAGGAGGAGGACTTGATGACATTCAGCTCCTGCCTAGACTTTAATTGTGTTATCTTTATTTAAACGAAAAACAAATGATAAATTAATTTACTAGATACCTAAATTAAAGTTCATTAGGAGGAGGACTTGATGACATTCAGCTCCTGCCTAGGCTTTAATTATGTTATCTTTTCAAATTAAAGTGTCATTTGTATTTCTAAACACAATGATAAATTAATTTACCAGATACCTAGATTAAAGTTCATTAGGAGGAGGACTTGATGACATTCAGCTCCTGCCTAGGCTTTAATTATGTTATCTCTTCAAATTAAGGTATCATTTGTACTCGTAAAAATAATAGATACCTAAATTAAAGTTAATTAGGAGGACTTGATGACATTCAGCTCCTGCCTATGCTTTAATTAATGTTATCTTTTCAAATCAAAACACCATCTATATTGGACAAACAACTTTTCAAGAAAAAGTACATAGATCAATCTAGGTAACCTTTTAGGGAGTTGTGGGGTGTCTAACACCTTCCCCACACTCAATAGACCCCCTTACCCATTTTCTGGTTGGTAGACCATATTTTTTTAGTGTCCAACTGCACTTAAATCAATTGGTGGTGACTCTAAATCATTTTTCATCCTTTCATCGCCGGTCCGCGTCGTGACCCCGGTTGCGACAATCGTCAATCAATTAAATGGAGAATATCAAGCAAAAGATGAAAGAATGAATGATTATCTGGAATTAGTGCGGAAGTTGCAACTTGAATTCAAAGAATTCCAAATTCATCAAATTCCCAGAGAAGAAAACCAACAAGCAAATGCATTGCCAAATCTGGGATCAGCAAGTCAAGCGCAAATAACTCAGAATGTCCCATTGATTTATTTGGAATCATCGGCAATAAGCAAAACTTCCACGGTGGAACAATCATTTGCTATTACTGAAGACAATGATGACTGGAGGACACCATTCATACAATATCTACAGGATGATGTGTCACCACAAGACAAGAATGAGGCCAGAGCCCTACAACGAAAAGCATCACGTTACACAATAGTTAATGGCATTCTTTACAAAAGATCATACCAAGGAGTATTGGTACGATGTTTATCTCAGGAAGAAGCACAATATGGCTTAGCAGAATTACATGAAGGTGTCTGCGGGAACCATTCAGGTGGCCGAAGCTTAGCCAGTAAAGTCATGCAAACAGGTTATTATTGGCCTATGCTCCGTGGCGATGCAACCGAATATGTGGCTAAATGTGATAAATGTCAGAGATTTTCACAAATTTCGCATCAACCACCAACGGAGCTGGACCCAATTTCATCAGCATGGCCATTCATGAGATGTGGAATGGATATCGTTGGAAAGCTTCCTCCAGCATCGGGACAAAGAGTGTTCTTATTAATTTTAACGGACTACTTCACAAAATGGGTGGAAGCAGAAGCTTATAAACAAGTCAGGGATAAAGAAGTTAAAAGCTTCATCGGGAGAAACATCATTTGCAGATTTGGAATTCCTTATGAAATCATTTGTGACAATGGATCTCAGTTCATAAGCCATAAACTTCAAGCTTTCTATAACGCGTGGAAGATAAAGCTTTGCTTCGCATCACCAAGGCATCCACAATCGAATAGCCAAGCGGAAGCTACAAATAAAACGATAGTCAACACTTTGAAGAAGAGACTGGAAAACGCAAAGGGAACATGGGCAGATGAACTCCTAGGAGTTCTGTGGTCATATCGAACAACAGTGAGAACTTCAACAGGTGAAACTCCATTTTCTTTTACTTATGGAACTGAAGCAGTGCTACCAGTTGAAGTTGGCCTTCCAACAGCACGATTTGAATGGAAGAAAGATGAGGAAAATAACACCGTTCTCACCGAAGAATTAGATATGCTTGAGGAACGACAAAATCTTTCATCTGTTAGAACAGCAGCTTACAAGCATCGGATCGCAAAATATTACAACAAAACAGTCAACTCAAGAGCTTTTGATATTGGTGACTGGGTTTTACGCAAAGTTTTCTAGAACACACAGCAATTGAATTCTGGAAAACTGGGGGCCACATGGGAAGGACCGTACAAAGTCATGGAGGTCGTTGGCAATGGGGCTTACAAATTACAAACCAGAGAAGGAAAGATACTTAACAACAGCTGGAATGCAAAACACCTCAGGTGATATCTTTCCTACAAAAATAAAAAATAAAAAATAAAAAAAAGATATAATATGTATATATATATAGGGGTCTGGATGATGAACCACTGAAATGTATATATTTTCTCAATCGAGTTGAATATATACATATATATGCTCAGCATATATAAGTGCCTGACAGACCGCATTACATCACCCCCATCGTTCCATACTTAATTATTACAGGATCTATTAGCATATTGGATAAAATGTCAGAGTTTGGACGAAGGTCAAAGAGAAGAAGATTGATGCCCTCTAATCTCCCAAAAGGTCATGTACATTTAACTCTTTATTTAAGCACAATTTTATTTGCATTTTGTTTGCATCATAGTTAAAATTTTAAGCAGACAGTTAAAATCATAAATCTCAATTAATAAGAAAAATTAAAGAGTTAAGATCGTATTTAAGACTAACAGGGAAGATCTGACACAGAGAAAACTAAGAAGAAAGGGTCTCGGTCACCAAACACACGAACTGTAAAGTAATTTCTAGGATCCAGCTACTCAGAGAACTCCAGAACCCAGCAACACCAACAAGACCAGTAAACCAAGAAGTCAATGAAATCTAACACCACCCCAGGAATCCTGCAATCAATATTCTGTAACTGCAACAATTCAATAAACAACAGCTTGAAAGAGATACAGAACAAATCACCACTCTATTCAAGTCTGATGATAGAAATAGGAATTAGGAGAGCCGCCGCCTAGGCTTCCCAACAACCCAATATGTTCTTTGTTATAATCCAACTCCCTTTACACAAAACAACGACCCTAGGTTTAACAAGACCACTTCCTTCCAGGAAAAGACCAGACTAACCTTCCCAGGACAAGCCAAATAAAATAAAAAACAAAGATAAAGTTGCATAGATAATAAAATAACAACAAAAGTACAACCACCCTTGATCAATCTCCCCCAGTAGAGAAAAAGCTCGACCCTGAGCTTTCTTCGTCGTCATCTGCATAGTAAGGTGAGAGATCAGATACATTAAAAGTGGCAGAGACCCCATACGCACCTGGAAGTTCAATTTTATAAGCATTGTCACCCAGGCGCTTCAAGACTTTGAATGGACCATCAGCACGAGGCCTAAGTTTGCCATGTTTACCAGGAGGAAAACGCTCCTTACTTAAATGAATCCACACTAAATCGCCCTCTCTGAAAGAAATGGGTTTGCGATGTTTGTTTGCCTGAAGACGATACTTCTCATTGTGCTTAATAATATTTCCTCGAATCTGAATGTGCATCTGTTGAATAAATTTAACCCTCTCTGCAGCAGTTTGGTCAAAATCAGTTAAGGAGACAGAGGGAGCCAAATCCAAAGGTGTGGCTGGATTCAGACCATAGACTATCTCAAAGGGACTAGAGCCGGTAGTTTGGTGCAAAGAGCGGTTGTAAGCAAATTCCGCTTGCGACAAAACGAGATCCCATTGACGAATGTTCTTCCCCACAAGACTGCGTAACAAATTTCCCAAACTACGGTTGACAACCTCAGTTTGCCCGTCGGTTTGAGGGTGATGAGAAGAGCTGAAAAGGAGCTTGGTACCCAGTTTTCGCCAAAGGAACCGCCAAAAGTGACTTGTAAACTTCGTGTCACGATCTGAAACCATAGACTTGGGAATACCATGAAGTTTCACTATGTTATCAAAATAGAGATCCGCAATGCGAGTCTTTCTTGCGTTGCGTTGGTGGTAAACCCACGAAGTGCGCCATCTTTTAGAATCGATCCACCACTACCATAATAGAGTCTTTCTTGCGTTGCGTTGGTGGTAAACCCACCACAAAATCGAGGCTAACATCCTCCCAAGGAGCAGCAGGTACCGGAAGAGGAGTATAGAGACCAGAATTTTGCTTGTGAGACTTAGCAATATGACAGGTCTTGCACCGTTGGATACAGCGTAAGACATCCCGGTCTAATCGAGGCCAATAAAAATGAGAAGATACCAAGGAATAAGTCTTATCACGACCAAAGTGACCCGCCAGACCACCTCCATGAGCTTCCAAAACAATGGATTCACGGAGAGAGCAATCAGGAATGCATAGTTTGGATCCCTTGAACAAATAACCCTCCTGGCAGAGAAAAGCATGGACTGGACCATCCAAACACTTAAGAAATATGCCACCAAAGTAAGGGTCTTGTGGGTAGAGCTCCTTGATGATTTCAAACCCCACCACTTTAACCCCAAAAGTGGACAGCAACGAGTGCCGGCGACTAAGCGCATCCGTGACCTTGTTAAGTTTACCAGACTTATGTTTAATAACAAAAGAATAGGCCTGTAACACCTCCACCCAATTAGCATGTCGGCGATGCAATTTGTGCTGCCCATGAATAAATTTGAGGGCTTCATGATCAGAAAACAACACGAACTCCATTGGCAGCAGATAATGACTCCAAAACTCCAATGTGCGAACAATGGCATAAAACTCTTTGTCGTAAGTGGAATACTTCCGACGGTGCTCATTTAATTTTTCACTAAAGAACGCTATCGGTCTCCCTTCCTGGCTAAGGACAACCCCTATTCCCACACCTGACGCGTCACAGTCCACTTCAAAAGGAACTTCAAAGTTTGGCAAGGCCAAAACAGGGGCCATGGTAATCTTCTGTTTAAGAAGTTCAAAGCTAGGTTGAGCTTCCTTGGTCCACTTGAACACCCCACCCTTCATACAATCAGTGAGAGGGGAAGTTAAAGTACTAAAATTTCGGATAAAACGACGATAAAAGGAGGCTAACCCATGAAAACTTTGGAGCTCAAAAATAGAAGTGGGAGTAGGCTAGCTGAGGATGGATTCAACCTTAATCTCATCCATCTGAATTCCATCACAAGAGACGACATAACCCAAGAATACCAGCCGGGAAGTACAAAAGTGGCATTTGTTAAGATTGACAAAGAGTTTTTGAGTCCTCAACAACTCAAATACTTGACGAAGATGAGACAAATGTAAGTCTATGCTCTTGCTATAGATGAGAATGTCATCCAAATAGACAACCACAAACAGCCCCATAAACGGCTTGAAAATATGCGTCATTAACCTCATAAACGTATTTGGAGCATTAGACAACCCAAAAGGCATTACCGTCCATTCATACAACCCACTAGGTGTCTTGAAGGCTGTTTTCCATTCATCATTTGGACGCATACGGATTTGGTGATAGCCACTTCGCAGATCAATCTTGGAAAATATGCAAGCCCCATGTAATTGATCCAACAAATCATCCAAGCGAGGAAGAGGAAAGCGATACTTAATGGTAATTTTGTTGATGGCTCTACTATCCACACATAAACGCCAAGAACCATCCTTTTTGGGTACAAGTAGTACGGGGACTGCACATGGACTCATACTTTCCCTCACCAAGCCTTTAGCTAACAATTCATCTACTTGGCTCTGTAATTCCACTTCTTCCTGTGGATTCAACCTATAAGCAGCCTTATTAGAAAGACTGGAGCCCGGGATAAGGTCAATACAGTGTTGTATATTACACAGCGGAGGCAAACCCGGAGGAATTTCATCAGGAACTACATCAATAAATTCTTGTAACAAGGGTGTCACCAAGGAAGGGATGACAACATGGTCTTGATTCTTCTCTAACATCACCAGTGCCACTAAATGACCAGTCTCACGAATAGCAATCTTGGTGTCGCTTCGGGACAATAACCAAGAATTCTTGGCTGGTGAAACAGGGCGAGGAACAACCTCCTTCGAAGGACCAAGAGTGATCTTGACAGCATCCTTTGTGAAAGAGTAAGTGTTTCCAAACCCATCGTGGAGCACACGGCGGTCATATTGCCAAGGACGACCCAGTAATAAGTGACACACATCCATAGGAATGATATCACACCAAATTTCATCAGAGTATTTCGACCCAATAGAAAAAGGAACTCGACACCGTTTGTGCACTCTCACCTCATTACCTTTGCGAAGCCACAATAACTTGTAAGGTTGGGGATGTTCGACCATAGGAAGTTTGAGTTTGTCTACCATTGCTTGAGCCACTACGTTCTCACAACTCCCACTATCCACAATCACCTCACATACCTTTCCCAGACAAGTGCACTTAGTATGAAATATATTGTTACGAAGCCAAGCAAGATCATTGTCAATAACTGCACTCATACTTCTCTGAATGACCAAAGCCTCACCTTGATCTGCAAATGTAATGTCCTCATCCACGTCTTCATCTACTACATCATATTTTGGTTCACCATAAATCGCATCCCCGTTACCAGTGCTCTCCTCCACCAAAGCTACTATCTTGTTGTTAGGACAACTAGAAGCTATATGACCTATACCTTGGCACTTGAAACACCTCCGATTGGGAAAAGAAGTCGTTGCCCCAAAATGAATAGCAGACGATTCTGGTTTCCAGGGGGAGGATGATGAAGAACTCCCAGGAAAAGTAGACTTAGAGGAAACACTACCAGGACGAGTCACAACAGGTTCTCGGCTTGGTCGAGCTATCAATTTCTTGGAGTGTTGCAATTGCTTCTCAACGCGGACTGCCAATTTACACACATCGGCATAAGTCCAATAAGGTTGCAACTCAACCACATTACGCAGTTCAGGTCGTAAAGCCCCAAGATAACGGGTGACTGTTTGTTCTTCCACTTCAACAACGTCGCATCGAATCATCAAGCTTTCAAATTCAGCAGTAAAATTTTCTACAGACAGATCACCTTGAGTAACATGATGGAATTTGTAGAAGGCATCATGACGGTAATGGTCAGGTAAAAATTTTTGCTTAAGGAGCTTCCGCATTTTATCCCACGAAGCAATGCGACTCTTTCCCTCAAGGGACCTCCTTCTCTTTTGATGTTCCCACCAGATCGATGCATGTTTCTTGAGTTTTATGGCCACTACCTTCACCTGACGAGACTCAGGTACCTCCTTGTAATCTAATACTCGCTCAACCGTGTGAAGCCACTCGATAAAATCATTTGGTGAACCCATGCCGTCAAAGTCAGGAATATCCACCCGTAAGTCAAAGCTCTCTCTTCGATAATGAGATTTTTTTGAAGGAGTAATCAGTTCACTAGTAGCGTGGAACGGATTGATTTCCCCTTCATCCTGACTAGAATTTGTACTCTCCTCCTCTCCAGGACTGGTAATGCTCTAACTGTTGTTGGAGTTCTTCAACCTGCCGCTTGAGTTCATCTACTTCAATATCGCGTAAGTCACGGGTGCGAGGTGGATTCACACCACGCCGACCACGAGCCCGAGTAGCCATTGAAGAGCTTCGATACCAATCTGACACAGAGAAAACTAAGAAGAAAGGGTCCCGGTCACCAAACACACGAACTGTAAAGTAATTTCTAGGATCCAGCTACTCAGAGAACTCCAGAACCCAGCAACACCAACAAGACCAGTAAACCAAGAAGTCAATGAAATCTAACACCACCCCAGGAATCCTGCAATCAATATTCTGTAACTGCAACAACTCAATAAACAACAGCTTGAAAGAGATACAGAACAAATCACCACTCTATTCAAGTCTGATGATAGAAACAGGAATTAGGAGAGCCGCCGCCTAGGCTTCCCAACAACCCAATATGTTCTTTGTTATAATCCAACTCCCTTTACACAAAACAACGACCCTAGGTTTAACAAGACCACTTCCTTCCAGGAAAAGACCAGACTAACCTTCCCAGGACAAGCCAAATAAAATAAAAAACAAAGATAAAGTTGCATAGATAATAAAATAACAACAAAAGTACAACCACCCTTGATCAATATAGGATTACAAAAGTTAAAATATAAGCTTAAACGTCGTCTTCGGCTTCAGAGGCAGAAGTTTGCATTGCATCGATGACCTTGAACTCTTCATATTCCTTGATCATTCGATCAACTTTTCCTTCATTTAAAGTACCGGCCTTATATTGCATCATCACCTCCCCCAAGGCCTTGATTCTTTCCTTTCCAGCGGCTAGAGCACATTCTCCCTTATAAAAATCAGCATCCCCTTTTGATTCTGTCAATTCGTCTAATAGCCGATTTGCTTT
Organism: Tripterygium wilfordii; assembly: GCF_013401445.1. Lineage (NCBI taxonomy): Eukaryota > Viridiplantae > Streptophyta > Magnoliopsida > Celastrales > Celastraceae > Tripterygium > Tripterygium wilfordii. The sequence goes on from NC_052234.1 coordinate 3,439,270, forward strand.
CTCAATGGAGGCACTTAATTCAATTTCGCAATCTTTCAGTTTAGAGTCAACTTCCTGTAGATCTTTCAATTTGTTTTCACTTTCTTCTAATTTGACTCTAAAAGTTGAAAGTTGCTCTTCCGTAGCTTTCTGTTGCTGTATTATGTTGGACAATTGTCTGCCCTGATCTGTGAAATTAGTCTTCAAAGCAATATGCCTTCTGTCCAATTCATTGAACTTATCTTCAGCCTTCTTTAAAGCTTCAGCAGCAGCATTCTTCATTTTTTCCAATTGAGTTTCGGCCTCCATCCTTAGGTTTTTATCATGTTCTTCGGCCTCCGAAAATTTTTTAATATTGGCCTGCAAAAGTCCGCTGGAAAGACAAAGACTCTTTACTTCCTCACTCAACTTTTCGACTTCTTTATCAATGTAAAGCTGAACTGACAAAGCCTGAAAGAAGAAGATGAAGGTTACTTTTAATTTAACATAGAAATATAAATAAATTAAGTTTTGAAAATACCTGAAAAGCATGAGAAATGTTGTAAATAGAAGCGTCTTCAAGAGTCAATTTAGGAGGGGTGAAACCAAGGGGATAAGCCAATTTATGCAAATCAGGAAATAACTCAGCAGGCCTCGAATAAAGAGGGATGTTAGGGATCGACATCTCAAAACTCCTTGCCGGAAGACTAGACGGAAGATCAACACCCGATAGTCTCAACTCTTTTTCAAGCAAAGCTCTCAGAGGTGAAACTGGATGAACTGGATCTTTTCCTTCTCTTCTCCCGGTTTCCTCTCTCACTTCATCATCAGGAACCTGAATGATGTCATCGGCCTCCTTGCTCAATCCCGCACTTTCACCTACTAGAGAAGGAGATGATACCCTGATTTTATTTTTCCTTATAAGTGTGGAATCATCATCTATGTCACCCTCAGGAACTTCAGAAGTCTCAGTTACTTCAGTAATTGTTCCTAACTCACTGTGAAGTCCCAAGACAGATTCATGTTTTCTCTTCGTCCTCTTCTCCTTAGAACTTTTCTGGACATTCTTCTTTTCAGCAATCTCCTTAAGACTCAAAGGAACGATTACTCTTGGAGCCATATGGGGTCCTGTGAAAAATTGAAAAGAAATTAATAGAAATAAGAAACAAAATCAAAATTGTAAATATTTCATCAACTTACTTTCAAAAAGATACTTTGAGGAAAAGAATTTCCAATCTCTTTCAGAACGAGGAACTGACTTTAAAAATAACTGACAATTCCTCTGAGCCTCCTTAGTAATAGTTGTCTTAGGAGATTTGCCTGCCATTAAAAGATAAATGTTCATAAAGCAATTAAATAAAAGTAAAGGAAAACTTAATTAATTATACCTTGAATTGTCCAAGAACTAGGAATAGCATCGTCATCTTCCAAAAGAGTTTCCTTTTTCACCAAGAAATATCTCTTTTGCCAGTTATGATCACTGGACGTCGTCCCAACAATCAAATTTTCCTTATCCTTCTTCGACAACATATATCTACCTACATCCTTTTTGTTTTCTTGCCAAGAGTAAGCAGCAAGAAATTCATGAAGACCAAAAGTAAGACTGTATTTTGCACTTAAAGCTTCTAGAGATAGCAAAATACGCCAAGAATTAGGCATAAGTTGACAGGGGGCAACTCCAAAAATTTTTGACACAGATTTAACTAAAGGTCCTAAAGGAAGCCTTAATCCACACCTTAATGTTATAGCATATACTACAGTCCATCCAGGAAATTCATAAGAAGCTAATTCGCTAGAACCAGGAATTCGCATTTCTATTTCCTGTGGAATTCTGAATTCAACCCTAACATTATCTAAATCCTCTTCCGTTAATACAGAAGCAGGATCCTTGTCTACTATAACCTCATCCTCCAAAACTTTTTGAGTCTTACTTTTTGAACGAGTAGTTGGTAAAAAGCTAACCCTAGATGAACTAATCATCCTTTGACCCGATACTCCTTCAGATTCAGAGTAAGACGAAACCCTAAGATTAGTGGATTGATCTTCTAGTTCTTTTTCTGGTATATCACCTTCAGGAAACTCATCCTGAGTATCTATAACAGCCGGACTTTCATTCGGAATGATTGAGGGACCGAAATTAGATTCGTCCCTTTCATTCTCTCGCTCATACCTATCAATGAATTCTTCAGAGGAACCAAGCCAAGCAATAATCGAAAACTCGAAAAAGAAAAAGTCAAGAAACGTACCGAAAGTCGAACCGTGTCTTAAACCCATTAAAAAACCCCCAAGGACTAAATAGTAAATTCAAAATTCAAAAGTTAAAACTCCTTGGAAATCGTTCTTCCACGAATTAATCAAAGCCGTTCGATCAAAAGTAACTTCTCGATAAGTGGCGAAAATGGCGGCGCTACATCATAGCACTAAAAGGCTAGTTAGAATCGAAATACGATTCAACTTCTAAAGTTGCGCTCTTTTTCCTATAAATATACTGGAGAAAACCCAAAGAAACACCACTTCCAAATCAAAAAACCTCTACAGCCATGAGTTCCTCCAAGCTTCCTATCAAGCCTGAGTACCGAAAAGTAATGTCCAAACCAACCAAGTCAGATGAAGGACCATCTGAAGTGGCAGAAGAATTTCAACAGTTGAAGCTATACCCCGACGGGTATGATCCTTATCAACAAGTCTCCGATCTGCAAGATCTGCTGATACGTTTGGATAAAGATCTCCAAGAAGTAGAAAGAAGGATAATAGAGCTTACCCGAGCCTACAAATTGGCTGGGAGGTCACTTTATCGGCTTCTAGACATGTTAGAAAATGTTGCTATGGAAGATGATCCTGAAAAGCTACGACAAGCTTTACAAAACATCAATCTTTTTATGAAGAATAATCTAGTTAGAATGCATCATGCCTTATGGCCAATACCTTAAAAGCTTGAGCAATTTTAACTATTTATAAATACTATTCCATGTTTATCTCTGCCAAAGATAAAGTTCTTAGACAAACCAAGAATCTCCTCTTTACATTCCAAATATTCAATTTCTGTCAAAGATGAAACCTTTAGGTGAAGCAAAAATCTCACCGGTAAAAGACGAAGCTTTATTAGAGGAAGACGAAGCTTCCCAAAAATTCCAAAAATAATTCAACTCCAATAAATATCAATTCTGATCAATTAACCCTCGAGCAAACCAAAAGGCATTCCAACTCCTCGAGAAAAGACGTGGAGTGATGTCGCAACCGTCCATCTCCCCATTATCTATCACAACTTCCAAGGAAAAAGAAACTTCCTTCATATTCCATTCGTATAAATATTCAAAAGAAAGAATCAGCAGAAAACAATATTTTCCTCAAGAAATCTTCAAGGATGGATACTCCTAACTCTCCACCTACGAAAAGATCTAGAACCGATGAAGGTTCTACTTCTAAAGAAGATAAAGATGGAAATGATCCTAGATTCAACCTCTCCCCTATAAGAGAAGATGTATACGAGGACAATCACCAGAAAACCATCGAATCTCTACAAAAAGCTCTGATGGAAACCAAAAGGAGACTTAAGAAAGCAACTGACAAAGTTCAAGACTACAGAAGACAACTTATGGTCTCAAAACATGCCATACAAGGCGTTCGATATATGTCATGGGGCCGACAAGCAAGTAGTCATGATCCAGATAAATTGCACGAAGCAATCACTGAGATCACAGTACAACTTGGATCTGTTGTAGATGGAATAGACAGTGTTCTTTACACCCTAGAATAAAATTCATGTCCATTTTCCTTTTTTCCAAATTTTATTTCAAGAAAATTTCTACGAAGTTCCATTTCATTTCCAACAAATATAAAAGGCGGGATATTTGAATTGTTTATTTCGAAATACGAAAAGACACCATGGTCTCTAAAAAACTGTGCAACCGTTTAGCTTCCCCACGTTTTTCAGGAATAACTGCTTCTTTGAACGTGAACCTTTCATCCTTAAATACACGACGATAAGAAGGAGAATACATTCCTGTTTCCTTCCAAAAAATCTCTCAAACACTCAGCAAGATGAGTTCTTCTGACTCCACTCCTGTAAAAAGAGCATTGGATGAGAAAGAGAATCTCATTCCTTCAAAACGGGCAAGAAACGAAGACCCTTCATCTTTAAAAAAAGGCAGAGGCCAAAGGAGAAGGTTCCACATCTCGAAACAACGATGAACCAGATGATTCAGTCGTTGAAATATTTGTAGTATCTGAAGAACTGTATGAAGAAAATCCTCAAAACTCCATCGAAGGATTAAAAGGACTTCTTGAAGAAGCCGAAAGAAATCTACAAAATGAGTACGAACGAAACCAATCTTATACGGATGTGCTTCGAGCGGCCAGAGATGCGCTGAATAGAGTTCGCGATAACGCTTGGGGTCATTCTCGAAATCAAAACGTTTATCGATTACAAGAATCTCTTTTAGATCTTGTAGCCCGTGTTGGGAATGCAATGAATATCATAAATGATGTTATTCGTACCTGGGCTCGTTAAGAGTTATACCATTGCATATTTATTCCCATGTATGAAGTATTTATGTTTTATTTTGACAAATATATTCTCATTGTTAATCTCATTGCTCTGAAATTGCAATTGCAGAAATACTTCAATAGTAAAAAAATGCAAAAACTGCAAACAAAGATGATGAGACGAAGAGCTCTGAAGAAGACGCAACCCCAAGCAAAATATTTTTAAGTTTAAATCAAACTTAAAAATAGGGGGCAAAGTGTAGGGGTCAAAGTCAACCTCAACAAATTATATGGGTCATGTTCAACCCAACAACAACATAAAAGCCCAACAGAGGCTACGGCTTTGAAGCCCAACAATAATAAAAGCCCAACAGAGGCTAGGGCCCCGAAGCCCAACAACATAAAACAGACCAAAACTTACAGTCCAAAAAGGACTCGGTCTTATCAAGGCAGTACGAAGCCGATGCAAATAAGGCCGAACCAATAACTAAGGGATGAAGCTGAAGATAAGGCAGTTCCTCGTTAAATGGTAACAGCCGAAACTACTGCAAACTACTACAAACTCCTCCAAACTATCGTAAATTCCTCCAAACTGCTATGAACTTCTCTAACTGCCACAACTGCTGGTAACTGCTCAAGAAAAGCATAAAAGGAGTTCATTAGGAGGGTGGAGGGGGATTCGGATTGGGATTTCTTAGTCGCACTGTATTCACAAGTGATAAATAAAATACCATATCATTCTGCACCGTGGACCTAGGCTAAAAGCCGAACCACATAAAATCTCTCTGTTTTGTCTTATATTTGCCCATTCATTCTCCACAATTCGATTGTCGATAATTTACATCAACAGTGTCCGGACATCTGATGTACCATCCAGACACTTCCTTCATAAATCAAGACAAAGGCTTCATCAACTTGGAGGACGCATGAAGTGTCCGGACACCCTCTTGAAGTGTCCGGAGACTTCCTTTGAAAAATGAAACAGAAGCAGCCAAAGCCAGCTCGAGTGTCCGGACACATCCCTTAAGTTTTCGGACACCTATCACGGATTGGCAATTTTCTACACCGAAATTTCAAGGGCATTTGGGGCAAATTGAATATGTAACCAATGGGGGACGATTTTGTAAGGGTAGTTAGGTATTTTCTACTGTAAAAGGAGGGGAAAACCCTAGGATTTGGGATTCTTTTCTTATTTTTCATTATTCACTCTTGAACATCTAGCCTCCTTGTCTTTCTCTCTCTAGGGTTTTGCTTAGTTCTTGTGATATTGATTGTAAACATTGATTTTCATCTATAAAACTGATGTTTATTCTCATTATAATGAGTGGCTAAGTTCCATTTCTAGTTTCTAGTCCCGAGAGGTGGGTAGGGGTGGAAGAAACAGAACCAAATTGTTTCACAAACCGAAAACCAAATCGAAATTTGGGGATCGGGCCGGTTTTTTGGTGTACAGTTTGGGTTCGGTGTAGGAAATTTATTTTTTTCGGTGTTTGGTTTCGGTTCGATTTAGAAAAATAAATTTCGATCTAAAATCGAAAGACCGAAGTATATATATGAAGTTATTTCACTTATTTGTACAGCACTGGCCTAGTTGTTGTTGCCCATGTAAATATGTAACCCAAGCCCTTGAAGCCCATTTTCCATTTAGCCCAGTCCAATAGAATAGAGATGAGACTTGAGAGACCATACCAGTGTTGTTGACTTAAGACAGAGACTTCAGACTTGAGAGTGAGATCGATAGATCATGACTTCGTCATCGTGAGACTGAGACAACCCTAGAGGAGAGGTCAAGTTGCGCCATTGCCCGTTGGGGGTTGGGGGTTGTGGCCGTGTCGTGTGCGTCAACGTCATACTCTCACAGTCGTTGCAACTAGCCTCACCGATAAGAGGTAAGCCCATCAATCTTTGACCTAAAGCTGTTGTGCAGTAGACCCTTCGATCTCCAACAGTATGTTATTGGGTAATTTGCAGTGGACACTAGACAGTATGTGTGCAATAGACATTATGTGCCTATTCGTATTTCTTTGTCTTTAACTTATTCGTATTTCTTTGCCTATTCGAGGTTCTTTGCACTGCAATCAAAATATCAAATACTTTTGAGTTTTGTCTCTTTCTTCATTTCATGTTTGACTTTTGCTTAAGCTGTGTAATTGTGTATCACGTGGACGTGGTTTACTTGTTTTATTTGCCTAGTCTATACTGCAGTAGACAGTAGCTATTTTACCATGATTATGATTGGATTTCAATATTTTCTAGATGTCGAGCTCTCAATCGGTCTCTGTCAATAACTCATTTGACCATGAAGATTCAATGGAAGAAGAAGAACTGCCACAGCAAGTGGCAGAAGGTGGGGGTGGTGGACCTAGTGAAGGACTTGGAGGTGAAGGAAGCTCTATGCCTACACCAATCACCCTAGAAAGTGCGGGGACAATTCAAAAAAAGCTAACAAGAAAAGTATTGAATGAGAGGTCTGATGTGTGGAATGATTTTACTAAGTCCCCAAATCGAGAAACATGTTCTTGCAATCATTGTGGGATTATATACAAGTGCCACTCATCGAGGAATGGAACATTCACACTTAAGCAACACTTGATGCGATGCACGCAAGCCTAGGGCAAGTGGTCAACAAACAGAGTTGGCATTCAATCAAATAGGGAAAGGGGATGTTTCCTCATGGAAGTATTATTCAAAGGTCATTAATGATGAATTAACTTGTATGATAGTTGAATACGAGTTGCCATTCAAGTTCATTGAGCATCCACGGTTTAAGAGTTTTTATGTGGCATTGTGTCCAAGGTACAATCCTCCTACAAGGCCTACTGTTAGGAAGAAGGTGATTGACAAGTATGATGATATTACCAAAAAATTGAAGAAGATTTTCCAAAACAATGGTTCAAAGGTCTCTTTAACCACAGACACATGGACATCACAACAAAGGTAGAGTTATATGGTCATCACTGCTCACTTCATTGATAGTGACTGGAATTTACAGAAAAAGATTATCAACTTTGGGTCAATTACTAGCCACAGAGGTAAGGCTATAGGTAGAGTAATAGAGAACTGCTTAAAAGATTGGGAGATCAAGAAGCTTTTCACTATAATAGTCGATAATGCCAGTTCCAATGATCATCTTGTCAACTACTTGAAGAGGAGATTTGCTAGTATCGCACTAGGTAATTATGTGCACATGAGATGTGTTGCACACATAATCAACCTAGTTGTTTCAGAAGGCATGAAAGAAACAATTGATTCTATTAATCAAGTTCGTGACGCGATTAAATTTATTCAAGCTTCATCTGCAAGGATTCATAAGTTCAAAGAATGTGTAGAGATGGAAAGAATTAAAAGTAAGAGCTTGTTGTGCTTAGATGTGTGCACTAGATGGAACTTGACTTTCTTGATGTTAGAAGCTGCTCAGAAGTTTGAACATGCATTTGAAAGATTTGAGGAGTTAGAGCCACATATTATGAGTGAGCTATCAGTAGAATGTGGAATGTCAAAGCAAGAAGATTGGAGCAAAGTCAGAAGATTTGTGACTTTTCTTCGTTACTTTTACGAGCTTACATTGAAGGCATCTGGCACTTCTTATGTTACTTCTAATCATTTCTTTCATGATTTGAATATACTGTATTATGTGTTACATGAGATGAAGGGTTCTAATGATGCTCAAATGAGCTCGATGGCTAATAGGATGATTGCAAAATGTGAAAAATATTGGGGCGGGGGGAGAAATCTAATAAATTAAACATATTGATCTTTATTGTGGTTGTGTTCGATCCGAGATACAAGTTGCAATATGTAACTCTGGCATTGAAAGAGATGTATGAAGAATCTATTACAATTGAAGTTGCTGAGAAGGTGAAGTCCACCACGTTCAAGATGTTTAATGAATACAAAAATGAGCATTTGGTGCAAAATCCTCCTCCAAGTGAATCTTCTTCTTCATTTGCTGCCATTAGAATTGAGGAACAGTCGGCTGAAAATCGAGCAAAAGTTAGGTTTAGAATGTTGCATTATGAAGTTGGAGGTGGAGAAAACCTATCTGAGTTGGATAAATATCTAGGAGAAGGCATTGAAAATGTAAAGGATGGAGATAGTTTTAATGTGTTGAATTGGTGGAAGATTAATTCATCTAGGTTTCCTATCCTTTCGGTTATAGCTCGGGACCTCTTGGCAAGTCCAATTTCTACAGTGGCATCCGAATATGCATTTAGTACAAGTGGACGAGTGTTGGATTCATTTAGGAGCTCCCTCACCCCTCACATTGTTGAATCGCTTATTTCTGTGGAGGATTGTATTGGAAGTATACCTTTTCATAAATTAATGGAGGAAGATTTGGGAGAGCAAGAGGCATTTGAACAAGGTAAAATAAAACTAAGAGCTTTATTTTTTTGTACTTTATATGAATGAATTATCAATTATGAATGTTTATTTGAATCTTCCTTCTTCTTACTATAGAGATGGCTAGGAATAAGAACAATGGTGCAACAACCGCCAACTAAGACTCAATTTTGGGAAAAGGTATGAGAATGTGACTATATAATTTATATAGTCTTACTTAATTTTTAAGTTTCAACATTACTTATTATTTCTTAATGTGTGATGTTTTAACACTTCATTCTTTGTTTTATTGTTTTTCTTATAGGTGATGGTGACTGACTGACTGGTCTGGTGATCTTTGGCTGATTGGCTTGGCCTTGCCTCTTTGTTGGCTATTTGCTTTGTGGCTTATGGCCCTATGTCTTATTGAACTAATGTATTTGGTGTTTATTGTATCAGAAGTGGACTTTTGGACTGTTTTGGATAGCCTAGAGTTAGAGTATGATTGATATCTTGTATTTGTCTATTTGAAGTCTTATTTGAACATTTTCCAGTTTTTGTACCATAATTTTTGAACTCTGTAAACTGTAATATTTTGAGTGAACTGCCCAGATTTGAGATTTGTATGAAGAATCTGTATTGACCGGTTTAAACCGAATAAACCGAACCGAAACTGAATATTTCGATATGATTTATAACGGTTTACACTTTATCAACGGTTTGGTCCGGTTTGGTTAGAATACAAACCGAATCAATTTGGTTTTTTAGGTTTCAGTTTGAAACCGGACTGAAACCCGATATTTACACCCCTAGCGGTGAGTGCAAGGTTTTGATTACTCAAAGCATGTTCAAAGGGTCGTAGCTTCGATCCCTCTCTTTTAATTTTGTGATAGTTGTGTGATTAGGTGCAATAGAATGACATATTGATTTATTCTTAGATTGTCTAGTCTAGGGATTTAATTTGATGTGCTTGAGTGAAAAGTGTTAAACCCCAATGCATGATTTCCTTAATTAATTGAGTAATCCATTGCATAGCTATTAATTATGTGTATTGATGATGGGGTTTTGGGTTACTTTAGGGATGTCTATGGGAGAATTATGGTTAATTTGTCTTTGAGTGTAAAACTAGGGTGTTAGCAAAGTCGAGCCCCAAGGGGGAACATTAATCCATAATATTATGTGTTTATCCCTTTGCGTTCATCGTAGACTAAGAGACCCAATGGCCTCCGTGTATGAATAAGAGTCTTATATCTCAATTCTCTTTGCATATGCATGATTGATAGTATCACACAATTCATTGTATATGGTTGTATGTGTTTGCGATGATACCTTGAACATTAATCCATAATATCTTAATTGTTTTAAATCCAATTCGTGCTTACTTTGATTACAAAATCACTCATGCTACCAAGTTATTTGGCCCATTTCATTTACTTGCTTTTATTTGTTATTCATTGCGTTTATTAGTGTTAGCTAGTCATTTGCATATCATTCACCACCAAATTTGCATTGCTTCCTCGTGGATCAATACCAAACTCACCGATTTATTACTTGCCGATACACTACACTTGGGATAAGTACAAACACACACTTTGGTGTCGGTCAAGTTTTTGGCGTCGTTGTAGGGGAAGCGAGTGTCAAAGACGGAGCTGGGTGGCTTGGAGATGCTAGCTTTATGCTATTAAATACCATCAAATAGGAAGAAGCACGGTCACGCTTCAAGGGTAACTTCGTTCCTCCCTTTTACTTGCTTTCTAGTGTAATTGTTGAAAAGAGAGAAAAAAAATTGTGAGGAGAACTTTGCAGATGGGGCTAACTTAGATTCCTGTGGGTAATGGATGCCACCTTGTTTGCTGCTTGGTAGTGATACGTTGTTCGAAAGATCTTTACGCATTTTTCTTTCTATCACTACTTGCTACATCTTGGTGTGTTATTGTTCCTAAGATTGGTTGTTGTTCTATTCCTATCTTTGCTCTTGTTCTTGCTTGATATTGTTCTTGGTTGTTTGTTGATTGAAAAAAAATCTTGTGTTACTTGACTTGGTTGATTGCTACTTTTGTGTGCTACTTGCTACTGTTCCTTGCCATCATGTCTCAACCTAGAGATAATGTTAGTAGCTGTGGGTCTAATAGAGACTGGAGAGGTAGTGACATAAATGCAAGTGATGCAGGGAGTGTACGTGGGAGTGACATGAATCTTGATGCATTGCGTCGTCTTTTGCAACATGTGAATATTGATGAGTCGATGAATTCGGTGTATGGGCAAGATGCCCAAATTGGCAATGCCCAAAATGCGCCAAATGCACAAAATTTGTCAAATGTTCAAGTTGAGCATGCTTTGCAAAATGCACCTCAACCACTTCAACAAGACAATACAACGTAATTTGCCCGCAAAATGTATATCAACCTCCCAACATGCCTCCTGCGTATCATATGCCTCCCCCATCTAATTATGTGCATTCCATGTATTATAATATGCCTTGAATGCCACAAGTGCCACAATATGCTCACTTTGGGCAAAACATTCATGCACCTCCTCCTATGGAGTACATTCATGCCCAAGCCCAAGAGCATTGTACTTTGAGAGAGCTTACGCGACCTGCAAGGCAAACTCAATCTTCTTGCATCATCATGCCACCGAACCAACAAAATGAGAGCCTCAAACCTTCTATGTTCCAAATGATTCCCAAGTTCCATGGAATGGAATCAAAACGACCATACTCTCATGTGTGTGATTTTGAATTGATCCGTGATTTCATTCTTGAGCCAATACTCCACCCGCAAAGACTACAAACGTAATGAAAAATGTGGAAGATGCAATTTATCAAACACTTGATGAGCAACATTAAAGGACACAATCACCAGCTTCTCATTAACCCAGACAAACCCCACTCTCTCTCTCTCTCTTTTTACAAATCTCTGTCTTGGGTATAGATTTGATGGGAGGGATATCGTGGTTGCAATCTCTAGTGGTGTCGGTCTGAATGAAAGTAGTTGGGTAAGCGTTGGCGAAATCAGATCTGGTGATGGGTTTCGGTGGAGGAGGCAACGACGACGACGACAACAATAGTAGGTGCTTTAGCTGGTGCCCGAGTTGAGAAGAACTATGGAGGTTTTGGAGGTAGAAGATGAATAGAGAAGAAGGATGAAAGAGTTTTGGGGGGTTATGTGGTAGGAACAATGGGGTGTTCTAAGATTGTGTATTTTGGTGAGATTTTAGGGTGCATTTAGTAAAACATGGAATGAATATAGTGCTCATCTATCAATATATCATTAATTTCTCGCATGCATAGATGCGGGTCCCACTCCATATACGATAACAAAGTCAGTGATAGGTATACGAAAACCAAGAGTTTTCGAGATGACTCTACTTGTTTGTACCGAGGTGGCATCTCAGTCTTGTCGAGATGCTCTCCTCCCAGTCACATTACTTCGATTATATCGTCTAGCAATACTTCGGTTACCGTTGCATGTCTTGGCTCCTCGACAGTCTTACTTGAAATCTCGATAAGAAGGTTTGGGCACTTCGGTGAGATGGCATTTGGCACCTCGGCATCTTAACTTGCTAGGCGCCTCAGCATCTTAGCTTCTGCTTGTCACCTTGACGATGTCGAGATATCATTGAAAAGTGATTTTTGGTATTATCATAAGCCCCCTACACCTTTGCATGGGCGATTGGTTCGGCCGTATAAAGTGTGGGATCAATCTAACACCATTCATTTGGTGTAAGTGCGGCCTCCACACGTAATGGGCCCACATGTGAATGGTGTTAGATGAATCTCGTACTTTGATGACACATATTTATGTACATTTTGCATCCCTTATTCCTATACTTTGCACTAGTTTCCTTTGTGAAATTGGTTGTTTTGATGTGTTTTGTGTAGGTTTTGAAGGAATACGTCCCTAACGGTGATTGAGAGCTAAAGAGGCAAAAATATGGTGAAATGAGAAAAGATGAATATGTTCATAATTTTGAAGCCAAGTCAAGTTCCTAAACAGATTCGTCAACTTCACGGAATAAACTGGACGTGCTCAGGAAGAACTGGACAACGAGTGATATACCATTGGAAAGATCTAGAAGTCTAGTTTCCATATAATTTTACAGTTTGTGATTTGGAGTTTTCTAGAGGAAGTTGCATCAGTTTTAGCATCAGTGGTTCAGTGCAGAAATTATATGCGAATTTAGAAGCTTTGATATCTCAAGTTACTATTCTTGGTACTCAAGACATGCAGCAAATCTTGGGAGATTACGGGGCACTCCAATCTTGTGGTAGAAGTCAATGACAACTCTCTCACTCAGTTTAAGTTCAGTTTCCATAAAGAGAAGTGTATTGAAAGTCAAGTTCTATATCAATTAGAAGAAACACTTCCTTATGATAATTGGACTTAATTCCTATATTGTCTAAAAAGTGTCAGTCAGTGGTGCCCTATTGTTGAACTATAAAAGGGATGTAAAAGTCATCAAAGAAGACACGAAAGAACGGAGAGCACGAAGAGAAGGTGAAACCAGAAGCAAGCATCCGAGATCTACTACTTGGCTTTCTCTTTCTATTATGTATTTTAGTCTTCAAAACAGATGATGTGTGGCTAATTTTCCTTCAGTTAGGGGGCTGGCTGAAGCCCGAACATGATTGTACTGATGCTTCGTTAATCTTTAATCTTATTTCTTGAGATTGAATGAAAATATTTTCACTATATTACTTGTTGATGAAATCTTAGATATGTTTCTTTGAGTGCAAGCTTAGATACATGTTTTAGGATTCTATTGCTAGGACGATATGATTGATCACCCATATCTTCATAAAGTCTCAAGTAGTCAATGAATAAGATAGCTCATATTCAGTGAATTGATTTCTAGGTCATGTAAGATGCATGCCACATCTTATGAATTTAGTAATGTTTGCTTTCTTTGTGCTTAATGATTCTTGAGTGTTGAATCTATGAACATGTCACTCTAGATTGCATCGTAAGAACTAAGTTAAGGAGTGCATGCCATGCACTTGGCATACCAATTAAGAGAGAGCAATAAGATAAAATCAACACGCCATTGTTTTATCTTAAACATCGTCATTCGTGAATTAAGAAATATATATTAAGGTTGTAGCAGTACATGATTGTTAGTGGTTGATAACTTTCCCTTGACTCTTTCTCTTATAAGAATAAAATACGCTTTTTTTACTTCTTACCGATTATTCTGAGTTAGTCGTTTAGCTCGAGCCACAATACTGTTTAACTCGAGTCACAATTAAATTTAATTTACAATTATATTCCAATCCTCTGCGGGAGATACCCTTGCCTCTCACTATACTCAACAACAATTTTCTTAAGTTGCAAGGATTAAATTGAGTTATTTTTCAGTACTTATATTGGTGTTCAACAATAGTTGAACATACTTTAAACAAAGTTCGGGATCTCCAGCAATTGAGAATAATAGTGACCAAACATGGCCCATAAATCTGCCCACACCCGTTTGAATCATTCACCATTGACAAAGGAGTCCGGCCACCAAGGAGGAACAAATGCTCGCCAATCCATCACCGACTGTTACGAAGATTCGAAAATGATTGATTAATTTAAATTGAGTCATATTGAGAGATGGTTTCAGCTTCTGTATACAGGCACAAATGAAATGAGAAATGCACTTTCTTTCTAATATTACTAGGAGAAGGTTTGGGAATCAAAGCCTCGATATAAGCCTCTGATAAGAAGCTCGAATTGTCTTATATACTCTTTGTGAAGAAAACGTCGTTAGAACAATATATAGAACCAGTGCTCCTATATTTGTTTGGGCTCCTAATTCTTGACCCATTTGGATTTATAGATGAATACACTCTAAATAGGGTGTTTTGGCGACAATATCTGTGTCTTCGCTTTGTGGGTATTTCATTGAGAATTGAGGGTGAAGGAATTGTCTATGAATACAGTCAAAATCCTTCTCTCTTTAACTCCGACTTCGCTTTCGCCATGATTAAAATGGGAAACATTGACGTTCTTACTGGTTCATCTGGGGAGATAAGGAGGATATGCAGTGTTGTAAACTAATATAAATACTTTCCACCATCATTTACATTAGTGTGATTGTTTTCAAGAATTTGTTATTATTCAATTGTTTTATTTTTTATGCGTCTTTCAATTCATTGTAATTTGTTCCCAGTTAAAATAAATGATTTAAAACACGGTACACAATCTGTAATTAAAGTTGCTTGTACGTAGCACTTTTATTAATAGCTTGTTCATTTTATTAATCAGAATCGATATGGAGCATAAAGTATTCAATTATTTTACCGAACTTCATCAATCCGTGCAAAATATCTTCATTATTTCTTTAACCACCCACAAAAAAATGCTGAGAGTGCCAATAAATTACAAAATTTAAGTTCCTGTAAATATTATTTATAAAATTAGTTTTAAAATATATTAAGTAATAAATCATAGTCAAGTTAGCAATATCATATATCATATATATGTTTATAGAGTCTAAATACAATTATCATACATATATGATTACGTCCAAAACTATCTCGGTCGTGGTTATGTATCAGGTTATAGGATTAACGTCAAAAACTCCTCTTTGAATCTACTGAGGTGATCTGCATAGAAGAAAACGTAAGCTACGGGGGTCTCAAGTTTATTCTCCGAGGGAGTTCTTCGTCGTTCAAATCAGTTTAGGATATTGCTATCAGTGCGAGAGTGCTCACAACTTTCTCTCTCTAAAAAGTAGCAAAAAAACCATAAAGTTTAGCTTGTTTAGCTAGAGTTGGAGGTCCCCTTTTTTTATTAGTTTGAGAATTCTAATTTTGTTAGGAGAAGATCTTTTCCTTCCTAATTTTTAAGCTTATTTTATAGAGGGTGAATCCCATCGTAATTTATTTTCTAGTTGGAGTCAATCTCCTTCAAGACCCTCTATTCCCCTTGGTGTTCGGTTGGCAGGAGTTTCCGAGATGACTCTACTTGTTTAAAATTTATTTGCCTTATAATAAATTAGAGAGACTTTTTCTATTGGTTACGAAAACTTGTTCAATGGTCTCCCTATATCAGCATCTAAATCATTTATTAGTAAACGCCAGAGAGTCTCCTCTTGAACGGTTCACATGAACACTCATCTTTTAACGTGAAAATTTCCTCTCTTTGATTTGGACGCATCTATCATATCTAGTATTGACACATGAGTTATAGTCGAACTTCTTCATAATATAACAGAAACTCAATTAGAAAACGTCACACCCATACATTAATACATAACAGTATTATAGTTGAAATATATAATTATAGTTAATTGTTTGACTCTATCTTATTATAATCACAATCATAAGAATGAGTCACACTTATACTTGTGGATTATATTATTCACTATGTTACTATTACGCGTAGAATTGATTATTGAGTTTGATTTGCTGAATGTTACACTCTAAAACTTGTTCAAAGTATCATTATCAACTTCTAAAGAAAGAAATTAATTACATGCAGGTGGGTCCCTGTCCAGGAATTATTTGGACATTTATTAGCATTCGCCAACTATACACTCAATTTTCTCTCACCTTGAACCCAATTAAACCTAAGATATAAACCAAGAGATAAACCATAAAATTTTTCCCAACTTTGCTCTCTCTCAACCGCCTCTCAAAAACCCAGAGAAACTTACAATTGAAATTATGATTAAACCTATAAACAAGCCTACTATTTATACTAAAATAGTGCAGCCCTGACACCCATCCGGACGGTTAATCAATGGAATAACTTTATTGCACTATTTTATCCCAAAATTCATTGTCCAAAATTTATTGTTTAATATAGATTTTATTTTTTTAAAGCAAAGTCTATAATTCATTGTTTTAGTTCTAAATTCATTGTTCTTGAAATTCCATTGAAAAAAACAATGGAATTAAGATTTTCCCGATAAAACTTATTGACAATAAATCTTGTTAGAAAAAACTTTATGCGTTGATTCCGAATATGTTATTTTTTTTTAAAATCTAACATGTATTTTAAGAGTTAAAACGTTTTAAAATTCCGTTTAAAAAACTTAAGCTCCCATGGACTACTACTATATGGATTACCTAGTACTATTGCTAGAAATATTGACTGACCTCTATCCTAATGTAGTAATGTCATATCACTATAAGGCTCCATTTGGAACTCCGTATGGAATAGTATAATATTACAATCTAATGCATAATTTAATCCTATCCGGTGTTTGGAAAGAATATGATATTAGGTTGGTATAGTATAATATAAGATTTGTGATAATATGTATGGATTACCCTAATTAAAGTGAGAGTGAGGGTTTTTTTGTCATTTGATATATTATTTCTTATACTAAGTGCTCCGTATAAAATAAAAATACTGTTGTCATTTGTCTTCTTCGTTTTCATTGTATAAGAACCACTTTTGAAGAACACAAATGACAATAGTGTTTTAATATTATAAGGCAGACATTGTATAAGAACCACTTTTGTATAAAGTTATATTATTCCAAATATTTTAAAGGATAATTTTATACTATATGGAGTCTTATCCTATCCTCCAGAGTCATCCATGAATTCTTCAAACTCTAGGTATATTACGTACTGTTGTCAAGTCATGCACGTACACACTCGTTTGTTGATAAAAATAGAGCGAGTCAGATAATGCTGGCATACAACATTAAAGTGTATCACACACGCGGCATAGCCTATCTCAACCCCTATAAATTATTGCATACCTTGCATGCATTCTCCACCAATTCCTAATATCATTTCCTCTCTCAACTCTCTACTACTCCTCCTTCAATATGACAACTTCAGCTATTCAACATTCTACTAATATTGGTGCTTTCATGTTGTTTCTCTTTATCAGCACAACATGCCAAGCCCAGCTTTCTTCAACCTTTTATGACAATACATGCCCTAACGCACTCACTACCATACGTACCTCAATTAGATCCGCTATCGCTAAAGAACGTCGAATGGCGGCATCTCTCATTCGCCTCCATTTCCATGATTGCTTCGTTCTTGGATGCGATGCATCCATCTTACTAGACGAGACCCCCTCAATCCAAAGTGAGAAGACTGCCCGTCCTAATAATGGTTCTGTTAGAGGCTATGAAGTCATAGACAATACCAAAGCCCAAGTAGAGAAAGCATGTCCTGGCGTTGTATCTTGTGCAGATATCGTTACAGTGGCCGCCAGAGATGCATCCGAATATGTAGGTGGTCCATCTTGGACTGTGAAACTTGGAAGAAGAGACTCAACCACCGCAAGCAGAACTTTGGCTGAAGGTGGAGACCTTCCTGCTTTCACAGACGGCCTTGAACAACTTATAACATCATTCAGAAACAAAGGCCTTAATGCAAGGGACATGGTTGCATTGTCAGGTTCCCACACAATAGGACAAGCTCAATGCTTCACTTTTCGCGATAGGATATACAACAACAACGCAAGCGACATTGATGCTGGATTTGCGAGCACTCGCAAGCGTGGCTGTCCAGCTAGTGGTGGCAGTGGCAATTTGGCACCATTGGATTTGGTAACGCCCAATTCTTTTGACAACAATTACTTCAAGAATCTACAACAACGGAAGGGACTTCTTCATTCTGATCAAGTTCTCTTCAGTGGTGGATCCACGGACAGCATTGTCAATGATTATAGCAAGAACCCCAACACTTTCAAGTCTGATTTTGCATCTGCCATGATCAAGATGGGAGATATTGGTGTTCTCACTGGTTCTGCTGGTCAGATAAGGAGAATTTGCAGCGCCGTCAACTAGACTTACTTGCATTCTTAAAACGTAGTATACAGAAGAAAAAAACCAGGAATCTTTTATGCCTACTAAATCTTTTCGCTCATCAAAACTAATATGTTTCACTTGTTTAATCTTCGGTTTGCGTCTTCCGTCTTGTAAAGTTTCTGTGTTGAATCCGAGTCTGGGTTTTGGTATTCATCCTTTGGATATTGTCTAAATCAATCTAATCTACCCAATTATCAAAAGAAAAAATTATTTGTGTTCATCTCTCAACCAATCAAAATTTCAGGATGATAAAAATATTTTATATTTGTAAAATAAAAATTGGAATAGATAAGTAGCTAATTAAATTGTTGATAATTTCTATCAAGTGTAGTGAAGAGTACTTGGTTCAATTGTACTTGATTTAGGAAACAGTTTTAATAGGGATTTAACCTAAGGGATATTAAAAGGGACTAGTCATTTATAGAAAGCGGAAGCTTTAAAGACACAAAGCCGCAAACATTGACCGAGAAAGAAGAAGCTTTCATTACTTTTGTTTTTTCTGAGTTTTATGGATTCTTCTACTTAGTGTTATTGTATTCTTGTTGTTAGATGCAAAATACAACTATTTTTCTGGGTTTAAAGTTGTTATTTTTCTATGTTGATTAGTGTAAAATACTATCCATATTGGTATTTTTATGAACAAATAATGTCGGAGAATAAAGTTGTTACTGGACAAAATTTGTGACCTATTGCGGCTGCAGAACGCGAGAATCAGACTTGCATGTAAATTTGCTGATGTGGTAAAACACAGCTGGCCAACTTAGGGTTAAAAATAAATAAATATATATATATATATATATATATATATATATATATATATATATATATATATATATAAATAGGGTTGCTGCTGTTGAGGAATGGAGACAAAAATTCGGAGAGAGAGTGACGGCAAGAAGGAGAAGAGTAGTATAAAAGCTTGGGCAATTCATCTCCATTGAAAAATCTCAAGTCCTCCATTGATTCGAACATTTTTATTGGGTATTTTTGTGGTTTTTGGCATGTCACATAGATTATCTTTTAGAAATCCTAAATCTTATATTCAATTTCCCGCTTATCCTCATCAAGCTAGCCTTTTGCTTCCTTTTTTTATAACTTTTTTGTACTTCTTTCTTCTCTCTCCAACTTTCTTATTCTCTCTCCTCACCTCTTTTCTTCATTCTTTCTCTTGTGTTTGTGATTGGTGACTTGTAATTTTATTACAGTGTCAATTGCACATTGTAATAAATCACTGGACTAAATACACTGTCAATTGCACAATGTAATAACATATTAGGCTTAATACACTACCGATTACAATGTAAGAAGCCACTGGAGAGCTAAAAACACTGTCAATTACACAGTGTAATAAGTCACTGAAAGCTAAATAAGCAAGCAATGACAAGTTTAATCACTAGTGGCATATTACTACTAAAGAACTTGACAAACTCATTTATAATTGTAAATAAAAACCCAATTACCTTGTCTGGCAGCAACAATGTAAATCAAAATGAATGTACACCAAAATCCTAATTACATTACACGTTGAAAGTGTATTTAACTCTGTATATACTCATGACTTGAACCAACACCTTCAAACTAATCAAGCCCTTCAAACAACTTTGAAAGGGTATGAAGAATATGAGCAAACCAGGAGAAATTGCAACCCAAGGGAATAAAAAATCAAATAAAAAAATATCCCAATACAAGCATATCAAACAAGATAAGAGAACATCAAAAAGAAATCTGAAACCCCCCACCAACGAGAATCCACGTAGTCCTTCCATGGCTATGCCCTTCTTCACGAACTTCGTTCGACATTTCTCTCTGTAACGAGCTTGCTCTCTCAATAGGCCCTGTTTGTGATGAGTGCACAACATGTTATGTGGGTCTCTATCACACCAAAGAGACTTGAACTCAACTCCCCATCTTGATAATTAAGATTTTTCTGGACTAAATACATCGTCAATTGCACAGCGTAATAACAGAATGGGCTAAATAAACTGTCGGTTTTAGTGTAATAAGCCACCGGAGAGCTAAATATACTGTCAATTACACAGTGTAATAAGCCACTAGAAAACGAAATAAGCAAGCAATTACAAGTTTAATCACCAGTGGCTCATTACTACTAAAGAACTTGCAAAACTCATTTATAATTGTAAATAAAAACCTAATTATCTTATCTGGCAGCAACAATGTAAATCAAAATGAATTTACACCAACATCCTTATTACATTGCGCATTGAAAGTGTATTTAACTCTGTATATACCCATGACCTGAACCAACACCTTCAAACTAATCAAGCCCTTCAAACAACTTCGAAAGGTTATGAAGAATATGAGCAAACCCAGAGAAATTGCAACAAAGGAAGAAAAGTCAAATCAAAAAATATCCCAATACAAGCATATCAAACTAGATAAGAGGACATCAAAAAGAAATCCAAAACCCCCCACCAACCATAATCCACGTAGTCCTTCCCATGGCTCTATCCTTTTTCACTGACTTCGTTCGACATCTCTCTCTAATGAGCTTGCTCTCTCAATAGGTTGTGTTTGTGATGAGTGCACAACATATTATGTGGGTCTCTATCACACCAAAGAAACTTGAACTCAGCTCCCCATCTTGATAATTAATATTTTTCTTGACAGTCTAATTAATTTGGGACATTGTAATAACGCACCGGAGCAGACCATCGATGTGGGCTAGGTGCTCCTCACGTAGGTGAGTCCATTGGTGGGTTGGGTTGCCAACCGACATTGGAATCAATCGGACCTGTGATTTTTGTCCAGTGGATACACATGGCTTCATGATGGATTTCTGACAAAATCAACAACCGATGACTGCAAGTGGTGGCTGGGCGTTACTCCTGGGGGTCGAACGCTTCTTTTGGTGGAAGCGATGGCCATATCGGTGGCCGTGCGATGGAGGTCCATTATTGGCCGTGAGAGAATCGCATGAGAGAGAGAAGAGGGAGAGATAGAGGGGATAGAAAAGTGAAATCTGAGAGAGATAAAAGTGATTTGTAGGGCTTATTTTTTATTTTTGACTTTTGAATTTGCCTAATCAGCATATCCAGTCAGCTGCCACATCATTATGGATCTTTTATGTACACAAATCCTATATATGTATATCACTACCAGTAACTAAACTCTTTTTTAGCTAGGGTTTGGTAATTCTTCTACCACTAACCTTATGCATAGATTTGATTGACAATCAGACTAAATTTAATTCTTTCTTCTTTTGATTGATTGCTTATTTCCTATTGTTATGCATGCCTGATCTACATCATAATTCTAGGAACTGTTAGTTGAACATATTCGGCTGACCATGACTCGGTGTTTGACAAAGTAACAAAAACTTGCGTAAGATCCAAGCTTTGGGAACATATGACATAATTGATTGGATAATAGACCATTATCCTAGATTGTGCAATTGTCGATTTCCTGGTACCTATGCTTGTCTTAGGAAACTCTTAGGATAGACCAACCAAGACTCCTTTGACAAAAAAAGATCTTGCAACTGGACCAAAGTCAGGATCGTTGTTTAGGGAAATCTAATTGAATGCAGCTGGACCGAAGCCTTTAAATTGACATTGTTACACTCTTAAATTACGTGATTGCATATTAATTTGTGCGCATAGGTGGAGGTAGTTGACATGTCAAACCCAAGCTAGTTTTCATCTATTGATATTTAGTTCGATTTTATTGTTAGTTAATTTTTGAAGTATCTGTGATTTATTGTACACTATTGTTAGTAGCCAGTTGGTAATTAATATAGTCTTCGTGGATTCAATCTCATTCACTATTTTCTATCTTTCGGCACGTACACTTGCGAGTCGGTTAAACCCGTTGGTATTGAATTGTAAGTATTTCTTATGATAAAAAGTATCGATCAAGTTTTTGGCGCCATTGCCGGGGACTATTAAGTTCATTATCGATTGTTCTTACGGCAGTAGTGTGTATTTATTTAGTTTTTTTCTACTACTTAAACTTACCTCAATCAATTTCTTTTGCAGATACAAGATTGTCTCTTAAATTGCATGGTCAATACTCGTTCTCAACATAAGCCACCAGAAGATTTTGATCCAAAAATTGAAAGAACAACTAGAGCATTGAGACAAAGAAACATGACGGAAGATCCACTTAATCGAGCAATTCAAGTTGCAGAAGGCGATGGAAATGTAGAGGGTAATGCATGGATAACCATGATGAACAGATATATCCCACAGACTATTGCCCAGCCATCATGTATCACATACCAACCTACGGGAGCAGCTAATGCCAACCTATCACCCCAATTATTGAATTCTGTGCCACATTATGAGGGGCGGTTTGATGAGGATCCACATCAACATCTAAAGGATTTTACTGATCTTTGTCGCACCCAACATATGACAGGGATAACTGTTGACAATCTGAAATTGGTACTCTTCCCATTCACTCTTAGAGGAGGAGCCAAGATGTGGTATAACTCTATTGAAGCAGGTTCCATTGGCACATGGGAGCAGATTGCAACTAAATTTTTGAGAGAATTTTTTCCAACTTATAGGACCAAACAACTTGTGCGAGAAATTCAAAATTTTTAGGATAAAGGTTGATTAAGCTTGTAATGGAGTGTTGATGCGGAAAAGCCGTGAGAAAGCGATAGAGCTATTCGAAGACTTAAGCGAAGACTCTCAATAATTTTCTACAAGGGGTAGAAGTTCAACAAGGAAGCAAGGCATGTACGAAGTAAGTGTCGACACTATGGTACAAGATGAGATGGGAAATATCAATCAAAAAGTTGATATGATTGTAGAAGCCATGAAGGGAATGAATGTAAAAGCTCATTTGTCAACAAAGCCAGTCATTGTTTGTGCTATTTGTTCGAATAATGATCATGTGATTGAAGCTTGTCCGTTGACATCTATGTAGAACCAAGAACAAGCCAATTACTTGGGAGAAGGAAATTTCATGAGAAATCAAACTTATCCATGGCATAATCACCCAAATTTCTCATGGAGGAATGATCAAAACACCTTTGACACAGTAGCCCCAATGCAGCAACCAGCAAAGAGGAGTGACCTGAAGACCACAATGATGCAATGCAATGCAATTCATGCAACAAATAACTCAAGCCATTCAAAAATTAGAGACTCAAGTCGGACAAATGGCTAAGGAGATTAGTGAGAGGAAGAAGGGCGAATTACCTTCATAACCGTTAAACAACCCAGCTGGACAACAAGAGCAACTAAAAGTTGTAACAACTCTCCGAAGTGGCAAACAAATTGGCAAGATAGTGTAGCGGCAAACAGAGACTACAAACTGCAATCAAGCTACAAACAGGGTGCAAACAAGCCACAAAACTACACGAGTGGAGACACAGGAATGGGAAAAAGATCCTCCACCTTTCCTACAAAGGTTTGCCAAAAAGAAAACTGATTCTAAAGCACATGATATTTTTGAGAATTTGCGTAAGGTTGAAATTAATATTCCATTGCTTGATGCTATTAAACAAATTCCTTCTTGTGCTAAATTTCTTAAAGAATGTTGTATTCAAAAGAGAAAATTTGCCGCTCATGAAAAAATTACTTTGAAAGAAAAAGTTAGTGTTGTGTTGTTAAATAAACTCTCAGCAAAGTTTAAGGAGCCTGGTAGGTTTACCATACCATGTAAAGTGGGAAATCAATTTTTTGAAAATGCACTATTAGACTTAGGAGCGAGCATAAATTTATTGTCTTATTGTGTCTATGAAAAACTTGGGTTGGGAGAGCTCCAAGAGACTTCTATAATTTTGCAGTTGGCCGACCGTAGTGTCAAAAGACCTAAAGGGATTTTAAAAGATGTCTTGGTAACTGTGAATGATTTAATCTTGCGTGCTGATTTTACTGTGTTGGATATGGAGGATAGCCCGAGATCCTCATCTTTACCTATCATTCTTGGACGTCCTTTTATGATTACTGTTGATATGAACATTAATGTGAAAAAGGAGACTATAACTATGCAGGTGAATGACAAAGAACTGGAATTTCGTGTGTTTGATGCTCTCAAATCTCATGATGATCATAGTGATTGTTTTAATGTTGATACTACACATGATCTTATGAGTGAGGTGTTTAAGGTTATCAGTGTTGATCCAGTTAAAGCAGTGGTGGCGCATGGTTTGAATGAAAAAATAAGTTCTAAGGAGTTTTGGAGAATGATGACCGAATAGAGGAGGTTGTGAAAGCAATCCAGTTGAACCGGCCCTACGGTGATAAGACTACTTCTCCTTTTGAGCAACTGACACCTACTTATGCATCTCTTGTTCCCTCAACAGTTAAAGCACCTAACTTGGAACTGAAGCAGTTACCTAGTCACTTGAAATACATTTATTTGGGTGATAATAACACTTTACCGATGATAGTAGCTGTCAATCTAAGTTTAGGGGAGGAAGAAAAGTTTATCCGAATTTTGAGGAAGCATAACACGGCTCTTGGGTGGACCATCGTTGACATAAAGGGGATCATCCGAACTAGGTGTATGCACAAGATTTTATTGAAGAATGATGCAAAGCCCATTAGAGAGGTACAAAGGCAATTGAACCCGCATATGAAAGATGTTGTCAAAGTTGAAATTCTGAAGTTACTCGATGTATGGGGAATTGACTTCTTGGGTCCTTTTCATAACTCTTTTGGCTTCGAATATATTTTAGTCGGTGTTGATTATGTGTCCAAATGGGTCGAGGATGTCCCCTCAAGAACTAATGATCATCGAGTGGTTGTGAAGTTTTTACAGGACAATATTTTCTCTCGTTTTGGGATGCCACGAGCCATCATTAGTGATGGCGGAAGTCACTTTAATAATTATGCGTGTTCCGCCTTGATGAAGAAATATGGGATAACTCACCGTGTGGGCACCCCATATCATCCTCAGACGAGTGGATAAGTGGAGATAAGCAATAGAGAAATCAAGACCACTCTTGAGAAAATAGTGAATCCAAACAGAAAAGATTGGTCTCTTCGTTTGAATGATGCATTGTGGGCATACATAACTACTTACAAAACACCCATAGGGATGTCTCCATTCCAATTGGTTTATGGAAAAGAATGTCACCTGCTAGTTGAGTTAGAGCATCGCGCTTATTGTGCTATTATAAAGCTAAATTTTGACATGAAGGCAGCTGGAGATAGGCATTGCTTGCAACTAAAGGAGGTTGAAGAATTGCGGCATGAAGCCTATGAGAATGCAAAGTTATATAAGGAGTGGGCCAAGAGGTACCATGACAAAAAGCTTGTGCGAAAGAATTTTTCTGTTGGGCAGAAGGTGTTAGTGTATAACTCTCGTTTGAAACTTTTTTTGGGAAAGCTCAAATCAAAGTGGCATGGCCCGTATGTGATACAAGCTGTGTTCCCTCATGGCGCATTAGAATTAAAACATCAATATTCTGATCAAACATTCAAGGTTAATGGCCATCGAGTAAAGCCTTATTGGGAGAATGTACAAGTTATCATGGATGAAGTGGTATATCTCCACTCTATTGATCTCTGACAGAGTCTAAGGCTATGTCCGACTGAAGACAATAAATTTAGCACTTCATAGGAGGTAACCCATATGGAAGAAGAGCACAATCTTAAACAACTTAAATCAGCTAAGTCTCTATTCCTTTTCATTCACTTAATTTTGTTTTATTTATTTTCGTCATCGCAAATAAATTTGGGGGATTTTGTTAGGTGTAAACACCTATTTTTCTGGGCTTAAGGTTGTTATTTTTCTATGTTGATTAGTGCAAAATACTGTCCATATTGGTGTTTTTATGAACAGGTACTGCTAGAGAATAAAGCTGTTACTGGATAGAAATTATAACCTGCTTGTGACCTGTTGCGGTCGTAGAACGTGGGAATCAGACTTGCACGTATATTTGCTAATGTGGTAAAACATAGCTGGGCCAACTTAGGGTTAAAATATATATATATATATATATAGATAGGGCTGCCGGTACTGAGGAACGGAGACAAAAATTTGGACAGAGAGAGTGATGACAAGAAGGAGAAGAGGAGCATAAAAGCTTGGGCAATTCATCTCCATTGAAAAATCTCAAGTCCTCCATTGATTCGAACATTGTTAATGAGTATTTTTGTGGTTTTTATTATGATTATGTGTAATTAAACTCCTTTCTA
This sequence comes from Tripterygium wilfordii, assembly GCF_013401445.1. Lineage (NCBI taxonomy): Eukaryota > Viridiplantae > Streptophyta > Magnoliopsida > Celastrales > Celastraceae > Tripterygium > Tripterygium wilfordii. The sequence continues at coordinate 3,465,915 of NC_052234.1, forward strand.
GTTAGGGTTCGGTAATTCTTTTACCACAAACCATATGCACATATTTGATTGACAATCAGACTGAGTTTAATTTTTTGTTCTCTGGATTGATTCCTTATTTCCTATTGTTATACATGTCTGATCAACATCATAATTCTAGGAATTGTTAGTTGAACATATTCGGCTGACCATGACTCGGTGTTTGACAAAGTAACAAGAACTTGCATAAGATCCAAGTTTTGGGAACATAGGACATAATTGATTGGATAATAGACCATTATCCTAGATTGTGCAATTGTCGATTTCTTGGTGCCTATGCTTGTCTTAGGAAACTCTTTCGATAGACCAACCAACACTCATTTGATAAGAAAAGATCTTGCAACTGGACCAAAGTCAGGATCGTTGTTTAGGGAAATCTAATTGACTGTAGCTGGATCAAAGCCTCTCAATTAACATTGTTAAACTTTTAAATTGTGTGATTGCGTATTAATCTGTGTGCACAGGTGGAGGTAGTAAAACCAACAAATAAATGATATCATCCACTTAAACCTGCACATAAATGACAATAGAAGAAGATTTGTAAATAATTAAAGAGCAATATGCACGGGAAGTAGTAAAACCAAGTTGATGCAAGGCATTCCATAAGGCAGTAAACCAACGCGAGGTGCCTGTAAAGGCCGTAAATAGATTTACGAAGAAGGCAGAGGTGTTTAGGATGATCTTTGTCAATGAAGCCTAGAGGTTGCTTCATTACTACTGTTTCAGTGAGGGATCCATTGAGGAACGCGTTGTTAATATCTAATTGTTTAAGGGGCCAATGATGTATGGTGGCAATGCAGAGGATGAGACGGATGGTGGTAGGTTTAACCACTAGGCTGAAGGTCTCTAAATAATCGATGCCTGGACTTTGGAGGTAGCACTGAGCAACAAGACGGGCTTTGTAGCTTTGGTTGGTGCCATCTGAGTTGCATTTGATATGAAAGATCTATTTGGAACCTATAGGACGATGAGTAGGTTCGGGAGGAATGCGAGTCCATATGTTGTGTTGATGCAAGGCCTGAAGTTCAGCTTGCATTGCAGTGGTCCACTTAGGACATTGAATAGCAGATCGAACAGTGGGAGGTTTGGTAGACAAAGGAGCAAGGTGAAGAGTGGTGTTATGGAGAGTATTAGGCTTGTAAATATGGTTCATTGATCTTGTGGTCATTGGGTGGACACGAGAAGGGGATGTAAGGGGTCTGGAGAGAGTGTTAGGGAAGTCGGAGTAAGAGAATTTGTAGTAGGAGCTGGAGATATATCACAGTTGGTGGTGGTAGTTGTGTGATAGTTTGACTGATGTCGTGGGAGTGGGGTTCACTGGAAGGGCAGGAGTTGGAGTGGAAGGTAGGGAATCAGGGATGGTGGGACCATGAGAAGATATAGATGAAATCATAGGAACTTGATTGGGATCAGGTAGAGAACCGTGAGGTAAAACAACATCAGGAGAAGTACTATGAATGGACTCTTGAAGTTGTGGTTTTCAAGGTGGGAACACATAGAGTGTGTGAAAGAGTGAAGTTGTGGTTTTGAGTGTGTAATTTGCAAGAACCTTGATGAGTTATGGCCAAACCTGTGCCATCCCTAATGCTAACTTCATCTATTCGATCGTACTCAGAGTGGATGGACAAGTTGTCAAGCTCGGATGTCATATGGTGACTGGCTCCAGAGTCCACAAGCCATGGCTTAACACTGCTGAACTAGCTACATAATTTGCACTTGCTGCATATTTAGAAATGAAAGATTTGAGTTTTCGACAGACTCTAGCTGAGTGTTCGGGTTTGTCACAAATTTGGCACAAGACTCGCGATCTCAACTGATTTCCACCATAGTTGGACTGATAGTTCCCCCCTCCATTTGACTGTTGTGATCTATTTCCACCACCATATCCACCATTTTGTCGAGGAGGGAAGGACCTAGAGTTGGAGTTTCTATCATAATGATTTGAGTTGTGAGATTTGTTGTTGTTTGAGGGCTGCCTTTGAGAGTAGTTGGCAGTGGCCACATTGACACTATTGTTGAGTTCAAGTTTCTTCAGTTATTCCTTCTGACAGATTAATCTGTCTCTTAGATCTTTAAAAGTGATAGGATTTTCCCGTCCACGAAGAGCTTCAACAATACCCTTATACTCAGAGCCAGGATCGCAGTAGATAGTCTAGAGCCTAGAAGCTTCATTGCAAAGAGCTGAAGCCACGTTAGGCGCTACAGCCAATCAGCTGTAGAAATACGTCTGGCGTACACTCGTGCATCAATCCTCGAAATCGACGATATGATCTCACCAAAGAAGAAAGCGATAGGAAAGGAGATAAGAGAGAGCTTGAAGAAACGTGGAAACCACGCCTTTCACCCATACAAATACATGAAAAGCTGATACATGCACCTACAGATTGAGCATCCGTGAAGTTTCTACTGTTTTCTTTTGTCTTATTCAAGCTTTTGGTAAAAAAAAACTGAAGACGACGTCGGTTTGGTTGGATACAAAATGGAAAGGGCACCAAAACGATGTCATTGTGCTCACCAAGGACCCCACCAAAAAACCAACCACTCCCGCTAGTAGATTAAAACTGCCAGACTCGTCGTAGAATCACGCGAAATCTTCGGATTTAAGAGTATATAATAGAGAGATATATATATATATATATATATGTATGTAATTATCAATATGATGAGCATTATATGCACCTCAAATCTAACTAAGTACACCCCAATCGTAAAACACCCAAGTTAAAAAATAACATTATCGAGTATACCCCATTTTCAGTTTTTCTAAAAACTCAATCTACACCCCCTTTTTCAAACCCTAAATCTACAACTATGCCTCCTCTCTTCTCGTTGAATTTGGGTTCCTCATTCTTCAATTCACACAATTCCTCACTTGAACACCAGCACTACAAACTCACCCAGAAAGATTGGTTGTCACCAAATCAAGTATTGTAAAATGAAAATCCTGGACACCCTCCACGACTCAAAATCCGTGATTTCATTCTTGAGCCATTACTCCACCCGCAAAGACTACAAACCCAATGAAAAATGTGGAAGATGCAATTTATCAAACACTTGATGAGCAACATTAAAGGACACAATCACCAGCTTCTCATTAACCCAGACAAACCCCACTCTCTCTCTCTCTAATTTTTTACAAATCTCTTTGTCTTGGGTATCGATTTGATGGAAGCGATATTGTGGTTGTGGTCTCTAGTGGTGTCGGCCTGAATGAAAGTAGTTGGGTAAGGGTTGGCGAAATCAAATCTGGTGATGGGTTTCGGTGGAGGTGGCAATGATGACGACGACAAGAACAATAGTATGTGCCTTAGCTCATGCTCAGGCTGAAAAGAACTATGGAGGTTTTGGAGGTAGAAGATGAATAGAGAAGAAGGATGAAAGAGTTTTCGGGGGCTATGTGGTAGGGGACAATGGGGTGTTATAAGATTGTGCATTTTGGTGAGATTTAAGGGTGCACTTAGTAAAACATGGAATGAATATAGTGCTCATCTATCAAGATATCATTAATTTCTCACATGCATGGATGCGGGTCCCACTCCATATACGATAACAAAGTCAGTGATAGATATACAAAAACCAGGAGTTTTCGAGATGACTCCACTTGTTTGTGCCGAGGTGGCATCTCAGTCTTGTCAAGATGCTCTCCTCCCAGTCACATTACTTCGATTGTATCTTCTGGCAATACTTCGGTTACCGTTGTACGGCTTGGCTCCTCGACAGTCTTACTCGAAATCTCGATGAGAAGGTTTGGGCACTTCGGTGAGATGGCATTTGGCACCTCGGCATCTTAGCATGATGGACACCTTGGCATCTTAACTTGCAGGCTTCTCGGCATCTTAGCTTCGGCTTGTCACCTTGATGATCTCGAGATATCATTGAAAAGTAATTTTTGGTATTATCATACTGTTAATGATAATAGCCCTACCACTCATGCAACTCATGGAGGAGATCAAGCAAATTCCCATATATCTCTTGTCACCTTAGATAGCCACACAAATCAAGGAGGAAATCATGCACAATCAAGTTTAACTATTGGACCGTTGGCCATTGACAATAGCCACAAACATCAACCCAACAATCAAGCAAACATATCATCTATTACCATTGAAGAATCAGAGTCAGTCAAGAAGAAAATCTCTCTTGGACCGTTAGACACCAACCTCATTCTATGCAAGGCAATAGCAAAGGGATTCACTAAAGCAATGCTCGCAAAGAGGAAACGTTAAAGAAAGAAGATATGAGAGATATATGCTTTCAAAACAAAAATTTATTCTTTCCTTATTTACTTGTTTTGCCCGTTGGTATCTTTGTATATAAACAAGTCATTTGTAATGCATTGGGCAACTTGCTCAAGAATGATTACATGTATTAAACATTTCTCATTGCTTGTCAAGTCTTCTTTCTTTTTTGTCCATAAGTTTGAGAGAGATTTTTTCACATACGCCCCCTACACCTTTGCATGGGTGATTGGTTCGGCTGTATAAAGTGCGGGATCAATCTAACACCATTCATTTGGTATAAGTGCAACCTCTACACGTGATGGGCCCATATGTGAATGGTGTTAGATGGATCTCGTACTTTAAATAAAGTGCGGGATCTCCCGCAACTGAGAATAATAGTGACCAAACATGGCCCATAAATCTGCCTACACAATGTAGTGTTCTTCATTTCTTTCGTACGTTTTTCAATAAATTAGAGTTTGCTTAATTATATCTTTGGTCTTCACCTCTCACATAACCGCAGCCTGTGCTTCCATGTTGATCATGTTAATGCTGTTGCGCATGACATGTGAGGCTACACTTTCTACCAAAAAAAATACAGAGAGTGCCAATATATTACAAAATTTAAGTTCCTGTAAATATTATTTATAAAATTAGTTTTAAAATATATTAAATAATAAATCATAATCAAGTTAGTAATATCATATATATATATATATATATATATATATATATATAGATATATATGCACATATATATGTTTATAGAGTCTAAATACAGTTATCATACATATATGATTACGTCCAAAACGATCTTGGTCGTGGTTATATATCAGGTTATAGGATTAACGTCATAAAGTCCTCTATGAATCTGCTGAGGTGATTTGCATAGAAGAAAACATAAGCTACGGGGGTCTCAAGTTTATTCTTCGAGGGAGTTCTCAACGTTCAAGTCACTTTAGGATACTGCTATCAGTGTAAGAGTGCTCGCAACTTTCTCTCTCTAAAAAGTAGCAAAAAAAGTGTAAGGTTTAGCTTGTTTAGCTAGAGTTGGAGGTCCCCATTTTTTATTAGCTTGAGAATTATAATTTTGTTAGGAGAAGATCTCTTCCTTCCTAATTTTTAAGCTTATTTTATTGATGGTGATATTCCCAAAATACCCCCACTAATGGGAGAAAGCCACGTGGCAAAATAAGTTCCAGTGAGGACAATATGGGTGACGTACCGAAGGGTACACTTCGGTTCTTGACCGAAGTGTATACCTCTGCACTATCAGACCGAAGACCGCACTTCGATAACCGTACTACAGAAGCATGTACGCACGAAGTTCAACTGATGAAGAGTCCTCATAGGACGCCAATTCTAGATAGAGTCCTACTCCCCTTTGGAGAGGGATACAGATAGGATTTACCATCCGAGAAACCGTTTGGAAAACCAGTGAGAGAGAGTCCGACTCCTACTACAACTCAAACACTTCAAACTCATATAAAAGGGGAACCTCTACCCTCAGGTAAGCAATCTAACTCCTGCACTCTAAAATACTTACTGAGCAAGAGACAACGCTCGAAGCAACGAGCCATCCTCCCAAGTTTAGTACCGTACTGACTTGAGCGTCGGAGAGGTCCCCCTGAGTACACCCTCGGGGCCTTACCGAAGCTTACGTTCACTTCTTGTGCAGGAAGGAAGGAAGAGATCACGTACCAGCAAAGGAGAAATTAGTTATTCCATCTCAGTCTGACTTGGCTGATTTGTCTGATAGGGTAGACCTGTTTTAGACATCATCAGTTTGGCGCCGTCTGTGGGAAGGAAGTACACTTCCCTAAAGAAACTCACAATGGTCAGATTGAGAAAGAATGTCGCTTCTACTTCAGAAACAAGCCGTCGAGTTGATGACCCTAATGCTCTTGACCGGGGGCAGGGTGAACACCCCCATCATGAGGAGGTAGAACACCAGGAGGATGTTGCTGACCGAACCAACCAGCATAACCAGGACGCTGGACCGTCCCAAGTACCTGCACTCAGGAACAATTCCAACAACTTTCCCAGCAGGTGCAAAGGTTGACTGAACTAATCATGAACCAACAGACACAAGTGAACCAAGAAATCCCGCACGATGAGGAGGTGCGAAGTTCACACTCAGGTAGGTCTAAAGAACCAAGCCGAGGGGTGAATCCCAATGGTACCATTGGAGAAAGTACTAGAAGGGGAACTACCTACAATGAAGACGTCGGTCGACACCTAGATGAGATGAACAAGAAGATTGCAGCACTACAAGGAGTGTCCCCAATGGAGGGAGTGTGGGACAGTACGTTGACCCCTTTAGCTCCTGAAATACTTGAAGCTGAAATGCCGCGTCACCTTATTGTTCCAAAGCTGGAGAAGTATGAAGGGTTAACTGACCCCTGTGATCATATCCAGGGTTTCAAATCAATGATGGAGTGTCGGGGAGCAAATGCCCTGATAATATGCAAGATATTCCCATCAACCCTTTTTGGACCAGCAAGAACTTGGTTCAATCGATTACCGAGACACAGTGTGACTAGTTTTGGGGACTTGTCCGAGAAACTTGCACTTCACTTCTCCGCCGCACGAAGGACGGCAAAGACTAGTTTGGATCTGATGAATCTTGACCATGAGCATGGAGAATCACTTCGATCATTTCTTGCAAGGTTCAATAGAGCATGTTTGGAAATCCCACACGTCCAGGTAGAAGTAGCTATTTCGACCCTGGTAAGGACAGTAAGGGATGAAGCGTATGTACGTTCATTAACGAAAAAAACGCCCGAAGAGTATGGGAGAACTCTACGCTAGGGGAGATAAGTTCATGCAGTCAGAAGACATGATGAAAATTTCTCAATTTTCTTCTTCCTCGGCCCCTGCCAAAAAAGGCTCGAGCGCCCCGGGAAAGAGTGAGAAAGACTTGCCCCCTTCAAGCAAGAAGCAAGGAAGAGTAGAAGGAAAGAATGACAAGAAAAAGGATGATCAGTCTGGTAGGAAGACTGACCAGGGTCCAGTCCCTCGGTATAGTTCCTATACTCCTCTTAATAATTCGTTGCATAATATCCTTCTTGAAATAAGTAACAGGGATATACTGAAGTGGCCTAAGAAAATGAGGGCCCCGGCAGAAAAGCGTACTTCAGATAAGTATTGCCTGTTCCATAGGGATCATGGTCATAACACTGAAGAATGTAGGCATCTCAAGGATGAGATTGAAGGCCTCATAAGGCGAGGCTACCTGAAGCAGTTCACTTCAGATAGAGAAGAAAAGAGAAGAGGAACCGATGGTGATGATAGGGATAACGACCGAAGGAGACAAAGAAGAAGGGATAGGTCTCCTCGTCACCAAAGGGGGACTGCTGGGACAATCGGAGTTATTGTAGGAGGTCTGGCCGCATGAGGAGAAAGCTCCTCAGCTAGAAGGGCTTATGCTCGAATAAATGAAGTAAGTAAGGAAAGAAAGAAGCCGAGAAGGGATAAAGAAAAAATTACTTTCTCAGAAAAAGATGCTGAAGGTATCCAGGATCCACATGATGATGCCCTAGTAATAGAAGCAGTCATCGCAAATTTCACAGTGAAAAAGGTTCTGGTGGATAATGGAAGTGCTGCAGATATCTTGTTCTATCACGCCTTCAAAGAGATGAAGATCTCAGAAGAAAAATTGAAGAACTTTTCGGTTCCTTTATATGGGTTCGCAGGGGAATCCATAGTTCCCAAGGGAGTCATATCCCTACCTGTTACTCTGGGAACCTATCCAAGGACGGTTATGCATATGATCGATCTTCTTGTAGTAGATGTTCAATCCCCCTACAATGCCATCATAGGCAGACCATTGCTGCACAAGGTTCGGGCGGTGGTCTCTACTTACCACCTCAAAATGAAGTTTCCAACTTCTAATGGGATAGGAGAAGTGAGTGGGGATCAGAAGTTAGCTCGAATGATGTACTACACGGACTTGAAGGACAAGAAGAAGACCTCCATATCAGTTGGAAGCTTAGATGTTCGGGAAGAAGAGAAGATACTGAAGCCAACACCGGTTGAAGCACTTCTTCCAATAACTGTGGAGAAAGGAACTGAAAAGAAGTTATTTCTAGGGTCTCTGTTAAATAAAAAGTTAGCTGAGGAGGTAACCAAGCTCCTCCTCTCTAACATAAAGAACTTCGCATGAAGTGCACATAAGATGCCAGGAGTTAGTAGGGAAGTCATCTCTCACAGTTTGAGCATCATACCGGGGACTAAACCGGTCAAACAGAAAAAGCGTAACTTCACCCTAGAGAGACAAGCTGCTATCAAGGAAGAAGTGGGGAAGTTACTTGAAGCCGGTTTCATACGAGAGGTGCGGTATCCAGATTGGTTGGCCAATGTGGTCATGGTAAAGAAGGCGAATGGAAAGTGGCGTATGTGCGTTGACTTCACGGATCTAAACAAAGCTTGTCCTAAGGACTGCTATCCTCTTCCTAAGATTGATCAATTAGTGGATGCAACTTCAGGCCACGAACTCCTTAGCTTCTTGGATGCTTATTCGGGGGTACCACCAGATCAAGATGAACCCAAGAGATGAGGAGAGTACCTCATTCATAACTCCAGAAGGGACATATTGCTATAAGGTTATGCCCTTCGGACTTAAGAATGCTGGTGCCACCTATCAAAGGTTGATAAACCATGTCTTTGCTGATCAGATAGGAAAATCAGTAGGAGCATATATAGATGATATGGTCGTGAAGAGTAGAAGGGTGGAAGATCATCCTTCAGATCTTCAAAAAGTGTTTAACACTTTAGATAAGTTTCAAATGAAATTAAACCCAGAAAATGTGCTTTTGGAGTAAGCTCAGGAAAATTCCTAGGCTTCCTTGTCACTAGTAGAGGAATCGAAGCAAACCCAGAGAAGGTTGAAGCCATTCTTCAGATGGAACCTCTGAAGTCTCCGAAAGAGGTTCAGAGATTAACGGGAAGAGCAGCGGCACTTGGGAGATTCCTTGCTAGGTCGGGTGATAAGTGTAGACCCTTCTTCCAGGCCTTAAAAAAGGCCAAGGAATTTCAATGGACTGAAGAGTGTCAGAAGACATTCGAGGGTTTAAAGGAATACCTCGGACATCCTCCCCTACTAACATGTCCAAAAGAAGGAAAGGTATTGTACTTGTACCTTGCTACGACAGATCATGCAGTAAGTGCAGTCCTTATCCGGGAAGAAGAAAAAATTCAGAAGCCAGTGTATTATGTTAGTAAGGTCATGATAGATGCTTAGACTCGTTATACCGAAGCAGAGAAATTTGCTTTAGCATTGGTTACTGCAGCTCGAAAATTAAGACCCTATTTCCAAGCCCATACTGTAGTAGTTCTTACTGACCAACCATTGAAGAACATACTTCAGAAGCCGGACACATCAGGAAGATTGATAAAGTGGTCCATTGAGTTGAGTGAGTTCGACATTCAATGCAAACCAAGACATGCGATTAAGGCTCAAGCCTTAGCAGATTTTGTAGTTGAATATCGTCGCCCAACCTTAGTGACACTGACCGAAGAGGACTACCCAAAATGGAACCTTTACGTTGATGGTTCTTCTAACCAAGAGGGTAGCGGAGCCGGAGTACTCCTCTTCGGTCCGGGGGGCATATGTATTGAACATGCACTTCATTTTCATTTCAAAGCGTCAAATAATGAAGCAGAATACGAAGCGGTACTAGCTGGATTGAGGCTTGCTGTCGAACTTGAAGTTAAGTATTTGTTGATCAACAGTGACTCTCAGCTAGTAACTGAACAAATGAAGGGAGACTATGAGGCGAGAGGCTCAAATATGGTCAAGTACTTAGCTGCGGTCAAGAAATTACTGGCCAAGATTCCCAAGGTAGAGATCAATCGAATACCTAGGGAGGAAAATGCAAAAGCAGATGTCCTTGCTCGATTAGCTTCAGCCTGTTCAGCCAAAGGACCTACTTCGGTCAGAATTGAATTACTTCCTCAACCAAGTATTTCGGCTGAACTAGAAGTGGCTCCGGTTGAAGCTGAACCAAGTTGGAAGGACCCAATCAGAGAATTCCTGCTTGAAGGGAAACTTCCTGAAGATAGGAATGAAGCAAGGAGTCTCCGGAAAAGGGCAGCAAGATACTATCAGATATGTGATAAGTGCCAAAAAGCTTATCAGAGTCAGATGGTGTCAGACGCCAAAAAGCTTGTTCAAAAATGTGATAAGTGCCAAAGGCATTCCAATGTACCCCACCTTCCTCCTAGCCAGAAGGTGCCTATTCAGAGTCCTTGTCCATTTGCTCAGTGGGGTATGGACATTCTTGGACCATTCCCACCAGCATCGGGTCAAAGGACATATCTGATAGTAGCCGTGGACTACTTCACTAAGTGGCTAGAAGTGGAGCCACTTGCAACTATTTCTGAGAATAAGGTAATAGACTTCATCTGGAGAACCGTTGTCTGTAGATATGGGATACCAAGAGCCCTTATTGTTGATAACGGCAGACAATTTGTCGGAGGAAAGATGAAGAAGCTATGTGAAGAGTTGGGGGTTGATCTCAGAGTCACTTCGGTCAGTCACCCACAAGCTAATGGGCAAGCTGAAGTGACAAACCGAGTGATCCTCCAAGGTTTGAAGACAAGACTAAATAGTGCCAAAGGAAGATGGGTGGAAGAACTACCGAGTGTGTTATGGTCCTACCGAACCACAGCACGGACTTCTACTGGAGAAACACCCTTCTCCCTGGCATTTGGCTCCGAAGCCGTGATACCTGTAGAAATTGGAATCCCGTCTACAAGGATCATTAACTTCAATATCCAAGAGAATAATGAAGCACTTCTGAATAATTTAGACTTGGTGGAGGAAGTTAGAGAAGAGGCTCGAATCAGAACTGCTGCGTACAAGCAGAGGACAACCCGGTATTACAACCGAAGGGTCAAAGAAAGAAAGTTCAACCCAGGGGACCTTGTCTTAAGAAAGAAGGAGGCCGCAGGAAAACACCCCGGAAAGTTAGGGGAGACGTGGGATGGACCTTTCAAAATAATTGAAGCATTCAAGGAAGGAACATACCGAATTGAAGACCCAGAAAACCCTGGGAAGAAGATGCGTCCATGGAATGCTGACAATCTACGTAGATATTTTATTTAGTTGAACAATAAAAAGAGTTGTTATTTTTTCATTAGTTTAATAAACTACAGATCAGAAGTTGTCCTAATCATTCCTTCCATAAGACCCTTCGGTCCAAACAGGCCCTTCGGCCCAAAGCTTAGAAAAATTTTCTAAGTATCAAAATTAGGCCACTTCGGCCCTTAGACCCTTCGGTCCAAACAAGACCTTCGTCCACATAAGACCCTTCGGTCCACATAAGACCCTTGGTCCAAACAGGCCCTTCGGCCCAAAGCTTAAAAAATTTTATAAGTCTCAAAATTAGGCCACTTCGGCCCTTAGACCCTTCGGCCGAATCAGGTACTTCGATCTTGAAGTGTATACTTCATCCGAAGCCAACCCTTCGGCCACGACAAGTACTTCACGCTCGAAGTACACTTCAAGCATCCTCAACCGAAGTAAGGTCAGACAATAAAGTATACTTCAAGCATTCACAACAAATTTTGCAAATCAAAGTAGAGCGAACTGAACATGAAAAGAGAGAGATATCATTACCAAATGATACTTAACCGTTCATATAAAAAATAAAAAAATAAAAAAATATTGAAGTTAAATGTCTTCGGTTGAAGGGGGCAGCTCCGTCTCTGAAGGTTCACGCAGGGTAGCTTATGGCATGATCGGTTCAGGAGGATTTGGTCGAGGAATACCCTCTGGCGTAAAGGGACGAACTTCGCCAAGCTCGGCCAAGTGAATGGGAGAATCACCTTCGGTAGGGATGACATGAGGGGGATCTTCATCCGAAGTAACTACGGTAAGATCAACAGTGGAAGGATGTTCATCCCCATCCTCGAAATCTTCTTCAGAATTCTCGTCATCTTCAGCCTGTCGACGAATTTCTTCCTCAGCCCTAGCAAGTCCAACATATATCTCCTCCTTGGACTCCTCCAGTCCGTCCTTTCCAACCAAAACCGGGCAAAGATTATCAAGAACCCTTGGATCTTGCCCAGCCTCAATTAGATCCTTCTTGGCCATTTTGAAGGCACCACGACCACCGAAGTAGCCTTCTTGACGAAGAGTTAACTTGAACTCCTCAGAGGCTTTGAACTCTTGAACCCCCAGGGCCTTGCCTTCGGCAATAGCCTTCACTCGTTCAGCTTCAGCAGCTTGGGAAAGCCTAGTGACTTCAGCCTCCAGCCGGGATTTTTCCTTACGGTATTTGAGCTCCTTGGCGTTAGCAGCATTTAGAGCTTCGGTCCTCTCCGTCAGTTCGGCCCGAAATGTCTCTAGCTCGGCTTCAGCTTTCGCCTTCGCCATGGCAGCTGCTTCGGCCGTTTCAATTGCTGCCGGTTCATTGTGAGCCATGTTCGCTATGCCTCTAGGAAGTGTAGCAAGAACAGAGACAACCTACATAGGCATAATGAACTTCGGTACTTCGGGACCAATTTCATCTGTAAAAATACCAAGTCAAAAAAGGAGAACCGAAGTTAAATAAAATTATTATACCTTCATAGCTGCAACGTTCAGCTCTGACACCTTGTCTGACAAAGCAAGCGCTTCGTATCGACTGAAGTCAGCCGGAGTTGGAGCCTTCGCAACCATCCTACCCGCAATGGTTGGGTTATTGGCAGAATCACTCACCAGAACATCCCAGTTCGGGGTATGAACAGTGAGGTCTTCAATATCCATCCTTCGGGGAGGTTGGGTCACTGGAAGAGGGATGTTGACATAATCTGAAGTCCAAGAGGGGTTTGAGCTCGGTTGAGTCACCCTGACCGAACTGTGAACAGTTGTGGGAGCGTTGAGCACGTTGGCTGCAGCAGAAGTCTCTCCCGTTGTATTCTTCCTTGAACGCTTCGGGTTCGGCTTCCTCCTGTTTCCCTTACCAATGCCGTGCTTCTTGCCCTTCGAAGCCCCAGCGCTGAACATGTTGACGTAGTCCTCCATGCTCGCCATATCTGCACAACGGATGACCGAACATGTTAATAAATAGGTAATATAGACAAATGAATTTCTCGAAGTCTAAAAAGACCAACCGAAGCACACCTCTCTGAAGAAGGACCGAAGAATAGGTGTACGCAGAGTCAATCTTACTAAAAGATAGGTTGACCGAAGGGTTGGGAGGAAGGTATGACTTTAGTCGGTCCAATAAGTCCCTATCTGTCTCATGCCTTAGTTCGCGAGGATTATTGAAATGAAAGACATGGGGAATACCGAACTCAGTTCAAAAAGGGAGGTGTTCTCCAGTTGAAGGGGCGCCTTCACAAAGAAGTAACCCTTCTTCCAATCCCTGATTGAAGCCTGACTACGAGGAGATTCAATGGGTGGCCGAAACTGGAAATAGTATAGACCGGCCTCCCTACCATGGCGACTTAATCTAAGAATGTGTTGAATGATAAAAGAATTGAAGGGTATAGTATATTTGACACAAAGGTTAAGAACGGTATTAAGGAAGAGCCAGGAGTTCGGGGCTAGAAGAGCGGGACAAATATTGAAGATACGGAAAAAACTGGTCAATGCAGGAGGATATGGAATCCTTGCACCGTATTTTATGGAATGGAGCGAGACGGCGAATTCCCCTTCCTTTGGATGAAGGGGGTGTTCGTCTGAAGGTATACGACGGCAGGCCAGGGGATACCGAAGTCCCTCTTGATATTTGACACCCCATGATCATCCAATCCTGAACCGGATAAACAAGTCGGTTCGGAATCAACCTCGTCTACCCCCACTTGTTGATTTGGAGGAAGTTCACTTCGATCAGCAACTTCAGGATAATCTGACCGAAGTACCGAAGCCTCAGTAAGGCCGGGGGTAGGAGAATCGATGATGTTAACTTCAGAGTCAGACACAGTCCGTTCACTCGAAGTAGAGGAAGAAGACGCGTCCCCCGAAGAGGAAGATGAAGTGGAGGAACTTAGGGACATAATAAAAACAAAAACAATAGAAGGAAGTAAAGACTGACCTTATGGTATGGAAACTGAGAGAACTAGAGATTGAAGTATGTTCGGTTTTGCAAAGGAAGGCTTCGGTCGGTCAGTCAGATTAAACGCTCTAAATAGTAAAAATGAGGTGAGTAAAAATTGAAGAGAACTGCAGGCCACCTATTTATATAGGAAGAAAGATATGATCTAACGGTGCGTAGGTTGTGACGCTCTGCATCCTTCGATCTTGTCCGCAAAAATGAACCGTCAAACAAACATTATTACACTCATACCCAGTTCATCGTTAAGATACCTCGGTACGAGTGTGGGGGGCAACTGATATTCCCAAAATACCCCCACTAATGGGAGAAAGCCATGTGGCAGAATAAGTTCCAGTGAGGACAATATGGGTGACGTACCGAAGGGTACACTTCGGTTCTTGACCGAAGTGTATACCTCTGCACTATCAGACCGAAGACCGCACTTCGATAACCGTACTACAGAAGCATGTACGCACGAAGTTCAACTGATGAAGAGTCCTCATAGGACGCCAATTCTAGATAGAGTCCTACTCCCCTTTGGAGAGGGATACAGATAGGATTTACCATCCGAGAAACCCTCTGGAAAACCAATGAGAGAGAGTCCGACTCCTACTACAACTCAAACACTTCAAACTCATATAAAAGGGGAACCTCTGCCCTCAGGTAAGCAATCTAACTCCTGCACTCTAAAATACTTACTGAGCAAGAGACAACGCTCGAAGCAACGAGCCATCCTCCCAAGTTTAGTACCGTACTGACTTGAGCGTCGGAGAGGTCCCCCCGAGTACACCCTCGGGGCCCTACCGAAGCTTACGTTCGCTTCTTGTGCAGGAAGGAAGGAAGAGATCACGTACCAGCAAAGGAGAAATTAGTTATTCCATCTCAGTCTGACTTGGCTGATTTGTCTGATAGGGTAGACCTGTTTTAGACATCATCAGATGGTGAATCCCATCCTGATTTATTTTCTAATTGGAGTCAATCTCCTTCAAGACCCTCTGTTCCCCTTGGCGTTCGGTTAGCAGGAGTTTCCGAGATGACTCTACTTGTTTGTGACACTACTTTTTTAAAATTTATTTGCCTTACAATAAATTAGAGAGACTTTTTCTATTGATTACGAAAACTTGTTCAATGATCTCCCTATATCAACATCTAAATCATTTATTAGTAAATGCCAGTGAGTTTCCTCTTGAACGGTTCACATATATGAACACTCATCTTTTAAAGTGAAAATTTCCTCTCTTTGATTTGGACGCAACTATCATATCTAGTATTGGCACATGAGTTGTAGTCGAACTTCTTCATAATATAACAGAAACTCAAGTAGAAAACGTCACACCCATACATTAATACATAACAGTATTATAGTTGAAATATATAATTATAGTTAATTGTTTGACTCTATCTTATTATAATCATAATCATAAGAATGAGTCACACTTATACTTGTGGATTATATTATTCACTATGTTACTAGTACGCGTAGAATTGATTATTGAGTTTGATTTGATGAATGTTATGATGGATCGTACTTAACACAAGAGGGGGGGTGAATTGTGTCCCCAAATTCCGATAGGAATCTCTTTTTTTTTTTTTTTTAAAAGGAAATCAATGTCAATTAACAATTAGCACACAAATTTGGACTCTAATGATTATCTTAATCAATATTCATTTCAATGCAAGATGTGATACAATATGGTGAATGATCAATTATCAAATAATCAAGGAATTGCAAAAACAGATTTTTTAAACAACACACTGCGCACAGATTTAACAACTCAAATTTCACCTAGCAAATCAAGTCAGAATTCAATGAAATTTGGTATGCAGTATCACAACACCCTAATGAATACTATATCAAAAATTCAGATTAAAATTCAAAGTTTAGCTATGTGAACAGTGCACGGACAGACTAGTGGTTCAGAAAATTCTGCAATCAAAACACTTAATCAATCAACAAGCAAGCAATGCAATCAAGAAAGTCCACACAGCAATTTATAGTAGTTCGGAGACTCTTCTCCTACATCTACTACCTAGGTTCACCAACCTAGGATTTTTCAAGCTCCACTAAGGATGTGGTTTTCTCAAGAGCCCCACAAAACTCACAAGGGTTTTTAGGTCACCCTTAAAACTGAAGATTTCAAGATAATCTTCAAACTTTACAACCAAGGGTTTCAAGCACTCCCTTAAACTCAACCTCAACAAGGTTTTTGCCCAATGAAGGGACTTTTACAAGTGTTCGGTATAAATAGTTCACTCAAGGTTTGCACTAAGCAAATAGGGTTGAGGAACACTCAAGAATCACAATATAACCTCACGGGTTGGATAGAAAATGAAGAATAATGAGGATTTTCGAATCTGAAAATAAGAAGCCAAATGAGAAGCACTCCCTCTTTGCAAAAGCAAAATAGTGAGGAAGCCTTTAGAGTGGCTTTGGGTAGAAGCTTGGATTCAATGGCACAAACTAGCTTGAAAGCTTTGAGAGCAAGAATTTTTTCAATATAATTTTGGCTTCTCCAAGTTGGAATGAGGAAGAACCCCTCTTTATAATTTACCAAGCTCTTGTGATTTCCACCATTGGATCTTTTTCTATCTTCAAATCTCGACCTTCAATTACATGTGCAAATCTTGGCCATTGAATGAATAGATCATTAAATCTTGACCTTACAATATGTAGCCGTTGCACTTGCATTATTTTCCAAGTCTAGCTTTCCAAGATTTGAGTTGTCATGTGCACTTGCAGCCATCTTTGACAATTTGATCAAACTTGCACCAAATCTTGACCTTGGTATCTCCAACAATTTTGTCATCTTTGACCATTTGATCAAACTTACACTAAATCTTGGCCTTGGTATCTCCAATGATTTCCTACAAAATGTGTAGCAACTTGCAACCATCTTTGACTCCAAAAATCAAGTAAGATCTTCTTTTAAGTCAAAAATTGCAAGCAAGAATATGGTCTTATGCACAACCATTGGATTCACCTTTTAAATGGTCATCTTAACCCTTCAAGTCTTGTTGTAATCTGATCCATTCATAATTCAAAACAATTCAATCTCGGCCATAGATTAGTGTACCGTTGGAGCTTGTAGTCTTCAAGAATATCTTCATAATCTAAGTCTTGTCTAGTTGCAAAATATACTTTCTCATCTCTTACAAATTTCAACCATTGCATTTGTCCTTTAGCTTCATCAATTTTCTTCTCACAAAAATCTTATCATTGACCTCAATAAAGGAAGCATGTGCAAGATCTTGTTTGATGAAGATAAGAGATCCTTCACATGACCAAACATGTCCCTCCAATCTTGACTTCAAACTCTGAATTTGGCAGCACCAATATATCCATATTATACAGCCCTAAGGCTAGTTCCAATCATCAATCAAAATGCCTTAGTGGAAGGTTGATGAACATAGGTTTTTCTTGGTTTTCTAGAGATCCAAGCTCATACTTGAAAACCGGACTTCAATTCACTTGAGCAAACTGAATTCTGAGTGATATAACATCCTCATGATGATTAACCTACAAAGAAATAGGAGGTAGAACTCCCCAATTGCATGTAAGCTCAAAGAGCTTCATATAGAGCGCATAGGTTAATTACATTAGAAAAACAACCCAGAAAATTCGTATTACTGCATGATAAATCATTTTATATATATTAGAATGTCCACATAAAATTTCATAACAATCGGAAATCGTTTGGTCACTCAACCAAGCAAATAAGTCACTAATAGTGAAACCGATAAATTCTAAGTGTAAATTCAATGTTATTTTGCAAACTCAGTGTAAATGACATTTTCTCTTGAACTTTACTAAGTCAAATATGTTCATAGTGATGAAACTAAGATGCACACGAAATTTCATTTAAATCGGAGTTCATTTGGTTCACTACGTTCACAAAGAACACATATGCACAAAATTAGGTAAAACCTAGTTTTGGCGGAATTTAAGCATATGACCAAATATATATGTGATGCACTTAATTTCTCATGATTATAGTCCTAGAACATATATTAAACCTTCATGTGCATGTGGTTCAAGTTTCAAGTAATTTGGACCTAAGTAAGATAAATTATGATCATTAGAAGATTAGTACCCTAACTTAGTCCATGTATATTTATTTTCAAAACTTAATTTCCAGCACTATCTCAAAAATATATAGATACCAAATTCACATAGAGATATGCATAAGCCTTCATTTGTATATGCACAATTAAGATATTAAACAATTAACCAAATAACCATTTAAGCATGTTTTCTAGCATTTTAGGATATGTTCAAGTCAAGCATGCTCACACACATTTTAGTATACAATCATACACAATCATCAAAAACACAATGTTGACTAGACACTAAGTCTTGGTCCAACATGTTACACCCTAAAACTTGTTCAAAGTATCATCATCAACTTCTAAAGAAAGAAATTAATTACATGCAGGTGGGTCTCTGTTCAAGAATTATTTTCTCTCACCTTGAACCCAATTAAACCTTAGAAATAAACCAAGAGATAGACCACAAAGTTTTTCCCAATTCTACTTGATTTCTAGCTGAGCCGTCTGGACGCATAGTAGTACCATTCGCTTTCATTCATTTATTGACAAAGACAAAGTCAAATGTACACTTAAAAGATAATTTTCTTCTATGCCCCATTAACTCTAAATCAATATTACTTTTTTTTCATATATTATTTTTTCGACTAACCAACCTGTATATTGATTAGTGTAATAGCCATCGCAGAAAAACAGTCAGCAAACATGGCCTATAAATGTGCCTACACAATGCAGTATTCTTCATTTCTCTGGGTTTTCATTAAATTAGAGTTCGCTTAATTATATCACAAAATTAGTGTCTATGGCTCGCAAATTGATCTTGACGTCTCACCCACTACAAGAAATTTGGGTTTCCGTGACAAGCTCTGTGTGACGAGCAAAACAAATGTCACCAAAAGGGATGTTTTTGTGACAAATATTTTTTGTTGTCGTTCATAATTTTATTTAGTAACGATAATATTCTGTCGTCACTAGAGAAAACCATTCAGTGACCCCATTTTTCTTAATCATCACTAAATGTTGTAATCAAAATAAAAAATAAATATTTGACAAAAATCAAAGACTAATTCTATGTGACAACAAGAAAACTTGTCAGTAATGGTATATTTTTTGTGACTAATTTAAAATATTGTAACTAAAGTTCTTAGCAAAAAAATTGCCGAAATTTATAGCGCGAAATAAAAGCGTCAATTTATTCCCCTTTACTTACCATGAAAATTTTGTTGTCACATTAAAGTATTAGTGACAAGGTTAAAATGAAATTTCTTGTAACAAAATATTTAATTACTTAGAAAATTATATTAAAATAATAGAAAAGAGTTTAACCTAATTGATTGAGAGACCGACTCCTCAAAAACACCTTCCTTCGTCAGATAGAGTGAGGGAGCCAACATCGAAGTCTTACCATTGAAAGACGCCCGTCATTCATCTTCTAGGTCTTCGTCTGTGGTGCAAGAGAGCTCTCAACCATGGTAATTCTTCCTTCTCTTGATACTCCCAATCTCACATATTAATTTCTAGAATCATGTATTCCATGCTGTGTTGTTGGCATTCTTTTCAATTTGAATTTGAATAGTACGGCGTCGAAGCGATTCAATCTTCTTTCTCTGGATGGTGTGGTAAGGATGTGTGTGAGTAAGCGCCTGATGACAAAAAAGGTTGATCTGGGTGGAGGTCCCCCGGACGCTCCTAGCATGAGTCTTGCTCCAAGGGATTAACTATGATCGAATGTTGGCTGCATGCTACCCCGTGATCGCCAGCGGATCACTACTACTTTAGTGAATTTTTTTGAGATGCTTTTTGCCTAAACATGTCTTGCCTTGTGTGAAGCAAAGTGATAGCCTCCTTCATGGGCTGATCCTCGTATGCATCGCACCAATCCAATCTCTGCATTTCTTCCATTTATTGCATTTATAGCTTTCTCCTTTTGCTTGCTTTCACTATCCAACGATTGGGACATCAATTCATAACCAGAGAGCAAAGATCTAGACCTCTTGCCTTCACCCCTTTCATCATCTTTGAAACTGTCATACCATTATGCGCCTTCCACTTACTAGATCAAAGAGGGTAATTAGTAATGCTTTCTTCCTATCCCTTTCAATTGGTCTGTCATCTCTCCTTTGATTCCCGTTCTTCCTTTCATTCAATAGATCTCTTGCCTTTGTTTTTCTTGGTTAAACATGAATTCTTTTTTCAAAAATCCATTAAGCATATTCAAAGTAATCTTTAATGCACTGAAAGATAGGGAGTCCCCCACCCCAAATTCTGACTATTTGTTTACCTAGTGAAGCTCATTGATTTCTATACGAATTACTTATGGTTTTATCTGAGCTCTTTAATTTAGTTTTATACCAGGATTAGTTGCTTAGCAAATGATTGATGTTCGATCGGTGTATGTATTTATGCTTTTGGTTGGGTATATTACTTTCACCTGCGAACGTTGGAATTGTGTGGATTTATTTTCTATTTGCAAATGATTATTAGTTTATAGCTTTCCTGTGTGGACCAATTTTTTGCTTCCTCATCATTTGTTGCTCTATACTGGAACAATCATTAGTGTATCCTATTCGTGGTAGGAATGAAATATTGAAATTTTACTTTCAATGGCTTGTACAATTATAGTTTGTGTAGTTATGTCGTAGATGATGGACTAATAGTTTGAATAGGCTACTTTACTGATATGATATCCTATCATCCACATTATTACGAAGGAATTACCTATTGGGCCTCCTGGAACCCATCTTGGATATTTTTAATGTTTATGTTTTTTGGATTTTTTTTTTCGAGTTGTAAACTTGTAATGGGTGTGTTATATTATTTTTATCATTGCTTGAAAGGAACTTTCTTACATGTCTGGGTACATTAGCTAGCTGATAGAGAGATGAATTGGTAACTAAGAATGTTACAGGAACTTAAAAGTAGCATAACTTTTTATTGGAGATTGTAACATGAAGTTGCCTGAAAATGCTGGATGTTTTGAAGTTATTTCTTGCAAGCTTTCATAGAAACAAAATCATGGAATGAGATCAATTTCGTTCTTTTGAGATACTTGTAGGGATGCCTGATATTGTACTACATTGACTGCCATTGAAGAAACAAAATCTCCCATAACAAAATCGTGCTTATATCAAAATCACTCAAGGCTCAAGTGGAAACCGTTCTCCACCCAATTAAGTCGCCGTATCTTAGCGCCTCTCCCGCCTAACAAAGTGGAGCAATCCTCTCCCTAAGGTGCGCAATCCCCTCTTCTTCCTTCTCCTCTCTCTCTTGATGCTCTATGTTCTGCTTATGCTTTGACATGATTACCTCCTTGGTTACATTTGATTGAATGCTAGGGCTTAATATATTGGGATTTAGTTTTTAATTTTTATTATGTATTTTTTTTTGAATGGCTTAATGGTATGTATGCTGGAAACAAATTAAGACTTATTGATTAAACTCCGTTTCATCTCCATTTGTGAATCTTTGCTAAATTTTTTGTCAAATTACAGAATACGCCTTGTGGGTGGGTTTTTTTTTCTGAAGAATGGTGACTGGACATTGTTAGACAGATTACATGTTTCATGGAATTTTGTTCCTCACATACTTTCTAATTGGTAGTGGAATTATAGCTTATCAATGTTAATTTTTCATAACGAAATCGCACTTCAGATATGGCTAGCTTTCTCATTCTTCTATAATAATGGTCTTGTTGACAAAGAATCTTTTGATTGATTATTTGATGTTGCTTCGTTTTTTTAACATTTTAGACTTGATATACTGTATTGTATCAGTATTTTAATATATTACAATAAAAGTTTATGTAACTCCCTCAAGTTTGTTATTTAATTATAAATGTTTTGTTTTTGATATGTTTAACTACAGAGGAACAATGTTGAACAAGGAATGGATAAAAAGTGATAATAGAGTCAGTATTGAGTATAGAGAAGGGATTGATGCATTTATTGGTTTTGTATCTCGTCAGGGAGGAGATAGTGAAAGAATTAGGTGTCCTTGTAATAAATGTAGGAACATTGCATTCAAATCTACAGCTGAAGTAAGGCTGCACTTATTGAGAAATGGATTCAATAAAAGTTATATGACATGGATTCTTCATGGAGAAAAGCTAAATGCCTCAACAGAAGCTTCCAATGTTAATTGTGATGAGAATTTGAATGAGGAAGTCCAAATGGATGATGTTGATGATTTAATTGGGCTAGTTCATGATGCATATGCATTTGAAAATGTGAATACTTCTCAAACTCATGAAGAAATGTTTGGTGAAACCCCGAATGATGAGGCTAGCAAGTTTTATAAGCTACTAAAAGATGCTACTGTGGAACTTTATCCGAGCTCTAAAGTCTCAAAATTATCTTTTATTGTGAAATTCCTAAACCTTAAGACTCTTCACAATTTGATAGGCAATACAGCAAATGCTGTGTTAGAATTTTGCAAAGAGATTCTACCTAGTAATGCTTTGGTTCCAAATTCATATTATGAGGCACGGGCCATCATTCGAGATTTATGTCTTGACTATGAAAAAATTGATGCTTGCAAGAATGATTGTGTACTGTTTTGGGAAGAACATAAAGATGCACAGTGTTGTCCAGTTTGCGGTTTATCTAGATAGAAAGTAGTGAATCGTAAACGTAAAATTCCTCATAAGATTTTGCATTATTTTCCACTTAAAGGTAGATTGCAGAAGTTATATATGTCAAAAAAACTGCAAAGGACATGAGATGGCATGAGCAGGGGCGTGTTGATGATGGGATATTAAGACATCCAGCAGATTCTATTGCTTGGAAATCATTTGATGAGCAACACAAGTCTTTTTCTGAGGATCCAAGGAACATACGACTTGGTTTAGCAAGTGATGGGTTCAATCCTTATGGGAACATGAGCACTTCAAACAGCATTTGGCCAGTCGTGCTAGTTCCATATAACTTACCTCCTTGGTTATGCATGAAGCAACCTTTCTTTATGATGACACTTCTTATTCTAGGACCTAAATGTCAAGAAAATGACATCGATGTCTACTTACAGCCTTTGATCAAAGAGTTATTGGAGCTTTGGGAGGTTGGGGTTCATACATATGATGCATATGCACAACAAAATTTCCAGTTACATGCTGCTGTAATGTGGACCATTAATGATTTTCCGACATATGGTAACTTATCTGGATGGGTGACTAAAGGAAAACTAGCTTGTCCATGTTGCCATAAAGACACTAGCTATCTTTCAATCAGAAGCAAGCTATGTTATTGGGCCACCGTCGTTTCTTGCCAATTGATCATCCTTGGAGACGTAATAAGGGATCATTCAATGGAGAAATTGAGGATCGGCTTGCACCTCAAATGTTGATAGGAGATGGAGTATTAGACCAATTACGTTTCTTTAAAGGTGTTATATTTGGTAAAGGCCGAAAAAGAAAGCGCATTGACTGTGATAATGTCTACAATTGGAAAAAGAAGAGCATTTTCTTTCAACTTCCTTATTGGAAAACCCTTCAATTACGTCATAAACTTGACGTTATGCATATTGAACGTAACGTTTCAGATAATGTTCTTGGAACTTTGATGAACATGGTAGGAAAGACAAAAGACACAATTAAGAGCCGTTATGATTTAGTAGACATGGGCATCAGAGAAACTCTTCATCCTCATGTTGAAGGAAATAAGATAATATTGCTTGCAGCGTGCTATGTCTTACCTCCAAGTGCAAAGATCAAATTTTGTAATTTTTTGGCAAATCTAAGAGTTCCGGATGGTTTCTCGTCAAATATATCAAGATGTGTGAATGTTGGTGAGAAGAAGATTCATGGTTTAAAGTGTCATGACCATCATGTATTTTTTCAACGAATACTTCCACTTTCTATCAGGGGGTTACTTCCAAAAGAGGTGTGTGAGCCTGAGACTTTTAATGTCAATATAGACCTTGATGAATCAGAGGAGTTTATTGATGACAATGTAGATGATGAACTAGACGATGATCACTTTGAGATTGAGTTTGATGACAAGTCGAACTCTAATAATTAGTTTTCTATTAAGCTGATTTTTGAAGAATACTATTATCCTTTATATTTTGTAGTATTTCAATTTTTCCCTAGCTACTTTGGAAAAAATTGTGAATGCTGAATATGTTTCCCTTTGTTTGTTATTGGATTTACTTTGCCCGTCATATATCGTGAAAATCAGTGAATAAATTCTAGTTTATGTTATTACGTTATATTTTAGCCATCACATTTAAGAAACAATTTTTTGGGAGATTTATTCACCTACGATATTTCATATTTACAGGCTAGTGATGGAATGAATGATGCGCCCTCTTTGGCTCTAGCTGATATCGGTATTGCTCTGCGGATACTCAAGTATGTTTTCTCCTAATATCAATTTTCCATTCAATTTTATATAACACCTGCATCCAGGGGTTTTTTTTAATTGGATTGAAGATTATCAGATTTAGTGACTTCCCATTTGGTATAACTTTGCATCTTATACGTTATATGGAAATTGTTTTCTACCATTGTTTGGTTTCCCACCGGGATCCCACCTTGTGAATATTCATTATTTAGAAAGTACAATGTGTAGTTTGTATACACATTTTTTTAAAGGTAGCCTTCCATCTAACTATTGAGGAGTAGATAATGGTACGTACTCGAGGAGCAAGTGTCTTACGAGTTACACGAGGTGAACGTGTAAGACGGTCTCCGAGGAAAATTAATAATATAGACATATCCACAAATGAAAATGAAGGAGTTGGAGAACAAATAGTGCAAGATGAGACAAATCAAAGAGTTACTCGACGTGAACGTGTAAGATGGTCTCCAAGGAGAATTAATAATAGAGATGTATCCACAAATGAAAATGAACGAGCTGGAGATCGAGTAGTGCAAGATGAGACAAATCAAAGAGATGCAATTCAAGTGTAAGATGAGACACTATTTCCCCAAACACAACCTGAGTCATTGACTCCTAGTAGTGCTGGTAATTATCAAATATTCTTGATTTGTTTATGTGCTTATTCAAAGTCATTACTTTTTGAACTCCTTATATGTATGTCTCAATATGCTAATTACTATAATGGATTAATGATCTTTACAGCTTCCACCTCTAATGATGCCATCAAAAAGATTGTACGAGGCAAATATAAATGTTTGAATTTAGATTTGAAAACCAAAGGTGAAAAATTAGAAATTGTTATGCCTGATGACATTCAAAGAGCTGTCGGAAAAAATTCAAGAGATGTTGTCAATTTTTGTGGTTATATTGTTAGAAGCATGGCACCTTTGTTTGTGGAGAAAGAGGGAAAAATGATGAATGCCAAGTGGGAGGACACTGTAGGCACCATAGGGGAACTTATGTGGACCCAAGTGAAGGTAATAATTTGTATCATCTTTAAGTTCATTATATAAATATATTTACTTTAATGTTATAGAGATACAAATATCTCAATGATTTTATTTCCTGTTTCTTTATGTTTGTTATTAGGAGAAGTTTATGGTGGCTGAAGGCAAGCAATACAAATTTCAAGCATTTGTTATAGACACCATACGACGCTTGTATAGAATTTGGAAGCACAGATTACATGAGACTTATAAAAGGTTTGAAACAGATGAAGAAAGGCTGGAAAATGTTCCTAGTGATGTAAAGAGTGAAGATTGGAAGCTTTTGATCGAGTACTTTAGCTCAGAGAAGTTTCAGATAATATCTATTTTTTATACCTTTTGTCTATTCATTTGTGTGTGTTTCTATTATATTTTAAGTAAAATGAGTAAAGTTTTCATGGAATTTTAAAAAAAAAAACTGTCTCAACAGCACAACATGCTTCATGGAATAAAAATACACATATATGCATCACATATGTATCATTGTTTGCAGAAAATTAGCCAAAGAAATGCAGCAAATAGAGCTAAGCTTGTGACTAAACATACTTGTGGTACAAAATCATTCGCCGAAGTTGAGGAGTCAATGGTAACTATGATTTTTTTTCTCTGTTAATTTCTTTAATCATTTTAGCTAGTAAACATTGTAAATGACTTGGGTTGTGGCAGAGAGATCCAATCTCTGGAAAAAATCCACCGCCAGATGAGATTTGGCTTAAACAACATACAAAGAAAAGTAAAGAAGGGGAATTACAGTGGTCTGATCCGATCTCCAAAGAAGTCCATGTACGTGCATTGATATATTTTTATATTACATATGACATGTGAATTTATTTATATATACACTAAGTTTTAGAAATGATTATAAATGATTGTGAAATTTGTGATTCATGTATAGGAAAAACTTCACAATCTTGTCGTTCAACAAGAAGAAACTCCTCCTGAATCTCAACTTACAAATGACGAGATGTTGCTGCAAGTTCTTGGTCAAAAGTCCGGTTATTTTCGAGGTAAAGGTGCTGGAACAAGACCACCAACAAAAAGAACAAGATATCTCGAAAACATGCAAGAAGAAGTACAACGGGCTGTTGACTCGGCTAGGGAATCCATGATTGAAAGTTTGCGGGCTGATGTCAGTAACGAACTCAAAGCTGAAATCAGAAAAACTGTGGAAATGGAGCTGAAGAATGATCTTACGGAGCAAATTCAAAGGCAATTTAATGCTATGTTCCAAGCACGAATGGCTGCCTTTTTAGGCTCTTCATCACAATCAGATACTTCAGTGCCAACAAGACCTGCAAACCGTGGTAAGTATTTAAAATCACATCATTTATGTTTCGATTGATTTTAGGTTAATGTTGGAAGAAAATGGTGTGGAATCTTGCCATAAAAATATATCTTTATTTGAATGATTGAAGTTGTTTTTATCTAGACATTGAGTTTTGTTGAGGATCATGTTTTCTGAATTTGAGTGCTGATATGTTGAGGATCATGTTTGTGGATACTTTTTTGGAGGTTATTGTGTTCAATTGTGTTTTCATTACTTCAAGCATTTGCATCTCTTGCTAGCTTTGATCTGATTAGTACATGTGATCAATTCCTCATTTGCTCTGTTGTTGGTTTCTTTTTGTACCTCCTGTTTTACTTTCCAGGAGATCGAAGATCATTCTTATTTGAATGATTGAAGTTCTTTTTGTGCCTCCTGTTTTGCTTTGATATGATCAGTGCATGTGATCAATTCCTCATTTGATATGCTCTTCCATTTAATTTTCCATTTTAAACTTTTTTTGCTATAATTCTTCCTTGTATTTAATTTGCCCTTGCATTGCTATGCTTATCTGGGTCTTCTTGGGGAGTGATGCTTATTGAGTTGCATTTATAGATTGCAATAGCAAGTTAAAAGCTTATGTTCTTATCAGTGCATAATTGCAATTTCCTTGATTATCATTGACTATTTTATCCTTAATATGGTGGATAGATTCTGTAACTCTTAAGTCGTAATTGTTTTAGTACTGTGCCAGTATTTCAATTAGATTCATAGCTGGTTTTCAAGTTTTTTAATGAGCTCTAGAAGTGAATGGTTGTGTTCTTGAATAATGTTGGGTTATTTTGTGGCAGGTTTAAAAAGATTTAAGTAATTATCTTCCTGTTCTCAACTTTATTATCTTCGCAATTGATAAGTTCATTTTTGGAAAAGAATTACATTATGTCTTTGATGGATGATGGCTATTTCTCGAGTAGATACTCTTTAATTTCACTCCTCTAATAGTTGTCTTGTATTAATTTATGCAGGTTAAAGATTGAGATAGCTAATGAGTTCCAATCACAACAGATTCAGCTATACATTGGGAGCATATGAGAAGTTGTTTTTTGTTGTATATGTTCTAGCTGCTAAACAATATTCGGGAAGTTGCTTTTTGTTCTATATATGTTTTAGCTTCTTAACAGTACTACTTATGTTCTAACTAGCTATTAGGTTAACTATGATTGTAGTTGCTATTGTTTATGACTTATGGATATTAAATATATTTTATGTTTATTTACCACTGATTGATCATTATTAATTTATATACTATTGAGCAATTTTAGAAAATATTGATTTGGATGACTATATACAAATGAATAGTGACCAAATTACTTGTCGCTAAAACTATTCAGGGAAAGTGCGCAAAATCTTATGTTACATAACTTTTTTTTGACGAGTTTTCCACGTTCAGTGACAATTTTATTTGTCACAGAAACCTGAATTTCTTGTAGTGCCTAAAGGCAGCCTGTGTTACCATGTTGATCATGTTAATCTTGAACATGACATGTGAGGCTACACATCCTAAACTTTCTACCAAATTTTATCGCAAAACCGTCAGAACCGCCATTTCTAAAGAGCGACGTATGGCAGCGTCTCTCATCGTCTTCATTTCCATGACTGCTTTGTTCAGGTATATATGTACCCCTAATTATTCACAAATTCCAAGAAGTTGATGTTAACTATATGTACATATGTATTCAATTAAACTATATTTGTTTTGATTTCCTCAGGGATGTGATGCCTCGATTCTGCTTTGATGAAACCCATTCAATCAAGAGCGAAAAAACTGCACTCCCCAACAATAATTCCGTTAGAGGCTATCAAGTTATAGACAATGCCAAAGCTGCCGTAGAGAAATATGTCCCGGAGTTGTATCTTGTGCTGATATTGTCGCGGTGGCAGCCAGAGATGCATCTAAATATGTGAGTAAAAACATCTCACTAGTTATGTATATAAATCTACCACAAGTAATACATGAGTCATGAAATTTAAGATCAATGTGTATTAATTAATATATTTAATTCTTAGGTGGGCGGCCCATCATGGAAGGTAAAGTTGGGACGAAGAGATTCAACGACCGCAAGCAGATCTCTTGCTGAAAGTGGTGAACTTCCTAGTTTTATAGCCAGCCTTGATCAACTCATAACACTCTTTGCACGTAAAGGACTTGATAAAAGAGACTTGGTTGCTTTGTCAGGTCTGGTAACCAAACTTAGTATATGCACATATACATATACATATACAATGCTAATATATAAATTTACATATGTTCGATGAATTTAGGTTCCCACAAAATTGGACAAGCCCAATGCTTTACATTTCGCAGTAGAATATACAACAAAACCAGTGACATTGATGCTGGATTCGCAAACACTCGTAAGGGGCGTTGTCCAAAAAACAGCGGCAGCGACAAGCTCTCATCACTTGATTTGGTGACACTCATTGGAGGATATGCAGTGTTGTCAACTAATATATATATATATATATATATATACATACTTTCCACCATCGTCTACATACATATATATGTGTGATTGTGTTCAATAATTTGTTATTATTCAATTTTTATTTTATGTGTGTTTAAATTTATTGTAATTTTCGCTCAAATAAAGTAAATCATGTAAAACATATAGACAATCTGTTGTGGGTAATAGTGGGTGTTTATGGTACACTAAGAACTGAAACATATTGTAATACTAAAATCAATTGGATTTAAAACAATTAAGTAAAAAGCTAGCTCCTAATCCGTTCCGGTGGCTACTTGATTCTCATACTCAAGATATCATCGCAAACACACACAACCATACACAATGCATTGTGTGAAACTATCAATCATGCATATGCAAAGAGAATTGGGATATAAGATTTCTATTCATACATGGAGGTCATTGGGTCTCTTAGTCTACGATGAACGCAAATGGATAAGCACCTAATATTATGGATTAATGTTCCTCCTTGGGGTCAGCTTTGCTAACACCCTAGTTTCACACTTAAAGACAAATTAACCGTAACTCTCTCATATACATTCCTAAAGTAACCCAAAACCCCATCATCAATACATATAATTAATAGCTATACAATGGATTACTCAATTAATTAAGGAAATCATGCATTGGGGTTTAACACTTTTCATTCAAGCGCATCAAATTAAATCCCTAGACTATACAATCTAAGAATAAAATCATTATGTCATTCTATTTTACGCAATCACACAACAATCACGAAATTAAAAGAGAGGGATCAAAGCTACGACCCTTTGAACATATCTTGAGTAATCGAAACCTTGCACCCACCGTTCGGGATTAGAAACTAGAAATGGAACTTAGCCACTCATTATGATGAGAATAAACTTCAATTTTATAGATGAAAATCAATGTTTAAAATCAATATCACAAGAACTAAGCAAAACCCTAGCGAGAGAAAGACAATGAGGCTAGATGTTCAAGAGTGAAAGAATGAAAAATGAGAAAAGAATCCCAAATCCTTGGGTTGTCCCCTCTTTTTACAGTAGAAAATACCTAACTACCCTTATAAAATCGTCCCCCATTGGTTACATATTAAATTTTCCCCAAATGCCCTTCAAATTTCAATGCAGAAAATTGTAGATCCAAGATAGGTGTCCGGACACTTAAGGGAAGTGTCCAGACACTCGAGTTGGCTTTGGTTGCTTCTGTTTCATTTTTCAAAGGAAGTGTCTGGACACTTCAAGAGGGTGTCCGAACACTTCATGCGTCCTCCAAGTTGGTGAAGCCTCTGTCTTGATTTGTGTAGGAAGTGTCCGGATGGTACATCAGGTGTCTGGACACTTGATGAATTCCAGCTTCCTCATTCAGCTCCAAGAGTCCCCAATTCAGTCATTTAAGCCCGATTTCCTACAAAACCAAAGTAAAATATCTATAAGGGTAAAATTACTTTATTTAAACACAAATACATTACTTTAAACACTAGAACCCCCTCATTAGATGGTATTAGGACCTCAAAATAGAGGTCCTAATACACATCAATTCAAAATCACACATTTGGAACATAGAAGGTTTGGGGCTCACATTTTGTTGGTTCGGTGGCATGATGATGCAAGAAGGTTGAGTTTGCCTTGCAGGACGCGTAAGCTCTCTCAAAGTGTGATGCTCTTGGGCTTGGGCATCAATGTTCTCCATAAGAGGAGGTGCATGAATGTTTTGCCCAAAGTGAGCATATTGTGGCACTTGTGGCATTTGAGGCATATTGTAATATATAGGATGCACATAATTATATGGGGGAGGCATATGATACGCATGAGGCATATTGGGAGGTTGATATACATTTTGCGGGGCAAATTGCGTCACATTGTCTTGTTGAAATGGTTGAGGTCCATTTTGCAAAGCATGCTCAACTTGAACATTTGGTAAATTTTGGGCATTTGACACATTTTGGGCATTGCCAATTTGGGCATCTTGCCGTTGCACCGGATTCATCAACTCATCAATATTCACATGTTGCAAAAGACGACGCAATGCATCAAGATTCATGTCACTCCCACGTACACTCCCTGCATCACTTGCATTTATATCACTACCTTTCCAGTCTCTATTAGACCCACGCCCACTAACATTATCTCTAGGTTGAGACATGATGGCAAGGAACAATAGCAAGTAGCACACAAAAGTAGCAATCAACCAAGTCAAGTAACGCAATATTTTTTTTCAATCAACGAACAACCAAGACCAATATCAAGCAAGAACAAGAGCACCAATATCAAGCAAGAACAATAGCAGAGATAGGAATAGAGCAACAACCAATCTTAGGAACAATAACACACCAAGATGTAGCAAGTAGTGATAGAAAGAAAAATGTGCGAAGGTCTTTCAAACAACGTATCACTACCAAGCAGCAAACAAGGTGGCATCCATCGCCCACAGGAATCTAAGTTAGCCCCATTTGCAAAGTTCTCCGCACAATTTTTTCCTCTTTTCAGCAACTACACTAGAAAGCAAGTAAAAGGGAGGAACGAAGTTACCCTTGAAGCGTGACCGTGCTCCTTCCTATTTGATGGCGTTTAACAGCATAAAGCTAGCATCTCCAAGCCATCCAACTCCGTCTTTGACACTCACTTCCCCTGCAACGACGCCAAAAACTTTATCGACACCAAAGTGTGTGTGTGTACTTACCCCAAGTGTAGTGTATCAGTAAGTAATAAATCAGTGAGTTTGGTATTGATCCATGAGGAAGCAATGCAAATTTGGTGGTGAATGATATGCAAATGACTAGCTGACACTAATAAACGCAATGAATAACAAATAAAAGCAAGTAAATGAAATGGGCCGAATAACTTGGTAGCATGAGCGATTTTGTAATCAAAGTAAGCACGAATTGGATTTAGAACAATTAATTAAAAACCTAGCTCCTAATCAGTTCCGGTGGCTACTCGATTCTCATACTCAAGGTATCATCGTAAACACACACAACCATACACAATGCATTGTGTGATACTATCAATCATGCATATGCAAAGAGAATTGGGATATAAGACTTCTATTCATACATGGAGGCCATCGGGTCTCTTAGTCTACGATGAACGCAAAGGGATAAACACCTAATATTATGGATTAATGTTCCCCCTTGGGGCTCGGCTTTGCTAACACCCTAGTTTCACACTCAAAGACAAATTAACCATAACTCTCCCATAGACATTCCTAAAGTAACCCAAAACCCCATCATCAATACACATAATTAATAGCTATGCAATGGATTACTCAATTAATTAAGGAAATCATGCATTGGGGTTTAACACTTTTCACTCAAGCACATCAAATTAAATCCCTAGACTAGACAATCTAAGAATAAATCAATATGTCATTCTATTGCACCCAATCACACAACTATCGCAAAATTAAACTAGAGGGATCGAAGCTACAACCCTTTGAACATACCTTAAGTAATCAAAACCTTGCACCCCACCACTAGGGGTGTAAATATCGGGTTTTGGTCCGGTTTCAAACCGAAACTGAAAAAACCGAATTGATTCGATTTGTATTCTAACCAAACCAGACCAAACCATTGATAAAGTGTAAACCGTTATAAACTGGACCAAAATATTCGGTTTCGGTTCGGTTTATTCAGTTTAAACCGATCAATATAGATTCTTCATACAAATCTCAAATCTGGGCAGTTCACTCAAAATATTACAGTTTACAGAGTTCAAAAATTACAGTACAAAAACTGGAAAAAGTTCAAATAAGACTTCAAGTAGACAAATACAAGAAATCAATCATACTCTAACTCTAGGCTAGCCAAAACAATCCAAAAGTCCACTTCTGATACAATAAACACCAAATACATTAGCCAACAAAGCAAATAGCCAACAAAGAGGCAAGGTCAAGCCAATCAGCCAAAGAATGAAGTGTTAAAACATCACACATTAAGAAATAATAAGTAATGTTGAAACTTAAAAATTAAGTAAGACTATATAAATTATATAGTCACATTCTCATACCTTTTGCCAAAATTGAGTCTGAGTTGGCAGTTGTTGCACCATTGTTCTTATTCCTAGCCATCTCTATAGTAAGAAGAAAGAAGATTCAAATAAACATTCATAATTGATAATTCATTCATATAAAGTATAAAAAAAATAATGCTCTTAGTTTTATTTTACCTTGTTCAAATGCCTCTTGCTCTCCCAAATCGTCCTCCATTAATTTCTGAAAAGGTATACTTCCAACCCAATCCTCTACACAAATAAGCGATTCAACAATATGAGGGGTGAGGGAGCTCCTAAATGAATCCAACACTCGTCCACCTGTACTAAATGCAGATTCGGATGCCATTGTAGAAATTGGAATTGCCAAGAGGTCCCGAGCTATAACCGAAAGGATAGGAAACCTAGATGAATTAATCTTCCACCAAGTCAACACATTAAAACTATCACCATCCTTTACATTTTCAATGCCTTCTCCTAGATATTTATCCAACTCAGATAGGTTTTCTCCACCTCCAACTTCAGAATGCAACATTCTAAACCTAACTTTTGTTCAATTTTCAGCCAACTATTGAAGGAGGATTTTGCACCAAATGCTCATTTTTGTATTCATTAAACATCTTGAACGTGGTGGACTTCACCATCTCAACAACTTCAATTGTAATAGATTCTTCATACATCTCTTTCAATGCCAGAGTTACATATTGCAACTTGTATCTCGGATCGAACACAACCACAATAAAGATCAATATGTTTAATTTATCATATTCCCCGCCCCCCCCCCCCCCCCAAAATTTTTCACACTTTGCA
This sequence comes from Tripterygium wilfordii, assembly GCF_013401445.1. Lineage (NCBI taxonomy): Eukaryota > Viridiplantae > Streptophyta > Magnoliopsida > Celastrales > Celastraceae > Tripterygium > Tripterygium wilfordii. The sequence continues at coordinate 3,500,151 of NC_052234.1, forward strand.
ATCATCCTATCAGCCATTGAGCTCATTTGAGCATCATTAGAACCCTTCATCTCATGTAACACATAATACAGTATATTCAAATCATGAAAGAAATTATTAGAAGTAACATAAGAAGTGCCAGATACCTTCAATGTAAGCTCATAAACGTAACGAAGAAAAGTCACCAATCTTCTGACATTACTCCAATCTTCTTGCTTTGGCATTCCACATTCTACTGATAGCTCACTCGTAATATGTGGCTCTAACTCCTCAAATCTTTCAAATGCATATTCAAACTTCTGAGCAGCTTCTAATATCAAGAAAGTCGAGTTCCATCTAGTGCACACATCTAAGCATAACAAGCTCTTACTTTTAATTCTTTCCATCTCTACACATTCTTTGAACTTGTGAATCCTTGTAGATGAAGCTCGAATAAATTTAACTGCAGCACGAACTCGATTAATAGAATCAATTGTTTCTTTCATGCCTTCTGAAACGACTAGGTTGATTATGTGTGCAACACATCTCATATGCATATAATCACCTAGTGCGATACTAGCAAATCTCCTCTTCAAGTAGTTGACAAGATGATCATTGGAACTGCATTATCGACTGTTATAGTGAAAAGCTTCTTGATCTCCCAATCTTTTAAGCAGTTCTCGATTACTCTACCCATAGCCTCACCTCTGTGGCTAGTAATTAACCTAAAGTTGATAATCTTTTTCTGCAAATTCCAGTCACTATCAATGAAGTGAGCAGTGATGACCATATAACTATGCCTTTGCTATGATGTCCACGTGTCTGTGGTTAAAGAGACCTTTGAACCATTGTTTTGGAAAATCTTCTTCAATTTTTTGGTAATATCATCATACTTGTCAATCACCTTCTTCCTAACAGTAGGCCTTGTAGGAGGATTGTACCTTGGACACAATGCCGCATAAAAACTCTTAAATCGTGGATGCTCAACGAACTTGAATGGCAACTCGCATTCAACTATCATACAAGTTAATTCATCATTAATGACCTTTGAATCATACTTCCATGTGGAAACATCCCTTCCCTGTTTGATTGAATGCCAACTTCGTTTGTTGACCACTTGCCCTAGGTTTGCATTTGCATCGCGTCAAGTGTTGCTTAAGTGTGGATGTTCCATTCCTCGATGAGTGACACTTGTATATAATCCCACAATGATTGCAAGAATATGTCTCTTGATTTGGGGACTTAGTAAAATCATTCCACACATCAGACCTCTCATTCAATACTTTTCTTGTTCACTTTTTTTTATTTCTCCACGCACTTTCTAGGGTGATTGGTGTAGGCATAGAGCTTCCTTCACCTCCAAGTCCTTCACCAAGACCACCACCCCCACTTTCTGCCACTTGCTGTGGCTGTTTTTCTTCTTCCATTGAATCTTCATGGTCAAATGAGTTATTGACAGAGACCGATTGAGAGCTTGACATCTAGAAAATATTGAAATCCAATCATAAACATGGTAAAATAGCTACTGTCTACTGCAGTATAAACTAGGCAAATAAAACAAGTAAACCACGTCCACGTGATGCACAATTACACAGCTTTTGCAAGATATTTCTTAGAGTGGGAACTAGAAAGCTATTAAGCAAAAGTCAAACATGAAATGAAGAAAGAGACAAAACTCAAAAGTATTTGATATTTTGATTGCAGTGCAAAGAACGCCGAATAGGCAAAGAAATACGAATAAGTTAAAGACAAAGAAATACGAATAGGCACATAATGTCTACTGCACACATACTGTCTAGTGTCTACTGCAAATTACCCAATAACATACCGTCGGAGATCGAAGGGTCTACTGCACAACAGCTTTAGGTTGGAGATCGAAGGGTTTACCTCTTGTCGGTGAGGCTAGTTGCAACGACTACGAGAGTACGACGTTGACGCACACGGGCACGGCCACAACCCCTAACCCCCAACGGGCAACGGCACAACTCGACCTCTCCTCTACGGTTGTCTCAGTCTCACGATGACGAAGTCACGATCTATCGATCTCACTCTCCTCATGTCTGAAGTCTCTATCTCAAGTCAACAACACTGGTCTAGTCTCTCAGGTCTCATCTCTATTCTCTTGGACTTGGCTAAATGGCTAATGGGTTTCAAGGGCTTGGATTACATATTTACATGGGCAACAGCAACTAGGCCAGTACTGTAGAAATAAGTGAAATAACTTCATATATATACTTCGGTTTTTCTGTTTTAGACCGAAATTTATTTTTCTAAACCAAACTGAAACCAAACACCGAAAAAAATAAATTTCCTACACCGAACCCAAACCGTACACTGAAAAACCGGCCCGATCCCCAAATTTCTATTCGGTTTTCAGTTTGTGAAACGATTTGGTTCGGTTTCTTCTACCCCTACCCACCGCTCGGAACTAGAAACTAGAAATGAAACTTAGCCACTCATTATAATGAGAATAAACATCAATTTTACAGATGAAAATCAATGTTTACAATCAATATCACAAGAACTAAGCAAAACCCTAGAGAGAGAAAGACAAGGAGGCTAGATGTTCAAGAGTGAATGAATGAAAAATGAGAAAAGAATCCCAAATCCTAGGGTTTTCTCCTCTTTTTACAGTAGAAAATACCTAACTACCCTTACAAAATCGTCCCCCATTTGTTACATATTCAATTTCCCCCAAATGCCCTTGAAATTTCAGTGTAAAAAATTACAGATCCGCGATAGGTGTCCTAAAACTTAAGGGATGTGTCCGGACACTCGAGCTGGCTTTGAATGCTTCTGTTTCATTTTTCAAAGGAAGTGTCCGGACACTTCAAGAGGGTGTCCGGACACTTCATGCGTCCTCCAAGTTGATGAAGCCTCTGTCTTGATTTATGAAGGAAGTGTCTGGATGGTACATCAGATGTCCAGACACTTGATGAATTTCAGCTTCCTCATTCAGCTCCAAGAGTCCCCAAGTCAATCATTTAAGCCTGATTTCCTGCAAAACCAAAGGAAAATATCTATAAGGGTAAAATTACTTTATTTAAATACAAATGCATTACTTTAAACACTAGCACTCCTAATTAGATGGTATTAGGACCTCAAAATAGAGGTCCGGTCATTCATCTCGGGAGATAAGGAGGATATGCAGTGTTATCAACTAATATATATGTACTTTCTGTTGGACCTATGGTCCTATATGTCTAATTTTGATGATATTAAATCATTTATAAATGATAATGAAACATTAAAGCAATATTTGATTTATATGAATTGAATTTAAATGACTATATATTTTTGAGATAGTGCTGGAAATTAAGTTTTGAAAACAAACATACATGAACTAAGTTAGAGCATTAATTTTCCAATTATCATATCTTAACCAACTTAGGTCGAAATGACTTGAAACTTGAACCACATGCACATGAAGGCTTAATATATGTTCTAGGACTATAATCATGAGAAATTAAGTGCATCACATATATATTTGGTCATATGCTTAAATTCCGCCAAAACTAGGTTTTACCTAATTTTGTGCATATGTGTTCTTTGTGAACGTGGTGAACCAAATGAACTCCGATTTAAATGAAATTTCGTGTGCATCTTAGTTTCATCACTATGAACATATTTGATTTAGTAAAGTTCAAGAGAAAAGGCCATTTACACTGAGTTAGCAAAATGACTTTGAATTTACACTTAGAATTTATCGGTTTCACTATTAGTGATCAAATTGCTTGGTTGAGTGACCAAACGATTTCCGATTGTTATGAAATTTTACATGGACATTCTAATACATATAAAATGATTTATCATGCAGTAATATGAATTTTCTGGGTTGTTTTTCTAATATAATTAACCTATGCGCTCTATATGAAGCTCTTTGAGCTTACATGCAATTGGGGAGTTCTACCTCCTATTTCCTTGTAGGTTAATTATCATTGTGGTCTCATATGGCTCAGAATTCAGTATGTTCAAGAGTGGTCGAAGTCCAGTTTCTAAGAATGAGCTTGGAGCTCTAGGAAACTATGAAAAATCCTATATTTGCCAACTTTCCACTAAGGCACTTAATCAAGTTGAATGAATCAAACATTGTTTGAGGCTATTGGTTGTGGTCTTCATGGAGATACAACTCTTTTCAATCATATGAGACAAACCTTGTCCTCTCTATCATTAGTGATATATTCTTGTTTGACATTTTCACTCAAGACATGTGCTACCAAGAAAGTTAGGTTGGTGCAATCAAACAAGATCCTTGACATTTTCACTCAAGACATGTGCTACCAAGAAAGTTATGTTGGTGCAATCAAACAAGATCCTTGACTAAGGGATCACTTTTGAAGTCTTTGATTCAAAATGAAGGGACAAGATGGCATAGTACAATCTACATCCATGGCTGAGAATTAAAGAGAGTTTGAATGGTCAAGATTTGAAGACATACATTGATCAAATGGTTGTGCATAAGACAACTTTCTTGCTTGCAATTTTTGACTTAAAAAAGGGAGCATGTGCAACGTCTATATGCTCTATGGTGGAGATTTGGTTGCTCAAATCATCAATGACCAAGATTCGGAGCTGCAATGGATGGTAGAGATCAACTCTTGAAGTTTGATCCAATGGCTACAAAGCATAGGAGAGAATTGCCTTTAAAAGAGGATCTTCCCTTTCATACAACTTGGAGAAGCAAATTGAAAAATTATCCTTGAGAGAAACCTCTTGCTATCAAGTTCATCAATCATCAAGCTTTCTTGCTATTTGCTACAACAATCTTCTCCAATACAAGCCTCTACAATCAAGGACTTCTCACTACTCTTGCTTTTGCAAAAGGGAAGTTCCTATATCCTTTAGGCTTTGTTTACTTATAATCTAAACCTCTCTTGTTCTTAAAATCCTATCTTTGAGAGTGTTGCTGTAATCTTGAGAGTTCCATACCAAATACCTTTGAGGTAACCTGTGAGAACCTTGGCTGAAAATCCCATTGAGAAATTCCCTTTGTTAGGGGAAATTGTAAACATTGAAGTTTGAGGGAGTTCTTAGAAACCCTTGGTGTAAGGAGTTTTGTGGGTCTCTTAAAACCACACCTTAGTGGGAGTTGGGAAAATCCTAGGTTGGTGAATCTAGGTAGTAGACGTAGGAGAAGGGTCTCCGAACTACTATAAATCGCTTTGTTGATTTCTTTGTTTACTTGTTTATATTTACTACTTGTTTCAAACTGCAGGATTTTCAAAACCCTAATCTGTCCGAGATTAGCAGGACTGCCTTAAACTTTGAATTTTGATCTGAAATTTTGATATAGTGTTTATTAAGGTGTTGTGACATTGCATATAAAATTTCGTTGCATTTTGACATCATTTGATAGGTAAAATCTGAGTTGACAAATCTGTGTGCAGTGTGTTGCTTGAAAATCTGTTTTGTGCAATTCTTGATTATTTGATATTTGGTCATTCACTATATTGTATCACATCTTGCATTGGATTGAATATTGATTAGGAAAATCATTAGAGTCCAAATTTGTGTGCTACTTGTTAATTGCCATTAATTTGTTTAAATTGAAAAAGGGATTCCAATTGGAATTTGGGGACACAATTCACCCCCCTCTTGTGTTAAACTCGATCCGTCACTTTCCACCATCGTCTACATACATATATATGTGTGTGATTGTGTTCAATAATTTGTTATTATTCAATTGTTTATTTTATGTGTGTTTCAATTTATTGTAATTTGCTGTCAAAGAAAGTAAATCATGTAAAACATCAGTTATTATTCAATTGTTTTAATTATTTTTTATGCATCTTTCAATTCATTGTAATTTTTTCCCAGTTAAAATAAATGATTTAAAACATGTTTACCTAGAGTTGGAGGTCACATTTTTTTATTAGTTTGAGAATTCTAATTTTGCTAGGACAAGAACTCTTCCTTCCAAATTTTAAACTTATTTTATAGAGGGTGAATCCCATTCTGATTTATTTTCTAATTGGAGTCAATCTCCTTCAAGACCCTCCGTTCCCCTTCGCGTTCAAGAGTTTCCGAGATAACTCTACCTGTAATAAATTAGAGTGACTTTTTCTATTAATTACGAAAACTTGTTCAATGGTCTCCCTATATCAGCATCTAAATCATTTATTAGTAAACGCCAGAGAGTCTCCTCTTGAAGGGTTCACATGAACACCCATCTTTTAACGCTAATATTTCCTCTCTTTGATTTGGACGCATCTATCATATCTAGTATTGACACATGAGTTATAGTCGAACTTCTTCATAAAATATCTTATAATCATAATCATAAGAATGAGTCACACTTATACTTGTGGATTATATTATTCACTATGTTACTATTACGCGTAGAATTGATTATTGAGCTTGATTTGCTGAATGTTACACTCTAAAACTTATTCAAAGTATCATTACCAACTTCTAAAGAAAGAAATTAATTACATGCAGGTGGGTCCCTGTCCAGAAATTATTTGGACATTTATTAGCATTCGCCAACTACACGCTCAATTTTCTCTCACCTTGAACCCAATTAAACCTAAGATATAAACCAAGAGATAAACCATAAAATTTTTCTCAACCTTACTCTCTCTCAGCCGCCTCTCAAAAATCCAGAGAAACTTACAATTGAAATTATGGTTAAAACCTATAAATACGCAGTCTATTTGATTCGCATTCTACTTGATTTCTGGCTGAGCCGTCTGGACACATAGTTGTACCATTCGCTTTCATTCATTTAATGAAGAAGACAAAGTCAATTCTACACTTAAAAGATAATTTTTTTTTCTATGCCCCATTAACTCTAAATCAATATTACTTTTTTTTCATATATTATTTTTCCGACTAAGCAATCTGTATATTGATTAGTGTAATAGCCATCGCAGAAAAACGGTCAGCAAACATGGCCTATAAATCTGCCTACACAATGCAGTATTCTTCATTTCTCTCGTACGTTTTTCATTAAATTAGAGTTTGCCTAATTATATCACAAAATCAGTGACTATGGCTCGTAAATTGATCTTCACCTCTCACCTAAGCGCAGCCTGTGCTTCCATGTTGATCATGTTAATGCTCTTGAGCTTGACATGTGAGGCTACACTTTCTACCAAATTTTATGACAAAAAATGTCCGGATGCTCTTACTACTATCAGAAAATCCGTCAGAACTGCCATTGCTAAAGAGCGACGTATGGCAGCGTCTCTCATTCGTCTTCATTTCCATGACTGCTTTGTTCAGGTATAAATGTACCCCTAATTTTTCACAAATTCCAACAAGTTGATGTTAACTATATGTACATAACTAAAGTATATTTGTTTTAATTTCTCCAGGGATGTGATGCCTCAATTTTGCTTGATGAAACCCATTCAATCAAGAGCGAAAAAACTGCACTCCCCAACAATGCTTCCGTTAGAGGCTATGAAATCATAGACAATGCCAAAGCAGCCGTAGAGAAAATATGCCCCGGAGTTGTATCTTGTGCTGATATTGTCACGGTGGCAGCCAGAGATTCATCCGAATATGTGAGTAAATACATCTAATTAGTATATGTATATGTATATGTACATGTACATGTAATCTTCCACAAGTAATATATAAGTCATGAAATTTAAGAGCAATGTGTATTAATTTGTTTAATTATTAGGTGGGCGGCCCATCATGGAAGGTAAAGCTGGGACGAAGAGATTCAACGACTGCAAGCAGATCTCTAGCTGAAAGTGGTGAACTTCCTAGTTTTACAGCCAGCCTTGATCAACTCATAACACACTTTGCTCGTAAAGGACTTGATAAAAGAGACTTGGTTGCTCTGTCAGGTCTGGTAACCAAACTTAGTATATGCGCATATACATATACATACACATATAGAATGCTAATATATACATGTTTGATGAATGTAGGTTCGCACACAATTGGACAAGCGCAATGCTTTACGTTTCGCAATAGGATATACAACAAAACCAGTGACATTGATGCTGGATTCGCAAACACTCGTAAGGGGCGTTGTCCAAAAAACAGCGGCAGCGACAAGCTCTCACCACTTGATTTGGTGACACCCAATTCGTTTGATAACAATTACTTCAAGAATTTGATACAAAAGAAGGGTCTTCTTCACTCTGACCAAGTTCTCTTTAGCGGCGGATCCACCGACAAAATTGTGTATGAATACAGCAAGAATCCTTCTCTCTTTAACTCTGATTTCGCATCTGCCATGATTAAAATGGGAAACATTGACGTTCTTACTGGTTCATCTGGGGAGATAAGGAGGATATGCAGCGCTGTCAACTAATATATATACTTTCCACCATCGTCTACATACATATATATGTGTGATTGTGTTCAATAATTTGTTATTATTCAATTGTTATTTTTTGATACGTCTTTCAATTCGTTGTAATTTTTCTCAATTAAAATAAATGATGTAAAACATCGGTTGTACTTGCACTTTTAGTTTTAATTTTTTTGTAACTATTTTTGGGTTGTAGTTTTCGACATGATGTGCTTCAATTAGCTAACGAAACGAGGCATGATTTTGTTGTGGGTACTTTCGATGCTAATGAAGACTCGAGCGGACGGAGTAGCCGCTCGAGGGAAAATGAATGTTTATTGGTACAAGAGAGTTTGCGCTCGAGCAAACGAATTTCCGCCCGAAAGTCATTTTTTGGCTCGATATCATATTAAGTACAGTACAAAAACTGGATTTAATTTCTGTATTATAGAGGCTACGCAAATAAAATAGAGTTTGAGAGAGTAGCAATACAATCTCAATACAAGAATATACGTGAAAAACTCTAAATTCGAAGAAAAAATCACGGATGTTGTCAAAAGACAACCAAATAAAATTCATTATGAAGAAAGTTTGTACAACCACTTCTCTTTTCATTGCTCACAATACTCGGCCATTTGTTTCTCTACCATAACACTCATGAACAATGGCAGAGCCAGAAATTCATGTTTGGGGGACTGCTAAAAGTTGATGAGGTCCGGAGGCAGCGACCCTGAAATTTTTTTTAGGTTATTTACATTACACCTATTTAATTGACAGCACATGTTACTGAGACTAGTTGATTAGGCATTTAGGCTTACTGAGAATTGAGAGCCTTGAGACGAACTTACGAAGCAACAAAATTACACACTTGCATCAGCAAATGAGAGTGCGAGTAGCTCTGGCATAAACAATAGACTCCTGTCTTGGTGGAAACGAGTGAGCAAGGAGGAGAGGGAGAGAGAGAGAGAGGAGAGCTTTCCGCACTCAGAACACCTTAACAAAATGGGGTTGCAGAAAGGAGAAACATGACTCTATTGGACATGATAAGGATGCAAATGCATGATATGCCATGCTACCCTTCTTGAATCTTTTTGGGGATATGCCCTAAAACGGTTGTGCACATCTTGAATTTAGTAAAATCTAAGTTAGTATCTAACACACCTAAGGAGATGTGGACTGGACGCAAATCTGATCCTAGGAATCTCAAAGTATGGAGTTGTCTTGCTTATATACTAGAAGACAAGACAACTAAATTTGGACCAAGATCTGTGCTTTGCTATTGGATAGGATTTCTCAAAAGATTCTTGGTGGCTATTTCTACAATTCTGAGTGTCAAAAAGTATTAGTTAGCATGAATGCTAAATTCTTAGAAGAGAAATTTATAAGTAGTGGTGAACCATGAAAGGTTGTACTACAAGAACAAGAACATATCGTTACAGTTTACAATCCAACACAAAACAAAGAGAATGAACTGTTGGAGAGTGTGTACTAAAGTCAATCATATGATGATTCTTTAGCACATTATATTATCATGGATATTTTATTAATAAAGTTATTTTTAGTTATTGCAATTATTTATATCTGTGTAGTATGAATTATTGTAATAATGTCCCTAGAATATAATGTATATTCTTAAATGTCCTTAGCCAAATATTATTGTTAACAGGGACAACAATAATGTGTAGAGGCTAATATGTGCTTGATTAATATATGATATTAAGTCAACATGTAGGTACATAAATTGGAGAATTTATGTACTGGATCGACCCACCACGAAATCATTACATGGATCGTGTTATGGATGTCATAAATAATTTCATTGTGATGATGGTGTTTTGTAGTCCTTCGACCTGAGATCACCATTGTTCCCGACATAAGAAATTGTTCATTTTGACACTATCAAACGTTGCCCTTAACAAGGTGGCTATAAAGGTGGTGATCAGGTGTATAATAAATTATGTAGAGGGATGTGAGTGATCAAGATGGAATTTGTCCTTCTCATAACACGAGATTGATGTCTAAGGCCTCTTGATTGAATAGAGTTGATAAATGCATGGCCATGCTCAAATGAGTTGATATAATGATATCAATGTCATTTGTTTCGATTAGCTTATTCGGGAATCAGGAAACATTGATTGAGCTATACGAGGGTGACATACCCATGTCTCGTGTTCAATCTAGATATCGAGGATAAAAGGAATTTACAACACGGTAACATTAGTCGCGGTAAAGGTTGAGTCGAAACATTGACTTTCTCGTAATTTGGGTAGCAGTGATATGTTGCTAGACATCACTCACTACTTGTAATTCTAAAATAGGATTTTATAATTACTACCAACATTACGGGAACCTACAGGGTCGCACACTAAGAATGATAAGCAATACGGAACGTAAAATTCATGAGATGAATTTCATATTTAATGTGAGCATTTTTCGGTCCTAGTTGGACTAGGATATTTTGACTTTGGTATTGATAAATTTCTAGAAACCAAGAGAAGTATTTGAGTAGGACTCAAACATTTTTGGAATTCTATTTGATCTCAATTTCTTTATGTAATATATATAAAGATATATTTATATATATATATATATATTATATATATATATATATATATACACACACGTTACGGATATATATATAGAGATATATATATCAAAAAAAAAAAAACAAAAGAAAAGTTTGAACGTTATATATATATATATATATATATATATATATACATAAACCCATAATCGAATGTAGTTTTTAAACAGATCCTCGGATTAGGAATCGAAAATTTTTATTATTCCGCTGCGTGATCGTTGTTCAATTCCTTTCAAGTGGTATCGGAGCCATGTTTAAAACATATTTGATTATGTTTGGAGGATTTCATGTGTGCTTTGATTGATTCAAATATATACTAGATATATAGGATTTGATTAATTGAATTGGATTATATATTTAATCTGATAGTGCAAAAGTTGCATATGTAAGGATCTGATAAAATCCAATTGGCCATAAAATATTATTTTAAAGGTTAAAATAAATTGATTAGTTTATGCATTTTTGTGTGCTTGGTGAAGCATGATGCATGATTATAGCCCTGATGACCCTTGTGAAGGATTTATTTATTCAATATATTTTTATGGAAAATACGGCTTGCATGTCGTGCCTTACCTCCTATTTCTCATTGTAATTCCTTTTCTGATCTCTTCTTCCCTCGAATGTAACTCGAGGTTTTCTATTACATATGATGTAATTAGAATTAAGATTAAAATAAGATTAAAGCAATGGAGAGTTTCATA